>NC_090931.1:697093658-698343658 GCF_040938575.1 Ambystoma mexicanum
CATGTGAATCCATGCTAGACCCATGCTGGAGAACAACAGTTACAGGTAAGTAACTTGTTCCTTCTCCAGCATGGGGTCTGGCATGGATTCACATGCTCATGAATATAAGAATACATAGCAGTATACACATGCACAACCACAGGAGGTGGCAACAGGCTCAACATTAAGCAATACAACAACTCAACATTAAGCATCTCTTACCTCCTCACCAGGCTCACCTTAAGCGAACAGGTTGCGCAGCACTGCTTGGCTGACCCAGGACTCCTCCCTGGAGTCCCGATCGACGCAGTAGAATCTTGTGAAGGTGTACGTCGACCTCCACGTAGCAGCCCTGCAGATGTCCAAGCAGGGGCACACCAGACAAGGAACACCGTGGTAGCAGTGATCGCTCTGGTCGAATGGGCTCTCGGACAACCGGGCAGCGGTCGGTTTGCAACCGTTGACAGTGCATGATGCAGCAGGAGAGCCATCTGGAAATGGAAGCCTACGAGAGAGCCTTCCCTTGATTCACAGGTCCAAAGTTCACAAACAGCTGTGATGTCTTCCAAAAACTCTTTGTGCGGTCCACGTAGAACTTCAGCGCTCTAGCCACATCCAGCGAGTGCAAAGTCCTCTCGGCCGGAGACGAAGGCGACGGGAAGAAAACTGGCAACACCAAGGGCTCATTGAGGTGGAAGTCCGACGGCACCTTCGGCATAAAGGAGGGGTGCCTCCTCAGCACCACCCTTGTGTCGTGAAAAGTCAAGTATGGAGGCTTGCAAGATAGGGCCTGGATCTCTCCCACTCGTCGTGCAGAGGTGATGGCCGCAATAAATGCTGTCTTCCACGACAGGAACTTCAACGGCACCGAATGCATCGGCTCGAATGGGGCACCCAGGAGCCTGGTCAGCACCACGTTGAGCTCCCACGCCAGGGCAGGGGCCTTCACCGGCGGGAACGATTGGAATAGTCCCTTCATAAATTCCTACAGCGGGCGATGAGACCACAAGGACGCCCGTGCTGTAGTTCTGGTGTATCGGGAGATGGCAGCCAGCTGTATCTTGATGGAGGCGTGAGCCAGTCCAGCTTTGGCCAGCGACAGTAGGTACGGCAATACTTGAGGGGCCGTAATCTGCAGAGGGTTAATCTGTGCACGGCACCAGACAGAGACCCTCTTCCACTTATGTCCATAGCATTTGATAGTTGAGGACGCCCTGGCTTTTGCAAGAACCTCTCTGCAGTCAGCCGGGATATTGTATCCTCCAAACTCTAGTGCTGCAGGAGCCAAGTCTGCAAGTTCAGCGACTCCGGGTCGTGATGGAGAATGGCACCTCCTTCTCTGGAGAGAAGATCCGCGTCCGTCGCCAGCTTGATAGGTCGGGACGCTGACAAGTCCAGACGATCTGGGAACCAGATCTGTCTCGGCCATGCCGGTGCGACGAGGATCATCCTGCACCTGGACCTCTTGAGCTGGTTGATGAGACGGAGCAGCAACAGCAACGGAGGGACGCATACAGGAACAGGCCGTCCCAAGGGAATGAGAAAGCCTCGCCCATGCTCCTCGGTTGTGCGAACCTGCTGGCGAACCTCTGGCACTTGAGTTCTTCACCGTCACGAACAGGTCGATCTGGGGTTTGCCCCACCATTGAAAGAGCCGATCCACCTGGTCCTCACGTAGTTCCCACTCGTGGCACGAGCGCAGCTCCCTGCTGAGTGAGTCGGCGATGATGTTTTTTATTCCTGCCAGGTGGAAGGGAACCAGAAACATCCCCTGGGCGACGGCCCAGTGCCACAGTTCCTGGGCCTCCTTGGATAGGGCTGGGGATCTGGTGCCTCCATGCTTCCGGATGTAGAACATTGTGGTGGTGTTGTCAGTGAAGATCCTCACCACTTCGTCCTTGAGGGACGGAAGGAACGATTTGAGCGCCCAGAACATGGCTCGTAGCCCCAGGATGTTGATGTGAAGAGACCTCTCCTCTGGGAGCCAGAGGCCTCTTGCGTGGAGATCTCCGGTGTGGGCCCCCCATCCCTCCAGGGAGGCCTCCGTCGTTACTGTCTCCGGATACGCCGGAGCCTGAAAGTCCATGCCTGCCATGAGGTGCGCACGGGCACCCCACCATAGAATCGCCCGACGGAACTCCTCGTCGAGCGGGATCCTGTCTTCGAAGCTGCCCGCCACTTGAATCCAGCAGGCGTCGAGGAACTCTTGTAGCGGTCGCATCCGAAGTCTGCAAAGGGGCACAAGGTAGATGCATGAGGACATCATCCCGAGGAGGGACTTGATGGACCTCACTATGGCCACATCCATGTCTAACAGGCACTGCACCTTGCCCAGAATGGCCTTCGTCCTTTCTTCCGACAGAGATGCCAATCGCTTCACTGTATCGAGCTTCGCTCCCAGAAACAGTGCCACCTGTGACGGGACCAGATGGGATTTGGGGTAGTTGATGGCGAATCCCAGCTCCGTGAGCAGGCGGACGGTCCTCGCTGTGTGTTCAACGGCGAGTTCTCTTGACCTTGCACGGATTAGCCAGTCGTCCAGGTAGGGGTAGACGTGGATCCCTTGCAGGCGCAGCCGCGCTGCCACAGGTGCAAAGCACTTGGTGAACACCCTGGGTGCCGACTTTAACCCGAACGGCAGGGCTCTGAATTGGTAGGGGCGCCCCTGCACTACGAATCTGAGGAACTTTGTGTCCTTTTAGAATGGGGATGTGGAAGTAAGCATCCTCCAGGTCCAGTGACGATAGGAAGTCGCCCTCCTCCAGCTGTCCCAGCACGTGCTGGAGGGTGACGATCCTGAATTTCTGTGCCTTGATGTACTTGTTCAACCGACGCAGGTCCAGGATGGGGCGGCAACCGCCCGTCTTCTTTCTGACGAGGAAGTATCTTGAGTATACTCCGGAGCCCCGTAGCCTCTTGGGGACGAGCTCGATGGCACCCTTCTTGAGCATCGCCCTTACCTCCAACAGAGGTTGAGGGACGTGATTCTCCTTCCTGGCCACGGGAGGAATGTAAGGAAACTTCTTTTGAAATTCTAGCGAGTGTTCGCGGGCCAGGGTGTCCAGCACCCAACGGTCGGTGGAGATGGACTCCCACACGTTGACGAACTTCGTCAGTCGGCCTCCCACCGGGGTGCTTCGGTGGGGGCCCGACGCTACGGCCGGTTCAGTCCTGCTTGGAAGAGGCCTTGGCCTCCTTGCCGATGGCGGCGAGACCCTCCTTGCTTGCCGCGGCCTCTGTATGCCTCCTGGGACGAGGAGTGGGCCACCTGGTGGTAAGTAGAAGAGCCACCGCTGGATCCCTTTGAGGCTCCCTGTCTGCCTCTAGAGCTCCGAAAGGGCCACCGTTGCTGATGGACTCCTAGGGCTCGGGCTGTTTCCGTGTCTGTCTTGATGGCCTGTAGGGACTCATCCACCGTCTTTCCAAACAGGTTGTTGCCGTCGAACGGCATGTCCAACACTGTGGTCTGGACGTCCTGGTGAAAGTCCGTCGCCTTGAGCCATCCTCGTCGTCGGAGGCAAACCCTGTTGCCCAGTTGGCAAAATCCGGTATCGGCAATGTCCGTTGCCACCGTTATGGCGTGATCGGATGCCACCTCACCTTCCACCAGAATCTGTAAGGCCTCCGCCCTCTTGTCATCCGGTAGGAAGTTGTAACGCTCACCTGATTCCCACGGAGGCGCAGGTCTGGCTTCGAGTGCTGATGCTTCTTCAATGGTGAGGCGCAGGACTCTGAAGATGGACAGGAAGGGCCCTCTACTCTGGCTTCTCCGGCTCGCAGGAATATTCCTTTGTGCGTGTAAAGGGAGTATTACCTACTGACTGAGTTATGCTCAAGCCTCCCACTCTCTTCCAACCCTCCACGATACCCTTCCACGATTCCCCGTGAAGTCTCACCTTAGGGTCTGAAAGGACGAGCTCTCCATCCTGCTTCTGACGCAGGGGCGCGTTGAACCCAGTTACTTCACTGGATTGAGGTTAGATGGGAGTTCAGGTAAGCTTGATTATACTGGTAAGGCGCTGTAAAAGTTCTGTTGCAAGTTCAAAAGTTCAAGCTTTAAATAAGAATGTTCATTGTCTTTTTTCAGGTGATGAATGAAGATTCCTTTGGAGGCTTCTTGCAACAAAGCGCTGATGTTGATGTCTTTTCCCCATAGGGGCCGGGGTGCGGAATGCCGGAGATATGGCGCCGACCCGAAGTGAAACGTGCAGTTCCAGTAAAGATCTGGTAAGTCCTAGATGAGCGCTCAGGTAATGTTTTTGCATTCGCTCATCTAATGTCTTTGTCTTTTTTCCCCATAGGGGCCGGGGTCCTGCTTGGAAGCAGCAAGACCCGAAATGAAATGGGAATGACCCAACAGGTAAGTCTTAGAAGGAAACTGAGCTTTTGCTATTCCCTTCCTTCTCTCACCTCTTATTCTTGTCTTTTTCTCTAGGCTCTGGGAAGTGGCTGTGTATCCGGATGATTGCTGCCGAAGATGGAGGAACCCAGGAAAGGTGAGTGAAATGCAGCACTGCAGCGATCGTAACGAAATGCTTTTAAAAATGTCTTCCCTTTCAGGATCGTCGGTGATGTCTCCGTGGTGCAGAATAGCTGGTAGGTCTCTTGTCTCCCTTTGCAGGTGACCCAGGATGCTGACAGGCGTGGCTGAAGTCCAGATGCAGGAGCTGACACGGTGAGCGTCCAGCTGCGAGGAGCAGAACAACGCGAAGCGCGAGTTGCTGATCGGGTGTGGTTTAAATAGCTTTGGAAGAAGTTCCAAGTGTGTATCCTTCCTCCGATCAGGTATGTATCCTTCCCCGACCACACCCGGGTGGAAAGTAGTCCCACAGGTAAAGTAGTTCCTATTCAGGCCTCAAGAGGGCCTGGATGTGGCAGCATGGTCTGCATCAGGTAAGTGCACATTAAAACACTTGAACACATGTCGAGCTTTATGAGCCTGGCGCCTAAGGCGCCAGGACAGAGGTCCAACATGAGCCTGGCGCCTAAGGCGCCAGGACTGAGTCCAAAGGGCCCCAGCTTGGGCCCGCTGGCACTCCCCTGGGGGAAATGATGCCTGCCTCTGGGGTTGCTGGGTCGGACCTGGCTCCTTGAAGGTAGGCATCATGACAGAAGTCTAGCAGAGGAGCTATCTTGAACCAAAGCTCCCTGTCGTAACGGGCCACAATCGCTAAGGCATTGGCCGCCTTAATCGTCGTCGCCGCCGACGAGATGACTCGTCGTCGCATGGAGTCCAACTTCTTGCCCTTGCTGTCCGACGGGGAAGTGGAAGTTGAAGCCGCCGCACCCGCTGCTTTCTTCTTGGCCGCTGCCGAGACGACAGAGTCCGGCGTGGGCTGGGTCCTGAGGCACAAGGGGGCAGCATCGGCGACCTGGTACTTCTTCTCGTACCTGTCCCTCTTGGTGGGTGTCGTGAAGGGTTCCTGAAGATAGCCAGCCCCTCGTCCCAGATGTCGTCGAGCAACGGCACCGCAAGTACCGTCTTTCTCTTGGCCTCTCGTCGTTGGTAAAGAAAACCTTCCTTTTTCTGTTCCTCAGGGCAGAGCTGGAAGAGCTCGGATGCCCTGGCTATCATGGCATGAAAGGAGCCAATTTCGTCTGGAGGAGAGGCCCGAGGGGGGGGTGATGACGGGATGTCCGTTGTGTCATCACCGCCGTTGTCGTCCGTCCCCGTCGCTGTATCCATCGCAGTATCCTCCCGAGGGTCCGGCGAGGGGGATGAGGGGTCCACAGGCCTCGCGGGCACAAAGGGCGGAGCGGGGTGGACTCTCCTCCGCTTGTTCGGAGGGCTTCCCAACAGGCCTGGTTCTGGATCCTCTGTCGGGGTGCGTGGTAATCTCATCCTTATCTCAATACATAAGGATTGGATCGCCAACAAAATGGCTGCCAAGCTATCCTGGGGCTCGGGTAATGGCTGCGACGGATGGGATGGCTGCTCCACTGGGCCCTCGTCGTCGTCACCATCATCGCTATCTTCGATCATATCAGTGGGAACCTTCCCCTGGGATCGAACCTTCTCGAACCTCTCATTGAGGCCTATGAACCTCTCGTTGATGCCTTTCACGGTTTCCACTGGATCCTCCTCGGAGGCTGAATCCGAGTCCGTAATGGCCACCACCCCCCCTCTTATTCTGCCGGGGTCTTCACAATGGTCTGGAAAGCGGATTCCCTCCACGGTGGCAGGGAAACTCTGGGCCCCGAGGCTGCCTCCACTGGCGTAGCCTCTGCCGGCTTCACCAGGGCCGCTGCGACAACCTTGATAGAGGCCTTTGTCGGGTGGATCAAGGCCCTCACCACCTTAGATGCGTCCTGGGCCTGCGCTTTGGGGGGGAGGGTCATCGCCTCGCTCCCCCTCGGCTCCCTTCAAGATCGACCGGGGCCTCTCCAGAAGCTTACCCGGGTTCTCGGACTTCCTCTTCCCCGAACCAGAGCGCTGGCTCGTGGTTGATCGTGCCGGGGAAGTTGCGTCCTGCCTGGCAGCCGTGGAGCCCGACCTTTCGGCGCTCCCGGTGCCCGCGGACTCGCGGTGCTTGGCCTTCTGTTGGGCCCCCGTCGCCGGGGCACCCTCACAGGACTTAGAAGACTGCTCAGTCTTTTTCTTCGCCTTCTCATCTGCTGTGCCCTTCTCCAGCCAGGCGGCGAGGCGGGAACGACGATCTTGCTTGGTCCGTTCCGACAGGTTCTTGCAGAACGCACAGTCCTTCTCCACGTGCGTCTTTATCCTCATTAAGGCAGTAGAGACATCTCGAATGCTCGTCCTCCTTGAAAACATTTTGCAATCCGCATCCTGGGCAGCTCCTGAACAGCTTGGATTGGGGCGTCGAGCTTCCCTTGTCCTGGGCCATGTCCGTTGAGGTAGGCCACAGATCTTCTGGAATCCTCCAAGAAGCGGAACTCGACGAAAACTTCACCCTTGAGGGGTGTAGAAGAATTCCGAAATGGGTCCCAGTTATCGGAAGTAGAAACGGTGGAGCTTGAGGCTCGATTAACCGAAAAAAGAGAAAAATCTCCTGAAAAAGCGCGCAAACGTAGTAAAAGCTCGAGAGCTAAAGCACGAGGACTCCCAACACTTGAACGTGCGGTAAAAATCTGAGGATGGCTCCCAGGGGAGGGGCTTAGGTAGAGGGCAGTCATTGGCTGGGGGCAGTATGACCAAGAGATCAGTGATTGGTTACTACTAAGAAAGACCGATCAGAAACAAAACTGATACTGATTTTTTCTCTACCGAGGATTCCCGGCCTGACGACGGGCAATATTCATGAGCATGTGAATCCATGCCAGACTCCATGCTGGAGAAATTGAAAAACAAAAACGTGTGGTCCCACCTCCATGGCATCAAGCCCTACAAAGCACAGTTCGCCCTGCATGTCAACGAAATGGCCAACGCATCAGCAAAGACAACTAACGACAACAACGACACAGCCCAGACACCAAACCCGCCTAAAGACATAAATGACTAATCACCCATAGCCCACCCCATGGTCAGAAGATCCCAGAGTAAAGTAAACCCCACCCAGCCACCACCCAATGAAGAACATTGACTGATGATCATCAATGTACACAACATTGTGTAGACACGTGCATGCTCTTCTTTTTTTTTTGTCTCGCACATGCAGGTACCGAACAGTAAATGTTGTATATGTAATGTAAAAAGAAGTAAATATACATCACTAACACATGCGTCATTGCCCAGAGGTAAATGCTGCCCGCGGATGATAACACCCCAGAAGCATTGTCACACCAATTTGTTTACGTTATAAAAACACCAAAACACTTAAAGAAAAGAAGAATATGTGTGTATTATAACACGTACCTTTTGATAATAGAGCAATCTTTCCCACATCTCCACGAAGCACTACCCGCCCTAAGAAATAGGACGGTAAGGAAAGCGTGGGAACAGCTTTTCGCCTGGGCATTGAACGATTATCTGATAGGGAGGGCGTCAATAAAAGATACTAACAAAATAATGCACATTTTTGAGAAATTTTCAGGCGGGCATCTATACCATCTAAAAGAAAAGTGGCTGCAGGACCGCAGCAAAGGTAAGAGAGGTATGCCAGTGATATTAGTAATTGTATTAAAATGATAGGGATATTTTTCATCACTGGTCTACTTGCTGCCACTGTCTGGCAGGCACACTTTGCTTCTTATGCTATGGCATCACCTCGTACTGACCCACCCACTACCATGGCTGCAACAGGTACTGTGTCAGGTGGTACAAGTAGCACAAGAGACAACAGAAAGAGATAAACGTAGTGTTGCTATTGATACCCACGGGGTAGACACATACCTTACAGAATCAGCACACGTCACAAACAACATGTGGTACCAGCACATGTCCAAAATTGGTAAAGGCACAAGTAAGGACAGCTGCTAGGTGTGCTCGTTGATCCCATACGCCATGATCACGTCTAGAACATTTGTGGCAATGTAGGTACCTGCAACATCAGTGGAGTGCCTGATATACTTGGCCTTGTTCCAAACACGAGGGCGCTTCCAAGGTAGAATAGCAACACTGAAATGGAAATCAAGGGATACGTACCCGTATGAAAATAACTTTATAAAAACACTGCCTATGTACGACAACTCCTGGCAGCATATGCAAGGGCTCCAATACATGACGGACGGACGGACCCGACAAAGGAGACACGAAGGAAGTTACATTGAAGGTAGGTATACCATGCGAATGGCACGCAAGAGACGTTGCTGGAATACCTGGGTGCTGGGAAAGACCACTGATATTAATATATGAAAAGGTATACACTAAAGAAGGATGGGTGGACGGAGTGGTAGGAAGCAAGATGGTGACTCTGGCGAAGACTACAGTGATAAAGGTTAAAGAAGAGAACAATAAATGTTACAATGGATGGATGAGGAGCGCAGGCCTAGTAACTTGGCTAGATAAGGAGGAGGAACCGATAGCAATACTTCCACTCACAGCACCTACGCTATGTTATCAGCACAATGGGAATATTGATGTTGGAAGAAATTATGGTTGCAAAAGAATAGTAAAGATTCCAGAAGGGGGTGCTGGAACAGCAGTTCTGATGGATCACTACTAGGTCTGCGGAGCAAGGGCTTACCACAGCTTGCCACTGTCATGGAATGGAGTATGCACTATGGTACACATAAACGTACCGTCCTTGGTAGTACCACAGAAAAACATCAACATGGGGAACTTCCCTAAGATGGACGAAGGGAACAGACAGAAGAAGAGGTCAGTGAAGATAGGAGAAGACAAAAAACAGGATGACACGACAAGCCTGTCCAGAGTGAAAAGACAAGGCGAACCATTGATGGGGAGCTACCAGTGGGGAAGGTCAGAAACAGCTCTGAGTGACATCCCACCAGAACACAGACTGTTCTTTTCCTCCATAATACATCCAGGGATGCAGGAAAATGCAAATGCGAAGTGGCTCCAGATCACAAGGTGATAAAAGAGGAACTGAGGGCAATCCGGATGGTAGCACTTCAGAACAGATATGTGCTGGAACTCTTAACAGCAATGGAAGGAGGTGTTTGCACAAAGATTGGGAGCTCATGTTGCACGTTTGCCCTTGCCAACGATGAGGACAACGGCACGCTTTCTGAGGCAGTAGCACAGCTGGCCAAGATGCCTGCCAAAATGGAAGAAGAAGCAAAGAGAGTAAAGAAGGACGGTAGCTGGTTTTCTTACATGTGGTCATGGATGCCATCCTGGCTGTCAGATGGTCTTAAAATGGTGGCGGGATGCATAATGTTGGGAATGGCCGCCCTGATGGGAGTGAAGATATGGAAAGCAAGATCAGCGCGCACTACTGAAGAAATGATCGGCATACATGCCCTGATGCCAGCTGCTGAGGACAAACGCACAGACATCATTATTAAGGAACGTGAAGGGCTACGCCAACAGATAATAGAAGCAGACATGTATCCACCATCAGTAAAAGTAGAGAACCCAAGGAACCCGAAAAGCTATGTTGGAAAGTGGGTTTATTGTAAACCCGGTGAGGGATGCGTATATATGTATTGGTCATTTGAAGATCACGTAAACCAGTATGGACACCTGGCAGGAATAACAAAGGTATGGCGAGAACGCGGAGACAAAAGAGTGGATAATTTTGTGGTCAACAAGTCGACCAGGGGGGGGACTGAAGAGGGAAAATGGGAGAGTCCCTTCCCCCCATCCTCATCCAAACCATGGCCTAGAACGTCACGGCCCAAGCACCCCCGCGAGAGGTATTCGACCCACCCACTTCCGCACCAGACGTCAAGATCCACTGCGGCCACGCCCCACATGGCCAGGGAGCCTGCCCACTGATCAAACCATGAGTGGGAACCTCAGTTGGAACTGACGTTGACTTTATTGACCAACTCGATTAGAACAGTAACCACAAAAACGCCATCATCGTTAGAGATGCCATGACGACATAGCCAACAGAAAAGGAACACATGTGCCACCATGCACATCGGTCACTCACACACCAACCTACACGAAGAACATACTCAGTGCTCTGACATAGAGGACGTATACACTGACAGACATGCAATGTTATTTTTCACATAGGCTACCTCCAGCACCGCAGAAACACAAGAAACGCAAGATGCTGAAGAGCTTGTGTATTTGCTTGCAGACGCTTTTTTCGCCACTAACGCCATAAAGACGCCACCCTACTTATCTACTAAAGCCTATGACAACTCTGTCGCCCTCGCGACACCCATATTATGGATAATGTACCGCCACCCAAAACCTAGGCCCAGGCAGGCCGCAAAGCAAGAGTCCTCAGGCAGAAGCCTCTCGGACGAAAACTGCAAAGCGCTGATCATGCAGAACGAGCCCCAACGAGAAGAAGCCCACAGCCAAGGCCGCGATGTTGCAATTTACATGCCAAGCTCCCCGCGCCAAGGTCACACCTGCCACTGCTAAATGCTCGTAAGAGCCGAAATACAAATCAAATGCTCATAATTCTGCTCCAGCTACAGTTTCTCCACACATGACCAAGCCGGCCTGATACGATGCCAAGCCTCACAGGACAGAACGCTGGGGTCTCACGCCTGGGACACAGTCTGCAACTATGAAGTAACAAGTTGGACACCTACAGCGGTGGGAAAGACATGCACATTAGCCACTAGTCCGACCTGTCCATTGTCAGCCACTGACATATAGTTATACTTTGTTGCCAATACTAGGTACACCGCGAGCTGGGAACAGCAATGGTCCCGGGCTTGGGGGCTCGCAGGTGAACCAATCAGAATACGAGGGGCTCATCACTGACGCCATTATAGTTAGCCAATCACCAAGTGTCCCCTTGTAACAAATTTGGTGTAACAATTGTTAGGGACAGCCCAAGCGTACCACCTGACCCTTCCTCACCCACTAACCCTCTTTCCTATAGGTAAGCATACTGACCCTCCCACTCGGGGAGCCAACCCGAAGTGGCGATAGGTTTTGGGGATAGTTTTCCCAGGTGACGCAAGTAGCGCGTCATACCGCGGTAAAAAGGGCCTGCGAGCCCCACTGATGATGAGAGCCTCCCGGATGCATCTGGTTATGAGTGTTCGTCCCTGCCTGTAATAAACAGCAGTATCTACCTTGCTCTTGTGTGTGTCTCATACTCCTTTTGGGACGCTGGAGGAGTTGGGGCCTTCCCAGCCCCGGAGGTCCGCGGACGGCCCTGCCGGCCCACGGGAAATCCCCCCGACAGATTGCTGACAAAAGACTTGTGAAGAAGTAGGGGGACAAAGGGCTGCGATGAAGGAGAATGAGTGCTACAAAAATGAAAGCCTATTATGAAGAAGGACGTTGATGAAAGAAAAGGCCTTTAAGCGGTCGGCTTTAGGGAGAAGGACTAAGCAAAGCGACGGACTCTGATATAGAAAAATGACTGAAATTGCACAAGGACTGAGGAAGAAGGAATATGACAAAGGAAATTGTTTCTGTGACAAAGGAGAAAGATGGTCTGTGATGAAGGAAAATGACTATGACGAAGGGAAAGGACTATGACAAAGGAAAAGGACTATGACGATGGAAAAGGACTACGACAATGGAAAAGGACTACGACAATGGAAAAGGGCTATGACAATGGAAAAGGGCTATGACAATGGAAAAGGGCTATGACAAAGGAACAGGTCTATGCCGAAGGAAAAGAACAGTGATGGAGCACTGACTAAGGAGAAAGCCTTTAAGGAGAAGGACATTGATTAAGGGGAAAGATTGATTAAGGAGGACTCTGATGAAGCTCTGACACGGCAGAAGGACTGTGGAAGAATAATGACTGATGCAGGAAGTACTGTGGCAAAGGGCTGATGCAGGAGGACTGGTCCATGATAGAAGGATTGTGATGAAGAAAAATTACTGACAAAAGACAAGGATTAAACACAAGGAATGGACTATGTTGCACTGCTTAAGGAGGGCTATCATACAGGAGAAGACCTCGGACAGAATGCCGCTGTGACAAAGGGGTAGGACTGCATAAAGGACTGTGACAAAGGACAAGGACTCTGAACAAGAACGATGGACAAAGGAAAGGACTGTGACGAAGGTCAAGTACTGTGAAGATGGTTTTTGCATCGAAAGAAATGCATCGAAAGACAAATGCATCAATGCAAATCCATCAAATGGAAATCCATCGAAAGGCCTTCTTTTACATGAAAAAGTACATTTCCATCGAAACTTGTCCATTAAATATAGGGATGGACAACTTTCAATGGATATGTGCTTTTAAATGTAAAAGATAGCATTTCAATGCTTTTATTTCCCACTTAAAACATGGAGCGGTCCAGTGCTGACATTTCGAACTGGCCAGCTCCTTGTAACGTTTTAATGTTTATTGTATATTGGGGGGGTTCCCCCACCCGCCCCCAACCCCCCTTAATCCTAACCCAAACCTAACTCTAATCCTAACTCTAATCCTAGCCCTAACCTTAATTCTAACCCTTGCCCTAACCCCAATTCTAAACCCTTTCCCAAAGCTTAACCCTATTTCTAACCCTTGCCCTAACCTTAACCCTAAAATCCATCCAAATGTATTCAATGAAAATGTATTTCGATGGAAAGTATTTGATGAATAAAATTTGATGGAAACGACTTCGATTAATTGGATTTCGATGTAAATACTAGATACCCTGTGAAGGACAAAGACAGTGACAAGGGGGGAAAGACTATGATGCCTGAGAAATTATATGCCAAAGGAGGAAGACTAATGAATGAGGACTAATTAGTAGGACTGTAACGATGGACAATGATGAATAAGTAAGAAGAAAGAAGGAATGTGACAAAGGAAAGCGATTTGACAATGTAGATGGACTACAGCAAAGTAGGAGTATGAAAGAGGAGGTTTATGAAGGAGAGGAAGGATGAAGGAGTTGACTTTGACAAAGAAACGTGATGAATAAGCAGGACACATTTGGAATGTGAGGGAGTAGGACTTGACCATATTGATGACTAGGACAAAGAAAGAAAAATGAAGGAGGATACTATGTGAAGAAGGACAAAGATGAATAAACAGGACAGATGAAGAAATGTGAAGGATACGGACTTGACAATGTAGATCGACTATTATGAAGGAGGACTGATGAAGGAGAAGGAATGTAATGAAGGACAATAATGATTAGGTAGAACAGATGAAGGAATGTGATGAAGGAGAAAGACTAGACAATGTAGATGAAATATGACAAAGGGGGACTATAATGGAGAAGAACGGTGATGGAGGAGTATGGTGCTGGGTGACTGTGGCAAAGGGCTGATGAAAGACTGATGAAAGAGAACAAACGACTGCTAAAAAGGACAAGGACTAAGAAAGGAGGACTGTGACGAAGGAGACCAAGTACTGTGTTGAAGGAGCAAGACTGACAATGGACTGATGAAGGAGAAGGACGTTGATTAAGGACTGTGATGAAGGAGCACTGCTTCACAACATCCTTTGTCTTATCGCTTCTCTGTAGCATTGTTTTGGCCACAAAACGGCATCTCCATGGGCCAAAACCAATAATAGAAAGATAGGACACATGCACAAAGCTTGGATGAATGCACACCAGGAGGGTTAGAGAGCAGAATTGCAATGTGTACTTACACCAATCCAAAAGCCCAGTTCTAGTTTGGCTTTGCCAACTTTCAGAGAAGGCAGAAAATGGGAATAAGGTTTGACAGAGCACACCAAGTGGGGTTTTGTAAGAAGGCAAAAGGGTGCAGCCTATTTTAGGAGTGTGGCCCTTGGTCCTTCCATCTCTTTCCCTGAAATAATTTGACTTCTGATAGTAAAACAACTGTTTATAGTCTAGGGGGTTTTGGGTGCTCCAAGAAACGTTATTGTTACCTTGCAGTCTTTCTTGTCTTGAACTTGAGTGGATCTCTTTGGGCCACCTGGATTTTCAAAATACCTGGCACCACCGCCCCTAGGGTGCTCTGGGTTATTTCGAAGCAGGTCAGGAGTCAGACACTTTAATTGATGTTGAACCCTGGGAGCAGCAACATTTCCTTTCCCCTTGTGGTGTGAGTCTGGCACAGCCGGTTACTCTTCCTGGCCTAAAGCTATCCTCTAATCCCATTCCTACACTGTTTGACAATACCATTGCAGACCTTCTAACTTTTTCCCCATACTCCCTTTCCTTACCTCCTGCAGTGCCACTTCCCACTTTTCGACATCCTTACCATTCCAGAATTAAACTTGTTCATTCACTTCTCCAGCTTCCTTACACTGTAGCTTCTTCTGTCTCTAGTATTCCTTGCCATCGTCCACTTTTCGTTCTTGAACTCTTCCTAATCCGCTGTACTCTCTATCACCACTAGTTTCCCTGCTCTGCCTCACACTTCACGTTTTCTCCCCCCTTATACTCTTCGTTCTGCCTTCTCCATTTTTACTCCCACCTCCCCATTCGCTCCACTACCCTCTGTTCCTGTATTCACTAGTTTTCCACTTTCCTCCATTAATATGAAACACTTTCTCATCTTTTTCTCCTCTCTGCACCACCCTGCTCCAACCATCTCCCCATTCTGCAAAGTCTTGCCTCACACCCACATTGTCTATCACACCCCCTATTATCTCTGTGCGGGGGTCTGGCCTGTGGTCTTAATCTTTCAAGTGAGATGAAGTCTGACTGGCATGTATGCATACGAGGAGATGACTTGATAAACACAGACTACAAAACTCGTCGGTGCTTTAACTTGGGTGAGCTGTCCATGTCTCATGCCGCTACAATACTTGATTATTCCCTCAACCGCCATCTTTGTGTCAATCTTGATACTGTGACTGCAATAGTTGCCTAATTCACATACTCTTCTAACATTCACTTGAGCACAGTGCTGCACGATCCCAACACCTCCTTGTGTGTGAGAGATAGTTTGTAAGAACCACAGAGTGAACCAATGCTGCACAATTGCCTGCACCATGGGTGCTTGTAGCAGTGTTCTGCTAATAATATATCCTGGAGTTGTGCCGCAGACTTGCAGCCCATATTGTGGCATATCTATGTACTGCCCAGGGTGATTGGGGATAGTTTATTGGGGTTGGGGATTAACATGTGTGGCTTGGGCTGCATTGGGGAACCTGGGGATGTACTTTCTCTGAGGCTTACATCACAGAGTGGTTAGTGGTCCCCGTTGCTCAGGCTTATCCCAATCTCATCAACACACATGTGACTTTTTCAGGTATGTGAATTATATACAAACCAACATACAGACAAATACATTGACACTCGCTTCACAACAAGTAGTAGAAAAACATACTCGAATTTTATTTTTAAAACGTTTTTACAATTTATATAAAACATGCCTTCATAGGAAAACGAGGCCATTCACAAATATTTTTATTTATCACATCAAAAATATATTAAAATGTGTAAATTTTCTATACAAGTGTAAGTCTGTAGACCATACATGTGCCTGTATAAAAACACACATTTACATAAACCCATGAGCTAATTTTATATACATATATAAATGTATAAACATGTGGAATCCCCGAAAACATTCAGATTGGCTTAGAAAAAGGTAAACCATCAATAGCTTTTTAATCTTTGCAAAACTATTGTTTATTACGATACCTTTTAACTACACATGCATAAAAACGTTTAGGAAACATTAGGAATACCGTTTTCTCACAAAACTACAGTGCCACCATCAAAGTTGTGATGGTAATACAACGAATGTTCCAGAAGAAATGTATCTCCAAGGCTTATCTATGAAAACTTATTTTTACTTATTAAAATATGCTTTTTAAAAACAAATATAAAGACCATCTTTCTTTTATTATACAAATAAAACCCCAAAATTAGGCCCTAATGGCACATGAACAGAAAAATCCAACGGTGAGGGTGTTGTGTGGCCAGACACTCGCTAGTTAGCCCTTCAAGGGAAAAGATTTGAAAACCAGAAGCCGGAAATGTTCCCAAAATCCTTCCACTTGATAGTTCTATTTTCAAGAGGAATCCAAAGAAAATTAAAACACCGAAGACCCTCCTTCAGCAAAACTTTGCAGTGGGCAAAGATGGCAGTACACCACCAATTTAAAGCATGTATCGACCCACGCACTATGCAATGGCATTATCAGTTGCTGGGGGCAACCATCAAAATACCATAGGGAATCATAGCTCAAAATAGGAATTGCTGCATGGGCATTAAAGCAAGGATCAGCATTGGACATTTGCACATTACTGCACAGTAAAGGCACTGGTGTTCAGGTCTGTGACATACCTGAACACAAGGGCCCAATAGTGGGTACTAGTAAATAATTCAAGTCTGAAGAGGCAGCCAGAGCCTGACTTCTCACTTTACACGGAGGTCTCATGTTCCTCAGAAGTCCCAAAGAAAATCCCTTTTCCATAGATGAAGCAATACCCCTTCAAGTGCGTACAAAGCATTGACGTGGAAGGCAGCTCTGCTAAGCACCGGGCTATGCCATGTGGTACTCCCAAAAGCATGGTGACATAGGAGGGTAATAGGCTAGAACCAGTCAAGCATCACTAACAGCACAATGTGGACGATTAGGGTCTCATGTGAAATTTCTCAGAGAAGGTCCGAAACTGGGATTTGCGGGTATGTTTTTTGCCTTAGCAAAACTAACATGGTTTTATAAAGTTGCCTTTTTAATTTGATAATTTATAGCTCAATTTTTAAATCTTGGCTCTTGGTCTAAATAAAATACCTCCGGCTAATAAACCTTGTCAAAAACTATACATATCTAGATACACATTTTATGTGTCAAAACACTGCGAAGGTGTTACTCGTACAGGTTTGTAGATCCTTCATAAAGGCTGACATTTGTGGTGATGGTAGGAATCTGGGGAATGATGCCGACACCTTAGTGACTAATGTAGGATGAGAGAGGGTGCTTATTTGAGGTATGTTTGGGATCGGCATTGGTAACTGGGGGGGGGAGGGGGGTCATGGTTCGGAAATTCATTATATATTCAGTATATTCGAGAGATTTATGCTCACTTACTGTCTGGGAGTTTGCTCCAGACTACCGTATTGTTGATAGATTATGTTTCTATTGTGTGGTTTTTGTCTCGTCTATCTGTGTGGTCTATTGCGTGGATGTCCTATGTGCTCGTTTAAATATGGCTCAGAATTCATGGCTATGGTTTGTGAGGAAGTGATAGTCATTCTTACTTACTTATGCCAAGTATGTATGATGGAAACAATTACCAATGCAAGTTTGATTTAATGGTTGTGTGTCTATCGAGAACTATGTTGACAACTCAGTAGGAAATGAGTGCACGGACGATTGTAACTTGGAATGTTAAAGGACTGAATTGCCCCAAAAAGAGGAGGAAGGTGATGGATAGGATAGGGAGGGTAAGAGCAGATTTCGTCTTTCTGCAAGAACAGATTTAACTGATGAGGTCAAAAGGTTTTTTTACCAACTCGAGGTATCATCAGGAATTGTCCAATTGTTTTTCAACGAGGTCTAGGGGAGTTAGTATTTTATTTAGTAAAGGCATGAATTTTAAAGTTGATAAAGTGACAATGGATGATGAAGGCTGGACGAGTTTTGCAGATATTCAATACAGTGCTAGGACCACTAAGTTGGGCTGTGTTTATGGCCCTTGTTCACCAGGGAAGATCTTTTTTGAAGGGATTACTCGGCTATTACATGAAATGCATGAAGAAACTATCATTTTAGGAGGTGATTTTAATTGTGTTATTGATCCCAAAATGGACCGCACTGGCCAACGTAGGTACACAAATCATGGAATATGTAGAGAATTCGAGCTGGAGGGCCATGCATCCATCCCTAAGAGAATATACATTTTACATAACTAATTTTCTCAAATTGATTATATATTAATTTCTGATAAGCTATTAGACAAAACTTTCGGTGGATATAAGGGAGCGGGTGATCTTGGATCATGTGCTGGTGGATCTCCATTGGGATATTAATAGAGAGATATCTTCTTTTTTGAGGTGGCGTCTAAAAGTGGGAGTTTTAGGAGAGAAGGATGATGTGGTTGGTACTCAGAAGTTTATCGAGTTGTTTTTTAGAGAAAATGTTGGTTCCGCAAACACCAGAATGGTGTGGGATAGTTTTAAAGCAGCTGTGAGGGGAGAGTTGATTAATACAACCTTGTATCTTAAGAAAACATATTTGGGTGAACTGAATGCACTTGAGACAGACCTGTCCCCTTTGCAGCACAGGTTATGCCACAGATCAGTTGGAGGTGGTTTGAGTCCAAGTAAACGTAGCTAGTAAAACTAATTCTATGGCGCAACAGGGCCTCTTCCTTATGAGACAGAGGTATTAGGAATGTGGAGATAAAAGTGGTAGACTGTTGGCTAACAGGCTGAATGGGTTAGCTGAAAAATCTTTTATACAAGGTGTTGAGAATGGACATGGCCATATGATCTTGCGAAATGTTGATATATGTAGAAGCTATGAAACATATACAAAGATGTGTTTTCCTTCGCAGTCTGATCTGGAGGAATTTTTTGACACTGGATATCGCTAAGCTGACACCAGAGGATAGCATGGCTTTGGATGTTCGAATTGAGGTTAGGGAGGTTTTGTTAGCAATTGAACAGTTTAAGGTTGAGACATCTCTGGGAGTGGATGGCCAATTTATAGAGTTCTATAAATCATTTAGTGCAATTTTAGCTCCCATTTTGAGTGAATTGTGTAATAATTTTATACAAGATGTGGAGATATGTCCATCTATGAGAGAAGCTATGATCACACTGATCCCAAAACAAGGGAGGGATCGCAAGAAATGTGGTAATTATAGGCCCATTAAATTACTTAATAAGGATGCAACAATATTTGCTAACATATTGGTGAATAGACTGGAAAAATGTATTGGGAACTTAACTCATGCATCTCAAGTTGGATTTATGAGGGGCAGGTTTGGATAAGATAACACAAGGACCATCATTAATGTAACGAGTCTACGCCAGAGAGAGCTCTCAGATACTGTATTAGTTTTCATCGATGCAGAGAAGGCGCTTGACAGAGTAAACTGGGCTTTTTTAAAGTTCACAATGCAAAAGATGGGTTCGGAAATAACTTAAGGCCGTCAGCTATCCTCAAAATGCAACGAGAGCGAGTATCTGGGTGACTAATGAACTGTCTGTATCATTCACTCTTACACGAGGAACGAGACAGGGTTGCCCCTTGTCACCCTTTTTGTTCAATATTGCTTTGTAGCCACTGCCGACTTATATCCATTGTGAACAAGGAATTGGAGGTCTGGAATTTGGACAAAAGGCGGTCAAGATGCTTTATTATGCAGACAATATGGTGGTTGTCCTCTCTAACCCAGACAGGGTAGTACAATCTTGAAAAGCATCTTTGAAAGGATAGGCAGGCTCTCAAGACACAGTTAATTGGGATAAGACAGAGGTTTTTTCACTTTCTATAACTTGCAGGAGAGGGGACTCTATGATTGGAATTGCAAATCGTCAGACACCCATGTGAAATATTTAGGGATCTATCTCATTAAAGATATTTATTTTATTTTTTAAATTTATAAAGCGCACAAAGCAGCCCTTGGGCATTGCAGCACTGTTACAAGTAAGCTTACTTCGTTAACCAGGAATGATAGGAAGCTATTCCGAGGTTCGTGAGGTTACAGGAGGACCTGGTACATGTAAATACGTTACTAGTTGCAGAGGAGAGAACAAAAAACAAACATAGCAGTGTAGATGGTTCAACGGGTTACAGGTTAACCAGCTACTAATGGTAAAGTATCAGATAGCACTCTCAGGTAAGAGCTGGATGGGTGTAGCTAGGAGTGAGTGTGTGGTTTAGGTGAACAGCCTCATTTTCAGGGCTTTGCGGAAGGCAGTATGAGAGGTTTCGATGAAGAAAGTGGTGGAGTGCAATGTGAATACGTTGGTAGAGATTTTGAGGCGGAACATAAGGAAATGGGAATGGTTAACTTTGCGGATATGGCAAAGATTATTTGATTACGATGTCTCTCCTACCTACCAAAAGTACTCTATGTTATGCAATCTTTACCCCTGAATTTCTCAAAGAAAATGAAAAGAATGATTGCAGTTTCAGAATGTTTTATGGGGTGAGAAAAAAAAGACTGAAGATTTGTAAATTCTTTTTATTACGTAGTATTAAGGGGGGGGTTTTTGGTTATCCAGACCTGAGAAGTAGTATAGAGGGTTCGTATTGAAGAAAGCAGCACTTTATATATTACCTGAGAATGGACATGAGCCAATTTGGCTGTCGATTGAAAGAGATAGGTTCCCCTATTCAAGTTGAACAACATTTATTAAATGGGGAAAATACCTGGAGTAATTGGTAAATTGACATCTACCGTTGTGACTAGAGAAACACTTGTCTGTTGGTTGTCTAATTTTAATGGAAACCTATATTTACATTATAAGGCTTCTATTTGGCACAATCCTAGTCTGCAAATTAGACCTTAAACTGGCAGAGTTGTATCTGTAAAGGGAATTTAGATATATGGGATGTATAACGGGATGGGCAAAGGAATTGCAATGGGTATTTGGTCGGAAATAGAGAGAAAGGTAGATTTAGAGAACTTGAATCCCTTTTGATACAGAGATTGAACATGTTATCAATGCCATTATAGAGGGAACCGGAAGGTTGTGCTATCTCCATCTTCACCACATATGGCATTTAATACCTGTGGGTCCTTCTGTTGTTGAATCTTGGAGAGAGTTGATGGAGACATGGGAGGAAGATTTAGGATGTAGAATTGCAGATAGTGAGTGGGGACACATGTGGCGTGCAGGTTATAGAAGTAAATTGGACCTGAAGTTGAGAGTCAGAAACCTTTAGGGAGTTTATAGTGGACACTGGTATGCATTATATGTGTTGGGGGTGTGGAAGGGAGAGGGGCACGCTTATTCATATGCTACGGAACTGTTTTAGGTCAGCAGAGTTTTGGAGGGGTGTACTGGACAGGTTAGACAATACTATCAATAAGCTTTCCAATGATGCCTTTGCAAGCTCTTTTGTTATCTGGTAGGGGACAGTGTGAAGTTGCTCCGCAATATAGTCAGTGGTTTGCCAAAGTACTAGTGGTGGCAGCAAAACAGATACTGAGTGTGGAAGACCAGGAAAAAAAACGCAGGTGGAGATTTGGGTGAGTGATGTGCTGATGTTATTGGATTGCTGGACGCCTTTTAACAGCTTGTATGGTGGGTGAAAATGTGGTTGCCTAGTAAGTAGTTGCAGTTAGATTGAGTTGGTGAGAAGAATTCTGAGCAGTACACATTTTTGCCAGGTCTGTTTTCTCCTTATACGAGTGTAATGAGTTGTGTTTTTTTTTTTTATTGTTGAGATGAATGTGGTTGGGAAAAGTTGAATTTTGCTCTGATTCACGTAATTTGCACTTAGTTCTGTGAAATAGTTCATTTTCTTGATGTAATTGCCTTTGGAGGGATTTCTAACTTTAGGATTACATTGTTCAAGGTGTTCACTGTTAAAATTGAGTATGCTCTTTCTGTAAACATTAAATAAACCTATGCAGTTACAAAAAGATAAGATCCCATTACAAAGACATTATCAACCTAAATTGATATTTTATATTCGCACCTACCCCCTAGAACTTGATCTTGGTAATCGGCTCAGAATGCTCCCACAATTTTTCTGTTTCGTAAATCTCTTAAAACATGTCTTTTTCAACAACACCTGACCAAGGACTAATCCCAATGGATGCACATACCAAAGCACAGACTTCAACTCACAGTAGTGAGCTAATGTTAAAATATGCCAGCTCAAACGCTGGCTACCCACACTCTGTACACAGTGCTCTGCTGCTCTTGAGCTAGGTCCGCACTTTACACAATCAAATAAAAAGTAATAGGCATGACAAACGTCACATGGGGCTTCATAACAACCTCTATTATTCTCAAACAGGCGGCCATTTCTTATTTTTATCAATCACCATATCACAGGAAACACTGTGGTGTATACCTCAAAGGACTATCCATGGCAGTAAATATAATGTATTAAGGAGCAATAACATCTTTATAGCATTCCAAATTTTACCTCGTCCTCCACTGCCGTTACCACCACTGTAGTGGTACTGCTGCAATTGGGCAGATGTTTCACATCCCACCCACCCCTTCGGGAACCCATCAAGAAACGTGCAGAAGCTGTAATGGGCTACAAGTAAAGACAAAGATGAAGACTTCAATCGCTATGAAAGCTCCATCAATGTATGAGAAAGTTTGTTTCAATTTTGTTTCCCTGAAGCAGCAATACTGTACACGGTTGTCGGTACACCTGTTGAACATCTCATGTTATCATAGGGGCTTGCACACTGTTTTTAAACTGGACAATCTATGCATAGTACAAAGCATGCACAGAACAGGTAAGCACATTATATTTATTGTGAAAAGCTGCCTGCCTAAACTGAAACACTGGTTGGTGCTTCTTCTCATGTGCTAGGTTAGTAATTTGAGAAAGACCTGTGGTCTGGTACAAAAGGGAAGGTTTACCGCACGTCCATAAACTCATCACAAGCTTGCAGGAGTCCAGAAAATGATAAACGCCAGGAGACCACTCACACACGCCCCTCCAGAACTTTGCTGCTGTCTCATGTGCACTGAACCTACTCGTTTTAGTGCTATAGCTGGCTTGTTATCAAAATAATAGTTAAGAGATAACCCCGAGCTGAGATAGAACATGGCGGGGAACAGTGACATTGCCTCATCGAAAACCAGTCCTAGTGCTCTAGTCCATTCACACCTAACTGCCCCATCAATGTAGACCAGCTCTAAACCCAAACTCAAACTCAAATTGTGGCTATAAACTGAAAATTAACGGAAAGGCATCCCCCTTCCCCAAGTGAGAGTCTAAAGGTAGTCCTAGATAGACCAGATCACCAATACTTGCAAGGCTTTCCCTTTTAAGAGAAACGTATTCTTTGTGAATGACAAAACTAATTAACGTTGCGACTGTTACTAGTTCACCCGGCACCTCAAAGGGTCATATTAAAACATCAATAGGGCCGCAAACACAATGTTTCAAGATTATGGTTACCGGAATGTGGAAAAAATTACAGAGTAACCATACAACATCATTGTTTCTAAGCCACAAAATCGCCTGTGCGCAAAAGAAAGCGTTTCCCAGCACGCTCAATTTTCCAAGTACTTCACAGAGTTTAGAATGCAGAGCTTCTGATCTCCAAGCTGAACACACCACAACTCTCAGCTCAGGCTACAAAGCTACCAGTGTCAATAGTCTTGCTCTTCAGGACCTGTCTGATTGTATCTTGTCTGCTCACCATCTAGTCCCTTCCGTTCCTACCCTGCACTCAACCTCACTGTCCCATGCGTTCTCTCGTTTGCGCTCTTTCTCCCTACTCACCCTGCTCCATTGGAACCCGCAGCCCATCATAAGCAAAGCCAGCCTGACTGTGGGTGTCTGTGGATCTCTTCAAAACACAGCTTAAACTTCACTTACTTGATTTAGAAGGAGGTCCCCTAGCCTTCTCCACATCCTCCCTACTTGACCAAACCAAACCACTCCCTCCAGTGCCTACTAATAATGCAACATTTGTATATTTTTTTAGAGTAGAAGCACTAGACCAAAGGGTAATGTTATTTTGGTAAAGTACCCAATTTCTTACATTGTTATTGTCTTGTCTTGTCACTGGTCTGTGTCCCAATCTGTGGCTGCCCACTTGTTCTCATGTTTGTGGTATTGTACAGGCAACCTTCCAGGGGAAATGCCCCTACCCTCAGTACATGTGTTATGGGATGTCATCAAATAAATATAAATACATTATACAACCGCTGAGTGTTGGCTGCAGTAGTCTCATCTTTGGAGAAGAGTGGGGACTGGATAGTAGAAGAAAAAGCAGAGGCTGGAGGGATGGACAAGTCTTTATAGGTGGCGGCAGTGGAAAGGAGGAGGTGGTGGTGGTAACAACAGGAGGAAGAGTGGGCCGGGGATACTGGTAGTGAAAAAAATCCAGGAGGAAGTGGAAACATCAGGAGAAGAGTGTACAGAAGGAGGTGGTTACAACCAAGAAGGTTAAGTTGGTGCTGGTAACATCAAGAGGTGGGAATGAACAGATGGAGGTGGTGATCATAAAAGATCAAAATGGAGGTAGTGGCAGTAGGGAGGAAGGCAGCAAGACAAGTGGAGATGGTGGGATCACATGTAGGACATGTTGTAGAGGAGGGGGCAGAAAATCAGAGACCAGATGTCGAAAAGCGGTGGAGGAAGTCCAGAGCCAAGAGGAGGTGGTGGAACCTAGGGAAAAGGTGGAGGTGCACTCATCAGGCCCAAAGAGTAATATGGAAGCAGTCACCTCAAGGGAAGAGTGTGGCACAGAAGAGGTGGGAGGAATGCAAAGGAGATCCAAGAGAAAAGAAGAAATGGGAGAAAGACCTGGACACAGATAGCGAGAATAGGTAGGTTCCATCATGCTGGATTGGCCCTAGCCAGGATCAGATGATGGGAGGAGGAACGAGCCGTGACCAGGAAGTTACGGTCAGATCAGAAAGGCAAAGGGGGAGAAATCCAGGGAACTTTCAGCCCAGCCCATGGACCACTCTCTAGATGTCCCTAATGATAATAAACACAAGAGCAGTCTGTCCACAAGACTTGCTTGCCAGTCAATCATCGGGGTAGATGACCCAGTAGCCTACTACTAGCCTAGATGAGACAAGAGGGTATGCAGGGCACCAGAAGGCCAGCACTACTAGAGATGGGAAGGGAAGGCAACCTCCCAAGAACTGCATCGACTCAGAGATTGGTTCCAGGGACTACCCACTGAGACAGAAGAGACATTTCTGGTTTTGTAATTAAGTTAAACCTTACTTGTACACAGTTCCCAAGTAAAAAGTATAAAGTGACCCAACTTGGTTTGAGTGTCTTCATGAACCCAGGCGTCCTACGTGATAATAGACTAAATCCAAATTGTGCAGCAGAGAGAAACAATAAAAGACCAACGAGAGAAATAAATCTATTTAATCAAAATGTAATCCAGGATGCAGGACTAAATAAAACGTTATGTTTTTGTCTTTCTAGAGGCTTTCAGCCACAGGTGGAAAACCTTTGCTGCGTGGGATTTAACGCTGCTCTGCAGTCAACATACTATTGCAAATAGCACCCTGTTCACTTTAAGCATCCTCTCAACAGTTTGATCCCTCTCACTTGTTACTCTGCTAGCTTGCCTTTTTGCTTGGGCTTCTGCATCAAGTACAAGCACTAACATCTGCAGACTGGGACTGCTCTTCAGGTAGCTTCCCTCTCAGTGAACCAGATTCCTGCAGGCTTCCCTTGCCACATGAGCAATCCTGATTTTAGGATTCCCACAGTGGCAGATGATTTCTCCCTGTGGCATATTGGTCTCTCTCTTTCATCTTAGCACTTCAATGTAAGGGCGACTCGCAGTATGCCCATTTGTGGTACAATGTTACTTATGTTGAACTATCAGTTACTGTTGGAGGTGGGGTGGTTACCCTACAGGGGTTATCTCAGGGTGGAGTTTGGCATGGCACTGGGAATATCCAGAGCTAGTGGGAACATGGCCTACTGTTTCATGGGTTGGACACATGCTCATACACATTCGACTCAGTCTACAACATAAGAACACAAGTCACTTCCAGTAAGCTATACGTTCAAAGTCAACAATGACAGTGGGGAATCTCTGATCACTCTCCATTATTACTCGAACTGGAAACTGAGAGACCACGTTCTCAACCTATATGGAGATTGAACTCCTACTACATGGGGTTCCCAGATTTACAGGAGAAGATAGAGGCAACCACCTCCAACTACTTTGAGTAAAATGCAGACTCGGTCGATGACCCCAACATATTGTGGGAGGCCTACAAGCCAGTCCTAAGAAGTGAAATCATCTCATGGACGTCGGCAAAAAAAAAGGCACAGTGCGAACTGATCAAAGAAGCCGAAAGAGAAGCGGCGAGCAAGGAAGCAGAGCACATCGCCAATGATACCCCTGAGACGAACAGAGCCCTAATACTGGCGCAAACGAAACTGCATAATCTATCTCTAGACTGCGCCAGAAAAGCACATCATGCCATGAAGGCACGCCTTTACGAAATGGGATAAAAAGCTGGGAAAATGCTCGCATGGTTGGAAAGACGAGAGGAGGGGCAACAGAAGGTGAAGAGTATCAAGACAAGGCAAGCAGAACTAGTCTGCACCGATGCAGAGATAGCAGAATGTTTTGCTGATTTCTATGAAGATCTCTACAAACCTCCAACCGACATAACAGCCAGCACCATATTTGACAGTACTGATCTCCCAACACTCACCACGGAACAGGCAAATATGTTAGATAAAAAATTAACCGTGGATGAAATATCCGCAGCCATCTCCCAACTCCAAACAGGCAAAACCCCAGGCCCCAACGGGTTCCCAATCGATATCTGGAAAAAACTGAACCACCTAGACATATCCACCCACCTCCTCAACATGTTCGAACACTCATTAACAAAGGGTATGCTCCCACCAGACCTCCGCAAGGCCACCATAATAGTGATGCCCAAAAAGGGCAAACCACCAGAGGAGTGCAGCTCCTACAGGCCCATATCACTAATCAACATTGAAGCTAAAATACTTGCCAAAGTACTAGCCAATAGGCTCCAAATGGTCATTACAACACTGGTACATCAGGACCAATGTGGCTTCATGCCCCAAAGGTCAACGAGAATGAACATTTGCAGGCTGCACCTGGCACTGGAGAGAGCACCTGTGCTACAACAATCATTGGCATTACTGGCCATATACTTTGAAAAGGCCTTTGATTCAGTTTACTGGGAGGCTCTATGGGCAATCATGAGGAAGATGAGTTTTGGGGATTCATTTATAAAATGGGTACAGCTTCTCTACAACAACCCACTGGCAGAAGTAAGAGTGAATGGGTGGCCCTTGCGCGATATACAACTGGGAAAGGGCACCAGGCAAGGTTGCCCGCTCTCAGCTATGCTGTTCGCATTGATAATAGAACCACTAGCAATCATTCTGTGGGGCACGACCACATGGACTGGTTTCCGGTGGAACTCGGACTGGGAAGACAAGATATCCCTATACGCAGATGACCTCCTAGTATATCTTGGTAACCCGGCGGTCTCCTGCCCTATAGTAACTGAAATACTGATAGACTATGGAGCCTTTAGCGGACTCAGTGAAATGGTCGAAGTCCGTGTTCTTTCCGGTGAAGGGGGTAGACTGCATACCGCCACTCGGCTCCCCATCCCAAATCGAACTCGCACGGTTTCAATATCTCAGCATCCTAATTGAAAACAAGCTAGACAGCCATGTGACCCAAAACTTACATCCACTAGTCAAAAGATACGCGCAAGAAAGTAGTGCACTGGGAAGCATTGCCACTAACACTGTTAGGAAGAGCAGCGCTCTTCAAGATGCTGGCCCTACCCCGGTTTTTATACATCCTCCAGAACTCCCCTCTCTACATTCCCACTGCAGAGTTCCGTAGAATAGATAGAACAACACGCAAGCTCCTGTGGGGTGGGAAACATGCGAGGATAGCGCTTAATACTCTCCAACGCTCAGTCTGGGAAGGGGGAATAGGACTCCCGAACATTCAGGTCTACTACTGGATGTCCCAAATGGCGACAGTAAATGACATTCTGCATGGAAACCTGAAACTCCCCCACATACAGGCCGAAATAGCTGCACGAGATGGTATGTCCCCGATTGAAAGTCTCTACAACAGGGAGAACCGGCCCCCCCGGAGGCACGATAACAGCACATACAGCCCAAGTACGGAGGGAAGTTCATAAGCACATAGGCTGGGACAATAAACTCACCCCAGTCCAGCCTATCTGGAATAACGCCCATCTTGCAGGTCTCGGCAGCCTCCCTAAATGGCCGATCTGGACAGCAGCCGGTATTCATACGATCCAGCAGATATATGTAAATAGTCAAATAATCCCGTTTTCTGTGATCTCGGCCACACATAGTCTCCCAGCCACTGAAAGCTATCACTATGGTCAATTACATCATGCATTCACGAACAGAGAGCCCTCCTGCTGGACATGCCGGAGTGCACGCCCATAGAAAGGAATATAGTCATCGACAGCGTGAAAAGCAAGATCACATCCACCATGTACAAAGCCATCTCCTTGTTTGCCACAAAAGAACTGTTGAGCCTGAAATTGAAATGGGAGAGAGACGTGGGCCCAATTCTCCCCCGAGGAATGGATTGAGACCCTAATGTATCCCAGAGAAACGGCAATCTCGGCTAGAATCAGGCTCATTCAGCTGAAGATACTCCACAGAATATACTACCCCCGAGTGACACTGTACAACTGGGGCAAAACGGCTGACCCTAAATGCTTACGTTGCAAACAAGAGGAAGGGACCTTCTACCACATCCTATGGCAATGCACACGAATACAACACTTCTGGCGTAAATGCTGCGAAAGTCTCTCAAGGGTCATGAGCCGTACAATCCCAACAGACCCTAAACTCCTTCTCCTGGGTATTGAAACAGAAGGAGAACTATCGCGCTTTGAAAAGCTGTTACTCTCAACGTCCACAGGAATAGCTAAAAAAAACATTGTGCAAATGTGGGGCTCTGAAATCACACCACAATATGACCAATGGATAGACATAGATGCAATCATCCTAATGGAACGTCGTGTCTACCGAGCAAGAGGCTGCCCGGGCAAGGCGGAAAAGATCTGGGAGAAATGGGAGTTAACGCTGTGAGATGCATACAGGATGAACTAATGGACCCCGGTGTACAGCCCTGTTGCTGTCCTGGTGTATAATAACAATACCTCTCATCACCCAGAGGAGCCAAATAAGAAAGTGTTATTTGATATTTATTATTGTTCCCTGCATCTCTTTCCTCACTTGTGTTTCTATATGTGTACACATATTTGCAGTATTTGCTCACATAGCTCTACCACATGTATGCCAAGTTATATGTTTGTGAATTGAATGTCTTTGTATTGTAGGACGAAAATACAATAAAATAGGTTATAAAAAAAACAATGACATTGAAATCAAAATGTGCATTCCATTTTCACCAGTGCTACCTTTTGACAATGACAGTATTTAAAATGACAACATATTTCACACGGCTGTCTTGCAGCCTTCACTTGATGTTAAGGTTACTAGTGGGTCTGCCATTTTTAATACAGGTATTTATACTGTGGATTCTTGTCACCCCTTTACTCAAGCAAAATGAAGGACCTTGCCTGTCTTACCCTATCTGTGGTCTTGCCTTTTTTGTTTTCCAGCAATAGTCGGCTGTTGCCTTGATTTTCTCCTGCCAACATGATGCTTCTTAAGTCTGGTCTTCTGTTAGCTTTGTGCCACCCCAAGCTCCATCAACAATCCCAAAGAACACATCCCTTATTTATTTAAGGCATTGTGTCATGAACTCTCTTAACAAGCTGTTCTATTAATTTCCGCAGACAAAATCAAGTTATTCCCACAAGTCTAATCCACTCATCACCGCCTGAATAGGCCCGCCATCATGGTTCAAACTAATAAGCAAGTGGACCTTTACAGAAGTAGCCAACAATTTTGCTGATATAGGGCATCAACCTCTCAAATTCTGATATTTTCTCAGATCTCTGATAATTCTCTATCGTTGTAGAGATGACTTGATAGCCATATGTTCATCACTCGTTATACAGGTACTTAATCTTATGCTCTACGACTGGCTGACTAGAGTGGAAGGACTCCCAATGGTACAATATTAAGGGCCTCTTAGAGTTTCAGGTGGGAAGGTCTTGAATGAGAATGTCTCTCTGGGAAGTGTGAGAGGTGGCCAGAACACGGGCATCGCTATTGGATCCAGTTCCTGGGGGTGGACGAGTGCAGGAGGATCACCTGGATGAGGGGCCCTCGGGGAGTGGAAGTGGGACACCGATGGGTGAGATGTGGTACCCCTTCCCTATAACACCTTTCCCCATCCTACCCCATAGGATACTTAGAAGTTCTACCCCTCCCCCTTCCGACACAAACACTTTCCTACACTGTGAAAGACAATGGACTAACACCAGAGACGTTTACTCGACATGTCCCAACACAATGGGGATGGCCCACTTAACTATCGTCCCATCTCTAACTGCCCATTTCTCCTTAAGATTCTTGACAAAGATGCCTATATTCAACTACTAGCTCATCTGAGAAATGGTAACATCTTGAATAAGAGACAGTCTGTCTTTCGGGAAAAACATGGCACAGAGTCCGCTCTGCTGGATTTGAAATCGAGGATCCTCAGACATATGGATCAAGGCGACCCCAGCATGCTGATGTTCCTGGACCTATCCGCCGCCTTTGACCTGGTAGGCCATACCGTATTGGTCTCCAGGCTGAGGGAGGTGACGGGTTTCTCAGCATCGGCGGCCGACTAGGTTAGCTCTTTTCTGAAAGACCGCCATTGGAGCGTGAGCAGCAATCTGGCAGATGCTAACATCAAGGAGTTGACTCAAGGCGTCCCTCAGGGAGCCTGTCTCCCTCCCATTTTCTATAACATCTTTACAGTGCCTTTCCTTGATTTTCTGGACAGTAATAACATAGAATTTACAAATTACGCAGACGATACTCAGTGTATTTTAGATACTCAGTGTATTATACCTATCACTGGTGTCTTTTTAGATGATGAAGTTAACATCAATAGAATTTATCTGCTCATTCAAAGTTGGATGTGTTCCAATGGACTGGCTCTTAACACAAGCAAGTCAGAGCTTATGCTTGTGGGCACTGTTCCCAAGATTCGTAAACTTGAAGACCAATAGTCCAAATTTGTAATCGATGAATGTGTTATTGTGGTCAAGAAAAAAGTCAAGACTCTGGGTATCTATCTGGACAGTAACCTTAACATGAAAACACAGGTCGGCAGCCTAGTGACTTCATCTTCCTATTATATTAAATTGCTTTCACATGGCCACCCTTTTCTTTCACAAACCAGTAGGGAAACGCTAACTAGAGCACTGATAAGCTCCAGGATAGACTATTGTAGTAGCCTGTTGACTGGTCTCCCAAACTGTGAATTGAATAGATTGCAGGTGGTGCAGAACAACGCAGTTAGGGTTGTTCTGGAAAAGAAAAGGTCAGACCATATCTCGGAGGCGAGAAGGGAACTTCACTGGCTCCCTATTAAGGAACGAATTCTCTTTCGGCTCCTATCTATCTCCTTTAATTGTTTGAAAAACTCTGGCCCCATCTATCTCAATGCGAAATTAAGGCCTAAGGTGAGTAAACATAATCTCAGATCCAACAACCAATCTCAGCTTACTGTTCCGGCATGTAGATTATCGCAGACCAAGGATTGTGCCTTTTTTTCTGCAGCTCCCCTGGCTTGGAATAATCTGCCCCTTAAACTGAGAGTGGAATATTCTATTTGTGTTTTCAGAAAAGGACTGAAGACACACCTGTTTAATTAAACATCTGCTGGCCTTGCGATATCTCTCCTACTGTTGCACTTTTCTTTTTTGCTGCTTGTTTAATTCGCATATGTCACTTGTTTGTCAGCGCCCTTAAGCCTTCGGGTCAGTGGTCTCTGCACTAGATAAATGTTTAAATAAATAAATAAAATTCACAATAGCTATGCACACCTGATGCCCCCTTCTCTTCCACACTGGGATATAAGGCGGAGCATGAGAGCACACTTCGAGCAAGGCCAAAGGCACAAAGAAACCGCTACACCCGACCGGCAATTCAAATAGAGGGGAAAGGCGGCGAGACCTGGAGGGATGACAAAGGGGGAACTGCCCTTGCCCTTTTCTGATCAGACCCGCGAAGCCTCCAAAAGGGAAATTATAAGAAGGGAAGTCCAGCTGGCGTGTGGTGCGGCAGGTGTGAATGGCACACAGAGCTCCCTCGCACCGATAGCCAAAGCGGGAGGAAGCACTTGCCACTGTGGTGCTCTCTTTGATTCCAGAGACAAGAAAATTCTGACAGTTCAGTACAGCCGGTGAGTTGAAGAAGACAGATAATAAAACCAAACTGTGCTGGGCCAAGGTTGCAGGCGGCAACCTTGTTAAACAAAGAACTTGTGTAATTGAACTTTAAAGAAACCCCAGTTAAAGGTTCAGAAGCAGAGTGGTCCGGCGTCATGGGGGCGCTCATTCGAAAGACTCGTACTGAAGCCTTTTTGGGTTACATTGTTTTGTTATAATTACGAGAGCCAACAGGCTGTAGAAGAGGCCAGTGGGAAGTATCAAAGTATCAAAGTGGTCCTACGAGGGTCGAGCAAAGCCCCTCGTACACTCGAAAGTCTTTGACACATCGGAGAAAAATGACCGAACTGTAGATCTGTGACAGCTGACAGGGGGCTGGAAAACCAAGGGAAGTGAATTCTGCATAGTGTTAAAACACCCATGAACATTGTGGTGACAAGTGTTAACCTGGTTGAGGGATGCCCAACTGGCAAATGTGAACCCGACAGAGGGATGCCTGCGAATTGAGGGTAAACAGGGAGGGTAAACATGAGCATTGTGCCAACAAGTGTGAACCCGGCTGAGAGATGTCCACAATGGATAGTTGTTCAAAAGGATGTTGAAATTGATTGAATGCTACGATTTTGAGTGAAATGCCAACTCGAATCCGATTGAGGGAGGCTAACTTTCCAAGAAGGATCAGAGACCGGCTGAGGGGGATGCAAAGGGGCAAAGAGCAATCGCCCAACGTGAAAGATTTGAAAGGAACTTTTGTTTGTTTATTGTTTATGGTACAGCAGTCTTTCCAAGGCAAGAGACTTTGGAGGAAAGTGACTTGGCCCCAGAAGGTCCTGGCATCGTTGAAAGCAACTATCCTTGTGCTGGGGAAGGCCTAGGAGTGTGCCGTGCTCAAAGGTCCTGCCTTGTCCTATGCTAAAAACGTGGGTAAGGGAGGCCCCAGCCCTACCATCCTGACTTATCATTTGGTGAAAACTTCTTTCTTTTCTTGTGCACATTATCCCACACTACTTTGTAGCTTAGTTGTAAGGAATGGCAATAGTTTTTTATGTGTGTAGGCTCTTTTTATTTGACAAGACTCCACTAGCGCTGCCTTATTATTATTTAATGGTCATAGCTTGCTCCCATCTTGGATTTAGGTTTAGATTACGTGTTTTACTCACCCATTATACAGTTTAATAAACACCCTTGAACTGTAATCACGTGTGTCTGCCTTTACTGTTGCCACCATCAGTATCTTACAGAAGCTACTGAACAGTGTACATCAGTAGGGGTTACATGCGTCAGTTACAGAGGGCAAATAGTCCTACTGCTATGCCATATAGGGTTGGGGGAACATATAACCGTGCTAAAATGGGCTCTAAAACAGGCATGTTCAAGAACCACACTACCTTACCAGTGGCTTCCTTCCTCCACCTCTTAAGTCTCACGGTCTCCTGTATTTTTCTAGTGTCAGAGGCCGGGCTGCGAATGAGATCCCTTCAATGGCACCTACGAGGCCAGTGGTCCCAGTACCTCTTGAACCCTCAAGGACCTCCTCGGTGTGTCCAGATCAGAGGTCAACAACCTACTTTGCTGGGCCAACAGCAGCAAATTTACTGGGGGGTGGCCCTTCCGGCCTTTCTGGCCTCAGGCCCGACTTGTCACAGATGCTTTGCTGAAGGGTTGGGGAGCTCACTGCGAGGACTTGCAGGTGAGTGGCCTTTGGTCAGCGATGGAAGCCGGGTGGCACATCAACTGGCTGGAGTTGCGAGCCATCAGGCTTGCCCTGAGAGCATTCACTCCATCTCTGAAGGGGAAGCATGTCCTGATCTTGATGGACAATACGGTGGCCATGCACTCTCTGAACAAGCAAGGTGGCATGTGTTCCCTCCCCATATGCAGAGGCGCGATGCAGCTGTGGTTCTGACTGTTAGAGACCCCCTTAGAGAACCAGATCTCAGTCTCATCTGGCGGGGTCAGAGAAAGCAACCATGATCTTGATCGCCCCGGACTGGGCGAGGAGGACATAGAACTCACACCTCCTGCATCTGACCATCTATCCACTTTACCAGTTGCCTTGCCGCCTGGATCTCCTAACCCAGAGTCCCTCAACCTACATGCATGGCTCTTGAGAGGACGAGATATGACTGGGACCTCTCTGAGGAGGTATTCCAGCTGTTGCTGGCTGCACGCAGACCATCAAGAAGATTCCTGTATGCGTGCAGGTGGAGAAGATTTGAGGCAAGGTGCAGGGAACGCAAGATTGACCCCATCTACTACAGTGATGGAGTTCCTTCTGTAACTGGCCTCAGCAGGCCTTCAGGTCACCACAGTCAAAGGATATTTGGGGGCCTTGTCTGTGTTCAAAAGCTCCCCGGACCAAGGTTCCTTTGTCACGATCCCGGTTCAGGGCCCTGTGAATACGTTTCTGCTGACTCCCTTTGTGTCCCAGATTGGGATTTGAATCGGATTCTGACTATCCTGATGGCAGCTCCCGTTGCACTCTTGCCCTTTGCAGCTGCTTATGAAGACAGCCTTCTTGGTTGCAATTACTTCCACCAGGCGGGTCAGTGAATTGCAGGCCCTTTGTTGTAAATCCTCCTTTTTTGCAGTTCTTTCGTGAAAAGGTCAAGCTTGAGGTTAAGCCGGGGTTCCTTCCGAAGGCGATATCAGAGTTTCACCTTTCACAGACCATAGACCTGCCAGTCTTTTACCCACTGCTGCACCTCTTCTACGGAAGAGGCGCGCTTCCATTGGTTGGACCCCAATAGGGCCTTGTGTTTTTACATCACAGGACGGCTGAATATCAGAAGACTGATCAACTTTTGTGGCCTACTCTTTGGTCCAAAAGGCCTAGCTGTGAATAAGTAGATGCTTTCCCAATGGATCATCTTATGCAATGCAGAATGTTACCAATCATCAAGCAGGAAACTGCCTGCTGGCATCAGAGCACAGTCAACCAGAGGTCTCCGTATCTACATCCTTGCAAAGGGGGGGTCCTAGTTAGGGACATTTGCCGAGCAGCAACTTGATCCTCACTCCATACTTTTACGAGGCACTAGAGACTGGGCGTCGCCCGGTGGAGCTGATGCCCGTTTTGGCAGGGTGGTACTACAAAAACCTTTACTGTGACCTTTCTGCCCATCTCCTTTGTTCCACTGCTTTGGGTGCCTATCTGATGAGGAATCTGTGGGTGAAAGGCAATCCATTGAAGGAGAAATTACTCACCGTAATGTTCTTCCTATGGATGTTCTTCTCCCAAAGATTCCTCATCATCCCTCCCATCCATCCCCGCTCAAAAAAGCGTTAGCAGTTGGTGCATGTCTGTCTTGGTGAGTAGACGCCTGGTGATGGTCGTACAGTGACAGTTTTATGTCTAGCAAGCCGCATGTCTTTCTCAATCTCTGTTTTCAACCCACACAAAGAAAAGAAAAGGAGATTTTCCGATTCTTACTGGTGTGGAGGTTTATTTCCACCAAGTCTATGTATCCCTTTGGGATGCTTTTAAATTAACCTTCTATTGGCTAATTGTCCTCCTTCTCTCGCTATTTTCCACTGCAGCAGTTGAGCACAGGGATAAAAGGCAGGGAGCTGAGGTACGAGGTGTACTGATGCAGTATACATATGACGCCCAATGTCACGTCCGAAGCCGACGATCGAACAATGAGTCAAGACGGATCGACGGAGTCGAGGTCCACTACGCCCCCTGTCGAAGTTCTTTCCTAGCAGCAGAGTTGGATGAGGATATCTGCAGGAGACGAATACATGGAAAGAACATTACGGTGAGTAATTTCTTCTTCAACTCTTCCCTGCAGCTTATCTATGAGTGAACACCAGTGTTTTAGACTGAATTCACCGAAATAGTAAAAGCAATTAATCCTGGTCTAAGCACTAGCAGTTCTGTTCCTTCCTTGTAATGCTATGGTGGTCAGCTTGGGTATGCTGTGCCTCGCCCCCTGACCCCATCACAACGCCTCACTTGGCAGTCGCCTTGAAGCACAAACATGCCATTATCATCCCTGACTATAAAAAAGAACGAACATGTGGTTCATGATTAAGCCAAGAGACAAACTGTAATAACGAACGCAGAAGAGATGCTAACCTGCAGAGACCATGGAAACACTACCATATGCTCTCCCACCACTTAAGGGTGTAATGTTGCATAGGCAGCATTGAAAGTGTACACAGCCTTGGCACATTATGCTGCCTAAATATAACTAGGACTCCCTCTTCTCCAAAACCTGTGATACCAGCTGCAGTGTCTCACAATGTTCAGTCCCATCAATGACTGCCTGTAATGTTTAACTGGCAATATTAGCATGCTTCAACAATGAGGACAACCTGAGTGACTACATGCATGCAGATGACCCCTAGATTCAGAATATTTTAAAGGTCAGGTTTACATTAAAATGATGCAGCTTGCCTCATGTATCAAGCAGAATGCAGCTAAAGTTGTTTTTGCCTCCACGTTTTAAAGACTAAGAGTATTCTCCAAATTCATGGCGACAAACTCCTCTTAACCATTTGATAAGCTGAGTCCACATCTAGGATTCCCTCACCCGCTGAGATCGCATTGGTCAGCAAAACTTTATTTTCATCTACCATCCCATCTTTTATACAGACTAGTGAAAATCCATTTGGTCCGGTCTCCATGCTAAATTTCTGAGCAGACTTTAGAGATGTAAAATCATGCTTCTCATTTACATTTGGCCCCAGTAGATCAGATCTCAGTTCTTAAAGCCCTGCAAGTACATCACGTCAAAACCCTCAGCCCTACCCAAAAGGTTTGTAGCTGCATGTCTCTGAATATCTCAACCAACTAATGCACAAACATCAAAAGGTAAGCTGTTCATAATAAAAGGCTCCTTAACATGCAGTGGTCTGTGACAGATGCTAACAAACACAAGGTTCTTCTTTTTCACGCACCATCCCATTAACAACAGCAACTCAAATTTTACAAGAGGGCATTTTTAGAAAAGTCTGAAATCCTTCATGTTTTTGTCTGTATTCGGTTTCAACTCCCTTGTCTTCTTGCTTTATCAACTCTTTGAACCCTTCGCTTGGCAGTCTTTAAACTGCTGTGAAGGCAACATTATGGCAACATTATTGCTCTACTGACACCACTGCAGCTTCATTAATACACGGAAGATGCTCCAATGCTCTGCCTGTTCCCAAATTCCCATAACCAAGTGGAAGAGAGGATGAAACGTGCACCCTGCTTGCCTGCTCCGATAGAACATCTGCATTATATATACAACCTGTTCCTGGGGAGCAGAAGGAAAAACTTCAAAGCTAGAAATAGGACCTTCAAAATATGTGCTGGATGAATTAGCAGCTTCCTACACTCCCATGATTCAAATATATGGCCTGGCGTGGAAAATGAGCGCAGGAGAAAGTAGAAGACTACACTTCTACTGGATGTTCCTAAAACCTCATTGGATATATCATGGGCTCCCACAGAACTAGAAACCTGGGAGTGCAGCATTACATACCACTATCTTTCTGTGAGGGTGTAATTCACGGGGACTAGATATGACTTATCAAGGGCTTTATTATAATAGAGTGTGGGGCTACTGAGGCTTCAGAGCGGCCTTAGGTTTCGTTTTTAATTTTGTTTAGCAGAACATGAAGACTTAGGGGAACCTCTCTAGAGCCCAAGCAACATATACTAGAATCACTGTTAAGCCAGGCAAAATACACGAAGAGAATGTAATGCATGCAGTGGACCTAAAATGAGCAAAGATGGATGGGCTGAAGAAAGTAGTGTGCATTATTTATCCCCTGGCTTGACACCTTTGATGGCAGTTGAATAAACAGTCTATGGTCCTTGCCACATTGTGGCGGTAGTCAAACAATTTAGGAAAGGAGGGAACTGGGTGAGGGAGGTGGAATCTTTATACACAGTCCCTGATCACTAATACATCAGAGACACGATTAAATAGCAATACAGAAAGGCTGGCTTTCTACACTTTCTTCTACATTTCTGTAGCAGCAGCAGACCTCAAATAGTGTTTTTTTAGCATGCTTTTTTGGCCTGTATTTAAAAATAATGTGAATTATAATTCCACAAAACACCGAATTGCTGTTCTGACCCGTTTTGAGAAGTCGGCTTGTATGCAAGTTAACCTTGAACAAAAATAAACCATTTTGTTTGCAAAAAGAATTCCAATTCCCTAATAGAACACAATGTTAAAGACTAGGTAGATCAACAAAAATGGTCAACCCAGAATTTTGGTGGATGATGATGATGCTGGCACACCCACAGCTGCACAGCAGCAGCTATTTTGGACTGGACTGAACTGCTTTGCATAGTGTTCTAGATAACGATTCGCTGTGGAGTAGGGGGAAGTGGTCCTCTCATTCAGAAATGTGCTTAACATAAGCAGGCATTAGGTAAATAGGTAGCTTATGTAGGCGATGCAAACAAAATGCCTGTGCTGGTGAAAGAAACGTGTCCAAGTCAAATACACTGTGTCCATGGGCTTTTGATTTTAACAAGTATACATCTTTTGGCCCAATATCCTCAATTCAAAATGAGATACTGCATCTGCAAACTATATTACATTAAAACGATTTTGTGCAAAAAGAAGTGCATCAGTAATCCTGCAAACGTGCCCCCAAAGTGCATGACCCAATTGAGTCGAGCTCTTCCATTCCGAGACTCATTGAGCTCAACCACATCTCGTCTCTTTCAGGTTGCCATTCTGTGGCATGCTTTAAGGAGTTAGTGAGCTAGTGTAGGTCTCTTTGTTCTTCTTGTAGTCCTAGGAAGAACATCACTTGCATTCAACACTTCCCTTTCTACCTCGACAGAAGCTACTTCTAGTTGCTCTGGAGCAGACTTTGAGGGCACCGTCGGTTTTCTTGCGATAACATTGGTGGATGACCTTAAAACCATCTTCTTCGGACTTCCTGCCCTCTGTGACTTATTCAAGTTTTGCTTCCCTTGGTTAGGCCTCTTTTCAACAGACCGAATCCTAGTCTGACAACCAATTACGGGCAGGAAAGAGGTCTTTGGAGAAGGCACCGGTGGCTTCTTTTGTGTCCTTTTCCTTGATTGTGCTTTTGTTCTGAGCCAAGTTTTGCCCTGAGCAACCTTATTGTCAATCTTACTAATGCCATGCCTCACGGTTGTGGCTACTGATGCAATTTTGGATAAACTACCTTTTCCTTTGGCTGCTCCTCCTCTCACGCTTGACTTCAGTTTTTCCTCTTGCAACAGATGGTGCTTGAGTGACGTTTTTGATCCCTTTAAAGTTCCACTTACTAGTGGTGCCAAGTTAAGATTGCCATCCAATAGAGATGCTTTGGTGTTCAATGGGGAAAGCACAATACTCCTACATGGCTTCACATAATCACATGACATGAGGTTTTCAGATTTGTCTGCAGAATTAGAAAACCGATCCCCTTTGACACCAAGATTGAAATCCTTTTTTGCAGTGCAAAGTGTTGAGGGTACATTTCCAAAAGACATCTTGGAAGATGTGGTTTCCTGTTGCAGATCATCCAGTTTGGACATGTTTACATCAAAGCTGATACTCCTGAAGAGCTGTCGAACGCAAGGATTTCTCTTAGCTTTGCCTCTTATAGAGCTGCTGGGATGTACTTTTAATACTCTGTTTGTAAGGGGATCATAGTACTTAAGGGGGCACTGTTTGTATTTGTATGTTACAGAGTTCTTGCTGTCTGTTGAGTGGTGGTTTCTTGATGCTCTAGAGATACGTGCTGGCTTTACCCTACATGGATTTATCTCTGGATGCGAAAGGACGTAAACCATATTCTTAGGCTGCACCGGGCTCAAAAGTTTGGTGTATGACTGGGGCAGTTTCAGGGCACATAACCTTGTTTTCATATCCGGGGTCCTTTCATCCTCCAGCCAATCAAACCTTCCTTGCCCATCTGAGATCTCTGAGTCCTGTCTTATTATTTTGCGTTTGACTACAGGGTAGTTTACCACACTGGTTTGGGTCCCATGGCTAACCTTGACTGTCTGGCATCTTGAAGCAAGGCGCCAGGTCCTTTTTACAGGGTTCTTCATAGGTGATGGCTTGCATAGAGTATCAGAGGTAACTGAAGGGTGCAAAGAACCTGGCACGTCACATATGTCATCACTGAATGCTGGCAGTGCGTTAGCTGATGCACTATCATGGAAAATACTTGTAGCAAGCATGCTTTCCTCCACTCTTGGTTTCTTAATACTTTGACTACTCTTTCCCCGACCAGTGGTCAAAGAGTCGCTATCAAAGTGACAATGGAAGCGACCCTCTCTGAAGTCACGCACAAGTGCTTCAATTTTAAGGTCATCCTCATGCATGACCTGTGACCAGGTTTTACCGACAAAGGAAGGAGGCACATGTGGCAAGGCTGGAAGAACAGATTCCACGCTGCATATCCATTTGTCCGTTTTTAAGTTCTCTGTTACCTGAACTGGACATGCATTCAAGACAGAATGGAGATGGGATTCATAGTTGGTATCCTCCAGAGTGACCTGAGCTTCTTTGAGAAAGTCCAGGTCTTTAACAGATGCTATAGGTTGAGCAGCTCCTGACTGAATTGGGGTTTCCACATTGAAACTGATGTCAGAACCCTCAATATTGCTGTCATCTAGAAGTGGCTTAAGATGTGCAAGAAGATCTGCTTCCTTTTCTTGGCAAGAGAATGTTCTGGGTGGAATCCCATAACAGTGTTTTAAAATGACTTCTTCAATGATTTCATCAACTGATGTCCCATGACTGCTGCTCCACCCAATTGCTTTACTACTTTTCAGACCATCTTTGCATATGTGGTCAGATGATTCAGGGTACAGGAAACCAGCACCAATAACATCCCTGAGATGGACATCAGATGTCACAGATTCACCCTGAGATTTTGAACTAACATGCTTCCAAATTGAAACGCCTGGGGTCAGAGGTAAAGTGCTGTTTGGGGTATATCCAGATCTCCAGTGGGAAACAGCAGGGATCCCTAGAGGGCTGAAAACCGCACCAGGTCTGAAACAATTGGCCAACAGATTTTGGGCATTACCTTTGTCCACATTGCCTTGAGCACTTTTGCTAACTGAAACGATTTGCGATGCAGAAGATGGAATTTTCTGTGCAAGGATTGGCCTATCAGAAGAATTCAGAGTGCTGTGAGGTAACACGCTTGCTGCAGTGACCAAGGCATTTTGGTTAGTAGTTCTAGAGGGCACACACATGTCAATACTTCTGAAGGTGCACTTCTCTTTCTGGGAGCGCCCAGATTTGGACTTTGGTCCCTTCTGTGGTGTTTGCGCAGACAGTTGTGAGACAGAATTGTTGGTTAAGCTGCTCTTTGTTCTGCAACGGATGCTACTGCAAGATATGACCAAAGATTCACTGTCTGTGGCTGATGTTTCCTTTCTGGTGCCGACAGTCTCCTTCTCTTCTTTGGGAAGTAGGCAAACAGTTGACACAGATGAGGAATCCTCCTGGCGAGGTCGCAGGCAGTGGGTATCTGGTAAATCATCATGTGTTGGTCTGCAGAGAACAGTAAAAACAAACATTACATACTGCAACAACAAAAAAAGTAAACATTTGCCAGAATTACAGAAGGACTTCTTTTTCTACAGACTTAAGCCATAATACAATGGGTCTCATTTTTGCTAGACAAAAGGTGTCCTCCAAATTTAACAAGCGTTAATGTTGTTCACAGCCAGATATATGAGTGTTAAGAAGATCAATGGCCGGCCAATGCCACAGTTGGATCTACATCTTCATGGGGTTACAGTCAGAAATGTCATGTTGTTTGCCTGTTAGCTACACAGACTCCATTTAATCTAGGTGTTGGGACAACACCAATCTAAGAATTATACAATTATGTCAAATCGCGCGTTAGAAAAAGCAGACCCAAATCTGAGTTAGATGCTCTATGAGTAGTGGAATCTCACACTAGATAAAATACTGTCAATCTGTGCGCCTCTGGTTGTGGGTTTCTTTGCAAATGAACTCAGGAGAAGCAAACCTGCCACAATGTTGCTAATCTATGGGTTTCTGACCATAGATCTTTTGCGTAGGATTGAGTTACCAGTTCATTTTCTCCATGCAGAGCGTTCTCTTGCCACGGATACAATGTTAAAGTTTACTGTGAACCAGAAACTTCCATACACTACGAGAACTTTCAGAACTTACCCAGAGTTTTTCCAGTCTACAATGCACATGCTGACACAAGAGACCTAGATGGCATAGGAGAGGGGCAGAGTGCAAGGTCTGGGAGCCAAGATGACAGATAAGCCAAATGAAGGCTTGGTCCGGCCTGCTAGGCACAAAGTGAGAACAGGTGTACTCTGAAGCTGCAGTCAATCCCAAATCTGCCCTAATTATCAGAGCCAGGTGCAGACCCTTGCTAGAATTCAGATTCAGCTCTAGGAAAGTGAACACTATAAAAAGCAAAGACTCCAGTCAACCAGGTTGGGTAGAAGAGCAGGATGCTGGAGTTTAGCATTTGTTGGCGAAAGAAGAGGCTGGAGACACAGGGGGGCCTGGAAAGGTGGTGAAGGCGAATAACAACAGGAGGGGGTAGTGACATATAAGATTGATAAAGGTGTGCAGGAAAAGGCAACATCAACAGAGGGAGAAAAGTGGCAAATGGGGAAGTTGTAAGTTATGAGTACAGAAGAAGGCTTAAACATCCGAAGGAGATTGTGTTAAAAAGAAAACTTGGGTAAGATAATAGGTACAGGAGGAGGCAACATCGGGAATAAAAGGATGGAAGTCACAAAGAGGGGGGAGGTGGTGTCAAGACAGAAGGCAGAAGGAGGTAGGAACACCAAAACCGATATTGATACAGATGAGGTAGTAACATCAGGTGGCAAGAATGATATCAATGAGGTGGAAGTAGCTAACATTAGAGAAAGGAGGTGGCAGCTCAGACATAATGGCACTGAGAGGAGAAGGAGAGTCATGAGATGAGAAAGTGTTGTCCTCAAGTGATGGCTGTAGCGCAGGCCATGCAGAGCGATCAATAAAGGAGAAGGATGGGGTAACATCAGGAACTTAATGCACGATCGGAGAGGAGGAGTTGGAGAGAACCTCAGGTTGTGGAGGTGGGATTGAGGAGAAGAACAGCAGCATTATTGTCTGCCTCAACGTGAAGGTTTCAGCAAGCCTGCTCATCCCTAGGCAGGATCAGGCAGTGGAAGGAGGAATGAGAGTGGGCCAAGGAGGCTATGTTAAGATTTTAAAAAAAGAGGCGAGAAGAAGTAGGAGGGATCCCAGTTAATGTAGACTTGAAGAGATGCCTCTCCAACTCTCCTAGACAGCTAATCTCACTAACCCCTCAGATGGCAAGACTATGGCCTTGAGTGAATCTTGGGATGTGGGACCAAGGAATGCCAACAACTAGACGGTGAACAAAATAAGAGTTCAGAGAAACCATACAGCCTGCAACACCCAGAGAACTGCTGGAAAATAAAAGTCTTGGAAGGTCATTTAAGAGGCCCCAGACCTTGGAGAATCAAGAAGGTCATTGTGGGGTTCTCCCAAGGACACAGTATACCAAAGAGAAGAATCATCCTAACCATTTTCTTTTGGAAGAAGTTGGCCCATTTGTTATTATACTAATCATAAATGTTCTTGAAATTGGGCATTTGTTATTCAGAAAACTGCTTGGTCCCAGATGATCCCTGCTAGTGTGCTAAAAAATTAAAATATGTCAGTAAACCTTTTAAATAAAATAACTAAAACTGGTTAAGGGGACAAAAGTTTCTGATGGATATTAAGGATGCTGAGAACATGCTGGCATGCGTAAGTGGAAACTCCTCTGGTGCCTTTTGGAAAATTATCAAAGCAGGAGGTTTGGAGCATTTTCATCAGCTACAAGCCATGCCAGAGAATGTATGGGTTCAGCATTTTAAAGATGTATACTTCCAGGATGGCCTGTTGGGCCAGCAGCTACATATTTGTATGAACTGGGTAGGAGCCTTCATTGAGAGGAGGAAGATATTACCTGTTGATAAAGTCCAGTAAGAAATCCGGTGCCCGAGGTCAGACGGGCTGTCAAATCTGACTCTAAGATCCAATCCGCTGCTTTGGGCAGCCATCATGTCAAAGTTGTTTGGAAATATCTTAGTGCAGCAGAGATTTTCGCGTTCTTGCGGGTGTGTGGGAGCACTGATTGTTTTAATTTTTTAAGAGGGTGATCATAGGTCACCATCTCGGTACCACCCAATTTCCCTGTTGGTTGTCTCTAACAAGAGTTTAGCCAGGCTGTTATCGAAAGAACTCCTTACATGGGCCGAAGGGTCCGATGTGATCGACTGGTGCCAGTCAGGTTTTAAGAAAGGTATAGGGGCTTCATTGAACAGCCTAGTGTTAGCTCTACTGGCAAAGCAGGCAAAAGAGCCTGGAAGGCCTGTCTTTGTGGCTTTCTTGGATATTTTGAAGGCCTTTGACCATGTTAATAGGGTGGTTCTGTGGCAAAAGCTTAATGAGGATGGGTGCCCTCGGCCACTTATTAACAAGTTGGAATCCCTACACCAGGGGTCGGAGATAAACATTAGACTGAAATCTTATGGGTCATCCTCGGTATGGATAGAAACCAATAAAGGTCTTCACCAGGGCTGCGTGCTTGCTCTTTTTCTTTTTAATTACTATATCAGAGACATGGCGCTATGCTGGGAAAAGGCTAGAGGACAAACCAGCCGATATTGTGCTGAGTAAAATGGATATGTCTAAACTATGCGGACGATATTGTCATTCTGGATAGGACCCTGATAGGCCTCCAGGGGGGACAAGACAGTATTCTGGTATTTTTGGGAAACCTTGATTTGTCAGTTAATGCAGCCAAATCTAAAATTGTGGTATTTAATGTAGGTTCCTCTAAATGGAAACTGTTAAAATGTTGAAGTGATAAATCACCTTAGGTATTGGGCTTCATGATCTATGCTTCCAAAGGGAAGCAGGTTCCCTGTTATGATATGAAATCAAAATTTGTTGCAGCGGCGGCTCGGTTTAAGCAGTTTGATCACAAGTTTGGGAGGTTTTCCGCTCTCCCCTTGATGAAACTCTAAAGGCATAAAAATCATACCTCGCTTGATTTTTGGCACTGAAGTACAGGAAAGTGGTATTCTGTGGGCTAAATTGGAGGCCATATTGTGGAGGTAGGTTTTTGGTTTACCTAATTTGGTTGGAATACTGCATAAACTGGGACAGCTTCCAATCCAAACTTATTGAGTGGGGGAAGTTACAACTGTTTGTTAAAATGTTGGTGCTGACTGTTGCATCTTTTCATTGTATACCTTAATGGTATGTGGTTAAATGGCTCTTGTAAAGTTTTAGACCAGTGAGCTAGTAAGTGTACCGAAATGCTACTAAAAATTGATTTGTCATCGGAGGAGCTAATGGGCAACCCGAATAGAACAAAAAAGACGTGGTATAGATACGCATTAATTGAACTAAGATCTGAGGTAAGGGCATAGCATTGTTTTAACGGGCATTTTAAGTGGTCAATTAAATATTTTAATGTTTTATCAGCATTTTTGAAGAAGCATCCATTTAGGGAATTCAGCAGAAAAATCCTGAGATTAAAAATAAACCTCTCTCTGACAATGGAGGTCCAGGGTAAGAGGGGGAATGTCCCAAGGGGCTCTCGGTTGTGTCCCTTTTGCATAAACGAGGACGTATCACTTAAACATCTCTGCTTATTATGCCCAGCCCTTGCTCATCTACGGAGGAACAAAAAAATAATGATCGATGAGCCAAGTTCTGAAGATGAGCTCTGGTGCAGGATTTTAAATATAAATTAAATCTTCTTTTTGTTAAAGGTTTTAGATTTTTGGGCTCCTATTGGATTTTAAAAATTGCTAGACTAGTCTGTTTACCGTGAAGTTGTAAATGTATTTTTGTAAGTGTAATTTAGTGATCTAATTATGGTGATAATGATGAGGTATGCTTTTGTTTGTAATCTGTTAAAAGTACATATTTTGAACTATTACACAATTAAAAATAAATAATGATAATAATTTTAAAAAGATAGTGGTCATTATTGTGGAAAGGACGATTTTCAGAAAGATAACTCCTGCTGGTATGTTTCATAATCTGCAGGTTGGAAAAAACTGGTTATAAAGAATTTAAAAAATGTAACTCTCTTCCTGTGGGTTAATACTTGATGGGAAAGAGATCCTTAACACAGCCCAACTATGTTTACACAAAGGATATTATTTTATTTTATTGTACTTTCATCATTACAAAATGTAAAAATCTTTAACATATACATCACAATCATACATAGAAGTATATAAAAAAAAGCATATGTATTAGCTTGTCATCAAGTCAGATTAATGTTAAAAAAGTCATTTGCTTCAATATAATTTGCAGGAAATTACAAATTAGTCGCATCCAAGTAAGTTCTGTCAACAGAGCAGTACCCATTAGGCAAGTTCTAGCCTCACCCCTGGCTAGGCAGTCCATACCCAGATGTTTCAAACTTTCCCCATCACAGCAATTCCCACAAAATCTACAACTTAGGCCAACCAAAGTATGATCCCATTTACTGATTAGTTCCAGTGTTGGTAGCTAGTTGAGACGAAAGCGCAGGTACACATGGCGTACAATTGGGCACGGAAAGATAAAGATATATTTCGAGAATTCTTCCCTTTTAGTGTTGAATTTTGAGTGTTCACCATAAAATGCGCAAGTGCCCAGTTTATCCATAGTTTCAGCCTAGTCGTAATTGAACAGATTTTCTTTACTGAAGGGATGTTAGCTGAAAGTTCTTCTGTCAAGGAACCAATAAGTTGTAGTGTGTTAGACATCTGCTGTTTGAACCTGGTCATAGTAAAACCCGACTTCTGTGTCCGATTAGTCCCCAAACTCTGGTATAGAGAATTGGACGGCGGATTCCATAGCTTGGCAAACTCAGCCATATTCCTCCGCGAGGCTCTCGCTGCTAGGGAAATCAGGCCAAACTCATGCCTTATTACGTTTGGGAGTGAGTTTGTGAACCCAATGGTTATTTTCCAGAAAAATCCTGGCATAGTATTGAGATAGGCACCCAAATCAATGAGGGAAATATCAGACCATATAGCAGAATGTGTTCCACCTTGAGCAGATGGAATGACAGAAGGGGTCTCAAGGAGAAGTGACACAGTTGTGAGTAAATCCACTTCATTTTAACCAGCAGCGGGGCAAATTTGTTTTTTAGAGAATGTTTCCAGCCCTCTTTAGAGCACTTATTGGAAATCTCGTGACCCAGGTATCTCAGCATTTGCACTCCCTGCAAAGGGTTGTCCCCGACTCTCCAATTAAAGGTTTTTGGCCTCTTTTTTTGTCGTGAAAACAATTACCTTGAACTTCTGTCCATTGATTTTAAGGTTGTTTTCCACCATATATAGTTGAAAAAGAGACCCAATTTCATTTGCAGACCTATGGGAGTAAGATCGAATAATACTAGATCGTCTGAAAAAACGATCCAGTCGAGCGTTACCGAGCCCAGTTTTACAACATTAGTTGTACCCGTCGCCCAGATTTTATTCATGTCTGCCATGTAAAGGTTGAATAAAGTTGGCGCGGCAACAAATCCCCATCGTAGACCCACAAAGGTGGATATCCAATCTGTCAGGGCACCCTCTCCATATAACCTTACCCTCAATGTGGCATTAATGTGGAGTAGGGCCAAGAGCTGGACCAAATGTACCAGGATGTTCCAAGCAAGGAGTTTAGCCCGCAACCTCCCTCTACTTACAGTGTCGAATGCATTCGACATGTATATAGAGGCCATCTAGACGTTTCCTACCCCACCTCTTTTTACTGCTGCTAATAAATGGGACATGGTGAATGCATTTAATGACGTCCCCATTCCTGAGCGAAAACATACTTGACAGGGAGACAACAGGTGCAATGAGGAGATTGGTGCTCTTAGTACCCTCAGCAGTAAGGTCGCAAAAATCTTGCTTGATTAATCCAAAAGAGGAATTGGCCTATAATTCTTTGGATCAGCTTTATCGCCTTGTTTGTGGATAGGAATAATGAGAAATTGTCTCCACGTCACTGGAACCCTACGTGTAGCAGATACCTGGTTGAATAGTTCCCTCAGGGGCCAAAGCCAGGCACCCATGTTGCTTTTAATTAGCACTGGAGGAATGTTATCTGGGCCCGACACCCTTGAGGATTTTGCTCGGCCAATAGCCCAAGCCATTTTCTTCATCCCAGGTGTAAAAGCTGGTATTGCTTCTTGGTCCAATGCCAGCAGGAGGTGTAACTTCGTCTTTAGGTAGTGAATATTTATCCTGCAGTTAACTAACCCATGCCTGCAACGTTATGGGGCATACCATAGCATCCTCCAACCCTTTAGTTTTACCTCCCATAAGCGACCAGAATTTGGAGCTATCACCATCAATGAGGGTTCTGATAACCTCCTGGTTCATTCTAATATGTGATTCCTTCTGGTTGATTTCAAGGTGCCTTTATATGTAGACACAATCCGATTCTTTGCAGTTTTATATTAAACCACCCTCTTGATGTTAAAAAACAAATCCTTGGGTGCCTTCCTCTTGATCAACTTTGCCTCTCCCACCCTTGGGTCAAAGGCACTCCAATGGATTTTTCCCCCATGTAATTGGCCCGTTTGAGAGGCTTTTCATACACAACTGCAAGGTACCATCGTAGTTTTCTGCATTCAGGTTTTTCCCCCAATTTTGCCATCTGCAGCATCACTTATTCCCACCCCTTCGTATAGGTCCTACATGCCTTGGCATTCCATTTCACCGTTAAGCCCCCCCGTTAACAGGTGTAATAAAGGCAGCACAGTGATCTATCTGTTGCATAGTCACTTATGAAGAAATATCAGGGAATGGTCACTGCCAAGTAGGTCCCCTTTAGCCAAGGGTTTGCGCATAGGCTAACCATGGGGGGGGGGGGGGAACGTAGAAGTGATCAATCCAGGACCTAGTCAGGCCCCTACACCAGGTGTGGAAACCATTTATAACCTGCACCTCCTCGGGAATGCATACCTACATATCCCAACCAGTGAGAAACTGATTCCCAACAAAAACCAGGGTGCTAACTGATCGAACCAACCACATCACAAAAGAAACGCCCTCTCAATCCCTGTGTATCAAAACAAACTGCATTTATATCTCCAGCCAAGACAACATGTTGGTTTTGAGCTTTACCCAGCCATGACATGAACCGGGCATCGAGCTCAAGGTACAAAATCTGCCAATGTTGTGTTTGCATGATTCCAATACACATTTACAAAGAGTACATATTCTTTTAGACATGGAAGGCATGGCATATGTTAATAACCATCATATCCAGAGACTTTACCTCCACCCCAGAATGGCTATAGTTGCAGTTAAGATCCACTCCAATGGAAAACCCCCTTTCGACGACCTTTTGTGCCTTTTGCAGCACCCTTGCAATAGGTGTGGAAAGCCTCCAATTCGAAAACATCCAGGGACATGTTTTCTTGCAGCAGAATCACGCTTGCTGATTTTAAACTCACAACATTGGTTCCACTTAGCCTTTGGAACCTGCACACATTCCATGAAGCCCCGCACAACAAACTTTCCCTAAAGACTGGTCTGGCAAGATTTAGATTTCTTAAACATCTCTATTACAGCTTCCAACAATGACCAGTCCTCCATACCAGCTCTAGCGGTCAGAGAATGACACTTCATGGTGGGGTCATGAAGGACTCAGTCGATTCTTGATTTTGTAGCTCCACCAAGTCATATCCTAGAGATTTAAGGGTTTCCCGGTTGTTCCAAATAGTTTGCGCTATCAAATTGGTAGCAAAGTAGCACACTGAGCTCTTTGCCCCCTTTTTTGGGAAAGCTACCGTTTGGATGTTATCCGATCATAGTGCACGCACTGCAGGAATTGCTTGGAATCCTGTTATCACTTGACCCCCTATTCATGTGCGATTGTCTGCATTTTTCCGGGTTTATTGACCAACCCATAATTGTGCCTTGGAAAATGTTACAGGTCGTTTGTGCTGTGACCGCTTGTGGGTTTTCCTTTTTGGTGTTTCCCGCAGGTAAGTTTTGAGTCTGATCATTCCCAGACGGTTGTACCCACACATTCTCCCCAGCTACTGACTGCGTCGCCCAAGTACTACTCGGATCTACCTTATTGACAGTAGTAGATGCTGTTGGAGTAGTCGTAGGGGACACAACCTCACCGTTGTTTTGTAGTGGGGATCTCAAGAAAGGTAGTTCTTTTTGATTGCTTCTTTTTTTAAGTTGATTTTCGGTCCCTCCACACTTTGGTACAGTATGCTTTGTCATCTGTTCAGATGTAACTTCATTGTGTGCCCTCTCTTATGCCTGCTCTGACAGAGCACTGAAAAACTGAGTTGCTCCCTCTGTTCCTATTTGTGTCAGAGAGGTTTTTGGACTTTTTGGTGGAACGCTGTTGTCTCCCCTTCCTTTTTTGCCTGTTAACTCTTATCCATCCCTCTTGGATGTTCTGTGAGGTTGCATCTTGTGCATCACCGTTGGTTGGGTCAGTCTCTTTTTCTATGCCACTCCGAGAGGCTGTGGTGATATAATTACATTTAGCGCATAGATCCGCTAACAGTGAAAGACAATCTGGTGGTTCACTAACTCTGGTAGATAGCGTCTGGTCATCAATGCGTCTCAAACCCACAACCAATACGATGCATCTTGTAGTGGTGGATCTCCCATGTTAGAGAAATCAACTACTTTGATACTCTTATTATCAAACGCCCCAGGATTGCACAGATTATAAGATTCTTTCCTGTTTGTCAGTAACTGTGTAACGCCTTGTCCCAATGCATTTAGCTTCTGGGTGTTAATTTGCACTACATCTTTAATGGTATCCAGTAAGTTTAACTTCTGGGTGTTTTTGTGTACCGCATCTTTAATTGTATCTAGCGTGTTTAACTTCTGGGCATTGCCATGTACCACATTTTTGAAGCGGTCCAGTGTATTTAGCTTCTGGGCGTTATATTGAGCCACCTCTTTAACGTTACCATAGAGCATCAGTAAGGGCTCTAGAACGAGGTGGAGGGCAGAAACTGAAGCTGGTCCCAATGTTTCAATCTGTGGCATAATGTTTGAGTCCCGTTTTAGGGAGATATTTTTTGGTGTGAAATAATGATCATTTAGAAGATATTTCAAAATTGGGTGGGGCCTCGCAGTGTTCGTTTGGTCAAGAACTGAGCTATACAGGGGGCTCCGTCCGTAAGTCAAAGCAAGGTAATCTGGAGCTGCAGCCCCGATCCCTGTTGTGGCCTGTGAGATCGCTCCGTTCCATAATGCCATCCGTATCAATGCAGTGATCCAAAACGCTAATGTTTTTACAGTTCAGAGTAGCGTGGCTCACCAATCCTTGCTTACAGTGTCAGTAGCCTCCGGGGGTGGATTCATATTCTCACATTCCATGGCTGGCAGAGTTTGTTGGGGCAAAAGTGACATGCGTTTTTCCGGAAACAACATTAGCTATCCCATCGTTTGAAATAGTCGCGAGGTTATTTTTCAAACTATAGGAAATGTTTTCCAACATTGTCCGTTAGATGAAGTTGTTCCCCAGTTCCTCTGAGTAGAGGGGGGTTGTCTGTTTGTTAGACCTCCACTCGTTATGGTCACTTGCTTTAATTAGGTTCTGCCCCACCAGAGCTCTGTCACAAGTTTCATCTACAGTAGCTGATTCTGAAACCAGAGTCCTGTTTATGTCGTCGTCTTCAGCGTCCTTTGAGGTACAAGCCTTTTTGCCGCTGCTTTGCCCCTCCCTCTCTTCGTGAATCAAGCCGTAAGAGTTTCATTATAATCTTCTGAGAGAACTGTTTGAAGGTGTGCCTGCAATAGTGGCTAGCAACTGTTAACTTTCTTCTCATTTTCTAATACACTCAGCAATCAGAGTGGTTTAGTCATTCTCAAGCAGCACCTAACCTATTGCATATGAACTCTGATAATTACTTCTCTATGACCAGCTCACCATCAGATGTATTAAAGACTGCAAAGAGACTTTACTTAATGGATAGTAATCCAATCAAGAAATAGTGTGCAAGGCATGGAGAGTTGTGCCTTCGGATGTATGCGCAGAAGGTAAATCAAGTTCTCGTTTTCATAATGACGACTGAATTGCCCTGCATGGTTGGTTCCAAAATATGGATAAAATGAGAAATGCAAGCTTAAATAATAGAAGGTTGACAAGATATATTAGAAACCATAGAGGACAGCAACATAATTAGATGGGTAGCTCAGGTTTCCATTCTTTCTAAAAATTGAGAAAGTTACACAACAATTAGAAATAGTTCCCATACTTTCTAATGATGGTTGTTTCATAAATGGTTCAAGATTGTACTCATTTTTAATATTGGAAGATAATGATTCACATTAAGCCAATCATAGTATTATTCAAACTAGAAAATACGCAAAGGAATAAATGTACAAGTGTAAATCACACCTTATTTATAAAACAAACTGATCATCCTCATTTGACTAATCATAGTTTAATAGAGTTACAGAGTCGTAAAACACTATTTTGAAATACTTATTTGAAAAGATGTACTGGTACAAATCATACCTTATTTTTAAGACAAACTATTCGCTGTTGGTATAAAAGTGTCTTGGGATGTTCCAAACTCTTTTTTTATAGAAAGAAGCCAAAGTGAAATTCCCCATTCATTCCCAGTGGGAAAGAGTCCAGTTGGTCAATCCAGAACATCTCTCTTTGAGATTGTTTTCTGTTAATATCACCTCCCCTTGGCAGCGAATGTCCAACCTCTAATATCTCCATTGTGATATATTGTGGCTGAGTGTGTGCAGGCGATCGCAGATTCTGTGAGCCTCAGCGGAGCCATCGCAGGGGGAAGTGGTGAGTTTGCGTATGTATGTGTGTGCATGTATGTATGTGTCTGTGTGCGTATGTGTGGTGAGGATGCGTGTTTTGAGGCAGGAGGGGGGTGGTGGCTGGGGAAATGGAGGGCTCGGGGGTTAAACCCTCCCGATGAACAAGAGAATGAGCAGAAAAGGGCGGGCAGGGACGGGGCAGTACGTAATATGTCTGCATTTTAAATCCAACACAAAAACAACCCAAAATCTGTCTTTTTTGTGTTCAGGCTTTAAAATGCGGACATATGACAGACATTTTTCATTACAAGTACATGTACTGTTTTGTTAATGGTATTTATTAAGCACAACACCCACCAGAAGGTATCTTGGCGCTAAACCTACAAGAGACGGTAAAGACAAAGACTAAAAAAAAACCTTGTAAATGTACAACGGAACAAAGGGCAGTTTTTGACGGCACGAAGGGCCACAGGAAGAGAGTTCCACAACTTTGCAGCAGCTATAGAAAAGGCCAGGACACCCATATGAGCCATTCGGATACGAGCCATTCGGATACGAGGCACTTGGATACTATGAGTTGCTTGCGAGCGAAGTGGCTGGCCAGTTACATAAGGGCAAAACTTACAGCAAAGGTATTCATCTCCCATCCCATAAAAGGCCTGGTGCACCAGACACAAGGATTTGAATTGAATAGGAAGCCAGTGAAGCTGGTGCAGAATTGGAGCAATGTGTGCCGGAAATGGAGGATGGGGTACTAGTCTTGTTGGTGAATTATGCACAAGTTAAAGTTAGCGAATCAGGTATCCTGGCTGAGCAAGATACAACGAATTGCAGCAGTCAACCCCGCTCATGACAAGGAAGGCAACCACCGGAGCGTGAAACCTTTCCACTTTAGCAAACAGAGGTTACCTGAGCCTCCACTGACAAGGAAGCGGACAATGTAACACCTAGATCCTTAACCACCAGAGCGTGTGTGGGAGAAGACCCAATAACACATGGCGAATTACCGATGTCCAAAGGGAGGAAACAAAGAAACAGAAATAGGGTCCAAGACCATTACCTCTATCTTGTCCCCATTCAACTTCAGCCAATTGCTGGCCATTCAGCCCCGCCCCCCCCACACAGCCTCCAAGCAACCCCACAGTTGAGACACAGTGTTGGGTTGAGACGAATCCAACCGCACAATGATTTGGGTGTCATCAGCATATGAGTAGCACCGGAGGCCACAGGAGTGGATCAGTCAAACCAAAAGCTGAAAGTAGATGTTAAAGAAAACGGGACAAACTTGAGCCTTGAGTGACCCCGCAAGACAGCAGCACTGGCTCAGGACAAAAAAGGGTGGAGGGAAAGAGACTGGGCTTGGCCAAATAAAAAGATTGAAACCATGAAAACACCTAGACAGACATGCCAGCACTGGACAGGCAGCCAAGCAGGGTGGAGTGGTGGACCGAATCAAAAGGTAGCTGAAAGGTCCAACAATATCAGCGCCCCCACTCCACCCTGATCTGCAAGACGCACTAAATCATCGACCATGGAGACAATGCAGTCTCCGTACCCCGACCAGGACGAAAGCCTGATTGGAAAGGATCAAAGAAATTAGAATATTCAAGAAAAGAACTAAGCATAGGGGAAATCCATGATTCGAACAACTTCATAAAGAAAGGTAATAGTGAAATTGCATAAAAGCTTGATGGAAACTGAAGAATCTATGCAGGGCTTCTTTACAAGGGGGATTTATAAAGGCAAGGGCAAGAGTCACTGAATGCACTTGTTACCCAAGGAGCAATGTCCGGTATCATATCATTAAGATCGAAAGAAGAATTGGGCAAAGAGGAGATGCCAACTTTAGTTTGTTAGTAGCTGCAATTATATCCTCAAACAAAAAGAGAGGAAAAGCAGAGCAAGACAGGATCGAAGGATCAGCCAGAGAAGTAAGAATATACAGATCCGTCTTCAGGTTGGAACAAGCAATCTTGTCTCAAATATCAAGAATTTCTTTGACAAACAACTCTTACCAAATCACACAAATTCTGAGAGCAAGTAATCCTGGCTTAGTACGAACTAAGTCAAACAATTCCCTAGTTTGAATGATTGCTAGTTCCACTCTGCCCTTAAAATAGGTCTATTTAGCTGCCCAAATCGCTTTATGGTAGACAGCGGTGGATTAGCGCAGTGCGATATCATCAGCCGGGCAGCAGGAGGCCCACCACCTATACCCAACTTGTCTCAGTTTCAATCTCAAGGACTTTAAGTCATCATTGAACCAAGGCTCTGATGGGCAGCATATTTGTCTGCACAGCTTCCGTGGCGCCAGACCGTCCGCAGTACTATTACAGGCTTGTAATAAGGTTGTGTGAGAAACCGGAGGGTGTCCTCAATCCTACTCCCCTGGATGCTCTTCTCGGGTGGCCAGGGAAAGGTCATCGCTCTTGGATCCCGACCCTGGGGGTGGAAAAGTGAGGGAGGATCACCGGAGTGGAGGGTCATTGGGGATTGGGAATGGGGAACCCACAGGTGAGACATGCTATCCCCTTTTCCCTTTTGAAGACCAGCCTAAACCTACCCCGGCTTTTATGGGCTATTGTCAAACAGCTCCCCTCATTACCACACATGTTTCCTATGACAGTACTGAGACGAGGAAGAGGTGACTAAGAGTACTGAACAACAACAACTCCTTTCACCACTCTAGTACCGGGACGAGAAAGATGCCTGCACAGGTGGCAACAAAATATCAACAGGCATCAAGCTAGGTAAGCTAGCTCGGGACAGAATATGTAGCATTTTGAGCTGTCAGGATAAGCGCGTTAACCTACCACGGCCCATTCCGAGCTCCACCCTACGCCCGGACGAGAACAAACTGGCTTGACTTCAGTACCCTTCCTGCATCATTGCTTTTGAATTTGAATACACATCGATTATCACATTAGCCAATCCCAGGCCACTGCTTCAATGGAGGGCCAAAAAAGACTATGGTGAGTGTCAAGAGTATAGAAAAATAGACAACCACCAGTGTCACCGGGCACAAGATCCCAGATTGCAGAGAAGCCAGGCATCTTCCTACTAAACCAAGTTCGGTTCCAAAGAACCCAGAAAAAAAAAAAAGGATATCAAGAAAACCAATATCGATAAAAATAAAAGAATAAAATAAACTACAGAAGGCGTGTCTGCACAGTGTGAAAAGGGCCATCCAGTCACCCGCCAGACACTGCACAGCAGGGTCTAAAAGGAAACACAAATAAGCAAAGCAAGATAAACCATATTAATAAACAAGTACATGACTCTAGAACTGGCGTTGGGATTGATGGCAGCTTGAGAGCACAGCTTCTGCCCTGGAAATCCTGTTGATATATATTATGGCAGACTCAATTGAAATGTTGGACCCTTCTACCTCCAAAAGAACCAGATTGGGGAGTGATGAGGAGCCTGCTGATGCTTTGAATGGAGACTCACAACCTTCTAAGAGAGTCGGGGATGCAGGGGAAAGAAGCCTGGTTGGTGCCCGGCCTGAAGATCAATCTTCTGAGTATTACTTGACTGAAATGATGGATGGTGTTGTGCTGTCAATTGGGAAGATTAAGCAGATGGATTGTTGTGGATGGGCCTATGCATTCTTTCTCAGACCACCTCTCAAAGCCTTCTCTTTACTGAAAGGACTACACCCAGATCGTGGTGAGACTTCACAGACTAAGAGCCCCAAGCACTGAAAGAGGTTTCACTTGACTTAACACTGTCCAGGTCCTGTGTATCGAGACTGTTTTTATAGGAGATGTCTTAATATTTATTTGTTTAAACGGAAATGGGCATAAGAGAAGGAAAAAGAAATGCGAAGAAAACAGAAACTGATATGGCGGCATCATTTAACTGTAAACGTTAGTTAAACACAGACTACTCTCTTCTTGTGCATTCTCCTGATGACGCACAGAAGAGTTGGATGGTTCGTTCCTCTAACAGGCCACTGTGCCGCGTTAGCCATGGCGCTCATGGGTGGTGTGCAGAGCGATTGGAACTTGGCATTGGGAGGGCCGTCTTGTTTTTCTGCAGCCGCAGTGCCCAGAGTAGTCGGGCGCTTCCACACAAGGGGGCAATCCTCAACCTTCTATAGATGCGGGGGAGTGGGCCGGCATTGGACTTTGCCCCTGCATTGTTTACTCTGCCGAGAGGCTTTTCTTGTGATAACATCCCAGTCTGGTAAGCAGCATTTGCTGGTGGAGCTCGTACATGTCAGGGACAGTTTTAAATCGCCTAATCGTGCCAGACATTTGCCCATTAAATCTTCTGCAGCTTGTCTACACGGCTGATTTGGATGTCATGAGACTGTGTGGTCGGGTGATTGACTTTTCAGCAACCTGGATGCTTGGATGTGTGGCAGCCTGGGATGATTTTAATATCCATGGGTACTATGACTCAGCAGCTTCATATAAATATACTGCTGGAGCACGGTAAGTGAAAGACAGCAGTTCGAGACGTTTAATTTGGTGCCCTTCTTCGAGACTTGCCACATATTAGTGGAGAGGCCAGGCGTTTGCAGGGAAAGGGATTCATGACTGTCCCTTGTGTGTTGTGTACTGTGATGAATCAGAGATGACTGCTCCCAGAAACCTGGTCTGGGACCCTCGTCATGTGGCCAGGTAAGGACAGATGCTACCTGATCCCGACCCTGGGGTGGTGTACTGCGGGAGGATCACATGGAGGGTTGGGGGGCAGACCAGGAAGAAAGGGACAATACCCTCTTTAACTTTCCCAATAATCCCTCACATTTGATGGCTGTTTGCCAAACTACAGAAGTTGAAATAACAAATTTTGTTGAAGGGAACTACAAGTCCCAGAATTCTGTACTGGGACAAGGAAGAAGACTGAAGAGGCATGCAGTTGTAATAGTCAGTCAATAAAGCCTAACCGCAAAACGAAAAAGTGATGGCTGGAAGGTTGGGATGAGGTCGTGGTCGGAGACTTCTGAGACCCATCTCAATTGCTTAGGCCACTGATATTATCTATTGCGGTCCGACAGATGGATTGAACATTCTTTCTGTAAATTTTCTTGATGAATTACATGTCATGAATTTTCTTATAGATTTTATATTGTATATTTAATGGTGTTTAGTATGAGTGGACTGTTGGATGGATACCTGTGGATGAATTCTTGGACGATTGAATAAGATGATTTTTATTACTTAGATGTGGTTTTTATATAAAAAATAAGTTGTTTCCTGCTATGTAAACTGTTTTTTACAAGTGCAGATTAAATCATGATTTGTTTTCATACATTACATGTGTATCAGGTTCAATAAAATTCCTTGATACTTAACTTTTGAACTGTATCCTTTGGATGTCTTTCTGTGATCCAATTTGAATAAATCATAACCACGGGCACAGCTCTGGGCAACCCTCCAAACCATCGTCTTTCAGCCTGCCAAGCCATTACAGAAGGGGAAAAACTATATGCAAATGAGGTTTGGTCCTACCCTAAAAAGGGGCATTACAGCCCGAACTGCTAGGTCACATCCCTTCTGCACGAGACCACAAGCATCCCCAGACATGTTTCAGCCTTTTTGGGCATCATCAGTGAGGAGTAGCTTGGGTCTCTAGATTACTTATACCCTTGTACTGCACTGTCCCTTCCACCCCACCGCAATTTCCCTTCCCCCATCCCATGCAGTTGCGCGACCTAAATGACACCTGGCCTAGTAGGATTGTTGTCTGTCCTCTCTTTGTTCCCCCTGCCTTGCCTCTTCGCACCTTGAAACACTTGTGTATAGGTACGCTATAAATGCCATATCATATCATATCATATCATATCATATCATATCATATATCATGGCCGGATCCTACGAGCCTGGAGGATTTAATCTGCATGAATATCTGCGACATGTACTCAGGGGCCACCTTAGCTAAAGGCATACCTTTCATTCACAAGACATTAAAGAATGTAAATTGTTGAAGAAAAGAACACGATTTGCCCAAGCCGAGAGGCACCCCATTCTAACAGTGAAACCAACCCTTTGCAGAGTTAAACTGCAATCTAGCCATACTGTGAAGTTCCTAGCAGTGAATTGGCCTAAACCAACAGTGTGCAAGTATTACCTGAAGTTAGGATTAGTACCAAGGAGTGCGGGTAATTGTTTGGCTGAAAGCTGGCAGAAATGTGCAGGTAAAGTTGGGTAAGGGGAATTGACTGCTTGTAAACACTATTTTGAAATAGACTCACCATTTAATTCCCAAGAATGTGGAAGCCAGTGAGAAGTCAGTATCAAAGGCAAATCCAGGTAGTTATCATGGCAGATAGAGAAGAGGGGTAAAGAGGCTCCCCTTTGAAGAAAGCTATTCAGAGGAAAAGTGCCTTGTCTACCTGAGGAGGCTAAAGCACTTTAAAAATCTAACTTGTCTAAAAGTCACTGAAGCTGTGGCAGTAGTCCAAAGAATAGAATGAAACTAAAAAGGTATATCTGGTTGTCAGTAGATGCTACACTGCAGTTGTCGAAACAAAGGTGAAATACTGTGGGACAAAGATGACTGTCCTCATGGTAACACAAGTAGAAATATAGTTGTTGGAGAAGAAGTAGCAGTATTAAGAGGTCATCCTGACAAATACACCATTTTGAAGGTTGGACTCATAATTCAAAGAATCCTAACTGTTAACCAAGAACTGTCTACCATTGACAGTATGGATATTGTATTTTCTTTTGAACTGTGGCAAATCTTCCTGTGGAACAATTGTTGATTAACCTTTTCTTTGACTTTGAAACTTCAAGAACTGAGTTGAGACCTTTTCTTTATTTGATTGTACATTTGCCAAAGTGACTTTGAATCCTGGGGAAGTGAAATCTCCCAGGATATTAGAAGGTAATTTAGGAAATATGAATGTTTGTTATGTGATGTTGACCTGACATATCTTTACTTTATTTATTTGTTGTTTAGTGTGGGGGCCAGTTATACAGTGTTAGAGTTTATTCCCTTAGATTTTAGGTTAGGTAGAGAATTCCTCAGAAGAGTAGGAGCTGCAAGGTATTTTGATATATTTTCAGTTGTCTGCCTCGCATTACTGACCCCTCACACACAGTACATGGGGTTGGGGAAGCACGGCTCCTGTGGACACGTGAATTGGGGGGTGGTATGTATAATTAAGGGAATCTGTGTGATTTGCTTATAGATGGTAGCAGTGTGCAACTGTTAATATGTTGAGTCATGCAGCTCTAGTCTACAATAGGTTTTCCATAAGTGTGTTATGGCATGACCCTCCATTTGAAATGCTATCTTGTTCTCAGAGATAGAGGACCTGTTTTCTCAACGGTAACCACCATCTTGTTCTTGAATAAATTTATGAATAACTATGTTGTGTGTCATGCTACTTCCACCCTGTTAAGATTTCATTGCGGCAATTAGTTGCCTTTTTTGTCGCATCGCGTTCTTCTGTCACACCAAGCCGATTGCAGAGGCATTAATCTGCCAACTACTTCTGAACATCCAGGGATGTTCAGTATGTCCCATAAACTTGAAACGGTCTGCTGTGTTATCGTAACCTAATTTACCTTGACAGCTGGATGCACACAATGGTATCTTGTTTCCGCCATGTAACACTCCCGTACGAAGCCTTGGGTTTTGACATTCCTTTGAGGCAGCTACCATTCAGCTGGCCACAGCATTTTCCCTGAATTAAATGTATTTGTTCAAGCATGCTTAACTGGGCTTTTTCTTAAAGTTGCAGAGCTCTGCTGTGCTGGTGCAAAAACGGCAGCTGATTGTCATGTTCTGTTCCTCTGCAGGACACATTTGCTCTGCATTTAATTTTGCCATCTACCGAGTCCTGGTGCATGCCTGGCACATGACATAACTACCTATGTGTAAGCTGTAACCTCATCCTAACTATAGCCATGCTGCCCTACTTGTGTAGTGAGCCCCTATCCTTGGTATATGCCTCCCTGTCACCTAATCTGTTCTATTTAGAAACCCATGAATTGTGCAAGCCAATGCCTCATCTATCCCCGACTTGTGTAGCGAAACTAAGTATTCTTTGTGCCAGCTGCATTTCCAGGAGGATTTAAAGTGCAGTTTCAAATGTGTCCTTTCTGATTTTATAATTCTGTTTCTTCTGAGAAAGGCAGGGGGGCACATGCTCTCTAGTCAACAATTGGCCCACTACACTCTTATCTAAGAGCAAGTCTTTCTGCTTCCACCTTATACAAATGCATTACTCCTGAGTTTGCTCTGGCGTTACAATGAGGTAGAGGTAATTGGGATTCATGCCTAGGCTGTATGCTGTCGGATATTTAGTGGAACCATATATGTGCAGATCCAGCTAGGTTCAAGGTTGAATGGAACTGCGATATATGCAACAGTGGATTGTTCACTAAATGTACTGGTCTCCTTGGAAGATGTGGTCGTGCAAGTTGTGTTACGAGGATATTGCAGGAGTGATGTATGATTATGCAGGAAAATTCTATTTTTTGGGGATGGGGTTTTCCAAAGAATTGATTTGGTTTCTGGTCTATCTTAGACACTTATTGGTGTGCTGGGCTTATTTCTTCCTGGTATTGGGCTGTCTAATGGTAAACTCCATCCGTATGTTGTAATTATTCAGTTGCTGTTGCTGAAGGTCACTGTAGTAGTTGTCTTTGAGGTACGGGTATGTTTTTCCTCTGCGTAATTTGCAAGATATTGCCTGAATTTGTGTACCTTTTTATCTACAGTGATCTGTTTTAACTTGACAACAACTTCTTCTAGTTTCTCTAGTTTGTTTTTGGCTTCTGTTATGGGGGTGTCATCAATGTATTTCTTCTCCAGTGAGAAGCACAGACCACCAATAAAATTCTACAAACCGCTGACTTGACTTCAAACTCGATTCTGGCCACCATGGATGTAGAGGCCCTTTATACCTCAATCCCCCAACAGGAAGGATTAGAAGCACTCGCCAGTTGCCTGAAAAAAAGAAACATCACCACCTCGACACCAACGAATTTTATTCTCGAATGCATTCGCCTAGCCATGGCAGAGAACTTTTTTTCTGTTTGAACACCTAATCTACCAACAAATCAAAGGCGTTAGTATGGGTGCTACTTTCGCACCCGAGGTAGCCAACTTATATATGGCCCAATATGAGGAAGATCATATATACCACGAGAACAACCCGTACAAGCACCACATCAAACTCTGGCGTCGCTACATCGACAATGTGCTCTTGATCTGGGAAGGCAGTAAGGAGCTACTCATTTCACCATTGGCTAAATCAAAAATACTCATAAAACTCACCATTGAATGGGATTTTCAAGCCATTAACTTCCTGGACTTACATATATACCGCTCCGGGAACTTACTCAAAACAGCTTTTCAGGAAACCAGACAGAAACAGCCTCCTTCATTTCTCAAGCTATCACCCCCAAGGACTCAAGTATAATATACCTTACGGACAATTTCTCCGTATATGTAGAAATTGTACTGAGAAAGAGAAATTTGAACACCACGCCAAACGATAACGGACACGTCTGGCAGAAAGAGGTTACCCAAGGAAATCTAACAAAATGGCGAAGAAAAGAGCAGCAAACACCGAATGCACCATCACCATCACCAAGGATCCAATAGGCAGGACTGTTTGTGTGAGCACTTTCAACCCCGTCAGCAATCTCATCAAGACAACTATCAACAAACATTGGCACTTTATCAAGAAAAAAGGTAGCCTAGCAACAAAAGAAACTTTTCGCATTCAGAAAAAATAAAAACCTCAGAGATACTTTGGTGCATACTTTTCTTGAACCCACCACAACACAACCAACCTTGTGGATCCTACCCCCCGTTATGGGACACTACAGCTATGGCCATTGCATGGCTTGTCGATACACTGAAACCAGCAAAACCTTCATCTGCAAAGATTTCAACTGCACAATGAAGAATCACACCAATTGTGAAAGCAAACATGTCATTTACATGTCATTGATTTAATGTCCTTGCAACCTCATCTACATCAGGAAAACTATCAGGCCCATCAAGCAGAGGATAAATGAACACAGATCTTGTATCAAGAACAGCATACAAGACAAACCACTGGTGGAGCACTGCAGCAAAAAAGGTCACACTCACAAGCAATTCACATGGACCGTCCTACAACAACTTCAACTGCAAAAACGAGGAGACATTAATCTAGCACTCACAAGACTCGAACAGAAATGGGTCCACAAACTGGATACAGTAAAGAATGGCCTCAACATTACTGTTGAGTGGAAACATTTTTGGGATTAACTGCCACAGATATTCGCCACTTGGTCGTACGACTGGGCAGCTCATGTTCTCTCCATAAGTTTCATCTAACCGAGCTTTGGTCGCTCCAATAAAGGGCTCTACTATACAATTCCAGTCACCAGAACGTGTGGAGATATTTATTTATTAATTTTTGTTCCACGCATATCCAAAAAATACACTGGAGTTACACCCATCAACTGGTATTGTTAGCCACATAAGCTTTTGTACATGTGTATTTCTTTTTACAACAATACTGTGGTTTCCCTTAATTTATGCAATTCGCCATCATTGTTCACTAATATATACGGCACTATGACCTGCAATGTCACATAATGCTTTGTCATCCAGGCTGTCCCATTTTGCTGCCCTTCCGGGGCCCCGCCCATGAACAGAGTCCAACAATGAGCTTTTTATTGTTTGATGTTGCATTTTTCAGCCTTGTTCTCTTCGAACACACCTTATTTACTGTGTTTTCTCTGCATTGTCAAGGTGTTTTCGCTACAATATCACAGTATGCCCGACCAAATATATGGAGCTTGACATCATGGACACCATAAATTGCCTATGTTTAGCACTACGTGCCTTCGAACATTTGTCACATTCCGTAATGCATCATTATTTATGCACGTAGCTGCACAAATTGTGCGTTTATATTTATCATGGAAATGGTTACACCATTACTTGCACTTGTCAGGCACTACATCTCCCAGCATGCTTGCTGTCATTTCGTAGTATGCGTTCACCAGCCTGGAGCATTCCGATGCCCTGCCCGCTGATAGAATAGCAAGCTTGTAACTACCGACTTTTACTTTCGTTCTCACAGCTGCCCAGCCTTCTGGATCGTGACTGGCCACACGCAGTCTCCGGGGAACAACCCACAATGACTGGGTATTTTTTTAACCAATCACATGGGCTGGGCCTTCCAGAGGTGAGTTACACATCTTGTGATGTGCACACCCCTGGCTCGATTGGTCTGCCACCCCTCCATGGGCGTTCTCAAGTACCCAAAGCGTCCCGAGCTCCACAGCAACCATTACATGCCGTGGAAGCCGACATGATCGGTCCAATTCTTCGATACCGGTAAGTGCCAATCCCATCAGGGCTGACTACGCATCCTCTGACCTACAATGCTCTTGCTATTATGAGAGGTCTACACCCCTGGGAGGCTCAGTTAGAATCACGCCCTGAGCCTCCAGCGATCAGTGTCTTCTTGTGGTTGGTTTGCTTTCTGTAACCGTGCATGTGCCACCATTTTTCACAATACTGCACTGTGAGGCGGACTCGTGCCTCTTGGCCAGCTGGACCCAGCACAGCTACACTGTGGCTACTATCCCTCACACGTTTACTCTATAGAGTCCCAACACCACGCGTACAGCCGGCCTCTGAGTCAGGGTCCTCTAGATTTGGCAGGATATGCCATCACACCACATACATCATCTTACTCACCAGTGGTAGGATTTGTTTGTTCCATGCATGCGTATCCACTCACACTGGCACTGGTATCTTGCGGCACTATCCACAAGGAACCTCCAGGCTCCACATTAGTTTGATGCAGAGTTTTGATTCAGACCCTCGTCATCTTTCGAGCTCGCTTGTGCACCAATTTTTATTGCACTTACCATCTGAAATGGGGTTGGACTTACAATGGTCTTCCCTGTTACAGATCATAGACCCACCAAGGCGTAATTATAGCCTATGGGACCCTGAAGAAATCCACAGACTCAGGAACCCATGGTCGATCCATTGCAGTGGATCTGTCACTCCACAGTCCTGTGTTCAACTATGGACCCTCAAGCACAGTGCCTCCACTGCATTCCCAGCAGATGGTAAGCTGTACTTTGATACACTCCTTTGTGTATTTTTCTGGCACAAATCAGCCTTTATTGAGTAAACCTCAAATAGACATCAATTATTCTGAGATCCTGACAGCTATCCTTTCCCCCACAGATAACACTCACTGACAACACCACGCTTTGCGTCTATCCTGATGAAGGCCACCATAATTACGGGCTTGAACCACAGCTCCCTATGGCCGAAACACTCCAGTGTCGATGATCTGTGACACAACTGTTTAACCCACGTTGTACGTTCTGTAGATAGTGTTGTGTTCACTGTTTGTTGAATACCCCCGGACTAAAAGTAGTCCCGGGTAGCATCTTGTTTATTCTGGTCTCCACCCAACTGTGAAATTTGCTTGTGCACTATGTTGGAAATTTTACCTCTTTAAAAGTGAGGTTGATATTCACCTGTATTTTCCTATGTATACCTTCAAACCTGTCTGTTTCACTTTCGTGCTTATCGAAAGTTTTGTAAATCATTTTTAAAAAATCATCTGTGCAAACAATTGGTTTGAAATAAAAAATATTTAGTTTCAAAACCACACAGCTGTTCACTGGGATCTCTCATCCTGATTCTTTGTCATATTTATATCAATGGTAGGGAAGAAAAGTCTATGGCGAGTGTCTGAGTATAGGAAACAACCAGCGCCACCAGGCACGAGACCCCAGAGCGCAGGGAAGTCTGGCAACTTCCTACCTAACCAAGTTTTGGTTACAAGGAACCCAACTATATACATATATAAGGGAAAGAAAGCGGATCACAAAACATGTGCTGTCAAATTGCAAGAAAAATCTAAAGTTGGAATGCTGGTTTAATGATATCAGTAAATTGAACAATGGTGCCAGATTAAACTGTGGTGCATATATTAGATTAATGTTCTATCCAGCGCTCCTTGGTTTTACACATTGTTTGTCCCACATAATATCTCCCACATGGACAGCTGAGGCCCTAATTGACGTTCTGTGCGTCACGTGTTAAAATGATGTAACTTGATGCTATTGTTGTGGGGTACTCATTATTTGCAAACTGGATTATGATAATGCCCTGCTTGGCAGAGATTCCCAAGTAGCAACTTTCATGATTACAGACTGGACAAAGTGCAGCATTTTGTGCTATTTTTAAACTCCTTAGAGTACCACTATCTCTAGAATCTAGTTTTAGCTGCTATGTCTCGGTTTTAATGTATATGTGGGCTTACCCTTCAGTATTTGATCATGAAGATTCCTTTTTACCAAGCCCCTAGATTTATTTGTTCCCAAACAGTCTCTTACTGGTTGGCCCTGCTCCCAGACTAAGTCCAGAGATCATAGGTGGTTATCTGTGCTTGGGCCCTGCCTTGGCATGAGAAGTAGTAAGACTGTTCTTGCTTTTAGGAAAGACTTAAAAACCCATCCTTTTTGAAAGATTTTTTTTTCTGGTTGCTTTCATAATGGTTGTTTATCCTCTCAACGAGCTGTGCCTGGATGCAGTTTACTCTGCCAAGTTATTTTGTTCAATATATGTTACGTTCAAAAATCAAAATCGACAACTGTGCCAATCTGTCAGATGGTGCTCAACTGTGATTAATGGCTTGAAAAACCGGCATAGTTGGCGGCAGATTAAAAACCTAAGTAAGCACTTATCTGAACTCTCAAATGAATGTTGAGGTCCCTAAGTGCCCTTCCAGAAGGCCCCAACTTCCTAATCTTTCCCCAGAAACAATAATGTTCAAAGACACTGCAACTCTACCTCAACTACAGAGTCTCAGCCTTCACGTTTTGGTGCAGTGGGGAAGACAGATGCTACTTTGAAGACACCCCTCACACCACTGTGCTTTTGGGAGTACCGGTCAAATATCTCGCTCTTGTTCAAGAAATTGGATGCCCAGGACTGTTTCTCATATCATATAAAAAGCTGTTCTACAAGGCATAAACCAACAATTAATTATTGATTCCCATCGCCTTTAACATACTGCTTTGGGAGTCTATCAAATATGAGGAATCAGTGGGAGGACACAATCCATTAGAAGAACAAATTACTTACCCCAAGCAATGTTCTTTCTACTGGATGTTCCTCCCACAGATTCCTCATTGCCCTCCCAGCCTACTCCTCTAATTAGTATTTCCATTGTTACAACTTCCTCTCTTCCAACATCCGGTTAATAACCTTCAAGACGCCTGAGCATCGAAGGGAGAAACCTTTAAACTGAGGCCTAGGGCAAGCCATTTATAGCAGTGATGATGTCATGGCCGATAGCAGGATAGAGGCTGACGAGGGTCACGAGTCGACGATGCACAGCACCCTCTTCTATGAACATTATTTCCAAATCTGCAAGCCGACTTATGAACATATAAAAAATGAGGAATACATGGGAGGAGACAATCCATTAGAAATGTGTTTTTAGTGCATTTGTGCAATAGCCAACATTTGCTGTTTGCACCAGTTTGTCCCCTGAATAATATTCAAGCATTGAAAACAAAAATACCACTGCCCCCTGTTCAAGCTATTCTAAACTAATGCATAGTTGACAGATCTACATGTGTTATTTAGGATAGAGACAAAATAAATTGAGAACTACAAAATTGAAAAGTCTTCTGTTTTTAGAACAATCCGGCAGTAAAAAATGTTTTGGAAAAATAAAATTGATGCAGTGATAATCAATGCTCATACGTTCGTAGGTTTGAAAATGGTTGTAGGAATGCATGGTGGTATGAAAGACTGGGTAATGCAAATGGTTGGTCGCAGTGACTGAATAATTTACGAAAATGATATCATGAGCTTTATTGATTTAGATAAAATAATTGAACAAATATTTGTTCAGCTAGAAAAGTGCATAACCTTTGGTAATTGGTATAAATAAAAGTTGGACTTTTGAATAAAACTAAGGCAAGTTATTGTAGTGAACAGTGAGATTGAAAGATGTAAATAAACAGAAGCAACAAACGAGAGGGAAAATGGGGAGGAGCACAATTAGGTGCACCTTTAAGTAGGTTTCTCACGAGTACTGCTAGATAGTACTACACCTCACTATTTCCGATCGTGTTTTGAAGTGACATCCCCAGAACGCATTATGCATTTACTCTAAAATATTTGCGAATGGGTTCTTCTGTTTTCCACTTTAATTTCTGCCTGTGTTTTAGAAACTGGTAAAAATGCACAGATTGAGTTCAGCAGCTCCATTTGAAACAAAATGAGACATTTTAAAGGAAAGTAAAATACTGCAGGGCTGTTTTATTGTGTGACTAAACTATGCATAATCGGTTTTGTCACTCAACGCTCACAAGTGCTCCTTTTGTACTCTGGCCAACTCCAAAGTGTGCTACTGTGCGAGTAAGTAGCATTCCTCAGAGCAGCTGGGCCTTTACTACATCCAAATTCGAATCTTCATGAGGGGCCGCTGCATGTCCCTAGCACCAGAGAGCTACCATGCCTGGCTTTGATTGGCTGGCCCTTCCTTCTTGCAGCCAATCTGTTAGCCGGCAGGCAAACGCCAGCCCCCTGTCTGTTCCCCTGTCCATTGCCTGGCCGGGTCCTCGGGTCCTCCCCTACTCCCACTCATGTGCTCATGGAGGCAGAGGAATACTTGTACACTTCTGGGCGCACCACAAGTAATGGAACTTTTTCGTCGCACTGAAGGTTAGTTCCCCATACTAAAATCATCAACCTCTACCTGCACACCCCCCACTATTCTTTGAAAAAAATCAAACTTACTGCACCCAGCGTCCGCATTGTGTTTTCTTCTGTCCAGCTAAAAATCATATTTAGCTGTGCCCAGGACCACATTGTGTTTTTTTTCTGTCCTGCTAGCTGTGCTCAGGACCGCATTGTGTTTTCTTCTGTCCTGCAAAAGTCAATTTTAGCTGTGCATTGGACCACATTGTATTTTCTTCTGTCCTGCATTGTGTACCCAGGACTGCATTGTGTTTTCTCGGTCCTGCAAAAGTCAATTTTAGCTGTGCATAGGACTGCATTGTGTTATCTTCAGTCCTGCTAAATTCGTATTTAGCTGTGCTCAGGATCGCATTGTGTGTTTCTTCCGTCCTGCTAAAAATCGTATTTAGCTGTGCCCAGGACCGCATTGTGTTTTCTTCTGTCCTGCTAAAAATCGTATTTAGCTGTGCCCAGGACCACATTGTATTTTCTTCTGTCCGGCAAAAGTCTAATTTAGCTGTGCATAAGACCACATCGTGTTTTCTACTGTCCCGCAAACATCGATTTTAGCTGTGACCAGTGGCTGCTTGTGTCTCATTAGCTGTGTGCACTTCCCTATGTCTCTTTCCCCGTCTTTGTGCCTTACATCCCTGCTTCCTACTTGTGCCTCAGTACTTCAGACTGGTGAGTGAGTACCACTGAAGCTAACTAGGTCTCTTTCTATCTCTCCTATCTTCTCTACCTGCTTCGCTATCTCCTATCCTTCTCCTATCACTAAAACTGGCTGGAAGAAACTTAAGGACATACTGTGCTCCAACCCAGGCCTTCCTTTTGAAAACTGGATGTCATCCCACTTTCTCTCTCTCAATACAGACAAGACTGAAGTCTTATTCTTTCCCTCCAACACTATTCCTCTTCCTTCTCCCCCTCCTTCTATTCACTTTCCTCCCGCTAATCTTCCTCTCTCTGTCCATGCTCGTAATCTAGGCATTTACTTTGACTCCTCCCTCTCCTTCACCCACCATATCTCTCTCACTTCCCGTGCATGTCGCTACCACCTTTTCAATATTCGCAAAGTGCGTTCCTCTCTAACCTTCCACGCCACTAAACTTTTAATCTCCTCCCTTCTCTTCTCTTTTCTACTTTTCTTCTCTCCTCTTCGGACTCCCTGCTTCTCATCTTGTCCCCCTCAAATCCCTCTACAACTCTGCCTTTTGCACCCTCTGTCTTCTCTCTCCTCACGACTCCATCTCCTCCTCGCTCTCACAGCTTGGCTGGCTTTCCTTTCATTCCCAACTCAAATTCCACTTCCTCTGTCTTGTCTTTAAATCTCTTCATGAACTTGCCCCCCCTATCTCTCCTCCCTCATCTCATTCTACACTCCCTCCCGTTCCCTCAGATCTGCAGATCACTTCCTTCTCCTTGTTCCCCCGTCCCCATGTGCCTCCTCTTTTTCGCTCCTTTCAGCTCTTTGCTCCCCTCTACTGGAACTCCCTTTCCCTCTCCATCCATTCCATCCCCGCTTATTCCTCCTTTTCGTGTCTCCTTACAATCTCTTCTTCTCCACTCTTCTCCCCTCCCTGATACCCTGATCCTCCTCTGCCCTTCCCTCTCCCCCACCCCTCTTTTATCCTCCTCATCTTGCCTCTCTCCCCCTGCCTTGTCTCCTATGTTCCCTCTCCCCCTCTCTCGCCTTCAGCTTATCTCACTTCCTGTTCCCCACTCAATTCCCTTCTCCACCCCATCTTCCCTCATTTATCTGCACTGGTAAATTGTTCTAGTTGCTGTATTAATGGTTGGACTCATATCTTGTAATTGCTTCTACTGTTATTGTATTCTTGTTGTTATAATGTACAGCGCTTTGGCGTATGCGCTATATAAACACAATAAACAAACATATTGCAGACACGGCTTGCGCCAAAGAGACCCTCAAAGACATCCTCTTTTTCCTGAATGTTCTGAATGTTCTCAAAGTCAGAAAGCAAATTACACTCTGTAGTGGATACCATTTAACTGGTGATTGAGATTTAACAGCAGGCAAGTTCATCTGCAGGTCTGGTGCAAAGTTAGCTACATGTCAAGCCTGCGTTAATGTTCAGGCTTCAGATGTTGGCAAAATACATACCACTGGGTGGGTTCCTAACTGTGTATTAAAGAATTTAGAGTAGCGCAGGGAAAGCAGCGCACTCACACAGCATCCCCGTACTTTGAGCTCCTGTTACCTCATATTTGCAAACAAACATCCTGAACAGCATGCCAGGGAGACAGGAACGATAGACACATTACAACAAAGCATTAATTGTGGCACAATGAAATCAAGGGCCACTTTATGTGCTATGGTCAACATTTCTATGCCTAAACAAGCTTTTAGGCACAAGGATTTTGTCAAGTTATCGAGGACAACGAGATGGAATGTCTTATGATAATCGTAATAGAGACAACGCAGAAAAAAACATGCTTTAACTGAAACTTGCGCAAAGCAAAATATATACTCTGAAATGGATGCTTATTGTACTCTAAATGCTTTTTGTAAGTTTTGGTCTGCATTGTGAATTTAAGGTGTTTATAACAGACTAAACTAGTGACTTACCCCCTGAAGTGTGCCTGAAATAAACCTTTAATTAGTGTAGCAATTATTGTATAGAATTCCAGAAAGACAAATGATTTTGTATTCCTATTACTTATTTAGGGTCACTGCGCAAAGTGTTACATTTTTCTAAAAAAGAGGCCTGAACAAGAAAGCCAGCCACTCCAGAAACAGAGCGCTGGCCACAGCTCAGGAGCTTCCATTTCAAAAAAATGTTTTAGGGGTAGCAAGGGAGACTTCAGGGGTCGCAGCTGCGACTCTTGGCAACCCCCAAATGATGTACCTGTGTAAATCCTAATGGAAACATGTTGCATTGAAAGAATATCAGTGCAGCTTTAGTGCAGCTTTATTTTTCACCATCTGAAAGGAAAAAGTCCCAGAATGCAAAATATTGCAAGCCTGGAAGATCTATTCAACAACACTGCGCTTCCCCCACTTTAAAACAAACTCTACAATAAGTTGTGTAATAAAGTCAGAGGTCTGGAGCTTCTTGGTCACAAACTTCCAGCTAATTACTATGCATGTGTGGTTAAGAACCTTTGACTATCCATATAAATAAACCTTTTATTTGCATGGCATAATAAACAAATGATGAAAAGGAGAGTTATTCTGTACTTTAATTTTGAAGTGCACACAGATTTGCAATGCAACTGGGGCTGTTCCAGGACGTTCAGTCAGAAATCTCATATCACGCATCGTAAACTGATCTGCTTACAACTAAAGAAATGTGTTTGCAAGGTAATGTAGGTGCTGCCTGATCAGCGGACTGTGGGTGTGTCTGAGAGCGGGTTTGTCTCCTGGCGTTGTGACGATTTGGGAAATGGGCAGTGCTGCTCGTTCGAGCCGATTCTCGATTTGGCGGGGGGGGGTGGGTGAGAGAAGAAAACGGCGCGCAGGTAAGTTATTATTTTGTGAGCCATTGAACTAAGGCTAGGTCCTTTAAAATAAAAATAAACTAGTGGTAGTGTATATCAATAATTTGTATTACACTTCCACCTCTGACTTAGGGATGCAGGAATAAAGGTTTGGCGCCGATAGAAGGCACAGTGCACGATATTCTTCATGACAGACGGAACGAGCAACGGTTGTCGCCAGGAAAATATCCCCGTTCATCACAGGCACATTCTACAGTCGGTTTCGGGGTGCCATCTCCCGTCCGATTTTAGTATCGCAGCGCCATCCACAGTAACGCGCAACGCCATACCAAAAACTAAACCATAGAAAAGAGGCTTTATTAAGTGTTCATGGGATGAGGAGGTCATAGAACAAAGACAGCGAGACCTTAAGGGCTTGTAGAAGACCCTTCCCGTCTACCAATTAGTTTTACATACCGAGGATCTCCCTGCTGCCGTCCCACACTTCGAACATGTTGAGGCCATTGGAAGGAGCAGTTCCACGCCCACTCTCCTGTGCGTCTGTAATAAAAGTACCCCTGTCGAAGTCTTTTCCTGCTATACCCTCCCCCTGGGACACGTTACTAACGCAGGTAAAACGAGACAGCCACCAACCTACACTTCAGGCAGGACCTAAAGACACATAGCCTTCAAAGAACATCTCGCCAAACTCTCCGCTCAATCCTACTTCTCCCTGCCGACCACTCTGCCCCTCCAGTTCTCCCCCCCCACTCCGCCCACACACCATCACCCCTCCCCTATCCTGACTCCACTACTACGCCAGCATCCTACATGTAGCGCCGGGTGTGTTCCCTATGTACGCCGCTCCACTGCTTGGCGCTTCATACATTCCACGCATATATCTTCCATCAAGGCACTGTGTCACGCATTCAAAGGATACTATGACATTTGTCTAGCGCAACTATCCTAAACCAGGTGAAACCACACATGGAGGCATCTTGAGACCCCCATGGTGTTAAGATGGGCCACAAATCTTAATTAATTTTCACGACACAGAACTCAGTGAACAGGTTTACCGTTGCTAGAATACTCCTTTCCACTTTTATGGAATGAGAGAAGGTGGGTGTGGGGAGGGGAGGAGAGCATACAAACTACCATACTATGCCTAACGGCTCGTCAGATAGAGCAAGGGCATGACAAAGAGTGGGGAGAGAAGGGATGGGGGAGGAGAGGGAAGAGGGCATACAGAACAAAAACTACGAACTTGTATTTTAGGGCTCCCTTTGTTCAGGGCAAGCACAAGGAAGGCACACAATGGCTGTTCTGGCCATGTGGGCCCTTTGTAAGTGTGCATGGCAGCCTCCACATTGATTTAAACTGGTTTAGACCAGTGCTGGTCGCCAAGCTCCAACCCACCTCCTGTGGGGGTGATCTAGGCTGAGGCAGACCTACTGACTAACCAGTATGGTTGCTCATCGGACCCTTTGCCCCCAAACCCCTCTACTGATTGGGTGGTCCTCCTGCCTTGATGCATCTTCCTCTGGTGCCACGATTGTTCCTCTGACATCTGTCTCCTCTGGTAGTCTCTGGGGTTATGCACCATAGAATCTTCACCTGTGGGGTAAAACAGACGTATCTACATACAAGTGGATTGCCAAACGCCTTTGTTCCACTAACGAATGCACAACATCGTCTCACCATGACATGAACACACAATGGAGAAAGACTGGAGGGTATGCTGGATCGGAGTGCAGGGAGGAGAGCAGTCCGAATGGGAGGGAAACCTAGGTGTACCCTTCCCTATAGGGGGTCAAATGGGAAGCAGGGGTCAGAGATGTGTCCGACATGGTTGGACCACTGATGGAGATCCTGAGTAAAGGGGGGCAGAGAGAGGCGGCCAGATCAGAGCTGATCCACTGCAGGACACAGGGAACACATCCCAACCTTAAGGAACCTGTGGGGGGGTAAAGGCTGCACACAGACAACATACTGTAAGGGAAGATACAGCCCTCGAGGACCCACTATTGTGCACACATCATAGGGGGGCAAGTGTATCGCACCAGAATACATGACAGGAGAAGGGATATGTGCATCAGTCAATCAAAGCGGACGGTGCAGGATAAGGCACCACCACTAACTGTCCTTACTAAAAGAAACTGATCCTTCTGCATACACCTCTCAAACCCCTAACTAAACACAACCATACCTCTACAGCACAACAAACCACATACACTTCACTACACCACAACAAACCAAACCACACAAGAGCACATGACAGCTTACAACTGAAAAACACACCTACGCTCAGTGAATGGGGTCAACCGAACTGGAGCTGCCAACAGCACATCACAGCTCTCTTGCTCCCTTTTCCTGCTGAGTTCTGCTAACTTACCCCCTACCCTCTTGCTTTACAGAGTCACCAGAGCGCCAAGGAACCACGCAAGTTACGACCGTGCGTGGTATAAGAACCTTCAGAACAGCATTAATTCTTATGGACTTTCCTACCCGTCTTTTAACTCTCCATGGGTGACTCTGTGGGTGCTTAACTGGCCCTGCACATTTTCTCCTGTACCCATAAAGGGTTCAGTGTGCGCTCAAGCAAGAACAGAAATTTTAGGAGATGCCATTGATTTTTTTCATGTATTTCAAAGTCACGTTGTGAACTTCTCTGGTTCTGAATGCATTATTATACTGTAGCTAATTGTGGTGAATGTGCAAATACTTTTCCCCTGCTGTGTATTGCAAAGGTAACTTTCTAAAATGTATTTTTAATTCTTTGAGGCCTTTGGCTATGGTTGTGTAATGTTTCCTACCCATTTTCACTGTTTTTAATTATCACGTGTGAATGTAGTACTATGCTCTAGAGCGGTGGTATTCAAACTATTTTATGCCAAGCCCCAAAAGCATTCATCCTTCTATATTAGAGGACTTCAGTGAAACACAAAATAAAGAAAATATAGAAAAAGAACAAAGAGTGGGAGAGTATTCCAATGGAAGGGAGCCAACTGAAAAAAAGAACAGAATTGAGTTTGAGCACAAGGAGGATGAGAAACTACAAAAAGAAAATGAGAACAAGAGTGGAGGGAACGAGTATAGAATGATACAACAGAGGAGAGAGAGAGAGACGGGCGCAAGGCCGTAAAGAGATTTGAAGACAACACACTGAAAATTAAATTTGAGTCGAGAGTGAAATGGGAGCCAACCAAAAGTATAGGGAGAAGAAGCAACAGTATCACGAAGCGCAAGAAGATGGAGAAGATGAATGTAGGCCGTAAAGACAGATTTCAGTATGGGAAGACAAGAAAGAGGAAGACCAAATAGAGAAACAGAGCAATAAAAGAGTTGGGAGAAGATTTGTGAAGTTATGGGACATTTACTGGCATCGAAAATCGAGAAAGGACTAGGTTTACGAATGTTATACAAATGATAGCGACAGGTACGTGAAGATACATAAATATGATACTTAAAAGATAGATCAGTGTCTAGGTAAAGTCCCACATTGCGAGCCATATAAGAAATAGGGAGTTGAGAAGGAGGAAACAAGAAAGGAAGGAGAAAGAGGAGGTGGGGTTGGATTAGCCGGAAAGAAAAGTACCTCCGTTTTAGCAGGGTTTAATACAAGAAAATGTGCCGACATCCAAGAGTTAATGGCTAAAAGGCATGTCGAAAGTGTATTATGGACTTCAGGAGTGAAAGATGAGAAAGGCAGGAGAGCCCATTTTACTTTCCTCTCCGCCTGCCACCCATTCTCATTTATTTATTCTCTGGCCAGATATCTCCCTTTGCCTCATTCTCCACTTCCTCGCCTGTCCATATCCCGCCCCATTCCCACCCTCTCAGGCTAGCGATTGGCGGTGCCTTCCAGAAATTTGCTCTCTTTAGGGAGGGCTCCAGGGCAGTCTTGCCCAGGCAGCCATTGGCTAAGGGCCAGAAGCAAGGATTTTGAGGGTGGGCCTATGTGTCGTACATAGACTGATTATTGGGTGTAGGAAATGTGTTGCACCTAGCTGGAATCTGAGGGGGCAATTCTTTCATACCTAGATGAATTATTGGGGGTAGGAAATGTGCTGCACCCAGTTGGGATTTTGTGGGTGGGCAATTCTGTAGTACCTAGACCGATTATTGGGGGTATTTTATTTATTTGTATAGCGCCGAAAACCCGCGAGCATTGGAGTGCTGGAAACAAAAACACAAGTTGACGAACATATAAAACAGGACAAGCAGAGACAGCGGGCAACTAGCAACATTTAGAGGAGATTTTATGTAAACAGACATGTTTTCAAAATCTTTCTAAATCTATCCAGCTCCGAGACGCTTCTTAAATCCAGAGGAAGTGAGTTCCACAGTTTTGCTGCTTTTACGGCAAATGATCTTCCAAGCCCTTTATCCCACTTGTGAAACAGGAGATGTCACACCGATGCGGCCATGGAAGCTATGGGCAAGATGGAGGCGCTATTAGGACTCTACGGCTTGTCTGTTAGCGGTCTAGCCTTTTTTTTGCTACGGGCATATATGGAAGCCACGCCCCCTGCGAGTCGCGTTGCAACTCGCTTTCGCGGACTTTTGTTTTGTTCCTTACCAGTGCCTTCCTAGATTTCCTCCCGTCTCAGCATTTCCCCTTTTGCTGCTATATATTTCCTCTGCTGCCCTATCCTGCTCGCCGGATCTTGGTTCTCTTCCTTTGCCTTCCTTGCATATCACTCTGTTTACGTTTTCCGGCTTTGTCTAGTTCTGTTTCTGCTATCTGCTTCGCACTGCCGCAGGCCTGCCTTCCCCGGCGGCCGGGTTCCGACTTGTCGGCTCCCACCCGCTCGGGGTTACTTTCACTACATCTCCGTTCTCTCGCTCTCTCCCTCTCTCGCACTCAAGCTCACTCGTTCTCTCTCACTCTCTCTCACTCAGACTCACTCGCGCTCTCTCGCTCTCACTCACTCATTCTCTCTTGTGCTCTTTCTCGTTCTGACTTCTGGCTCTCTCTGATCTTACCTGTTTCTCCGGTAGAACTATTCCCGTGCTTATCCTTCTTTGTCCGCTTCCGTGTGTATTGCGGAAGTCCGCTTCCGTGTGTATTGCGGAAGTCCTCTTCAGCGACTCTTCCTTACCTCTCCTTCCCGGGCTCCTTCATCCAGAAAGGCCCCGCATCAGTGCCGCTATCCTTTGGAGTTACAACCAAGATCATTGAAGAAAGTCCTCACCTGCCTCTGGACCTTCTAATCTACCCGGCCATCGTCATCTGCAGCTACACAGGGTTTCTTCTGCCTTTCAGGCTTTTTCCCTGTTTGAAGGAGCGGGCTCCCCAGGGTTCACTTGACTGTTTGTTTTATTAACGGTCAAAGTGGCCTCGGGAGGAGACCGACCCTATCTCTTTGAACGTAAGAAGGGGAAAGGATCTCTAAAGAAGGACGGGGAAGAAGAAAAACCTCCAAAGGACCGGAGAAGGAGGCAGAAGGTACTCAGCCACAGTGAAGATCCAGGTGAGGCGATCCCTGGGAAAGGAGCCTTGGGCAGTGACAGTTTGCAACGCCTAACAGCTACTATGGCCTCCTTGGAGCAATACCAGGAGATGGTGACAGCGATCCAAGGCCTTCAGGCAGAGGTTCAGAGCCTCAGAACAGAGAATATCAACCTACGTCAACAGGTAGCGGCTCGAGAAGATTTCCGAGGCGATTTACCACCACTGACATTCTCCTTTGGGAAATATGATGGCAGTCCTCAACTCTTGAAAGAATTTTTGGATGCCTGTATGATATACTTTACGTTTCGACCTAAAGCTTATGAACTTGACAGAGCCAGGGTAGGGTTTCTGGTCTCCAACCTTGTGGGTAATGCCTTGGCTTGGGCTACTCCACTGATAGCTCAGGCAAATCCTGCTGTTAATGACTACACTCAGTTCACTCAATTGATGCATGCCAGGTTTGAAAGACCGGAAGTCCAATATTCTTCCTACGAAGCCCTCCTAGACCTCCGTCAAGGAAAGCAAGATGTCCAGACTTATGCTTCCACATTTATGAAATTGGCGACAGAGGCAGGGTGGCCGGTTTCTGTACAGCAGACCCTCTTCCGACGAGGCTTACATGATGAACTCAAGGACGAGCTTGCTCGGATGGCACGTCCTGCTGCCTTCCAGGATTTGGTCACGATGTCTCTGCAGTTGGAATACAGAGTGCACGAGCGAAGGTCTGAAAGAAGGAGGTTTAGACTTCATCAGTCTATAGGAAACCCCACGGCAAATACCCCTACCAGACCACAGACAGAAGAGCCTATGCAAATTGGAACAACTAGAGGTCCGTTGACTCCTGAGGAACGAAAAAGACACAGAGATCAGGGTCTGTGCATGTACTGCGGATCCTCGAAGCATTTGCTTCGGAGTTGCCCTGAGGTACCCCCGAGACGTTCGGGAAACGCATCTCCCCGGTCTTGAGCAGGGAAAGGAACCGGGCAGAGCTGAAGAATCCCTGCAATTCTAGGCAACAGGACGTGTCGGGAGAGGACCATAGACTTATGGTATTTACAGTTCATCTTATTTTTGAATCACTCGCTTCATTAGAAACCTTGGCTATGTTGGACTGCGGTGCCGCAGGAAACTTTATTGATATTCAGTGGGCGCAAGAACAAGCTATTCCCCTACATCAAAAGGATTGTCCTTTGCCAGTAGAGGGTGTAGACAGAGCTCCTCTATTATCCGGACCCATCATCCAGGAGACCGGTCCAGCCACCATGTCTTTGTTTCAGCACCAAGAACAGATTACCCTTGATGTAATTAGAGCTGCACACTTCCCTGTCATCCTGGGCATACCTTGGTTACGCAAACATAATCCCAGGATTGACTGGTCTGCCAACACAGTCAGCTTTTTGTCGCCGTTTTGCTCGGCTTCTTGTCTACCCCTGGCATCTCCTGTTGAGAGGAGGGGAGTCGCAATTCCGACCTCCTCGGCGGTTGTTCAGACGATTCCTCCGTATTACCAGCAGTACGCTGAGATTTTTGAAGATAAACTACCCCGTACTCTACCCCCACATCGAGCATAGGACTGTGCTATCGATCTGAAGCCTGAAGCATCAGTTCCTTTCAGGCGTATGTATCCGATGTCCCTCCCGGAAAGAAGGGCACTGAAAGAATATCTAGATGCCAATCTACAAAATGGCTTGATCCAAGAATCTCATTCTCCAGCAGGGGTCTCAATGTTCTTCATTCCCAAGAAGGGCACCACAGAACTCAGGCCGTGTATAGATTACCGGGGATTGAACAGCTTGACTATTCGAGATAGATACCCTATGCCCCTTATAAAGGAGGTACTTGAGGCTGTTGAAGGAGCTTCAATATTCACCAAGCTAGATCTCTGGGGAGCCTACCACTTGCTGAGAATCAGGAAGGGGGATGAGTGGAAGACCGCCTTTCGGACTCCTCTGGGACATTTTGAATATAGAGTCATGCCCTTCGGTCTGGTGAACGCCCCTGCTGTATTCCAGCGTTTTGTTGATAAGATCTTTTCGGACTTGTTATATGCCTCTGTAGTGGTCTATCTGGACGATATCCTGGTCTTTTCTTCTTCCCTTTCAGAACATCGAAGGCATGTCACTCAGGTCCTCCAAAGGTTATGGGATAATCAGCTCCTGGTTAAGCCAGAGAAGTGCGTCTTCGAGGCTGCCTCAGTGTCATATTTAGGGTTCATCCTCTCAAAGGAGGGGGTACAGATGGATCCCAAAAAGCTACGGGCAGTCCTTAGATGGCCTACTCCTAAGAGTCCCAAGGAGATACAGAGGTTTCTGGGTCTGTCCAACCTTTATAGACGATTCATCTCTAATTTCTCTGACATAGTATTGCCCATCACTCGTCTTCTTAAGAAGGGTCAGAAGTTTGAATGGGATTATGAAGCCGACCAAGCCTTCCAGTTACTCAAGAAGACCTTCACGACTGCTCCCATTCTAGTGCAACCTAACCAATCTCTCCCCTTGGTGGTCGAGACGGACGCCTCAGGAGGAGCAATTCGAGCCGCCCTCCTGCAGGCTGGCAAGGATGGAATGGAACATCCGGTTGCATATTATTCTAGGTCGCTCACACCAAGTGAAAGGAATTGCTCAGTTTTGGAACGAGAACTACTGGCGATCCGCCAGGCCTGCATTGAATGGAGACATTTATTACAGGGAGCTGCCCATCCTTTTCTGGTCCGTACAGACCACCGAAATTTGAAGGTTTTACAGCAGATGGAGTGTCGGAACTCCCAAAATGCTCGTTGGGCCTATTTCTTTTCCCAATTTGATTTTGAAATAACTTACCTTCCCAGAAAGGACAATGCCTTAGCGGATGCTCTTTCTCGGAGCCTGGAGTACCAAGAGAATCAGGGCCAGGATGAAATACTTGTGGGCAAGAGAATCCTGGGAATGATTAGCTCCTTCTTGCAAGATGTAGAGGTTGCTACCAGTCGTTCCGATGTGTCATCGGAGTACCAACCACTCCTGGTTAAGAGGGGTATGTTGTACTTTCATCAGGGCGCACTGTTTCTACCGTCTAAGGAACTTCAGACTCAAGCCCTGTATTGGTGCCACGACCTTCCTTCGGCTGGGCATAAGGGCCAAGGGGCAACTCTACATTTGGCTTCTAGATATTTCTGGTGGCCGACAATGACAAAGGACATTAGGGCATATGTGACGGGTTGTCCAGTATGTGCCGCCAACAAGCAAACCACTCACCGACCTTTAGGCCTGCTCCAACAGGAACCTCTACCGTCTCAACCCTGGGAACATATTTCTACTGATTTTATTGTAGATCTTCCCCCCTCTAAGGGGTACACAGCTATCATGGTGACTGTAGACACCCTGAGCAAGATGCCACATTTTTCTCCCTTGCCTGGTCTGCCTTCTGCTCCTGCTGCGGCCGAAGTATTCCTGAGAGATGTGGTGAGATTACATGGCCTGCCCCGGACCATTGTGTCTGATAGGGGGACTCAATTCACCTCTCGATTTTGGTCAGCGTTATGTAGCTCGTTGGGAATAAAGAGACCTTTATCTTCTGGTTACCATCCCCAGAGCAACGGCCAAACAGAACGTTTAAATGCCACCCTCGAACAATATCTCCGCTGTTTCTGCCATCAGGAACAGGACATGTGGCAGTCTTATCTAGCATTGGCCGAATTCACCTACAACAATACCCAACATTCCGCTACAGGATGTAGTCCCTTCTTCTTTACCTACGGGTATCATCCGAGACACATACCTCTTTTTGGGGTACCTCCTACTACAGTGCCCTTGGTTGATCAACGCCTTCATGAGCTTCGTTCCATCCAAAAGGAGGCAGTGCAGAAGTTGGAGGCTAGTAGGATCCGCTACAAGAAATACGCCGATAAGAAGAGATCACCTAATCCCAGGTGGACAGTAGGAACTAAGGTGTGGTTTTCAACCAAATATCTTCCACGTTGGGTTCACCCAGGGAAATTCTCGGCCCGTTTCATAGGCCCGTTTCCTATTTCGTCTCAGGTGAACCCTGTCGCTTTTCGTTTACGACTACCACCTAGTCTGAAGAAGATTCACCCTGTATTTCATACCGCTCTTCTAAAGACTTATCATCCTGATCCCATGAGTCGTCGTGGACTCTCCTCTTCAAGGATCGAGGATCCTGACCCTGAAGAGTATGAGGTAGAGAGGCTGATGGATTCCCGCTAGAGACATGGCACCGTACAGTATTTGGTCCACTGGAAAGGGTACTCTGCTGCAGAAAGATCTTGGGAACCCAGACGTAACATTCACGCCCCACGTCTACTTAGACTGTTCCATCGCCTTCACCCAGGGAAACCTGGAGGAGAAGGGATAAGGAGAGGGCATACTGTCACACCGATGCGGCCATGGAAGCTATGGGCAAGATGGAGGCGCTATTAGGACTCTACGGCTTGTCTGTTAGCGGTCTAGCCTTTTTTTTGCTACGGGCATATATGGAAGCCACGCCCACTGCGAGTCGCGTTGCAACTCGCTTTCGCTGACTTTTGTTTTGTTCCTTACCAGTGCCTTCCTAGATTTCCTCCCGTCTCAGCATTTCCCCTTTTGCTGCTATATATTTCCTCTGCTGCCCTATCCTGCTCGCCGGATCTTGGTTCTCTTCCTTTGCCTTCCTTGCATATCACTCTGTTTACGTTTTCCGGCTTTGTCTAGTTCTGTTTCTGCTATCTGCTTCGCGCTGCCGCAGACCTGCCTTCCCCGGCGGCCGGGTTCCGACTTGTCGGCTCCCACCAGCTCGGGGTTACTTTCACTACATCTCCGTTCTCTCGCTCTCTCCCTCTCTCGCACTCAAGCTCACTCGTTCTCTCTCACTCTCTCTCACTCAGACTCACTCGCGCTCTCTCGCTCTCACTCACTCATTCTCTCTTGTGCTCTTTCTCTTTCTGACTCTCTCTGATCTTACCTGTTTCTCCGGTAGTACTATTCCCGTGCTTACCCTTCTTTGTCCGCTTCCGTGTGTATTGCGGAAGTCCTCTTCAGCGACTCTTCCTTACCTCTCCTTCCCGGGCTCCTTCATCCAGAAAGGCCCCGCATCAGTGCCGCTGTTACAACCAAGATCATTGAAGAAAGTCCTCACCTGCCTCTGGACCTTCTAATCTACCCGGCCATCGTCATCTGCAGCTACACAGGGTTTTTTCTGCCTTTCAGGCTTTTTCCCTGTTTGAAGGAGCGGGCTCCCCAGGGTTCACTTGACTGTTTGTTTTATTAACGGTCAAAGTGGCCTCGGGAGGAGACCGCCCCTATCTCTTTGAACGTAAGAAGGGGAAAGGATCTCTAAAGAAGGACGGGGAAGAAGAGAAACCTCCAAAGGACCGGAGAAGGAGGCAGAAGGTACTCAGCCACAGTGAAGATCCAGGTGAGGCGATCCCTGGGAAAGGAGCCTTGGGCAGTGACAGGAGATCAACAACTGGTTGGAAGAACGCAAAGATCTATATGGAAGGTAATGAGATAGTAGGGATTTGAAGTACATGGGGGCTTGGCCGTGGACACAACTGTGGATCAGTGAGCATGCTTTAAAGTTGATCTGCTCCTGAATAGGGAGCCACTGAAGATTTTGCCTGTGTGCAGATATAGTGTGTAGCCGTGGTATTTTTTTAATGACGCATACTACTTCATTTTGGATCATCTAGCATCTTTTTAGGCAGTCTACAGAGGCACCGATCAGCATGGAGTTGCTATAATTAAGCCGGGACAAAATGGTGGCACGGGCTATGGTAGCACAATTGTTCTCCAAGATGTAGGGCTCAACAGATTGGAGCAATCGAAGATGGTTTCTGCAACATTTAGAGATTTGGTTAACAAACGCATCTGAGTTAAGTGAAGCTTCAATAGGGTAGCCCAGTGTCTTAACTTTCTGCTTTATGGGGATACCATCATTGCCTACAGTAACGCTTTTGTATAATGCAGAGCTTTTACCTCGTGTTTGGCTAGAGCCGAAGATAAGAATCTCGGTTTTGTTCCCATTCAGGCAGAGCCAATTAGCGAACATCCACTGTTCCACATAGTGGTAGATGGAATTAAGGGTTTCTGAATCCAACTTGTGGTCCCCAGTGATTTACACAAGTAACTGGGTGCCATCCGCATAGTTCGTGAATGACACACTAAGGCTTTCCAATAGGGAACAGGAGGGGCTTGATATAGACATTGAACAGTAATGGAGACAAACTTGCCCCTTGAGTAACACCGCACCAGATGGCTGATAGTGCAGAGCCAGCAGTGCCCCACTGAACCCTTGATTCACATTCGGAGAGGAAAGAATGGAATAATTGACTGCTCCTTCCGAGCAGAAACTAAGATGACTTAGGGCGTGTAGGAGGAGATCGTGGTCCACCAGATCAAATGCGCCTGACAAGTTGAGCAAAACCAATAGTCCAATTTTTCCTTTCTCGAGCATATTTAGCATATGTGATTGTAAGTCCAGTCGTGCTGTCCCTGCACTGTATCCTGGATGAAAGCCAGGCTGTTTAGGAGGCAGGATGGTACTGGCCTTTATATAAGATTGAAATTGGGAACATGCCAGTTTATCCAGAACTTTCAGGATAAAATTGCAATTGGTGATAGGTCTCCAATTTCCCAAGTCCTTAAGGTAAAGGTTAGGCTTCTTAAATAGGGGCGTGCCTGTCATTGATTTAAAGGCCAACGGGACCCTACCGTCTCGAAAAGGCGAATTAGCAAGCCTAGCTAAAAAAAGGAGCAAAAAGCTCCTTGCTGTCGAGGATAACTTTTGAAAGCAGGAAAAGTAGAAAATTCTCTGTTCAAGATGTTGGATGCATTGAATGTAGGGTTTTTACTGTCTCTTCAGTGCAGTGGAATAAGGTGAAAAGGAAAATGCAGCATTCTGCAATTGTAAATCAGGGGGCAGGGAATTGCTCAGGGCAACTGGAGAGAAAGAGGAAATTGTGTTCCGGGCTTTGGTCATCTTGGTTTCAAAACCCTTTGAATGGCTATGGCATCACTATCGGAGGGCACAAATGGGCTCTGGAAAGCCTTGGATTTTTCAAGACTTTACTGAATCTCGAACAGTTTTTTTTAACAGTTCGATGCTTGAAAGATTTCAGAATTGAAGATGTTTTTAGTATCACACATTTAGATTTTTTTTTTAAATATTTTTTATTTTTTAATATCAACACACCAAACATTACAACTTTGAGGACATGTACATTCAACTGTACTGTGATATAGTCATACATCAAACATTTTGGTCCTCCCCTCCCTCCCCTTTAACTCGAGCCCCTATGCCCATGCCGCCCGCCAAAGTATCTCGTTTTGCACTTGCGTCTCCTGCGCAGTGACCTCATTGGGACCCACCTTGGGGGTGCCTGCTAGTGTGGTCACCAGTTGCCTCCAATCTATCAAGTGTCCCACTTCTTCCTCCCCACCCTTACTGATTGCTTCGTACCAAACTGTCGATTCTGCGTCCGCCCATTTTAGGAGGTCCGCCCACCACGCCTCTATCCTGGGGCGTCGGGCGCCTTACAGCACATTGCGATTCTCCGCTTGGCCAGAATGTAGGCCAGGTCCCTCAGTTTACTAACGTGCTTCAAGTTACGCGGCCTGGCGAACACTCCCAGCAAACATGCCCATACTGATTCTACCTCCAATGCAATCCCTTTATCTGCCAGGCATAGCCTGATCTCTGTCCAGAATCTGCCCACCTCCAGGCAAGTCCAGAACATGTGTATCAGCCCTGCTTATGCCTCCCCGCACCGTGGGTACTTTGGCGCCGCTGGGTTGCCAAACTTGGCAATCCTACCGAGGGTCATATATGCCCTATGGGTAACATACAGCTGTATCTGCTGAAGTCTTGCGTTGCGAGACACCTTCTTGTGGTACCGGTGAACTCTGTCCCATTGTCCATCTAACAGGGGTTCTCCTACCTCCTCCTCCCAATCAGGTCTCAATTGCAGCACCTCCTTACCCACCGTAGACATCAGTAACTCGTATATACGGGACACTTCATGCCCACCCTCCGAGATATCATACATTGTCTCGATGACCATGTCAGGTTGCTCTGACAGCACTTCCGCAGACCATCTGTCCAACATCCGTTTAATGACTCTCGTGTGGGTAATGTGTTGGCCTACATGCACCCGGTGTCTTCCATCAGCCTACTGAAGTCTAGTGCCTCGCCCTCTTGCCATACATCCCCGAGGGTCACAAGTCCCGTTGATTCCCAATATTTACAGATCGCTATTATCAATTGCGGGTCCTCCCCGCATACCGCTACCAACGGCACCTGCGGGGAGCATGGGGTTGGGATTCCGACCAGCTGCTACGTTTTGTTTCAGATTTCCCAGCCCAGTGTTAGAAGCCTTGCACTTCCCTGCACCTTAGTTTTTGGCAGCCACACCACCTCCCTCAGGTAATAAGGGGCAGGGTCCTTGTACAAAAGCCTGGTCTCAGCGGACTCTTCCTCGGACAGCCACCTGGTCACATACTGCAGGTGTCCTGCCAGAAAGTATAGCTCAAAATTCAGTAAATGTATGCCCCCTTTGCCACTCGGGTTTTGTAACTTCCATAAAGCCACCCTGTTTCTGGTATTGTGCCAGATAAAGCCTCTATATAGGCTGTGGAGCTTCCCAAAAAACCATCTAGGGAGCATATGTGGAATATTCACAAAGAAGTGCAACAGTCTCAGCAGGACCACCATCTTGAGCAGCGCCGCCCTACCCATCATGGCCAAAGGGAGCCTAGACCAAAACCCAATGCTGTTCTTAATGCCTGCCACTGCCTGCTCCGTGTTGTATTTGTGTTCGTCCTCAACTGAGTGGTATATATTGATGCCCAGATACCTAAAAGTCCTGGTCTGCCAGGGTATTGGCAAGACCGGCAAGTGTTCCACTGGGACCCCTCTGTATCTCCCCAAGGGGAATATGCTCGATTTCCTGGGGTTCACCGCTATGCCCAAAAGGATGGCATAATGTTCCATCACCTCCAGGACAAATTGCAAGTTTTCCTCTGGGAAGCACAGGTATAACAGGATGTCGTCCGCATAAAGCGAAGTGAGGTGCGTCCCTCCCTTTGTGGGGATGCCAATCTCCCCATACTGTTGTCTGAGACAGATTGCCAGCGGTTCCAGAACGAGGATGTACAACATGGGCGACCAGCGGCAGCCCTGTCTCGTGCCCCTGCTAAGCTGCCATTTGTCCGAGATCATGGCGCCGGTTTTAACCCTGGCGATTGGGGAGCTGTAAATCATTCTTACCCACCTCGGGTACCCTGGCCCTATGCCATATTCCCTCAGCGCTGCCAGCAGCCACAGCCACCTCACCGAGTCGAACACCTTTATGGCGTCCAACTAGACTCTCGCCATTTCACCCGGGTCCTTTTCTGTTTGCTCAATTATGTGGTGGAGTCTCCTGTGATTGTCCGTTCTATTCCTGCCTGGCACGTACCCTGTTTGATTGGTATGGACCAATTTCCCTATTATGCGTTTAAGCCTGTTTGCTAACACGGCAGTAAGGATCTTGCTATCTTGGTTGAGCATGGACAAGGGTCGGTAGGATCCGCAGTCTGAGCTTGGTTTGCCTGGTTTCAAGAGTGGGATTATTACCGCCTCCCTGAGGGACTTCGGCAGCCTCCCTTGTTCATATGCCTCGTTTAACATGGCGAGCAGCGGGGGAAGCACCTCTTGCTTGTAAATCTTGTAAAATTCACTCATGAGCGCATCTGACCTCGGGGCCTTACACGCAGGTAGGTGCTGTACCACCATCTCTAGTTCATCAAGAGTGATTGGGGCGTCTAAGTCCTCCCGCTCCTGGTCACTAAGCTTGGGCAGTCCTATGTCCTCCAGGGTTTCCTGAGTCTCTTACCCCGTCACCTCCCCCGTGACCTCATATAAGCGCCTGTAGAATCTAAGAAATCCCTCATTGACTCCTTCTTGGGTATCCCAGGTCTGGCCATCTTCATCCTTTATCGCCCTGAGCGCGGTGTTTCGTTCTTATATAGCCACAACAGCAGCCTGCCAGGTTTATCTCCCCCTGCATGTTGCCTCTCGATGTACTTTTTATAGTTTAACTTGAAGAGCCTGTCCCAGAGCCCGCTGCTAACCTGCTGGAGTAGGGCCACCCTCGCCGTATCTTCCTGTGAGGTACCCCCTGACTGTATTATTTCTTCAAGCTCCCTCTCTGTCTCCTGTAGCTCCCGCTCTACACCCCCTTGGAGCCCTCTAGACTTGGATATGGCCACGCCCCGTACTACCACTTTGAATGCCTCCCATAGGGTACCTTCCGACTTCAAACTGCCAGTGTTGATTGATGTCAAAGAATTCGGTAATGGCCTCCTCCCTTAGGTCTTCTCAGAATCCTGAGTCCTGCAAAGCCTCAGCTCTGAGTTTCCACATCGGGATTCTCGCTCTGGGGGGCCGATGCATCCACTCCACCACCAAGGGGCAGTGGTCCGAAAGCACTCTGGCCTTATACTCAGAACCCGTCATCTCCCCAGCTATTTCCGAGGGCATGAACATGTAGTCCAGTCTAGTATATAAATTGTGGGGGGCCGAAAAGTGCGAGTACTGCCTGTCCCCCGGGTGCAGCAGCCACCATGTCATCCAGATCAAAATCCTGCAGGCGGGCCGTTAGGGCCTTCGCCGCAGGGGTGGGTCTCAAGTTTCTTATCAGACCTGTCCATCCTGGGGTCTATTGTACAGTTGAAGTCGCCTCCCCAGATGCTAGCGCTGCCCATTAGGGGGCTAATTTTATCATGTAGGGCCCTGTAATAGGCCGCTGTAACTTGATTGGGAGCGTATGTGTTCACGATGCTGACCTCCCTATTCTCAAACATCCCTTGCACCACTAACATTCTCCCATCTGGGTCTGGCGTGGACTGAAGTAGCTGGAATGGTACATGAGGTGCTACCCACGTGACCACCCCCCTTGCATATGCTGAGTATGTAGCTCCTGTGGTGGTTCCCCTCCACTTCCTCCTGACTAGCTCTAATTTGTCCTTAGTAAGGTGGGTCACCTGTAGTAATGCTATATCGACTTTCAGCCTTCTCAGGTACATCATTACTTTATTCCTTTTCAGGTAGCTGTTGAGACCTCTTACATTACAAGTTACAATCCCGAGACTATCCATAGCCGTGCGAAGTATGTACCGCCTCCCCCCTCCCCGGGTCACCGTCCCAGTCCCAGCCAGCATGAAATTGGGTTCGTCCCCTCCATCCCCCCACTTGGGCTCTTCAACTAGCCCGCCCCCCTCATCCCACAGCATACTTCCCCCTTGCCTCCTGCCCCTCAACCACACCCAAACTAATGCCCAGCTCCATCCCTGGATCTCAGGCTCCCCCGCGTTTGGTCCCACCTCGAGATGCCAAGGTCGGGAACCCAGCAGGGTGTCACCAATATTAGGTGACCTAGCTAATGTCCTAACTGTTGGGGTTAAGAGTGCTTCCAACTTGTCTCCCGTTAGTTACTTTGGTACATTGTGCATCCTCCATATTACAATAAAATTCGACGCCCCTGAGAGTCAACAACTCTACACTGTATTATAATCAAGTCCCAGAGTCACAATAGGTACAGCATCTTGGTCCCGTAAATGGGCCTCACTTGTCCGCATCTTCCTTCTTCCGGCCGTCCGCACCCTCCGGGAAATTTTGGCCATCCAACCATTCCATTGCATCCTCCGGACTCTCAAAAGACAAAGTTTTGGCTTTGTGGATCAAGTTTCAGCTTAGCTGGGTACATCAACATGTATCGCATCCCCGCCGTTCGCAATCTTCTCTTCACTGTCCCATAGTTCAGCCTCTGCCTCTGCACTTGAAGTGTATAGTCAGGATATGCCGAGATGGTCGCAGAAGCCCTTTGTATGGAGCCCCCCTTCCTGAAATATTCCAGTATCTTCTCCCTGTCCCGATAGTTCAAAATCTTGGCGATAATCAGCCTCGGGGAGGGTACCGGGGGGGTTTCCTCGTGAGCGCTCTGTGTGCTCGCTCCACAGCGAAGCCTTGCGTGAAGATCCCAGCTCCTATCTCCTGCAACAACATTTTTTCGACGTAGTCCGTCGGGTTAGGGCCTTCTTCCCCCTCGGGGAGGCCCACTATGCGCACGTTGTTCCTTCGAGCGCACCCTTCGGCCTCCTCTGCCCTGTTCTCCAAGTTGATCACCTGCTGCTTCAGGATGTGGATCTCCGAAGCGTGAGAGGTCCGGGCAGTCGTGTTTATGGTCACTTCTTTTTCCAGCTCATCTGAGCATTCCGCCATTTTCCGCACGTCCAATCTAAGCAAGTTGACCTCCTCTGGCACTGTGCCGATTTTGAGCTCCAGAGCTGCCTTAAGTTCGCCAGTGGCTGCCTCCAGCTTGCTTTCCCACGTTGCCTTAAGGTCTGCAATTGCTTCCAGGATCTGCCGGTAAACGCGTGTAGGGGTGATGTCTGCAGGTGGAATCTTGTACTTAGGTCTCGCCCCCTCTGCCTGTTGCAGGGTCTTGGTAAAGTCCTCCATTGTAGGCTGCTTCACCTTGGATTTGAGAAGTTTGGATGCCGTCCTTCCGTCTGGCATTCCCGCGGTTTTAAGGGAGGCCTACTGGCCCCGGGCCACGATTCCGTAGATCAGAAAGGCTCGCAATCTCATCGGCCAGCTGACGGGCTAGCTGTATATTGGGGGCCCGCTGTTGGCCCCTGCTGCCCTCCAGTCCCAGGTGGATGCTGTCACCTTATGTACAACTGCCTTCAGGGCCCCTCGGGAGTGTCCAGTATCTACTGCGTCAGGTCCACAAAGCGCTTGTGCACCGCCAGGTCAGTGGAGCGCACGTGCACTCCCGTCTTCGCTGGACGCCTGTATCGGCAACTGAGGCGTCCACTCCTCTAGGTTCTGCAGCAGCACAGATCGGGCTCTTCACGTTGTCATCTGGGCCGCTGTCCTGGCCGACCAGGGACGCTTCCTCTTAAGGTGCATAGCGGGCCCTCCTCCTCAGTCCTTCCATTCCTTTGTTCGCCGAGCTCGCACGGCCGCCATCTTTGATTCCGAGCGCCGTCCTCCGCCGCCAGCATACTTGATGAATTTTGAGCGGAGTACCATCATTCGATGCAGCTATCGTTCCCACCGACTCTGGTCTGTCTCTGATAGCGAATGTTCAGGATTAAGGTGCCTATGCACTCAAGGATCATTTCGGATCGGCAGGAGACGGTCTGAAGCGCGTCTTACACCATGGCCGCCTAGCCACGCCCCCACATTTAGATTTATAGATGTTATTAGCCCCCTTCCAGGCTGCCTTATCCTCTTCAGATCTTGATTTGAGTCATCTTAACTCTAGGTTGTGTTTTTTCCTTTTTAGAGTGGCAAGTTCTGGAGTGAACCAGTTACTATGGCTGGAATTAGTCCGTACCAGTTTGAGTCGCAGGGGTGCTTAGTTATCTAACAGTCTTATCATATTAACTGAAAAAGAAGAGACAAGGCGATTAACCGAGTCTATAGCAGAGGTCTCACTCATGATAGATTGAAGGACACTTGCTAAGTCTGATGGTGGAATTCTTTTAAAATTCCAGCTAAAAACTGTTTAGGCCGGGGTTCGCAGGCTTAACATGACCCTCAGGGATATGAATGTGAAACTTGACAGAATGGTGGTCTGACCTAATATACAATAATGTGCTCTCGATTGTTATTTCCACATTTTTTCACAACAATCCAGTCTAATATATGGTTATCAGTGGTAGGGTCGGAATAAGCTACCTTGAAATCAATGTTGTAGCGCTAGTTTTTAAGCTTTATGGCAGTTTTATCAAATGTGTCCTCCCACCAGTCAGTAATTCAGGTCACCTAGGAAAAGGGTATGATGGTTGAGACCGCTGAGAGGACCTAGGATCTGCGGGATGTTTCTGCAAAATCTGGCATGGGAGATGGGGGGGGGGGGGAGGATACAGCAGAAGAAAGTTAAGGCAATGGATGGAGATAAGAGTCATTTTAGCAAGGAGGATCTCACACCCCTGTAAGTTATAAGGAGAGACAAAAAGACAAATGGCTGACCTAGCTATATTGGCCACACTGCCTCTATGGCCTTGCTCTCTGTTGGCACAAAGAATGGAGAAAAGTTTGGGAACCGCAAGACTAATCGATGGACCGCTGGAGTCTGTAATCCAGGTCTCGGTGAGAAAAAGGAGGTCCAGGTGTCTTTCAGAGATGAGATCATTAATATTTTTGGTGTGGGTGTTTAATGAGCGAATATTTAAAAGAGTTGCCTTGATCTTTATAGGACATTCCTGAGTTTTGGTGGCACTGGCACTCTCATGTGTGGGGTTAAATTCAGGCTGGCAACATGTGATGGTGGGTTGTATAGCCGTAGATTTAGATGTCGCAAGTGGAGTAAGCACAGGTGTGGCAGGAGAGGCTAAGATATCGACGGCAGGAGTGCTACTCCCTATATGCTGGCTGACTGTTAGGGGACGTGAGGTTGTTGAAGAAATAATATGAAAAGGAGGGGTCTGCGCAGAAGAATGAACAGTGCAACTAGCCAACTTGTGGCTCAGTGGTGAGGAAGGATCATTGCTGAGGTCGGCAGCCTTATTGACCAAGAGAATGTGTCAAGAAGTAGCCGATAGGTCATCTGATGTAGGTAAATAAAGCATATCCAACTTGGTCTGCTTGAGCCTCGAGATCAATGCAAGTCGTGACACACAAAGGTAAGCCAGTGAAAGTGAACTTTCAGTGGACCGACCCCATAATAGAAGGCTAAACAGAGCCAAGAAAAGAAGAAAACAAAGCAATAGAAACAACACACGGCTCACCCGTCAAGGAAGAATGCGAGATGCCACTGACGACGATGACCGGGTAGGAAATGTGTTGTACCTACTTGGACTTTGAGGGTGGGCAATGCGTTGCACTTGGACAATTTATATATGTTATGTTATTTTGCATTTATATACCCTTAGACAGAATTGTAAAGATTAGCAATGGGTCACATTTAGAAAGAACTGTGAAGTCTACCCATGCGTCACATTCAGAATGGTTTGTGAAGGTTAGTCACGCATCTCATCTATGAAGAATTGTGAAGATTAACCAATGTGTCACTTTTAGAATGAATTTGTGAAGATTAGCCATGTGTCGTATTTAGGAAGAATTTTGAAGATTAGCCAGGAGTCAAATTTACAAACAACTGTGAAGATTAGCCATTTAGAAAGAATTGTGAAGATTAGCTATGCCGATGGAATGTAGCTAGTGCAAGATTCTAGGTGAAGGTTGAATATAGCTAGAGTACTGGGGAACTCATTAAGTTCTAACCAATGCTTTTAAACATGTTGCACTCCATGCTTATGGAACTTTAGCCAAAGGCATGGCCACAGACCTGCACACATCTGCCATTATATACCACTCAAAAACACTTTGCACAACACCTCTGCCATAAGAATGCAGCTATTGCTCACGACAAAAATTCGATGTATAGCTGCACACAACTACCCTGCTCTCGCATGCCCCTTATAGGCTGCCCCTCACCACCCATCCATATGCCAGCTTGACATAGCTGGCTAGCAGGGCCTTGGTCTCCCCCTCCATAGCTTTGTACTGCCCATTATGCACACATGCATACTAGCACTTATCAAATGTTCCCATACCTGAACTTCGGTCTCCTGAGGGCGTTCAACCTACAGCGCGTTGGGACCATATCAATGCTGAAAGGCGCTGTACAAATGATACAACACAATGTACTGTTCTTATGGTATATTTCACAGAATATCTGACTCAAAAGAGTCTGATAGATGGTTCAAGGGTTATTACTAGCACTTTAGAATGCTTTTGAGACTGCAAGTAGACTTGATTAATGGGCATTTCTGACTGGTCCCCTGACCTGCCTTGGGCTCCTTCCACCCTAACCCAGGCTTCCATAGCACCCCGAGTTAGTGTGAATGGTAAATGGATAAACTCTACTACTGTGTCTATCCTCTCTATGCCACCAAACTAACTGCCGAACACAGCATGGGTGCAATACATCCGTATTACTATTGATACACGATTTATCAGCAGCATCTTAATGGGACTAGATTGTTAAATTGTGACCACTGATTATTGAAGCAGAACTTAAAAATAGGACAAATTGAAGACATTCACTTGGGAATATCACACATCCTCCGATTCTAATGGATTCAATTTAAATGACAGGATATATGCAACTGCGGACAACTGAATGAACTTGCAGCGATGGCACGAATTAGCTTGGGACAGGCACGCAAGGTGTGGTGCAGGAGAACGCTCTGCTCGAAAAATTAAAAATACAAATCTTTTTATTTTTGTCGGTCCGTAAAAAGCCCTCAGGACGGGGGGGCGTGGCCAGGAGCGGGGGGCGTGGCCTGGAGCGCCGCGGATGAGGCTGCTCCATTGATGGCCTCCGTTGGCGTCCGCAGCTCTAACTGATCTTTCACCGGTTCCCGCTATGCGGTAACGGCCTCCTGGCAGGGATCTGAAGCGGAACAACTACTGCACCTGTGGCTACATTCCTGGCCCCTAACGCGGCAGAGTGGCTGAAAACGCGGCGTTGGAACTTCTCCGCAGTGTTCCCCGCCGTGATTCAAGATGGCGGCCACGACTGGGGCCCTTTGCCGCCGCGGCCCGTTGGCGCCCTTCTGCCTGATGCGGGGAGGGGCAGTGTGGCTCCAACATGTAACAGCACTCTCGTAGTACCTGCCACCTCCCCCATCCCTCCCACTCATCTGCACGGGGTCTTCGATTGAGACGGCCGGGTCCGGCGACCACCATTCCAACGCCGAGAGCTACAGCGCTGCATCCTCCCCTCCCGCCTGGGCCTGGTGACGCTGGGCCTCCCCCGCAAGACGAGCTCTGGCGGGCTCTAAGCCAGTGGTGCCTGCGACCCCCACCTCCAGCGCGGTCGGCGCTCTACTTTCCAGGCGGGCGCCGCTGGCCACACTAAGCATTCCAGGCCCCGACGGACCCGCTGCCCAGCAGCTGGCACCCTGAGGAACCGACGCGTCACTCTCCAGGTGAGCGCCTCTGTCCCCATTGAGTGAGGTGGCCCCTGAGCCTCCCCACTTGCTTGCCCAGAGGCCCGCCACCATCCCTGAGGCCTACCGGATCTTGCCCCCCCACCTCCTACTGATCGTGGTCCACTTCCACTGCAGTGGTTCTGGTGCTCCTGCAGCTTCCTGGGGCGCACCTGCCCACCGTCGCCACGCACCGGCGGAGCGGAACCACCTCCACCCCATTGCTTTGGATCCGGGCCTCTCACCTTGGGTGGCTTCTCCTTACGACACGATTACTACTGCGCAAAGGCACTCCTGCCTTTTCTCCCTGAGAAATCTCCTGGGGCGCCCCAGCCCACTCCATTTCTATCGCCACCTTAGGCTCCTGTGGCCCCTGGCAGCGAGCATATTCCCCCCCCCTCTTAAGCTATGACCAAGGTGGTGAAATCATCGAGGGGCACTGACATTGCCACCATGCTGCAGGCCTCGGAGAAAGGGAAGAAAACCAACCCCCTGAATCTAACTCCCCGGAGGGCCTCCGACGTGAAGGGCACGCTGGGCACCAAGGAAGACCTCCAGGTCTTTATGTCTGACATTAAAGCGGAATTCCGGAACTGCATGACGGAACTCACAGCCAAGTTGGAACAAACCGAACAGCGGATTGACAACGTTGAACACCGAATAGTGGAGGTCGAGGAGCTGACAGTGGACCATTCTAACTCAATGATGGAGATGCAACGTAATATCCAAGCATTAATGGATAAAACCGAAATCCTCGAATTTAAGCAAGAGGATATGGAAAACCGCTCTCGGCGCAATAACTTACGGATCCGAGGGGTCCCCTCATCAATCCCAGACAAGGAACTTCCTGAATATGTCAGCACCCTCTTTCAATCTTTACTGCCGGACTTAGATGAAACGCAACTCTTACTTGACCGCACTCACCGAATGCGCCCCTGGCGGGGAACTGACACAGACTCTCCCCCAGATGTCATCACGAGAGTCCACTTCTTCACCACTAAGGAGGCTATTTGCTGCGATAGGCCGCACAAAGGATGAGCTCTCCTTCCAGGGATCCCCACTCCAAATCTTCCAAGACCTATCGCCCCTAACCCACCAAAACCGTAGAATGCTCCGTCCTCTCACCCTCTTTCTCAGAGACCAGCAGGTGTGCTACAGATGGCCGTTTCCTACGGCGCTACAATTTTCATATAAAGGCACCCCTCGCACCATCAGTCACCTCGAGGATGCGGCTTCCATTCTACGGCCGGGCTCTCCCGAGAGCACGGGGCCTCCCCTCCCACCTCGATCGGACCCGGCACTGGAGCCTGGCTCCCCCAAGCAGAAACTGACCCCCTGGTCACGAGTGCAGAGATCTCGCAAACCCAGATGATGGCCCACGCTTCCCTTAAGGATCAAGCGGCACAGAGACTAGTGATACTCTCTTACGTCCGCCGTGAACCCCATGCGGCCTATACCTTCCTCCAAGGTGGATGTCATCGTATTACCCTTGGAGAAAGTTTCAACCATGTCGCCCAGGTCGCTGGTTGCCGGCCTGGGATGCCCGGGGGACCCGCTGACAGTTATCAATCGCCCCCCCGGCCACAGTTAGGTCCTCCTGTTGGAGGACAAAGTTGGAAGGTTGGATCTCCCGTTGGAGACTATTGTTAAAACCATCAGCCACAGGAGCCCTACCTCTGCTGACACATCGCAGCTATGGCTAACCTAGACCCCTCCCAATCCCCCCCCCCCACGGCAAAGGTCCTCGGACAACCAGCCCCCACACCAGCAACTGAAACTCACCACTTTGAATGTTAGGGGCCTGAACTCCCCCCTCCCCCCACCCCCGAAGAGGAAATCCATCCTACACAGGCTGCAATCCGATGGAACCTCAATCGCTTTCCTGCAGGAAATACACTTAATTCCAGCAGACTTTTCGCGCCTCCGAAGCAGACTCTTACCCACACAATTCTTAGCATCCAATGGCACCAAAAAGGGTGGCACCGCTATCCTTTTGGCTGCGGACTTGAACCCCCAAGTCCTCGACGTCCTGCGCTGCCGAGAGGGTCGCTTTGCGGCCGTCAAATGCATCATTATGGGCCAGCTCTACACTCTCGTTTCAGCATACGCCCCGAATGAGTTCCAAGATGGATTTTACCAGGACCTGGAAGAGACCCTCCTCCCGTTCACGGAAGGACAACTTGTCATTGGGGGCGATTTCAACGGGCAACCGGACCCCCTTAAAGACAGATCTCACCCCCCCACCTCCAGAGACCAGAAGCTAGCCCTGGCCCTGCTTCACTTGTTCCGCATGCTTGATGTCGTCGACACCTGGAGAGTGTTAAACCCGGAGGAGAAGGACTTCACCTTTTACTCATATGTACATCGCACTTTCTCCAGAATCGATCTCCTGTTGGCCTCACCCCGGATCCTGACATTCACGGATGACGTCACGATCGGCCCCCGGATCCTCTCGGACCATGCCCCAGTCTCGCTCTCCCTCCGAGTCCACGACCCGGATCCCCCTCCACGTCGCCAATGGACCTTGTATGACCCTATCCTGGGGGACATGACGGTGAGAGATGATCTCGCATCTCTCAAGTGTGTCAACAGTCGTCAGGTGCGTTGGCACTTATTCTTCGCAGCCTATGACTTTGTTGTGAAACACCGTCCTGGTCTGTCTCATGGTAAAGCAGACGCTCTATCCCGTTCCCCTGGAGGGGTGTCACTTCCGGTCTTCCCAGAAGCGGTGCTTGACCACGGGCATGTAGTATGCTTATGCACTCCTTCGCCTCCTCTGTTGTCAGCCATACGCACATGGGTTTCCCAACATCCAAAACAGTCAGAAGAATGGGATCCCGTTTATCACTATGGTCTTCCTTTTGTTCACAACAAGTTGTTCGTACCCTCTAGTGACACTCGAAACCTAGCAATGGAATGGTCTCATGATGCTGCCATCCATGTGCACCCAGGACAACAGCGTACTCTGGATCTACTTAAACGCTGATGCTGGTGGCCTTCGTTGAGAATTATGTTAACACCTGCTCAGTGTGTGCCCAGTGTAAGTCCTGTAGAGGCCGCCCTTTGGGTCTTTTACAGCCCTTGCCGATTCCCCACCAGACCCTGGCATACCCTTACAATGGATTTTGTGACTGATCTCCCTTGTTCACAGGGTTATGATACAGTATGGGTAGTAGTAGACGCCTACACTAAGATGGCTCGCTTTATTCCTTGTTCTGGTATACCCTCTGCACCTACATTGGCAAATCTGTTTTTCAAGTCCATTTTTTGTTTGTTTGGGCTCCCTACAGTCTTGGTTTCTGACAGAGGTTCACAATTCACGTCCCGTTTCTGGCATGCGCTCACTAAATTATTGGGTATTGATGCACGATTTTCCTCTGCTTACCATCCGGAAACCGACAGCCAGACAGAAAGGGTAAACCAAGCCATGGAACAATATTTACGCTGTCTTACACTACAACATCAGAAATCATGGGTACACCTGCTACATCTCGCTGAATTCGCCCATAACAACTCCTTGCACTCTTCTACTGGCTTTTCTCCGTTCTACTCCCTTTATGGCCAACACCCCCGTACATTGCCCATTCCCGATTATTCCTCCTCTTGTGCTCCTACTGCCTCATCTTGTGTATGCGACGTGGCCATGGTTCATGCCCAGACTCTTGCCCATCTGCAGGAAGCTCAGTTGGCCATGAAAGCTTCAGCTGATAACAAACGGGTTGCTGCTCCTGTTTACCGTGTGGGGGACCGAGTTTGGCTGTCGTCCCGTTATCTACATTTGCCTGGCTGTCGTAAATTGCTTCCCAAATTTGTTGGTCCTTTTTGGGTGCCTGGTGTTCTGAGTCCTGTGGCTTATCACATATCCCTTCCTTTGACCTGGAAGGTCCATCCAGTTTTTCATTCTTCCCTCCTGAAACCATGCCCTGGTCCTACGCGCCTGGTCTCTCGCCCTGCCCCCGTGTCACTGGATGACCATGATGTTTATGAGGTTGGGGGTATTCTGGGTTCTCGTCTCTTCAGGGGGCAGCTCCAGTATCTCGTGGATTGGTTGGGTTACGGTCCTGAGGAGTGCTCTTGGGTTCCTGCCCGGGATGTGCATGCCCCTCGTTTAGTGGCTCAGTTTCATCGGGATTTCCCTGCTTGCCCACGGGGTTGTGGGCCTTTGGGGGGGGCTCTGTTACACCATCCACTGGTCACCTTACGCACACGAATGCCCGTGCAGTCACTAAGCCCTCCATCTCAGGTCCGGTTCTGTCTTCCACTTCTGATCTCATGTCCTCACTCCCTCAAGCAGCACGGCAGCGGCGCACAGAAGGGCATTTAACACGCTATGGTCACCCATTGCAATGTTGGCAGCTGTGTAACGCTCACCTGATTCCCGCAGAGGCGCCGGTCTTGACTGGGTGAATGCCGTATCTTCAAAGGTGATGTGTAACACACGGTTCGCTCTTTGGGCTGGACCTCTGTGCACTGTATGTCTGACTCGAAGAGTAATATGTCTGCAGATAGAAAATATGGGATTAATGAACTGGGGTTATTGGGTGCCTCTCTCCTCTTCCCTTTCTCTTCTCCTGTAGAACCCCAAAGGTTAACACCCTCACCTTAGGTAAGTGAACGCCGAGCTCTCCATCTGCCTCGGGGCAGGGTGCCGTAACCAGTTTATTCACTGGATAAGGGTGCAGGCCTCTTGACCTCAGAGGACTGCTGTCCGTCGTTAACTGCACGAACGGTAAGTTCTGGGCACTTCAAATGTCTTAAAAGTCTTTTGTAATGATATCTCTTGTTTTGCAGGGTTCCGGTGATGGCGGATGGCGGGCTGATGAGAGTTGAGGATCGAACCCGCGTGAGGAATAGAAGCGCCTGGAAGCACATAAGTAAGCGCTTGTAGCCTGCTTCACGATGCGCACTAACTGTCCCTTTTATCTTGCAGGTACAAGTTCGGAGCTTTAGAGAAACTGAAGGGTGCTGGAATACCCACTGGATTCGGCGTGGGAAGGAGTAATGGCACGTGAGTAATAAAGTTGCCCAATGTCTTTAAACGCACCTTCTTTTGTCTTTCAGATGCGGGATGCAGCGCCGAAGGCCTCCGGAGCGTGCAAAGAGCTGGTAAGCTTTTGTCTTTCAGATGCCGGAATGCAGTGCGAAGACCTCCAGAGCATGCGAAGAGTAGGTAAGCCTTTGTCTTTCAGATGCCGGAATGCAGCGCAAGACGTTGGTGACAGCCGATGGACCAGGTAAGAGATGCGCTGCCACTGAAGACCGTAGTGCTAACCTGTTCTTTCTTTGTCTTTACAGGTGCTGCTGAAGACTGGATTCCAGGATGGTAAGCCTTTGTTCCCTTAGGCCCAGGATCAGAAGCAGAAGACACGATGAGCGTTCTGCTGCAGAGAATGCAGAATAACGCAAAGCAAGATTCATCCATCGGGTGTGGTTTAAATAGCCTCCTGTAGTGCTTAGGTGTCTCCTTCCACAGCCACGCCTAGGTAAGAAAAGAGTTCCTGCTTTCCAGAAGAGTTCCAGTGTTCTGAACCTAGGGAGTGGCTCCTGCCCCACCCAACAGGAAAAGTAGTCCCAAACAGAAGAGGATCAGGGGTTCAACTGGCAGGTAAGTAAGCAGCATGGTCTGCTGCAGGTAAGTCCACCCAAGCATTATGAGCCCGGCGCTTCCAGCGCTGGGACTGGGCATCTTTATGAGCCTGGTGCCACTGGCGCCAGGACAGGGTCCAAAAGGTCCCAAGTGGGACTGGCTGGCACTCGGAACCGGGGTTATGGGTCTGCTTCCAAGGGAGTCGGGCAAGTCCTGATCTTTTGTAAGCAGAGATCATGACAGCTGCCCTGGCGTCTTGGAGACAGTCAACGGAGACGCCGTTTTTTTCCTTTGCTTCGTCACGCCCTCAGGAAGACCCGGCAGTGGCTTTTTGGAAACTTGGGTCATGTGACAAAGAAACGTGCTACATCATCGGTCACGTGATGGGTCATGTGACACTCCTAGGCCCCTTTAAAACTGGAGAGGGAACACTCATTCAGTGCTTCACAGCTGACTCAGTCAGGCACTGTTCGGCGTCTTCCTGTCTCCGCATCTTGAACCTGGACTACGGACTGTTCTTTTTGGATTCCTCTGTCAAGCCCTTTGATATTGTTTTGCTCTGCTGTTTCAGGACCTTTGAACTGTATTCTTGGATTAACCCCTGGTTACGACGAACTTGGCTGGCTTTTGACCTTGGAACTCTTAACAGACTGTTTTCGGATTTTCCTCTTCTGTTACCTTTTGGAGTACCCTCTCCATACAGGTTTTGCAGTGCCTACTCTACAACAATCTACGCCTCACCGCTGCCGCTTGCTACACTCTGCAGCCACACGGAACACCTCCATTTTCATCTTTGTTCTTCCTGTGCCCAGACTCTTGGTAAGCCCCTTGATATTGGTTACCTCGCTATTCAGTATATTGTTTGCCATTGTACTGACCCATTGCTTGCTTTACAGCGGTCGAGGGGTCACCGGTGTTCCTGGTTCCCGTCGTTCTTCGGCACTCAAAAAACCTGTGGCCTCAAGGATTGCTCAGGAAGTTATTTGTATCTTTCTGAGCGGAACTTGTGGACAGAGGCCCCCATAATCTTCACGACCATCAAGTCATAACAATAGTCCAGGAGTAGCATATCATCTGCACCCCATTTTCAGAGCACCAACTTTAACCAGACAGGCTGCTGGTAAAGTTTGGACATTGAAACTCCAAAAGGGGGTTTGAGGTGCGCAACATATTCTGTTTAGAATTCAATAGAAAGTATAGGTATCCAAACAGTTTATAAATTTCAGGTGCAGCAGAGTTTCGCTCTCCGGCCATGAAGAGTGTCCAAAGTACACAAAAGTTAAACCCACTGTTTCCAGTATATGACCCAAATGCACTCCTAAGGGGAAAACTCCCCTGGTTTGTTCCTTTCAGTAAGCAATTCCCACAAAAGATAAATAATCATTATATGTAGGCAAGTAAATACTCATTACATCTTTTTCATTTTCCAATCTTTACATTACATAAATATATTAGCAACTAATGTATTCCTCTGCTAACCAACAATTTCAAACTGCATACAAAATGCAGCTATGCCAGTTTCAGAAATCACAGACACTAAGGTTGAGTATTTCTTGAAATCAGTATCCTCTAGTGTTACCCAATCACACTTAATGCATAGCTCTTATTTTCAAAGATCAAACAATTAACATTTTCAACAGCCGAGGTGAATCTTAGGATGTTAGATTAGACTCCTCAAAACATATTGCCAACTCGCTTCAGATATAAATCCATCTTCAGGGTCTGTTCAATGTTCTTCTAAACTTTTACTTTTTCATATAACCTACATAACATATATAGGGTTACTCTGAAGTATCTTTAACCACCCTTTCTTTTCAGTTCAAATAGCAAAAAAGGTCCCATAATTTGCACTAACCTTTCTGATGCAGATTAATTGCTCCTAATCTTGTTCCTATAATCAAAATTTAAAAACAGAATATATGTGGCCATTCATGTGTAAACGGTATAGCTCACTGCACTTGTTGCCATAGGCTAAAGAAGCTAGTCTCTCACCTGCGGTGCCTCTCTGATCCCCAACAGGTTAACTAGGGTCTGTTATTGATGCTGTTATCCTCACTATATAGAGTTACTCCAGTTAAAACATGCCATATGTCTTAATTACTATTCTTGCAAAACAAAGGAGGTGATGGCTGGAAGGTTTGGAATTAATCCTAACCTCTGGCATTGCTCTGAGCAACCCTCCAGACCAGCATTCTTTGCCTGCCAAGCCCTTACAAAAGGGGAAAGACCATATGCAAATCAGGCTTGGTCCCACCCCAAAAGGGGTAGTCCAGCCCGAACTGCTTGGTCACATCCCCTCTGCACGAGACCACAAGCACTCCCAAACATGTTTCGGCCTCATCAGTGAGGAGTTGCTTGGGTCTCTAGACCCAGCAGGCACCGGACCCACTCTTGGTGACGTATGCAAAACAAAAGAGGGGATGGAAGGTTGCACAGAACAGTGCCAGTGGTTCACATAAATTAAAAACTTTCCACCCATCACTTTTTTGGTTTTAGTTGGTCTCCCTAGGTGAGAGAGGGTATGCCCAGACGAGTCCCTTACTCACTGTGCTATAGGGAACCAAGCTGCACCTCACTGAGGAGGCTCAAAAAGGTGCTAGGGGAATCCTTAGTGCAAGCTGTTGCACAAGGAGTGAGGCCCCTGCAGGGCAGGTTACAGGTCCTGGAAGACATGTTTGGCAACAATATTCCAAATAGGTCTGCTAGCAAAGCAGGTGAGAATTCTGGTGATGGGCCTTCTACAGGAAACCCTGGCAAAGGGGTAGATGAAAATGTTATTTACCATATCTGGTAACGTTCTTTCGATGGGTTGTTCCTCAGACGTATTCCACATCTATGACAGGTAATGTCCACAGCTGTGCTGCTTTGGAACATTTTCGGCAGAGGGCGTCCTGCGTTGATCCGTTATCCCTCGAGGGCCTCCGTCGAGGGTCGACATCACCGGATGTTATATATAGGACGCACGGCGCCCGTAGCCTCAGTTGTAGTTTTTTCCCAGAACGTGTGGCACCAATCTCCTGCCAGTATGACTGCAGAAAGCCTTGTGGAAACGTAAGCTGCAATCGCATAGGAAATTCAGTAGAGGGGCAGGCTGGGAGGGCGATGTGGAATACGTCGGAGGAACATCCCATCGAAAGAATGTTACCAGATATGGTAAGTAACTTGTTCTTCGAGGGGATTGTGTCCTCTGACATATTCCACATCTATGACAGACTCCCAAAGCAGTACCAACTTATGGAGGTGGGAAAAGAATTTACAATTTTAGAATTTTACAATGCCCAATCAAATGGCTGAATAGAGGACTGCCTTACCAAAGACCAAATCCTCCCCATGGATGGAGTCCAAGGAATAGTGTCTCACAAAAGTATGGTCAGAGGCCCATGTGGCTGCTTTGCAAATATTGCGAATAGGAACTCCCCTCTGTAGAGCAGTGGAGGCAGCCACACCCCTAGTAAAGTGAGCCTGTAAGCGTACTCGAGGGTCATTTCCCGCCAAACGGTAACACTGAGAGATCGTCAAAATGATCCATCTGGACAAGGTCTGCTTGGAAAGAGCCTGACCCAAGCGCCTTCCAGCATAACCAACAAAGAGCTGATCGTCCACTCTGACCCGGGACATCCATGAGAGATAGAAACTCAAAGCTCTCCTAGGATCCAACCTATGGAGCCTCTCCCCTTCCTTACTAGGATGTGGAGGAGGATAAAACGCTGGAAGAATCATCTTTTGGCTCAAATGGAACTCCTTCGGAAAAAAAGAAAGCCGCACCCACAGGACATCCCTGTCCTTTTGGAAAACAGTAAAGGGTGGCTTGGCGGAAAGTGCCTGCAACTCACTCTGCGTGCGGAAGTAACCGCAACTAAAAACACAGTTTTAAAGAACAACAGTCGCAACGGACAAGAATGTAAGGGCTCAAACGGAGCCCCCATTAGGAACTTTAAAACCAAATTCAAATCCCATTCCGGCACTGGAAAGGCGACAGTGGAAACACATTAGCTAGCCCTTTAGAAACTGGGAAATCAAAGGAATCTTAAAATAAGAACATTCCTCAGACGAGCGCTTAAATACAGACAGCGCCGCCAGGTAACCCTTAAATGGTACCCACTTGCAAGCCCTCGTGGGCTAAAGAAAGCAAAAAAGACAAAACCAAAGGAATGGAACATTGGAAAGGATCCACATTCTGTACCCTGCACCAGTCACAGAACTTTCTCCAACAGCAACGGTACAGGGATTTTGTTGCAGGCCTTCTGGCTGAAAGCAACACCTCCATCATGTCTTCGGGGAGGTCCCAATCGTTATACCTCAACATTTCAGATACCAAGCATGAAGGCTGAGACACTTGACCTCTGGATGGAGAAACCAACCCCCCCTCCTGTGAGAGCAGATCGTCTCGTAAGGAAGACGGTGTGGAGGGCAGATGGACATGTCTAGAAGGTCCGGGTACCACGCTCTCCTGGCCCATGCCGAGCAGTGAGGATCATTCGGGGACCACTCCACTACGAACGCGTCCCCTAAGGCTCCTCTTGGAGGAAATTCCCACGAGCAGACTCTCTCGCACTTCCGGTTGACACTAGTGGCGAAGAGATCCACTTGTGGGGTTCCTCAAAGGGGGAAGATCTCCAAAAGAACTTCCTGAGACAGCTCCCACTCGTGAGAGACCATGCTCTGCCTGCTCAGAGCGTCTGCCGGCGCATTTTCATCTCAAATTTCCTGCTGGATGGCCCAAAACCAGAGCTGCATCACCTCCCTGCACAACGCGAGTGACCCTGCCCCCCTTTTCTGTTGAGGTAGTGCATGGCCACTGTATTGTCCGTCATAATCAGGACATTCTTCCCCTGCACAGATGGCAGAATAGCCTTCAGGGCTAGCCTGACGGCCCTCAGCTCTAACAGATTGATGTGGAGTCTGGACTCCGACTCAGACCAACTTCCGCTGGCTGTCAACTCATTGGCATGAGCGCCCCAACCCGTGAGGGATGCGTCCGTCACGATCGTCACCTACGGCCATGGTTGCCAAAATGGTGCTCCCTTCATCAGATTGCCATTGTCGGCCCACCATAGAAGATCCTTGGCGACCGAGGTCGGAATCTGAACGTGCCCGACATCCTGCCAGAGAATTTGCGACCGCTGCATCTTGAGAGCCCACTGCAGGGATCTCATCCGGAGCCTGGCCTCTGGCACCAGGAAAATGCAGGATGCCATGAAGCCGAGCAACCTCAAGAATTTGAACGCCGGGAGACTCTGGGCACGTTGAAACTTGTCCACCATCTGCAGAATGTGAAGAGCCCTCACCTGGGGAGGCGAACACTGCCCCAGGGATGTGTCGAGCACTGCTTCGATGTATTGGAGCCGCTGGGTAGGTGTCAAATGTGACTTCTTTAAAATGAGGGAGAAGCCCAGCTTGTGAAGGGAGTGGCAGGTGACGGACAGATGATCCAGGGCTTGCTCGGGAGAGCGCGCCCTGATCAACCAATCGTCCAGGTAGGGGTAGACGTGAATCCCCCCTTTCCTGAGAAACGCTGCCACCACCACCATCAGCTTGGTGAAGACCCTTGGGAGGAGGTTAATCCGAACGGCAGGACTCTAAACTGAAAATGCGAGTCGCCAACCGCGAACCTCAGGTACTTCCTGTGCTTGGGATGAATCGGCACATGAAAGTAAGTATCCTTGAAGTCCAGAGACACCAACCAATCCTGAAGTTCAAGGGCCTGGAGGACTTGAGAAAGAGTTACCATCTTGAACTTGTCCTTCCTGAGGGGCTTGTTCAACCAACGCAAGTCCATGATGGGTCTCAATCCACCGTCTTTTTTCGGGATCAAAAAATAAGGGGAATACCATCCCTTCTTCCTCTCCACTACAGGCTATGGCGCCTTTCTCCAGCATGGATAGGATCTCCTGTGCAAGGAGTGGATCCGGACGCTTCAAAGAGAGCTTCCCCGGTGGATTGTCGTGAGGCCTCTGCCGGAAGGGAAGACTGTAGCCGTGAGCTATGATCTCCAGAACCCACACATCTGAAGTAATGGCCCGCCATTCTCCAAGATGCTGCGCAAGTCTGCCCCCAACCAGCGAACCATGGGACATGGCCTCATGACATGGCTGCGGCAGTGTCGGAGGGCAAAGAGGCAACTGCCCGAGCGGCTTTGGCACCCCGAGTACCTTCCTTTCCACCCCGGGTACCCTTACGGTGGCCCCTTTGACTGGCAGCTCATCTCGATCTACCAAAGGAAGAGTAGTACCGAAAGGAACCTCCCCTCCATTGCTGTCCCCTAGGACCAAAAGGCGGAGGTTGACGTACTGCAGCGCTCAAAGACTTCACTGCAGCGTTGGAAGTCTGCAACCTCTCAAGGCTCTCGTCTGCCTTGCTGCCATACAGATGAACCCCATCAAAAGGCATGTTCAGAAGACGGGATTGCACATCAGGAGCAAACCCCGACTTCCGCAACCACGCAAACCTGCGTATCACGGTGCTCTCAGCCATGGACCGGCTGACACAGTCTGCCGTGTCCAAACCCGACTGATGGAATTTGCACATGGCATCCTTGCCGTCTTGCACGAGGGCTAGAAAACCATCCCTTTCTTCCCCTTTGGGAATATGCTCAGCCGCCAAAGACGCACTGTTTCACAGAGTGTGTGTAAATCTCGCTAAGGCACAAGTGGAGTTGACCGACTTCAACGCCATACCCCCAGCCGAAAATACCTTCTTCGCCCAACCATCAAAGCGCTTATCATCCCTATCAGGAGGGATGGTAGGGTACGCAGCCTGCTTCGAGGAGGCCGTAGCTGCCTGCACCACCAAAGGGTGCATCGATAAGTATCAGTGGCCACTATTGGATGGGCAGTATTTCTTCGGAAGCGACTTATTAACTGCCGGTAGACTCTCCGGAGCAGTCCAAGCAGCCACCACCCTCCTTTGCAAAGCTATGTGAAACGGCAACACTGGGTCAGCGGGTGGACCTTGATCTAGGATGTCCGTCAAATCATCCTGAGCAAACTCAACAGGTGGAGCAGACCACCCCAAGAATTCTGTCACCCTTGACATGAGACGCCGATAGGAGGAATCCGCGTGCGCCCCAGGCTCAGGTCGGCCAAACTCCACCTCCGGAGAGGGGTCAAGGCCACTACCGTCATGCAATGACTGACGGAGTTCCTCCATCTGACTGTGCCCAGACAAAAGGTCATCAGGGACATCAGGAGGCACAGGCAAGGCCATCTCCTCATCAGACAGTTCCTCAACCTCTGAAATATCCTGTAAAGGTTGGAAAAACTCCAATCTAGGAGGAGGAACAGAATAGGGCTCAAAAACAGGCCTCAGACTTACTGGTAGCCTTCCTCAGAGGTTCCACAGCCCTCAGGGGCACCTCTGTCAAATCCTCCACAAACGGCGTTGGGGGCGCCGAAGGAATCAGCGTAGATGTAGACGGTGGTGCCGAAGACTTCGAGGACGGAGCCCCTCGACGGACACGGCGCCGATGGCGTCAACGCCTTCTTGGAAGGCTTCACAGGTTCCGACGGTCTCAATGGCGTCGAGGACTGGGACCTGGATCTGGCACGGCTAGGACGATCTCCCTTGTCCGAGCGGGACCTCGACGGCTCCCCATAATCGCGCCGACCGTCCGAGCCCGAAGGCGTGCGAGTGGTAAACCTAGCCCGTTCCCCGCCGGCTCCTTTCGAAGGCATGTGCCTTGCGACTCAAAAATCGCTAACATCTGCTGGCGGAATGCATCCCATTCGGCCGGCGACGAAGACTTTGTGGGACAAGTCAACCGTCACGCGGCATCCTCCTCCGACAAGGACACGGGGAAGGCGACCGGTGACAGTGCTTCCTAGAATGCCTCGACGAGGCAGAGGAATGGCAGGAACCGCTCGTAGACCGAGACCCCCTGGATTTTCGCCGAAGTGGAGAGTCGCTCCTCGAGTCATCGGTCGAAAGTCCAGTGGACTTCGATTTACGAGGCTTAGACACCCTACCTACCATCAATTTCCCCTTACGTTCCCGCAAGGCCCTAGACGTCAGGGACTGGCAATCCTCGCAGTCGTCGGTGGCGTGGCTTTCGCCGAGGCACCAGAGGCAGATGTCGTGCGGGTCAGTGATGGACATCTTCGAACTGCAGTCCCGACATTTTTTAAAGCCCGACTTCGGGGTAGTAGAAGATGATGAAAACATCATACACGAAGAAAGAATCGAGCGCGCCGAGATTCCGAAGCAAAAAGGTTTGCAGAAACAACAGAACTGAGGCTACGGGCGCCGTGCATCCTATATATAACATCCGGTGGCGTCGACCCTCGACTGCGGCCCTTGAGGGACAAAGGATCGACGCCATCGACGCAGGACGCCCTCTGCCGAAAATGTTCTGAAGCAGCACAGCTGTGGACATTACCTGTCATAGATGTGGAATACGTCGGAGGACACAATCCCCTCGAAAAGGACCTTTACTGCACTGGAAAAAGCCCAAGCGGCCACCTGATAAGTATTCCCCAGAAGAAATTTTGCAGGGGTTGGCCGACACAGGGGTCGCTTGACCGGCCGCTTTAACTCACAACAGAGGCCCCAAGGCCCGAGAGCACAATACTGGGTGTCGAGGCAACAAGACACCTTAATTCCTAACAGAGGAAGGGGCTCCAGAGGATACAGGAGCTGTGGATACTACAGGTATCAAAGTGCCCCCTGAGGTGAGAGTCCCCTGCACGCATTATCCGCCAGAAAGGGTGCGGGGAGGACAAAGCTTTATATGCACCTTTGGCGCAAGCTATCGGGTGATGCATGGGTACTACAGACAGTCGTGAGGTTCTGCCTGGAATTCGTTGACTCCCAAGCAAGTGCGCACCCCCTCACACCCACGTATTCACATAACGCGAGAGGATAGTATCCTGCTGGATGTGGAATTAGAGCTTCTAGTGCAGAAGAGTGCAATAGAGCAGAGAGACACACACGAACACCAAGCTTTCAAAACAACATGTTCCTAGTACACTGCAAGGGCAAAGTCCGCCCAGTCATAAATCTCAAGGAGTTAAACGGCTGGTTGACATACAGGCATTTCAAGATGTAGGGGATTCATCTCCTAGGGGACATTCTCACGAGAGACGATTCGCTAGTACATCTAGACTTAAAAGACGCATACCGCACTGTACCAGTAGCAACAGAAAACCATCCCTTTTTGAAGTTTGCCTCGAGAGGGCAGTCCTGGCAGTTCAGGAGCCTTCTATTCAGACTCTTCTTGGCCCCTTGGGGATTTAACAAGCTAATGAGGCCAGTAGCAGTAGCGCTCAGAGAAAAAAGGGGTACGGATGATCCAATATCTAGACGACATCATGTTCATGGCAAGCGGCAAGGAAAGGATGAGCACAGACGTTCAGTGGGCAATCTCAGCACTAACAGGATAAGGCTTTTTAGTGAACAGAGAGAAGCCGGCTCTCATTTCCAGTAAGAGATGGAATTTGCAGGTTTCGTGATATTCAGAAGGCGACCTTTGAGTTGCCAGTTCCCAAGATGAGAGAGATAAAGAAAGAGTTGAGAGTAGCTGTCAAGAGGCCAGTTATGTAACTTCGGAGTCTAGCCAGAGTAGTGGGCCTGCTTGCGGCATCCATCCAAGCAATCTTTCCTGGGACACTACACTACAGAGCCCTGCAGAGGCTCAAGATCAAGCACCTCTGAGGAGGCATGTGTTACCCCCAGCTTGTTCCGCTAGACGAGGAGAGCAGGACAGAGATGCAGTGGGGGCTACACAACATGGAAGGGTGGAACAGTCGAGCCATTGGAGACGTTCCAGAGCTCATCAAAGAGTCAGACGCCAGCAGATCAAGTTGGGGAGCCAGATGCGAACAGCTAGAGATAGGCAGGAAATTGTCTCCAGCAGAGCTCAAGTTGCACATCAACTGCCTGGAACTGTTTTCAGGCTATTATGCAGTGAAGGCCTTCGCCAAAGGGAAGTGCGAAGTTGCATCCTTTTGCGGATGGATAACAAATCAGCTGTAAGTTAGCTCAACAAGCTGGGGGTAGAGGGGCGAGATCCAGAATGCTGGTGGAACTAGCAAAGGACTTCTGCCTGGATCGGAAGATCTCAGGCACGGCAGAATACCTGCCGGGAGCGCAGAACATAGTAGCAGTTTGGAACTCTGCTATTTGCAGGACTCGAGCGACTGCAAATTGCACAAAGCTGTGTTTGCATAGCTACAATACGTGCAGGGACCGTTCACTACGGACCTCTTCGCCTCCAGGCTGAACACTCAGCTTCCAAAGTACTTCAGCTGGAAGCTACATTTGGCGGCTTTGGGGACAGACGCCTTCCTTCATATATGTGCAGGGAATGTCCACTACGCTTTTCCTCCCTTTGCGAGGCTGGCGAGGGCACTAGCAAAGGTCTGCAGAGTCAAAGCAGAAGTGGTGATAGTAACACCAGAATGGAAATCGCAGGCATGATTTCCAGTTCTGATGGAACTTTCCTCGGATTTCCTGCAGAGGATTCCCCATTGGACGGACTTGTTGACGGACCCATCCGATGCAGCACACCCACTAGTGCAAGGACAGAGTCTAGCATTGATTGCATGCAGAGTTTCAGGCACAGATTGTGTTTGCCAGGGCTTTCAGAGAAATCTACGAAGCTCATTGGGTATCCTGGGCAACACCCACCTCCAGGCGCTATAGTGCTGCATGGCAGACCTGGGAAGGATGGTGCAGGAGGAGGCGTTTTCCTCTCATTTCTGCCCCTGTAGTGCAGGTAATACATTTCTTAGCAAGCTTGCCCAGTCAGGGAAGAGCCTTCAGGACAGTTGGAGTATTATCGGCACTCTAAAACGTATAATGGAGACTAGAGAGTATGTTGCTGACCACACTAAACGGTCCCTCTTTACAAATACTCAAAATAACTCTAAAGTATTTAGGTGGTCATATGTCATTCTCTGTCTACACACTGTTGGCTGACTTCCAATTCCTTTTCTTTGAGGTAGATGTACTTATATCACAAATATTGACGACATTTCCACATACAGTCCATTCAACTTGATAACAGGTTTTTTTTTTATTATTAATTCAATAAATATTTACACAATGCAATTCATATTTTTATCATCATTGGGGTTACTGTGGACTAACAAACTGTGCATCTGAGTTTTTCTTAGCTTCTTCTATAAAAAACAATTGTTTTCCTATGAAAAAAACTCTACAGTTCTTATAATTGTTGTATTTCATCTTACGTCACATACATTCACACTTCTTTCATACTCTTTCTGCGACCCAACATGTTTCATTCCTCTCTTAGGTTCTCTAAAAACACTTCGCTGGAAATTCTTCAGGGGGACACTTCTGTTTTTTGCGGTTTATAGTGATTGCATCGAATGCCAAAGCATCGAATGCCTTAGCATCTAAAAAAAAAGCAACGGAAAAAAAAGCATCTAATGTATTTTTGTTTTCATTTTTTTTATGGGGAGGTCCCCCCAACCCCTGTTTTTTTACCCCTTAAAACCCATTACAATTAAAATAAAACCTTTACCTTTGAAAAAAATGCATTCAATGCTTTTTTTTCCGATGCTTTTGGCATGCAATGCTTTGTATTCGATGCAATGACTGGATACTGGTTTCTCCACATTACTTCTCATTGAGTTTAAAACAATAACTAATTCATCTGGATATTCTATAGTTCTTTCATGGACAGTCTTATTTTGTGCAAAATTGCATCCGTTAGAGGTTCTGTGCTTCTATTTTGAAGTTATTTCAACTTCTTCTATGTAGTTTTGCCAACTGTTCCCACCTATCGGTAGCTGTGTATGGAACAGGTTTTGTCGTGATATTTTAATCTGTTATGCAGGTCTTTGTTGTTATTAAACTGCCCAACTAGAGTATTCAGGAAGTTGTAACATGTATTTTGATTTTCTTCTCTTTACGTCATCTTGTTTGTAAGTATTCCGTTGTAACAGCGGTCATTCCCGTTCAAACTCGGCTGCGATAATGCATGTCTTTACCCAGCTTCTTCTAATGCGTGTGTTGCCTTGATCTTATGCCGTACTCGTTTGATTCGAGTAACCGGCTCTTACTCCTCGGTTCGGCAGGACAGGGTCCCAGCGATTTCAGCGGTGCACGAGTTGGTTGATGGTGCACCGGTGGGCGAGCATCCGGCAGTGGCTAGGGAGTGAAAGTTAGCAGGAAGTGCTCTTCCCTGTGAACGTCAACGCGGTCGTCAAACCTTTTGACCAATGGCCATGTAACAACCACCTTTCAGTTAAACAGTTATCAGGAAAGCTAGCAACTCACCTGTGTCTAGTTTCTTGCAGGCACGTGTTAGATGTCAGAGCTTTAGAGATTGACAGGAAAGTACTCTACCCAGAGGGTATAGCATTCAGCATAGCATGGCGTACCAAGACCAACTCATCAGTGATCTCTTACCCATATTTTCCAAATAATAGAAAGTTATGCATAGAATAGTGCATTAGGAGTTACAAGGCCGCTATGGCGGAAGTAAGGACATACAGCATATCACAGCTGCTAATTGTGCACAGGAAGTCTTATCATGCAGTGCCATCTGCTACCATAGCGAATTGGGTGAGAGAAATAATGGCCCTAGCAGGGGTTGGCATGTCAGTTTTGGGAGCATATTCCGCGAGGGGAGCCATGGCTTTTAAGGATTTTGCAGCAGGAGTTCCCCTGCAGGAGATTATGAAAGCAGCGGATTGGTCAAGTGACTGCATGTTCAAGACTTTCTATTTCAACCCTATATCAGCTATTGCTGCAGCGGTAGTCGAGAGCTTTGAACAAGCATAATGCTCGCCTTCGGTCTTGACATAGAATGAAAATTACCCAAGCTTACAGCACAGGGAGTCTTGATTTGATTATAGACACGGAGGCAAGCATTATCCCACCAAGCGAATATGCGCTATAGATTGTAATGTATAACTTTTATATGCGATGTAACAGCGTATTCGCCTCCCTAATGGTGTGTTTCTCTATTGTTACAGGAGATGACCAAAAAAGTGGCTGAGCGAATGCAGACCTGGGCATTCGGAGAAGGGAGGCTGGTCGGTCAGCAGGGCCGGAGTTGTTGCTCCTCCAGGAAGCAGGCTCTGGTTCAGGCACACTGGGAGGAGGATCGGTTTGGTTTGAGTGGACTTTTTTTTCAGAAGTGTCAAATTGCAGCATCCTAAAGAAGAGGAAGGGACTCAGGCAGGGCACATTATGTAGAGAGGAGTACATCCTGATTGGAGGACAGGGAGAGAGGCACTCATGGAAGCAGAGTCCCCTGCGACGGCAGACCTCTGATGGTCTCAGCATTGTTGCACGAGTCTGCTGCCCACCTTGACTCTTCCAGGGTCCCACCACCACTGATTCTTTTCTCCAGCTTTTCAGTATGCTGACAGTTCAGCGTTTGTTCACTTGCCCAACAGCAAGTTTGGATTTCGCTCTGCCACGATCGCTCTGCATCTTATCAGGCTTACGTCATCAGGTTACTTCCCCTGCGTGGAGATATACTGCTCTCTCTCTCTTTCTCTTTGAACTAATTCCCCTTCCTTATATGACAAGTGTTTTCCTCTCATTCTACTCGTCTCAGTAGACTGGTCAGTTTTCATTAAAAAAATATTTTCTTATTCTCGTGAAGAATATCCTTCAGCATTTATTTTGGCGCAGTTTTTATGTTCAACAAGATTTGATAATCCCAGGTATGCCATTATGCTTACTGGTAGAGGGTTCCATGTGTTAATATCCCTGCAAAAATATTACCATACAAAAATATCACCATATTTTTGCTGCAATATTAAGCCATGGAACCTGCGGGGGACACCACAGCAACCCCCATCATTTTTTTAATGGAGGGGGGGACACCCCCGCAACCTGCGGTCCCAATACCCCCATAAATTACCCCCACCAATAATATCGCCTATGGCCTTACCCCACAACCATATATACGGCGATATTATTGGTGGTGATAATATTACCTGATACCTGGTGGAGGGAGTTAAGTCATTGCCCCCAAAGCGGAGTCACTGCCAGAGAGGTCCCATTTGCCTAGACCGCTAGAGAGGGTGTTGCAAAGCGTGCTCAACTCCCTAGCCTCACAGGGGGAGGCACCCCCTTCGGGAGAAGGGACAAATTCCCTTGATTCTTCACAGCGGACAGACACATACTCTAGATAGATACACCATCCCACATCTCCATGCTGGATACCATCCACATTACGGGCATACAGGAGTTACATAACACAGACGCACTTTCAGATACAATATACTTTGTTTTAGATAGACAGACAGACCAAGTAACATGAGAATGAGGCTAAGCAGGTTTGTCACATTGATTGGATATTTTATCTTCTTCCATAATCATTGCTTCCTGCATTCCTCTTACTTACATACCTCTCTCTGACTAACATGTTCATAATTTATAAGCTTTGGCAATCCCAACTCCCAGGTTACATGGTTTGGTTTAGATTGGAAAAAATCTAAAAGATCCCAGCCTCCCAATTTCGGCTCTACATTGGACTGCTGGATCTCATGTTGAGCCCATCACGCAACAAACCGCACTTCCTTGAAGTTGCACCCAGATTTGCTACTTAAAAATCATACCCAATTGTAGCCAGGTCTCAGCTCTTCACCTCAAATTACTCTACAATTGTTACTGCTTGAACTAGAGGGATTGAGTCTACATTATTTCACACACATACAAACACAGCACTATACCACCTCCTTGTCTACCCCTTACTCAGTAATCGTCTTTCAGTTTCGAGAACCGAAGACAAGCTCACATAAGCGCTGAAAGAAAACTCACCGCACCAACATTAAATCTCAGAGACCTTTGGTGCATAGAAACCCATTAAAGGCCAATTACCATGCAGCAACTGCAGCATATGCAAATTTACGCCAGCCAAAATTTTATTTCAACTAGGAGAAATCATTTGGGCCCTTAATTCACACACAACATGTGAAAGTACAAATGTGATATATTTAATTCAATGTCCTTGCATCAAACTATGTGGGCAAAAGCTCAAGACATGTAAAAACACGTATCCCGAAATAGCGTTCCAAAAGACGTACCAAAACCATTACAGCACGTCACAATGGGCCATAGCCTTGATTTACATAGGTGGGCTTTAGAGAACATCTCAGACGCAGATAATAAAAAAAAAAGAAAAACTATCACTCGGACAACAGTTTTGGATGTACCACTTGAAGAGTTTCCCCGACGGATTAAACGATCAACCCTTAATTCATGATAGTGCTTCTGGTGCTACAAGAATGAAGTTACTTGCTTCATATATATTAGCCTCTTGTCCTGTTTAGACTCATGTTAGGCAATAGCTACTTCACTACTTGTTTTTTGACCGTTACAACATGAATAGGGTAGGACTATGAATCTATTATAAGCACGAAGTACTCCAAGAGCACATCCATAAGTCAGCATTCTAATGATTACAGAATAAATGTACACGCCTACGTCACAACGGCCATTGCTGTGACTCAGATTTCAAATAGTAGAACTAATTTGTTTATCATGAGCAATGACCCTAATCAGACTATTTACATGGTCACGTTAAGGCTTTAATATTTAGGTGTTACTACCTTAGCGCACACAGGCAGTTTCCCATGTCCCTTAAGAGTGTAATCTTTAATGAGCATTCTAGTTGTTTAAGTACTAGTTTACGCTATTACGTCAAGACATTGCTGTGGCTTCCGTCATTGGCAAATCTCTGTTTTTAAAGGATAAGAAGAAACTTTTCACGCTATTAACTTGGGGTTTACAACAACCGCATTTGGAGCAGGGACACGGACCCGTTATGGTTTCTAAATTAACGTATTCTAATCTAAACAGGTGAAGAGTTCCCATGCCCCATGGGTCCACAAATTATGTTAAATTAAGTATGCTGGAGACAGCAGGTACCTGCCGTCTCCAGCATACTTAATTGTCATCAAGTCTACTTTTCTTAAGTTACATAAATCAGGATAACAAATAGGACCGGTTCATGATGAGCTGGAGATAGGCCCACAGGCTCCCACCACCCAGGCTACATGGTTCCAATTGCCTGTGCTGAACTCACACACTCAAACCACAAACGCCAACATTCCCGGCACTCAGGGAACATTCTCACATGACATCACTAAAGTCCAAGCAGGCAGGAAGACACGACATAACACACCTCCCTTCCTTACACATACATGAACAAGGACATACACCCTGGAAGTGACACGATGTAACACGCCTCCCTTCTATTACAACATAGAGAAGGTCACATGTATGCAACACAGACACAACAACCAAACTTTAATCTTCCACCTGTGCCACGCAACCACACGCACACCCCCATATGCTACGGAAACCAAGTCATCCAGAAACCAGCTTAACTAACCACCAAGCAGCAGATCAGCACCAACATTGCTACGTCCACCACGAACGAAAATGCAAAAAACACATCACACCCAAAACTGCCACTAACGGGTCTCAGACCTGCCCCATTTGCGCACTGCCTGCCCCTACTTGGGCCTAACATCTACATTCCTGACCAACCACATAAGAACTCGAAACCTTCCACTCACTGCTGCCACTAGTGAGTCTCAGACCTGCCTCATCTGAGCACAAGCTGCCCCTCACCGGGTTGGCACACGGAGCTGCTGCACAATGAGAACACTAATCTAAACTCCAATAACCAGACAAGCTATGAATGGTACCACATATGGAATGCCAACACACAAAAGCCTCAACACACAGTAAACACCACTCTCACTACACACATTATATTTAGAGTATGACAACATAATGCTCCAAAAATGTTAACGAACCCTCAAACAACAAACACCACACCCTAGTATGCTGGCCAGCCAGACTAGGCAGCTATGGTCGAGCTCAACTGAGCAAGAAAAACTCAACCTTCGAAACCAAGAAATCTGGTTGCAGCCAAAAGATGGTAAACTTGTCACGTTAACCCAACAGAGGTGTGACCCCAGCACACACCTTAGGTGTTAAAACTACTGAGATGCATAAGTCAACAAAATACTTTTTAAACTGGGCTCAGAGTAATCCTCACAGTCATGTACCCAGCAACCAAAATATTCCACAACGCTAGAGCTTCCGAGCCTATCAACACCACGCCAACTGAACTTCCAACAGTTCACCAATCTATTTACTTTGAGACTTGGTGAGGTGCACATGCGTCCATAATCCAACTAAACAGAGATCCTGAGCCAGAACTACTAAAACAAACAGCAGTGTATAATTCAGAAATCCTGAGAAAAAAACTACAAATCAGAAAGTCTATGCACCATTTGCATTGGTCTCGTAATTGCACACTTCCCTTGGATAACTCACTGGGTGTAGGAGGCATCCCAACCTACAATAACAATGGCTACATCCTACTGCTGTGTGGGAGGTGTCCCACCCACACCAGTCGCAAATATCAAACCAAGAAAATCACAAATCATTCAATCTTGTCACTCTAGCAGTAAGCACACAAACTATGCATGTAAGTATTGCATCTGCAAACTCAACTCAACCTTTAAGGCATATACATGTCTAACAGCAGACTAAACAGTAAAAAAGGCATTGCTTTCCATCTTCAAGAAAAACAATACTGTGCTAAAAACCAAAAAACAACCTTGGAACTTCAACAGAAGCCCAGGGATCGTATCTCTCCAGGCTGAAATCTCTGCACTGGCACCCAGTGGCGGAGAGGATTAAGTTCAAAACCCTCTGCATTGTCCACAAGGCATTCTGGTTTCTGGGGCCTCAATACCTTCAACTCACTCTTCCTAAATATCTTCCCTCTGAGCTCTTCGCTCATCCACCTCCAACTCCCTCAGGGTCAGTCGCTTCTTCAAGCAGCAAGTTGGTGGTAGATCTCTTTCTTCTGCCGGGGCCTCCCTCTGGAACATCCTCCCAGCCCCTCAAACTTGAGGCGAATCACCTACAGTTCCGGAAGCACCTTAAGACCTTCCGCTTTGCTTCTGCTTTCTCTCCTCTCCCCTGCTGATCTCCTGACTGAATCTCAAACTGCAATGGTTACCTGGCTACCCACTGATCTCAGGCCCAGTTCCCCACCCCGCCAGTTGCACACCTGCACTGCCCCACTGGCAACCCTTGCACTCTGGGACTGTTCTGTATCTCTACAGACCCGACTTGCACCTGCCACCAGCTGGTCGCACTTATATTCATTTATTGCCTTTATGTATCTTACTGTTATCCTATGTACTGCACTATCCCCTCCCCATTCGCGCCGCACTGTTCCCCTTCCCCCATCCCCTGCACTTGCACAATCTCAATGTCACCTGGCCTAGTAGGATCACTGTCTTTGTCTTCCCTCCGTTTCCCCTCCCAGGCACTGTCGCGGCTTGAAATACTTGTGTATAGGTGCGTTATAAATCCCATATCATAACAGAGATAGCTGAACATTCTCAAAGTATTTAATTTAATATATTCAAAGCATTCAGCACCTCATCCCTACATTCCAAACACTCAAAGTTTAATTCACTTTAAAAAATGCCTAAATGTCCATGCTGCTGAAGAGCAGACTATTCCGGCGAACCCTACAAAATGGTTAATACTAACATATAAACTTCTGTACTCGTATATCCTACAGAGACTAACACACGTTTTACTGTTATCGCAATATGGTAAAATGCAAAACGTCCATGCCGCTTCAGAGAAGCTTAAACCTGCAAAGGCTCAAAACGATGGTTAAATGATAACATCTGTTCTTTCAATCTAACACCTGATATCACACAGCCTATATAAATGTTGTCCATACAAAGGCAATACCAATCAACAGCTTACCTGTAAACTGCACACCAGAATGATCAACACGTGTATAGATCAACACGTGTATAACTTTTCATGTTCACCAAATAAGTAAATGCTACAAGATTCCAGCCAAAACAATACCGTAAAACAATAGTTGCAGATCAAATGGGAAAAGCCTCTGCATCTCTCCTCTGGTCTTGCATACAGGACATACGGCAATCCTTTTTTTCTTTCATCGTGCTTGTCCATGTAAGACCTTCCTGGAGAACTTCGTATTCGGATAGAGTCCAGTTCTCGTCGCAGTTCTGGTAACGTTCTAGTCCTTATGAGGCTACATTCCGAGCTCCAGCAACTCCCCAGTGCCATCAGTGAATTCACTAGTTTCTCTCGAAGCGGAAAACCTAACAAAGCTCTCCACAGCACAACAGCTGCAATGGCCGCTTCCTAGAGACATAGGTGAACTTCGGCATGAGCGGCAGCCATCTCCTCTCACTACGCTCTCCTGTGCGTTAGCTATGTAATGTAGTTTTACCAAAGGAAACATTCTAGAGTGAGCAGAGATCAACCGGTAACTGTGCATATTCATTTCGACGATTTAAGCCATCACAGCTCTGCAATAAGACACTTTGTGCTCAAAGCACCTGGGAACACCTTGCTTGTAGCATGCAGCCCAGGGCGCCTTTTCCTTTCTCTCAACTCTCAAAAGGTGCAGTAAGGCTTACCACTACTGCACTGCCCTGGTTGGACAACTTCATGGGGGCGGTGAGACCCCTCCTCCTTTTCTCCTTCATTACCCCCGCAGCAGGAATGCAGCATTCTCTCCTCTGCAGGCACCGGGTGCTGGTTCCTCCTGTCCAGCAGGGTCCAGAACAAAGCCAACTGGTCGCCAGTGTTAAAAGCAAGTATCTTGGAGGCAGCAGGTCATCAATTCATCTTTATTAAATTACATCAATCAGGATAACAAATAGGACAAGTTCACTAGGAGCTGGAGTTAGGCCCACAGGCTCCCACCACCCAGGCAAAATGGTTCTAACTGCCTGGGATGGAACATGCACACTCAAACCACAACACACCAACATTCCAGGCACTCAGGGAACATTCTCACCATGACATCACTAAAATCCAAATCGGAAGGAAGACACAACAACAATAAAATATAGGTTCCATTACAATTTCTTCTAGCAACCACGTTTGCTCAATTCCAAAGAAGAGGGATTTTTGTACCTCAATTACTACGCTGAACTGCAAATTGGATACTAATACAAATGACAAGACAGGTATGCACTGTCTGCCCCAATCTAGGTTTTGTTAAGTCTGCCACTCTAATTCAGGCCTTGAGGCGGTTGACCTTTTTGAGACCAGGTCTCATAACGTTTGTTTTCTCAGGCAACGTTTGTGCCATTGGAGAACCCTTAGAAATTAGAGCCTCCACAGAAGCTAGTGGGGAAGGCTGATATATCCTTTCAAAATTGTTAGATATTTGGTAAATATATATCCCACAAATGTTTCAATACATATCACTTGTTTTTAGACTGGTCTATGCACTCCTGAAGAATACAACACTTCAATTAGTTGTAGCAAATTAGTTGTAGCAATTGTCGAAACTAGTCATTTTCAGTGCTATGCGGATGATACTCTGCTCATTTTCAGGCTACCGTTGGCCTCCTCCTCTCCTTCCCTCATCTCTGACTGACTGTCTGTCTGCTATCCAGGAGTGGTGTGCCGCCAATGACCTCTGCCTTAATGTCAGTAAGAGTGAGATTTTACTCATTGGCACACCTTCTCCCTTCTTCCTGCTCCCACCTGCAAGGCTAAAATCCTCAGGGTCATCTTCGACTCCACACTCTCCTTCTCTCCTCACATCTCTGACATCTCCAAGAAGTCAAACTACCAGCTGCACCTCCTCAGAGGTATTCTTCCTCTCCTCTCCTTCCCCCAGAAGCTCACCGTCTCCAGAGCCCTGGTTCTTTCTAGGCTGGACTATTGCAACAGCCTCTATCTAAATCTGCCTGCCTCCACTCTCTGCCCCCTGCAACTTATCCAGAACAGGACTGCGAGACTTGTCCTTGGCCTCAAGCCCAGGGATTGTATCTCTCCAGGACTGGAATCTCTGCACTGGCTCCCAGTGGCTGCGAGGATTAGTTCAAAACCCTCTGCATTGTCCACAAGGCCTACTGGGGCCTGGGGCCGCAATACCTTCAACTCTCTCTTCCCAAATATCTGCCTTCTCGAGCTCTTCACTCATCTGCCTCCAACTCCCTCAGGGTCAGTCACTTCTCCAAGCAACGAGTTGGTGGTAATCTCTTTCTTCGGCTGGTGATTCCCTCTAGAACAGCCTTCCTGCCTCCCTGAAACTTGAGGAGAACCATCTCCCATTCCGGAAGCACCTCAAAACCTTCCTCTTTGCTTCTGCCATCTCTTCTCCTCTCCCCTGCTGACTTCCTGACTGAAACTGCACTGGTTACCTGGCCACCCTCTGATCCAGGGCCCAGGTCACCCCCCCACCAGTTGCATACCTGCACTGGCAACCCCTGCACTTGGGGACTGTTGTCCGTATCCCTATAGTCCCCTTCCCAGCACTTGACATCTGATACATGCACTTTTCCTTGCACTTGCCACCAGCTGGCCATAATTCTATATTGTTCTATTTTTTTTTCTATGCATCCCATGTACTGCACTTCCCCCCTCTCGCTCTCCCTCGCACTTTTCCTTTTCCCCCCTTCCCATGCACTTGCGTGGTCTGATTGACATCTGGCCTAGTAGAATCGCTGTCTGTCTGGTAAAATTCCCTGATAAAAAGATGACAGAATTTCCTCAGAGTGCGACTAAACTTGATTCATACATGATCAGTTTTAGTTTGTTGGGGTTGTGAGGGTAAACATCACTCCTATGCCTAGGTTGTAAAGATCCCAAAGCTCAGACTATCAAGCTTTTGTTGAGGTATTCTGGGGGAACGTGGCTTGCTAGAGAAGGATATCTGGGGCCTTTAACTGTCTTAACAGATTGGTTATCCACAAGATGTTCTGGGAGAGAATGATAGCGGGCCATGAAAACCGCCTTAACAATTAATGTGATCAGAGTTTTACAACAGACTGGGTTCATTATGCTAAAATACTGTTAAGATTTGCTGACCGTTTCTTATTTTCTGGTATTCCCTTTTTACTAAAAATGCAGACATGGGAAAACATCTTATTTGGTAATGATTTGTAATTTGTTATTTGGATTTGGTCGATTTGTAGTTTTATGAAATGTATTGTGAAAAACCAAAATGTGGTTGTATTGCAAATAAAAAAAAGAAAAGAAAATATAAGAACATCTTTTGAGCTCAATAGTTATGAAGACAACCCAAGCCCAAACTGTGTCTCAACTAGTGGACTTCCTTTATATGTTGTGCAAACATTGTTCACTGCATGTATGCACTTGGCACTTTCTTTACCAAGGGATGGGGTCCAAAACAGGCTCCCTCCATATGCAGTGAAAATATTGTCTATTTCATTGTATGCATATTGCACTTTATTTTGAGGGGAGTTAGGTAATTGAGTTTGTTCAGCAAATACATTTTTTTTTACACAGTTCTCCTTTTCCTTTTAATAATTGTGATGTCATGAGATGCATAGCACAACAATGTCTTTGTTTTTGGTGGATTTTAGATTGTTTGATTAAAAGGTTCATATGATGACTCATGATTAAATACTTCATGAGAGTTTCTTTAGTTGCGTGTGGTCCACATGCCTGAGTACCTGAATAGCCTATAGACATCCTTAGTTCTTTAATTCTATTCTAATCTTTCCCTTCAGACACATATCCCACTTTGGTTGAGTACTTTCCGATCAACATAGAGGGAGAACTAATGATCTAAGATGTTCAGCCACAGCCACGTCGGTTACAGGCATGCGGTAGGGAGGGTGGGGGGTTATTTATCCCAATATTGTCCAATACCTACAGAATGCCTTTTCCCCCTCCCCATTTCTATTGAAAAGCTGTGTCGATTCCCAGAGGCCCAAACGGAGAACACCCCATTTAGTTTTGCCCAGGGTGTAATTCAAAACTCCTTTGGAAATACAAGCACAAAGTGTTCAATAGTTGTCTGCCCCGGGAGCATGCGGAAGACAGCTGCCGGCCGTGCCAGAAATGTAACTCCAAGACACTTAAAGAGCGTGTGTGTTCAAAAGCACTGGCCAGCATATGTCATGCCGGCGGAATCAGTGAAGGTCCAAACCAGCGTTCAGATACAGGAACTCTACGTCAGGGATTTAGATGCTGGAGTCGACACCAACCCCATACAGCCCAGTGAGGAGGCATCAGTAGGCAACGCCGCACAGCCAATCCAAAACTCGGACGGCTCATTGTCGAGACGAGTTATGGAGAATACTCCAGATGATTGAGATGCTGCAAAAACACACAAATCAAAACAAACACCAACACAACAGCAGTTGAGACAAAGTTGTGGAAGGGCCAGGAATCAGGTCTAAAATGCAAAGATACCGTGTGCATCCAGTCATCTAGAGTAATAATCGTCCATGATGGGAAAAGCAACGCGAGCACACACAAAACCGATAAAAAGCAGGAAACAGAAAAGGAGGCAAGAAAAAGCAAACTAACAATTCCACTCCTCACACACGTTCAGACAAAAACATATACGAGGGAGGCGAGACACTTTCTGCATTAAATCAACAGAAGGGCCCGCTTAATATTTCCGACTCGGATGAAGATTGGGGGGAGGAGGGTTGAGCAGGCATCTGGGTTTCAGCATTACCTATTCAAATTTCCTTTGCCCTAGAGGTTACTCTTCGACTCCATAAAGAATGGACCATGAACGATATTAAAGAAACCAATTCTAGGGTGCAACCAGGGGGAAATCACCTACCACACCAACAAGGTAGCTTTCAATTAGGAGAATAAGTGAACTGTGGCTCTCCCTTTCACAGAAACGTTTGTCACTATTCATAAGCTGGTTTAGAGAACTCAAACATTTTTCACTGGAATACATTTCAAAGTTTCATGTTAATCAATCCATTCAATTACCATCCTTTTTCTCAAATCCACAGAGTAGGTGGTGGGAGGAGAAAGTACTGCACTCTCAAGACGAATGTAGAGCTGTAATGTTCTACCTTGACAGAACAGTATAATTTAGGATAACAAGTCAATTCTTAGTTTAATTTGCAATGGACTGAGAGGGTGACCCAGTAACAAAGACCACCATTGCGAGATGGATTGCTAGCGCGGAAAACACTTCCATTCACATTGAGAGCTCATTCCACAAGTAGCACAGGGGCAACTTTAGCATACATTGCTAATGTCCGTTAGTAGGGCTGCAACTTGGAGTTCAGTGCACACCTTTACACAACACTATTGTCTGGATATACAAGCAAAAGCTGTTTCACAGGAGGGGCAAGTGTTATTAAAGAATGTATTTGCAACTGTACCGGTAGCTTACCCGCCTCTTCCTTCAGGCACTGCTTGCTAGTCTATGCAAAGCTTATGAATCTATGGAGATTTAAGCAACTGTTTGAGTCTTTATTTCTACAGAACACAAAGGGTGAAACTCAAAAGTCAAAATAGTCAATGTAAAGGTCTCAGAAAAAGCCCCATAAAGTCTTTTAGCCTGGGTGCCAAGTTCTCTCTTCCATCGGGTGGTTGCTGCTTGTTCTGGACAAGCTAGTTGTAAGATTTCCTGGGTCCTGTACCAATGAATATCTATCAGCAAGTGTCCACACAAAGGTCCAATTTGTGTTGGTTTTCCTATTCTCTGTTGAGGTTCTTCTGCATCTCCTTCACCAACTGTAGATATAACAAGCTTCTCAAAGTGCTGGATTTGGAGCCAGGAGTCCCCACAGCCAGACTATACCTCAGGGCCCATCTCCACCTTCCGAGATGCTTAACTATACGTCTTCCTTACTATGCTCCTCTCTAACCCTGCTCTGTTTTCCCGGACAAGATTGCATACCTCCTCCTGCCTTCTTGACCTGTCTTGTGCTGAACTGGCCTCCACGTGCCTTCCTGCTCTTAATACCTTACAGACCACCCCTTCCACTTGTTACCACCTCATTTATCGTCTACACTTCCACCTGTTACTATTCCCTTCATATCTTCATCATCTATTCAGACTAACATTTCCTCTAGGTCTTCACCTCCTCCTCCTTTAGATCTTTACCACAAACTCCTAGAAGCACATCTTCCAGATTTTAACTACCTTCTCCGACTACCACCTACTCCAGATCTTCCAATCCCCACTTGGTTCCTTCTCTGCTTCTAGCCTTCAAAAAAGTGCAGTGCTCCATCTTTCAACCGCAATCCACATTACAGTAATCACTAGCCACAACCTGCTCCAACAAACGATACCTTAAAACTGGGACTGCTTTTCACTCTCCTCACCCTGGGTGATCTTTCCTTCCACTGATGGGTTGCACTTGCATGCAGGAATTGCATAATGGCTGTGATTGGTTTTTGCTTTCAGTGTCATCTGGGTCAAATTGTGGTTTATGTGGCTGGGCCATAAATGATGAGGCCCAGCTACCATTTTCAAATGGTTTCATTGCATTCAGTGAGCCCCTGATTGCCTGGACTGGGGTCTAGGGAAAAATAATAAGGTGGACCGTTGCCCGCCTTGCAATCGTTAATGTTTGAAAATAATGTTTTCTTGTGCCCAGTTTGGTTGCTAGTAAGGTATAATTTCTGGGAACTTTCCAGTCCAGGGAACAGGGCCTTCCTATCCCTTGGGGTGCAAAGCTGTACAATGAAAAAAGGCTGTACCTATACTCTGGTGTCTCACTCACTTGGGGAACAATGAAGCAACAGGGCATGGGCTGGTTTTGGAAGTACCAGGAGCTTGCAAACTTGACATAACTTGCCAGCGAGAACATGCAGTGAACTTTGTTTCTTCATAAGGGCAAGTGAATGTTTCTGGGCATACGTTACTGAGTATTGCTTGAGAAGGAATATGAATAAAGGGCATGACCGTAACTTCATGGCTAGGAGTACCGAATTTGCTGTGAAGGACAGCAGCCTTGGCTATAAGCGGGAGGGTATTAGTGTTGGGTCTTGTGACACAGGGCAAATAGTGTGAATGTGTCCTGCCAAGTGGTTAGGGCCAATGGAAAGCAGTTTGGCCAACATAAGGGGACTTTTGAAGTGAAAAAATACCTTCTCCAATAATCGCTACAGAAATCAGGTTACAGCCTGGAAAAGATTCACGGATTACAGACTTGGAGGGGTGACATCAACTCCCTCAAAAATGTTCTGTGAAATATCATTTCTGGATATTACCATAAAATATCATGAAGGTAAATTTCATACTACTTAATATTGCAAATACACCGACAGGAATACAATGCTGTATTATACAAGTGAACACCCTAAAACAAACAAAAGATGATATGTTTCGTTTGAGCCAGTTTCTAAGGCTATATCAAAAGTGTCATTTCAAAACCTATCCAGTGATGATAAATCCAGTGAAAATATCATCAGGAGGCAATGTTTTTTCAAATGTGCAGTGTGGGGAATCCTGTGGATTCACCCCTAAACCCATGCCTAAAGTCTCCTCCCAGGTGTCCAGGAGAGAGCAGACGCTTCTAGATCCCAATCCTCGGGGCGGTTTACTGCAGCAAGATCACCTGAGTGGAGACAAGGCCCAGGGTAGTGGGGTGATTTCACAGGGAGAGACATGGTATTTCTCCTTGGAGAGGGATGCTCTTACCAGAGTTACAGGAGGAACTGGCTTATTGTCATGTTGATATATCGTGACCTCCTGTTAAGAATGGAAGGGTGAACTGCAAGGGTGTAATCCAACAAAGGGTTTTCTCCAAAGAACAGGTCTTTCATATATCCTCCCCAATGCATATATCCTCCCCAATGCAAAGGGTATGCTAAAAAGGATGATGGAAATATGGTATCTTTGTTCCATCTGTCTCTAAAAGGGGTAAACCCTACAATCCCTCTCTTAACATCAAGAGAGGTAAAAATACTGTTTGAAATAAGGGAGAAGAAAACCCTAATTTCCTTAAAAAGGACTATATGTTCCAGAATCCCTCAGAGACTGATGAATAACTGGGACGAAGAGCTGAAGAGCATGTAGAGCTAAAGGACAGGCAGGCCTAACAGCCTGTGGCAGGGTCAGGCCATTAACTCTAAGGGCTTGCACCTGAAGCCAATGAACCCACCTGAGGGGAATAAAAGGTTGCTTCAGAAAGGAGCAATAGAGGGAAGCTGGAGCAGGAGCTGGAAGGTCGGCAGCAGTAGCAGAAGAAACAAGAGCAGTTGTTAGTTCACTAGGAAGTGTGACCACAGAAGGGACGCCATAGCGAAGGAAGAGCGGTTTTCACATGCAGGTTCCATGTTGGTCCTGTGCTCACAGGCTCTACTTTGCTTTGGCTGCATTGGAAGAGATTGAGAGGAACTAGTAATCTTTCCAGGTGCACCCAATTGCTGTGAATGCAGAGCTGAAGTTGTGCATCTACCCAAGGCCTGTGTGCAGAAGCAAGCTTAGGGAAGCTGATAAAAGAAGACTCTCCATTATTGAGGCCGGATCTGAGACACCCGTGCAGCAGTGGGTGGAAGTAGAAGTCGCCCGCCATCGCTGTGACTTTAGAACCGGTGAGTGAAGCTCCATACCTCTGAGCAAAAGCCTATATTTACCTTGCCTCAACGAGTGCAAAAAAGGAAATCGTTCGAGCTAAAGAGGACTTGGCATTCCTTGGTTTCATTTTGGAAAACCAAAATCAGAAATCTCACTCTCACCAGTCAGGAGACCGAGGGTGTAATTTGAGACGAAACGTCAAAGGTCGTGACAACGAAAACAGGAGTGAAAGGAAAAGTCACTCCGATCCCAAGCAAGTTTCTGAAAGCCACATTCAGAAGCCCCCAGCTTCCATCAACGCGTCTTCAATCCGAAAATTTGAACCGCTGGGTATAAAGAAAACCTTTGACTGCAAGGGGCCTTACTCGGCTAAATCGAAAGTCGTAAAGGTGACATCTATACCCGATACTTCCACTGTTCCGAGTAACGCCACACATTGTTCATTGTCTCGGACAGCACCAATCAGCCAAAAGACAAACCTCAGAGTTTGTGGGCCTGGCTCCCAAAGGCTCTCACACTCAAGAAAAAATAGCAATGCGCAGGTCGGCCAAGAGGGCTTTCGGTCACTTCGACTGCCGACCCAACTCCACCCCCCCTGCGTCTCTGCTCTTGGAACACCCGTGGTCATTTGCACCAAACAATGCCGAGCGACGCAAACCTGGCTGCTTTTGATATCATTTGCCTACAAGAGACATGGCTCGAGAAATCGCCTGCTATGGACGGCTACGACGTCATTTTGGCACCAGCAAATAAAGGATTAATGGGCCGCCCGACATCTGGTCTTCTCATCGCCTACCGGTAGGGGAGGAGTCTGAAGATCAAGGCCACCCTCCTTTCCAACCTTTCAATCCTGGCAGTACTATTTGACTGGGCGGATCAACCAAATTGCGGGCCCTCCCAAACCGCAATTATCAACACCTACTGGAACCCAGCAGCCATAAACCAACAGTCATACTTAGCGACAATGGAAAATCTAGTAGATGAAATCCAAGCTTCCAATCAGGTCCCTTCGATCATCATTTGCGGTGACCTAAACGCCCACTGCTCGGACCACCGCACAAAGTTGGGCAAATCTTCTTCGAATCCCGCCACAAAAAGAGGGAGCCTGTGGTCAACACTGATGGCATCAAGAAAAATAGAAAATTCGGACTCAGTTTTCCCCAACGCTGACCGTTCACCCACTTGGGAGCAAGGTGTTCACCACGCCACTATTGACTACATTTTTGCCTTGCGCTACCTTCTTTCGAAGGTAAAAGACTTAGAGGTTCGCAAAACTAAAGCGAGCGACCATAACCAGCTCATCATGTCTCTGCAATCCCATTTTAATCCACCGGCACCGTATGTGGTAGGGGTTGACTCAAATTCACGAGGCAATCGCTTGAACCTGACAACGAAATCAGTCTCAGATTTGTCTGCAAAATATGCTTTGGGGCTACGTTCTGGCGGAAAAGATTCTTTGGACTACGTACCTCTTCTTCTACAATATAGGGCCGAAACAAAAACATCGGCCCCATCACTTACTGTTCCGAGACATTCCTTTGATGCAACACTGGTTGCAAAGAGGCGTGAACTGCGCAGACTGAAACGACGGCTTGGGTCCCTCCCACAAAATCAAGACCAACTAAAGTCAGAAATAAAGGCATACACAAACTGGGTAAAAAACCACCGCCACAACTTGTACCAGGAGGACGCTGAATCCATGCTAAAAACACTCTGCGGAAATAAAGCAAAAGATTTCTGGTCTCTGCTAAAAACTTTAACACCTTCTCTAAACAACACGACCATCAACGCCACGGCGGAAGCAAAATGGATCAGTCACTTCTCGTCCCTTTTTGAAGCTCCACTCTCCACAGGCCTGCCTGTTTCGAAATCGAAAAACGAAAATTGGGTGAAATTGGACGACCTGGCGGAAATCAGAGATCAAATTAAAAACCTGAAGAACTCCAGAGCGACGGGCCCGGATGGAATTTCGAACTTAGACTTGAAAAAAAACGCAGACGAATGGGCACCACTTATCCGGGCTATCTTCGCGCAGTGTGCCGCCCAGAAATCGCTCCCTCCATCATGGACGAGGGCGGTTATCGTCCCAATTTACAAGAAAGGTGACATCACCGATCCACTAAATTACCGCCCTATAGCCCTTTTGGATTGTATTGGGAAAGTCTACGGGTGCCTTCTTTTAAAAAGATTTGATGCCTGGTCAAAGTCGGCGCCTTATAATGACAGGTTTCAAACGGGCTTTAAAAGAAATGTCGGAACAGCGGCTAACATACTTACCATCAGTGTACTGAAAAGCAAGGTCTTGGAGGGCAAACCAAGGATCTTTGTGGCCTTTGTCGATCTCTCCCAAGCCTTTGACTTGGTCGACAGGCAGCGCCTCTGGTACAAACTCGAAGGCTGGGGGTGCCCTCAGGAGATTCTGCAACCAATCAATCAAGGCTCTCCACTCAGAAACCACCCTCAGGGTCTGATTGCCACAAATGGGCAACTTGTCATCTGAAATCCAGACGGGTCGAGGGGTGAAACAAGGCTGCCCCCTAGCTCCAGCACTGTTTCTGGCCTATATTGGTGATTATGGCATCTCAGAAGATCCGTCAAGGACTTTTCCGCCTTCCCTGTCCACAGCAAAAATAAGCCACCTATTGTATGCTGACGACCTCATCCAACTCGACCAGACCCAGATTAGCCTCCAGAGGCAATTATCAAACCTCCTACGTTACTTGTCTGAGAACAACTTAAAAATAAACAAAGAAAAAACCAAAATCTTGTCCCTGGAGTCCGGCCAGAAAAAAAAACGCAGACAACTTCAAATGGTATCTGGAAGACTACGTGATCGAGAAAGTCACAGTATACAAATACCTTGGAGTCCTGATAGACAGCACCAAACAAGAAAGTTCAACGCAGGCAAACCTTCAACTTAGAATAAAGAAGTTGACATCTCAAGGAAAGGCGATTGACACAAAATTCGGTACATTTTCTTGTATCCCTGTGATCGAATTCTACAGAAAGAAAGTCATCCCCTCCATCACTTACGGAGCCGAAGCCATGCCTCTGATTCCAAGTAAAATCTGGCAGAAACTGGAAAGTGTGTTTTGGAAAGGGGTCCTGTCCCTTCCAAAATCAACGTCCATATCTGCTATCCGGAGAGAACTGAGCCTAGTGTCTTTAAAGACAACAGTTGACATTAGTTCCCTGAGACTGTACCCGAAAATGCATCATGGATGGGAGTGATGATATTTTCTGTCTCCTAAATAAGGAGTTAAACTCTGGCAAGGTGCAAATGCTGGCAGTATGGAAGGAAGCAAACTTGGCTTTACTCAACTCAGTCGTCTGCTCGGAAGCCGACCTTACTTCACATCCAACTAGAGTGTTCAAAAAATTGAAAGCGCTTGACTGGATTCAAACCCAGGAGTCTGCTTCAAACAACAAACTTCTCCAGCACTTGCCTCCAACATTCCGTAAGCTCAACGAGCCAATGAAGTACCTTCAAAAATTCCCCAATAGGGGGGCTCGGAATGCCCTTCTAAGGATAAGGATGAACTTGGTGGCCACAAACGAAATCCGCAAGATCAGAGGTTTATATGATGCAAGCGCTTGTCGCTTATGTGAAAATAAAACCGAATCCATCAGACATTTGCTTCTGTCATGCCCGAAAAATCAGAACCTGAGAGGGGCTTACTTGAATCATCTAATTGTGGAGGATCGAGGGTGGGACGACGACACCTGGTGGAATAGACTGATCAGCGGAGACAGAATAACCTGGCTCCTGGCAACCGTGAAAATATTGGAACACACGATGAAAATGACAACAGCCACAGGGTCCCACCCTGGCTAGTTATCGCGCAATTTACTGCTTCGGTTCTTTTTGTAATATTCTTTTGAATATACACAAATAAAAATTAAAAAAAAAAAAGCACAAGAATTACCTTGCCAGTAACTGTAGCCAGCAGAATTCACACTCACGTGGAGCGAGTGAAGTTTTTCGCAGTAGTGGTAAGTCTCTATAACAAAGGGAAGTTGTATCAAGCGTTTTCAGCACAAGTGAAAGTGCTTGTGTAAGAAGAAAATCTTTCTTTGCCCATTGTTGCATTTAAAACCATTACCGGGATGTCACGTGTCTCCTATTTAGCGGGAGAACATTATCGGTAATTGGTCAAGAAGTAGTAATTGACTTTCCCAAAGTGTTACAAGAACACTTCACATCACAGAATGGTTACATATGGGAAACTGGGAACGCAAGTTAGAAGTTGAAGTTTATCATCAAAGAAACATTGTGTATACCTAATTTCATTTCTGAAGTGAAAACTGACTCTTGTAACATTCAGAACAAATACTTAATACTTGTAGAATTTGCTGAAGTTGCGAACAGAACAAGCATTACCCAAGTCAGTAGACAGTTTCTTTATAAAGTGAAACCAGCTCAATTAAGATCTGAACACCAGTGTTCTGAAGTTGTTGAAGTTGATACAAACCCAAAGTCCTGATACAAGTGTGACAAGGTTATCCAAGGCTGGAAAAGTGGCAATACAGCTTTTTGACAACTACTGGATATCAGAGGGTGTGCATAAAGCTGGTGCTTGGTGGGGAAGGGAGCTGGGTGCTTGTTAAAAAGAACTATTCAACAATCTGTGAAGCTGAGACTGTTGAAGCTGACAGGAAGAAGCAGTCTTGAAGCAGAGACAGATTTGTTTGATAGCTGCAAGACAGAAAGGCAAAGAGGCTACCATTTCTTATAGGATAGAAAGAAGAGTGCCTTGCCAACCTGTAGAGGTCAAAGAGTCTTGTATAAAGGTGCCTAACATATTTTCAAAATAACCATTTGCAGTGGAAGCAGTAGAGCTGTGGTTATCTATCATTTTGTCAGACTTTTTTTCTCTGAATGAAGTTGAAGCAGTAGTAGACTGCGAGGTAGAGGAGTTTGCTTTCACAGCATCAATTGCAGAAGGGAGATGCCAAGAAGAGAGCAACCCCCTTAGAAGAAGCATCCTGACAAATTGTATTCATGACGCTGCAGGGGTTACAAAAGAAGAGCTGTTATTAAAGCAGAAGTGGTACTTTTGTTTTGATGTTTTTTCATTCTATCCTGGACGGAGGTTATCCAGGATTACCATTGGTGGAACTTGGACGGGAACGTTTTAACAAACCAAGAAGGAACCGTTTCTTGTGGATTTTTGTTTGATTTAACTTTTGTTTTTAAAAACTTTTTAAGAACTGATTTAAGACTTTAATTTTCCTTCTAAGAGATTAACTTTGGACATTCCTGGGGAAGAAGATATGCCCAGGCCATCCAAGACCCTGGTTGTTTGGTAATCTATTATTGATGTTGTTTATGCTTTGTTTTGATTTTTCTGTTTAGTGTGAGGGCCAGTTGTGTGTATGGTAGGAGATTCTCCCTTAGATTCTAGACTAGGTAAAGATTCCCCTGGTAGAGTAGGCTTAGTTAGTTTTATTTGCATTTTCCTTTTGAAATAAAATATCAAATAATGAGAAAGCTACAAGCAGTTGTCCGCCTCGCATTACTGACCCTTCACAGAACCCTATTATCCAGCACTTTCACCAGATGTTCTAGTACTGGAGTGTAGCAGGGTACAAAATGTGCACTCGCCACTAGCCGTGTATATATAATATTGAGGTGGCAATTAACTTTCATGGCTGGCTAGTAGCTTACAACTTGAGATTTTGCACCCTGAGTTTAGAATAATAAATATCACCAGTACTAGAAGATGTTGAGGAGACATTTTAGGAGTCAGGGTAAAAATATCAACCTTCTGGCAATGTTTCGGCTGACAACATTTTCACATAGGACCATTCAAAAGCGAATACACAGAACATGTCAATGCCCAATTCTAGGAGGGAGGGTACTGTGAATCCAGGGAGAACATCACCTCTTCCCCCATTGGGAGTCATCCCCTTTGGTATTAGGGAGGTGAGCCCACTACTCTTAACATCACCATTGGACAGGTTAAGTGGGCTCCCACTGGAGGCGACTCCCCCATAGGGGACCTTGGCCCCAACAGACATATCACCATCCCCCATCCCTGTATTCCTAACACATTTGTTGGATATATCAGGACTGGTGTTTACCATGATCTCGTAGAACTTTTAGTAATGGCTGACCCGGCTTCTGTCCTTAGCTGTACCCAATCTCCTCCAAAGACAAAAGGGAAATTAGTGAACCAGCCTCATGGAAAAGCCTCCTTGGAACAACCAATCGCAAGAGACTTTCACCAGACCCTGCAGTGTTTAACTGAGTGAATGAGATCAATGGGGCTGTGGCTGGAGAGGAAGAGAGAATGCCAGTGTTGTTGTGAAGGCCCCGGACGTGGAGGGTGCACCAGGACGCTGTCAACAGCCGACCAGAGTATTCCAGAGAGACTGCGAGACCAAAGGAACAGACCCTCGATCAGCTAATGCAGAGCCCAGCTGAAATGTTGCGTAAGCGACTCCGCCGAGACAGCCAGAACGAGTCGAACCTCTACCGCCAGCCGCAGAGTCCAGTTGACAAGTCGCATAACCGTCTCTGCGACAAGTAGAGAGCAGGTCTGATCCCATGGCCCTCCCAAGGAGCACCGCAATAAACAACCAGGTACATAGTGGCTCAACGGGAGTGGGAGGTGGGTGAAAGAGAGAAAGAAGTAATGTCCCAAAGTGGGGAGAAACAGCAAAAAGCCCCAGAGTGGGGAGTAAGAAAGAGAAAAGCCCAAGAGTGGGGAGTAAGAAAGAAAAAAGCCCAAGAGTGGGGTGTAAGAACGAGAAAAGACCCAGAGTGGGGAGTAAGAACGAGAAAAGATCCAGAGTGGGGAGTAAGAAAGAGAAAAGCCCCAGAGTGGGAAGTAAGAACGGGAAAAGACCCAGAGTGGGAAGTAAGAACGAGAAAAGACCCAGAGTGGGGAGAAACTGAGAACATTCCTTAATAGGGCTCTGAGAAATGCCTGAGAGTGGGGGTAGCACAAAGAAAACACCAGAGTGGGTAGTGAGAAGGAGAAAAGCCCCAGGGTGGGGAGAGACTTATACCTTCTGAGTGAAGAGAAAGAAAGACTGACCAAATCCCCAAGGGGTAGCAACAAGAAGAATCTCAGAGGAACTGGAACGAGGCAGAGAGAGACTTGAAGCTCGGACCTCGGAACCACAGTCCTGCCAAGCAAGGAGTGTGTACTCTGAAAAGGAACTATGGGCGTAGGCCTTATCTAAAATGCAACACGGTTGGGAGTCAGAAGCCAGCACCCATTCCCTACCAACCCAAAATTCCCCGAAGGGTTTATGTTGTTTGTGATTTGCTTTAAAGATAGTGGTTAGGTTAGAATAGGATTTGGGACAGAGGACACTTGGATTTTTTGGACAAACTGGCAAGCACCCCTGTGACTTTCTAAAATAGGGCTCAAGATTAGGGAAAGATTTGTCTTCTTGGGTTACGAGAGAATAAAGAACCTTGAGACCAATGTCTGGTAGTCAGAGGCCTGTTTCTGATCCACCACACTACCATAAATGGGAAACACCACACAAATACAAAAGAGGCTGGTTCACAAATAGGGAAGCTTTTTTTGCCTGTAAAAAGACTAGCATGAGTTACTATATTTTTCTCCACACAATGACAAGGCAAAATACACACAAATACTCACTAGTATTAACTGGCACATGAAGTTTCCAATCTCATGCATCTCTTCGCAATTACTTAACCTGTGTGATAGACTAGTTTACTCCAAATGCTTTAACATCACTGAACCAAACACTATTACGGCCTCTTTTAATTCAGATATCCTTACCATAAAGGAACATCATCCCTGTGGAAGATGCAGTGCATGCCCATTTACTTTTAAACAGAGTTCAAGCATTTGGGGGCCAATTCACAAAAGCGTTTTTCTTATGGCAAAACCCCATTGGAAAACACTGTGAATTAGGCCCTTAACCTTTTGTTGGCAACATAAAGACTTTACCTATTGCTCAACAAAATATACAATGTATGTAATAAAATCTATATCTAAAGTCCATGTATGAAAATGTATATGGAATGATGACACTTTAAAATGCATCTATGAACACAGATACAAAAATTGTACTAAATTGGAGAAGACACCTTTGGTACTTTGTTTTACTGAGAAACATAATTTAGAGGATGAACGGCGATGGAGCATTACTGATACTGTCAAACATGTCACACCGAACTTAAGTCTGTCTTTTACCTGAAATACTAGAAAAACGGATACAGAGATTCATCAGTCATAGGACTGTTCTTAATGGAAATATTGCTAGGTCATTCTTACTTTGCAACATTTGAGTGCTGCCCTGGATGTTGCACAACTATGACAGTCATATTATGCATTCCACTTGCGGTTGGCTATTTGTTGCACTCTGGCACATTAATGATATAGACCGTCTTAACGGCAAGACATGCATGGTTACTCAGAATCAATCTCTGTCGAATCTATGACAGTATGTGGTGGGGTTAAGCTACATGTCCGCCTGTGAGTTAGTGTAATTTGGATATTGACCATTCCTTAGGCCCACTGAGGCCAGTAAGAATGAATCCTGAATTACATATTTTTCTACAGGTGACAGAGCTAGGAGAATTTTTGAGCACCTTATTAAAATGTGTTTTGGAGCATTCATATTTTGGTAAAGTCCATGCCATGCCTTTGATGGATATATTGGTTTGTCTCAAAGATGCAGTATGTGGGCCATGCACATTTGGCAGGTTTTCTTTCGAGTTGGAATAACTATTACTGACAAGGGCAACATTAGTTGTCATTCCCTCAGGTGGTAACTTAAAGTCTTAGGGCTTGATCTGCATCATTTTTCAATGGGACTTTCCCATGTTAAAACATTTTTGTAAATCAGGCACTTACACTTGTGTTCACATAACTGTAGGAAATACAGACAATAAAAAGTATTTATATACTATTGGCTTGTACAAATCTGTTGCTTTTCTGTCCTTGCAGGTCTATGTGCCTTACAAACACTGGGATAACAAAGATGTATGACTGTGTGTTGGGTTGCTTCTTTAAAGAGGATATGGCTAATTCCCCCATTTAATTGAGGGTATGCCCCTTCCGGTTCCTGTTGCTCCCAGATTTGTGTGAGACAAGAACTTTACTGAATTATGTGATTTCATTAAATATTGCAAGATGTCAGGTCTTACAGACCACTTGACAGAAAAAGGTACTTATGGCCACAGGAAATATTCAGTCCTGAAGAAGGCAAGGCATTTAATAAAGTGTCATAGTGCCATATTAATAAAAGGCTTACACCTCATGTACTGTACCCTAAATGTTTTTATGGGTGATATAAACATGGTGTAGATCGCCAGTTGTAAAGGAAGGGGCCAGGTTAAATCAACATAACTAAAATGAGGCGTTGTATGCAGTGTAATAATGAAGAATCATTACGTGGATTGTCTAGATCGTCTAGTATGACTGACACGATGTATGCCTGGTCATATTGTGTTAGGGTTCTGTTAGTATGTAAGCTTGGTTGTAGTGTGCATTAACTGTTTACAAAATCGTTTTGTGTAATATCGTTTTTTTTATTTGTAATGAGCTCACAAATACGACTGTATTTAAATAATGATATAGTTTTGATTATTAGTTGCTACACGTATACAATAAAATGTACTGACGTTACCCCTAGGGAACTTTCTTTGCATTACATATTTACCATCTTCCACAACACTCATTTCATCCCTGACAAGTGTCAGCATTGTAGGTGCAGCAGGAAAGAATTCTGTGTGGGGCATATTTCGTGGTTCTGAAAGTAGCAAAATAAATGCAAGAACATTCCAAAATTATTATATAAATCCGCCAATAGGAAATTGCAGAAGCAACATACAAGTCGGGGCACAGACTGAACACAATTCTCACTTAGAACCTACCTACATGACCTTCAACCATATAACTGGGCAGACACAGCATGACATCACTATTCATAGCCACAAACTAAAATGGAAATGGTGTGCCCACCACAAAGCGGTGAAGCACTCGGGGACCCATGCACCAGCCAAAGTCAAATCGATAAAGCAATAATTAACCCACGGCAGCAGTTACTCAAACTAAAGAAATGTACTAATTCGAAACAAATGCAATAGTAAATAGTTAAAAAAACCAGCCCACACTAGCCAAACGAAACCATTAAGCAAAGATGGAACACAAATAAAAATTTAAATCGGCCATTAAGAAGAGCACAGAAACCCATTAAAAATGCACAAACACGCTTGGAAAGAAGGAAAATAACGAAATAAACACAACCTCCTAAAACAATGCAGAAAAACAGATTAACAAAAACAAAATGGTGACATGTTCCGTTTTGTTACACTGTCAATGAATGGTGCACTTAAGTCCAGAATTACTTCAAAGAATAAATAGACAACCAGATAATACACAAATTGGGGCAATTCCACAGCACAAAAAACATGTGTGAATTTTTAGTTAAGGAAATATATTCATTTATAATGTCTGAGATCATCGGACTCTGCAGTACTACCATGTTATTTGAGGAGGCGGTTGTAAAAAAGAAAAAAAAAAAAAAAAAAAATACCAAACACAAATGATCTTTTCATACAAAATGCATTCTATTAAATCAATATTAAATTCCTTCTGGTTTAGGGGACTCCTGAAAAACTAGTGCTCAACGATGCAATGTATTACAAAACCACTAGGTAACCCCACTCATCTGAAAAGGAAATTAACTCTGAGCATTCCTTGAGGCGCAATGCATTCTAAAACTAATTGGACTTCCTCTTACAGTGCCAACTCCTTTTCAACAGCAGTCTTAGAAAAACTATGAAACAGAGGAGAAATGAGTATGCAACCTACGTATACAACCCAACCTATCTGCGTTTGATTCACTAAACCACTAATTCTTCTCAAACTTCAGTTGCTGGAGTGCTTCACAATAATCTCACAGCAAAGACTTTACAGAATCAAATCCAGGCAATCAGCCATACAATCTTTCCTTCTAAAAATAGTTCCCAATTGCCTCCTGTGCTATTCACAACGATACGCCAACTACCCTAAACCAATCAGTATAGATGCCCAATCTTGCAGCCTGCTGTGACAATATGGAATAGGAATTAACATTTCAGCCAGATGGCAACAAAGGGAAAATAAAACCCTAGGGCTTTAAGGAAACAAAAAAGAAAAACTGGAAACCATTAAACCAACTATGAAAACCTACTGAAATTGGCCAAAACAATGTTAAAATGTACTAAAAACAGGAACGCTAACAATAGCCTTGGAAAGGTATGCAACACACTCTGGGAAACAAGCGTGAACATACAACCTCATCCAGGAAAAAAACATACATCTCGATAGAGCTGCAACTGAACTCTAGCTGGAACATCAATTCAATTTAGAATTCTGTTACTCCTTCAGAAACTAAAAGAAGACAGTCATAAACTGAACTGAAATGTTAATGGAAGCAAAACTCCACTGGAGCAATGAGATATATGTAAACAAACAAATATACTACAGAATCGGACCTCCAATGCAAGAGTCAAGAACACAACAATCCTTGTGTTAAGTTAACATAACATGTACAGCCGTTAAAATCCTGTAATGGTTCCCAATTAAGATTTGATTACAAATGATAACCTGCAGTCACACAAATCCCCATGCAAATGGCACCAAATACATACAAATAATAATCTACTGGTACAATGCAACACAGACCTTGTGGCCTGTCATCAAATCCCAAAACAGCATCCCAGCCATGGCACAAGAAAACCCCCTGGAAAAGACAGATGGTCCTCAGTAAGAAACCTAACCCTCTGGAGCATGCTACTTGCTAATCTAGGAGAAATCACCACAACTATCTCAATGCAGAACAGGTTGAGAACTTAAAACAGGTATACACATTACAACATAACCAAACTGCCACAGGTACAGCTAAGGCTTTCAAAAATGCAAATAAATACAACAAAAGTGACCAACTGAAAACAAATTGCCAGAAGTGGATGAAAAGAAATCAAACCTATATTGAATTTCTGATCAGGATAAAACTTTTCCAGAAGCAGGAATATTGTTTTTTTGTACCTGTTGTCATGATAACTTTGGGGGTGATACTGCCGGACATCATGCAGGAAACGCTCCATCAGGGTCACCGAACCAATATGATTTCTGTTGTACGTGGCAAAGTGTCGGTGCTGAGGGTTGAGGAGATGCTGCAGAGGAAACAGAGCAGGCGCTGGTGATGCTGAACCAGTAAAGTAACTGGCGTGGGCCCCACAAGCCAGCCAGTGCAAACAGTCAATAGGAGCACACAGACAAAAGGTCACAGTACCTAGACACAGAACAGCAATCTCCTCCTTTTTTTCCTTTTTCCCTTGAAGCATCTAATTAGCACTGCATCGAGATACAGTGGAAATTGCTTCACTTAAGCTTTATTAAGTAGTTGGTCTCAACTAGGATAGAGGACACAAATAAAAGTGATTGTCATGGCAGTGCAGAAAATCTGACATCCAAACAACTGCATGTACTTTGGAACAACCAATGGAAGAACCAGTTTGTCAAATTGCAGAGGCGCCTTCAATAAAACATAACATGCAACTACGCCTTTCTACTCATTCAGGCAGACCTGATTGCAGGGAGGTGAGGGGCGGGGGGTTGAGTACGATAGGAAGGCGAGGCAATGGAGAACTCGCCCCCAGATGGAACATGATCTCAAAAATGTCAGAACATAAGGGCCACCTTTAAAAAAAAAAAAACAGCAGCCTGGGACTCAAGCAACGCTATTTGCCTTACAGACTAGAATGGCTCTTGACACCCCCACAGTTGGGAATCTAATTCCCTAAGCCTTTATTAAAGTTTATTATTAAATGAAATTATTTATGATTTACTCAACTCATTGTGCCTCATCATACGTGTTGAGTACAGCAACAGCTAGGAGGTGCTTCTTCCCCTTGCACTGACCCCTTCATTAAAAACAAATCGGATATCTGTCTATCTGTGTATTAATACATTTGTGTATCTCCTGGCCTATTTATGCATCTATGCATCTACCAGCAGAGCCTTGAAGTTATGCCTGCATCTATCTATGTGTCTACTACCATAATTTTGGGCCAAGCTGTCTTCCTGTGTGCTTAGAAACCTACTTAACAGTCCATTCTTAAGCCACGATCATCAACTGTAGAAATTAGGATCCCTGCAAGTCTTCGCCAATGTTAGGAGCCCAAAGGGTGGCCAACTACGGCAGAAACGTAAGGAATAGGTTAGTTAATGTGGAACCGGAACAAACATGAGAGGCAGAAAGTCACTATAGATCCTAACAATGACATCCAACTAAGGGAAAGGGACCCAATATAGATTGTTTTACTCTTGCAAATAAAAGTCCTCAGAAACTAATTCAAGTAAAGAAAATACAGGAAATGGTTCCAAATACTGTCAGCATGATTTATCAGACCTCTAACGTCAAAGCTAATATCAGTGTTCAACAAGTTACGAAGTTGGATTTGGCAGAACAAAGGTTTCCATTCGGAAAGTACTGGAGAAAGTGTCTAGAACTGCCCATGCATGATTTATAAAGTCTATTTTCAAACAATAGAGATCAAGTAAAAAGAATATATTTTTTCAAACAAAAACCTAGATTGTTTAAATCTCAGATATATCTCAGACAGTTGGGCACTGGCCCTTCAACTTGATCAATCCTCTTGGTACATTTTGAACTGAGTTACACCAGTGTTGGCAGACACTGGCAAGACACACAGACAGGGGGAGACTGTCCCATAGATGCCTTGTATTAGGATGTGGAGGTTATTGACACTCACAAGCCACAACAGACATCACTCAAGAATCCAGGCAATTGTGAGCTGTGATCTACTGCCCGTCAGCAGCAATAAGGTGGAATGCCATGTTTAGGTTAGGCCAGATGTAAGGGATCTATTCATTTCATGGGCCAAAGTGTTGGCCACTACCATAAACTGGCTCGGGAGAGTGACTGGCAAGCAGTCAAATTTCCTTCAGAGGACTTAAGTTGGAAGGTCCAGCACATTTGAATACTGTTAATCTAGAAGACAAGAGAACTTCAAGTTGATAATTATGCAGTCGCCTGGCCTCAACACTGGCAGGTGTGTTTAATATAATGGGCGGCCACAATGTGCATTCTAATCCCATCTTCACTCTATTAGGGGACCATTCCTTAAAATGGAAAAAAGAACAGCGGGTGCACAGCAGAATTTTGAACGAGGTAATCACTGCATTGACTTGTATGCCCTGCCCTCACTTCCTACAGACTCATGGTAGACTTAAGGGATATTTACATAACAGGAGGAGGACTTGGGCATTCTGCAGCTTTGTACAAAATATGGAAAAACAAAAGTAAAACATGGGCAAAAACATCCCTTTCATTCCTCTTTCTCGGTCAATGCCTTGAGGTGTCCGTTTTATGAGAGAGGGGGGAAAGAATCTGGGTCAGTTAACTGAAGAGTTCCAGGACAAGCAGTACAGGAGCCACTAGACTGAATAATGTGTACATTTAGTTACTTCTAAATCCACTCCCGTTACTCCAGACTTGAGAGACAGATTATTAATGATTCATTGAAAGAGGAAGGAGACAACACAGACGCAATACGTCAGCCCAACAGGATGTTTCTATCTTGTCCACATTGTGCATCAGACTTGGAAATTGGGGCCAGTGTTTAATGTTTTCAGAACTTGTGGCCAATGGCCTACATCACTACTGTGGCAGAAGCCTTGTTACCTTGTGTAGAAAGGCGACAGAAGCCACATCATCTCTGACAGCAGGAGTGTGCCTATTCAAAAGGAGGTGTAAGGTCACACCAACTCACATAGTTGAATTTGAATATTCAGAAAATGCCCTACCTAGCAAGAAGCTCCTTTGCTGGTACTTTAACAGGAGAAGAACCCCAGTGAGGAACAAAACAAACATATGTCGGTGGTGCATACAACTTAAGCACATTTCAAACATCCAACATGTGGGAATGTGTTCCACAGTAGAAAAAAGGCTAGGTAAAAAGTGTACAAACAATTTCTCAACTCAAGTGAAAGTATCACAAATCTTTGGGAAAGGGCTCTCAAGTTGAGAGGGCCTATAGTTGACGGACATGGTGAGCTGAACGAACCACCAGCAACAACAGTGTTTTTCACATCACAAGCCATATTTTCAGTGCTGCAAGGACTTGAAGCAGAAAAGAGACATTCACATTCAAATCCCAACAAGTGTGAGGGCCTCCTAACTTGTGAGAACATACAAAGGAGATTATGGATATTGGGATGTTTTATCTGTCAGGGCTATGGTTTCTTGCATTAGTGTATACCAATACAAACGGTTAAAACAATACAAAATATTCTCAATCATTGCTTCTGTGAGCATCAATGGATGAAAGATAGGGCTTGCAGGGCTAAACATGCATACTGGCCCTGGACAGTTGATCAAGTAAATACCAAGCATGATCTAACATGCAAGGTCATTGCACAACTTTTTTCCCCAATACACATGAGATCAGAGCTGTGCAGAACCTTTTCTCATCACTTCTATCAAATGTATATTATGCTCTGGCAGGCTGAGGTGATCCATTATCAGCCCTCCAAGAACCAAGAGGCCAAGTTCAAATTGATTGACTCTTGAAGCCGCCTTCTCTTTTGCAGCAGCAGCAGCCCATTGCCCAAAGAGACTGACATTCTATTTTTGCTGTTTTCTACACTGTTCAGTCATGGAAGATACTTGCTACGCCCTCCACTATTGAAAATGCCAAAAAGGACCCATATGCCTTGGGAGTCATCTCAGGGGGTTTTGGTGTTGGCTTGGTGGGAACTGCTAATGTTTTGGTGGTCGGCATACTATCCTTTCACTTTTCAGCTGCACAGCCATAGCTTCAGCAAACAAGCCTTCAACATGAAAGGGAAGGTACAGGAGCCTATCCTGAATGGCTTAAAAGAGATTGCAAGCTTTTAGCTGTGCTGATCTTCCTGCGACCGTAGACTAATTCTCGTGGCCTATCAGTCATCTTTTTCAATGCCAAGTTCTTTAGGTCCCAGGGCATATGCCTGTGCTCGTGGAATTTGGCCATTAATTGTGTACGTAAAAGGTGTCTTGCATATAAGCTATAATTCATGAACAAAACCATGTACTCATTCCCAGGCTGAGATGAAGGGTAGATTTTAAAAGATATGTGCTCTAAGGAAGCTATATGATTTCACTCCATGTTCTATCAGTGCAACAAAAACAAACTGTCCCATTCCACAAATGCCTGCTTAAAACAGGCAGTACCAGCTTGCTTCACTTCATGTCTCTGGAATAAAGTATTTGACACGTTTTCTCTTAGAGTCACAAAGGAAGCAGTAGACTAGTACCAACACGCAAGCTGCATACAGCCATCTGAAATGCAGAGACCAAATGGAGAAACCCAGCGAGGACCATGACCAGTAATCTTAAAATGTTGCCTGATGCTGCACATTGCACCCCAGCACTGGTGGTACAGCAACGAAACCCATGTGGCCGACCTAGATTGCCAATGACTGAACAGATAAACAGCTCAATAACACCTTTCTTACTTTGGGGAAAGGCCGTAACAAGGTCCCCCAACACAAATTTGGACAATTTGCAAAGCAGCCCGCCATAGTTGCTTCACAGCGGTCTTAGCCAGCTATTATTAATTTCCAATTTGTCACACCTCCCGGCCAGGAAAGACAGGGACAGATTTGCCAGGGCTATTAAACCAATGGGAAGAGAAATGGAGAATAAGAAGGGCAACAGAAAGCAGGAAGTTGAGGGTTGTTCGGGTGAGGTCAGAGGAGGTGGAGGACCAAGGGACGAGCAAGAGGAAGGAAAGAGTGAGGGTGAATTCTGGAGAAGGTGAGGTATTGGTTAATGAGTGTAAGTGATACTGCACAGTGAGTGTGCATGATAGTCTGGTGGCTGTGGTTAGACAGAGTAAGGAGCGAATATGAAGTGTGTGGACCAGAGTGAAAGGAGGGTGTCTGAGTAGGAGGTACTTGGAGTGGAATGGAGGAGGGAGTAGTGGAGTGGAGGAGGGATCAGTAGTGTGGAAGAGGATAGAGTAACATCTAAGGCTGGAGGCAAGGTCTAGAAGGAACGAGAGACAAAGGGTAAGACAAGTAAATGGAGGAGAGAATAGAGGTGGGTGCAGTTGGCGGACAGTAGCGAGAGGTTGGAAGAGGGAGAGGAGAAAGAGCGTGATAGACGACAGACTGAATCAAGAAAAGTGTCTGCAAGGAACAATTACCAATTCTTATAGAACACTAACCACTGGATAGAGTAGGGACAGTTTTACTTAAGTCAATCAGGCAGATCTTAGACTCGGTTCAGAGATGCCAGTGTTAGGGAGGATATGGTTTCCAAGAAATGAGACAGTCATAGAGCCCCTTAAAAATCACTAAAAACCATAGACCCGGCTTGAAGTGATTCATGTGCCATCTGTGACATAAAGGAGAGTAATCACACCATTGATCATCATATTTTTTTGATGTGTGTAAAACGTGTTGTGTTGGTAAGCAAAAGCAACCATGTTATTCAGGTCCTATTGCCCATAATTTGATAGGTGGGAGTACTTCTTAAAAAACATCACTCCGCAAAGTGGTTCTCTAACAACCATCTAGCTAAGGAGCTCGCGAGGCTAGTGACTGGACTCAGCCCCCCACCCAATCTTCTGTCGTATCAGGTAGTACCAGAGTACACCAGAAAAAAAGGGAAAAGGGGGTGGTCCGCGCAAGGAGGTATTGTGGGCAGGAAAAGGGCATGGCATGTGCTTGTAAATGACCAAAGAGTGAATAAAGGGTATTACAAAGCATTGAAACAGACAGCAACCATGAATCCAAACAGACCTACCGAAATGGAATATGTATTACCATAAATCAAATCCGCAAATTGGGGAAACAAAGAGTTAAACCCTGTCAAACAGCTACAGAAAACAAGCTCCACAATGAACACCTCTGTGTGTACACTAGAGTATAATAGCCAATAGAGGTACCTGCCTGAGAGCTACTAGCATGCTTAAAGCTATGCATTTTGGTGGGCAGTGCGAGGGATGTGATGTTACAAGGATCCAAAAATATGCAAGTGAGTGGGCAAAGAGAGTCCTCAGGGTTGATCTCCAACATAAGAAATTCTAATGGAAGAGAGAGTCCAAACTCCCCCATACGAGTAGTGCAGTCTATGCAGCCAATTACAGTTTTGCTTATAGAGAGGAATGGACACAAAAGCAGACAAGTTAGCAGAAGTGGTTCAAAAGATTGATGTGAGAATTTAGTCAAGGTGGCCAAGAGAATACCACAATTGAATCTCTAAAAATAGACGATAAGATTAAGGAAGTTAGAGACCTAGTAAAAACCTGATGAGAACAAAGAAAGCAACGGGGACCCACTTGGAAAGCGTGTACAATTGTCATAAGCCTATCCCAGAGTCCTTGACCTAGCTGGAGGAGAGGGGAGTGACTGAGTGCCAGGACAAGAATGGTGCCAGGCGTAAATAACTACCTTTGCGGTAGCCGCCAATCTGAGTTCTCCAATGCCACTGCATTTGGCAGGTTTTCGTGCAGTGGTCCATCCAATTCCATCACCCCTTTGGAAGCAAAACCCTCTTTATGTGCCGGTGGATTGGGAGATGGATATGTCGCTGGATCGGCTTAGTGCTGGGCTTGAATCGCTCCTTTTTAGATTTGATACCCTGATCAAACTGATCTTGGCGGCTGGACCGGTTTTGAACTGTTTTCGACAATCTCTGCGCTCTGCCCATTAGATAAGGTACTGTGATTGGACTAACATTACCATTACTGACCACAGTTTGTTTCCTTGCATTGACGTTTTCTCTGAACTATTTTCATTACTGGACCTTTTGAACTATTTATTTATTTATATTTTTATATCGCACCACACACCCATAAGTCATAGGGCGCACAAAACATAGTCTTCAGTTTCTTTGAGGAATCCTTTAATTACATTAGTGCATGGCTATTGTTTTTCCTGGACTCTCCTTGCTGCTTATCCTCATGTTGGTGCGTCTTGTGAGGGGTCAGAAACGTGAGGCAGACAACTTTGTAGATGTTTTTCATAAGATGCCATTTTATTAACTTAAATGGGTTTGATAAACGCCTCCATCCAGTAGATTTGGCCTCGAGAGCACTCCCACCATACATGTCAATAGGTGCCCACCTGGACACAACCCCTCCAATGTTACGTTATGTTATGTTAATTAGATTTGTAGCGCGCCAAAGCCCGCAGGCATCCAGGCTCCGAGAGACAGATATAGCGCAGGAAGCTGAGTGAATCATTCTAATAGAACAGCATTGTCTTCAGCTGTTTGCAAAAGGCGAGATGGTCCTCTGTCTTTCGTAGCTGAGGTGGGAGAGCATTCCATGCTCGAGCACCCTGAACATGGAAGGCACGACCTAAACCACGAGATCGTTTTATCCGCGGCAGAACCAGCAGGGAGACTTCAGTGGATATTAAGAATCTCTTAGGTCGGTAAATGCCGATCTTCTCCTTCAAGTATAGGGGGGCGTTTCCAAAGATACATTTGTGACAAGTCGTGAGCAATTTAAATTGGATGCGAGCTGCCACTGGGAGCCAGTGGAGTTTTTTCCTGGCAGCACTAGTGGGTTCTGAATGTTTCATCTGAAAGATGATCCGTACAGCAGCATTTTGTATCTTCTGTAACTGTTGGATGTCGGCTTTATTGGCACCTCCCAATAAGGCATTACAATAGTCCATGCGTGGCAAAATCACTGCCCTTACAAGCTTTATATGGTTTTCCTCCAACATAAGGGGCTGGCACCCTTACACATTTTGGACAGTCTGTGGGGGGATGTTGCTACATGTTGAATAACCTGAATTGTGCATTTTATACTGCATAGATATAGTGCCTTTCCAAGCTTCACAGAATATTAGGCTCCATTGGTTGTCTGTCGGCTCCATATCCAAGTCTGCCTCCCACTGTGGTTTACCTATGAAAGGGTCATTGATGCTGGCTTGTTGTATTGCCACACACAACTTTAACACCTTCGAACTCGCCAGTCTATCAAGTGCGTCTTCAAACGAAGTCAGCGGCCAGCGTATTGAATTTTTCCATTTGGGATCCATGATGACACACTTCAACTATTAGTACATGAAGGGAGATATTGAGGATAGTGGCAGCATGCAAGAGGTGCTGAGTTTATCTATAAATGTATCCGCTACCAACAACTGAACTGCTCAAACAAGTTCCACCTTGTACCATGGTTGGAATTGTAGTGGTTTGTGCATCAAGTGCCTTATTGGGGTTGCCTAGATACAGATAAGATGTGAGGGCCATGTGGTAACGTTCTTCATTCCATGTCTTTCCCTCCAGATGTCTCACATCATCTTAAAGATTGAATAATTCAACACTCTGTTAGGAAGCTTTTCGTCCGGGAACCCACAGGTGCCAGGACTCGGTTTCACGATTGTACAGATTGTTTATCAGTGTTTCTCAGACGGTCCACTTGAACTGTGCTGCCCAGTACCAGTTCTCAAGGTTCAGGAGGTTCTGGCCCCACACTTCTTTGGAGATAGTCAATTTGGCAAATGAAATTCTCAGGTAATTTCCTGACCATAAAAAAATATGACCAAGCACTTATCCATTCGGCAAAGAATGACAGACTCGAATAGGAAGCATCCGGAAAAGGAAAAGTAGCATAGAGGGAAGGTTAATTTCAATTGTGGATAGTCTGCCTGCCCATGACAGGAATAGCTTGGACCACCGGGCATGTCATCCCTCTTCGTCTTCTATAATTGTGGGTTATTGGCAGTGTACAAATCACCTATGTCGGCTGTCAGACGTCCCAGTTACCTAATGCCTGAGCTGCAAAGCTGTATCTGTTCTCTGGCAAGTAATACTCTAACCTCGCTCAGCATTTTCCAAGTGGGAGTGCAACCGATTTCCTCAGGTTCATTTTAAAGCCTGAGAGCAAGTCGAATTGTCTGAGTAGCCACATTAAGTTAGGCATGGTTGCACAGTGATGGTCTACATAGAGCAGGATATCAACTGCGAACATGGCAAGCTTGTAGCTTATCTCACCCAGTCGGAATCCCTCTATAGATCTTTTGTTCCTTGTGGCGATAGCAAAGGGCTCTATTGCTGCAAATAACAATGGAGTGACGGGATAGCCCTTTCTGGTTTCTCTCTCTAGGTGAAACACTTATGATTTGATGCTGTTCAAGGCAACTACAGCCAACAGGTTATGATAAAGCATCTCAATACCGATCTTCCACCTCTGTACGAAGCACATCTTGTGCAGAGTCAAGAATGGGAATTGACAGCTTAGCCTGACAAATGCCTTTTTGGTGACAAGGGACAGCAACATAGGATCAGATGCTTGGTCTTTAATAGTGGCCATTAAGTTAAGAGCCTTTCAGATAGTGTGCACCCCGAGGCACTCGTGCAAAAATCACACCTGGTAGGGTTGGGCAATATGGACCAAAGGTCATTTCTCAATAGTTATGGCCTGAATGACGATATATATCTCAATATTGTTTATGTGGGTTAAATGATCTGTTGTAAGCTGCCAACTACATGCGAGATGTCACAAACCCCTTTAGTTATAAGATATTGATCAAAGTAAAGTGCAAATACAGGGTTCCTCTTCCTGTTTGAGATTACACACAGCTGTGTAAATATGAAAATGTAAATAAAAAAGGTAGTATATGTAATAATGTATATATATGGATTTTTCTCAGTGTTAACGATATTGTCGCATCCTATATCTATTCTGAAAATATATCAATATATCTCCAAAACTATATATCGCCCATCCCTACCATAGGGTCAGAGTGGAACAAGTTCAGCAGATTGTAGCTTGGCAGAAGGTAGCTAAGTCTCTCAGCCAGGACACCAGTAAATATCTTAACATTGCAGTTCAATAACGATATCAGTTTGTAGAAGCTACATTCCTCCTTCGGAAGCATGTATGTCCTGGCTTTCAGGAACGACTCCAGGGCCTTTACCCCCATTAAAAATATAGTTAAACAATTTTTGTAAAAAAGGTGCAAGGGTGTCCGCATGCCTATTATAAAAGTATGGTTGCACACATCGTCTCCCGATGCCTGCGTTCAGTGAGGAAATCGCCCTTTGTTCATCCAACAGGGATATGGGCTGTTCTAACGTGGATCTCCCTTCTTCTCCAAGTGACGGGAGGGGAGTGCTTACCAGGAATACTGAGCAACTTTCCCTGGAGACTACATCCTCCACCGAGTACAGTTTATGGTAATAATGGCCTGAAAACCTGCATTATCTTGTCTGGGCCCATCACTATTCTCCCATCTTCGCCCCTCACTTTATGCCCACTTCCGCCAGCTGCTTGGCTTTTCAATCTGTTAGCAAACAAGGAGTGACCTTTGAGTAATTTAATATGTGCATAGTCTAGTCTTTCCCTGTCAAAAGGCTCTGGATGTTGTGTTCTTTATCCAGGATAGTTTGGATTTTAGCATCCCTTTCATCCGAACCATGCTAAACTTGGTCCTCCAAGGTCTTTATTTATTTTTTAGATTTGCATCCAGGAGCAATCTTTCTCGCTTCTTGGAGGCACCCTCTGCAATAATCAAACCCCAGAGGGTAGGCTTGGCTGCCTCCCAGACAACACACAGAAGGGTTTCACCTATGTCATTTGATTGACGAAAGCCCTGTACGGTCCTCTCATCTCTACATGGAACGCCATGACCATAAACGGAGTATTGTTTCATATTCATATCCAACTCTGTTCTCTCTGGGCCAGGCCGCTCAGAGCCATCCAGACTATCAAAATGTATGATCAGATAGCCCCACTACTTGAATTGTGGCCTCTCTAATCCTGTGTTCTTGACCCTCTTCAATTCGGAAGTATATTTTGAGTATTTTTTGTGGGGTAAGGAGTACCAAGTATAATCTCTGATATGTGGGTTCACCACCCACCAAGTGTCAAATAGAAAATGTTTTCGGAAAAGGTGTTTTAGGGCCATGCATTGACCATCCCCGGGCAGGATAGGCTATCATGTAAAAAATCCTCTCTGCAGATCACAGTCCCCTCTTTCCAGCTCAATGTAATATTTTGTGCTTTGTCGCATAAGAATGCTTAAGTCTTGGTTGGTACAGTACATCGCTCCTAGTGCCAACCGCCGACCTGTCCTGCATTGCCCTCATAAAGTGGTCGGTTTAGTCTGAGCAATTTACAAAATGCCCATTCTGCCTCTCTCATGTGGACCTGATGCCCAAATGGCTTCACCCAAGTGACGATCGCTTATTCTGTATTCATCCCCAGTCCTACATCTAGTGTCCTGCACAAAGAGTATGTCCAGACCTCCTTTCTTGAACAACCGGTTAACATTCCTCTTTTTATCCAGGAATTCGTCCCTTTCATGTTTAGCATGCCCAGACATAGCCCCTCGCCTCCCATCACTTCAAGTGAAATCTTTGGCATTCTAAACTATAGACCCCTGCTTTTTGCTGCCACAAATGACAAGTTCCCACCCGCCTGGGCCGGACCCTTGTTCACCGGTTACATCCTTGCAATGTTTTTATTTTGTTCTCTAGTGGTTCCCTCCTTGTGTGTGAACTACTCTTCCCATCATACCCATTTCACCCCCTCCAATGTTCAAAGCTGGACTACTACTCCCCCACCCCCTCAGAACTCCCCAAATACACATTAGGGCCACTCATGCCAGACCCCGCCCATACTACCACACGAAAGTTCTTATTATCTACCTGTTAAGTCTGCCATCAAGGCCTATGCTTACAGTCTCTCTGACGTTAAGTGCCTATCTGAAGCCCCTTTCATGATGTGTGTCACCCCGTTTTCCCTTCATCCTGATTCTTCATGGTGTGAACCCACAAAGTCTGCTACAGTGAAATCCAACCAGCCCGCACATGTTCATTTCCTCAGCAATGGAGTGCTGAGTTTCCTGAGGTTTCTTGCGCTCTCCCCTCTGCCGCTTCTTGACAAGTCTGGGTCTTTTATCCCTAAGTGAGAGGGACTGGAGGGCCTGCTGATGTTTTTCCAAGTCTTTTAAGTGGGCCAGGGCTCCTTCAACTTCCTTGAATGAAGTTGCATGAAAGTCTTCTTTGCGAAATCCAAACATCAGAGCAATTGGAAACTCCATCTACATCTCACTTTGTATTCATTCAGCCAATGTGTCAGTGATCTACATTGTCTTAGCCTAGATAGTGTTAGAGAAGAAAGGTCCTGAAAAATTCAAACTTTGGCTCCTCTAAAAAACAATCTTGTTCATTAACCTGGCTTTGTTCATGATTCGACTTTGTCCCGATAATAATGACATTTTGCCAGGATGGCAAGTGGTACTCCTGGGGGGCCTTGTGGTCTGTATAGTATATTCTATGAAAGCGTAATTGCTTTTCACCTACATCTTTAAAGAGTGTGTTCAACGGGTCATTTTCTGTGGAATGCAGGCTCCCAGCATTTTCACCCTCCGTTTCTCAAATGTAAACATTGGATCTCCTTTCGCGGTTTTCAAGAACATCCATTTTTAGTTCACGTTCATATTCCCCCTCAATGTCCTTCAATCTCCTGTCTATGTTCATAATTATGAGGAGCTGGTTGTTTTCTGGAATCTCGATCTTACCCTCCTCTTTTTCAATTTTGGATTTAATTTCAGTGAGTGAGGGTTGAATGTCACTTTGCATAGATTTAATTTCGATGATGAGCAGCAGCATGATGTCTGCCTTCTTGACTGCCTCTGCCTGGGCTGAGCCCTTTTGGGTCACCTTGGCTATCAAAGGGGGTGCTCGTCCGGTGAATTTGGCCTGTGAAATTTCTGAATGGAGGCGAACGTCAATATGTACGGGCGTAGACATCGTTTTCACTGGGAGTTTTCAATACAAGTCAGACCACTCGTGACTTCGCTGCAGCGGCTGTCTGAGACCCAAAGCTTCAGAAGGGCTTGCAGCCTATCTACCTCTCCTGTGGGCCGTCATACTGAAAAGGCGCTCAGAGGGTTGCCACCAGGTAGCCTCATGCACTACATGCTGTTGTAGGCCAGGGGATTGTTAATATTGAAAGGTTCCTTCCTTTCTATAGGGCCAGTTGGATGGTAGGCCCTCCTCTCTGCCACACGCGTCTTTGTCTAGCAAGGCATCCTTCCTCAGATCGCTACAGGTTTTCTCCCATGAGGATTTTCTTCCCCCCTCATGCAGCGGCTGCAGAGGTGGGGGGTGAGGAAGGGAGCAGACTGACAACACATTCCAGGATCTAGGACTGTGGTCCGCCTGTTTTGTCCACCCTGAAGCACTCCAAAACGGTTGCCGCACCTACCGTCACATTCCAGGGCCACCAACCGCCTGCTTGCATACAAAAGGAGGAATGACAGGGAGACCCTGGCTCAAGAAACAGAGGACCCACTCCTCCAGGCTGGCATACATGCCAACCCTCCAGAGTTAGGCGGGAGACTCCCGATTTTTCGGTGAAAAATATTGCTATTTTACACCATCTCCCAGCCTAAAATAATTGTAGCCCCAATGCATTCCTATGGGGGAAATGTACATCTCCCGATTTCCCTGTGGAAATCTCCCTCCAAGGTGCGCCTGAATGTTGGTGTGTATGCAGGTCGCTGCGTTCAACTTCTTGTCCGCCACTCGCTGGTCTCCGGCATGTGTGGCCTCTAATTTGTTCCCCTAAGCTTTTAGAGTAGGTTGCAGTGTTCGGCTGTGAAAGGTTGACAAAAATGGGCTCTTCTCAGATCTTACCCAGATGGACCAGCTTAATTCGGGGCTTGGACGTTCAATTATTCACCCTCTGGTTGTTGATCTTCGAGGTGTTTCTGGCAATGTTCATGGCTCGAGCAAGGAGCTGTGCTATCAGGCAGCCATTCTGCGTGTGCCCGCTGGTGGTCTCAACATGGAACTTTTAAACAGCCACCGAGGGAACAACGCTCACACCTTCTGAATGTCTTTTTGACCGGGATGTCATTCATCGTCAGTCCTCCCACTACAAACTCTTAATCCCATCCCCAGTGTACTCAGGCGACTTCATATGCCAGGGGGTGTAACCTCTTTCCTACTATAGCACTTGACTCTGAGATGTTCCAGAAGTTATCCTCCTCCTTCTTAATAAGGGCCCGGCAAGTAACTAGTTAAGACGTGAATACAAAAGGTCAATGGGGCATTTCCATCTGAAAGGCAGCAGCAGAGCTTCAGTAAGTTGCAATATCATGCGCCTTCTTTTAAGCAAAAAAAAAAAATGCCTTTTGTAAAGCTTAGTGTATTTTTGTGTGACTGGTATTTCTGTTATTGACATAAATAATTGTTTTGGGAATTTTTTTTATTTGGTTTAGCTGATAAATCAACTTTTTCAAATACAGTTTTGTTTTGTTTCACAGTCAAAATATCAAAGTAAAATTATCTATACATCCATTTTATAGCAAAGGTAAAATTCAAAAATAATGTCATAGCTAAAATACATAATTATACATTGTGCCCTTTTTCTTATAAAAATTTCAATATAGATATAAACATCTATTCTTTAATTTCATCTGGGATAACTACTTCGAGAAATTGCACTATTGCTTTCATCACTGTAAACTTTGTACTAGAAAATATTCAGTGCCAAATTTGATTTTCTGCAACAACATTCCAGACAAAACAGTTTTGCAAAGAACTTTTCACGCTGTACACTCAGTTGATGGCATGATACCACTACATGTTGTAGTGTTTCCTTTTCAATTATAACCCTACAGTGACGGCAAAAGTTCATTTCAGATGATATAACATTTCTTCGAGCAAGGATATCCCTTGTGGGCCACAAATGGCGTAAATATTTGTTCCTTATGCTCGGAAACGGACATTTCGATAAATAACTTGACATTTGACGTAACCTTTTATGACCAAAGCTGAGCGTATCAAAGTCCTTATATTTCATGCATTTCACTCGATTTTTTATCCAGTCCCAATGATAACATTTAGCCTTGGCACGTATAGGATTTTCAAGTAAAAGCACTATCGTAATGACTGCTTCCACCAAGGCATTCAGTACACAATTGCGCCATTTTAGAGGAAAACTATGGTTAGATGAAGTTAATTGGTAAGCTACAACACTCAAAAGATTATTAGTTTCAAAACCCAATAGGCATTTTCAGAAAAAGGTGCCCAATCGCCATAAAACACGTCCAGCCAGAGATACCAAGCCCAATTCAAATCGGGGTGCAGTTTGGGAGTCTTAATACTTTCTTCCAAAAACGAGCTTCTATTACATTCTACATCTTGAGTATACAACATAGACTATTCCATAGATCAATATAGGAATCACTTTTTGTTCGTAAAAAAAGAAGCACATGTTTGTATGTGAATTTCCCATATTTGAAGAGTAAAATCTTTGCTTGCGAGACCATGGCTGTCAGTTTAGTCTGTATGTTGATTAGAAACAGTGAGTTTGTTATAGTGTTCTGTATTGTCAGACCCAGATATTTATATTCTGATACAATCTTCGTGGGCTTGTTCTGACGAGTCCAGGTGTAATTAATAGATCTGGATTTCCCTGAATTTTTGCAAACCAATACTTGTGATTTTTATAAATTGACTACCAATTTGTTTGTTTCAACATATGTGGCCAAGGAAGAGAGTAAGTTCTGCAAACCCTTTGGAATTTGAGATATCAGTACTAGGTCATCAGCGTATAGATTACCCCGTTTTAGAGCATCAGACACGATGTTAAGAAAGGACTCCCCATGTCCAAAATGAAACTTATATTGTTATATTCTGATGTTTAAGGTTTGTTTTTAAACAATCAGCATAATCAAATAAAGCTTAGTGCATATGCATGATGTCTGCTATTTTTACACACAAAAAAATATGTTTTCTATAATCTACAAAGATTTGACATTTTCTGTGGCCCTTCGTAAGAAGGCCATCCAATCCTTTTTTGTTTCGCGCTCTGGGACTTGCAGGTTTCCTCAGTTTCAAATAGAAAATAAAGTAAATCAAGACACATTACTGGATGGCCTAACTCATGCCATGTGAAACTAGAGGGCTCTGAATAGTCATATTTCCTTTGCACTATACCTAACAGCAGGCTGGATGTTTGTACTAAACATTTACTATAATGCAATCATACAGTGATTTTAAACAGAGGCTTGCAATACTTTGCATTCTTGCAATTTTAGTGAGTCATTTAAATTCCCAGGTTAATTGCACCAGATGGGATTAGCACGTTTGCAAAATGTCAGCTCACTGAATTTGTCCTCCTTTCCACTGTTGTGGAAAAGTGAGGAGTAATTTTAAAATATAGGTAAAATCACCTTTACTCCTTGCTTTTCGACCACGCAAGGGGAAACGTCTAAATGCCATGGCAGCGTTTACAATGGATTGTTATGGATGATCCAAAAGCTTTTTCACCAGGTGTCTTTTCAGCCGGATTCCATAGGAATCCATTACATTAAGGCCAGCATGAAAATCCATGCTTGTGCTAATGAACCCACATTTGTATGTCAGAGGGGGAAAAGTTATGGCATCCCTGCTCCCTAATTGCCCCATATAGATTTAGCAAAATGAGGCACGGCAAAAAAAGACTGACACATCTAACGCCATTCTTTTGTGATTTGCATCAGAGTAACCCGCTTAGTCTCCCATTCAGGATGCGAAAAATAAAGCTACAAGCATTCTCTTTTTGCTAAACATGGGTCTATAAGGAATTCAATATACCATATGATTTGTGTGGCATTCTTTAGAAGACAGCATTATTGTAGCGATTGAAAGCCAAAACCTAACCATTTGTACCAACTAGAGCTCTGAATGTAATGTGTCAAGTGGCTAAATTGCAGAGCAGGTTAAAATCTTTGTTTCATTACTTAATCAAAGTGTGTGATCCTGGGAAAATTATGTAATGTCACTGTGCCTTATCTGCAAACATTGGGAGTAGCTAGAATCGATTAATAAAAAGCCTCCTTTACAATGGGGCCGATCTAATGTTTAAGAAGAAAAATTGTGTCCCTTTGTTGCTCCTCTGCTAACGGTCTCAAGGGAAGTCACCTAGAATTGTGTAATTGTAACACTGTGCCCGTCTCAGTCCCATATCACACAATTTGGCCAGGGGATATATAGTCTGACCAGCCAGTCAGGGGTACAGTTAGGGCACTAGAGATTCTGCAACAGTGGACTGGCTGCAGCAGAACAAACATTAATTTCCTCCCCTGCCACCATTAGCGCCAGTCATCAGTGTAGCTTGAACAAGGCACAGCTCTACCCGATAGTAAAATGATAACCTATTTGCTATGAAATTATGTTATTATTGAGTCTGGCATAGGACATCTTTATCCATTTTATGGTCTTTTGGCATTTAGTAGCTGGAAGCCCAAGAGGTAAGGTAGGGCAATAATGTAGAAGTAGAAGGAACTTGGCAGCTTTATTGCAGCATTAATGTGTGAAGTTCTGAAAGGCTAGGGCTCTGTGTGGAGTGTACCTTTTAGGTATTTTGAAAGTTATCTGGAGCAGTGGTTAATGTGTGTGCTTCAGGTTGGTAATGTGAATGCGTGTGATTGTCTATGGTGTCTGGCACAGGGTTGTGTCAGTGTTTCTGTGGTAGATAGGTGTGGTGCACATTCCATTGTGCTATCATTAATAGGAAGCGTTCAAGCACTACACTGGTCCATCATACATCCATGCTTCACGGATTCCCTAAACACTTCTCTGTGAAGTTTTGGAAAACTGCCTTCCTGGGAAAATGCTAGTTACCATGAGGAATCACGTTTTCCTTTTCTTTCATCATGTACATTTCTTCCAACATTGCACAATACATATTCATATACACATAATGACACCACCTCTTCCCCCATCCCCATCATACTCATTCTTTTGTGCCTCAATGTAGCTCTTCGTCCTATTATTTCTGTCTCTATTGTTTTGTTTCACCTTTTACTTTACCATACTACTCTTACTTACTCTAGACCATGGCCTAGGTATCTCTGGTGGGGTCACTGTGCCCCTATGTATCATAGAAGATCTCAGTTCTGTAAAACCACTGAGGTGGTGATTACAGTGGCATAAAATACAACATTACGTGCTGTTTCGGTGTTGTAATGTGTAAAGATATGTTGTTGGAATGATTTAGAGGGGACTATTGTTGCCATTCTTTGTCCAGCAGTCCAAACAATAATGACCAACAAACTAGGAGATTTCATTTAGTTGTGAATGCCCATATACAGAATTCTTTCTACAGCTTGTAGGCCTTGGTATGCTGCACTATGCAATGTTATGCTATTACAGGTTATGCTGTTTCAGGCCCACATTCCTCTCATGGCCCACTGACACTTCAAAGACACACCAACTATAGCACCAGGTGTACATGTGATTATGGTACAACACATCTTGTCATGCACCATGAACTAGCAAGAGGAACTCTTTAGGCATTTTCAACCTTAGTGGGAGGGGCGTTTCTTCTTCTTAAAAAGGGATATGTAAGGCCTGACAGGCGAACAGTTTTTTAATGGCAATGTTGGTACAGTTGCTAGCGATTAGCATTATGAACATGTGCTTCACAGTCAAAATGCTGTCATATATGTTTCACCATCATGAAAGTGTATGAGAGTGGAAATACCAACATATATCTGGTAACAGGCAGTGTGTAAAAGTGTTACATATGGCAATGCTAGCATACACCATACATATAGGCCTCATAAACAGATGCTTTAGAATAGTAATGCTGCCATATTTGCACAATACCCGGTGTACACTTTGTGACCTGGCATCCGTCAACAGGATTTCTTTCACAGAACCAATTGTAAGTGTATGGATTTTTACTACGTTTTCTGACAAACATTGTACTGCAAAGTGCACCATTCCCACCCATTATTTAAATAAATAGCCAAGAGGGAGACAGTCATCGCAAACCCTCTTGCACTGGTCGGACAACAAGGCAGAATCATGTTTGGGGATACTTGTGGTCTTGTGCAGAAATGTGAACAAGCAGCTTAGGCGGGACTGCCCCTTTTGGGGTGGGACAAAGCCCGATTTTCATATGGTCTTTACCCTTTTGTAATGAGCTTGGCAGGCGAAGAACGATGGTCTGAAGGTTGCCCAGAGCAATGCCAGAGGTTAAGGTTAAATCTAAACCTTCCAGCTATCACCGCTTTTGTTTTTCTGCAGTCACCCTGAGTGCAACGGGTATGATATGATATGGTATTTATAACACTTCTATAGACAAATATTTCAAGGCGCGACGAGGTATGGGAGGGGGAACAGAGGGAAGACAGAGACAACGATCTTACTAGGCCAGGTGTCATTCAGATTGCGCAAGTGCACGTGAAGGGAGAAGGGGAAAAGTGCGGGGGTCGGGGGGATGTGCAGTACATGGGATAAAAATAATAAATACACAATAAATAGGAATATGGCCAGCTGGTGGCAAGTGCAAAAGTAAGTGCAGACATCAGGTGTCAATTGCTGGTAGGGGGACTGTAGGGATACAGAAAAACAGTCCCAAGTGCAGGGTTGCCAGGGAGGCAGTGCAGGTGTGCAACTGGCGGGGGAGGTGACCTGGGCCCGAGACCCGAAGGGTGGGCAGATAATCAGGGCAGTTTAAGTCAGGAATTCAGCAGAGGAGAGGGGGAGAGAAAGCAGAAGCAAAGAGGAAGGTTTTGAGGTGCTTCCAGAACCAGAGATGGTTCTCCTCAAGTTTCAGGGAGGCTGTTCCAGAGGGAAGCCCCAGCCAAAGAAAGATCTCCCACCAACTCGTTGCTTGGAGAGCGACTGACCCTGAGGGAGTTGGAGGCAGATGAGCGAAGAGCTCGAGAAGAAAGATATTTAGGAAGAGAGAGTTGAAGGTATTGAGGCCCCAGGCCCCAGAAGGCCTTGTGGACAATCTAGAGGGTTTTGAACTTAATCCTCACAGCCACTCGGAGCTAGTGCAGAGATTTCAGTCCTGGAGAGATACGATCCCTTGAGGCCAAGGACAAGTCTTGCAGTCATGTTCTGGGTGAGTTGCAGAGGGCAGAGAGTAGAAGCAGGCAGATTTAGAAAGAGGCTGTTGCAATAGTCCAGCCTAGAGAGAACCAGAGCTCTGGAGACAGTGAGCCTCAGGGGGAAGGAGAGGAAAGGACGAATACCTCTGAGGAGGTGCAGCTGGTAGTGCGACATCTTAGAGACATCAGATGTGAGGAGAGAAGGAGAGTGTGGAGTCGAAGATGACCCTGAGGTTTTTAGCCTTGCAGGTGGGAGTAGGAAGAGGGCCAAGAGAGGCCGGCCAGAGAGTGACAGGAAAGGAGGGGGCGGGTGTGCCGATGAGGAAAATCTCAGTCTTACTGGCATTATGGCAGAGATCATTGGTGGCACACCACTCCTGGATAGCAGACAGAATGTCAGAGAAGAGTGAAGGAGAGGAGGTGGCTGTAGGAATTCTAAAAATGAGCAGAGTGTCATCCGCATAGCACGGGAAGTTGGGGCAGAGAGCGGCAATGCGGCGGGCAAGAAATGCCAGGTATTGGTTGAACAGCCAGGGAGAGAGGTTAGACCCCTGGGGAACAGCACAGGTAGAAATAGAAATAGAGGAGAGGAAGGACCCAAGTTGGACCTGGGAGGGTCGATCAGAGAGGAAAGAAGTCAGCCACACCAGGGCCTGATCGGTGATACCCAGGTTATCACGGAGACGGTTGAGCAAGATGGAAGTCTTGACTGTGTCAAAGGCAGAAGAGAGATCAAGTAAGATGAGGACACAGGGGTGTTGGGATCAAGGTTGGACAGCACGTCTTCACAGATGTTCAGGAGAGCAGTTTCTGTGCTTCTGGCAGCTCTGAAGCCAGACTGATGATCATGAAGACAGCCAAAAGATCCAGTGTGAAGATTTATCTGGGAGATGGCTAGCTTTTCCAGGAGTTTGCCCAAGAAATGAGTGATGGAGATTGGGTGATAGTTAGCCAGGTAGGACGGGTGGGCAGAGGGTTTCTTGAAAAGAGGGTGCACAAGGGAGTGCTTCAGGGGGGATGGGAAGACTCCAGTTGCGAAGCAGTGGTGGCAGAAGTCGGCCAGGGCAGAAGCCAGGGTGTCAATGTGGTCCTTGATGGTTTTGGAGGAACAGGGATGAACCTGTTTTGACGAGACTTTCCTAGATCGGATTGGTCTAGAAACCTCGTCTGGGGAGAAAAGGGGAAAAGCAGAGAAGGAGGGAGGAGAGGTGGCCAAAGAAGGGCCAGAGGAAGAGCAGGAAGTAAAGGGAGGAGGGAGCGAGGACAAGCGAGAGGACACAATGTCATGAGTTTTAGAGATTAAATGAGAAGCCAGAGCCGTGCAGAGGGCCTGGGAAGAGACAGACGAGGTAGAGACTGCAGCAGGATTGGCTAGTTTCTAGTAGATTTGAAAGAGTTCAGCCGAGTTGTTAGATGCCGCAGAAACGCAGGCTTGGATGTGAGCTCTCTTCTTGGTGCGGACAGAGAGCCGGTAATGCCTTTGGAGCAGGCGGCAGGCCAGTTTGTCAGAGGATGTACCAGAAGCACGCCATTTCCTCTCAGCCACTCTGCACTTGCGTTTGAGGGCGACAAGGTCTGACCCGGACATGGGTCCTGTGCCTGCTGGGCCTAGAGACCATAGCTACTTCTCACTAATGCGGCGCAAAGAGGCCGAAACATGATTGAGGAGGCTTGCGGTGTGAGGCAGAATGGATGTGACCAAGCAGTTTGGGCTGAATTGCCTCTTATGTACTTTTCTAAGGCAATCCAAATAGAGAGTAATGGGAGAAGGAGTCTTATTGAGCTACTACATCAACACTCACTTACTACTGAGACTAGAAGGGAATGCGGAGCAATACTGAGTAACCATTGCAACAGTCTGGTGGTTCACAAAGAGGGATTGGAGCAAACCAGATAAAAACCAAAGAAGGACATGACAAGGCGTTAAGTCATCCCTGAACGAAACACGAGAGCCAAAACCAGCCCCATGTGAAGGCGGGTGCTGACCGTGACGCCAAGGACTTAATCACATTTCTTACCAAAAAAGTACTCCCTTTTGTCCAGGAGAAGGGAGTCATTTCTCTGGACCAAGAAGATACCTGCTTTTGATTTAGTTATCTTAATGTGTAATGGACGGAATTTGGACTTTGACAGTTGTGAGGCATGGTATTCCCAGGTATGACACTGACACAAAAGGTACAATTGGTAAAACCTTTATGGAAGTTTTCAATGGGGTTGGAGAAACTCCTACTTTACCCTGTAGCTAGGATGGGAGTAGTCTCGACCATCAAAAAATAAATATAAAAGTCCTAGTTCAGTCAGTGAAATCAAAAATGGTCTATACTACAAAACCTAATGCCTGCCCCATCTCTTTTCCAAAAAGTGTTTAAAGGAGAATATGTATGCAAAGGAAAGTCAGTGTTCAAATATAAAGACTAAAGTTGGCCGAGTCCGCTCTCCTCCCCACGTTAGACAGCACGGAGAAAGGTGGTCCCCATAGGCAGGATGACACACACTGGCTCAGATTCTTAACATAAAGGTAGTTCAAAATGTGGATCAAGGCCCGCCTGGCCTTCCATGTTAAAGTCTCACTTTCCAGCTTCCAAAACACAGTTCAACAAAAAGTTCATGCCCGTCTCCTTCAGTCGGGCTCAGACCTTTCAAAGCAAATGTTCACGTTGGTCTCCCTTAATCGGGCTCAGACCTTTTCCTTGATGTTGAAGACTTCTGAATGTGCGTGGCTTTTTACTATAGACCGTCCGCAGGACCACGTCGACTTTCCCTTTTAAATCACACTCTTGCGCTATTTGCCCCAGTGTCTCTTGATATGGGTAGTTTGATGTCATAAGCACCAAAGTTCAACGTTCACCTTTTACTCTCCCCTTCTCTCAGGATTAATTTTGATCACTTCACTTTTACAGTTCATTCACTTTATCACTACAAACATTTCACCTATCACAAAGACTTTAGAGTGGGCTACTTTATTTTCCTGGACCACTCCGTTACTCAGTATCGCTCGTTTCACAGCTATCAGTATTTCAATGTTCATTCACAGGTCGCCTTTCTTTTCGTCTCATCCGCACGCGTGCAGCCTTCAATTTGTTCGATATATTTTTACCACTTCAATCTTTCCTTGACGCACACCAGTCTTTCATGTCTCTTGCCAACTCACCGGCGGTGTGCGTTTCTTTCTTTGCAGTTTTTCACAAGTCAAGGCTAATACCACAGGCTTGGCCTCGCCTCCCCAACTCTGCCGTTCAACCGGGAGGGTCTCTGGCGTCCTTGAAACACAATGCAGCTTATTGTTTGGGATTTGGCTTTTTCCAGGCATCTTTCGCGGCCTTTCGGAGGCAACAACCTCCTACAGGTAACTCCTGGTGTTCTCTACCCATTCTCTTGTCCCCTGGTCCGTTGCTCTTCTCCACTAAATTCGCCTTTGCCCTGAAAGTTCTGCTCCTTCTCGTGCTGCACCTAGCTCAGAGTGTGTCTCTATGTTCTTCCTTTTATCCGTGTGAGGCGTGCAAATTGATATCATGCATGCACTTTAAGTCAAGTGCCTGACTTTGTCTGACCCGATTAGCGGGACATGTCTAAGGGTTAGCCTCTTTACTCTCAGTTGCCCTTTTCCTCAGCCCAGTGTTTGTGTAGAAAACGGGGTTTGGGGGGGGGGAGTTGGGACATCAGAGAATCTAATGGGTACAGGAAAGAGGGGAATACAGCATCTCACCATCGGTCATCTCACCCCACACCCCGAAGACCCCTCACCCAGGTGATCCTTCCGCACTGGTCCACCTGAGAGAGAGATTCAAAGGTGATGGCCATGCTCTGGCCACCTGAGAGAGAGAGAGAGAAAGAGATCCCCAGGAACTAGTAGGCGAAACACCATTCGGTTTGTCACACGCTGGACATTGGGGAACCCCCTCAGAGTTCAGGCGAGATAGGGCTTTTCTTTTCCTTTTTGCCTTGAATAACTGTTTATAGCAAACACTATGACCCCTCGTGTCTTTTTCTATCACTGCATAGTTTCTCTCGCTCACTGACAATTTCCTTGAATAGTATGCCACCGGGTGCTCTATTCCCGTGATTGCATCTTGCTGTAGTAAGACCGCACCAATTGCGTAGTTCGATTCGTCTGTTTCAACCACAAATGGCTTTTCATCATCTGGATGTCTAAGAACAGGAGCCGACATGAAAGATCTTTTCAATTCCAGGAATGCCTCCTCGGCCTGCGTGTCCCAGAGAAACGGCACCTTGGTACTAGTCAGGCGGGTTAGACTGTTGGCTAGTTGAGAAAAACGTGGAATGAAGCATTGATAAAAGTTGGCGAAGCCCAAGAACTTAGTTCTGCACCCTTACACAATGCTACCATTTAAGCTCTTGAACACATACATTCTAAGCACCACTTGGCACAAATATTTAAATTTTGCATTTCACAGCCTCTTATAATACGGTTTTATAGTACAGAGGTCTCAGGTTTCCTGTGGCTGTGCATGAGAAGGCTATCCAGTTCTGGTTGTGCTTGGAATTCTGGGAATTGTAATTTTCATATATTTCCAAGTGCCACAGCACCCTTGATAAAAGAATAAAAAAAACTAAAATGACGCAAGCACCCCGTTCTGGTGCACCTGCAGCCACAGGGGCCTAAAACATGATTTAAATTTAGCACCCCTGGCGACTGCCCAGTTTGCCCGTGCCCAAAGGTGGCCCCGCCTCCACCCCAGTGCTCTTATGTTTGCTCACGATTATGTTTGGCAGACCACCCAGAACCTCAGCTTAAAAGAACCCCCTTTTCTTGGCAGAGGACAGCATGTATAGGAGATAGGCTCACCTCCTTGACCCTCCCCAGAACTATCATCATTTACTTGAATCACAAGGTGTGCAATGAGTCCTGTAAAGCACGGCAGGTGGATAAGAGCAAAATGAAACTGTAGCATGAAAAGAAAAAGAAGTTATAGAGCACAAGAAAATAAGCAGGTAGTTACAGACGGGAACAGAGCACATGCAGGTGGTTACGTGCAGCAGAGTGGGAAAGGAACACTCATCCAATCATTAATTTAATCACTCATTCATCTTTGCATACTTACCCCTCTTCTTCCAACCCTCTAACTTTTCACCCCCTTTCTCCACAAAAAGACTGTCTAAATCATCTCTTTCCTTTCCCCCACCCCATTTTTTTTTCTCTGCACTGCATAACATTGTCATCAATTCCTTTTCTTTGTTTTTCTTGTATTCCCCATCTCACAGGCCTCGGATAATCCCTGTCCGTTCATCGCACAACAGAAGTGAAAGGTAGTGGGCAACTAATGGCAACTGAGTTATGCTACTTTTATATTTAAGTGACAGCATAGTTCCACTAGTTTTAACAATCATACTTGGATGATGAATCTCCCATTCCCTCCCACCCCCCCCACCAACTATTGAAGCCTTAGTTCCCCAGCCCCTCACCTGTGCTTCAGATGATCCCCATGTTCATAATCATGCTGCATATTAACACTATGTACCTGCACTGTATGCAATGTATTTGATTATCACGTGCCTTGTATGTTACTCGCTTCTCTTGGAGATGTCAAGTTAAATAAATAAAAGTTTTTAAATAACAACCATTTTCATAGTTTGGAAATTTTACTTTTAAAGCTAATGCTGCCTTCTTTATTTGACTTGCTAGTCTGTGAACCTTAACACTTCACTCGGGCAGTAAGCCAATATTTTAGACATTGCCAAATACCACTTTCCATCACTTGTGTGGGACTCGAAGGGCCTGCATGGAGACACTGCTCTGCTTAAGACGCAAGTTTGAGTAATAATGCTGTGTAAGTGGGGAAGCATGTATTAAAATGTGCATGCATCATGTTCTTCTTAAACGCCCTGATGGAACCCAGAGGGACAGCATTTCTTATTTCACAGACTTGTGTCATTTTGGTATACATATTTGCACACTATCCTTTTTTGTGCTTGCTTAAAGGAGTGTATATTTATTTTTGATATAAAAACAGACACTCCCGGAACAATTTGATGTCATTATCAGCATCCTCCAGAATAGGTACAGAGGAAGAGTTTATATCATAACATTATTATTTCCCTTATCCCCATGAAATTCCGTTTTTTAGAAAGCACAGAGGTGACTACACCAGTAGGTTTCTTTACACTTACACCATTATACATTGAAAGAAAAATAAACTACTGTACAACAGTATAACACGTCGAATCAGCGTTGTCAACAAAAGAAAAACCCCAGACAGTCAACACCCCTTCACAGTTTATATAGACTTGTAGTAGGGAAACCTCCCAAATGAAGATACCTTTTTGGTCCATCTCAGAGCCTTTGCTGTCTACCTGCCTCAACCCAAACCTTTAATTCCATGCCAGAAGCCAAATTACTAAATTATGCATTTGTTATGAAGGAGAAGAACAAGGGAGCAATTTCAAATCTGACAATGAAGCAGAATAGATCAATTTAATTTTTGTCCTCGATTCACACAACAGCCACTGCTGCAGTCTCACCTGCTCAAGGCTTCTGTAGTGTGCCCGACAGAGGGTGCAATACCCTCTCTTGCGCTGCATACCTGTTACCCCAGGTTCTGCCTTATGTTGTAGCTGTGCCCTCAAGCTGTAAGGAGACAAAACAGAATTACTCAGATATGTAATATATCTGTGTTATGGAATCATTTTTGTTATTAAGCAAAGAGTAAGGTTTAGGAATAATTAGCTCACGATTATAGAACAGACAGGGCCATTAGGGGGCGAGGGGGTTGAGAAACAGAAGACCTGAAGGGCCTGGTTATCCGATGAAAATCTTCATCATTATCCACTTGGATATGTTAAACCTGTGACATTACGATGGAGCCTGTAGAGTACATCGTGCGCCTTGACCTCCTGTGTCCCTATACTGGATGGCTCAAGAACAAGAACCTACTGCCTCTAAAGAGGACTGCATTATTCGAGTACCAGGAATACCAAACTAGTAGTTGAGCTTAAATCCATGCACAGTCAATGCCTTTCTGTATCCTTGTGAAATCAAAGAACGCATTACTTTAGGCGATAAACAGCACGTTAAGATTGTTTTAATTGCACTTCTCGTCGCATTTTTTAGATTTTGCTTTTATTCCTTTAAAATCTTTTTTAACAGAATGTTCCAGAATTACAAACACACAATTTGGAAACTTTTGAAGAGGGAGCTTATAGATTCCCTTGCATATAAAAACAAGACAACACGCAACAGAATACTGGGCAATAGGCCTTGAAATAGAATAAATTCTGTTTAAACCCTACAAGGGAAAAAGGACAATATGTATGGATTATTGTAAGGAAACACAAAAATTGAGATGCTAAAATGCTGACTGTGCTGCCGGCATTTTAGTGTATGCCGACTCCCATGACTGCGCCCAAAAGAAGTGGAAGTTGCAGGGGTGTCCCCCGCTCTCCTTGGTGACAGTAATGAGTGTCAGGGGTTGCAGGGGTGTCCCCCGCTTACCATTACGGTAAGCGGAGCACAGGAAAAAGACAAAGCATTTTTTTTAAATGACCTTGCAGCGTCAGCACCACCCCAGGTAAGTGTGAGAAACTGATGCCGCAGGGATTTTTTTAAAGGATCAATCGATATATGCTAAAAAAAAATACATGCCCTATTCATTGGAACAATACAATTCCTGAGATAACTTCCACTTTAAGTATTGTGTATACATCATTGGTGTAAAGGTTAAGGAGACATTGGGCGAGGAGACATCCCAGCTGTGCACCTTGAGTCACCTAGATTTCCTTGCTAAGTCTATCATCCAGCACAATGATAACCAGTGTTGGGGTTTTTGTACATAACTAAATGTTTGTAGCTTGCAGTACTGGGTCTACTTTCAATTGTTCAATATTGCTAAAGTGTCAAGATCTATCCGGTCTACCAATGGTTTGGCTGTAGTCACTGGCTGTGGTGCATGGGGTCCCCCAGCGATCGTCATTGTCCCTGTTATTGTATATTTGCCCAGTACTCAATATCTTTTTCTGAATTTGGTTTGTGTTAGCACTCATATGCTGACAACTCCCAGATTTATGTACAGCTTAAACACCCACTGAAGGCAATTCAGAGAGTTTTAGCTTGTGCCAACAAAATTAAAATGTGGATGCTGCAAAATAAGCTCCAGCTGAATCCATCAAAAACGGAGATCACTGTTAAAGTCTCTAAGAGAAAGATGGTGTAATCCGTGCTCAGCCATGTTTGGAGCTCCTACAACATTTTCAGGTGCAGTTAAAAATCTTGGCTGCATCTGGCAATCTAGCATGGACAGCAACATCTATGTTAATCAGATGGTTACATCTATGTATTACCAACTGAAACTTATCAAGCCCATCGTGCCTCTCATCGTGCAGAAAAGGACAGTCCAATTGTGGTAGGCATACTCACAAATTCAAAATTGGACTACTGCAATGCCCTTCTTATGGGTGTCCAAATCAGGAGACTGCAGGTTGCACATAACTCTGCAATCAGGCTGATCTTTTCATTGCCAAGAAAGGCAACGGTTTCACAATATCGAAAGAGCATTCATTGGCTCCCAGTTCATCAGCGAATCTTGTTTAAGATTATTATGTTTTGTTTTTAGGTGCATTCATGGCCTTGCACCAGCCTATATGATCGCAAAAATTGAAACCTATTGTCCAAACCGATCTCTCTGCTCTGCACACAAGTGTCTTCTGACAGTGCCATCTGTTAAAATGAAAACGTGGGGTGGCAGACAGTTCTCAATTTTGGGCCTCGGTCCTGGAACTCCCTTTGCTGAAACTTCGATGGACCACTTTCATTTTTGTATTTGTTTTATTTGTAACGCGCACCATCAGGCCCGGAGGTATCAGGGCGCAACTTAGACATGGTTACATGAGCGAACAGTTACATAAAATCAACAAATTTACAGTACATAGTGATCAGGGCATACAGGCAATATATACATATATACAGACGTAGCTTGTGGCTTGTGGCATGTCCCCCTTTAGAATTTAACATCTGCACCTAGATGCAGTTTCTGTTTGTACCCTACGGGGAATGCCCTCTATGAATGCTAGAATCAAATCAAATCAATTCCTCTTCTGTTTTGCATAGCGCTGCTTCTAAATCCTTATGCGATTTATTTTCTAGTTTTACTATGGCCGGATCTCACTTATCAATAGGCTCACCTGTTCCTCAGAATACATTTGTTTCCGAATAAGCTGGGAGTTTGTATTGGGGGTTTGTGTACCCTGCTGCAGGCCTTAGAGGATAAAGTCTGGTTGTGGGTGGGGCCATCAGCTGCACAGGTACTGGAGTCTGTGACAACTGGATGCGTTTTGAGGTTGTCTGGGGCAAGACTCTGCAAGCATTGCAGCTGGTGTCGTATTTGTGCTCCTGAAAAGGTGGGGCTTCTGTACCTTCTGTATCTCCCTTTTCTTTATTCACACCCTCAACTTCCTCATACAGTTGCCACGGACAAATATTTTCCCTCCTGTTCCCACTGCCCACTCATTATTGTACTTAATTATCTTCTACCCATAGGTTGGGAGCTCTTTGCACATATGCTCTACTGGAGTACTCTTTCTTTTAAATCACACAACTGATCAGTGCCTAATACACACAAAAGAGCAAAACATTACTTTCAATGCCACCTCTGAGGGCTGCACCCCACCCCTCCAATGGCGCACCTCTCAGTCCCTGTATAAGCACAAACAACAAAAAAGGCAACAGAGAACAATACCCGAACACAAAATCACAGTGTGTCACCGCGCACAAACAATCACAAAAACCACCACACATATTTACAACTAACGTGACATCACCGCTCCTCGCTACTGCAGCCCTCTTCAGTTTCTACTAAAATAAAAAACAAAGCAAAACAAACCACATGGTTCACACGCCACTCACTCCACTTCCGCATGTATACTCATTATCCTGTTGTAGTTCTCTGATCAGGTGCATTTTCTCGCTATGGTCTTCCGAAGTCTTCTGGGGCTGCGTCGCCCCTCAATGGTTTGCACTTTAGGGGCAGGCTCAGGCTTGAAGTGATCAGGCAAGCCTCTGGGTAATCCCGGCGCTTGCTGCCTCCTCGTGGTCTGTGCAGTCTTCTGCTTCCTGCAGCTTAGCCTCGCTTTCCCAGGAGTGTGGCGGAGGAGCTCACAACTATTCGGAAGAGACTTGGATCCCCGTACGGGCCAGCAACCATTTAAGGCAAGCCCCAAAATCAAATAATAAAAATCAATCCAATAAGCCAAAAATAATGCACGAGATATGAGAAAAACAAAAGGTTTATTACACTTGGGAAATTATCAAAAAGACATTCAACATGGCGACCGAAAAATGGCTGCATTTATAGTAATTATCAGAGGTGAAATTACATGAAATTTTATAGGTTAGTCACAAATCCCCAGCCTATGACTGGGCATTGCCATGTGCACTATAGGTGAATCTATACAATAGCTAGCCCAATTGGCTTATTCTAACCTCATGACCCTAGCAAGACATCAGATTATTAATTAATTGGCACTGAGATCATCTTTCTTCCCATGATGCTGATTGGATGCTATGTTTTAGAACTTGTAACCTCTGGGCTTTATAGGTGATTGGCTGTTCCAAGCCAAGAGGAGTATTGTGGACTCATTATTGTACTTAATTATCTTCTACCCATAGGTTGGGAGCTCTTTGCACATATGCTCTACTGGAGTACTCTTTCTTTTAAATCACACAACTGATCAGTGCCTAATACACACAAAAGAGCAAAACATTACTTTCAATGCCACCTCTGAGGGCTGCACCCCACCCCTCCAATGGCGCACCTCTCAGTCCCTGTATAAGCACAAACAACAAAAAAGGCAACAGAGAACAATACCCGAACACAAAATCACAGTGTGTCACCGCGCACAAACAATCACAAAAACCACCACACATATTTACAACTAACGTGACATCACCGCTCCTCGCTACTGCAGCCCTCTTCAGTTTCTACTAAAATAAAAAACAAAGCAAAACAAACCACATGGTTCACACGCCACTCACTCCACTTCCGCATGTATACTCATTATCCTGTTGTAGTTCTCTGATCAGGTGCATTTTCTCGCTATGGTCTTCCGAAGTCTTCTGGGGCTGCGTCGCCCCTCAATGGTTTGCACTTTAGGGGCAGGCTCAGGCTTGAAGTGATCAGGCAAGCCTCTGGGTAATCCCGGCGCTGGCTGCCTCCTCGTGGTCTGTGCAGTCTTCTGCTTCCTGCAGCTTAGCCTCGCTTTCCCAGGAGTGTGGCGGAGGAGCTCACAACTATTCGGAAGAGACTTGGATCCCCGTACGGGCCAGCAACCATTTAAGGCAAGCCCCAAAATCAAATAATAAAAATCAATCCAATAAGCCAAAAATAATGCACGAGATATGAGAAAAACAAAAGGTTTATTACACTTGGGAAATTATCAAAAAGACATTCAACATGGCGACCGAAAAATGGCTGCATTTATAGTAATTATCAGAGGTGAAATTACATGAAATTTTATAGGTTAGTCACAAATCCCCAGCCTATGACTGGGCATTGCCATGTGCACTATAGGTGAATCTATACAATAGCTAGCCCAATTGGCTTATTCTAACCTCATGACCCTAGCAAGACATCAGATTATTAATTAATTGGCACTGAGATCATCTTTCTTCTCATGATGCTGATTGGATGCTATGTTTTAGAACTTGTAACCTCTGGGCTTTATAGGTGATTGGCTGTTCCAAGCCAAGAGGAGTATTGTGGAGTGAGTGACTTGATAGAATTCAACCAATCCCTGTGTGAGATGTGACAGTGTGATAACAAATTTATAACTTTACTTCCTCTTCCCAAAGACCTCATCGGTTGGCAACTTTCTAAAGTTTCCCACCATTATGAACTGTTGATTGCCAGTTCAACATTGCAACTCCTTGTTGGAAACATTTTGCTTCGCCTTCCTTTCTCATGGTTTGGAATGATTTCGTTTGCTCTGTTGGTGACCTCATAAACTGGGGCTTAAGTGTTTGCAAACTCTATTCTCTTGCAATGATATGAATATGTGTATGTGACTTGCAATATTATAAACATTCTCCTCACTAGTATTGTGTATGTGCAGTTTAGGGCTATTCATGCATTATCTATTAAAGTTATTGGTACCTAATCACTTCAACCTTATGTGCACTGATGTTTTGTATGGTTCCTATCTTGGCAACTGTATCTCTTTCAGTGAGGTTTTTCCTACAGAGGGCAGTGTTGCACTCTTTCTTAATAGGCCTGCTCTTCACTGCTCATTGTTTAATTCCCATCAACTTGTGACCTTCACTGCGATAGGTTTTAATGTACTGGCTAGGAACATAAGTTGTTATATAAATCCTTTGAACACAGACTTGGGAAGTCAGTTAAACTGATGTGTCTCAGCCAATCCCTCTGCAGCTTTTGCATGACTTCAGTATCCAAGTTCAGGCTTGAGAACGTGTTTGCCCACTTCCCTTGACCAATCAGTGCGCGGCCTTCAAGCATGCTGTGGGAATTTGCAGCTTGTATGCGTGTGCTTCTCTGCAAGCATCTGGCTGATATTTCCTGTTAAATAAAAAGGATTTGTAAGCTTCAGAGAAGGCTGAATATGTCTCGAGGCCTACTTGTGTTGGTCATTCAATTAGTGTACGAGTTCATTTGTCAATTGTTATCATTATGAGTTCGTCTACTGATTCCCTGACTAATGCTAAGTGTTTCTATAGCTGCTAAGGATATGTGGTAATACTCGGATGTGAGGTCTGCATTTATGGCTTACTCGCTGGGATTATGTGTTAAACGAATCTTCACGAGATCGTGGGTTACCTCTTCTTCCTGTAGACCGTGGAGTTGAGGTTGCCAGTATGTCGATGTATGATGGCCGATGAATGGGTAGCGCGAGAAATTAGCCCAATCCCCTCCTGACGATATAAGACAGGATGGCACTGAACCAACTCCCAACGCCACGGGTGGCACTTCTCAGAATTTGCGTGACGTCGGGACAGTGTTTCCACTGGCTGAGAAGGCTTGATGAAGTCACCGAAGATAACAGGGCTGAACACAGGAACTTCCAAGAAGGCAGTAAGGCACAGGTACCGGCAGGGCACAAGACAGGCAAAGGAGAACAGACTGCAAGGAAAAGCAGTACTGACAGGGAAATCCCCACAACCACTAGGAACCCAGACAGGACCTCCCCTACCCTAAACCAGGAACAGGCAAGGGATCCCTAAACCAGGAACAGACAAGGGATCAGCAAAATAGGGAAGAAAGGGTAGGGGGGCCAGGAAGCAAGAAGGAAATAAGGAAATGAGGCAGGACTAGGCAGAAAAAGGTAGAACAGGGAACTGGAGGGCTGGAAAACGAGCGCCAGGACTCCAGCAGCGCATACACAGTAACAACTGCGTTGAGACGTGTTGTCCCTGTGTATGCGGTGCCCTTTTATGGCCCGGGGTCAAAGCGAGGCTTGGAACGCATGTTCCGACACTGCGCATGCGCGGGACGTCGAATACTGACGATCCGCGCATGCGCAGAACCTCGCAAGATGGCGGCGTCCACGGAGCCCATCCGAACCGCGGGTCGGCGTGAGGAGAGACGCCACCGCGGGTACAGCCTCCATGAAGGAGGAGACCGCTGCGGCCGTGGACCAGGGACCCCAGGACAGGTAAGTGGCGCCCGCGAGCGAGCGCGCGGCGTGACATTATGGCTTACTTAAGCATTGCTACTAGGGCATTTTCGGCCCTACACTGGGACGTTTATATGTGTGGGGATGCTTTGTATACACGGTGTGTCTTTTCAAAAAGACTTTTGGAGCTTGTATTTGCGTGCACTTTGTGGGCTTTGGATGAACTCCCCAACAGTTCTGTCATGAACTGTCTTTCTTTCCCTCACAGGGTCTCATAACCTCTTCACTTTAAACTCTGCTTTCTCACATGAGTGTGGGTCCCAGACTCGCACTGCAGCATAGTGTCTACTTGCTTCCCTCACTTGCTAAGCATACACCTCTTCCTGCTTTAATTTGTTTGCATACAGGGTCCCAGACTCGCACTGTTGCGTTGTATCTGCTTGGTTCACACTGTTGCCATGTCTACAACTCTTCCTCGTTTGCTTCTGGGTCCCAGACCCCTCTTTCAGGCTACAACATTTACCCAGTTGCTACCCTGGACCTCCAACACCTCCCGGGCTTCCCACGTACAGGTTTCCTTCTCGCAGGTATAGGCAGTTCCCAAGCAGCTGTGTCCCTTTCTGCGGCTCGGGTAGCATTCGGGTCTCCAGCGGGCTCGGCAGCCGCTCTGTAGTTTTCATACGCTCCGCGGCTGCGCGTTCTGTATTGCGCACTTTGCCGGGCATTTGGCAGAATTACTATGTGGCTGCCTGAGTAGTCCTCGCCTTGTGAACTTCTTTCAGGTTCTCCAATTATCCAGTTAGGGCTTTCCCTTTGGCTTGTGTCAGCTATTCCCTGCTGTTTCTCCTTTCTGCTTCCCAGCTGATCTGCTTTCAAAATCCCGCTTAAAGGATAGTTCCGGGATTTTTTTTTTTAATGTCCCTACGGTTCGGCCATGTGTTTTTAAGCATAAATCGGTAGATCGTAGAAAACTTTCCTATGGACCTTACCCGACTTTTCGTCCATTAACGCACTCGAAATCAGCCGCCATTTTCTGATAATCCTATCATTTCCCCCCATCGCCCTGGCTCACCTGCTTTTGCGGCACTAAATCAAATCCCCCGCCCCTGATCCTGACATCAGCAGACGCGTACCGCCCATTTCCCAACGCCAAAGCACGTTTCGTGTCAACAATCGCTGCGCCTCAGCTAATGAAGTGTCGCCATGGAAATGGCAGGACGCCTCTTTCCTCTATAAGTATAAACACACCGTTTCACAACACACAGCAGCAGATTTTCGATTCCATTACTCTCTCTGTGTTACTTTGACTATTCTGTGACTCGTTTCTGTGCTCTGGTCAGCTACCTTCGCCGCTTCTAGGCCTTGTGAACACCTGTACCATCTCTGTAAATTATTTTACTTTCTTTACCACACAATGGCTACAATAATGCCGTATATGTATGAGCCCGAGTACACCGAGCAAGAACTACTGGAAAGGCAAGCATGCGAAAACGATGGGGATTCGGACGGCAGTTGGGAGGACCAGTCAACGGATGAAGAGCCTGGACCATGTCGCATGGACGGCGTCTCCACCTGGTGCACGTGCAATCGGTGCGAGCTAATGCCAACTGAGGAGGAGAACTGCTGCTGCCGTGAAAATTCCGGGTGCTTGGCCTACATTTCGGAAGGCGAGCCAAGTCCGCAATGCATCACCGAGCTGCCAGAGTTCAGGGAAGCCTGCCTCTCACGGACCGTGTTGAGGATGATGATGGTGCTTATGCACGAACTTCGCGGCACTGTTCGTCCGCGTAATCCGAGTAACGAGTAAGTATACTCTGGTTGTGATGTCAGTGATGCCACTACTATTTCATGGTCGTCTCCCACATATAAAATTACATCTACATATCATTCGAATGCATGTAAATTGGTTCCATATTGTGCATTTTCTAGATAGAATTTTTTTCAAAGCAGAATGACATTTTTTACCTGAATCGACAGTGATAAGAAAGTTTTGTCATTTTAATACAGTTTGCATCTTTCATTTTCACAGGTGGTACAGGCTGGTGGCCTATCGTTGCTTCACTTGTGGCTTTACGGGAGGCTCGGACACCGCGTTCGGAGAGTAATACCTGCCTGTGCGGTACTTGCCATTAGACAACATTTCCCCAGCGACAGTGGACAATACCGCGGATTTTCCCTGGATGTGCTGCAACCGGAACTTTACAATGTGTAATGTTTATTATTTATGTTCAATTGAAATTAAGATCTAAAATAAAACCCAACATATATTTTAACAATGGTTGTTTTGATTTTTTAAATGAATCTAGTGTGTCTCCATTGAATAGTCTTCCTGTGCCTTGTCTTGTCACACCACATGCCTCCGGCCAGCATCCTCCCTCACGCTGGCCGCCCACCTTCAATCCACATAACCGTTGAACCCATATGCAGCAGACATACATATGTTATTTTGCGGGTTGGCATCAAGCCTCCCGGCCTTGCCTCCTCCCCCAAAAATACTTACCACACCACTTTGTTCAAGCGTTGGCAATAAAAGGAAGGCCGTTGGATTTTATTGATACAAAACATGGTTATAGGTAAATAATCCATATGGTTGATCATAATAAATCATCCTTTTGGGCACCGGGTACAGAGATGACCCCCTCTGGCCCGTGCCGCCTTGCCACCACAGGCCAGCCTGCTGCTGACTAACTGCCTAGGCATCCAGGGTCTCCAGGGTGAACTGCACCCATATATTCTCCTGGGAGGGTGAGGTATTTATAAACTCACACCCCTGCCTTCCATGTATTAGATCCTGCAGCCTGCCTCTTACATGCAGTTAGATGGCCTCTCCTTGGTGAGGCCCTGCGGCAAACGAGTCTTGTCTGCACGACCACCGCCCCAATCCACCCCCCCCCCCGCCCTATCAAAGGCAGTTCGCACCAGGGTACTTGTGCTGGCAAGTGGAGCTGTCAGGGAGCGATAAAGGCCAAGAGGTGCCAAAGACCATGTACACTTCAAAGTGGTCTATAGAGCATGGGTTGTTGTTCCCATGTCTACCTCCAGACCCCGTGTCTCCTGCCAAGCATCCCCCCTCACGCTGGACGGCCCCCTGCAATCCACATAAGTGTGTCTCCATTCACGAGTCTTCCTGTGTCTTGTCTGCACGACCACCGCCCCAATCCACCCCCCCCCCGCCCTATCAAAGGCAGTTCGCACCGGGGTACTTGTGCTGGCAAGTGGAGCGATAAAGGCCAAGAGGTGCCAACGACCATGTACACTTCAAAGTGGTCTATAGAGCATGGGTTGTTGTTCCCATGTCTACCTCCAGACCCCGTGTCTCCTGCCAAGCATCCCCCCTCACGCTGGACGGCCCCTGCAATCCACATAAGTGTGTCTCCATTCACGAGTCTTCCTGTGTCTTGTCTGCACGACCACCGCCCCAATCCACTCCCCCCCCCTGCCCTATCAAAGGCAGTTCGCACCGGGGTACTTGTGCTGGCAAGTGGAGCTGTCAGGGAGCGATAAAGGCCAAGAGGTGCCAAAGACCATGTACACTTCAAAGTGGTCTATAGAGCATGGGTTGTTGTTCCCATGTCTACCTCCAGGCCCCGTGTCTCCTGCCAAGCATCCCCCCTCACGCTGGACGGCCCCCTGCAAACCGCATAATGCCACGACATATACACGTCATTCATTCACAAACACACCCCTGTTTCGAATTCTTTATAACCCACTTCATATTCTAATGAGAACTTCTTTGCGCTTTGCTAGTTAACCCGCGAAGGTGCTGGTTATCTGCTCTTCGTCTCTGTGAACTTCCGTGACCACTTCGAGGAAACTCGTCAGTTTGCAACCTGTGAACTGCTCCCTGTTCTACGACAAGAAACTACACTGATCCCTGCATCTAACTGTTTGTTCGTCAAGGTAAGGCCATGTACCATAATCATTTTGCGTCCAATTTCTTTTCGTTCAAGACAGTACATGCAAGGAACTAGTCACATGTTCTGAGTTTAGTCAAATTATCTTTCTATTTTTTTAAAGTTATTCAAATACTTATCCGCATGTGAATAACGTGTATAGTTCCAAGAACCAAAACAAACCTTGCATTGAACCTTTTATGTGTCATTTAATTTTTTAACACATTGGTATTCATAGAGAATTGTTGATCTTTACTTTTCAGAACTTTCCACAATGCCTGCCTGTTCCATTGGCGGTTGCCCTTCGAAGACCCATAATAAATCTGAAGGTACTATAATGTATGTTTTCCCTAAGACAATAGATCAGATAAGAGAATGGGTCCGATATTGCGGATATCCACCGTCTGAGCTTGAAAGTAGAGTCCTAGAAGTCTTTGCGGACAAGAGGGGTGATCGATACCGCATCTGCAGCAGGCACTTTAGCTCAGACATGTACTCCACATCATTGCTAATAAAGAAGAACACACCGCGAGCGAGGCGAAAATTGCTCTCAACCGCTATTCCCACTCTATTCGTCCACATCCCTCCACTGGTGAGTCAAGTTTACGTATTTATCTCTCGGCCCATTCGGTAGTGTGTAGCATTAGCTAACAATAATTTCCCCATTTATGTATCCACTCAATATGAAGGCGGAAGATTCTCCATCCGTGTCGTTATTGCAGTCATCAGCCACTTCAAGCGCCTATCGGGTAATCTTACTTAGCTATTCTGCCACTGACTTGTTTTAGGCATATAAATCAATAGTTTTAATTTATCGTGTGATTATTTTACCTAATGGTACACCCTTGTACTCGTCCTCTAGTCTTTGTTTTCAGTTATAATTATTGTTATCCAAAATAATGCAAGTACTGTCTTTCAGGGAGATGCTGAGGAGTCCAACGTATTGACGACAACCGTTGATGTCACTCAGATGCTCGAGGTACGTTTCCGGACAGTTCCATCGATGGAGATCATCAGATCTTGCATTCTTGTAGCGTGATTGTTACACACAATGTTTCTTTCGTTTTTAGCCATTGATATGTCCTTCTGTCGTCGCCCTCCTATGTGTCTTCTTTTTTCAATATTGTGTTAATTACTAATGAAAGTCCTATGTTTCAGGGAGTCGATGGAGCATTAGTCCAAGAAGAAGGGGGAGCATGCAGTTACGGGTCGGCGCAACAGCTTGCAGAAGTGTGCACTGCAGTTACATCGTCCCTTGATGTTCTTATGCATTTCGAGGTATGGATACTGACAGTTCGATCAAGCGAAATCATATGACGTGATTACATCCGCTATACTTCCTTCTTTATTAAACGCAAGTACTATGTTTCAGGGAGATGACGGAGCTTCTTCTACAAGAACATCACCCCTAGTAGTTGATGCAGATATCTGGGTGGTGACACTTCCAACGATCGAGCAAATCGAATCATATTTAGATATCCATTATTTATTTTAGACAACTGATCATTTGTGCAGGTCTATTTAGATGAGCCGTTGACGCCTGCACAAAGTGTATGTTCTTTTTAACAAAATAGAAAACCATACTAATGCAATTACTGTGTTTCAGGGAGTTACTGAAGCATCATCTTCAATAATATCATCAATGGAAGTCTATGAGGAGCCCGAGGTATGGATCTTGACAGTTCCATCTAACTAGATCAACAATACGTGAATAATTGTCGTGTGAATGTTCTACACAAAGTGTTCATTCGTGTTTTGCTATTGAGATGTACGTGGGTATTGGTCCCCAAGTACATTTTGTGTTTTCAATATTATTATACATACTAATGAAAGTTCTATGTTTCAGGGAGTCGATGGAGCGTCAGTGCGTGATGGATGTGCTTATCATGAAAATATAGTCGTTGCAGCGCAAGAGGAAGTGGAGACATGCACACACGAGTCGGAGCAACAGCGTCCCGATGTTGAAGTTCGAGGCAAGAAAGTTTCAAAGAAAAGAAAGCAAAAGAAGGTTAGTGTCCTGGTCACTATATTATGTTGTTTTTCACTGTTAATAGTTCAATACTGTAAGTTGTGTTTAAACTGAACATCCCTTTTCCAATCTGTCCTCTAGTTGCGAGTGGGTGTACGAACTAGATCTACACAGACAGTGAAGCGAACGAGAGATGTTGCTTGTCAAACCTTTTGGCAGGGACTTGAGACTGGAGATGCATCGTGCCAATGGGAAGAATATGAAGTGATTGACAACGGAGCTATACCACATCCAGCCATTGATAGTGAATGTCCTCCTGGTAGTTCGGATGCAGTCGGAGATCAATTCACAGAATCCACACCCGCAAAAACTAAGACCGCGAGAAAGTTGAAGAAATTGTTTTATTCACCCATCGCCGGAGAAGGAACAGATGTTGCAATGGAAGAGAATGAAGTGGACGACAATGAAACACCATCAATATCACTGAACATAGCGGAAGACGATATCAGAGATTCTACCTTTCATGTGAGTGACATGTCCTCAACGTTACAGGCCGAACCAGCTGGGATGCAGAGTGACAGTATAAGGAAAGAGGCCAAATTCATTGTATTCGATAGTTGTTTGATTGATATTATTATTCGGATGAAATGTGGGCATTCGGTTGGTGGGGAAGTATGTGGGGAGCCATTGATTAATGTGACTCGTGCAATTCAAGGCACTAACCTTAAAATACATGCCACCTGTACAAAATATCATCCTTTCTCATGGTCTGCACAACCCATGCTGGGGCAACTGCCAGCAGGCAATCTACTTTGTGCAGCGGCTGCACTTTTTAGTGGTTCAAGTTTTAAAAGGTTAGAGTCTTTCTTTCAGTTTGTGGGAATCCATTTCATTGCGAAAACTCAGTTCTACAAATACCAAACCGATTATCTATTTCCAGCCATTAGCGAAGCTTGAAGAATGGAAAAAATGTCTATTGATAGTACATTTGCGGGCAAACGGTTCAGGCTAGCCGGTGATGGACAGTGCGACAGCCCAGGATTTTCAGCCAAGTACTGCACCTACCACTTTCAGGACATGGAAAGTAAGAAAATTGTGAGTTCGGTGGTCGTGCAGGTGTCACAAAGTACATCCTCAGTGGCCATGGAGAAATTTGACTTTGTAGCATCATTGCAAGAACTACAATCGCGGGGAATGGTGATCGACCTGATAGCCACGGACAGACACGTTTCAATTGCCAAGACAATGAGAGAAGAGTACAAAAATATAAATCACCAATTTGACGTTTGGCATCTTGCAAAAACAATCAATAAAAAAATGTCGGCTGCAAGTAAAAAAAAAGATATGCAAGGTATTTCACCATGGTCCAAGTCAATCAGCAACCATCTTTAGTGGAGCTCAAAAACATGTGGAGGGTCGTTGGAAATTCTACTGGAAAAATGGCGGTCAGTAATGTTACACTGTAGCAACGTTCACCGCTGGACCACAAACCAACATTTCCACAATTGTGAACATGGCCATTTGTCCAAAGAGGAGGCACGGAAGAAGAAGTGGTTGATTCCTTCATCACCCACTCACAAAGCCATTGAAAAGATTGTATTTGATAAAACTATAACAAGAGATTTGAGGGGACTCATGGAATTCTGCCACACAGGAGATTTGGAGGTGTTCCACAATATGTGCCTAAAGTACAGGCCAAAACGATTGCATTTTGGCATGGAGGGCATGATAAATCGGACTCTTCTAGCGGTCTTGGCACATAACCATAATGTTGGCCGTCTTGAGGAGAACCATCTCCTTTTACGGAAGCACCTCAAAACCTTCCTCTTTGCTTCTGCTTTCTCTCTCCCTCTCCCCTGCTACAACTGGTCCACTGTCTGCGACCTCGGTCCTGGGCCCTTCCACTCTCCACCTGCACTGCCTCCCTGTCAACCCCTGCACTGGGGGACTGTCTCAGTATCCTACAGCCCCCCCCTTGACGTATAATACCTAGTTGCACTGTCCTAGCTATGAAATAATTTCGCGACCTAATATATAAAATGAATAATTTTAATAAAGATCTGATGGTGAGACTAATTTCATTTTTTATGTTTTTAAAACAGGTAATCCTTCATTATTGTATGTGTCACGAGTACCAGACACCGGCGGATGGCTTTTATAACCGCCAGTTGCTTCTCCGCGTGAACAACGTTAGCACCCTGACCATTTTATGGGACGATCGCCAAGTACAAGTATGCCCTTACGCGGTACTAACGGCTAGATGCAACATACAGACCGTTGTGGTGGCCTAGTGCCTCGTTGTTGGAACAGCCATGCGATTATCAGTGCGACCGAAGAGCTTATTTTATCGTAAACCAACACCCTGTGTACTGCACACGAACATCGCTTGCCTCAAGACGAACTATTTTGGATCGAGAGCAAAGAAAAATGCAAATCGCAGAATATTCTCTAAACATTTGATGTCCAATAAATGTACTTTGCCAAATGGACAATCTTGCCGTTTGCTTTTAAACCACAGTTTCATATTCCGAATTGTGGCGCTGTATTGTGAGATGATCTAAGACCCTGTGTACAGCAAAGGAACATCGCGTGCCTCAAAACAAACTTTTTGGAACGTGAGCAAATAAAAATGCAAATCGCTGAATATTCTCTAAACATTTGATGTCAAATAAATGTACTTTACCAAATTTACAATCTTGCGGTTTGATTTAAAAGTACAGTTTCATATTCCCAATTGTGGCGCGCTGTGTTGTGAGCTGATCTGTGTTGGTTTCCGGGTTCTGTTTGTAGTCGCGTAGAAGACGCCTGGGCGCGTTTGCCTACGCAGCACAGTCACGTCACGGATAGAGGCGGGGAATATGAATGTTTTGATAAAGTCTGTTTCAGGGGCGGGGGATTTGATTTAGTGCCGCAAAAGCAGGTGAGCCAGGGCGATGGGGGGAAATGATAGGATTATCAGAAAATGGCGGCTGATTTCGAGTGCGTTAATGGACGAAAAGTCGGGTAAGGTCCATAGGAAAGTTTTCTACGATCTACCGATTTATGCTTAAAAACACATGGCCGAACCGTAGGGACAATAAAAAAAAAGTCCCGGAACTATCCTTTAAGATTGCTGCACTGCTTTGGGACAATCACTCGCATTGAGAAGTTAGACCGCTTACTCTGCTTCTCCCAAGTGACTCTTCGATTTGGTCATTTCCTTCACAGTAACAGTTTCAAAACTATATGTATAACAGATTGTGCTTTCTGGTCTTTCAGTCTTGTCATTTCTGTTGGGCTGACTGACTCAGCAACAAAAAACATTGGCTCTATCCAGAGAGAGGAAGGGGATTTTAGGGTTTGAGAAGGGGTTAAGTATTGAAGCAGAGTCATACTGCGATCTCCGAGGATGGTCCTCCCCAATCCCATAGAGGGGTTCCTTCCCCATGTGATCCTCCCTCACTGCACCACCCTGAGGGGGACTATTTCTCTTTGTAAAATGTATTCTGATTCCTCCATTAGCATTGAATACATCAAAGCAGCACACATTACATAGTTCCAAAACTTTCTAGTCATAAAATATAAGAAAGGCAAAACTTGGCCCTATCAAATAAACTAAACATACTAAACATTCCATAATTTAAAATGTAAAACTTAACTTTCTTTAAAATCCCTAAAAGTAGACTCACCTTTAAGGACAGATCCAAATACTTGATCAGACTGAAAATAAACTCTGAGACAGTACATAATTAAAGGTATTCTCCCCTCTGGTGAGTCCGAGGCTAGAGATAGGGCCTGTTGCAGACAGGAACCCCTTACACTACACAGATTGTAAGAGAAGGTAGTGATTGGAGTTTTTTTACATCCACTACTTTTACATCCACTACCAACGATCTGTCTCTGTACCAGGTTTTGATTTCAGCTTTAGCTTGATATGGATTAATCTGCCCTTTCCTGGCTAAGAGCTGGTCCCAGAGTTTACAACCTATTTTATATAAGGCCGGCTTATGCGTCTCCGAACGGCCATCTATCACTGAAAGTCCTAACTGTAAATTTGGAGTTTTTTTAATCACTCGTTTTCAATTTAGTAAAATAGACCAGCAGTCTTGCTTGTGCCAAAGACTCAATACTTGGAATCCCCAGTGCTATTCATAGGGCACTGCTCAGACAATCCAAGGGCAGCACTAAAATTTGGCAGCAAAAATGCAACTGGACAACCTACAGAGACATGCAAGACCTGTAACCCCAGATCTAGCTACCATACAACATCTGGGTTACCACCTTGCATTTAAAAACCTCTAAACATTAATCAAGCCTATGGGAACCATTTTTAAAATAGAACCTTTGTAAGCCATGGAGACTAATTTTCGCACTGTCCACCTGATATGTAATATATTCCTTCCAGAGGCAGTCCTTTGGAAATTTTTATCTCACATAGATGTATAAATCCACTATATTTATTGGTCTCCCTTTGAATTCCCATTTTACTGGATTCTTCTTTTTCCCTGAAGATCACAATCTAGGTTTTGACTTTGTTTAGCTTTAGTTTATTTACTTCCAGAACATTCTCTGCATAATTAAGGCCTTGCTTTAGGCCTGCTGGATTAAGTTTCAAGATAATTGTGTTTTACGGATAAAAATTTGATCAAAATTTGACACAAAAAGTATAAAAGTGGTGCAAGCAGGCATCCCCGTTTTACCCCATTAACCTAACCGCTGTCCTGGTTTGGTCATGCCATAATTGACTATTGTACTGTGGATGCACCGCCCTAGCACCATGAAAAAGGTCTTCCCCTAGAGGAAAAGGGAAGCCATCCTCAAATTCGTCACAACGGCGCATGCACAGGATGAATGCCATCTTTCATACGAACTGTACACAGACCGTATAAAGTTTGTATATTATACAATTAACATACTCACAAAAGCAAGTCACAGCAGATTTTAATGTCAGTTTTAACACAATTTATATCTTTTGAAACCGACAGTAAAGTAGCGGCATACTTTTGTGTAAGTTCTTAGGAGCTACATATTACATCAAAGTGCGAATTGAAGAAGTCCCATACGCCTCTAAGACGTAATAAACACACACATTACAGTTAAAGTTGACTTTTAACGTGAGCTTTCATACAAATAGGAGTTATACAATGCATGAGCAGAATGGAGGTACATTTTATATTCAAACCCTACACATGTGTAAGATTAACATTTTGTATATGAAAACTAATAACACAAACTCTTACTATGCACCCCCTTAGAACGCATGCTCATAGAACACCCACTCATAAGAGATGCGCTCCTATGTCATGCGCTCCTATGAGACACTTATAAAACATACTCCTAGGACGTAAGCACCTATGAAATGCACTATGACTCGCACTCTTGCGACACACACTGTTAGGGCACCTACTCCGGACACGTGCTCCTATGACACGTGCACCTATGATACACAATCTGACGAAATACACTCCTACAACACAGTAACTTACAGCATGCACACTTACGAAACATACTCTCAAGTCCCATGCTGTTATACAACATGCTCTTATACCACAAACACACTTCTACTACATGCACCCACAGCACACCCTAATATTACAACAAACACTCAGAATCAATAATGAAGTATCCGTAAAAAGAAAGTTGAAAAGAAATACATTTTACAAAAGAGTTCAGGTTAAACGTCGTAAAACCTAAAGTCAACAAACATCAGAAATAATGGTGTTAAGGTAACAACATAATAAACGTTAATACATAAACTATCATGGAAGCCTTAACTTGCCCGGTTATTTATTTCAGATGCTTTTTCTGCAGACTTCAAAAGCAGAAATATCACACTACTGCAGAGGGCGGGGCGTTTCACACCCCCAACCACTTTCGGAAGCGGTTCCCCTCTCCCTCTCCCACACTGGCGAGTTCTCTCTGAAATTGGGGTGTTTCACCTCTGAAGCTCTCCTTTCCTCTACCGCCTCTCCTCAAAGCATTTACATTCAACCGGCACCACTAACACACTGATCCAGAGAAGCAAATATTCACACAGTCACGTTTACCTGCTCCCCCTTCCTTCCACACGCCACAAACATTCTACCCCTTCCTCCACACTGACACACACAGACAATCACAAGTCAAAATCGGAAAACACTTACTTTGGACACCTGTGTCTCCCCTCTTCCGAGCCGCTCGATGCCCATTAGCCCCTGCTCACACTCATGTGCGGCAGGAGCGTGACAGTTGATTTAGAAAGAACGCTCAGAGTGGTTACTCGGTCTTTTTAAATATGGTTTTTATTTATAGGATTTTCATTCAGTATCGATTCCATATGCACCTGTTTAATGCACTAGATCTGCAATACGGGAAACATGCTTATGCCCCCAACAGACTCAGCTTGATGGATTCCAGTTCCAAAGATAAATCTCATTTTAGTTGGTTAGTTGTGCAGCCAGTGTTCCAGTTTTGCTTGGTGTCAGGCTCCAAATCAGATGCAAACCTGTACAGAGACTGGGGACTAGAGAATATCTATGCTGCACTTAAGTTCTCTCAGTCACTTCCCTTCAATTCAGATTTCTTTATCACAAAAGGATTATAACTAATCAAAGAAGCAAAAAAGTCCTTAATGTCTCCAAGTCCATAAAATTATGCAAAGAAATGGATTGTGATATGACGCTTTGCCAATTACAGAGATCAATAGCTATATGTACTTTAACTTTAATTGAAAACTCGATCCTCTACTTCTTTTCCCCTCATAATGATGTTATACAGCTTTTGAGTATAGCAAAGAGGAATATTTGAAAGAGTTATTGAAAGTTTCCCATTCCTGTGAGAGGTACACTTTAAGCATTCATTATTCTCTATTGACATATAGAAGGTTCCTTAAGTCAGGCCATGAAAGAAGCAGTCAAAGTGAAATGAAAATGGATTCATGACCCACCACTTCTCTCATACCAATTGACAATTTAATAAGGAAAGGAGACACAGGATATAGATGATAGAAATGCTGCAAAAACATCCCATGAAAGCACTGAGATGTGCTTATGTCTAAACCTATGATCTCTTTTAGGCAGAAGGGAGAAAAGGGGATCCACCACCCGTCCCAAGCAGTTTGTTTTGTATAGAGAAATTCTAAGTTCATTTCCCTAGTGCCACTGGCCTTTCCTGAGCCCCTTTCTTGAATGCGGTAGTATTCCATGACGAGTTCCCATGTTTGGATTGTGCCCGCTTAGGTGGTGCAAACTGTTGCTGATATAGGTGAACCAAAAGCATTGTTATAGGTAGAAAGGGTTGCCATTTCGGAGGCTAATGTGGATCAGTTTTGCTTCCCTGCACGGCTGTGTCCTGCTGAGCAAACGTTTTAGTGTCAGATATATGGCCATTATTGTAATAGGCCATGTCTCTTTAAGACCCAGTAGAGGCACTTGTTACACGCAGACACAGGAGCAGAGCAGGGGAGCTCAGCATGGGACTATCCAAGAATGAACAACCTCTTTGTGCCTCTTATTGCTCCCCACACCTGTTGAACCACAAACCTTGAAATGTCACGACAGCATGTCAAGCAACCCAACCCAAACCACATACCAACTATCACCCCTATCCTAACCTCTCTTCACCCATCAATCTCACCAGAGCAGCTCGCTATCTCGCTTAAATCCACCACCGCACCCCACACACCCTGCCCAACCATACCCAATCTACTGCACTGACATAACCTCACCCATACATCCAAACCACCTCCAGCCCTCAAGCCATCATCTCAAACCCTGATGCTACTGCCTACCCTCACCACTTCACTCCATCAGCTCACCCTGTCAACACCACAAAGCACACTACTGCAACACTTAACCCCTGTGCAACATTAAATGACCCCATCAACTTTCCTACAACCACCCTCCACCCTAACGCACCCCAGCCACATACTGTCCCTAACGCCATCAATATTCTTGCACCCAGCAATCCCAACTCACAAACCCAGGCTGCCAAAAGAAGACAACAGCTAGAAAATCGGTTACGTACCTTAGCAATTAAACGCAGCGTTTTGTCAGATGTCTGCAACATGCATATTTAATGCCCATACAAGTACTGGAACTGTTGCTTTTTCCAAGATTTATTCAGGTAGAATTTTGGCAGCATTTCTCATGCCACACATCAGCAATACACGATCGATGGGAGCTTTATGAGACTGTCTAACGTGCCATCAGTTGGGGGGCGGGGAGGCACAAATTTGGGCCTGAAAGAAGAAATTCTACCCCAATGCTATGGGGCCAGTGCCAAAATACCCATTTATCCCAGTTGACATAAATCCTTGCACCACTGCTGTTTAACAGCCTAGTTTGGGAGGAGAAACACTCGGGAAGAATTGAAAGAAAAACATTAAACGAGGTTATTCCATTCCATGTCTGCTATTTGGTAACTGATCGAGTGCCAAGACAGGGCAGCCTGTGTATAACTCACCGGTTCCGTTTTCTTTTTTTAGGCCCCTCTGTACTCCTCCTTTCCAAACAAGGGCCTAGAATAGCATAGGGAGAGGGAGAGCAGATGAGTCATGAAGTAATGGAGAAAAGATTACAATTTTTAACAGCAATATAATATACGGTTCACACATTGGTATTCCTATCACAGCACAAGAGGGCAAGCAGGAGAAGGATTTTCGAGAGAATTAACAAAAATATAGACACATGAGCAGACTTATGAGATATCTACATGATCTATCACACCAGTGAAACCACCCAGGAAACTTAAAATTAGCAAATGAGTAACACATACATCTAGGCCAATAGTTTCAGTTACTACCCACCTCCATCCTTCAACTGGGAACACTACTACATTAAAAAGGAAAGATAAACTTCTTAACATGATTATTTCACAAAATGACAACCATAAAATCATTCCTAAATAACAATTAAAACAATACCAGTTTTATGAAAAAATATTTGAACTAGCCCTCCTAACAAAGTGCTTAGAAAAAGTACATTTGTATAATGCAGTATATTTGTATCTTTTCTCAAGGTATAAAGACTGGAGGGATATTTGTGAAGGATGCGTTATAAAGTGAACTTCTCCAGAAAAGGACATCAGGGCAGATGGCTCCAGACTCCATGGTAGAAAAGTACATAGCTTTAAATTACATAGTTACAGGTTCCAGTTAGTAACAGGGGCACACCCACCGGCCATCCTCGGGTGTCTCAGCTCAGGTTTCAACTACCTTCTCAGAACACTAACATGTTATGAATTATCTAACATTCCTTGAGTTGTCAATCTCTCACAATCACCAGCATTCTAACAATGAGGAATGGCCAGCAGGTGACCTGCAAACGAACATATAATACATTGCCACAAAGACAAGACACAACGCACCTCCTTCCCTCCAGATATATGAAATACAGCGCCTCCTTCCCTTTACCTATGGAACAAGTAATGCCAATGATACAAATAACAAAAACGGCAAACATTCATGCTACCAGTATCATTGCAGACACCACACACCTCCTTCCCATTACGAGTCAGATGGATAATGCCCAGAAGCATGCACACTGTACCTCAGGGAAACAATACACAACACATGCGATGCACACACAAATCCACCACCATTATTGTTATTATGGTATTTATGGAGTGTGAACCTAGCTCCGAGAAGCAACAGAGTGCTTTTCAGAGTTAACAGAACAGATATACAGCCGCAGGTGTTGGATACAGAGGAGTACAGCTGTACAGGGTGGCAGGGAGTAGAGGGCATTTAACAAGTGAGGTGATGCGGGGGCGGGTGACATGATGGCCTAGGTGTTGAGGATTATATTCACCATCAAACAGTCTTGAACGAACTAGGCGGGTTCTTTAACAGAACTTAACCATTTGTGACACTCCACTCCTAGATCACTTCACGCTCCCTAGCCACAATGCCCCACGACTTAACTACAGTGAACGTCTTGGGTGAAGGCACCCCTCAATTACTGAACTGCAAACACCATTTGTCACTGGTAATCCTTCACAGAATTCCCTCCCTGCAGTACTACTTAACAACTTAATAAGACTTTAAGCTGTGTCAAACCATGAGATGCCATGATGAACAGCCCTCCTTGATTCCCCAGACAACCCAAGGAAATTAGCTCTCACTACTGGCAATCCTAAAGACAGACCTTCCTTTTTGTTTTGTTTGTTTTTTTGTTTGTTTTTATTATTTATAATGCGCACATAACCCAAAGGGTAAAAAGGCGTGAGAGTAGCAAGAGGGTTGTATAGCTTGGTTACATATAGCATATTAGATAATGTCCCATGGAGTTACAATAGGGACACAGTGACAGGATAAGTAACAAATACCTAGGACACTTTTATCTAGGGCAATAACATAATAGCAAAGAAAGTAGCAGGAGTACACTGAGCATTCAAACCTACTGGAGATCATACTGGCCAATTTGAATAATGATAGGCTGGCCAGGCATGAGGGATACCAGGGAGTATTAGTTATTGTCATTCATCCGTTGGATAATATTCGTCCTGAACTGAGGATAGGGGATGTCTTTCCTTAGAGGTGGCGGTAATGAGTTCCAATGTATTGCTGCTTTGACAGGGAAGCTGCTCCCTCCTGTCAACGTCCGTTTGAATCTTGGGACTAGTAGTAAGTTGGAATTGGCACTGCTGGAGGGGTGTGGGAAGCTTGTCTAGAGAATCTCGTTGCAAGATATTTAGGGGCCAGGTCGTGGAGGCATTTGTGTGTCAGGGAGACAGATTAAAGGACGATCTTGTCTTTCGTGGAGAGCCAGTTAACAGATCTTCTGGTATCTGAGATGTGGGCTTTCTTAGGGATACTTAGGGCTGCTCTTAGGGCGTTATTTTGTAGGATTTGGATCTTATTTATGATGTATTTGTTACTGCCTACATAAAGGGCATTACAGTAATCCATCTTAGATAAGATCAATGCTCTAGCCAGGGTAATGTAGTTATTGGGGGTTAGGAATGGTTTGGCTGCTCGGATGAGTTTACAGGTATAGGCAGTGGCGGAGGTCATTGCGTTTACCTGTTTTTTGAATGATAATGAGGAGTCTAGGTAAAAACCCACGGTTTTTACCTCCTTAGCCACAGCGATGATGTTGTGGTCAATTACAAATGATGAGTAGTTTTGGCCAAGTTTGTTAATATTAGCCGAGGTACCAAGAATGAGGAGTTCTGTTTTGTCAACATTCAGGCATAGTCCATGTGAGGCCATCCATGCCTGAATGATGACGTGCACTCTGTTTACAAAGGCCAAATCCTTATCATAATCCCCCGTCAACGGGATGAGGATCTGGGTGTCATCAGCATAGTTCGTGTAGGTGATACCCAGACCATCGAGATCATCGAAAAGGGGCTTTGTAAAGATGTTGTACAAGGTGGGTGAGACGCAGGAGCCCTGAGGCACGCCGCAGGCAATGGGCGTGGGGTCAGCAGCTGCTAACGGTGAGAAGACTCGCATTGTTCTGTTACTGAGGAAGGACTGAATCCAGCCTATTGCCTCTTGGGAAAAGTGTGCGGCCGACTCAAGGTGTTTGCACAGAATCTCATGGTCGACTAAATCAAATGCTGTTGAGAGGTCAAGGAGCAGCAGTAGTGCTGTCTTGCCCTGGTCTCTCAACTCGTCAATTTGTATCTTAAGGTCAACCAATGCGGTTTCTGTTCCGTGTTGGGGTCTGAAACCAGATTGTCGGATTCCTAAGAGATGTTCTAGATATTGTTGGATTTGTAGATATGCCATTTTGTCAAGGATTTTAAGCATGAATGGTACTGTAGTAATAGGGCCTACTTAGCAAGGGACCTCCTTAGCAAGCTTAACATGACCATCTCCTTTACAGAAATAGGACTGCAGAGCAGCAAAGGCTGGTGACTAAGTGTTCACATAGACAAATTGATGGCAGGAACATATGTTATTCAACGCATGAGGCTGGTGGCTAGGCATTTAACAAGTTAAGGTAGTTTCAATAAGGAAGTTCACATGCAACATGAGTCTGCTGATAGGTAGATTATTCCGATTGAAAAGGGCCGAGGTGCACAGCGGCGAGTCTGATGGCAGGAAGTTCACGCAAGTTGTGATATTAGTATACAGTAATGATGATACTGTGTAAAGTGCGTAGTGCGCGAATACGCGGTACACGAGTGTGACTCTGGGGAGAGTGGGCAGACTAGTGAGCAGCTCGAATGAGCAGAAGCGGACACTCGCAAATGCAGCATGATTAATTAGATTGGAGGATTACGATGACTAGGCAAGTGCAGTTAAGGTTATCTGAGCATCACAGAGGGAGAATCAAGGGGGAGTCGCGGTCTTACAAGCTTGTAGCCCAACGTGCAGCATATCATAAGCGGCATATGCATAGGACAGAAGTGCTGCTAACACATGCACCAGACAACGCTAAACATCGAAATGCAAGTATGGGCATATAGGCAAGTATAAATGCATAGAACAGGGTTGGCATGTACAATAGTACAATGAGGGCAAATGTCTGCTCCAGCGTAACACGCCGACACGCCGGTGACGCTCGGTCAGCTCAGTCACGGGTAGCCTTCTCTCTGGCCTTCCCTTGCCAGAGAGAAGGCTACCCGTTGAACTACCTTAACATCCACCCGATTCACCTAACATTCCATGAGCTGTCAGTCTCCCACATTCATCAGCATTCTAACAATGAGGAATGGCCAGCAGGTGATCTGCAAACAAACATATAATATATTGCCAAGAAGACAAGAAATAACAGTATGCAGCAGTGTTCAATATGTGCACAACGCTAGTGGTTTGTGAGAATCAGTGCGCATGCTGTGAAAAGATGATATGGCTCGTGTTGATGTGTAGTGCCCTGTGAGACGTGATGATGAGAGAGATATGTTGGCAGGGGTTAGTGTGAGTTAGGTGGTGTTAGGATTTAGTTACAGTGCAACGTCTGCCACCTGCTTGACCTTGGCACTCAAGATTATCTGGTTTGTGCATAGTGCACCTTTTTGGATTAGGAGAAGAACAAGTTACTTTCTTACCTGGTAACGTTGTTTCGATGGGATGGTCCGACGACGTATTCCATATCTATGACAGGTAATGTCCACAGCTGTGCTGCTTCGGAAAATCTTTGGCGTCTGGGTCCTGCGTCGATGACGTCGATGCGCCGTCCCCGAGGACCTCCTCCAACGGCTGACGTCACCCGATGTGATAAGTAGGACGCACAACGCCCATAGCCCCAGTTATAGTTTTTTCCCAGAACGTGTGCCACCAGTTTTCTGCCAGTCAGACACACAAGGCCTTGCGGAACGCAAGCTGCAATCGCAAAAGAAATTCTGCAGTGGGGAAGGCAGGGAGGGTGCGATATGGAATACGTCGTCGGACCATCCCATCGAAAGGACGTTACCAGGTAAGAAAGTAACTTGTTCTTCGAGGGGATTGGGTCCTCCGACATATTCCATATCTATGACAGACTCCCAAAGCAGTACCAAGCAAGGAGGTGGGAAAGAATTTAGAATACAAATTTAACATGCCTAATCAAATTGCGGAATAGAGAACTGCCTTGCCAAAGGCCAGATCTTGCCCTCTGATGGAATCAAGGGAATAGGGACGTACAAAAGTATGTACTGAAGCCCAGGTGGCTGCATCACAGATGTGACAAATAGGAACTCCCCTCTGCAGAGCAGTAGACGCAGCCACTCCTCTGGTAGAATGGGCCCGCAAGCCAGCCGGAGGGTCCTTACCCGCCAAGCGGTAACGCTCGGAGATAGCTAAAATAATCCAACGAGACAAAGTCTGTTTCGTCACAGCTTGTCCCAAATGCTTTCCAGCGTAACCAATGAAAAGTTGATCATCCACTCTGACCCGGGACATGCAGGAAATATAAAAGCTCAATGCTCTCCGAGGATCAAGCCTATGGAGCCTCTCCTCTTCCTTACCAGGATGTGGAGGAGGATAGAACGCCGGAAGAACAACCTTCTGGCTCAAATGAAATTCCGAAACCACCTTCGGAAGAAAAGGACGACGAACTCCAAGGACAACCCTGTCCTTATGAAACACAGTGAAGGGTGGCTTAACTGAAAGTGCCTGTAACTCACTCACTCTGCGAGCGGAAGTAACCGCAGCCAAAAACACAGTTTTTAGAGTTAACAGCCTCAAAGGGCAAGAATGTAAAGGCTCAAACGGAGCACCCATAAGAAACTTAAGAACAAGGTTCAAATCCCAACCTGGCACCAAAAAAGGTGACGGAGGGAACACATTAGTGAGCCCTTTCAAAAACTGCGAAATTAAAGGAATCTTAAAATAGGAACACTCTTCAGACGAGCGCTTAAATATGGACAGCGCCGCCAGGTAACCTTTAATGGTCCCCACTTGCAAGCCCCTGTGGGCCAAAGAAAGCAAAAGAGACAGAACCATGGGAATGTCACATTCAAAAGGATTCACATTGTGAACTCTGCACCAGTCGCAGAACTTTCTCCAACGGCACAGAGACTTTGTTGCTGGCCGCCTGGCCGAAAGCAACACCTCCATCACGTCTTCAGGGAGGTCCCAATCCTTATACCTCAACCTTTCAGAAGCCAAGCGTGAAGATTGAGGGATCTGACCTCTGGATGGAGAACCTGACCCCCCTCCCGTGAGAGCAGATTGTCTCGGTAGGGAAGACGACGTGGAGGGCAGATGGACAAGTCTAGATGGTCCGGGTTCCACGTCCTCCGGGCCCACGCCGGAGCAATGAGGATCATCCGGTAACCGAACCTACGTAACCTCTGCAGCACTTGCGGGATGACGGGGACTGGAGGAAACGCGTACACAGTGGGAATGACCACTTCACCACAAACGCGTCTCCTAAGGCTCCTTTTGGAGGAAATTCCCACGAGCAAAACCTTTCGCACTTCCAGTTGACACTGGAGGCAAAGAGATCCACTTGAGAGGTCCCCCAAAGGGCTAAGATCTCCAGGAGAATCTCCTGAGCCAGCTCCCACTCGTGAGAGATCGAGCTCTGCCTGCTCAGAGCGTCCGCCGTCTCGTTGTCGTCTCCAGCCAGATGAACAGCCGAGATCGAAACTTCCTGCTGGATGGCCCAGAATTTGAGCTCCATCGCCTCCCTGCACAGCGGAAGTGACCCTCCCCCCCCCCCCTTTTTGTTGAGGTAGTGCATGGCCACTGTGTTGTCCATTAGAATCAGGACACTCTTTCCGCGTACAGTTGGCAGAAAAGCCTTCAGGGCTAGCCTGACTGCTCTCAGCTCCAACAGATTGATATGGAGTCTGGACTCCGACGGAGACCAACGACCGCTGACTGTCAACTCGTTGGCATGAGCTCCCCATCCCGTGAGGGATGCGTCCGTCACGATCGTCACCTCCGGCCAGGGCAGCCAAAATGGGGCCCCCTTCATCAGATTGCCCTCGACGGCCGACCACAAGGTCCCGGGCTACCTAGGGCGGCACCTGAACAGGGTCCGACAGCCTGCCGGAGGACTGAGACCACTGGAGCTTGAGTACCCACTGCAAAGATCTCATCCGCAGACGAGCCTCTGGCACCAGAAGAATGCAGGATGCCATGAGACCGAGCAGTCGCAAGAATTGGGATGCTGGGAGATTCTGGGCAAGCTGAAACTTGTGCACCATCTGCTGAATGTGAAGAGCCCCACCTGAGGAGGAAAACACTGCCCCAGGGACGTGACGAGCACTGCTCCGATGTACTGGAGCCGCTGCGTTGGTGTCAAATGGGACTTCTTTAAATTGAGGGAGAAGCCCAGCCTGGGAAGGGAGTGGCAGGTGACGGACAGATGATCCAGGACTTGCTCGGGAGAGCTCCCCCTGATCAACCAATCGTCCAGGTAGGGGTAGACTTAAATCCCCCCCTTTCCTGAGATACGCTGCCACCACCACCATGAGCTTGGTGAAAACCCTCGGGCGGAGGTCAATCCGAACGGCAGGACCCGAAACTGAAAGTGCGAGTCGCCAACCGCGAACCTCAGGTACTTCTTGTGCTTGGGATAGATCGGCACATGGAAGTAAGCATCCTTGAGTCGAGAGACACCAACCAGTCCTGAAGTTGAAGGGCCTGGAGGACTTGAGAAAGAGTCACCATCTTGAACTTCCTGAGGAGTTTGTTCAAACCGCGCAAGTCCATGATGGGTCTCAATCCCATGTCTTTCTTTGAAATAAAAAAATAAGGGGAATACCCTCCCTTGTTCCTCTCCGCTACAGGCACCAGTTCTATAGCGTCTTTCTCCAGCAGGGCTTGAATTTCCTGCGCAAGGAGCGGATCCGGACACTTCAAAGAGAGGCTCCCTGCTGGATTGTCGTGAGGCCTCTGCCGAAAAGGAAGACAGTAGCCGTGGGTTATGATCTCCAGAACCCACACATCCGAAGTAATGGCTTGCCACTCTACAAGATGCTGCGCCAGCCTTCCCCCAACCGGCGAACCATGGGACCTGGCCTCATGACTGAGTGGTAGCGGCTGCGGCGTTGCCTGAGGGCAAAGAGGCAACTGCCCGAGCGGCCTTGGCACCTCGATTACCTTTGTTTCCACCTCTGGCACTCTTACGATGGCCTCTTTGACTGCTAGCTCCCCTCGCTTTACTGAAGGACGAGTAATAGCGAAAGGAACCTCCCCTCCATTGCTTTGCCCTAGGATGAAAAGGCGGAGGTTGGCGAACTGCAGCGCCCAACGACTTCGCTGCAGCTTTGGAGGTCTGCAACCTCTCAAGGCTCTCGTCAGCCTTGCTGCCAAAAAGGTGTTCACCGTCAAGGGGCATGTAGAGGAGCCGGGACTGCACATCAGGAGCGAACCCAGATTTCCGCAACCACGCAAACCTGCGCATTACGGTGCTCGCCGCCATGGACCGGCTGACACAATCCGCCAAGTCCAAACTCGACTAAACTGCCTCACACATGGCATCCTTGCCATCCTGAACCATAGCAAGGAAACCATCCCGTTCGTCCCCTTCGGGAATATGATCAGCCGCTAATGCAACACAGTTCCACAGAGTGTGTGTGTGAGAAACGAGACAAGGCACATATGGAGTTGGCCGCCTGAAGCGCCATACCCCCCGAAGAAAACACTTTCTTCGCCCAGCCGTCAAAACGTTTGTTGTCCCTATCCGGAGGGATGGTAGGATACGACGCCTGCTTTGCCGGGGCCGTAGCCGCCTGCACCACCAAACTCTCTGGGTGGGGTGCCTAGACACGTAGCAGGGGTCGCTACTGGCTGGACGGTATTTTCGCGACAAAGACTTGCCCACTGCCGGGAGACTCTCCAGAGCAGTCCAAGCCGCCGCCACCCTTCTCTGCAGAGCCATATGAAAAGGCAAAACCGGGTCAGTGGGTGGACCGAGATCAAGGATGTCCGTGAGATCACCCTGAACGAACTCCCCTGGGGGAGCTGACCAACCCAAGTACTCGGTAACCCGAGACACAAGGCGCCAATATGAATAATCGGCATGAGTGCCAGGCTCTGGCCGACAAAACTCCACCTCCGGAGAGGTGTCCAGTCCACTGGCATCAAGCAGTGACTGCCTCAGGTCATCAAACTGGCTATGGCCCGAGATAAGCTCATCTGGAACCGTAACCGGAACCAGGCCGCCATCAGAGCCTTTATCACCCTCTGAAATGTACTCCAGGCAGGGAGAGGAAGACCTCTGTGGACCAAAGCAGTGCCGGACCTTAGCCATAGCCTTTCTAGGGTCAAACCCCATGCCACGGGGCCCCTCCGACACCACCGCCTCGAAAGGCGTTGAACGAGTCGGCGTCGACAGAAAAGGCGTCGAGGGCGCCGAACGAGTCGGCGCCGGCATCGACAGAAAAGGTGTCGACGTCGAGCGAATCGGCGTCGACGTCAGCTGCAGCGTCGACACAGTCCTCGAAGCCGGAGCTCCGAGCGTGTCTCTCGACAACCTAGGCGCCAACGGTGTCGACGACCCCCTCGGAGGCGGAGCCTCGAGAGAAATCATCGACGACCTCGGCGCCACAGACGTCGACGTCTTCTTCGAAGACGGCACAGGATCACACGGTCTCGAGTGCGTCGAGGACCGGGACCTGGCACGGGCATGGCGAGAACGGCTACCCTTGTCCCAGCGGGACCTCTCCCGCGAGCCGTGCCGACCACTCGAGCCCGAAGGCGTACGAGCGGTGTCTCTCGACCGGTGCCGACCTACCCCACTCGGAGGCGCGGACGGACTGGTGTCCTGCGATTCCAGAGTCGCTAGCATTCACTTCCCGAAGGAAGCCCATTCCTCCGGTGTCGCTTGCATGGAGGGATAAGCGACCCGCTGACGTGCGGAGTCCTCGGAAGAGGACGGGGAAGGCGACCTATGCCGGCCCTTCCTGGAATGCCTCGAAGAGGCAGAGGAGTGGCGAGACCGACTCCTGGAAGGAGACCCACTCGACTTCCGATGATGACGCGGAGAGTCGCCCCTCTAGTCATCCGTCGAAAGCCCCGCAGACCTTGACTTCCAAGGCTTAGACACCGGGCCTACCGACAGCTTCTTCTTGCGTTCCCGCAAGGTCTTTACAGCCGTCCGTATCGTGGGCCTCCCCGAGGCACCAGAGGCAGGCGTTGTGCGAGTCCGTGACCGACATCTTGGACCCACAGTCCCCGCAGTTCTTGAAGCCCGGACGCGGGGTTGAAGATGAGAAAGACATCGCCACGAACAGGTCTTCACAACAAACCGAAGAGGTTCAACGAACCGAGAGTTGAAAACAGCAAACTCCAACGAGTCGACGCGTACTGAGATTCACGAAGCGAACACGTTCGCAGAAAAAACGGAACTGAGGCTATGGGCGTCGTGCGTCCTACTTATCACATCGGGTGACGTCGGCCGTCGGAGGAGGTCCTCGGGGACGGCGCATCGACGTCATCGACGCAGGACGCAGACGCCAAAGATTTTCCGAAGCAGCACAGCTGTGGACATTACCCGTCATAGATATGGAATACGTCGGAGGACCCAATCCCCTCGAAATACCATTAACTATCTTTTACAAAGAGGAATGCTACCTCTGAAAGAAACACAGTACACCCTTTTTTCTTTTTACAAGGAGTTTTTCAGAGAGAAAAAAGAAAAGTAATTCCATTAAATTCACAATTTTACAATAACTCCATGTAGTGAAAACATTTCTTAATTTAATGTGTTACAAATTATGAAACAATGTATTATTCTGCCAACTAGTGGTTGGATGCTGAATTTCATTTCCAATATCAGTGAAAAAACACCCCATACAGCTGTTGGGGCGTAATCAGAACTCTTGCATGAACAGACGGTTGCATATTAAGGTACAAAGCTGCTGCCTGCGGCGCTCTGAACAGAGGAGGATGTGAAATTGCCTCTCATGTTTGTCTCTGGTTTAACGTTTGTTAAATATTCTACCCTTTTCCATTCATCTGGCCACTTCCTTGCTCCAATTCAGGAAACTCCTAAAGACCAAATTATTCAATGAAGCCTGAGGGTAATGCTCCTTGCAAGTGCTTGAGTGCATACACAGTCTCTATGGCGTTTCGGAAAATGACTTTCGAATGCTTGAATTAAAAAATCTGAAAATATTCCAGAGTAAAAAGTTGAAGCATCCGCCAGTGCATTGCACAATTCCACATTTGAACATTAACGGCCTCATAGTTAAAAAAAATAGTTTTACTTGGATCACATTTTTAACAGCTTTTTACATTGGGTTTCCATAGGAAGGTTTGTCGGCCCAAACATCTCAAAACTGGCTGCTTCGATTTCCTAATATTTTGCAGGCACCTAGATTTTTTTCTGGAGTTGGAGCACTGAAGAAACAATTCAAAAATCGACTTGGATAATTCTGAGATATTAATGTTTGAAATGTATCTATGTATGCTGCATGCACCTGAATGCCTGAGCCTTTTTCATACAGACTGTACAGAGCGTATAGAATAAACGTACACTTTCAATACAAACTGTCCACACAGCGTTTGCGTTTTACAATACGTACATTAGTCAATTAACATTTCCTCAAAACTCACATTAAAGGCAAACACTGTCTGACTTTAATGTGAGTTTTAAGGTGATGGAATAAATGTACACTCAATACAAAATCTCCACTGAGCATGCACCTACAACATCCTTTACGACACACTCTCTGATGGTACACACTCCTACAACACATGCTCCTACGACACATGCGGCTATACCAAGCACTCAGACAACACACTCCTATCATCCATGTTCCTATGACACACACACTTACCACACATGCGCCGACTGCACATAACATGTGGACGTACGGCACATGTACCTACCACACACGCTCTTACTATACACACTCTTATGATGCAATCCAACAACTTGAGCTCCTACAACATATGGTCCTACGACATACAACACATTCTCCTACCACAGGGTATCTTCAACATGCGCTGCAATCACGTACGCAGATCGTACGAGTTTTACAGTTGGTACATTACAAAATGACATCTCTTTAAAACGCACATCAAAGGCAAGTCACAGCTGACATTGAATTTCGTTTAATGGTAGTGAAATAAACGTATGTTTTTCATACAAACTGTCCAGAGAGTGTATGAGTTTTACAATACATACAATAGACAATTAACAGCTCATAAAAACTCAGATTAAAGGCAAGTCTCGGCTGACTGACGCGAGTTTGAAGGATATGGAATAAATGTACACATTAATACGAACTGCCACAGAACGCATGAGTTTTACCTTAAAACTCAAGTAACAAAAAGTCACAGCTGACATTGAACTCCGCTTTAAGGAAGTGGAATAAATGTACTTTTTTCATACAAACTGTGCACAGAGTTTGAACCTACGACACATGCACCACGACATACCTACCACACACACACACCCTTATGGCAATCACACGGCACACTCTTACAACTCAACATTACACTTGTGGCTATAACAAGCACCCCTATGACACACCCTGCTATCATGCATGTTCCTATGACAGGCTTGCATACTGCATATGCGCCAACTTACATAATATGTGCACGTATGACATGCTCTCACATGCACCTACCAAAAAAGCTTCAATGATACATGCTCCTACGACATGCTCCCATGACACATGCTGCTATAACACGTGCTCCTACAACACATACTCCTACAATACATGTTCCTATAATAAACTACTACAAACATGCATCTACTACAAATAACATGAGGGCGTATGACACATGCCATTGCCATACATGCTTGGCCACACAAACTTTTACGACACACTCTTATGGCACACACTCTTACGATGAACACTTAGCACACACTCTGATACCACTTTCTTATGGTACACACTCCTACGACACATACTCCAGCGACACGTGCAGCTACTAACATGCTCCTACGACATGCAATCATACAACACATACTCCTACTACATATAACATGTGGCCATATGTCTCGGGAGGATAGCTAAGCTGCAACGTGCTCATCTTGGAAGCAAGACGACACGGAGCAACACAGGTTCGATCCCCGGGTCCGCACTTAGAAACCTCTGGGTATTAAGCGTGTTATAAATAACCTATCATATCATATGAGACACACTCACATTCACCTAGGGCACATGTACGAATTACAATGCTCCTATGCCACATATGTCTACGACACATGCTACCACCACACACACTCATATGGCCCTCACTGTAGGACATGTGATCCTACGACACACGCTGCTACAACAGGTGCGCCTAGAAAACACACTCATACAACACACACTCCTATGATATATGTTCCTAAAACATGTGCACCTACGACAAATGTGCCTACTACACAAAAGATGTGGCTGTACGACACCTGCTCTCGCATAGAAGCACAAAAGCATGTGCACCCATGACACATGCACTCTTATGGCACACATTGTAATGACATGCCTATTATACGTGCTCCTACCACACACAATGCTATTACATGCGCTCCTACAACACATGCTGCTACAACACACAATCATATGACACACGGTCTAACAACACAGATACTTACAACACATGCACTTACGCCACACACTTATGCCACGCGCTGTTATGTAACATGCTCTTATGCCACACACTTTTAGTACAGGTTCTTACAACACTGGCTAGTACTAGAACAAACATTGAGACTCAATCATGCAACCGTAAAAAAAGTAGAAATGATTGAATTATTTTGTTTTACAAAAGAGTTAAGGTTAAACCAACAAAAACGTAGTCAATGAACATCAGAAAAAATAAGGTTAAAGGTATAATACACTTCATTAATACATTTACAAAACATTATATTTAAATCAAATATAATGGAAACCTCAACTCACCCATGCACTTAAAAGCATTTAATATGACTATACAATTAGATCAATTTCACACATATAAACAATTGTATACAATGTCAAATCATTCAAAAGTACATTAAATGTACAGCTATGATAAATGGTAAAAAAAGTATAAAATATATTTGTAATACAAAATTGCTACAAATTTAAACAAATACACAAGCAAAATTCCTCAGAAAATGCAGTTTAAAATGCAAATATTTTCAAAAATATCCAATAACAATATGCATAGGCATTCAAATCTTATACTTTACATATACAAAAAATAACAAATAACTTTATAAATTAATACAAATCAAATATTAATTAACAAGGTATAAGTCATCCTTGTAAATACATGTTTTCCCATTCCCATCCTCGTCGCCAGTGTTATAAAGAGAACTTTGGGGCATCTCAGGTAAGCTACTTCAATAAGTTCCTCTATTGCTGTTACATCAGGTGTCATTAAGTTGCAATAATAATAGGAACCCACTGGCTCCCACCACTCAGGCATACATCTGTCCAACTGCCTGGGCTGGAACCTCTTCACACCAACATTCTCTCACTCGTACATCAACATTCTCATCTCACAGCATTCTCTCTGACCTCACGCATTACACTCGTCCATCGAAGCACTTCAAAACAGATCTCCCTTCCTTATCTGACAAACACCATCAAAGCACTTCACAATTTACTAACCAATAAACGTATTATAAAAAGAACATACACAAAACCAATACAAAATAAAATATCATTTGCAGTTAAAGCTTAGTAAGATTTACTTCTACAAATAACATTAACATATGCACATGTAAAGACCTTAAACTGTGCATAAACAATATGTGAGCTAAACTAAATTTAGTAAGTAATGCAAACCGTACATACATGAAAAATAGTTTAATATTTGTATTAAAACAAATATTCACACAACACATTACATTACTGTGACTATAAAGCATTTGAGAACAAAAACAAAATATTGGAAATTTAAAAAAAAATTGAGTTAAGGTTACCATATTTGATTTAAATATGTTTTAAATATCTCATTATAGGGCAGCAATAGCCACCCTATAGTTAAGGTGTGTAGGAGACACATAGGAACCCCTCAAAATTATATTGTTTATAACTTTTGATTCGAGTAACGGAGTTGGCCGAAATTACAAAAGTGATTAAAAGTCTGCAGGCCCCCCCAGGATGTAAAGTTGAGTAAAGATTGGTTAAAGATTCATTTTCCCATAGACCAAAAAGGTCAATTTTTGACAATGTGTACAGCCCAAACCACAGGACTGATTTGGAGCAGGTCTGAAATAACTTGGGCACGAAGCGCTGACTTGCATGCCATGCATGGTTTGGGGTTATTCCGTGCTGTGGTACCTTTTAAAGTTTGCCGGAGAACGGGGTAGCCCCTTCTCCAAAAATCGTTATATCTCCCATTGTGCATTGCAGGATCATGGTTTTCAGAAATGAAACAACCACCATCTTGTTTTTCCCTCGATGCAAGAGATATTAGAGGCTATAGCCGAGGTTATGGGAAAATGAAATGCAGTAAAAAGTATTTGCAGGTTAAAAAATATACAAATGCCATCAGGGTAGAGGTGGGGGCGGGGGTGGCTAGAAAGCACTGAGTGTAATTTGGGAGTTGGAGGGGGTCCAGGGACTGAGTTTGCAATACAAAGCTTTCTGTAGCCTTGGCTATAGCCGCAAATAGCCGACATCTGAAAGCAAACTGCGTCACAGAAACAGCGTGTGCTCTGGGGTGAAAGGGAGAGGGCAGGGGAGGTGAGGAGGCCATCTGAGCATCTGAGGAGTGAGGGGAGCTAGCACAGTTGAGGGGGGCACTTGGTGATGGGCTTGGGGGGCAGGGAAGCATTTTATTTTTTGCCTGTTTTGCCCATATTGGACTATATCCGAGGTTACAAAGGGCTACAGATAACCGTGGTTATGTGTAGCTCAGTACCCGCGGTTACATTTTTTAATACATTTTTTTCAAAGATATTTTTAGAACTATATTGACGTCGGGGGAGAAAAATCACCAAGGCGAGTGATTCAACTGCCATCCAGGTCTCCCATTCATGCAGTAACCAGGACAGACTCTACTTAGCCTCAAATTGAGGAAGGGGCCAGCCTCCTCAGGCCATGTTGCCTAATAAATTAGCCAAATTTACAAGACCACTTAGAGGGATGGCCCAGCTCTTTTTTGCTTCGAAGCTAAGTAGGGTCAGTCCCGGTTACTGTATGGCTGGGCGACCAAATGGACATCTGAATCATTTCCTTTTTTTAAACCATGCTACTGTCAGTCCTTGAAGGTTTTGCACTAAATTGCATTCTGGTATTTGTTTTGTCCCAGTCAATAAAAAAACAGGTATCTCTACAGAAACAGTGGGTTTCCAATCCCTGCAGTAACCGGGCCGAACCCTGCTTAGCTTCAAAGTGAGGAAGGGGTCAGCCTACTAATGCCATGTTGCCTAAAATATGAGCTCCCCTATGAAGAACACTTAGAGAAGCATGGCCTAAGGGGGCTGGATCCTTCCTCACTTTAAAACTAAGCAGGGTCGGTCCCAGTTATTGCATAGATGGCAGACAGTGCACAGTCTTGAATGCTGTGTATGTTCAGTTTTAAATATCTGAAAACACGGCATCTGCATTTTTATAAAACTGAAAAAATGAAATAAAGAAAAAAAAAGAAAAAACTATCTCTTTTATGCTGAACATTGCTATCAGAGAAACCTGGCCTCAAGGAGTTCGAGACGCAGCAGTTAACCATTATGTTACGATGATGTTATTGTTTGGATTTTTACAAGTTTCATACCTAGCATTTTATCATTGAACATATCAAATTATAGGCCAAGTATGGACTGTACGCCCCATGAAGCAGCAAGCCATTGTGGCTTAGTGGTTAAATGCTTTGCCTCGAGCTCTGGCAGACCAGGGTTCAAGGCTGTATTTTCTTTTTATTCAACTAATTTAATTAAAAGAAAAGCAACGCAAGTGGGAGGTGGCGAGGTTTGTTGCAGTGCAGTCCTGTGATCTCATTTTTAGCATGAGGGCATTTAGACGTGGCTGCAATGTCAGCCACGTTCAATCATCCCTTGCCCAAAATTAACAGCGCCAGAGTGGCTGTCGCGCTGAAAAGGTCGTGCCGAAATGGGTGCTGTGGAGGAATGGACGTGCCAAATCGGCCTTTGCCAAAATGATGGTGCCGAAAAGGGGGGTACCGCTTGGAGAACGCTGCTTAACCAAAGTGTGTGCTCTATGGCAAATTTAATGTCACTGCACATTGCCTAAAAACATTGTGCCTTCTCAAGGCCTGCAATCCAAAGGCCATTGCTAGTGGTCTGGTAGCATTTTAAAATGGACAGTGGACTCGGCCAAAGGCCATGCCCACTGACCATGGCCGAGATCATGCTAGTGGTCTGGGAGCGTTCTAAAATCTATGGAATAACAAAACCATTGACATGCATGGAAAAAGCTTTAGTTGCAGGGATGTTAAGGTGAGGCCTTAATGCAACAAACCCCCTGAAATTCAGCTAAAGCCACCTTAACTTCGTGCTCCCTGTTGTGCAGTCTATGACCATAATGATAAGGACCCGAGAGGTCGAAACACGTGTCAGCTGACCACAAAAAGACTACATGTCTTCTTCTGAATAAATACCACTGACCTCACTCAAACAAATGTGCAGATATTCATTCTTTTCTACAAGCCAAGCAAGCCAAGTGGAAGGTATCCAGAAACCTGCTTTTTCTCTTTACCAAAGGAGGTGAAGGCATCACCTGCCACCACCCGTGACCTTGCAGCTATATAATCAAACAACCCTATCTTATAGCAAAGTTCCATAAGTGTTCCAATACTAGGGCCCATCCCCCTCTTTTCAAATACAAGAGCAGCCGTAATGTAGTAGTTTGTTCCAAATATGACACTACTGTGGACATTGAGTGTGTGTGTCTCCATCTCATGTCCACATATCTTTGAGAAAAGTGGAGATAAATATTGATTTCACCAAAATAGGAATTGAACTGGTACCCATAAACCAATCTGCTCTCCCAAAAGCACAGAAGATTTTTTTCATAATATGGAACCACTTAATTTCAGAGCACTCTCACATGGGCTTTAGTTCTTCTGAAATCTCTTTACATACATTCTTCAGCCAACCAAAACGCAACCCTTCTTTGGGACACCAATTTAATTAGGGAGTCGTACACCCGTTTGTTTTCTCAGTGTTAACTGCTATGTCAACTTGGATGTATGAAAACAGTTCAGTCTTCATAACCTCTTTCCAGTCTTGGTAACACTAAGAGGGATATACGCAAACATTTAATATTAATGTGCAGGTAACATTTACCCTTTTGGCCAGAATCTGACCGTTTCATCCTTTGAATAGAACCATCCATTAAGTGACCTCAGAATGAGTTTGGCAATAGTGGTAAAAACTAAAAGGTATTTAGAATTTTGCCTGATTGATAATGTAATGCGAGGCATTCACCCTACGATGGGAATCACCAGATTTGTAAAACATAGAAGTAGAAATTGACGTGGTACTGTGAGACACCAGAAGGTGTCTCACCCGCTAGTCCCCGGAGATCTGTCATCCAGGTGGCCAGGGCACAGCCATCGCTATTGGATCCAGTTACTTGGGGTGGACCAGTGGGGGAGGATCACCTGGATTGCGGGTCTTCGGGGAGTGGAAGTGAGACACAGACGGGCGAGACACAGTACCCCCTTCCTTGCGACACCTTTTCCTTATCCTACCCTGTAGGACATTTAGAAGCTCTATCCCCCAACCCCTATTTTCAGACACAAACACTTTCTTACACCATCACAGACAACAGACTTAACACCAGAGCCGTTTACCTGACATGTCCTAACACACGGGTCAGGCAGAGTCAGGCAATTAACAATAACCACGCACACCTGACGGCCCTTTACCTTCCCTACAGGGATAAAAGTCAGAGCACGCTACAAGCAAGGCCAAACGCACAAGACTACAGCTATACCGGACCAGCAGTTCAAACAGAGGTGAAAGGCAGCGAGACTTGTAAGGATAACGAAGGGGGAACTGCCCTTGCACTTTTCAACTCAGACCAGCGAAGCCTCCGTGAGGGAAATCATTACACCAGGAGTCACAGCTAGCTTGTGGCGAAACAGATGTCAACGGTGCACGGGGGCCTTCCGCATTGAGAACACAGGCGGGGAGGCACGCTGGTTACCATCCTTGATCCCAGAAGCAAGGCAAGCCAATGGGCTCAACACAGTTGGTGAGTTGGAGGAAGCTGATAACAAACCGAACTGTGTTGATCCCAAGGTTGCAAGTGGCAACATTATATGAATGCAAGGAACTTGAGAAGAAAGAACTTGTGCGTGTTTGAACTTTTGGGAAAAGCCCAGACAAGGGCTAGCTGCAGAGTGGTCAGGTGCCACAGAGTGCTCATTCGAAGGGCTCTCACTGGCCCCCTTGGTGTGTTGAAAACTGCAAGTACCAGAAGGCCCTAGGAAGGGGCGGCATAAATGACAAAGTGTTCCTACAAGGGTCACGTCAAATACCTTGTACAATCAAAAGTCTCTGACCGATTGCAAGAGAAAGCTAGAGAAGGGAACCCCACTTTCTGATAAGATTGTGAACTGTGGAATAAGGCAAGTGTGAACCTGACAGAGGAATGCCAAAAGAAAGCTAGGACAAGGGAACCTACGCTTTGATGAAAATCAGCAAATCATGAACTGTGTAAAAAGAAGGTCGTAGTGATCCCGACAGAGGGAGGCCCACTTTACAAGGAGGATCCAAGCCCAGCGGGGGGAGATCGTAGGGGCGAAGAACAATTGCCCAGGTGCAAGAACATCACAAAAGGAACTTTGTTGTTTTGAACCAGCAGGCCTTCTAAGGCGATAGACTTCGAGGAAAGAGGCACAGCCCCTGAAGGTTCTGGTATCGTTGAACTGGAATTGTGAGCCTCGTGCTGGAGACGCCCAGGAGTGTGCTGTGCTCAGGAGTTCCACCTTGTCCCGTGCTTGAAACGTGGGGAAGGGAGACCCCCGCCATACCATCCTGACATATCATTTTGTGAACACTTTTCTTTTCTGGTGAAGATTATCCCACACTCTTTTTGCAATTTAGTGGTAAGGATTGTGTCAGTATTGTGTCTCACCTTCCTTGGTTTGACGTCCTTTTCTGGCATAGTCTTCGTGGGTTTCACTTCTTTGGAGGCAAAGAAATAATGCCCATCACTCCAAGTCGCCACTGCGCCAACCTAATGTAGAATCTGGGTGGCATAGGGGCCACCCAGAGAGCTAGGTCTCTAGGAAAAAAAAACCTCCAGAGGGGAAAAACCCTTGTAGTCTCACGAAGGACAGATCACGATGCTGGTACGTGGAAATTAGGATCCGATCCCGAGCAAGGAAAGCAGTGAGTGCACTGGTAGATGAAAGAGTCCAAATCCACACTAAGCCAATGGATACAGATGAAGTTGGAGGCCCCGTGAGAGTAGCTACCTTCTGATGGTAACTGTAATGAGGCAAGAGAACATTCTGTCCATATATCTCTGGAAGAACGCGGGGGCATTCACCAAACCAAAAGGCATGACTTGGTATTGATAGTGCCCGAATGGAGTTCTGAAGGCGGTCTTCCATTCATCGCGTGCTCGGATCCTTATCAAGTGATATGCACCACGGAGATCTAGCTTAGTGAAGACTTTGGCGTTCAGAACGGCTTCTAGTATATCAGATATCAGAGGTAGCAGGTATTTATCTTTCACTGTGACTCTGTTTAACCCCTGATAACCCAGGCAAGGTCTTAGTTCAGCCGTATCTTTCTTGGGGATAAAGAACAGGGAACCCCCAAGCCCCCCGAAGATTTAGATTAGTCTGTTGTGTAAGTGTTGATTACTTCTTTAAGGCCAGTCTTTTGGAAAATAGAAAGGGAACCACTTCCCCGGGGAGCAGGTCTATTGCACAATAGTCCGTCCTGTGCGGAGGTAATATCTCCTTGATGTCGGTGTCAAAGACCTCCTGATATTTCAGGTATTTGAAGGGTAGCATTGTCGCTACTGCAGTTTTCATGATCATAGGCGCAGTAGCAAGAATGGGTTTTTCCTTCAATAGCCCCGAAAGGCAGGAATGCTTACAGTATTCAGAGCACAAGAACAGAGTTTGTGCAGACCAATTGACAAAGGGGTTATGTTTGACCAGCCAAGGCATCCCAGAATCACAGGACAATGTGCGGTTTGTATGAGATCGAACGCAAGGGCTTCCGTGTGTTGTTGGATGGACATCTCCAATGGAATCGTGTGTTCCTCTATGGGTCCTCCACTCAGCGGCAATCCATCAACCCTTTCCACAGGTATGACCTGTAACTTTTTGTTTGCGGGTATCTTCATGCGTTGAGCCCATCCCATGTCCATGAATACTCCGGCTCCTGAATCCACTATAGCGTGCGCTTCGACCAGAGGTTGGCCAGGTATAGAGAAACAAACCAAAAGTAGCAACAACCCTGTGCTCTGGTCTCCGGGGGCCTCATTAATCGAGGGACAATCGCCTGCCTCCTGCATGTAAGTCCCAACTCCGAGTTTGAGCTGGCGTTAACCGCCTTGCGAGCTGGGGCAACCGGGCACCCATTGTAGCAAATGTTCTGCTAAATCACAGTACATATACAAACCAAGCCGCTTGCGTCTGGAGCATTCTTTGTCTGACAAAGGCCTCCTTGGCAGTACCGATTTGCAAGGGTTCCTCATTGCCAGCCTTGTGTTCAGTGGTCGGTAAAGCAGAGGAGAGACGAGGGGTTGGGTTCCGGGAGCGCCTCTGTTCCAAACGTCTCTCCTGAAGTCGCTGATCGATTTGTAGAACAAGTTTCACGAGTTCCTCAAAGGAGGGAGGCCTAGGGATGCGTGCCAACTCGTCCACCAAGTGTTCCGCTAGGCCTCTTTGAAACAGCGTTATGCATGCTTCCTCTGGCCAGGCGGTTTGATGAGCAAACTGTTTAAACTTGGTGACGTAGGTTAACGCATCCATGCTCCCCTGCCTGAAGTCCATCAGGCTGTCTGGTTTCATATATGTGAGTTCTGGCTGGTTAAAAATACTGGAGAACGCCACGAGAAAACCTTTGTAATCGGCCAACATAGGGCTGGAGGAGACCACTAGGGCAGTTGCCCAGGACAAGGCGCTCGTTGTGAGGTGAGAGATCATACAGCCCACCCTTGACCTTTCTGTTGGGAAGGATCCTTGTCGAAAGGTAAAGGCCACTGTGCAGGCATCAAGGAATTCTTGAAACTTTTTTGGTTCTCCGTTGTATTTCTCCAAAGAAGGACCACAATACTGTCCACTTTCCCCAGAGGGTTCCGGCAGTAGTTAGGCTTGTCGAAAGACTGCGTTCTCTGTCTTCAGGTTTTGTATCTCCATGGAGAGGCCCTCTCTTGTGGCTACCAACTCTTGGACTTGCTCCATGACATCTGTATCTTCTTTCTTTTTTGGGCATTGCAAACTGTCAGTATCGTGCCTCACCTTCCTTGGTTCAATGTCCTTTTCTGGCGTAGTCTTCTTGGATTTCACTTCTTTGGAGGCAAAGAGATGAGGCCTATCACTCCAAGTCGCCACCGCGCCAACCCAATGTAGAATCTGGACAGCACGGGGGCCACCCGGAGAGCTAGGTTTCGAGGAAAAGAAAACCTCCAGGGGGAAAAACCCTTGTAATCCCACGAAGTACAGATCCCAATGCTGGTACGTGGAAATTAGGATCCGACCCCGAGCAAGGAAAGCAGTGAGTGCACTGGTCGATGAAAGGGTCCAAATCTACACTGAGCCAAATGATACAGACGAAGGTGGAGGCCCCGTGAGAGTAGCTACCTTCTGATGGTAATTGTAATGAGGCAACCACGAGGAGATAATGAGACTCAAGGGAGAGGTGGAAAAGCACGCCGGCCGTGGAATGCCAGAGGCAAGACAGAAAGAAAGCAGCAAGGACTCCAAGGAAGGAGAAGGCAGAAGAGAGGAAACGCACATCCAATACCAGCACCAGGAGCAAAGGCGCAACACAGACTCCCGAGCGAGGTGCTGCAGAAGGAAAAAGGGAAGAATAGTCGCAAGCAACCTGACAGAACGAGAGGAAGCTAACAAGTGTTTTGCAACAATAAGGGCAGTTGCAATGCAGTGCTTACCGGTTTGTGTCAGGATTAAATGCCGGTCTGATTCTTCCTGGTTGCCTACTAACATGATGACGTGTACGCAACGTTTCGTGTTACGCGTAGCCATCTTGGTAGGGGCAAAGCGTTTCCATCATTGCCATAGAGATGTAAATGGCAACAGTCTCCATGGACGTGGGGAACAAAACGAAGGCATTACAGATTGGCAATAGGTTTTTTAGTATAGGCCCTTTTTATTTGACAAGACGCTACTAGGACTGCCTTATTATTATTTTATGGTTGTAGCTTGCTCCCATCTTAGCTTTAGGTTTAGTTTAGCCGTTTTTCTCACCCATGCATACAGTTTAATAAACCCTCTTGAACTGTGATCACTTGTGTCTGTCTTTACTGTTGTCATCATGAGTTCCTTACAATACGATCAAATCACATTTTGAGATTCATACTCCTGGATATTTGTGGTTCTCAAAAAGGTGGTCATCCAAAATGAAGGTGGTAAAACGAGAATGTGCAGATTCGGGCAGAATATGCGCAGCACGGACCTTGAATAACACCTCATATGGTTCCATACCTATGCCTGCTGATAGTGAGTGAACAGGAATAAGAAAGTGGGGAGTAACAAACATGCAGGACAAAAGGAATAAACCACAACATATTTGGTAAGGGATTCCCTAAACCAGTCTCCATCTAGGGCATTAAGATCTAAGGCTATACTATCAGAACCCAAAAATTCGGATAAGTCAAATCAGGAGTATGATCGTTGTTAACGGTGGGAAAGGAATGACGGGTGGCATTTTAGCAAGGCTGGCGTACAGTTTGCAGTCTAAAATGAAGCCTGGTTGTATAAATGAGACATTTGGTCGCGGGCCAAATAAGGAGTAAAGTAATAGTCGGACATGAGGCAATGGTCAAAGGGGCAGAATTACATCCTTTTTGAATGCTATGCTTTTCTCCTCATTCACTATCCATTACTTGTACGAATGTGCAAAGCATGAATTAGGAAGACGGGGCAAGACTGGAGAGAAATTGTCCAGGAGAAGTATGCAGAAAGGAGTGGAGGATTGTGAAAGGCCACACATTGAAGATACATTGGTGGATGAGAACAAAGTGGTCAAAATAGATGAATCAAAAAAGAAAACATGAATTACAATGCTTTGGAAAATACACAAACATAACAATGAACTTGCACTCAAGCATACATTCAGGTAATTTAAACAGATCTTTCTTAGGTATCAATATCAGTATGGCAAACGGCTCTTTGGAAGGGAACAGAATCCTGAGAAAACAGATCAAAGAATACGGCCCTCATTACAAGTAGGGCGATAAATCTGACGGCAATTCTGCCTGACAGAAATAGCATGACCTATGTGGTGTCTTGTGGAATAACCATCAAATCAGAAGTGGACGGGTGCGCGCACCAACTATCGGCGGTAACAGTAATTCCATCAGACTTAATTGCTACCAAAAACCATAGAACATCGGTAATGCCACCAATTTTCATCTGAATTATCGTTACCACTGTAAAACCTGCAGACCGCTGTAAAATCTGCAGAATTAGCACAGAGCTGAAAAACGTCATGCAGCAAATGGGAAGTTCAGCCATGGCCCGATTTAAAAACTCAACCCACTCAAAGTCAACATTTTGGAAGTTCCATCCGAAACAGAAAGTTTGCAAAAACAAGTAGGGAGGCAAAGTAAAAGGCAAGGTGCCTGAAATATGGCTTTGAAAGGTGGTGGCCCATCCACCAGTGGGAAAATGGCATCTGGAGTGAGATTGGGACAAAGTGGTGGCTGTGTGTACTGCTATGGAGAATGAGGACCACGGAAACGGGTGGAATGACCTTGAAGCTAGAGTCCACATCCCAATTTCTAACCACCATAGGGAAACAGCTGCCACTGGAGGAGGGACAGTGGAGCCCCTGCAACTCACACCCAGGGAGGAGACGGTGAACAACTTAAGTCTACACAGCGGGCCTGGAGGATATAGGAGTGGCAAAGGTAGGAGCCGGCAGCAAGGAAGACCATGGTGAGTACATGAGTGACCCATGGCCACATTTCCCACCAACCTTAATTGAATTTTTTTATTATTATTATTTATTGGGTATTTATAATGCACCTATACACAATGTGTTTTAAGGTCCAACAAGACAAGAGGGTGTGGGAACAGGAAGGACAAAACAAAAATGATCCTACTAGGCATCGTGACATTCGGAACGTGCAAGTGCAGTAAGAGAGGTGCAGGGGAGATGAGAGGGGTGCCGGTTAGGGCGTAAGGGTCCATGAGAAAAAAGCGAATGCCAGGAGAGGCCAGGTGGACAGAGCAGGGGGAAGCAGCGAGTGCAGGGGAGGAAGCTCCACGAGCTAAGTGCAAGGTAAGGGGCTGGAAGGGCTACAAGGGTGCAGGACCAGCCAGACAACTGCGGGGGGGGGGGGGAGGGAGAGGCCCAGAAGGAAACGTGCAGGTGGAGGGGGGGGACAAGTCTGGGGAGACCAAGTGCAGGGGTAGACTAGAATGGGGGGCCTGGTGCCATGACTAAGACACTAAAGAAACCAGGCAGCCAGTCAAGAAGCAGACAGGGACATTATTAGGGGAAGTAAGAAGAGAAAAGTAAGGTCTTGAGAAGATTCCGGAACTTAAGGAGATCCGGCTCAAGTCTGAGAGGGGTGGGAAGGCCATTCCAGAGGGAGGCACCTGCGGAGGAGAGAGATCTACCCCCCACTCTCTGCTTGAAAAAAGCGTCTGAATTGCAGAGTTGGAGAATGTCATCTCGCACACTTGCAGTCATCCTGCAGAACAGGGGGCAGGACATGCACATGCCCAATCAACACATTGACAACCATAGAACTCTACAGAGGATTGCATGGCAGGTGGTGACCCTAAAAAGTGCCTCCATGGAGAAGAAGGCCCTTGATCTAGGATATTCATCAGAAACGTGCAACAGCACCTATACTGGTTAGACAATAATTCATCACCAATTACTTTTGGCTGTACGCAGCACAACCATGTATCCAGAACAGATGTCAGCCAAAGAGACCCCACCAAAAAAAGAAATGCACAGCGCAAAGCCAACAGCAGCTAGTGGCTTGGTTCCACAGAACCTGTGCAGCAGATCAGTAGCAGCAAGGCCTCCATTTACAGTGTGTGCCCTCAAAACTCACACTAGGATGAATAGAAGTGCACCTCTGTTAATACACCTACCTGTGCGGGGCGGCAGCGGGGTACTAGGGGGCGGGCTCATTCATGGTGGTTGTATCCTCGCCTCAGGTCGTGGGGAAGGCGCACTTTTCTGGGCTCTCTTTCTAGGCGGATACCTTCTGTCCAAATCAGAGCAGGGCACGGGTGCCATCGGCGCAACCACGTAGAACGAGCTTGTGTTCCAAGCCTCGTTCTCGCAGCAGCACCCATTCGCGCATGAGCTTCAGCCTTGCGCTCCAAGCCTCACTTTCATGCCGGATCGCTATTTAAGCGATCCGGTCCAGGTAATCGCAGCGTCTCAACACGGTTTGGTTTTCCTACCGCTTCACTCACCTACAACCTTGTTGCTGCTCCTTGATCCTTGTCCTGGTGCCTGGTCCTGGGGTTGGGTCCCTGCTCTGCCCCTGCCTGTGCTGGGTCTTGTCCTGTCCCTGCTTCCCTCCTCCTTGTTCCTTGCCCGCTTGTCCTGCCCGGTCCTGCATTCCTCCTAGTCTCCCTTCCTGACCCTTGCTTCTATTTTCTTCCCCCTCCGGTTTTGCCTGTTCCTTGCCTGCCTTCTTGCTTGGGTACTGGTGGACCTGGTTCTACCTGCCTGCAACTGTGAAGAACTCTTTGCCACCTGCCTGCTTTGCTGTCTTGGACATTCTGCTTACAGGCTACCAACCTACCTGCATTGCTGACTTGGACATTCTACTCACCGTTTGCCAGATAACATCTACAACCTTCCCCACCAGTGCTTGCACTGTTCTGGCGCCACATTAATATAGGGGAAGTGTCATCCGTGGTGTCAGGAACTGGCCCCTGTTCCATCCTGTTTTCAGGATGGATCCGGGGTCGGTTCTTTGTACCACATTGCTTCGTTCATTTGACTTCATCGTCTGCTGCCAGCCCACGCCGACCACGACCTGGCTACCCCAGTACGCAAGACCCCTGGAGAAATAGGTACGCATCGTCCACGGGACGCATAGCTTAACAACCTCACAGGTGATAGTATAACGGATTGCAAAACAGCATGGACCAGGTCTACCTGGGCACCCATAGCTTTGCACAACCGGAATGATGATGAAACCATCAGCCAGCCAAGATGAATATTCCGAACACTTCATAAATACAACTGTCATTCCAGTGTGAGGGGTCAGAAATGCGAGACGGATACAATGTTTTCTCAATGTTTGCCATTTATTAAATGAAAAGGGGTGTGATAAACACCTATTATTCCCTATCCTAACAAGGCTGTCCCTGCTTAGCAAACTAAAACTAAAGAAAAATTACCTAGTGTCCAAAAATGTCTCCGACTCTCACACTAATACATACAACAAAAATATACAGGGAATATTTGGCAGTCTTCAGTTCAACAAAACAATATAACAGTTCAAACGTATAGGTTTTAGCAAGTACTCCTTGTGACCAGGGTTGGGGCTCCCTTCGCCTGGATCAATTTAGGAATACCCTTGGTAAAGTTCTAATTCAACAAAGCTCTGTTCAGTGCAACACAAAAGGTCTTTTCCAACCACTGTGTCCTTCCACTTGATAAAGTAAACGTCTCTTTCACAAACATTTGTTTAAAAATCAAAGCAGATGTTTCCCACAATATAATTCTTGGTAAGGTAAATGTTTCTCTCTCAAAACACAAGTTCATAAACCAAGGCAATTGTTCTCCTCAGGATGCAAAACAATTATTAGCATATCACACTTTGGTGATGAAACAGTTAGTTAAATGATAACACCTTCTTTACACCACACCTTTTTGCTACAAACACTTCTTCAAATCATCTTCTCCTTTCCTTGTATACTCGCCTGCCAGGACCAACTACTATGGTCCCATTCCTGGTGTACTCGTTTACCAGGAAGCAAACTCCTACAGCTATAATTGATCTTAGTGGCAATATGTGTTCCAAAAATCTCCACACCAGTATCCCATGTAAAGAGGGCTGAACAATAGCTAGCTCTTTTTATAGTCTCTTGACTCTTGGAAACGTGGGTTCCAGGTTTCTCCAAACCGGATACTCAAGAAAGGAGTAAAGCGCCCAAGCTGCCTCTTAACTACTTCTTTACAGCCTCTTGACAATGCGGGTTACAGGTTTCCCCAGTTGTTGTCCCATATAAGGGGAATTGTGCCCTTCCTGCCTTGGCACTTTATTAGTTAGTATTCAAAATTATTGTTTACTGTAACCGCTCCTGCTCGGCGTACCCCGGGTAATCTTTAACTTCAGGCCAACTCACTGGTCATCTTCGTGGCCTCCGCTTCACTCTGTGCTGTTGCGGCTGACCTCCCGAGTCCTGTCCACAATGTTACCAGCTCCTGAGTATCTTCGGTGGACAGCATGGCTCTTTCCCGGAACTCTTGACAGCTCCATTGACCTTCCACGACCTCTCGCACACCAAAGCGCTAAACGCTAGTTTGGGAGTAAGTATTCCCCTCGGATGGGCTCATGTTACCGAGGCTGTTTCTGCTGTGTGCACTCTTCAATGTTGCACGCCTTCACTTCTCACGTCGGCATCAGCTGGCGTTCTTCCTTTTGCGGCAATCATAGCACTCCGGGCTGCTTCTGCTACTCTTCCGCATCTATCCTCAGCTGCAATTAATTCCTGAGTTTAAATCTTCCGCTCGGGTATCTTTCTCTACAACAACTAGACCACACGTTCTGGTCAATCGCACCTCTGATCCTTACTAACTCCAAGCCTTTCTTCCTCGTCCCAGATATTATGGATCCTGAAGTCCATGGTGGTTTTGTTCCTTTGATATTTAGCTAGTTTTGACTGCTTTGTGCACTGAGAGTTGTCAGAGTTAGGGGGTGCTTTGAAAAGGGTTTGTGATTTAACAGTGGAGTGTGGACCTCTACCTAAGGCAGATGTTACTTACCTGTAACTATTGTTCTCCAGTATGGGTCTGGCATGGATTCACATGCTCATGAATATTCCCTGTCAGGCTGGGAATCCTCAGTAAACTGTATTTCTCTCTAAACCAATCACTGTCCTCTGGGTCATACTTCCCCCATCTAATGACAGTCCTCGCTCTGAAACTCACCCCTCGTGGCCATCTTCAGATTTGGAAAGCATGTAAAGTGGCAGGGACAGGGGGAGGGTTTGCGGGTAAATCCATGCCACACCCATGCTGGAGAACAATAGTTGCAGGTAAGTAACTTAAACCTTCTCCAGCATGGGCTCTGGCATGGAATCACATGCTCACGAATAACGATTACACAGCAGTACATATACACAACCACAGGAGGTGGCAAGGCTCAACAGAAGTAATAACGCTCACCTCTGGAACAGACTCACCGCAAACAGACAGGCTGCGTAGTACCGCTTGCCCGACTCAGGACTCCCCTGTAGAATCCCGGGTCAACGCAGTAGAACCTTGTGAAGTTGTGCGTCAACCACCACCTAGCAGCCCTTTAGATGTCGAACAGGGGCACACCAGAGAAAAATGTGTTGTTTCTGCAATGGCTCTGGTGGAGTGTGCTTTCAGCCGGCCAAGGACAGCTGTCTTCCACGACAGAAACTTCAGCAGGACCTGATGGATAGGTTCAAAAGGAGCTCCCATGAGCTTAGTTAGCACCACATTGAGCTCCCAAGCTGGGGCAGGAGCCTTCATCAGTGGGAAAGCCCTGAAGAGTCCCTTGAGGAACTCCTTGATGAGTCTGTGAGACCACAGCAATGGTCTGCCCGGAGACGTGGTGTACCTGGATAGGGCGGCGAGATGCACCTTGATAGAGGCGTGTGGCAGCACCACTTTGGGCAAGGAAAGCAAGCATGGTAGAAGTTGTGGGCTGTGACACACAGCAGGGTTATTGTCTGAGCCCGGCACCACACAGAGAAGCGTTTCCATTTATGCCCGTAACACTTAAACGTTGATGAGGCTCTGTCCCTGGCCAGGATGTACTTACATTCTGTGGGTAAAGCCTAAACTCCAAACTATAGGGCTGTAGGAGCCATGCCCTCTGGCGAGAAGGTCCAGTGACAGTGGCAGCCTGATTGACCGGCCACTGACAGATGCAGCAGGTCTGGATACCAGATTTGTCTCAGTCAAGCTGGTGCAACTTGCAGTGGCACTGCAGTGGCACTGTTTGAGTGTGTTGATCACATGTAAGAGATGGGGAAACAAGAAAAGGGTACAGGAACCATCCCTCACACGGGAACGAGACCGTGCCCCCCCATGCTCCTCGGTTGAGGGAAACTGCTGGCCAAACTCTGACACTTGGTGAGATCGATCTGGGGATGCCCCATCTGCCGAACAGAAGATTCGCCTGGTCCTGGCGAAGTTCCCACTCGTGGCAAGAAAGCAGTTCTCTGCCGAGCAAGTCTGCAATGGTGTTCTTGACTCCCACCAGGTGCATCGGGACGAGGAACATGCCTTGCCAAATGGCCAATCACCACAAGTCCTGGACCTCCTTGGAGAGTGCCGGTAAGAAGGTCCCACTCCTGTTTACAGATGTAGAACATGGCGGTGGTGTTGTCTGTGAAGACCCTTACCACCTTGCCCTTCAAAAGACTTGAAGGCCCAGAATACGGCCTGAAGTTCCAGGACGTTGACGTGGAGGTCTTTTTCTTCCGATTGCCAGAGGCCTCTGGCATGCAAATGTCCAGTGTGGGCTCCCCATCCCTTTAGAGGCGTCCGTGGTGACTGTCTCCTGGTAAGGAGGAACCTGAAACCGAGTACCCTGGACGAGATGCTGCCAAACATCCCACCATTTTATCGCCCCGACAGAACTCATGCTTAAGAGGGGAGGGGGACGAGCCAGAGGCAAAGGAGAGGTTTCAGAAATCGGCAAGGACAGGAGCAAGGGTGTCAATGTGTTCCTTAATGGTTTTAGATGAACAGGGATAGACCTGTTTGGATGAGGTTTTCAGATATCGGACTTGTGTAGCTACCTCATCAGGGGAGAAAAGAGGAAAGGAGGAGAAAGGGGGGGCTAGCTGAGGGAGGGTCAGCAAGCTGAGAAGGAGAGGGAGGATGAGGGGGAGCGGAGGAGAGGGTGGACAGGATGTCCTGGGTTTTAGGTATAGAGCGAGAGGCAAGCACACTGCAAAGAGCCTGGGAGGTTAGAGTAGGGGTCGAGACTGCAGCAGGGTTGGCCAGCTCCTTGCCGATTTTGAAGAGTTTGGACGAATTGTTAGATGTCGCAGAGACGCGGGCTTGAATGTGTACTCTCTTCTTAGTGTGGACAGCGAGTTAGTATTGCCATTGGAGCAGGGTGCAGGCCAGTTTGTCAGAGGATGATCAAGAAGCCCTCCATTTCCTCTCCGCCACCCTACTCTTCCGTTTAAGTGTACCTAGGTCAGCGTCATACCATGAATTGCACTTGGATTTGGACTTCAAACAGATCCTCATGACAGGGGAAAGAATATCAAGAGTAGCATAAATAGAGGAGTAGAGAAGAGAGAGGTATGTGTCAGGGTGTGAGTCAGCCTGGGGTACTGGGGGGGGGGAGGGGGAGATGGTTGCAGCGAAGGCCTCGACTGACACACAGTTCATGGGCCGGATATCCGAGAAGGTGGGTGGCAATCTAGGAGTAGACTTGGCTTTGGGGGGAGGAGATGGAGGGATGAGAGGCGAGGAGGCAGTGATCACCCCAGGAGAGAGGAGTGGTAAAGGGGGTGGGGAAGGGGAGGCTAGATGAGATCAAGACATCAAGTGTATGCCCAGCAGAGTGAGTTGGGCCAGAGGGAAGGATAGAGAGGGAGAGTGAATCACAGAAGTCACGAAAGAGTGCAGATGAGGAACAGGTAGAATCAAGATGGATGTTGAGGTCACCAAGGAGGAGAAGTTGTGTGGTTGAGGAGGAGAGGTCAGCCCACTCAGAGAAAAGAGGTGATTTGACCAGGGGGCCGGTAAAGAGTAGCAACAGTAAGAGATTGGCTAGGAGAGAGAGAGCCTGCAGACTAGTCATTCAAAAGAGGAGTAAGCTTGAGTGGGAATGAGGGAGGCAGGAATCCACTCAAGGAAGATCAGGGCTACACCCCCTCCAGGCTGGTTGGATCTGGGGGCTGAGAGGATTTTGTAGCCGTTGGGGAGGTGAGTGTCAAAACTTGTGACAGAGCTGGCTGTGGACCACGTCTCGGTGAGACCAAGGACATCAAGGTCAAGTTCTTATAGGAGGTGACAGATGTCAGAGGAGTGTTTAACAGCCGAGCGAGAATTGAGAGTGGCAAGATGGAGAAGGTTGCCAGCCTTAAAGACCTTCCGGGGAGGGGTACAGATCAGAGGTACTCCCTGCAGAGGTGTGGAAGGAGCATGAGATGGGGCAGAGGAGGAAGTGGAGGAGGGCAAGGTAGCCTGGGGAAGAGAGTAGGGGACAGCTGGAGATGAGAGGAAGTTGAGGAGTTGAATGGAACCGCCTATCAAAGAGGAGATTAGCCTGAGGGCCTTGAACCATGACTTGCTCTTCGAAGATGTTCGGCTCACTGTGGAGGCTGATGATGATGGCGATCGCCTTTTGTCAGATTTGGAACCTGCGTCAGCGGCGAACCCAGCAGAGCTAGCATCACAGACGTTGGCTTTCTCTTGGACCCCGCAAATGGGGTGTACTCAAAGCATCCACGTCTTCCTGGAGGGAGTTCGCTCCATGGACGGGTCAGTGGCTTTGCTCAACTTGAACCTCACTGACAGTCTGCTGTAGCGTTCCTTTTTAGTTTTCTTTGAGAAACCAAGGCACACCTTGCATCCCTCCTCATTGGGGTCCCGATGCAGGCAATATAAGCATTTATGTTGCCAATCCGCCACGAAGATGTTTCATAATCCACACTTCGCGCAAAGTTTGAAAAAGCTTTGACTTTCCTTCATCTCTTCAGTGATAATGAAAGGCGCAAAATAGGCCCAAGGCCGGGCCCTGTCGAAACTTCGAGACGATAAAGCAAAAATCAAAAAGATTAACTAATTTGGGAAATTTGTAAATACATTAAACTAGCTCGGAGAGCAAACTTGAGGACCCCCAACAGTGAAACATGCGTTAAAAATCTGAAGATGGTCAGCAGGGGTGGGGCTTAGGGAGAGGACTGTCACTGGATGGGGGCAGTATGACCCAGAGGACCGTGATTGGTTTACTGGAGAAAAATATTTTTGAATTTGAAGTGAAACGTTATTTTCTTTTACCAAGGATTCCCAGCCCGACGACTGGGAATATTCATGAGCATGTTAATCCATGCCAGACCCATGCTGCAGAATTATGACAAATGGAGGCTGTCACATTCAATTCCTTAACTCCCAAGGTACAAACCTTATTCTGTTTAGATGACTTTTCATAGCCTTTTCTTTCAGGAGTTTCATGGGAGGGACTTGTGCAATGACAGCATGCCATTAGATATTCGGGAATCATAGGACTTTCATCCTCACAAGAAGACTACAGTGTCTCTCCCAAAGGAGTCACCACTTCCCCCTGACAGCCATCTGCTTCCATGTGATCCTCCCTCATGTTACCACCCTGAGGGTTAGGATCAGGTAGCGGCTGCCTTCCCCTGTCCACATGGGAGGATATTTTAGGCTGGGTTTTGGCGACCAGGATTCATAACCTGTGACCCTGCCTGCCATTCCAACAAGCCACTTTTGGGACCTTCACACACTACCTAACAAGTATTTCTAGTATATGACTGAAATCACACCTGAGAACATAACTACAAGGGTAATCACGCTATGTTCAATGTCTTCCGAAGCGCACACAAGACAGCCAGGAGGCCATGGAATGACCCAGCACATCTACCACACCTGCCCCTGCAAGTGTTACTATGGCACCTGCACATGCATGAACTGTTCAGGGTTGTAGCCCCCAAGACGCCAAGTAGCCATGGCCACAAGGACACCTCCGGGACATTACTGTCCGAGAGCACTGCTGTAGCCACCTCTGGGGGCAGCAGCACACCTCAACAGTTATGGCAATCACAGCGGATCATTCAGAAGCCCCCATCACTCAGCCGTCTCCAACCACTGTTGGCACCGAGCCTGGAGGGCAGACCACTGATCCCACTTCAGAAACCAGTAAGGCTGTTGGTCAGCCGACTGCACAGGAAACCAACACCATACCTACCTGGTTTGCAGCGCCTGTGTTAGGCATCACTGACCAAACCTCTGCAGCTGCCCCAGTGAACCACTGCTCCATAGATTCCCCTTACCTTCTTAACATCTCACCTCTGTACACCAGTCCATCCCCCTTACCTTGCCACACACTGCATTGGAACTATGGAGACGACACCAACTCACCTCCAGAGGATGATGAAGCAGATGGTGCACAGGCTTCCGGCTCTAAGCGAAGGCACTGCCATGTGCCTCCAAACACAGTTGCACAACACACCGGATGTCATCTGGGAGAGGCTCAAACACAATGAGCGGTGGCAGGAGCAGATGGAACACATTTCCCAGGAACAACAGGGCCACTTGCAGGCAACGGGAGAGGCTGTGCAGGGTGGCACCAGGAGGGTGGCTACTGCCTTGGACCAATTGTGTCACGTGCAGGAGATGGCTCAGCAAGCAAGATACTGATGAGCCAAAGGTAGCTGAAAAGTTGGTAGAACTGTTTGCCACTCATGAAAATGTGTCACAGGAAATAACTCTCACCGTGCAGCACATCCAGGTAGGTGAAACTGCTATTTCAGAGTCAGCCACCCAAACAGATGTCCATGGCAAGGACACTACCAAGGCACTCTCAGTAGTAAGCATTTCTCATCCCTAACACTCCATCTCAAAAACATGGCAATACAAAGAAGAATTAGACACCTCCATGTGCCTGAACACCGCAAGGGTGTAGGGAGTATAAGGCATTAGGGATGAGGGTGTGTAACTACAGCCAATGAATCCAGTGATATATGTGATTTCAGTGAAGGCAACTGTACAGTGACTAGTCCCATCATTTCCTCAGATCTATCCTGCGATTCCCTGTTGTCATCTGCAACTTCATCGTCAAAGCCAGTGGGTGCATTGTCCTAAATCACAAGACATTGGAACATTCCGATGTAAGCACATGCACATGCACATTTGATGACAATTTTTCCTACTTTAACTGAGCTGTAAGTGAGTCCCCACCTATCTGGTGAAGGCACCTGAGCCTTCCCTTTAGCAGTCCAAATGTGCATTTAATGCATGTTCTGGTCCTCTTGTGTGCCTTAATATAGGCTACCTCCTGGGGCGTACCAGGGTTCATCACAGGTGTCACGAACCACAGTAACTGTGGATAGTCTCGGTGAACGGACAAAGTGGATCCAAGGAACGAAAGGGATGAATTGGAGGGAACGGATTTATTGGAGGGAACGGATGAATTGGACGGAACGGATGAATTGGACGGAACGGATGAATTGGACGGAATGGACGAAGCGGACGGAACGGACGAAGCGGACGGAACGGATGAAATGGGTGTATGAAATGGATGGAGTACCTCATGAGGATGAAGGGTTAAGTGGATTGAATGGATGGAAGGGACTAGTAGATTAAATGGATGTAACGAATGAAATGGGAGAACAGACAAAGTAGAATGAAAAGAGTAAACAAAACGGATAGAATAGATCGTACGGATGAAGTGCTCGGCCTCAAGCACTTTACTGATAACCACCATATCACACTACCACGCTTACTCTCTCCTATACACCACCACTCAACTAGAACACAGCGATACTATGACGCATTCGGTATAGCTGTTCTCATACTAACACTCGCCACAGACTCCTCATCATCCTAATTAAACACAGCTAGCTGAGCACACACCGCTATCTTAAGCATCTCCTCAGGCCCAACGCAGCCAGAAATCAGTCTGGGTGTCCACCCTCCAGAATGAACACATCCAACTGACCTCCCCACCACCACACCTACAGCTATCATGCAACTGCCACAACGGCTGCTCACATATCCGGTGCACCCACGCATTTTATGACTCTCTCTCTCTCTCTCTCGCTCTACTGATTCCCACTGATTCTACGGTTCCCAAGGGCGTTCAACCTACCAGCGTTTTGAGATCATACTAATGACACATAAGGCGCCATATAAATGCCAAGTAACATAACATAACATAGTCTGAGTCACCTACAATGGGAAGAAAGAACAGTGTTGTACACAAGTGCTGGTTGTGAAAGTGCTTATTACTACTCTGATTGAGCCTGTTGCCTTTGTGCCCCCACATCTGTTTGTGAATGACACCCTGTACATCACTGGGGGAGGCAGTGGCTTTCAATGGGCACAAGCAGAAGAGCGTAGTGTGTCTTGCATCATTGTTCACATATTTCTATCTGTTTGGCCATCTCCCCCAAGGTTAGACTACAGCAATGTGGCTTGGGCATTTACTGGTCTATCCCTGTGTATTGGCTTGTTGGATTAGGCAGGTGCCTTAATTGATGCGAGGAATCATGTCCCCGTTTTCATGCACACCAGGACAGCCTAGTTTTCTAGGGTATCACTGTGGCCAGAAGAAAGCTGGAAATGGGCCAGTGCATTTTATGCCATTTGGACTAGGCTTTATGGGGTTTGTAGTTTGCTCACATTTTTTCTCATACTTGTCTCAATGTGTGCCTTTGTGCCAAATCATTGTCAGATTGACTATGCACCCAAAAGCCAGGCATGCTGTTCTCTGGGATCTATGTGATCACTGCACATTTTTTACTGTGCACCACCAACATGTCAAATCCATACCCTCCCACATGTATTATTAACGTATCCCACCCCCCACATATATATAGACGATTAAATAGGGTTTTAAAATTGTGACATTTTGAGATGGACAGTAATGGTGAATGGGGTGATACCATTCTCTCTCTGTTTTTATGTATGCTGGAAGGGTGCTGTTCCTCAGGACCAGGCATCATGGTTGGAACCTAGAAATGGGGTGCAGAAGTGGCTGATGGTGAGATCTGCATCACATGTCATCAGAATGTTCATGGAATTATACTGGTTCTGATATGCCGGCTCCACTGTCTGCAGGGGTTAGGGAAGGTGGGGGCACTAATGCAGGCCAGTGCTGCAACACCACTGTGGAACTTGGCAGTGGCGGAGAACTGTGCCTTTGCCGCGTACACCTGTGCCTGGGTGGCATGCAGGGAGATGTACTTATATGTATGCCTCATGAACGTATGAAACACTTACCCCAATACCAGTGTACTGGAACGTGCCTGTGGCACAGAAGTGGAGGTCAATCTTCGCCTATGTGCATATAAAGGAGGTAAGAAAATGGGAAATCTAAACTAAGCTAAAACCTGTCTTACTGCTCTAAACAAACTGGAATATCAATAACATGCACTCAACCCAATCGGTTTTTATCTTTGCTTTTTTCCATCCTTGTTAGTAAAAATAATGGGGGATAATACACAGTTAAGCCAGTTCGTGTGGGTCCACATCTGAGAGGGCCTTTTAAATAATTCAACATTGCGCATTCAGTAGTGAGGCTACAGCGATTGAAATTATCAATTTTAGCCATGGATAACATAGAAAATGTAATGATATTCAACCTAAAAATTAGAACAATTAGGTTAGAAAATAAAGCTAATCAACACAATTTAATTTTAAGGCAACTGAATACCAATTGAACAATCAAATTCTGGCCGACAAACAAGAGCAATATTGACTCCAGAATAGAAAGAAAAAGAACTTAATGCGACATTCAGGGTGAGTACTACAAAAAGACATTATGTACAAAGACAAATAGAGTTAATACTTTAGGAGCATGCCAGAAGTAAAGGCATGCCTTGAAGGATGAAACAGAAATCTCCTTTTTTCTTTTGGTTGATGTCTCTCTTTTATGTCAGTCTCTCTCCTGATGAACCATGGGAACCACTATAGGGAAACACGTGTTGAGAGATGAACAGTAGGAGTGTATAGAAATGTATGATAAAAATACAAAATAATTGAAGAATATTTGCAAAATATAATAAATAGAAACTACAAGAACTGTATGTGATTATTGAAGACAAATTAAGCGATATCGAGTTGGCGCAGTGTCTAAGGACACCATTCAAAGTGAAACATATGTTCCAGTTATTGCTACGGTCACAATAAAGGTGCCCCAAGTGCTGACAACTGGTAAATCAACCATTATACTTATGGACTCGCCCAGGAAAGTAAGCCAGATTTTGACCGGAATCTATCTATTAAAAAATAGCTTCAGCAGGGTTGGGATGTCTGAAGAGTCGGAAATAAAAGTCGGACACACAGTTAACATGTTTTTTGGTTAAAGACTTTTACTAACAAAAAGTGGGTTGAGCAAATGACTCTCTGACCCTGCTCCAAGAACAATGTCCGTACCTAAAACCAAACACTAAGGATCTGTCGCCAGGATGTCAAAATCAAAACTGTCCTTGTGTACAAATGTTCTATACTGACCCTCATACTAGAAACCAAATCATAAGGTGAAAGGGGAAATTTCTTTAACCTGGTGATTGCAAAAAGAGTTCACAAAGGAAAAAAAAAAGAAAAAAAACAGCTCCAACATAAAAGTTCTCCAAGGTAAAAAAAACTGTGGTTTCAGAGGGCGACTCCCTTCCCCTGGATTCTTCAGCACAATGCCAACGATTCTTGGCCTAACAGTTCTTTATGTCTTTCTTGCTGCACAACAATCCTTTTTATCACAAAGCTTGTTCCCATTGCAAAATCCTTCTTACAATTATTTATTTATTGGTTATTTGTAACGCGCCTACAAACAAGTGTTTCAAGGTGCAACAAGGCAGGGGGAGAGTACAAACGGAAGCAATCATACTAGGCCTTGTGACATTCAGATTGTGCAAGTAACAAGAAGTGCAGGAGGAAGGAAGGGGGGGGGTGCATAAGCAGGGCCAAAAGCACTGTAGGAGGGAGAGTAGAAGGAGGGTCCAGAGGCTAAATGCGAGGTAAGGGGCTGTAATGGCTCCAGGGTGCAGACCACCCAGAGAAGTGCAGGCAGGGGCCCATAAGGGCAAGTGCAGCTTGAGGGCAGGGGGGTAGGTCAGGCACAACCAAGTGCACAGGTCGACTAGAATGTGGGGCCCGGTGCCCTGTTAAGACTCTTGAAGGAACCAGGCTGTTAGTCCAGGGCAGAGGGGGAGAATTAGCAGGGAAGGGGGAGAGGGAAGGAGGCAGAGAAGAGGAAGGTCTTGAGGAGCTTCTGCAGATCTGGCTCACGTCTGAGAGGGGCATGGAGGCCGTTCCAGAGAGAGGCACCTGAGGAGGAGAGAGATCTACCCCCTCTCTCTGCTTGTAAAAACACCTGATCTGCAGAGTGTTAGAGCTAGAAGACCGAAGGGCTCTAGCAGCACGGTATTTCGGGAGAGCACGTTGGATGTAGCAGGTCCCAGGCCCCAGAAAACCTTGTGGCTGATGCAGAGGGTCTTGAACTTGATCCTCACAGCAACGGGTAGCCAGTGGAAAGATTTAAGGGATGGAAAGATGCGGCCCCTTGGGGGAATAGACTTGCAGTCCTATTCTGGATTAGTTGAAGGGGGCGAAGAGAGGAGTTCTGAAGACTGAGGAAGAGACTTTTGCAGGAGTCCAGTCTGGAAAGAACCAGAGCTCTGGAGACATTGAGTTTCTGGGGGAAGTTGAGAAAATGGAGAATACCTCTGAGGAGGTGCAGCTAAAAGTGGGCCTTGTTGGCCAGGTCTGTGATGTGAGGAGAAGATGACACCCAGGTTTTTTGCTTCACAGAAGGGTTAGGGGAGGGGCCCATGTAGGGTGGCCAGAGATTGGGAAGGAAAGAGGGAGCAGGGCTACCATTGAGAAGGATCTCTATTTTACTGGCAATAAAGGCAGACATCATTAGTAGTGCACCATGCCTTAATATTGGATAGACAGTCAGGAATTAGAGAGGAGGCAAAGGAGGGTAGCTTGAAAGAAAGCTGTGTGGCATCTGCATAACACTGGAAGTTAGGCAAGAAGGTGGAGATAAACAGGGCTAGAGGGGCCAGGTAGATATTGAAAAGCCAGGGCAAGAGGATAGAGCCCTGAGTGATGCCACAAGTGGATAGTGAGATGGTGAAGAGAAAGGGGCCCAGTTGCATCTGGGAAGGTCGGTCCGAGAGAAAGGAGGTCAGCCAATCAAGAGCCATGTCTGTGATGCCAAGGGTGTCACAGAGCCGCTTTATCAGGGTGGGTCGGTTGACCATTTCGAAGCAGAAGAAAGGTCAAGAAGGATGTGAACGAAGGATACGCAAGTCTTGACGGTGTTCAGGAGAGCAGGTTCCATGCCTCTGGCAGCTCTGAAGCCAGAAGGTGCTCGTGGAGGGAACCAACAGATTCAGTGTGTTTGATACGCTGGGACATGGCTAACTTCTCCAAGAGTTTGCCCAGGAAGGGGGTAATGGAGATAGATTGGTAGTTAGCAGGACAGGAAGGGTCAGCAGAAGGCTTTTTTTGTAGGAGAGGGTGCACAACGGGAGTGCTTGAGGAGTGAGGGGAAAGATCCAGCAGCAAAGGAATGATTGCAGAAATTGGCCAAGGCTGGAGCAAGGGAGACAACACTGTCCTTGATAGTTCTGGGGGAGAAAGGAAGCACCTGTTCGGAGGAAACCTTCATTGAGCGGACTAGTCTTTATCAGGCGATCAGGAGAAAAATAGGGGAAAAGGTGGAGAGGGGGGCCAGGTGAGGGAGGAGGCTGTGGAGTAGAGGCGAGTGAGGAGAGCATGTCCTTAGATTTGGTGCCATGAGGGTGGGGTGGGCACCCCAGGGGGAAGACAGATTCACTGTGTGCTTTTATAAGAGGTTTCGTTCCACCCTTTATGGGCAAACTGTTCAACAGCACTCTAGAGACTGGGATCCTCCCAGGGTCCATGTTAGCGGCTTTGATAGTGGTAATCCCAAAAGAGGGGAAGGACCCAGCCCAGTGCTAGTCCTATAGGCCCACCTCCCTGTTGAACACAGATGTGAAAATAATGGCTAAATTGCTAGCCATCGCCCGTCAGATGGCCTTGTTGGTTCCCGGGGCCAGGTGGAATTTATCCCAAGGCACCAAGAGGCAGATAATATAAGGAAGACCATTGACCTAATGCATGAGGTGAGGGGTAAGGGGCTGGAAGCACACTTGATATTGATACTCAGAAAAAACCTTTGATCGGGTCGAGTGGCAGTACATGGGTAGGGGTTTACAGAAAATGAGGCTTGGTACAAATTTTAGGCAGTGGATTTTGATGCTGTACAGGGCCCCATGGCAAAGATGGCCATTAATGGCACAATCTCTTCCCCCCTCCTCCTCTCTAGAGGGACAAGACAAGGCTGCCACATCTCCCCCTTGCTTTATGCCTTGGAGCCTTTGGTGATCGCCATTAGGGAAAACCCATGTATCACAGTGTAGGATGCACGACAGAAGACGGTATCGATGCTCAAAGAATACTTTATTTCTTGTATGCATAAAAGAGTCCTTGTTCCTTGCGTAATAAACAATAACTTGCTTGGAGGTAGTTCTTTCACTACACTCAAAGCCTTGGGGTTAGTCTTTCCCTCTGTCGTCTCCTTCTAGTCACATGAGCCTGGATAGGCCCACCATTCACCTCCTCTCTCCTCTCCTGGGGTCTGAAAACAACACACACACAAAGGAATTTTCGTTACTCCTTATATACTCCGTTATAGGCTCTGGCACGCACCAATCATAAACACTTCCTGTCTTCCCCACTCTGATAGGTTGTTCACAATAGGATCCCACCATTATAAGGTGGGCTTCTGCCTCCTCCCCAGCGGTGTCAGTTAGCAGGTTGGAACCACCCTCTCCAATCCCATTGTCCATTCTGGCCTGGGAGCCACTGCTGCCTCTCCACACCTCTGCTCTCCGTCAGGGAGGGTGGACTCCGGCCTACAGCCCCTCCCCACCTCCATCTGGCATCTATCTGGCTCTGCCCTCCTCAATGGGCCTCTATCCGGGAGCCGCGGCGGCCATGGAGGCCGTGGCCACGGGATCATCAGCTGAGTTATGCTGGTGTGGGGTTATTGGTGGGGGAAGGTCCAGAGGGACTTCTCTCCCCGTGGCTCTGGTCCGGTGGCCAACACAAGGGGCACTGCCTCTCCGTGCGTGCTGCCGGACCCCATCTGGTACGTAGGGCAAACCTCTTCTGGCTGTCTGCTTCGGCCGCTGTGGCCGCGGCAAGAGCGAGTCTTGCCTCGCCGCCGCCGGATCCGGCGCAGCCGTCAGCAGCGGCCGTGAAGAAAGGGTGTCTCACCCCGAGTTCGCCGCTCCCGGCTTACTCGATTTTGCCACTTCCCCGCAACCCACCTTCTCGAGAGGACACCTCCCGATCTGTCCACCCCATTCTCACATACCCCCACCAAAGACCCAGGCCGATCAGGCAGGGTCGAGCACCGGGACAAGTAGTCCGCAACCAACTGGAACCCAGCCGGACGGTGTAAGGTAAGAAAGTCAAAGGGTTGCAAGGACAAAAACCAAAACGCAGCACCCTCTGGTTGGTGTCCTTGTGTTTAGCCAGCCACTGTAGGGGTGCGTGATCGGTGTACAACATGAATCTCCTCCCCAGCAAGTAATAGCACAGGGACTCCACAGCCCACTTGATTGCAAAGCATTCCTTCTCAATGGTCGAATATATGACTTCGTGAGACAAGAATTTGCGGTTTATGAAGCAAATCGGGCGGAGTATTGCATCATATTCTTGAGAAAGGACTTCCCCAAGACCCTAGCCAGATGCATCAGTCTGCAGAAAGGGTCTACTGAAGTCCGGGCATTTCAGCACCGGTTTCTAGATGATGAATTGTTTGAGGGATTCGATGGCCCGTAGGGCCGCATCGTTGGAAGATAGATCAGGCGATTCCCTATCCTCAATGCGTTTGTTAAAGGGGCTGCAATTGTTGAGAAATCGGGAATGAAGCGCCTGTAATATCCAATGAAGCCCAAGAAGGCTCTTATCTGTTTCCTTGTGGACGGTAGGGGTATGTTCTGAATAGCTTCAAGTTTGGAGACCTGAGGACGTATAGTTCCCCTCCCTACCAAGTGTTCCAAATATTTGGTTTTCTGGGCTCCAAGCACTGTCTTCTTTGGGTTGATATGCATGCCAGAACGTCTTAATGTCTGGACCACTTTCTTCAAATGGGCTTTGTGCTCTTCCCATGTGTTACTGTAAACCACAATGTCATCCAAGTATGCTGCTGCGTAACCTCCGTGGGTTTTGAGAAGCACATCCATCAACCGTTGGAACGTGGCAGGAGCTCCATGTAGTCTGAAAGGTAGTACCTTAAAATGGAACAGTCCCTATGGTTTTCTCTCTATCGGACTTTCTCAAAGGGATCTGCCAGTATCCTTTTGTTAGGTCTAGCGTGCTGAGGTACTGGGCTGTCCCAAGCCCTTCTAAAAGTTCATCCATCCTAGGCATGGGGTAGGCTTTGTATTGCGAGATGGAATTCAGCTGCCTGTAATCCATGCAAAACCGTACTGAGACGTCTGGTTTTGGAACCAGTACTATAGGTGAACACCAGGCGCTATTGGAGGGCTCGTTGATGTCTACACGTATAATTTTCTCTATCTCCTTCTTGATGACCCGTCGTCGAGCTCCTTGGATCCTGTATGGGTGTAGACGTACCTTCTGTCCTGGTGTTGTTTCGATACGGCGTTCCATTAAATGGGTTTTTCCCAGATAGGATGAGAAGGTCAGTCGGTGTTCATCAAGGGTTTCGGATATCTCTCTCTTCATCTCAGGTGTTAATGTCTCTCCCCATTGTACGTCTCCCAGGAGGCATGATGAATCTCTGTATCTAAAGTCCGGCCCTGACTCAACATGGGTCAATACTGCCATAGGATTGGGTTCTGTCCATTTCATTAGGAGGTTGATGTGGTAAACTTTCGTCGGTGGGTTCCGGTAAGGTTGGTGGATTTTATAGTTAACAGGTCCTAGGACTTCCTTTACTATATATGGGCCTCTCCATCGTGCTAGGAATTTGTTGGTGTTGGTTGGCAGTAACTCTAGCACTTGCTCTCCTGGTTTGAAACTCCTCATGCGGGTTCCTTTGTTGTACGCCCGTTCTTGGTTTGCTTCGGCTTTCCCTAGCTTGGCTTCGGCCAATGCCCTGAACGCCGTCAGGTGTGTTGTTAGCTCTTCATTACATTCTGTCAACAAGGTATCCTGGATGTTCTCCCAGTGTTCCTTCACTACGCCCAAAATCGTTCGGGGTTGCCTTCCGAAGAGTAATTCGAAGGGAGAAAAGCCAGTTGAGGACTGTGGTGTATCCCTTAGCACCATTAGGATCAGGGGTTTGACCCTGTCCCAGTCCTTCCCCTCTGGTCCGGTCACCCTTCTCAACATTTTTTTTTAATGGTCTTATTGTAACGCTCCACCAGTCCATCAGTTTGCGGGTGATAGACCGAAGTCCGGAGCTGTTTTATCCGTAGGTGATCACATACTTGGTGCACGATTATGGACATGAAATTAGTCCCTTGATCCGTAAAGGACCTCCGAGGGTATTCCTACCCAGGAAAAGAATGGAATGAGTTGGTCACATATCTGCCTTGCTGATGTCCCCTTCAACGGATATCTTGTCGCATAGTCCACTATGACTAGCAGGTATTTATATACCCTCTGCAAGCGGGTTCCAATTGTCCCACTAGATCCATCTCGATGCACTGGAAAGGGACGGTGGTCAAAGGCATGTGCTGTAGGGGTGCTTTGGCGGGTTCCTCGTCACTTGTCAGCTGACAGGTTACACATTCCTTGCAGAATTTGCCAACATCCCCATAAATCCCTGGCCAATAAAATCTCTTTAATATGTTTTGCTGGGTTTTTAGAGAGGCCATGTGGCCTCCGCAGGGATGATTGTGTGCTAACTGCAGTATGATCATCCTATGGGTCTTTGGTAGAAGTAACTGTTCCTTCTGGGACCCATCTTCTGCTTTATAAGCTTGGTATAATAGGCCGTCTCGGGATATAAAACACTGACCTTTATTTAGGTCAGTTTGGTTCCAGCCCTGCCGGTTCTCTGGCTATCCTAAGTGTGGGGTTGGCCAAGGTCTCTCCCCTAATGGATTCTTTGTGATCCTCTGGATTCCATTCTATACGTTGGTTGGCATACATGGCTTTGCAGTATGCTAGGTGGTTCCCTTTTCTCTCCCTCTCTGTTTTTCTTGCTCCCTTTGTACCTGCTGCTACATGGTTTTGGGAAAAAGGGGCTTCAGACCACCAAGCCGGATCCATAGTTTTCATAGTTTGATGGGAGAAAGGTAGGTCCGTCTCTATAACAACCAGCGTGGGTAAGGAGGGTAGGACGGTAGCCCGTACATTAGCAGTGTCATGGCCTATTTCTATCTTTATGTTTTTCATCGGAAATGTTCTTACATCCCCGTGTATACAACGGATAGGCACACGTACATCAGGTAAGTATGGGGTGTTACTTACAGTTGGATAAATGGCGGTCTGTCTGCTCCCGCTCTCTAGTAGTGCTCTGGCGGGGATCCTACCCACACGTATGTCCATGGTATATGGCCCTGAGAATGGTTGTCTTGGGTCTGCTTTCATATATCCCATCTCCATGGGTTCCACTCCCCTCCTTTTTGGGCAATATCTGGCGATATGGCCCCAAGTGCTGCAATCATAGCATTGAGGCTGGCGGAACCCTGGTGCGGCTCCAGGGGGTTTTCCTTCCGTACTGGTTCTTCTATCTTCTTCAGGTCGAGGAATGCGTTCCTCGGAAGATCTCCATCTGGGCATTAGGAGTCAAGTCCCTTTAGGTTTGTGGTGTTCATTGAGGGGTATCAGGGTTCTGATGGAGGGGCCGGTTATGAACGGCCTGTTTCCCCTGGCTTTCTGATAAGCCGAGGCGATGTCTACGGCCTCGGCCAGCGAGGGCCGGTGATGCTGACGCACCCACCTCTGCATGGGAGGAGGGAGGGCCTCAATGAACTGCTCCAACGTAACCTTATCCAGGATGTCTTGTATGGCTGGACTAGGAGGCTGAAGCCATTTCTCTACAAGGTCCTTGATCTGTAAAACAGCTGTCGGGGACTCTCCCCGGGTTTTAGTTTCGTGTCCCTCAGTTGTATGCGGTAGGCCTCTTCATCTAGGCCCAGTCTATCCAACACAGCCTTCTTTATCTCAGCATAGGGTGTGTTGCCGTTGGGGTTCACCGCCTGGTAAGCCCCTTGCATTATCCCCGATAGGAGGGGAGCCACATATTGTCCCCATTGGTCCACTGGCCATTGTGCGTTCCGGGCTATCCTTTCAAAGCCGGTGAAGAAGAACGCCGGGTCTTCCCCCCTCTTTGAATTTTTGTAAGATAGCAGAGGGAACCAGTGGTTGATTGCCTAACAGATGCGGTAGCAAGCTCCCGCAAAGAACCATCTCATGTTGTTTATCCTGTGTGGCCGTCTGCAGGGTTCCCTGCATTTGTATCGCCTGTGGGAAGGCCTGCAGGTCCGCCAAAGCCTGTTTTGATTGAATTTGCTGCAACTGTTGTTGTCCCTCTGTTAGCTTTTTTATAAGGGTCTCCATTGCGAGGTTGTGCTATCCTGCCGACTACGCCACTTGTAGGATGCACAACAGAAGACGATATTGATGCTCAAAGAATACTTTATTTCTTGTATGCACAAAAGAGTCCTTGTTCCTTGCATAATAAACAATAACTTGCTTGGAGGTAGTTCCTTCACTACACTCCAAGCCTTGGGGTTAGTCTTTCCCTCTGTCGTCTCCTTCTATTCACATGAGCCCAGGCAGGAGCACCATTCACAACCTTTCTCCTCTCCTGGGGTCTGAAAACAACACACACAGAGGAATTTTCGTTACTCCTTATATACCCTTTTATAGGCTCAGGCCCCCACCAATCATAAGCACTTCCTGTCTTCCCCACTCTGATAGATTGTTGACTATAGGATCCCACCATTATAAGGTGGGCTGCCGCCTCCGCCTCCTCCCCATCTGTGTCAGTTAGCAGGTTGGAACCACCCCCTCCAATCACGTGTCCATTCTGGCCTTGGAGCCCCTGTCGCCTCCCCACGCCTCTGCTCCCCGTCAGGGAGGGTTGACTCCGGCCTACAGCCCCTCCCCACCTCCATCCAGTGTCTCTCTGGCTCCGCCCTCTCAATGGAACGCTCTCCGGGAGCCACGGCGTCCATGGAGGCCGTGGCCGTTGGATCATCAGGTGAGTTACGCTGGTGTGGGGTTATTGGTGGGGGAAGGTCCAGAGGGACTTCTCTCCCCGTGGCTCTGATCCGGAGGTCAACGCAAGGGGCACTGCCTCTCCTTGCGTGCTGCTGGACCCCATCTGGTACATAGGGCAATCCCTCTTCTGGATGTCTGCTCTGCGGACGCGGCAAGAGCGAGTCCTGCCTCGCCGCCGCCGGACCCGGCGCAGCTGTCAGCAGTAGCAGTGAAGAAAGGGCGTCTCGCCCCGAGTTTGCGGCTCCCGGCTTACTCGATTTTCTTACTTCCCCGCAACCCGCCTTCTTGAGCGGGCCACGTCCCGCTCTGTCCACCCCATTCTCACAGACAGGAATCCAATGTGGTGAGGTAGATTTCAAGCTCGCCATTTGCCGATTATATTCTCTGCTACCTGACAAACCTATCGACATCTCTTCCCACACTCTTGAGTCAGATACGGGACTTTGGGAGGTTCTCGGGCCTGAAAATTAACCTCACCAAGTCCAGTGTGATGTCCATAGGGACGTCCTCTCCATATATGGGCATTCACCAGCTCAGTGATTTGTCCAGACTAGTAGATGTAAACATTCCCCCACCCCCATGTTGGAAAAAGTAAGATTGGACCTCATGCATATGACCCTCTCCTGGTTTGGACGGATGGTTCAGTGAAAATTTATATTCTCCCTTACCTCCTTTAATTGTTTGCTTCCATCCCTTCTCCCCTGCTATAAACCTTTTTTATGAAACTAAAAGCCATGGTAAACCAGTTTATTTGAGGGGGAAAAGGCCCAGAGTTAGGTACACCACGCTGACACTCACTAGGGATTTAGGAGGCTTTGGCCTACCGGACTTCAGGCTATATTTCAAAGCAGTGGAGCTGCTGGAGCACCCGAAAGACAACATGAGGACCTACTGTTCTTGTATCGAAAATGTACACACCCACCCGAAGAAAGTTCGGGACCTATTGTGGACACACCCCAAAGAGATTCTGCACCAAATCAGGGCCCACCCGACTATCAGTACTATGGGGACTATGGAAACATAACAAAACACGTGCTCTCCTTTCCTCGTGGCCCTCTCCCCTGAGCTCCCTGTGGCCAGCCCCATTTAACTTGCGGAATAAAGGATTCTGGAATACACAGCAGTGGTCGGATGGGGGGTTGTAAAGGGTAGGCCAATTGTTCGTGGAAACACCTTTATTGAGTACGATCCCCTAGTAGAAGTCCTGGGAGGCTGCAATATCAATGTACTTGAATACCTGCGCTTGAAGGTTATGCTGACTGACCCCAAATGACATACTAACATCTCTCGAACCCTTACCACTTTGGAGAAAAATGTTTGTGAAGCCGCAACGAGGAAGAGTATCCTCTATAAGATTCATAGGGTCTCGGTTATGGCAGATATGGATGGGAGGAAAAACTGCAAGTTCACTTGGGAAACAAGGGCAGAGAAGAGATAGTGGACAACACATGGGGAAATATCTACAAGCTAATTTTTGCAGGGAACCTTTACACGTCAGCCATGGAACAGAACTTTAAGATCCTAAACTCCTGGCACTTGCCCCTGTGAGGCTTGCTAAGATGTTTAGGGGGCCCTCCCCACTCTGCCCAAGGGACTGTGGACAGCGGGGAACGTGGTACCACATGTGGTGGGAGTGCCCAAATGTGCAGGTATATTGGTCTGAAATCCTAAATTGAATCAAGGATTTGGTTGTATTGGCTCCCCCCTTATGCCCTCTCCAGATCTTATTAGCGTCCCCACCCACTGATTCAGAATCCCAGAGGTTCCCAAAAATTGCTGAAGCAATGCTGAGAGTTGGTAGAGTAGCCCTAGCTCAGAAGTGAAAAGACAAGACCCTCCCTTCCAAGAAGGAGCTATTAATTAAAATGTGGGGTATCTCCACGTATGATAAGTTGTCTGCCATGATTAATGATAACATGGAAAGTTTCTTGATTAAATGGAGTTCCTTTGTACCGCAAGAGGGAGGGGAAAATTTACGCTACTAACCCGAATTGAATGACCGGGATTGAGATTCCTTTCGCCACTTGTTTTGGGGGGTTGGGGAGAAATCAACCGAGGAGTACAGAGAAGATTCTCAGACTTCCCAGCACCAGAAAGAGATGATCCATCTTGTGGTCTCGTTTATTAGATTTAATGTCCCAATGGACGGGCTGTGGTGGTAGCTCTTGTGCGGGGGGGGAGGGTCATGGGGTGGTGCGAAAATGGAATGTTTAACGTTACTACTGTTGGTTGAAACTGTATCTCCTATTGCAAAAGCTTAATAAAAACCAAAGGAAAAAAAAAAATGTCCTGCACACAGGTGCATTGTGAAAACTAGCATGCTGATTTAGCTTGAGGCTCTTTCTGCTCTGTATTGCTCTCTTCTTCCTCCTCGTCATCCCAGTACTTGGGTAATTGTGGGAGAGTCCCATGATGTTGACTGAGATTTACTTGGAAAATTACTTGCAATCTTTCCAAATGATGAGCCAGTTCTACATGGGTGATAATTAGAACTGGAGTGTTTCCCCCTTTTGTCCAGGGATGAAAGTTTGGTTAAAAGAGTTTTGGTAAAAGGTTTCTCAGTTTTCCATAAAAGGGGGTATAGATGTATGGCAGTAAGCCATTAAGGTATTGGGCACCAAGGGGTCTTCTTCATGGGCAAATAGGGGATACCATGTCTCATCCAATGAAGTCATGACATCCCCCCGGAGGTGGTCTCCTCCAATTTGATCCTCTCTCATATAGCCACCCCCAGGGTCAGGATCAAGTAGTGGCTGCCGTCCCCTGCCCACATGGGAGCAAGTTACCACCAGGGAATATGTGATGACTCCATTGGATTCATCACAGATGCAGTTCTGATGGTGTCCTGAAGATCAGTTTCAAACAGTCAGCAGTTGTGCAATAGTGTGCCAGTCCAAGTAATACCCTGACCAATTGTTAGTCATTGTCCATGGTGAAGGACAGACACGTGGTATGGGTGGCCTCTTCAACACATCTCCTCCATCTTTGGGTGCTGTGATCTCGCATGCCACTGGAGCTCAATGAACAGTAGCAGGTTGTGGATGCCAGAGATTATGTCTGGTTATGGTTGCATGTTGCTTGGAAGTGTTCGGGGAAGGTGTGGGCCTTTCATTCATAATGCCAAGCATGGTATCCCGATGCTGTTGGGTACCTGTTCTCCTTTAGTGAAGCGGACTTGGTTCTTTGCTGCTTCGGGTGTTCAGAATAGTTGCAATGAGGAGAAAAAGCGGACCTCAGAACATACCTTGTGGTTAGACACGGAAGGGGGCCCAGAGATCCACTCCCTGCACCACAGTTCAGCTTCCCCGTTATCAACATGAAGCGAGGACGGTGAAAGTGCTGGACTGGGGAATTGCAGCAATAGATCTTTACAGCAGGTGCCGGACTTGGACAGGTGGTTGCAATGGTCAGAATGGAGTTGTGAAGAAGTCTAAGGAAGGAGGACCAGACAAACTGAGTAGGCAGGACAGACACAAGGGGAAACCAAGCAAGACTGGAGGGTAAGATGAATCAAACTGGCAAGAGAGGGGAAGGAACAGAAAAAGAGCGAGGGAACCAAAAAAAGACAGGAATGGGGAAGTAGGCACTGACAGGGGCAAGTAAAAGGTACTGGCAGAGTTATTGGAACAGACTAACAAAACGCTGGTACTGAGCGCGTTGAGACATAGCCTATTCTGATCGCACCGGGTTGAAATACACGAGCACAACGGGATCAAGGCACCCAGCCTGTACCGAGGTTGCCCTGGCAACGGGGGATGCCAGCCAGAGCGTGCATGCTCACAGGGAGCAGTGAAGCCACTAGAGCTGATCGATCCTCCATGAAGTAAAGTGTGGGGCGTGGCAGTGACCATGGGGAGGGACACCATGCTTTCTCCAGGGTACCGGGCTACCAGGGAAGCAGAAAAAGAAAACGCCACATCAGGCAAGGGGCATGGACCCAAGAGGCCAGTTCTCAAGACCGGTTACAGGCGGCATTCTCCTTCCAGTCAATCAGATAATACAGTCCCCAGAGCAGAGATGGCAATCGCAGATTTCCTGGACATCATACTTAGGTTGTTCATAGACCAGAAGCATTGGGGGCTTGGACGGACATCGGCCAAAGGAATCCAGGATATATGGTTTCAATAAGGCGATGTGAAAAACAGGATGAACCCGCCAAGTGGGAGGTAAACAAAGACAGAAAGCCACATGAGAGCCAAGTGCCGTGATCCGAAATGGACACAGGAACCGGGGAGTGAGTTTGGTAGGTAGGTTTCTGAGAGGAAGGTTCTTCCAAGACAACCATACTTTATCGCCAACAGCATATGATGGTTCCAACGTCTGCTTCTTGTACACCGCTTTCTTTGCCATCAACGTTGTTTCACATAAAAGGCAGGATGCTTTTCAATGGATCCTTTGGATGCTTGGACCATGACATTGGCAGAAGGTATCGAACCATGCATAGGCTTACAGAGGCAAGACTTTGGGGTGGAATCCGTAGGTGTTGTAGAATAGGCTGGTTTTGACAGTTGTATGCAGGGAATTGTATGCCAATTTGACGGTAGCCAAATACTGGCACCAGTTGGTTTGATGGGCGTAAGCATAACAATGAGGTATTGTTCCACAGACTGATTTGTCTGTTCAGTCTGGTAATTGCTCTGGGGATGATACCCAGAGCTCACTGAATACTGATGTGGGAAAAAAGTTCTGTCCAGAAACAAGATACAACCTGTATCCCTCTGTCAGACTACCTTCTCCGAAAATACATTTGTTCCATGTGGGTAGCAAAAGCTACAGAAGGTAATGGAATGAAGTTAAACATATTTGAGAAGCAGTCCACTTTAACCATTTTGCAGGTGTTCGTTCTAGACCTCTGGAGAGCTAGGATGTGTGATATGTATAATGCGGCTTCTCTAAAGGTTGTGAAAGCCCCACAGGATGGATCCGACTGGTCTTCGATTGGGCATCACAAGGCAGGAGTTGACAGTCTCCTGTATGTCGTTTTATTTCTGGCCACCAGAATTGTTGCGAAATAAGGTACATGGTAGATTCAACCCCTCAATGACCAGCTATCTGCGAATCATAGAAACCGGATCATATCTCCGTCGACTGGCAGAGGGTGGTACGTACAATCGTCAGTTCAAGAACAACAAACCGTTAGAAGAGGTTATTGAGGAATCATCCAGTAGTGTTGTTGCCTCCAGTTACCTTGCAGTTTCTGTTCTTATTTGTTGAAAGTATGTCTGCATTGAGGAAATATCCTGGTAATAATACAGAATAGTTTTGGTCTATAGCAGTGGATTCTCTTGAATGAGTGAGACAGAGCATCATCCTTCTGGTTCTGGGTTTGTGATATATATGCTAAGGAGAAGTCGAATTGCGTAAAAGAAAAAGCCCCAAAAGGCCTGGCGGGTGTTGGTACAACATATGGAACGCAGGTGCTGTAAGTTACGGTGATCGGTTCGTGCCTCTAGCAATCAAGGACCCCTTTTCTATCACAGAGTAGTTCTTTTCAATGGGAGCGAGTTTCCGGGAATAGTAGTCTACTTGATGTTCGTGGTCAGTGTCATAATGATTCTATTGTAAAATGGCACCAGTGGCTCAGTCGGAGGCATCTGCCTCTACAATGAAGGGTTGCGTGTTATCGGGGGTGCTGGAGGACTGGAGCTGTGGTGAAAGCCTTCTTAAAAAGGTCCAAAAAGGCAGCTTCAGCTGTGGAATATGTGTATTAATGAAAAGTGCTAAACTCCCAACTATCCCTAAGCTTCAGGCTTTCCCTACCTAACACAATCTAACTAGGGTGCTCATCAGTCGTCGAGTCCAAAAGGAAGAACCATTCTCTATCCAAAACAAATCTAACCTGTTCCTACCACTATCAAAACAACTAAGGCACAGGATAATGACTACCTTCTCGTCGGCTTTTCATTTATTGTGTGTGTTGCGTTTTTGTGTGCTTATGGAGTCGGGGAATTTTTCGGTGGGGATTGCGGCGGCTGCTGAGGAAGGGGGTTTTGGGAGTGAAGACATCGCCCCAGCCAGGGTGGGGGGTAAAGGGATGTGAAATGCTTTTTTTGGCCCGATGAAGATTGGCCAAAAGAAATTGATCTTTTTGGTTCACGACTTACAAAAAGTGCAAATATCACATAGAAGCGGGCCAACTAGAACTGCTCGCAAAATGATTATCACTCTCCTCCACCAGTTGGTAGTTACTGGGAAAAGTAAGAGTTCCAGTAATGATTCCTACTTCTTTCCAACACTTCGTTTTTATGGTGCTTCTCGTTTTCAAATGTTCCAAAAACCATTCATTCTCCTCCACCACTTCGGTCTCACTGGGATGAAAATGAGTGTCCCAGTAATAATTCTTGCTCTTACTGGGACGAGAATGGATGTTCCAGTAATGATTCTTAATTTTCTCTCTGTCTTTGGTCTTACTAGAATGAGTATGAAGGTTCCAGTAATGATTCTCAACTGGCTCTGTTATTCCGTCTTCACTGAGACGAGTATCTGTGTTCAAATACTGATTCTCAACTTTCTCTCTTATTCCGTCTTCATCAAGATGATTAGGAGTGCTCTTCTACTTCTTCACTCTTCTCTGGAATTTTTTTTTCAAAATTAAGTCCCAAGTGGGATAAGCAAGATGCTGCTCTTTGTTCTACTTAGTATCCCTCCAAGGTTTCCTGTCTTGCCCGTTACCTTTAACTCTCAGCGTTAGTGTCACCTGGCCTGTCTTCAGGACAGGATCCACTTCACTGTGTGTAGATTGGCTTCTCCCTTCCCTTTACTTCTGCGTAGTACCCGCTTAGTGCTGCAGTCGGGTAAGAGGTCTCAGCGTAGTTCTTGGACTTTGCAGTCCATCAACTCTTGGTCATGTCACCACCTTGGACTCGGTTGCTCGTCTCTGCCTGCTGTGCTTAGTTATCCACCGGTTCGGGTTTCACAAGTGTAGGCTGTAGGCGCCAGCTTCCCGGCCAGTTTGGGACGATACCTACTCTGATCACACTGGGTTGAAATCCTCTAGCGCAATGGGCTGGATACTCCCAGCCTGCACTGGGATTGCTCTGGCAAACTGGGATGCCAGCCACAGAGCACAGGCACATGGCCTGGTCCGTGCCTGCATTGCTCATCAAGAGGGTGACGCCCTGTGGGCTACAATGATCGACTGAACAGAATTTCGCCAAAACCAAGCTGCATTTGCGCAGAAACTGGAACTGTGAGCACCATGGCCTTAAAACTGTGTTTTGCAGCAACAAAAAGATGGCTGCACTGTCTTGCCAAGCATACATTGGGCAGGATGGAACAAGGGGACACACTGAGGGAGCGGGTCATTGTGTTCTGACAAATACAAATGGAATAAAGTGAAAAAGCAGTGTTGTCTTGCTGCAAGCCCAAAATCCCCATTAAAAAGGAAACTTTTTCACCTTTAAAATAATGCTGCTGACGCCATTTCCATCTGTTCTTCCTTAAACCACTGTGATTAATAAGGCCCTGCCATGTCCAGTATAACCCATTGTGCTTCAGCTAAATCAAGAATGATTTCTGAATGGCAGGCCCTGTCAAACCAACTCTGAGAAAAATCAACAAGGAACTCCACATTTATCCGCACAGGAAACTCGTTAATTTTCTTCACAAAATATCAAAGCTCAGTAGTTCAAAGAAACTCCAGCTATCTGAGCTATGTCAATTTCAATGCATCTGTGCTTCAAACAAAACTCCTGCAGACAAGAAAATAACTATAGCTGCAAGACAGTGTGGGAATCCAGAAGGAGATGCAAAACCGAATTTAAAAGAAATGGCAACTTTTTACCACACTAGTAAAATGGACTTCGCAAACTCAAGGAGAGAAAATAGGTTTCTGCTTAGGAGGGATGCTACCAACAGGAGGGCCTCTCTCAGCAGATACTAACACACCAGTGATAATAATTAGGTTGGACAGAATCTAGTATAGGCTGAACCCACTGTCAATGGAAGTTCCAGGACAAAGAAGTGTGAAGTGGGGAAGGGGCAATAAACCTTCAATCAGGCTGGAAAACTCCCACCTTGCTCTGGAGGAAATGACAGTTGGTGGCAGCTGAAGAAAGAAAAAAAATGGTCCAGTGACAGACAGAGGACTGCCATTTGCTTCCAAAGACTATTTATGAATGAAAATATAAAGACTTATCTCTGCAGCAAAAATTAGTAAAAATGTAAACATTTCGCAGTTTAAAAAGGGATTCTATAGGCTTTCATTTAAGACATGGTAGAATTCACTGACCCCTTGGGAACAGAAATGGAAAATAATCAGGGATTACAAGGAAAGTATCCATGATGCCAATGCAAACGTTTATATTTACATCCCTTATGATAATCCACACGTGTATAAAGTTATGGAATTTTAGGCCGAGGCGTTCATACTCAAAATTACCAAAAAGTATTAGAAGGGCGAAACAATGTCTCACGGATGGTTTAGGATGATTGTCCCACATCAAAAGGTTTGCATGAACGTTTTGTTCTAAAAAATGCTACCACCAAAGGTTCGAACACTTGGTGGTAGCATTATAAAAATAAAAAAAAACAGGGGCTGTGGGGGTGTCCCCCGCATCACCTCGCTCAATATACTTCATGGTATAGTGAGCAGGGGCTGCGGGGGACACCGCCGCAACTTTACATTTAAAAAAAAAAAAAAAAAAAGAAGAAAAGGACCCTGCAGCGCCGGTTCCCGATCACAGAAGTGAAAGGGAACTGGCGCTGCAGGAACCCAGCGTGAAGACAAGGTAAGTGTGGTGTGTTTATGATGGGGGTGTGGGTGGGGGTGTACTGAGGGTGTGGGTGGGGGAGTGTTATGGGTGTGAGTTTGCATGTGTGTTTGCAGGAGAAAGGTGCAAACTTTTGCTAGTTCGCTCCTTTCTCATGCAAAGAATTTGCCCGCAGTAATTTCAGCTGCAGGCAAATCACTCGGATTCCTCACGGATTGCAGAGTTGGAGTGTTATGCTCTACATAAAATATGTAACCTTTGTATATAATTTGCTAAGAGATTTCAACTGTGTAAATGTACCGTTTGTGCTCGGATTTTGACTAAAATAACTGTGGGAGGTTTTTGAACATTGTAAACTCACATCACAAATCTGCCCTCCTGCATTGAAATCCAACCAGTTGAGAGCGACTCGGAGACTAGGACCCCTGACCAATCCCGTGGGTTAGAGGTGTGCTTAGCTTAGCCTGCCCAGCCATATACTTTGATGATGTCACTATGCATTAGAAATGCATAGTGACATCATCAAAGAGATGATGTAAGAGCCCCTGACAAGACTCTACACACTCACACTCTTCCTGATTTTCCTGCGCCAGCGTTGCTTTTCCATTTATCCTGCTGAGTCCAGATCCCAACTACAAGGCCTGAGCATTGCTGATCCTATCCCAGCATGGCCTCAATTCTGAAATCCCACTAAAATCCCAAATAACCAAAGGGGAAAGCTGTGGTATTCTTTTGGGAAGCATCCTGGACCAGCCTGGCTTGCTCACTAACTGCTTGCTCACGAACTGCATCCAGAGGTACCTGTAGCATCCAGCAACCAGAATTATCATCCGGTGACCCGACCCTGCCCAGCTGTCTTTTGCCCAGCTGTCCTTTGCCAGGCGTGGTTCCGTGTAGTGACCAGAACCATTGACGGTCCAAAAATCCCAAAACTAAAAGTGGACTGCAAGTATAATCCCTACCCCATAGAAATCCATAGTCTACTTTGTCTTGCATTTGTCCTTATTCCACTCTCTAAGCCATCCTATCCTTATCCTGGCAACTTGTTAAAACTGTCAGAATTCTCTGTGTTCTTGCCCTTAATCTCCAAGCGTTAGCGCCACTTTTCTCTTCCTTTCCGTCTTGCATAGATCATAAGTCATTAGCGATATTGTGTTTAAATACATTTCCCTAAAGAAAAGGGCTACACTGCGTGAAGGGTTTTAATAATTGCAGTTTAACTTTTATATTCACAGGTAGTGTTCCTCTTTGCTTAGCCATTAAATCTAGTTTAAGTGAGATCTGCCTTTCACATTTAAAACCGATTTTCTTTTTTTTCCACTGCTATATTTTCCTAAAAACAAACCTCAATCTACCTTCCAAATCTCTCTCAATCCACCAGCTATCCCCATTCATTCACTTCTGTAATATCCCTGTGATGTACCTCTGTCCCTCAGACTAAAAACTGCATCACGATTTGCAATTGTTCGCCCGTTTTTTAAATAAACTGTTTGAGTGAAATGAAATGTAACTTTTATACGTGTCATTTTGCTGCAATCCGTTTTAAACTTTCCACTCAGTTTTCCATTGTATGCTCTTGGTAATCCATTGCTGGTGATTATTAGTGTCTATGCATTGTTGCTTTAGTGAGAAATTGTATTTACCTTGGAGTATTAACTGCACATTAATTATTTATTTGGCCATTTCGGAGGTTCATTTCATAACATTGCAAGGGGTTTAAAATCCGTTTTCCACTCTTATTTGGTGAGGGAAGGTCAGATTTTGATTCTATTTTTGGCCTCTTATTCCTTATTACCTGCTGTGTCTTTCTATCTATTCAGAATTGATTATTTGTGGGTTGAGGGAACATTGCAGGGGGAAATCCTAACTCTGGTGCCATCTTTCCTAAATGAAAAAGTGCTCCTAGTCCCTGGTCTTTTGTATATGTTCCACTAGAAGGTTAAACCAAGTATATTGCTTACATCCTCATTGTAATTATCACACCATTGGTGATTGCTGCCCCATATTAAAAATTGTATGAATTATTTTGAATTTTAAAATAAATAAATAAATATTACATTTTACCAACCAGCCTGGTTCATGGTCCATTATGACCCGGGGTATTTGAAAAGGAGGTGCGATGCGGGTTGTGTACCATCTCAAACTGAATCTGGATAAGATCAGGAGAAAAGCTTCTCAGTTGTGCACTACATAATAGGCCGAGACCAAGGTGTGTGTCGCCCGACTGAAATCCTTAACAGCCCGTGATGCACAGAGCACCAAAGTGGCCCGCCTGCTGTCCCAGCCTCTGCTCCTGCCGCCACGAGTGCATGTGCCGCCAAGCTGCTGCCGTTGCCGCGGGGAGCCATGAAGCCGCCAGATCCTCCATGAAGTTAAGCACGGGGTTCCAGCTGTGACCATGGGGCGTGACATCATCTGGCTGCTTTTGACTCCACCTTTTAGGTGGAGTTAAACTGAACTGTGGTTTGGTGGTATTAGCACCCATTTTGAGCAGGATTCCCACTTGTAGTGTGGCGGAATAACCATTTTTATTCATGGTGCCAATTCAGCCGGTGGAATTACTGCTGGGGATAATTCCACTGATTTTCAGTGGTAATTCCGCTTGCAGATTTAGTACCAGTTTTCTGGGACCTCTAATTCGGTAGAGTGGTAAAAGTGTTGGTAATTTTACAACCACCACTTTTTCCACTTTGCACCATACTTGTAAAGAAGCCCTAAATGACTAGCCTAAGGTAACATTCTTTGCAATAGAAAGGAACTTCGTATCACGGTTTTCTTATCTTCTGAAACAGCTCCAGGTGCAGACTGGATCTAGAAAACACTGCCACCAGTGCGTGTTGGTGCAGTTTCATAGCCAGATCCATAATGGACTCTACTGATGCTTGGTCTAATGTAGCTGGCATACTTTTGGAACCTCAAGAGCCCCCATACCTCAGATCAAGAGAATAGAATTTCACATGCTCTACAAGCTATAAGGGACTTTGAACTGGTTGTAAAGGTTTGGTTACAAATAGGTGAAGAGCAAACTGTTGAACTGTGATTCTGCAAACAGCGACGACCTCCTGGGAGTCACGAAGAAGGGTCTACTCCTAATTTGGACGTCAGAGACTACTCCCCGTTCAGCAGTGAGACACAGGAGACGACTAGGATTACCAAAACAGAAGCGACATAACAGACGCTTCAGGTAGATATCCCGGCACCTCAAAACAGGAGCTGTAGTGGAAGCAATAACAAATAAGTCTTGGTAATAGTGGTCAGTTAGGGAGTTCTTTCCTCCTTCCTCAGTAGAACAATAATCACCTTCATCCCCAGTGTGGGAGCTCAAACCACCAGGGTATCTTGAAAGGTTATGTAAACGGAGTTCCAGTTCAAGAAAAAGGGTCTAGATTGAAGGGTCCAGGATTTAAGGCAAACACGTAAAGAGCTTAGTAACAATCACTTAGGAAAGCGGTCTGTACAGATATGAAAGTTAAAGGAAGGCTAAATACCTATAATCTTCGAATGGCATCTAAGGATCTGCAATGCAAGACACTGCTTCTTGCTTGCATCCTGCTTTTATACCGACTGCTTGCTAATAACGACTGCCAGCTGAGACTGGATGCCAGCGGCTTGTTGGGTTGGGCAGCATGATCCCACTTGGAGGTGGCAGTTTGTTCTTCCACGAACAACGTGGAAAGGGAAAACTCAACGATGGCAGCTACATAGCGCTGTGTCCATTGGGGTTGCCAGATACGGCACAAAAGGAGCGGGGCATGTCTCGGATGGAATGCATTTCTAACACAAACTGGAACGCAAGGAGCAACTGGTGTCAGGAAAACCACAACCATCCAAAATAACATTAACAAAAGGTAAGTAATGTATTTTTCTAATGGCTACCCTTCACTGCAGAGATTCATCATCAATTGAGAGAAACTCAAAGCATTATCAAAATACAGGGTGAGGGGCAACACATTGCGAAACCCAAAGACAAAAATCAGAAATTGCAGACTGACTGTTCAGTTCTTTCTCAATGTTTGCCATTTATTAAATAAAAAGGGTTAAGATAAACACCTATCTTTCCCTACCTAACAAGGATGACCCTACCTGGCAAACTAAAACTAAAGAAAATGGACCTAGTGACAATGTTTACTTCCACAAAATAACAAGTCAAACGCAAAGGTTTCTGAAAGTACTACTTGTGACCAAGGTTGGAAAAAGTTCTATTTAACGTAACACAAAAAGTCATTTCCATTCACTGTATTCTTCAACTTGACAAAGAAAATGTCTCCTTCACAAATGCTTGGTTGCAAATCAAAACAACTGTTATTTTCCACATTCTACCGCTTGACAAAGTAAATGTTTCTGCCACATAACACAAGTTCATAAATCAAAGCACCTCTTTTCAGAAGACAAAGTAATCAGTAGCATATCATACTTCAAACACTTGTCAGGATAGCAAAGCAACTACTTTCAGTAATTCAACAGTTCACCAAGGGAAATTAAATCAACAAGTTCTTTCCAAAACGTCTTGTTACCAAAACGACAGTGCTTTAATCCTTTAAGTGCCATGGCTTTTCCCCTCCAGTGCCAAGGCCTTTTTTGGTGATTTTGGTATGTCGCCATTCAATGCCTTGTAACATTTTTGTTAAATGAGATATCTCAGCTAAATTTACCCCCTTGTTTTCACACATGTAGGCGGTCGTAACGCCACCCCGGAATCCTAGGTTGCTGTATTGTGGTGAGAGAAAATAACCAAAAAGGGGGAAAATGTTTGGGGTTTTTCAAAAATGCCAATAAAATGATGTACAAAGAAGCCTGTGGATTTTTCCTTGTAAGAGCTAGGAACAAATGGTTTCCTGTGCTGAATTCCCCAATTTGCTGGCTTTCAAGAACAGGTTGAGTGGAAACAAAAAAAAATATTTTGATGTGGTTATCAACCGTTTTGTGAGAGGTAGGCAATTTTGGCCATTTTTGCCAATTGGACATGCGTGGACGGAATGGAAGAAAAGGGTAGGAAAGCCAAATTAGAGGACAGAAAGGCATACATTTCTGAAAAGTAGACAACATTCCAAGTTTAGGAAGGGGTGATTTGCGCAGGTCAGGCAACAACTAGGTAGGGGAAAATTCCATAGTTTGGGGAAAAAGTGGGAAAATGACCACAAAAAAAAAAAAGTATGTGGTGGACATGGTTGACTTGGTACGGCAATGGCTTCTATGAATTTTGAGAAAAAACAGTACTCTGCTACATTCCCCCCCCTCCCCTCCGACTCTTGCAGTTAGGAAATCACACATTTTTGTAGTGTTTCGCAAAACAAGCAATACCACAAGCCAAACACTGAGCCATGGTACACAGGAGTTTTATGCTTATGGCCTGAACAGACGTACTTAGCATGTGTAAATCAGGAAAACCAATGTGGTGAGGAACGGCAAGCAAACATTTTTTGAAAGAGCACAAGCAGACCTTTTCAAGGGTAGGTGACGTATGCAGGTAACAAAGGTGTACGATGCCTAACGCAGCGACTAAATGTAGGGCACGTTTGGGAAATGAAAGGGTTGTGTGACAAAGGGCACCAGCAAATGGGTCGAAACGTTATGAAAACCACACAAACTCAACAAATGTCATACCTTCCCGCGTTTCCACACGTGTCCCGATGAAAACTGTACCTCACATGTGTGGGTGCACCTACCTGGGCGCCAAGGGGAAAGCCTAAAACACGGCTAACCCCAAGTCTTTTACGACAGCTGAATTTCACGATTTTTTCAGAAGGGCACACCATACAGATATGGGACTAGGGTGTCCAAGCCACCAAGGAAAACAAGGAACCCCATGCATTTCAGAAAAGAGGACACCCGTGGGAAACCGCAGATTTTTGAAGTGCGCAAATCAGCCCATAATTTATTACCCAGAAACCCCGGCAAAGTCTGAAATGTGACGGAAAAAAAAAAAATTCTGCACATTTCACTCGGCTCACAAGCGCTTTGGAGATGCAGGAGGCAAAGACTACACTTCCCAGCAGCCTTAGAGTGCAAATGTAGTCCTTGGTTGCACGCACGTTGCCAGCTGCCCGTGATTAGGAACAGCTTATCAGGCGGCAACGGCGCTGTGCATGTGCGGCTTATTCTGTGTACGAGGCGTTTGTTCGGTTGGAGGAAGAAGGAGTTCTCTGTTCGCTACCCACCATGGAATGCTGACTGACTTCGGGACAGCATTGAGAGGGCCGGAAGGGCAGGGATTCTGCCGAGTCTTCTATTTTGCAGCGCATTCTTCGTCCGTGTAGTCCCGCGGGGTGCCCGGACTAAAGATAAGTACGGGAGGAGCCCAGATGTGAATTGTTGTGTGCTATGGTCTGTTGGGAGTCCTAGTCATCAAACAGGGGAGGGCTTATGAGGCTGTAATGGTGCATTTAGCTATGCTTTATTCCTATGTGCTTCTCTGGAACTTTGGCCAGTTAGGAAAGCACAAACTTTAAGGGGCTAAAGCAAAGTAGCATTTACACGAGGAAGAAAACGTAATCCTCGAATCAGGAAAGTATGTGTGCTAGGATAACACATGTCCATTGTGTAAAGCCAAACTAGTGCTGCTAACTAGAGCGGACTACCAAGTGCTATTTGTGTTTCTTTATGTATTGCTTATGCCTGGCCAAGACGCAATGCGTCTGCCTTATCATGTTGGGAAATTTCCCATTTGTTTGTTTCATCCCCCTTATGGCAAATTGTTATCCATGTGTCCATGTTGAACTTATACATGTATCAAAGAATGTTTGACTAGGTAAGATCAGGAGACAGGTATATTAGTGTGTATTCATCTCATGTGTAGGTGTGTTTAGCCACGCAGGTATTGAGTTATTGGGAATGTATGCTGTGTTCAGATAGGTTAGGTTTTACCCTGTGTTTCCCCATTCCTATCCAATTTAGGAGTTTCCTCATCCTTTTTCCGGTGTTCCTAAAATTCACCACCCTATCCACAACCTCTCCCTAATTCCTCTTTCCCCATTGGCTGCCACGTGGTGTACTGTATACTATAACCAGATACCTGTGCCAACCACGGTGGGAGGGTCAAATTCATTCGGCTTCTGTGGTTCGGGGGAGATTGTCGAACTCTCTTCCCCTAATAAGTGTGATTGTGACAGAAACACGCCACCAACACCACATGGCCTGCCTTCCCGCGTTCTCACACGTGTCCCGATGTAAACGGTACCTCAGATGTGTGGGTGCACCTATCTGGGCGCCAAGGGGAAAGCCTAAAACACGGCTAACCCCAAGTCTTTTCCGACAGCTGAATTTCATGATTTTTACAGAAGGGCACACCATACAGATATGGTTTTAGGGGGTCCAAGCCACAAAGGAAAACAGGAACCCTATGCATTCCCGAAAAGAGGACACCCGTGGGAATCCGCAGGGGTCTGACTTGCGCAAATTTACCCAGAATGTATTACCCAGAAACCTTGCCAAAGTCTGAAATGTTGCGAAAAAACCCAATTTCCGCACATTTCACTCAGCTCACCCACCAAAACACGCCGCCAACACCACATGGCCTACCTTCCCGCATTCCCACAGGTGTCCCGACGAAAACTGTACCTTTTCAGAAATGCATTGGGTTCCCAGTTTTCCTTGGTGGCTTGGACACCCTAGGCCCAAATCTGTATGATATGCACTTCCACAAAATTCATCAAATTCTGCTGTCCGAAAAGACTTGGAATTAGTCCCGTTTTTGGCTTTCCCGTTTGCCCCCAGGTAGGTGCACCCACACATGTGAGGTGCCGTTTTCGTCAGGACACCTGTGGGAACGCGGGACGGTAGGCCATGTGTTTTTGGCGGCGTATTTTGGGTGAGCAGAGTGAAATGTGCGGAAATTGTGTTGAGGGGCACCCTAAATCTCTGGGGAATTTTCCAATGTAAAAGGGAGGTTGCCCTTTGCCTCCCCACACCAAATGATAGGGGGGCCATCTCAATCAGCCCTCCCTCGGGGCGGATAAGAGGGGGGCATCTCATGCAGCCCTCCCTGGGGTCAGATGCCCCTTCCTAGGTGCAGATATCTGCCCGCAGGGAGGGCTACAAGGGGTGCCCCCATTTCCCCTTGGGGTGAGGGAGAGAGGGCCAACCCCCTTTTCTGTAAAATAAATCCCTGGTGGCTAGTGGCCCCCCACCCCACCCAAATCTCCCTTTTGTTTTTTTGTTTGTGTTTTATTTATTTTTTCAGTTTGCCCCCTTCCCAGGGGGCAGATGATCAGCCATTTGCCCCCAGGGAGGCCTAACCTGCAGGCCCCATCCTTTGGGGGCCTGCACACGTATTCCTGGTAGCCCTCCCCCACCCCTCCAATTGGATGGGGGGGGGGGCACCTGATGTACTCCTGCCTGGGGCAGAATTCTGCCCCCAGGGAGTGCTACAAGGGGTGGCGCCCCTTTCCACTTGGTGTGGGAGGGGGAGGGCCACCACCCTTTTGGGTGGCAAAAAAAAATCCCTGGTGCCTAGTGGCTCCCCCACCCCCATTGTGTTTCATCATTATTATTATTTTTTTATTTTGCCCCCTTCCCTGGCGGCAGATCAGCCATCTGCCCCAGGGTTATCCATAAGGGCCCCCATGCTTTGGGGGCATGGGAGAGAGGGTTACTTACTGTAAGCAGTCCCCACTTCCCCTCTGCTTTCAAAACAAATCCCTGGTGGTCTAGTGGGCATTGCTGGGCGTGGATCGAGAGATCTGTGCCTGATCCGCGCCCAGCAATGCTTTCACAAAGGTGTCGTTGGAAAGGAGAGAATCTCTCCTTTCCAACGACACCTCGCTCGATCTCCGGCTTGAAATACAGCCAGAGATCGAGGGGGAGAAAGATGAAGACTCACCTTTCATTTTCACTGGGGCATCCCGAAATGCCTGCCGCAGTGAAAATTACTTTCACGTTGGCATGCTTTACGCACGCCGACGTGAAAGGAGCCATCTCGTACTTGGCAACACGGAGGTAATGTCAAGGACGAGATAACTCGCCCTTGGCACTTAAGGGGTTAAATCATGTTATTTCCTAGTACGCTCTAAGCTCGCCTGCTAGGACTAACTACTATTGGTCCCTTTCCTGGCTTACTTGCCTTTCAGGATAAAAACTCCTACTACTACAATTGTGTTCAGTGGTAATACTTGTTTCAAGATTTTTCACACCAGTATCCTATGTAAGGAGGCTTTAACAGTAACTGCTTCTCTTTATAGTCTCTAGGCAAGGTGGGTTACAGATCTCCCCAAATTGGCATTCCATAAAAGGGAAGTTGCACCTTTATTGTCTTTGGATTATTCTTCTATAGTCTTTTGGCTGTTGGCTCGCAGGTTACAAATATCCCCGAATTGGTATCTCTTATCAGGAGTACTGCGCCCTGGCTGCCTTCGGATAATTTAAATTGTTTGGTATTCAAAATTATTAGTCGCCTGGTGGGTCAGGACAACTCACTGGTCTTCCTTTGCATCTCCGGATCACTCGTGGGTACTGCAGAGGTTTGCGTCGGGTCTACCTGCACTGCTGCCAGCTCCGGTAGGACTGCTGCGGTAAGCTCAGTTTTCCATGGAAGCTTTGAGAGCTCTGTGCAGTCTCAGGTCCTGCTTCTTACCCGAGCGGTTTGCAGCGTGTTGGGAGCTCTTCTCCCACACAGCACAGTTTTCCCCATTACTGCTTCCAGCTGCGCCTTCTCTCGTGTTGGCCTCAGCTGTCGCCTGTTCTGCTTCTCCTGCATCTAATTCTTCTGCCGCTTCTACCACTTGATCAACGTCTCCTTCCCCAACAACTAGAACACTCATTAAGTTTCATGACACTTTTAATCTTCATTAACTCCAGTAAGTAACTTCATTAACTAACAGTAAGCCATCAATACTGTAGGAACATTAGATGAATCATGCGTTAAAGAGGTCACCAATTCCCCCTCCCATGTGAGTCTCCCACATTATGCCACTCCCAGGGTCAGGATCAGGTAGCAGCTGCCTTTCCCAGGCCACATGAGAGGAGGCCAATGCCGGGGTCTCAGTGATGATCTCAATTAATTAATCACAATTGGCTCATAGCAAGCCTTGATATATTACATCACCAACAGATATAATCGGAGAAGTTAACTTGGCATTGGAAGGACAAGGCCACTACTAAACATATAACCAATGGCTATTCCGTTAAACACAGAAGTGAAAGAAAAGCACAAAGAAGAGGAGTATCAACCACTGACAGCTACAGAGTATAGTTAAACCAGTATTTATTGTGGACAGTTTCCGTGTTGGACCTAAATAAATAAAATAAAATAAATGTAACCTAGAAATGTTCCACAAGAACAGAGTGGCTTCACCTTGAGGTCTACAGTTGTCAGCTTTACAAGTATCATTCAAAGTTCCCTTCCCGGAGGGTAAACGCCACTCAGAGTTCTAGGGGTTTGAAGTGCTTGTGACACTTCTCCTGTTTCAGCAGGTTGAAGTTGTCTGCTTGTCATCCTCCTTGGATGTCTCTCCAAAGAATCTCTGGGCCCACCTGTGCATGAACAAAAGGCCTTCCAAGTGGCAAGGGCTGGCCAATACCAAAAGCTTCCACCAAAGGACTGTCAACCTGGCTCTCTCTACAATCTAGTATATGACCTCTTCATTGCAGGGTCCTGGCTCTATCCTCCATCCCAACTTATTATTCCTCAACAATTCACAACAGGCTTGTTCGCCAAGGGAGCGGTACCACCACTGCCCCTCCCCTCCCCTCCCCTCTCTCTTATTCTGGTCTCCTCCTGTACCTTCTTACTACCATTCTGCAGGCCTGTACCTTTGGCCCCTACCCAGCACTATACTTGCCTTCTTCGTCTTCTGCCCTTCTATCCCCTGTCCTTCTGCTTCCAGAATGTCTCATCAACACTAAACTGATACTTCATCGCAGCCTCCTCCTCAATATTTTCTTTTTGTCTCCATAGAGCCCGTCTTTCTAGGTTTCCTTTCTCTGTGATGTTACTCTGGCCCTTTTGTGTGAGGTTTTCTCCTTCCCCATTTCCTCCTTTCAGTAATCTTTCTTCAAAATCCTTTGCCGTTCTCACTCATTTCACCTCAATATAGGATCTTACTCCCAACCTCCCTTGTAGTGCTGTCTGCGTGGTGTTCTCTCCTTCCTCCAGCCACTTCTTTGGTGCTCCGTCCCACTTTCCTCTGGATACTTTTCCCAACATCCTTTCTGATGTTTTCTCTGTATCCTCTTTCACCACTCTTTCCAGCCTTCTAGTTCCTTACACCTCCTCCTGGAACTCCCTTGCAACCTCCTCTTTGGGTTCCTACATTCCCCCATGCAGGAATCTCTCATCCTTCCTGTCCTGCGTTCCCTCCAGTTGCCTTTCTCCATAGTCCTTTCACCTCCCCCCATCTAAATTAAGCAACAACCAGCTCTCTCCACTTCTCCTCTGCCCTTTGTCTCCTTCTGTTCCTTTACCTATCTTGCCAACTCCTAAAGTCCACACTTCGGCTATGGTGCTTGTGTTTTTATTTCATCCTATTCCCTCCCTCTGTCCTATGCGCTAGGGAGTGATGAGACCTGTGCTTCAGGGACTAGGTTGGTCTTCGTAGCGCACCTGCCAGAAATGAGGGCTTCTGAGGCTGTGTAGTACCGTGCACTGAGCTTACCTGATGTTTATTTGCCATCTCGAAACGCACAGACATGGTCCCAACACTGCTGGGCAGACCATCCGTGTGCAGGTCTGACTGAGGCTGATGCAGCTTCAGAGTTGCACAGCACATGCATTGTAGAACACAACCCTCTTGTTTCCCATAGCAAGTACTTTGTTCATTCTACATTTGCTGGGTTGGCCAAGAATTATACCATGACCACCCACAGTGCAATAACAATTCTAAAACTTACAATGTTGGCATTCCTTTAAAAGCACAGGCTCACTTCAATGTAAAGCCTTCTGCTACAGATCCAAAGAATGGTGGGGTGTTCCAGGGGGATCCCCTATGTACCGCCTCAGCCCCAGCTTCACACTGTGGGTGTTGGCACCTGGCCCCATGGCCCTACACCCAAACAAACCCTGTCACATGGTGCACTTTTGACCTATGCAATGAAACCCCAACTGTCTTCCTCTGGGAGGAAGGAATACATTGGAAACAATTCAAAACCAATAAACCAATAGACAAAGCTGCTTAAAGCAACAGCTGGCGATAAACACTTTGAATTTAACCAGGCCTTGAAGCACTTCACTAGTTCCCAACAAAAGAGAACTGATATGAAAATGTAATATTTGCATTTTTAACACACCTTTGTATGAAGAGTCCCCAAAAATTAAGAACCAAATGGCAAGTATATGACCTTAGTCAAAGTTTTTGAGTTTCATACCAATTGTCGACTGAAGATCTCAAATTGCAAACCACTTGATAAGAAACACAATTTCCATCCTTGAAGGATGCTTATGAATGAAACATTTTGCAGGGCCTGACATTTGCATTTTTTTATTTAGGTTTATAAAAGAAGGTAAATGTTTTACGGTTAGTGGGTGTTAGGAGCGTCAGGCCATTGAGCTCTTTTAGGAACTCCATTTACAGCTAATATTGCAATTTTCAGCTACATAAGCGTCAATGTGCTCTTTTCCTCGTTCAGCTGCTTTTCCTCTTCACTTTGTTCTCGTTTGTGTCTTTTTTATATTGTCTCTTACTTTGTTTCTCTGCCTGTCTCATGGCCACTCCTCATCTCTACCCCCTTCCTGTCTGTTTCTCACCCATAGTATATCTTCTCACATTTTGTTACTGCTACTCTCACAGTCCATCTCCAGCAATCTCACTTACTCAATTTAACTCTCTTTCCATGTCTATCGCTTTTTTTCTTTGCCATTTTTCCTCACACTCCCCCAATCCCTCATCATCAGTCTACACGTCGCTCACTTTTCCTTTTTCTCTCTGCTGTCGGGCTCTTTACTTTGGCCCCTGGATCAACTGCATTTTTAGAGGAGAGATGGGACCAGGTGGTGGAGGAGAAGGGGAAAGAGGAAAATATCCCCCCCATTGCAGCAATTTGTTACTGATATACAAGACAGCCCTTCCCCTCATTTGCAGAAAAAGTCTGCTGAGTTTGGAAACAGCGAAGGACAATGTCTTTGTCGACTAACAGCCCTTTATGCTGCATAATAACAGCAGGAACACCCATTCCAACTTTCAATGATGTGAATGAGTACAATCGATCAATTGTGATGCGACTATATAGATCCTGGAGAAGAAAAAAAACTACGTAAACAGTTAAGTGTTGCTTTGTTTCCCAAAGCAAATGAGCTGTGGTGTAATGCACTGCTAGATTATTTTATTTTATTTATTAGACATTTGTATGGCAGCTGTACACAAGCGTTTCCAGGTCCCACAAGACAAGATGGGGCGGGGAACATGGCCTTCTGACAATACTACCGTGCAAGTTCAAGAGGGTAGAGGGAGAAGTGAAATAGTGGGCTGCCCAATGGAGAGGGGTGTAGTGCTGGGAGAGCCAAGAAGGCAAGTGCAGAGGAAAAGGGAGGGGAAGGGAGCATGAGTGCAGTGGACATGGTGGAGCAATTTATGGCTAGTCCAGGGAAAGGAGCCCAAGGGTAAGTGCTGGCAAGAGATGCTGGAGGGACTGTTTGGGGGGTGGCCTGGCCCTTGGGCGACCTTGAAGGGATCAGGCCGCAGTCGCAGCAGCAGAGGGAACGTTAGCAAGGGTGGGGATGGGGGGGAGAAGAAAAGAGGAAAGTCTTGAGAAGTTTTTGGAACTTAAGAAGATCCGGCTCAAGTCTGAGGGGGGCAGGGAGGCAGTTCCAGAGGGAGGAACCAGCCGAGGAAATGGATCTCCCTCCCATTCTCTGCTTGGAGAAACGTTTGACCTGCAGAGAGTTGGAGCAAGAGGACTGAAGGACTCTGGCAGGAAGGTATGTAGGGAGGGAAAGCTGGATGTAGAGAGGTCCAGGCCCCCGAAAGCCTTGTGGATGTTGCAAAGGGTTTTGAATTTGATGCTAGGGTCACCGGGAGCCAGTGGAGAGATTTTCAGGCTGGAGAGATGTGGTCCCTGGGCTCTCTGAAAGTCAAAGGATAAGTCTTGTGGTCCTATTCTGGATTAGTTGAAAGGGGCGAAGGGAGGAAAGAGGCAGATTAAGGAAGAGGCTATTGCAGTAGTCCAGCCTAACGTCAACCAGGGCTCTGGATACGTTGAGCTTCTTGGGAAAGGTGAGGAAAGGAAGAACTCCCCAGTGGAGGTGGTGCTGAAAGTTGGACTTCTTGGGGAGGAGTGGGGGGAGAAGAACGGAGGTTGAGGTGAAAGTTGGACTTCTTGGGGGGGGTGGGGGGGAGAGGAGGTGGAGCTGAAAGTTGGGCTTCTTGGGGGGGGAGGTGGAGCTGAAAGTTGGCCTTCTTGGGGGGGATGGGGTGGGAGGAGAGAAGGAGTCAAAGATTATTCCAAGGTTTTTTTGTTTCACAAATGGGTGAAGGGTGGGACCCAAGGAGGCTGGCCGGAGAGAAGCAAGGAGCTGGCGTCCCAATTGGATGGATCTCCATCTTACTGGCATTAAGGCAGAGATCATTGGCAGAGCACCATGCCTGAATAGCAGTCAGGTATGAGAGAGGAGGAGCTGTGTGTCATCTCCATAATACTGGAAATGAGGGGAGAAGGTAGAGATCAAGTGGGCCATAGGGGCAGGGTGGATGTTGAAAAGCCATGGTGATAGGATAGAGCCCTGAGGGATGCCAAAGGTAGAGAGTGAGTTGGAGGCGAGAAAAGGGCCCATTTGCACTTGGGGTCTGTTTGAGAGGAAGGAGGTCAGTCACGCCAGTGCCTATTCTGTAATGTCTGGGGTATCGCGGACACGGTTTAGGAGGATGGAGTTATTTCTCTTTCTTTTTAGTTTTTTAATTGTTTTAGACATTTTACAATTACATTAAAATAAAATAGAGAAAAAGATAACAAGAACAGAAAGAAAGGGGAGAAAAGTGGGGGAAAAGAAAAAAAGGACAAAAACACAAAAGGAAAGAAGAAAAAATAAAGAGAAAGAGGAACTTGTCACGTGTACAATGTATTTGACTGTGGCAAAGGCAGAAGAAAGATAGAGGAGGATCAGGACAGAGGGTGTGTTTGAATCCAGGTTAGAGAGCAGGTCTTCACAGGTGTTCAGGAGAGCCGTTTCCGTGCATCTAGATGCCCCGAAACCAGTCTGGTGGTCATGGAGGCAGCCAGCCAATTCTGTGTGGAGGGTGTGAGAAACCTGAAGAGTTTCACTTACTAGTCCCCGGGGATCTGTCATCCAGGTGGCCAAGACACGGTCATCGCTATTGGATCCAGTTCCTTGGGGTGGATCAGTAGGGGAGGATCATCTGGAAGAGGGGTCTTCAGGGAGTGGAAGTGGGACGCCGAAGGTTGAGATGTGGTACCCCACATACCTTTTCCACATCCTACCCTGTAGGATATTTAGAAGCTCTACCCACCCACCCGTTTTCCGATACGGACACTTTCTTACATCATAACAGACAACGGACTAACACGGGAGCCCTTTACCTAACATTTCCCAATGACAAGGTCAGGCAGAGTCAGGCAATTGAAAAAAATCACATACACCCGACGGCCCTTTACCTTCCCCACCGGGATAAAAGGTGGAGCATGAGAGCATACTATGGGCAAGGCCGAACGCACAAGACTACAGCTATACCAGACCGGTAGTTCAAGGGGAGAAAGGCGGCGAGACCTTGAAGGGTGACGAAGGGCGGACTGCCCTTGCACTTTTCAACTCAGACCTGCAGAGCCTCCGAGAGGGAAATCATAAGACCGGGAGTTACAGCTGACGTGTGGAGGAACAGTTGTCAAAGGTACATGCCGGCCTCCTGCATTGATAGCACAGGCGGGGAGGCCTGCTGGCTACCGTGGTACCATCCTTGACTCAAGAAGCAAGACAAGCCAACGGAATCAACACAGCTGGTGGGTGGGAGGAAGCATTTAGCAAACCGATGTTTGTTGAGCCCAAGGTTGCCAAGTGGCAACATTAGATGAATGCAAGAACTTAACAACAAAGAACTTGTGTATTTGAACTTTTGGGAAAGCCCTAGAAGATCCAGCTGTAGAGTGGTCAGGTGCTGCAGGAGTGATCATTTGCAGGACTCTCGCTGGCCCCTTTTTCGTTGAAACTGCAAGAACCAAAAGGCCCTAGGAAAGGGTGGTATGAGGTGTTGCAGTGGTGGTAGAAGGGTCACGTCAAAGCCCTTGTACACTCTAAAGTCTCTGACCCATTGCCAAGAGAAAGCTAAAGGAAGTGAATCCCGCAACAGGAGAAAATAAAGTGAACTGTATATTTGGCAAGTGTGAACCGGACAGAGGGATGCCGAAAGAAAGCTAGGAAAAGGAAATCCACGCTTTCTGTTGAGACGAAGCAAATCACGAACTGTAATAGGAAATTGTGAACTGTGTTAAGGCTCTTGAATATTGCAAGGTGCATTTGAAAGGCTGTAGTGAACCCGACTGAGGGAGGCCCAAGTTGCACGAAGGATCTGAGACCGGCGGGGGGAGATCCAAAGGGCGAAGAGCAATCGTCCAAGAGTATGATGGAAGTTTTGTTTGTGTGTTTTCTGTTTACGAGCAGGGGTGAAGAATAATACACCCGGGAACAGTGTGTCAACGAGAGTGAACCCGGTTGAGGGTTGTCCACAGTGTTGATTGTTTAAAAGGACGTTAAAGCTCCCGAAGGTTACAAGTAATATTTGAGAGGCCATAGTGAACCCGACAGAGGGAGGCCCATTTTGCAAAGGATCCAATCCCGGCGGAGGAAGATCATAGGGGCGAAGGCGATCACACAAGGTACAAGACTACCGAAGGAACTTTTGTTTGTTTATTGATTTGATGCAGCAGGCCTTCTAAGGCAAGAGATTTTGAGGAAAGACTTGGCCCTTGAAGGTTCTGATGTGAACCTTGTGCTGGAGAGGCCCAGGAGTGTGCTATGCTCAGGAGTCCCGCCTTGTCCCGTGCTAAAAACATGGGTAAGAGAGATCCCGCCATAGCATCCCGACTTATCATTTTGTAACACTTCTTTCTTTTCCATGTGAACATTATCCCACACTCTTTTTCTAACTTAGTGGGAAGGATTGGCAATAGTTGTTTTTAGTATAGGCCCTTTTTATTTGTCAAGATGCTACTAGGACTGCCTTATTATTTGATTGTCGTATCTTGCTCTCATCTTAGCTTTAGGTGTTTCTATCACCCATCATAAAGTTCAATAAACGCTTTGAACTGTGATCACTTATGTCTGGTCTTTACTGTTGCCACCATGAGTTCCTTACAAGGGTCAGTTGGGGGATGATCAGCTTCTCCAAGAGTTTGCCCATATAAGGGGGGGTAGAGATAGGGCGATAGCCAGGCAAGAAGGGTCAAGAGATGGCTTTTTTTAGGAGAGGGTACAAAAGAGAGTGCTTAAGGTGTTGTGGGAAGGAGCCAGTGGCAAAGGAATGGTTGCAGAGGTCAGCCAGGGCGGCTGGGGTGGGAGAGGTGATGTGGTCCTTGATGGTTCTGGAGGAGCAGTGGAGCACCTGTTTAGAGGAGACTTTCATAGAGCAGACAACTCTAGAGATCTCGTCAGGTGGAATGTAAGAGAAGTAGGGGGGGCCAAGGGAGGCAGGAGAAAGGGGTTGGGGTGCAGAGGGGAGCAGAAGACAGAGGACAGGATGTCCTGGGTTTTGGAGAAGTGGGCGGCCACTGCAGTGCAGAGGACCTGGGAGGAAGGAGGAGCGGAGGAGACTGCAGTTAGATTGACAAGTTCCTTGCCGATTTTAAAAAGTTCAGCCGTGTTACTGGTGGATCCAGAGATGCAGGCTTGAACATGAGCCCTCTTCTTGAAGCAGATGGTGAGATGGTATTGCCTTTGGAGAAAGCAGCAGTCCAGTTTATCAGAGGATGAGCTTGATGCCTGCCATTGCTCTGCAGCTTTGCACTTGGAGTCATACCAAAAATTGCATTTGGAGGCGGTCTTCTTGCGGAACATCATGACGGGGGCAAGGATGTCCAGGATGTTGGAGATAGATGAATGGAGGTTAGCTAGAACAGAGTCGGAAGGAGAATCAAAAGAAGGGGGTGGGTGAAGGAAGAGGAAAATGCAGTGACTGACACGCTTCATCGGTCGAATGACAGAGAAGGAGAATGGCAGTGTGGGCTGAGGCATCATTAGGATAGTCAGACCAGGAGGGGTGGGGGTAGTAAGAGGGTTGGAGAGTGGGATGTCTGTTGAGGTGAGAGCATCTAAGGAGTGTTGGTTGGGCCAGAGGGAGGGAGATTGTCAGAGGTCGTAAAAGGGTACAGTAGCCACATCTGGGGAGTTTAGGTGGATGTTGAAGTCCCCAAGGAAGGTAAGTTTGGGGGAGGCAAGAAGAGAGGAGGAAAAATTCACCCATTCTGAGAGGAAGAGGGAGGTCGGTCTGGGGGGGCCTGTAGATGGTAGCAAGTGTAAGGGAGAAGGTAGGCAAGACAGAAATCCTGCAGACTAGGCTTTCAAAGGATGAGTAGGTTTGAGTGGGGATGATGGAGGCCACTCCGCCACCAGGTTGGGAGGGCCTGGGATTGGACAGGATCTTGTAGCCCTCAGGGAGAAGAGTGTCAAAAGCAGTGACGGAGCTGGCCTTGAACCATGTCTCAGTGAGAGCAAGGATATCGAGGTCTTTAAATAGGTGCCAGATGTCATAGGAGTGTTTGATAGCAGAGCGAGAGTAGAGGGTAGCTAAGTGAAGCTGGTTGCTCCCTTTTAAATGATTTGCAAGGAAGGGCAAAGGGGTGAGGGGCCAGGACTAGGAGGTAGAAGATGAAGGATGGACGGAGGGGGGGGGTTGAAGAGAGTTGCAAGACACCTGTCAAGGAGGAGGAGGTTGGGCTGAGAGCCCTGGGCCATGGTAGTGCCATTGGGATAGACATTAAAGGTGCACTTGGAAGATGCAAAATGAGCCAAGAGCACTTCCCATTTGTCGCCACCAGTAATGGGCGAGGAAGAGAAAGGGGAGAGGACAGAAACCATATGGAGGTCCATAAGTCAGAGGAAGGAACAGCAAAGAGAATGTCAGTGATAGTTTGTCTGGAGGAAGCATTGTTGTAGGTGTCTGCAATGGCCAGAACGGGGTTGGTTCTCAGGTGTGCCTTTTTACATTTCTTCCTACCAGACTTTGTGAGGGAAGGAGCAGAGGTGATGGAGAAGCATTTTGAAAAGATGGGGGAGCCGGAGAGCACGATGGGTGCATAGACAAAGAGGGGAAGGGGGAAATCAGTGGATAGCAGGGGAGAGGGATAGAGGCACTATGCAACAGTAGAATCTCACCAGGCGAGTCAAAGCAGACAAAAACAATGAGCACACTAGAATGTCCAGATTCAAAGATCTTCAATTGGAAAGGCACACCAAAATTCGACTTTGCCAGAAAGCAAGGCAATACAAAATGGATTATAAACGGTGGAGTTGGGTTTAGCACTGCTAGAAGGGAGACCAGTGTCTAGATAAGGAGGAGACACCTCCATTTGGTGTGATGATGGGGAGTGCCACACAGGCCGTCATTTGATTTCACTGCAGTAGTAAAAAACAGGCTCAATGAAAAGCATCCCATTTGTGCAGAGAAGTATTATCTTCCGTTAGCCCCGATCCCCCAGGATATATCAAACAGTGAAAGATATAGCCCCAGCAGAGTGATATAAACTAGGACTCCTTCTCAATCATGGAACACCAGAAGGTAAATAGTTTACATGTAAATTTATTCTCTTAGTTCATAAGTAGAGAAAGCACTGGGACATCCATCTAGCCTAGCATATTAAGTTCAACTGACACCAGTGGAACCCAGCACTCCAAACAACCATCAACACTCCACAAGGATGCCAATGACATCACTACACCAACGCTCCACATGGAATGTCATTGACATCACCACCCATCATAACACACACATAGCCATAATCCAGCCCAACACAGATTATGACACAGAGCCATATTTTATGATGGGGCACACAGAATATTGCTGGTGAGAAGGGACTAAATGTGAATTAGCTAAAATGCAGTGGTTTTGGCAGAGTCAAAAGAACACGCCTTTGATACAGCTGCAGCTAAAGGATCCACTAGCTAATAGTGTAGACAACCTGCTACTTGCCAGATGTTTTGAACAGACATAATCCTGAACTGAATCACAAAAACAATAGTTAACATCTAACCAAAAATAAATGTCATCCCATTGCAAAAGAAATCTGTGGCTATAAATGGTTCACGCACCACCTCAAAGCAATGAAAAAGGAAAATGGAAACTATAACAAGAATGTAGGAAAAACAACCAAGACAAAAGAATAACATTTCAAAGACAGACCTGATCATATAAAGCAGAAATAATCAAAGTAAAAAGAATACTACAACGAATGGATCACGAAAGCCAACAACACTAAGAAAGAATTGTTCAACATCATAAACAAGGTGAGAAATCCTCTGTAGTGCAGTAACACACCGGTCCCCTCACCAAAACTATGCAACGATCACGCAGATACTTTAAAGAGTAAAATCACCAACATACAACAGATCATGCAAAGTAGACCGACCCACCCGACCATTCACCTCAACCAACCAACTCCTGGCCCACATACCAGGCTGAACCTCTTTCCCCAAGAGAAAAAGTCATCAGTCTGGGGAACGAAAGCAACAAGGTAGGCTCCCCAGCCGACCCCTGTCCACCAGACATATACACATAGATCATGGCCGAGGGAACAACATCAGAATGCTACCTAAACCTCTTCAATCTGTCACTTTCAATAGGATGAGTACCCTTAGCCTTCAAATCAGCCTACAGCAAACCGCTCCTCAAAAATACAATGGGCAATTTGGAGACAGGTCAAACTACAGACCTATTTCAAACAATCCATAGCCAGAGAAACTAACAGAGACCTATGTTTACGAACTAATACTAGAACACGTTGAAAATCACCGAACAACCAAAGACACAACTAGAACATCTGGGAACCACAATAGAAACATCCAAAGTAGTCAAAAACCTTGGAATCATAATGGACAACAAGCTAAAACTAGAAGCACAAGTCAATGTAATAATTAAGAAATGTTTCTTCCATCTGCACACTATCACAAAGATACTACCCCTCTTTTCCTTCACGCACAGACCACTTGCCATCATCTCCCTCAACTTGTCCAGGATAGACTGCGCCAACAGCATTTACCTTGGAATTTATGGAATACTTGCTGAGGAAACTACAACGAATACAGAATGCAGCTGCCAGACTTCCCCTCAAAGTCTGCCAAAGGCACCACATCACACCAGCGCAAAGGATGCTACATTGGCTACCAGTCAAACAAAGAATCACCTTCAAAACAATGTGAATAACACACAGAGCAATACATGACCAGGCAATAGAATTCATAAAAAAGTTAATCACCATCTAAAAACCTGCAAAAAACATTTCGATCCAGCAATGACATCCACCTAGAACCGAAACTCTAGTGATAAAAGCTTGGATGATCAGCCTTCTCTTGCATAGCCTTAAAATTCGGGAACTCCCTTCCAAAAGAAATACAAACTACGAAGGAGCAGCTAAAATTCAGAAAACATCTAAAAACGTGGCACTTCAGCACCCAAGGTGAACACCTGCACTGCATCTGCGCACCACAAAATGAACAAATAACATGGAAAGGAACCCCCTCGAAAACCAGGGACTATCCAAACACATCAGACATGAAGCAAGACAGAGCAAAGGGATCTACCCCCATCAAGACAATCCAAAGTGCTAAACCATACAAAATCCAACAAGAAAGAACGTACAGAAAAGTGGGGTATACAACCACTAATGTACTCCATAAAAACACCCTACTCTAATCACCCGAAATCATATACCTACCAGCATTTAGCTTACTGGCATAGGCTAGCCTTATCCTGCCAGTAGTCTAACTGTGTTCATTGTGCTACTTCCACACTTGGCCTTAGTGCGTAGTTTGGCCGCGTTCTGCATCTGGTCTGGTGGTGTAGCTGGTCCTTGTACTACCTGCTGTGCTCTGGCACAGGCACTGTGTCACTTCTGTATCATGAAGGTTTGATTGAGACAGACTGTGTGGGGTGGGAAATCCATCACACCTTGACATACTGTTCGCGACAGTAAACGTACCACACCAAGATGGAATATTTAAGGGTGAGGAGTGAGTCGCACCGGGAGGGATAGCAGGGGATGGGAGATGTGTCACATGCAGTGGGGCTGTTGGAGGCGAGAAGAGCATTGCACTTGAATGAAGTGTGTCTCGATTGGATGAACGATTAGGGGCAGGAGATGTATCGCACTTAAATGGACTGCCGGGGTGAGAATTGCGTGGCACTAAGAGGGATTGGTAGGGGGCAGAAACCGTGGTGCACTAGGATTGAATGCTGGGGGACAGGGAATGTCTATCACCTGGATGGATTGTTGGGGGAGGACAAGGCATTCCACTGTAATGAATGGTTGGGGGTGGGAAATGTATCGCATTTATATGGAATGTCGAAAGATATTGCCACTAAGCGTACTAAACTCACCTTTCTGCATACACACCCTCAAATTCTGAACTAAACAACAACCATACATCTAACGCACCACAACCCACACGCATTTCACAACACACATGAAAGCAAAACATTCACAATCACACATTAACATCACATGACAGATACCAACCGAAAACGCACCAACACTCACTGACCAGTTTCTCTGAACCGAAGCGGTCAACAGCACATCAAAACTCTCTTGCTCTTCTCCATCTCAACCACACTACCAGACCCTGCAACACTCCTTCCATTGCAGATCCGCCAGAGCACCAAGAGACCACGCAAGTGGCGACAGTGCATGGTACAAGACCCATTAACATTTCTCTCCAATCAGCCCAAGACAAAACAGACAGTGATAAAGAATCATGAAAGTTGCAGGCTCAAACATGCGAAGGCCTGCAGGTTTCCTGCCCCTGAACTAGAAGATTGTGTGGCACACACTGTCATGTATGGCACACATGAGCCCTCAAAGGACTCACCTGTTGCACAACAAGGCTGGCGGCTCTTTCCAGGCTGGTGCAGGAGTCCACAGCCAAAGGAAGAGGCAGCCAGTTCATCATTGGCAGGCGGGCACTCTGCCGGATGGCAAAGTGGCATTTCCTAGCCTGACTGGGCACCACCATCTTGCGTCGAACATACTCAGGCTACAGGAGAGCCTCCTCACGTTCCCCCATGCACACGGCAATGGCGCGTCCCTGTTGCTATGGCAAAGGAAGCCACCATCCACAACCTCACTCTGGTGGTAGCATACCAATTTAATCCTCACTTCTGGGGGTTAATGCTGCGTCTTAACGCAGTTTGCTGAACAAGTTACACATCCGCTTACGTCCAGTTCAGTCCTGCCCTCTGCCTACAATGTGCCTTGTTCTGTCTACTACCAATTCAGTCATGCCCTCTGACTATTTCTGCCTCTCCTTGCCTGCCATTTCACCTGCATTCCAGTTCTCCTTTGCTTTGCTGCCTCTCGCCTGCATCCAATCTAGATTTGCCATGTTCTACCAGCTTTTCCCCAGCATACCTGCCTTATTCTACTGCTCAGTCCAGCTCTGGCTACCTCCCGTCTACAACCAACCTGGTTTCATCTTCTAAGCTGTTCCGCCTTGCCTCCCAGTTCACTGTTCGCACTGTCTCTACGCCACAAATATATAGGGATGTTGGTCTTTGGTGCATTATTGTTATTATGGCATTTATTGAGCGCGGACAAAGCTTCGAGAAGAAATGGATCGCTTTACAATAGGTATACACCAATACAGATAGATAACAGACCCCACTAACAGATCCTTCAACACTCCTTCCATTGTAGGGAGGAGGATTGTCCTACTTCTCGTTGCTCTTAACCAGTAACCGGTTGGGGCATGGTTCTCTGCATCATGCATTCTACTTCAGCACAGGAACCTTCAGCCTGGACGATATTAGGAGGAAATGCTCTACCCATGAGACCGGTACTTGGTGCAGGAAGGATGCACTACTTGGTAAGCACTTTCACAGAATAATATTTACAGGGCATTAGATCAGCTCTCATGCACAAATGAGCTATTTGAAATTACTGGGGGATATTTTATCACAGTTTTAGTTGTCAATTGTTATAGGATTGATCAGACATTGTGCTCATGAAAGTCTACATCTCTAGTTGCTACCCAGGCCCAGAAGGCTGAAGAGTGTGACAGCAGAGTTAAAGTACACAGCAAATCTGCAGAACTTAAGTTTGTGCTCATACTAATCTTACTTGCTTGTTTTGTTCTTTGCACGACGCAATGCAAAAACATTTCAGTGAAACAGTGGTTCTCAAATATAACAGCACAATGAATGTCCCACATCATGCATTATTAACCAAAGATGCTTATGAACTAACCAAGCAAGGAACAGGTGATAGGGAAGCCTTTCAATGTAAGGCTATTTATTTTATTCTTTAAGGCGTGAACCTAGCTCGAGAGCAGCGGAGCACTGTACAAGGTGTGGGTAGCCAGCGCTTGGGCTGGCAACTTTCAATAGTACCTTGGGTTGCGATCTTAGCGTCCATTGGGATTATTCAATGGTCACGTGCTGTTGAAAAAGCCATGTTTTGAGAGATTTGTGAAATTGGAGAATTGTGGGGGCATTCCGAGTCGATGCCGGAATTGAGTTCCAGAGGGTGGGTGTGTGTCCTCTTTACGGTCTAGTTGTGATTCGAGACGGTTAATAGATTTGCTGTGCAAGGAGCCTGGGGTTACGGATATGTGGATTTTAGCTGCAAGGTGTGCTACTCTTGACTAAATGTTACTAAAACGTGCTAAACAAACTCTTATTTTTAGCACACCAACATTTCACTTTGAGGCCAATATCGCGTCATGGCAGCGTAGCAACATTACCGGGGGCTGCTTGGCTCATGGCAATACCTGCAAACCCTTTTTCACAAATGTGCAGACAGAGCTAGGTTTTGTCTCATGGGTTGTGTTGCTAGATCTTTCTCCAAGGGTTATATTTTGTTGCTCAGATAGGAAAAGGCACTTCATTTACAAGGCAAAGGCCACAGGTGCATCAAACTTATAATAACATGGCTCCTTGTATTAGTACACACAATATACACAATGACAAACAAAACAAATGTTATGCTCACCTTTAGATGAAGAGTCAGAAACTCGGTCAGCGAACTCGTTGATGTCAAGCATCTGCAAAAATATAGAAGAAAAACAGGGGGTTCACATCAGACACCGTCTGTGGCACCCACACTTAATTTTCTTGAAATGCAGAGTAAAATAATGATTTACTGTGGAAAAAACACACAACTACTGAAACTTCAAAATGCACTTCTACAGATCAGTCAGAAGCAATTTTTACCCCATACTAGAGGATTTGTAGTTTGCAAAGCAACCATCATGCACATTAGAATGAAAAGTAATGTTAATCTTCGCTTTTTGACCACAGATATACAATGGCCTACTGCACACAAACCGTGAACTCTAATCCTTTAATGCTATCCTAACCGTTATTAATCTAGAACAGCAAAGAAGGACTCGCGGGCCAATCTATTCACCACATTTAAGAGACCTCTTTTTACACACAACTATGTACAGTTTCCAGTTTTACACTTCCTTGTTTCTTAAAAACCCCAAAGACCATCAATGGAAAAATAGATTTAAAAAGTTACTCACTGATTGACTTCCATATGCCTTGTCCAACAGATACTTCTAGTCCTTCGCCCTCAAGCCTCCTTTGCCCTTTAGAGTTGGGTATGTGACCACCTTAGAGGGGAATGGAAATACAGAGCACAATGCCAGACCCTGCCCCTGGGATAGCTCCCCAATAATCTGAGCTTCACCTACCTGGTCGAGGACCCCCCCCCCCATCTAATGTGGCAAACACAATGGGACTAAAACGAAGAGCTGGTGAGCAAATGCGTCACTTAAAGAGAACAAGCCTAAGGATCAAGGAGTAACAAAATTGTTAAATAGGTCCTCATTCTCCTCCATAGTATTTACACATGCAAACACGTCCGAGTCCAGTAGGACTAAAGAGAAAACTAACTAAATTAGCTGTCTACGCAGCGGACAATAATTTGGCTATTAATAGGAGCAAGTCAAAAGTTATAGTCTTCTCAACAAAGAGGAAACCTAAAATGATGAATTGGAGGGTTGGATGTTCACATCTTGAAATAGCTCATACTATACATATCTCAGCTTTAACAGTTCTGTCAATAATTCAGCACTTAGGATAAACAGCACCTGAGAAGTAAGCTCAAACAATGCATCTAAGTTTTATATAGCCGTTAAGTTCCAGCTGTTACCTACGGACTGGAGACAGTTTTGTTCAATCTGAGAACATTTCTCAACTCCGCTCTCCAGAACTGTGCTTTAAGCAGGAGTTGGGTCTCATTTCTCTCACTTCAGTAGTAATCTGTAAGAATCGTTATCTGAAAATTTTTGACCGCCCCAAACCCCCAGCTAAGCCATTGCATGTAGAATTCAATAGGGCTCTCACGGGGCACAATATTCCTTTGCTCACTAACTTTGGTGTGACCAACTTATTAAATCTGCTCGAGTCCAATAGAATTTAATTGATCAGGAACCCAATCAAAGTTAAGAAAAAGCTTTATGCATTTGATTGGAGTACCACTATCGATCAACTAAGCCAATATAAGTCACTAGTATAATACTGTAAAATGGTTAGGAAACGTGAGAACTTGTCCAAATATATTTGTTTCCGTGTATTATGGTTCGTACCATTTATTGAAGATTGAAGCTGAATCCACTACCGACACACTTGAGTGTGTCAGTCAGTCCTCGAATTGGTTTGCATAAAGAAGAGAGAACTTGTAGACTATGCTGGAGTATGGTCCGTCTTGAAACACTTAAACATCTAACATTGTATGGCCCTTGAACGGGCCAAATTAGGCATATGTATTTTAGCGCCTTTGTGTATAATCGATTTGAATATGCCAGCGAGTCACTTGTTCTAATGATGTAAGGGGGAAGCACTGCACTAATAATAGCACTTTATAGCTTTTTACATGCACGTTTTGAATTATTGCAGACACAAATGATTTAATTCTGCATTTGGAATAGCTTTTAATATACGCAAGACATGTTTTTAGTATTTGTACTGTAGGTCAGTTCTTTTATGTGCCTCTTAATTGCGATTTTATTTTATTTTTTTGTCATGAATAATTTGTTAATGATGTATTTATGTTTAAGGTTTAATTTTTAAACCAAATCACAATTAAAAAAAATAACAAAAACACGTCTCAGGAGAACGCAGGCATAAAATGTTCAGCCAAAAACATTTCCAAGCATCTCCTGCAAAGATAGTATCCAAATATAGCGATGGGAACATGGCTTTGAAAACTAGCTGATGCCAACAGGACCCTACACAAAATAGCATTAATCACAAGCAGGGGTAGACCTCCAATGAAGAGGGTAATATTTAGCTACTCAGGACCTTTGCCAAAAGCAAACGAAGACATTTCAAGACTTCCTCTCAAGATTGAGACCACAGTATGGTAGTTGCCATTGGTTCATATTTTTTTTTTTTCACCCAAAGCAAAATAGCTACTCTTACAAAGCCTGCGAACTAAGGTGCTCCCAGGATTGTGGACTGCATGCTTCCAACATGAAAATGTCTTCACCTGTATCAGGAACATGCGGAGCACCAGAGAAGGGTACCATGCAGCGTCCTTAAGGTCAGCAAGTCTAACACACTAACAAAGAAACCAGGCTCATGAAATCATTCTTGAATAGCAGCGAGAGTGCTGTATTGTCTTTCAAGAGAATTACCAGAACAGCATGCTTGCATTACAAGAACAAACTTACAACAACGTGACCCACCCAAAAGTCACCACCCTCGTAGACCCTACCCTCGGGCACAAATGAAATGAGGAATATTCTAGTAATTACGGAGAGGTCCTTCACTCCAATGTCCTGCCCTCAAAGATAGGTAGTGGAGTCAGTTGTCAACACAAATGCCCCCTTCATAAATCACCTGACCACAGCATTCCAGAAAGCTCCCACCGGATGATGGCTAAAATCGCCATCGTACCCGCTAAACGGGTTAGTGAGTTTTCATTACTGTATCCTCAAGTCCGCGTTCGAAAGCGCTGCGTGCCACATGACCTCTGGAGGCCACTACACTGCCTGGTTGTGCATCATCACCACCCACAATACAAACAAGTTCAGAAACACTTGACATGATGTAGCACAGTGAGCATAGCAAAATTCGACTTATTTAGAAATATCTGTATAACAGACTGAAAAAGGAAAGTCCAACTTAAAGTGACGACGTGCAGGAGTAAATGTTGTGAGATGAACTGGTAACGTTGATCGAAAAATCCACATAAAACACATTTCTTTTTACAACACATAAAAACACTGGAGTGCAGAAGCACATTTCCATTGGTTTTATATGAAAACGTTGGGAACAAATAAGATGTTTCTACTCTAATCACTCAGGCCAAGTCGATCACCCAGCCTTACTTGGAAGTACTTCATAGAGCCTGTAGGAGATTATGAACTGGGCATACAATTTAACAGTTATGCCAAAGAAAGTGAATATTCAATAAACCTAAGAGTATGTGAATATGTGATGAATGTATCAGTAAAAAAACTTAAAAGTTTATGGTCAGAAGATGGGCACAGTTGCTTAGGGATGAGATTAACATTTTCTTGAGCACAGCAATACCAGAATAGAGGGAAAAAACAGAAAACTGATGTTTCTGTTTTTTCATGTTATACTTCCAGGAATGTGTAGCGCAAAAGGGCACGAAAGACACAGGAGTAGGGAAATCGTATGATATAATAGCGTGAGAGAATCTACATGTCAAATGGTTTAATAAGAATCTGCAAAGCAGAAATACCTACCGGGACTTTTCAACAACTGAATTTAAGCTTACTGCACAGATGTAGCCAGATGCATGTTGATTCCATCAGTTAGGTATGGCCATTAGCCCACGTGGTCTTAGCATGCAGGTGGAATGTGCTTACAAATACATCTCTTGTTATTTTGTAGACTTACAAAATAATAAGACCGCCTTAATAAGTGACACCTGCCAGAAAGAATTCAAGGGAATAAAAGTGTGGCTTCGGTTAAGAAGCATAGGTAAACAGAGTTCCAATGCAAAAAGAATTCTGAGAGGAGTCTCACAATATTTCCCTTGAGCCGGGTCTCTCTGTACTTGTTTCCCTGACCAGATGTCTTGCCCTCAGTAATGTAACTAAAATGATAAATTGTTATACTGCTCTTTACCAGTAAATGTCACTAGCAGCCATGTTCAAAATCACAGCATCCCGCTAAGGCCTTTGGAATTAGGTTGTTTTCAAACACTGTAGTGAAGAGAGTCTCTGGAATGGCCCTCATGTCCCCTATGCAACTGTCAACCCGCAGAATGAAAGGTGAAATTCATTGTTTGGCCAGACACCAAATGCGACAATGTATCAACGATATGGCAAGAGATATTCCCTGAGACAGCAATTTAAACCATATCCAGTGGATGGTTTCAAGGGGGCATAGGCCTCATCAATGGACCAGGTCGACTGACCGAAAAGCTAAACTTTGATGATGTCATTAGAGACGCCACGACATAGCAGCGTTATCATGAAACAGGGTTTCAAAGGTAGCGGGCGCCCCTCTCTCGATAGAACAAGGCTTGATAACCTGTTCAGTGGTTATTAACCACTTGAGAGTTCGCAGCCACTGCTTTTTCTCACTGTGCCTTTCACAGATGGGAAATATCCATTTGCATATCAGTCTTTGTCCTGCCCAGGGGCAGTCCAGCACCGAAATGCAATGGTAATTCCAACCTGAACGAGAGTACCACCAGCAACCCCATACACGTGTTTCACCCTTGTTGGGGGATCATCAGTGAGGTGAAGCTGATGCCGCTCTTAGCACAGTGAGAGGGAGACCATGTCTGGTTGCCCCCAGGAGACCTAGGGTTACCAATCCCAGGTTCCTTGAAATTTGGCTTGAAAGGTAGTGGGCTCCCCTCTCTCGATAGAACAAGGCTTGATAACCTCAATTGGCTATATACTCATTTAGAGAATCCCCACACACAGCAAATCAGATTGCATAGCTCTTCTGTGGAGGGCTGCGGTCACTCTTTCCATTGTGCAGATATTCGTTGCCACACTGTCCACTCTCTCTTACTCGGGTCGCATCCGCTTTCCACTTGATCACTAAACAGGCCCGTGCAGCGAGCAGGAGTGGGGCCGCTATCCCTGTAATTTTCCTCATTTCGCCATCACATTCTACCAGACCAAACAATACTAGGAGAGGCAGGTTATCAAGCCTTGTTCTATCGAGAGAGGGGCGCCCGCTACCTTTGAAACCAAATTTCAAGGAACCTGGGATTGGTAACCCGAGGTCTCCTGGGGCAACCAGGCGTGGTCTCCCTCTCACTGCGCTTAGAGAGGCATCAGCTTCACCTCACTGATGATCCCCAACAAGGGTGAAACATGTGTATGGGTTTGCTGGTGGTACTCTCGTTCAGGTTGGAATTGCCATTGCATTTCGGTGCTGGACTGCCCCTGGGCAGGACAAAGACTGATATGCAAATGGATATTTCCCATCTGTGAAAGGCACAGTGAGAAAAAGCAGTGGCTGCGAACCCTCAAGTGGTTAATAACAATTGTACAGGTTATCAAGCCTTGTTCTATCGAGAGAGTGGCGCCTGCTACCTTTGAAACCAAATTTCAAGGAACCTGGGATTGGTAACCCTAGGTCTCCTGGGGGCAACCAGACGTGGTCTCCCTCTCACTGTGCTTAGCGAGGCATCAGCTTCACCTCACTGATGATCCCCAACAAGGGTGAAACACGTGTATGGGGTTGCTGGTGGTACTCTCGTTCAGGTTGGAATTGCCATTGCATTTCGGTGCTGGACTGCCCCTGGGCAGGACAAAGACTGATATGCAAATGGATATTTCCCATCTGTGAAAGGCACAGTGAGAAAAAGCAGTGGCTGCGAACTCTCAAGTGGTTAATAACCACTGAACAGGTTATCAAGCTTTGTTCTATCGAGAGAGGGGCGCCCGCTACCTTTGAAACCAAATTATCATGAAACAGATCTGCACATAAGTCAGTCATACACTAGTTTTAGTTTTACTGCTCGTAGACATGAAAAACATGCTTCTAACTCCTGTAGGTATAGGACGGATACATTTACATAATGCTAAGAACCTTTCTCTACTTTTGCCAAAGCGAAACCACAGGTGGCAGAATATACGTTGACCAAGCTTGCATGTGTTTTATTGCAACTAACCATAAGAAGCCATGAAAACACATAGGTAACTTATAGAGTGAATGAAGTGAATCAGGTAGGAAAATCCAGGCCTTGAATACCTGGAAGGGGAGAGATGATCCCTTCAGCACGAGGCGCAGAGGTGGTGTTAACACCACGGACAAGGGCGGGTGAAAAATTCCTGGTTCCAGAGGCAGCAAACCAACTTCAAGAATTCAGAATAAAATCCTCATAATTGCAGACAGAAGGGCTTCGTTTTGCAGTCCCTTCAGACTTGATCCAGCAGAGCAAGACCATGCCCATTTACTCATGGTAGGAAGAGAAGCTGTTCCCAGCGAGGCAGAGTGTAATGATACAATTGTTGCCCACCAAAACAGCGACGTGCAGGCACTCTCTCAGGATCGGTGATCAGACCAGCAGCAACGTTACGGAACACACAACACTCTATAGCCATTCCCATTACCTTGAAAAGGTGCACAGATCTCTGTGACCAAGAAGGGTCCCAGGCCTGGGAGGACCCACACTACCCAATCCAAAAGCTCAATTTATGAGGTGGTATAAACGGTTGCATGGGCCAATGGACTTCCTGCGACCCTGCAACAATGTAGTGGGCAACTTTTGGGGGGTAGTCTCAGGCGGAGCCACCCGACATTGTGAACCAATGGGACAATTAATATAGGGGATTTCCATAGGTAGTAAACTCGAGATAACCAATGGGGATACCTGGCAGGTTTTTGGGGTGGACCTGGTTTTTGTGATGTCACTAGGGCATAAACCCTGTGAGACAGGTTCGGGAGCTGAAATTGCTGGAGAATTGTCTTTTTCTGTATGACCCCTGTCTTATGGAGAAATAAAGATAGTAAACTTTGCCCCAAGGCTGAGTCTTCCTTTTTTGCATTGGGGAAGTGTTGATGGGCCTAAAATACTTTGCTAATTCAAGACATTGTTATTGCAAATCCCAAATTCTTCTGGTGTACTTCAGTAAGATAATTATAAAAGAATGCATTGATTTTTGCAACCTGGATTACATTATTTTCAGTACAATGATTTTAATTAGTCCCTAAAAATGGATGCCTTACAAAAAGAAAAAAAAACTGGCATCACATGGTGCAAGGACATTTTGATTTGGCGTTGTGTTTATATTTGAAAACATTGATGTTGGTCAATATTTTTATGGCATATCATTTTGGTTTTAATAGTAGAATGTACTCACTTTCACTGCACATACAAAAAAACTCGGTTATGTCCCTCTTTTTTTTTATTTGATTTTATTAGGTTTTTCAAAACATAGTAATCCACATACAGATATCATTTGGAACATGTCACAACTATTAACCTTCTCCGCCCTCCCCCCTTCAACAGTACAACAGCTTTTGACAACAAACCAAACTCTTTTCCCCATTCCCCACTGCCCCCTTCCCCCAGAACAGTGTTTCTTCTCGTTTGTCTACTCATTTTTCATGTTCTCAGTAACAACGTGCGTAGAATGTACTATTTAGATTCTCAATCCATAGCTCCCATTACTTAAATATGGCGCAGATAGCAGCATGTACAAGAGGTCTTTAGATGAGCACTCCTCATGATAGTGCCCCTTTGGTGGTCGTGTGATCATACATTCACTACAGGCACCTCTTTCTTTCCCTCTGTGTCAACACCTGCGATGGATTGGCTATATACTCATTTAGAGAATCCCCACACACAGCAAATCATATTGCATAGCTCTTCTGGAGGGCTGCGGTCATTCTTTCCATTGTGCAGATATTCGTTGCCACACTGATCCACTCTCTCTTACTCGAGCCAAATCCGCTTGCCACTTGATCACTAAACAGGCCCGTGCAGTGAGCAGGATTGCCTGTAATTTTCCTCATTTCGCCATCACATTCTTCCAGACCAAACAATACTAGGAGAGGCGCGGCCTCACAGGAAATCCCATCCTCCCTCTTGATCCAACCCAAGACTTCATTCCAAAACACCTTCGCCCGGGGGCACGCCCACCACATATGCCAATAGGGGGCCCTCTCCCCACATTGGCACCAGCACACGGGGCTCGCGGATTGAAACATCTCTGACAACCTGTGGGGGTCGTATTGCCACCTATGGAGAAGCTTTATGTCGTGCAGTTGATAATGGGAAGCTATTGACACCTGTGAGGCCCCTTTACATATCCTCGTCCACAGTTCAGGGTCTAACTAAGTTCAAATCCCATTCCCACCTTTGCCTCAGTTTAACAGTTGACCCCTTAACTGCGTCTATTAACGCTCTATACATGGCTGAGATCAAACCCTTGGTGTCTGTCATTGTGTCAAGTAATTTCTCAAAAGGGGTGAGGCCTCTCTGTATCTTCTTTTCCCATTCTTTTCTCATAAAGATGCCCTTGAATTGTAAGAAGTGAAAGACTGGTAATGGGTGTTTTCTAAGTGCCACTTCTAATTCCGTGACCGTGAGGAAGACATTCCCCTTCCAAAGTTGACCAACCCTCTCGGGGCCCGCCTCAAACAAAGATTGGAACCGCTCTAGGTTAGGAATCCTCTCGTGAACTCCCGGGGCCCATATATGGCTCAGGGGAGAAGGCCATGTGGTGATTCCCTGCATGTCTACCCCCTCCCTCCAGGTCACCTATATCGTGCCAAATATAGAGTGATTACGGAGTCTTCGCAGCAATTTATCTCTCGGGACCTATAGCCACTCAGAGACGGTAACCGGAGCCAAATTATAATCGTCAAGGTGTATCCACTGTAGTTCTTTCTGCCCTCTCAAGTGAGGGGCCAAGATCCTTAGCTGTACGGCTTGATAGTATTTTTTTTTTAAATCAGGGAGACCCACCCCTCCCTTTTCTTTGGGTAAAATAAGGACCTCATAAGCTATCCTTGACTTCTTCCCCTGACACACGAATCCCAAAATGGCCCTTTTAACTTCCCCAAAGAATACTTCTGGGAGTATAAGCGGAAGCATTTGAAATGGATAAAGGCATCTTGGGAGGCACACCATTTTAATTGCATTAAGACTCCCAAACTAGGCAATTGTCAGCTTCTGCCACTTAGCCAGATCAGCGTGAAAACAAGCCAAAAGGTGGGGAAAGTTTGCGTCATATAGGTTCTCCAATTCTCGTATTAAAATGTATCCCCAGATACTGTAGTGTGGCACCCCAGTCACGAGGCTGAGTGTAGAGAGTCTGGTGGCGATCTCCCAAGTAGGTTTCTGTAATGGGAACAGTATGGACTTGGACCTATTAATTTTGAAGCCTGAGAGTTCTCCATAACTTTCCGTCAATTGTATGGCTCTTGGTAGAGATGTCAAGGGGTTCTTTATGTGTAATAGGATGTCGTCGGCATAAAGGGCTACCTTATATTCCTTCCCATTTACCTAGAGTCCCTCAACTTGATGATCTGCTCTGAGTCTCTCGGGCGAGAGGTTCTAAGGAGAGTGCAAACAATATCGCTGATAGGGGGCAACCTTGTCTCATGCCTCTTTCCAAGGTAAACCATCTAGAATACTTGGAGTTGACTACAACCAATGGCCTGGGAGACGTATATACAGCCTTGACCCCTCTTTTGAATGCAGGGCCCAGCCCAACCTTCTCGAGCACCGCTTCTCGGAAGCCCCACTCCACCCTGTCAAACGCCTTTTCTGTGTCAGTGCGGGGTCCCCTAGCATCTTTTTTGACTCGTAGATTAAATGCAGCGTCTTACGCATTGTGTCGGAACCCTGCCTCCCCAAGATGAATCCGACATGATCGGAGTATATTAGTCGGGCATATGGGTCTCAAGTCTAGCTGCCAGTACTCGCGTATAGATTTTTTCATCATTATTGAGCAACGAAATTGATCGATATGACCTGCACTGTTTGGGGTCTCTGCCCTCTTTGGGGGGTCACTATAATAATTGCCTCTGAGAAGGAGTCGGGGCGACACCTGTCTGCTGAATGTCATTAAATAACTCAGTCAGAAAGGGGAGGATAAGACGAAATAAAGGTCTTATAAAATCATGCCATGTATCCATCATTACCTGGTGCCTTCCCTAAAGGGCAGCCTACCAGTTAACGTGCGTATCTTGCCCTTTTACGCATTTAAATATGGCAAATATGGACCATTTAAATTTTGTACTGCGTACCGTGTACGCTTTGATTTATTCATTAAAAAAACATACTTTCCACCACTAGATGGCAATGTAGCATTTCTTTTGTCAGCAGCATAGCCTTCTTATGCATGATGGTGAATTTCCAACTGAAAGACCAAATCTGTGACAGCTAAGCGAGCAACACAATAAAGCATGCACCCTTTTAAAATGTGTTCATACCCATAACGTATGTGTTGGATAGGTTTTACTCTCTTGCAGAGGAGAAAACTAATTTTTACTCTCTTGAAATTGCATTTACGCTCTAATTTGAAAAATCATGCGTAAAATACTGCCACCTCAAAATCTTATCTGGAGCACTGCTAAAGGGAGCCTCTTTATCGCTCTCTGGATCTCATCGGCCGTAATTAGGGCATCCAACTCTTCCATTTCATCATGGGAGCGCTTCGGCATGTCCACCTCCCGCAAATATTGACCTAATTCCGTTCTCCCCTGCACCACTTCGGATTTATATAATAGCTCAAAAAAATGCCTCTGGGATCGCTTTCGTCTCGGACGTCCCATCTTCACCTCGCCCATCTATAGCGGCGACCCATCTCTCCGCTCGTTGTCCCCGCAGCCTAGCGGCAAGCAATGCGTCTGCTTTATCCCCCTTCTCGTAGTGCTTTTGTCTGAGAAACTGGAGTTTGCAGACAACTTGGCCCTCCAAGAGCCAGAGCTCCTATCTTTTCTGCATTTCTTCTGAAACCCTCTCCGCCTTCTCCTCTATAGAGTTCTGCGCGGCGATCTCTAAATGCACAATCTCCTTCCTTTATTTACTCTCTATCAGAGCCCTTTCTCTCTTTTTATTCGCCCCCTCTCTGATCAGGATTCCCCGCAACGTTGCCTTCCCCGTCTCCCACTCCTTTCTCTTAGGTACCTCTCCTGTGTCCTTTATTTCAAAGAGTTCCTTTATTTCCAGCTCCATTTCCGTACGGAAGACAGGGTCCTTCCACAAGGTTTCATTACATCGCCACTTTGCACCTTTGTGTGGCAGGGTCACCAAATTCAAATCAACAGTGACCATGTCATGATCTGACCAAGAGATTGGCGTGATCTCTGAAGCAGTCGCGGCCTCCCCCAACCCCTCCGAAAGCTACAGGTAGTCTATTCTAGTGAATGTAGAATGAGGTGCTAAATAAAATGTATATCCTGACTTGCTTGGGTGAAACTCTCATCAGATGTCTCGTAACCCGTATATTCCCATCATTTCCATCCCCGCTGCATGGCCACCATCTATCGCACCGAGCGTGTCTGGGTTGCCGGTCCTTCTATGCAATGTGGGATCCACCCATAGGTCTCCCTCCAGAATCACGTGCCCTGAGGCCTCCAACATTATCTTCGGGATCGTTCATTGTAGGAATCGAGATTGAACAACATTGGGAGAGTAAAGTGTCACCAGTGTGAGAGTTATGTTGCTTACCATACCCACCACCATGCCGGCCCTCCCCTCTGTGCCCGCCCATATCTTGGTCATTTCTAGGTTCAGCCCCTTCCTCACAAGTATACCCACTCCTGCATTCCGCAGAGGGCCTGAGCCCCAATGTTCAGTATCCATCCTAGAATACAAGACCCTGCATTCGTCCCCATGCATGTACTTAGTCTCTTGAAGAAAGAGCACATCCAACCTCGCTCTCTTAAATTCCCTGCATATTAATGACCGTTTCGTGGGGGGTTCAGCCCTTTTACATTGAGCGTGCCCACCCTGAAAAGACCGACCCTAGAAGGTTCAGATACTACCTCCATGTCTTTTATTATGCGTATGTTGCTCATCTGGTGAGCCGGTACAACCATTTCTCATAGCGACCTTCAGTAAACAAAACACATTTACAGAGAAACTTGTTCCCGTCTACCCCCCTCCCTTTAACCCCCCACCCACCCTCCCGGACGACATCCGATCCAGCTGGGTTATCCTCACCAAGCTGGTCCCAGACCACCCCTCAAGTCATTCAACTAAACATTGAGCCCTCCCCTTCTCCCCCCCTACCTCCAAATCACAAAGACAACAAAATCCCCCCCATTGTTTCCGAACAGGCAGCCCCAGTAAGAGATACATCACCATCGATGTCGGGACAAATGCGTGGGTGAACCCGCTCGACCATCGGCAGGTTGTCCTCTGGGCAGCATCTCAATGTGTTCCTGGGACTAGCCACTTATCCATGCTCCAATATCAGCACAGTAGTCGGTCTGTCGCATCCACCCAGGTCTTCCATCTAGGTGACTCAGGTGCCACCTCGTACTTTTCTGACACAAATTCGTATCGACAGTTCCTTTGGCCCTGCTGCGAACAAGTATCCGACGCCTATGCGTAGAGTTACCACGTGCCTGTGTGACCTCCGTCAGTCTTCTTTAGAAGATGCTTGTCCGAGACGACTGTGTGTTCCGTCGGCGTCAAGGTTAGTCCCAGCGGTGCTGGGTTGTGGTGGTAGGCTGTTCAAAGATCCGCACCAGGCGATGCGTTCATCCTCCTATACTTCCTGGACCCTGGTATTCGTCTCCGCTTCGGGCCTTGAATGCTCCATTGTCTGTCATCTTCCCCTCTTTCTCCCTGCTTTGCTCCCTCCTCCTGATCTCCTAGTAAGTCAGTTGTGCAGTTCTGAATGTCCTCCGATCTCAGCTTTATCGTACTCCCCTCCCAATCAAATGTGAGCAAGAATGGATAGCCCCAACGGTACCGACACCTTTTTCTTTCAGCCATTTAGTCAGCGGCATACACCTCCTTCTCATGGCCAGCGTTAGTGACGACAAATCCTGATAGATCATAACTCTTGCGATGTGTGCACTGTGTTTGGCCTTTCCAAGGATTCTGGCTTTGTCGGCATAGTTGTGAAACTGTGCCAGGACTGTCTTTGGACCACAGGCGGCCCCTCTGGCTCCATGTATTCGGTCAATTTTTGGTTCATCGATAGAGTCGTCTTCAAATAGGAGTTTCATGATCGTGTGAAGGGTCCTTTTCAGGTCTTGTTCAGTTTCCCCTTCTCTGTGTGGGATGCCGAAAATACATATGTTGTTTTGTCGTTTGCGGTTCTGCAAATCATCCATTTTCAGATGGAACACTTCTTCCCTAGCTTCAATCTCTGCAATCCTTTGGTCCATTTGGGATTCCAGTGTACCAAGTGAGGTTTGGTAAAGCTCGACTTCCTCCAGTCTTTCTTCCATTTTATCGATTCTCTGTGTTATTTTGTCGACCTTCCCACCTATGTCTGCTCTCATGCTTTTCTTATCGTTCAATAAGTCTGCCGCATCTACCTTAGTATACGGCTGCTTCTGCCCCAGAGGACGCCATCAGGGGGTCTGGGGAGAAGTCTGGGTCGGCACGATGTGGGGCAAAACGGTATGGTGCGAGTTTCTGCTTTATGTTCAATGCGTTTCTCACCTGGGGCTCGTCAGTGGAGCATGCCCTGCTTCACTAAGTTCGTCTCAACACCGGCTCCTAGACATTCAGATCAGAGTCTCTGAGCAGGGCCAGTTATGATATAGTGCTCCTCTCGATTCTGTTGACGTCGGCGGGTTTCATCATCTCCCCGACTGAAGCTGTGTGTAGAAGAGGGCACCCGCCCCACAAGCGGGGGCCCAACCTTCTCAGTAAGGGATGTGGTTCAAGACCAAAGGAGCAAACTATATATTCTGGATGTGCACTAGTTAGGAAGGGGGCTAGTGATTCATGATCTTGGACAGCTTCTCAAAAAGCCTCTTCATTGGTCGAAATTGGTGCTCAGAGGTCGTCCGTCTGTAGACAATTCCCAAACCTGAGGAAGGCCTAAGCCTCTTGACGGCCGTACCAACTAGGCCGCGAGGAAGGCACACGCCCTGTTAACAGGAGCCCAACCCTCCAGAAATCCCTTGTGGCGTGCTCCAAGTTGCGTTTGCTTTGGCGTGTGGGGGCTCGCTATCCCCTCACGGAGTCCTGGGGTTCAGGCGTGCTTTTTCGTGTGAGGGTCATCTGTTCTGTCTCCTTGCTGCTGTGGGGACCTATCCACACTATTAGAGGAGGGTGCACTTCACTTGTCTATCCGACTCTGGGCCTTCCACTTGGGAGGGTCGTACCATCACGTGGGATAGTGCTCTGGTATTATTCTTTAATTCAGATAGTTGTTTGTTTCATGAACATCTGCTCCAAGTCTGGGGGAGCTCAAGCTGCAGGAGACACATCTGTTCACTTCGCACCGCACTGTGGTATCTCTATTTGTGCGTGGGCCTTCGTAGTTGCTAGATGATCAGGACTAATTAACCTTGACTGCCGAGTCAATATTCAATTTGGAAGTCTCCAGAATGATTCCAGCAGTGCGCCCCGGGGCGAAGCTTGTCTGTGTACTGGAAGTTGCTTTGGTAGAGTCTCCTTGTCTCTTTCTACCTACGTACACGCTGCATGATAAAAGCTGTAGGCCATCTCCAACTACCACCCGTTTGTCTTCCTATGTTTACTAGGAACTGGTGGGTTCACTGAGTGCCTCTGGCAGAGTCTTTCTGCTATGGCCTAAAATGCAAAGAGGAGTTTAGTGCAGGCTTTTGCAGCCCTCCGATGTCCACTGTGTGTTGTAGGGCGTTCGGGGCATGCACTGTGGCCTGTCGTGGGGAAGTCTTGTAATAAATATGTGTTTGAGTTGGATGCAATCACGGGCAGTCCACTATGGAGCCTGAATGCGGACGGCAGTGGAGGCGTGTCGAGAAAGGACCCTCTTACCTCATCCCTCACCGCCCTTTGCCCGTGGGGTATTGTCGCCAGGATCGCACTCAGACAGATGCAGCAAGGTTGCAGTGTATCCCGCGATGGTGGGCCCGTCGTGTGAATGGAGCTGCATAGTGCCGGATGCTCCGGGCAACAAGGATGTTCCTTAGGACGTATTCTCCGGTCCTCAATGGGGACAAGTCTCTCGGGGTGTTATCCTTAAGTCCGCGGGCAATGACACACAGGAGTCCGCTGCTAGACTCACCTAAATTTCAGAAGATGGCAGTAATATCTACCTACATGTGCTCTTTCTCAAAAGTTAATGGGGTCGGGGCACGCCGTTTCTCAGTGCCAAGGTGCCCACGTAAAGTCCCAACAGAGGTGGCAAAGGAGGGAGAACCGAGCGCGGGACCAGGGTGCGGGGTGGTACCTCTTAGCTCACTTCCAGAAATTTCACAAGTCGCACCTCTCCAACGCGGCCCACCTCCATGTCGCTCCTCCGATCCGGGTCGCGGCCCTCTGTATTGGTCGGTTGGAGGGGGTCATCTTCCGGGAGGGCCCGCCGTAGCACTGGACCTCCTCAATGTTGCAGAGGTCACCGCCCGTTCCGCAAGGGCAAGGCTCCCGCCGAGGCCCTCTCCTGCGCAGACCAACGTCGGGCCAGCTTCACTGTAGTGCATCGAATCGAGATACTCGATTTTCTTGCGAAGTCCTGATTTTCGTCGAGTCTTCGCTCAGCCCCAGGGGGCTATGTTCCGATGCTTGATTAGGCAAGTTGCTCCAGGGTGGTGGGGGGGGGGGGGGGGTCTTATAGTGGGGGCTCAAGCCACTTTTGGCACAGAGCTCACACAGAGGCTGTGTTCATCCGTGCGCCCCCTGGCGGCCAGTAGGCTGCTCCTTTAAATACACAGCCCTGCTTCTTTTAATTAGCTTTGTGATTTGAGGCGGTCAGCTTTTTACTAGGCCCCTCCCCCAAATTTTCGTCATGAGACTTTTCAGGCGCAACCTCGATTTCTTATCCCACTTACAGCACTGGTCTAGGGAGATTGGTAGTGGGAAGAAAAGTGGAGCAGCCAACATAATTTCTTAGAAAATAGTTCAGCCATGTCTCACGCTGTCCATGTTAAAAGTCTGCAATGATTAAGGTGGTGGTGAGTCAGTAAGCAGAAGGTTCACTTTTCAAAAGGGAGCAGCATCAGAGATAGAAGAGTGATTACAAAGAGAAAACTACACTCAACCACATACATTGCCTGCACTGATGGGGACAGTGCTGAATTGGAGATCAGCGTCTGCATTGATAGGGTGGACAACCAACTTTCATATTGTTATGCAGGGCTTCACGTTGCCAGCAAAAAGGAACTGTTTAGCTCCTGCTTCTAGCCTCTAGTAGCCCAGACAGAGCGAAACAAACAGCTATCAGAAGATACTTTTGACTGCACATTGCACCTTGTGCCGAACAAATACATATATGGCATTCACTCTGTTTGGGAACATGTGTAATGGCGCATTGGGGGAGATTTAGAAGACATTTAAAGAAACATGGTTAACGGTAAATTGTGGCACGCTAGGTACTAGCTCTTTGTTACACAGACATAACCCCTGCCTACTACGTGATGCCCGAAATCGGGTTTTATCTGTATTTCGAACACTGCAACGTGCATAAAGTCAGCGTAACCAAGTACATTTATTTAACCACCTGGTACTGGGGACTCACGGAAGGAGAAAGGAAGATACTGTAGGCTCTACAGGACAGATACTGTAGGCTCTACAGGACAGAAGGACGCTATTGCTGCTTCCCAAACTTCCATAAACCACATAAGTCATGCACTCTGACAGGTGAGTCAGCCTGGGAACTGAGCAATCAAACTGATGTACACTTTAGAATGCATATTTTATACAGTCAAAGCGTCAACTCACAATAGAAGGCACACATAGTATGTGATAAAACAACCCGAGTCAATAAAGTAAATAAGCAACAGTGATGAGGGGCACAAAATACAATGAAAAGCGGGGGTGATGGAGTTTGTCTTTGCTGGTCAAATATGTACCACCCACAATATGACATCATCGGTTTGATGACCCTAGTGTTTATTTTTTTTATTTCATCTCCTAGCAGTCTTTGGAGCAAGCACCCAGTTTCCTCTTATTGGCTCCAGGCAATGCTTGTCTAATACGAACTAAACTGCACATGTGCACCTAAACCGCTATGAACTTTCAGCTGAGGGCATCAGAGCATTGGCGTTGAACTGAAGTTAATGGATCATGCTGGCCGAAACAATAAGCTTCTCTTCTGCAAAGGAAGTCATCATGGAGGTGAAGGCGCTATGAGAAGCAGACCCAAGCAACCACGTTTACTAGAAGTGGAATATCACATGGTGACAGCATGAACAATGATGGGCTACTTTTTTGGACAATGCAAGAAAATGTCTTAGGTGCGAGGCAGAATAGAATGCAGCAAGGCCAGTTCAGTGTTTCTCAAAACGCCAGGGGCCAGGTGCCCAGGAGAATATAAAAATGATAGATCTCTTCAGAGCGTAGGGAGTTAGGCGATTGGGAATGGTTAAAGGCATGGTCTAGTAAAAATCTTTATTGTCCCTACGGGTCGGCCATGTTTTTTTAAGCCTAAGTGGCTCGATTTTTAGAAAACTTTCCTATGGACCTTACCCGAGTTTTCGTCCATTAAACGCACGCGAAAACAAGCACCAGGGAGCCGCCATTTTCTGATAATCCTATCATTTCCCCGATCGCCCTGGCTGACCTGCTTTTGCGGCACTAAATCAATTCCCCCGCCCCTGAGCTTGACATTATCAAAACATTCATATTCCCCGCCTCTCCCCGTGACGTTACTGTGCTGCGTAGGTAAACGCGCCCAGTCGTCTTCTGCGCAACTCCACACAGAACCCGGAAACCAACACAGATCAACTCACAACACAGCGCGCCACAATTCAGAATATGAAACTGTACTTTAAAATGAAACAGCAACACGGTACATTTGGTAAAGTACATTTATTTGACATTAAATGTTTAGAGAATATTCAGCAATTGCCATATGAACTCCGGAAGCCATTTATTTTCTTTTATCTGTATCCGCAATAAATGTTCTGTTTCATCTTGAGTCATGCGCTGTTCCTTTATGGTACACAGGGTGTTCATTTTCGTAAAAAGAATCACTTTGGAAGCACGGTGAACCGCAAGGCTGTTCCATCAACTAGGCACTAGTCCAGCCTAAAGGTTGATATGTTGCTTCTAGCCACTAGTACAGCGTAAGGGCATGCGGGCCCTTGGCGATCGTCCCATAATATGGTGATCGTGCTACAGTTGTTGACACGAAGCTGCAGGTGTCTGCTGAAGAATCCATCCGCCGGTGTCTCAAACAGATGGCAGTGGCAGAAAGGGATTAAATACCCGTTATGAAAACATAAAAATGATAATTAGTCTCACTCGCCGAACTTCATTAATATTACTCATTTTATTTATTACGGCCGATCAGAAACTATTTGCTTGCAAGGATAGTTCAATGGAGTATTTTCGTCTCTAAAATCAATGCGAAAAGTAACGAGATAAATCGAGGCCAACACACAATGATAAACGACAGTCTACATGCTTGAGGAATGATATGATATATGATATGGCATTTGTAACGCGCCTATACTCAAGTGTTTCTAGGCGTGACGAGGCAGGTGGGGAACAAGGGCAGACAGACAATGAGAGACAGTCCCGTAGTGCAGGGAAAAGTGGCTGGGCCAAGGACCGAGATCGGTGAGACCAGTGGACCTGCATGCCCATGTGCCCACTACGAACAGTTTTACTTGCTTTTCCTAGCTCTTCATTCATTCATTTATTTATTCATGCATCCATTCATTAAATCTTCATTCCGGTATAAAAGCGTGTAAAGATTTACTTACATTATATTTGAAATTTCCATTGTGTCTCTTCGTAATGCAGTCTGTAAAACGGACTGTGCTCTTGACAACGATTTTTCGTATACTGACCTAAAATGAAACTCGGTCTAGTTTCTGAATGTTCTGCCTTAACGTCTCTTACGTTATTGCGCACTCCCTTCAAATGTAGTTCTTTCGGCATTGTCCCGGTCTCAAGGTCAAAAAACAATAGACCCTTATACTTCCAGTGCGACTTGTGGGCCTCATCTGGGCGCTGTCCTTCGCATTCTTTATTTGCAACAACACGTAGTATAGGCATCTGTGAGAACTTGAAGTTTAGAATCCGTCTATGTAGTGCGCCTCAATGTGCAAATGTGAACTGGCTTCTCTCCCAAATGCCACGGCCCGCTTGGCTGGCGCGTTCCAAGTGCCCCAATTTTGTCCCCGTTGTCTGCGAGCTTTGCAGCCCAAATTGAGACATTTAATTTTTGGCGGAAGGTCAGGGAAAGTATAAAGTACCACAGGAGTTGAGTTAAAAGTGAGATTTATTGTTTGTTTGTTTTATTATTTGCAATATGCAAGCCTCCCCTCCGTTAACAGTACGCAGCATTTACATTTACATGAGATGAGACATGAGAAAAATATATACATACACATATGTGAGGTGAATAGAGAGAATTCAAACATGACACCCAGCTTGTTCGCCACAATGATGGTGAAGGTAGGGGTTAGGTTTACAGGTACACATTTATTTACAAAAAGACAATCGTATTGCAATTAGTTAAACCGGGATTTGTACTTCACAATCAGGTGTGCTTCGGGTGGGCATGGCACAGTCGCAATGTTCGGTGGTAATGGATCACTGCTCTGCACAGAAACGTCCAAAATTCCATATCTGTGCTTCTCTAACACAGCAACAATAAGGCCTTTCACAAAGTCGAACTGCATTTCATCATAGACTGGTTTGATCACCCATTGCTTACTTCGTTTTGAAAACACCTTAGTGTAGCGAGGCATCCTTACTTTACCCCTAGTCCTAGATTGTTCACGTCCGACATTGCTGTTATGGGCCAAGACCGCTAGTAGAGTGCGATGTTTCATGCCCCGAAAGCTAAAATGCAAGCGCTTTGGCCTGTACTTTAGGCACATATTGTGGAACACCTCCAAATCTCCTGTGTGACAGAATTCTGTCAGTCCTCTCAAATCTCTTGATAGAGTTTTGTCGAAAACAATCTTCTCAATGGCTTTGTGTGTCGGTGAAGATGGAATTTTCGCGCCTTTCGCGCCCCTGACAGCCCCCCATGCCAGCGCGCATCCACCGGCGCGAACCGCCTTTGATACAGGGGGGTGGATGGATGGCCCTGGGGCGTGCAGATAAGGCACAGGAAGACTGCTGAATGGAGACAAACTTATGTGGATTGCAGGGGGCGGCCTGTCTCAGGGGAAGCCTGGCTGGAGACACGGGGTCTGAGGAGGCCATGTGACCGAAGGCCCCTTGGCGTGGGACACCTTTTGAAGTGTACATGTAGTTTGACACCTTAGCCTTTCGCGCCCCTGACAGCCCCTCATGCTAGCGTTCATCCACTGGCGTGAACCGCCTTTTTATCAATATACAGTATATCGCCTTTATATCAATGATAGTATATCCTTGCTTTATCAATAACAAATGCCACATACCAGAGATTCTGGTGAGCACAGACCCACACTTCAACCGGTGTATTATAGTGGTCAAGACCCTAAGGCCTGTATAATCCAATGGTAATTGTTAGTATAGATATGTGTGTGACTTTTATAGAGACATAACCTTCTGAAATACTTTGAACAAGTGTTATTTAGTGCATGCATTATCGAGAATATGTTATGTTAGCTTAGATAGATAGTGACCACCCTGCTTCACAGCGACCAGACCTTCACCCATTCGGAGCACAGATGTCTGACGTCCATCCTTGAATGGAGACACACTTGATTCATTTAAAAAATCGAGACAACCGTTGTTAAAATATATGTGGTGTTTTATTTTGTATCTTATTTTCATGACACAAAAATACAAGACTTTAAAGATTATACAGGTCAGGTTGCAGCACAGCGAGAGAAAATCCCCTGTACTGACCGCTGTCACTCGGGAACGTTTCTCTAATGGCACGAACGGCACAGGCGGGTATCACTCTTCGAACGCGGTGTCCAAGCCTCCCGTGAAGTAACCATGTAAAGGAATGAGAGGCCACCAGCCTTTACCACCTGTGAAAAGGAATGAAACAAACTGTTTTTAAAATGACCAAGATAAGTTTAATAAACGTTTGTTGTCAATGACAATTCTTCTAACTAATGGCATTTTACACGGACAAATGCTATCTAGACAATGCACACCATTGAACGACTTCCATGCGTTACAATGATATGTAGATGTAATTTTGGATATAGTAGAAGAACATGAAATAGGAGTGGCATGACAAGCAGAGTATACTTACTCGTTACTCGGATTACGAGGACGAAAAGTTGCTCGAAGTTAGTGCATAAGCACCATCATTATTCTCAACACGGCCCGTGTGAGGCAGGCTGCCCTGAAGTTTGGCAGCTCGGTGATGCATTGCGGTCGTGACTCGCCTTCCGAAATGTAGGCCAGGCATCTCGAGTTTTCTCGGCAGCAGCAGTTCTCGTACTCAGTTGGCATCAGCTCGCACCGATTGCATGTGCACCAGGTGGAGACGCCGTCCATTCGACTAGGCCCAGGCTCTTCATCTGTTGATTCGTCCTGCCAACTGCCGTCCGAATCCCCATCGTTTTCGCGTGCTTGCCTTTCCAGTAGTTCCTCCTCGGTATACTCGGGCTCGTACATGTAGGGCATTATTGTAGCCATTGTGTGTTAAACAAACTAAAATAATTTATAGCGCTGGTACTGGTATCTGTTCACACGGGCTACAAGCGGCGAAGGTAGCTGACCAGAGCACTGAAACGAGTCACAGAATACTCAAAGTAACAGAGAGAGGAATGGAATCGAAAATCTGCTGCTGTGTGTTGTGAAACGGTCCGTTTATACTTATTGAGGAGAGAGGCGTCCTGCCATTTCCATGGCGACACGTCATTAGCTGAAGCGCAGCGAATGTTGACACGAGACGTGCTTTGGCGCTGGGAAATGGGCGGTACGAGTCTGCTGATGACAGGCTCAGGGGCGGGGGAATTGATTTAGTGCCGCAAAAGCAGGTCAGCCAGGGCGATCGGGGAAAAGATAGGATTATCAGAAAATGGCGGCTCCCTGGTGCTTGTTTTCGCGTGCGTTTAATGGACGAAAACTCGGGTAAGGTCCATAGGAAAGTTTTCTAAAATCGAGCCACTTAGGCTTAAAAAAACATGGCCGACCGTAGGGACAATAAAAAAATGTTACTAGACCATGCCTTTAATGGCTAGGATGTTGCACGTTTGTCTTGCAAGTAAACTAATAAATCCTTTTGCTAAACCATCGCTGAAAATTAAGACAATTTTTTTTGACATTCACAGATTGGCAACACGACTCGAACACGGTACACCACCGGACAGGCAGGCGGCCTCCGCGCGAAGTCCCTACATGCACAAGAGAACGTAAAGCGTCCTAGATAAAAATTCCAAGAGGTTTATCGGAAGGAGGATGTCCAGGTTTGTAAGCGCTTTGCATGCGTAGCCGCTCAGGGGTGCCAAGGGTTTTACTAAAATGCCTCAACAATGGTAGGGTCAGTTTAAGAAATATACAAAATTGGATTAGAAGTTCTAGACTGGGTACATTATTCTAATCTTTGCTTTTGTCTATTTCATTGCAGTGGTTTTGATGTGTATGTATCATTTGTACACTGAAATAGATATGGCAAAATACTGGGAATGGTAATCTACTTTGGCTGATCTGGTAACAAACCCTGCAGCTCACATATATATGTTTCTGGATTGGTTTGAATGCACTCAGATTCAGTTAGACACAGGAACTCAACGGAGGCCTGTCTATTATTGGTATCTGTGTTTTCGATAGGGTATTAAGGATCGCAATGTAGTAGAATCAAGTATAGTGAGCACAGAGCACTTGGAGATAAAATGTAGGTACAGAAAATGGGCAAATGGCCGTCGACACAGGCAGATGCCCCTCCTAAGTGCTTGCCTTTACAGTTTATCTTCACAAACTTTAACAGTACTAATTCAGACTTCTTAGAATCCTGGCATTCGCGGATGGCACTTTAACAGGCACACTCAGTTTTCTATAGAAGGGACATTCAATTTGGAAAAATTCGGAGCACATCCATAAGCCTTTGAGGAACAGAAGAGTAAAATATGCCCTGCCAATGGGGGTATTCGCAATTTAGTTTGAGGAAGCATCAAATAGATGCAATGACGTAAGATTAGTGGGTTAACGACAGACTGAAGGGACAGATACAATTCTTAAGTGCAAGGGGGGACATCAAAAGAATTGACACATCGGTGCACCATAGACAGGAGGAGAGACACTAAATATGACGATCAGGGGAATGAGACTGCAGAAGACATCATAGACGTCTTTACCACTGTGCGTGCAACAGCAAGAGAAGACCAATAGAAGGTGTGGCAACAAGTGCAAGCACCTAGAGCTGTCCAGCTCCCAGTCAGTGTACAGCCCCAACATGCTGAATCCTCTGCACCAGCACGGCACAAAGCAAGTAACTCGAGGGCCCAAGAACGTGTCTATTGCCAGATGCACCTCTCCCTTACACTCAGTCTGTGGTGAGGGGAGGAACGACACATGGGAGAGATTATGGTCCACCAAGCACTGCTTGGATATATACAGACAGGGAAGGAGGAGTAGGAGGGACAACAGCAATCCCACCTCGTTATCGTACATGTTCGATGGACACCAGGTGATTTGTGAAGCCTGGCTAAAGAATTCCCAAATATTATTGAGGAACAACAGCAGTTCACAGAAGAGCTGCTCACAACAGCACAATTCTATAATCCCACCTGGGTAGACATGAACCAACTCTTGAGAGTGGTGATGCTATCCGAAGCGAGAACATACAGTACATGCTACTTTGACAGAACACTTTGGAACAAGGGATGTCCTTATTCAGACTAGGGAAAGACTAGTTACTGCTATCCCAAAGATATGCTCCTGAAATACTGATTGGGCAAAGATAGTGAACTGAAATCAAAATACGCCACATTAACCTGCAGATTAGACCGACTGAAAGTGGTATTCACCCAACATTCAGGTATCACAAAGTCAGAAAATACCATCTAGGAGTCTACAGCAAACGCCTTTATAGCTTGTCTGTTACCCAAGTTGCAATCACAATTTAAAGAACGTGTGCATCGGATTGAAGACCAAACCCTTAGCGGAGCTAGTGACAGTTGTGAATCACTATGTAGCATATCAAGAACTAAAGAAAGATACACTTTAGAATAAAAAAAGTCTCTCTGAATGCACAGCTGACAGAGACAAATACACAATGTGCAAAATGTGGAGGTAAAACCCGAAACAGGGGAAGAGGTGGACAGCACCAGGGACAGATGGCACATGCGGATGGCTACTCAGGTCAGCAGGACCAACAAAGACAGTGGGGTCAACAAGATCAGCAAAACAGTGCGGTCAACAGGACCAGCAAAGGCAATGGGGACAGCAGGGACCGCAGGGAGTACGGACGGTTAGTGTGCAATTACTGCAAGCAGACTGTGCATTGGAAGAATGAGGGCCCAAATAGACCCCAGGGGTCCTATTTTCAGGACAATCTGGTGCAGATGCCACCCAAGATCCCCCTGCCGCTTACTCTGCCGCCTTCCCTGACATGGACTAGAGAGCCCAAACTCCCTTCCTGAACCCCTATGGTCTGAAACTCCCTCCCTGATTGATCAGGATACATTCTGACTGTATCAGGAAGGTGAGGTCATAATGCAACCCTTAATACCAATAGATCAGGACGGTCCATATAGCCATTGTGTTGTAGACCAAATATCAGTAGACATGGGGGGGGCCATTATGACTTTGGCGGGGCTGTTGCTGGAGTCATGAATTTTCCACCACCCAGGAATGGGCACCTACTGGGGCATTACAGCCCCGGCAGACACAGTAATTGCCCGTTCCCGGGCGCCACGAAATATGACCCCCCATTCCCATTTGAGTCCCATCGGACTCAATGGGAATGGGGAGGACAAGTGCACCGGCACCATTCATGAATTGTGCTGGTGCATCCGTCAAGGTCTGCGAGTGGGTGCCATTCCGCTCGCCAGGTTAGACTCGTAGTTTGCCGGTCAGGAAACAATTGTACCAGCAAGCTTACTATTACCGTTGTTTCCGGGCCGGCAAACTTATAATGAGGCCCAGGGGATTTGCTAGTCCAGGGACTAGCAAATCCTCTCTTCGTATGAAATGGTTTCCAGATATATTGTGATGAAGAGCAAGAGATCCCCAAACTTTGGAGCAGGGAATTACAACATCAATATGAGCATAAAGGAGATCCAGAGGACATACTTTTATAAATCTGTATCCTAAATATTTATTTAGGGTGATACAAAAATGATTAAATGAAAATCAATCATGAATAACATCTATAAAAGTGCGAATGACGTCAATCATTCCCACACAAAAATCCTTGCTCATTCATTCAACAACCACACACATCTCAAAGGTGAAATGTTCAGAAAGTTATATGTATGTTGTCTTTTTTGGAGTGGATCTCGATAGTAGTTACATGGAACGTGATCACATCATCACATCACCAAAGCTATTTCAGGACCGACCGTTTTTTGAAGAATAGGTGTAGTTGTTTCACCACGTCTTCATCAGGGGACCAATTACACTGTAATCCGCTGGGTAATTGCTTCATTAGTCACCCCCTCAATTCCTCTTTATTGAGATCAGAAGCCCCATCCTTTCTGTCACTCTAGATGAAACTCCAGAACCAAGAAGGTCGCCACAGTTTGTTATGAGGCAGGAGCGAGGCGGGAGCCTCCGAAGGGGCGCAAGAACACACCCCACAAACCTTTCAGTGTTGGGCGGTTGCTGACACATCACAGCCCCCACGCCTTGGCCCTGGAGGGCCTGTCAGTTGCAGGGGCGCTCGAGCGCCACGGACACAATGTGGCTGCTGAGCGCAGTTACCTAGTTTTGGAATGGTTACAAGTTTGTTTGGTTTTTGTTTGCTTTGAACAGGCAAGCAGTGAGATCTCTACACAAAATAGGGCATGTAACATGAAGAACGGGTGTGCTGTTGAATGTTATTGGGTGGGGGACAGGCTCAGCTGGAGCGATGGACCAGCTCGTCAGTTGGGGCGAGATCAATGGCTGGATGACTCCGGAGCCAACCAGCGGGGTCGCACACACTGAAATGGCTAACAACATTAGAATCCTAACATGGAATGTCCGGGGCTTGGGCACCTACATACGCAGAAACAGAATTAAGTCTTTCCTTAATAGGAAGGAGGTGTCCATTGCTCTGCTTCAGGAGATCCACTTGACGCAACAAACCCTGGGGGTGCTGAGAGATCACTGGGATGGGCAGTGGTACAGGGCTCCCTATTCCAAATATGCCCAGGGAGTGCTCATCTGGATTAGCCTATTGGTCCCATTCAAAGTATCGAGCTGGGAGGCAGACCAAGAGGGACGATATCTGTTGGGGAGGGGCTGCATTGAACAGACTGAAATCAGCATAATAAACTAATATTTCCCCAATTACGGAATCCCAAAACACTTGGACACACTGGGAGCCAAACTAGCCAGCTGCCAAGACAGCCTTTCCATCTGGGGGCGGGGGGCGATTTTTACTGCGTTAGGGACTGGGAACTGGACAGATCCAAATCACCAGTAACCAGGAGTGACGCGGCAACCGGGGCGCTTAACGTGCTGATAGAAACCTTGGACCTGTTCGACGTGCGGCGAGAACTCCACCCAATGGACAGAGAGCACTCGTACTTCTACGTCCCCACGCCCTGCGTACCAGAATAGACTATATATTCGTACCCAAACATTATCAGCCACAAACGGACTCGGCTCAATACTTGGGCAGGTCAATATTGGACCACTCCCCGCTGCAGGTGATGTGGAAAGTGAGGGGCCCCAGACCACCCATACCACTATGGCGCATGTCACCAGATGCCCTGACAGACCAGGCTTTTGTGGAGGGGTTACGGGACAAACTGGAAGAGTACATGGAAATAAACGTAGGCAGTGTTGAACAATGGGGCACAGTATGGGAAGCAATGAAAGTGGTTGTCAGAGGGGAGGCCATCACAGGAGCAGGAGGCATATGGAAAACATTAAGGGCTGAACTGGAAAAACGGAAGAGGAGATAAAACACAAGGAAGCCAACACCAAAGGGACACAGGGGGAGGAGGAAGAACTAGCATTGCTGTGAGGAAATTGCTTAGAAGCATCGGGTAGGCACTCCAAATTTGATTACACAGCGAAAATGTCCAAATCGCATGCTGAGGGTGACAGACCAAGCAGGCTGCTAGCATGGTTATGTAGAAGGGAACACCCACAACACCAAATAACTGAAATTAAGGACGAAACAAGCACGCCACATAAAACACAACAAGACAAACGATACATTCCGGGATTTCTTCTCCCACTTATACAGCCACAACCACCAAGTGGCACACTCAGATATATTAGACACATTGGAAGAAATAGGCCTTCCCAAAATAGAGGTAACACATAGAGAGGCCCTAGATGCTGAAACAACGGGTGAAGATATTACTGAGGCAATCAGGTCCCTCGCCTCTGGCAAAACACCGGGTAGCAACGGACTCCCCCCAGAGTTCTATAAAGCATATGACATCATCACACCGGTACTGCTAGAGGTCTATTGAGAAGCATTCACCAATGGGGTACTACCGGGGTCTATGAGGGAAACATTAATTGTCCCGATACCCAAACCTGGGAAACCAACGGAAAGCTGCGACTCCTACCGCCCTCTGGCGATGCTAAACTATGACGTCAAAATCCTCACCACAATCCTTGCCAAACGCCTGAATAGAATAATTGGGGACCTAATAGACAGCGATCAAACTGGCTTCATACCTCGGCGCAGCACTGCTTTAAACCTGCGCAGACTGCAACACATACTGGCGCAGACCGAGGGATCCCAAAAGGAATATGCTATATTCACTTTGGACGCTATCAAAGCGGTTGATTCAATCTACTGGCACTGGTTGCTGGCGGCACTGAGGGGGTTTGGATTTGGAGAGGTCTTTATTCGCTGGGTTTGCATCCTGTATACGAATCCCAAGGCCAGGGTAAAAACAGGGATGTTGGTGTCTGCAATCTGGGACATTGAGAGGGGGACTAGGCGGGGCTGCCCACTCTCTCCAATGCTGTACGTCCTGGGCCTTGAACCAATAGTGATATACCTTAGGAAACAGTACCTAGGCGCAGGTATCTGGTTTGGGGGAGCGGGGCACTTACTGTCACTCTACGCGGATGACATGCTTTTATATGTCAGGGACCCACATCTGAATGTCCCAGTTATCCTAAACATACTGGACAACTATGCCAAGGTATCCGGAATCAGCTTTAGCAGATCCAAATCCTGCATATTCCCAATACCTGGCCTGAGAGGGAGAGACCCCAGCACGCTGCCTGCGGTTGGCCTCAGGTGGGAAACTGTCTTGTTCAAGTACCTGGGGGTCAACATCAAAATACACGCCTGAACAACTACACAAACATAACACGGCTAGAGTGTTGCATGGCATGAGGAACTTCATGAAGTTCTGGGCCAAGTTACCGTTATCATTACTAGGCAGAGTAGCTATCACCAAGATGATCATCCTCCCGAGATTCTTCTACTTCTTTAACAATGTGCATTATGATATCAAAGCTTCCTTCTTTCGCATACTGGAGAAGCTGATCCGGGGTTTCCTATGGGGCGCTGCTCGCCACAGTCTCTCACAAAAAACACTATACCTGCCATACAACCAGGGAGGCGTTAAACTGCCAAATCTGCAAAATTACTACCTGGCAGCCCAACTTAGCCACATGGTCAAATGGCTGTCCGATGACCCCACCTCGGAGTCTTTCTTGCTACAACAGTTAGTTGCGCCCACCACACTGAAAGAAGCACTCTGGGTAACTCTTGGGGCGGTGGAGCACACTCTGATGGTGGTAACACTGGGGAGGAAAATATGGAAGAGGACACGAGCTGTACTAAAGGTCACGCACCCTTACTCCCCAGAAATACCAATAGCGGCAGGCGCATGCCCGGACAGCACAGACTTGGCGACGCTGCAAAGATGGGATGGGAATGGGATATACATGCGGGGAGACATGTATGACCAAGGGGCCTTCAGGGAGTTTAGCTCAATACAGGAACGGGAGGGGGTCCCCGGCGGGCAGTTCCTGGGGTACCAACGGGTTCAAAAGGTGGCCAGAGACGGCTGGGAGGGCTGGCCGGATGAGCCACAGGCTGAACCAATCCTCACTCTGATGTACAACCTTAGCGATGGCTGGCACCCAGTCTCAAGACTATATAGCATGCTCACAGACACACCCAACCCCAAGAGCGCAGCACTAAGAGAACAATGGGAGGAGGACTTGGGCATGACACTAACGGAACAGGACTGGGAGAGGGCGCTGAGCTATCCCAATGCAGTGTCACGAAACCACTGTTTCAAATTGATACAGCTAAATGTGTTGTACTGCACTTACATGACCCCCCACACGATAGCCACCTTCAATAAGAACGCTAGCTCGCGATGCCCATGGTGCAGAAGGGAGGAAGCTGACATAATACACATGTTCTGGGACTGTGAGCAGGTGAGGGATTTCTGGTCACGAATAGAACAAGCTTGCAGAGCAACCGGTGTTGTCCGGTACGTGTGGTCACCAGGGGAGTGCCTGCTTGGAATTTACCCCAGGATCAGCAAACATAAACCTGTGGTCAGATTCATGGACCTCGCATGCATCCTGGCCAAGAGAACCATCGCCATGTCATGGAAGAGGGTCGGGAGCCACAATACCAACACTGGCACAGGGAATCTGAGAGATGGGCGGAGGCTGAAACTAAGGTATGGATGGAGGCGGTCAATAGATCAGGGTTGGATAGCAACGACAAATGGGTTGCTTGGAAAACACTGGTGTGGGACATGTTTCAGCCATCCGACGACACACCCCCATGAATGAACTGCACACCATGAAGTGTGCCTCCCATGCCCAGGTGGCAAACTGCCCACCCCTACTATACTAGAATCGGAGGGGATGCCTCGAGAAAAGGGGCAAGAACTGCACCCCAGACACTGTGATGTACACTTGCTCGCATGTCCCCACACGCCAAGATTGTAGTAGAAAACCGCTTGACCTTTTTTTTTTTGTTTGTTTTGACGGTTTTCATCAAAAACTGGCACTACTGCATGATCCTCATCAACCTCATGTAACGCAAAATGTTTTAACTAAATGCCAATAAAAATATTTGAAAATTAAATTAAACTAGACGAAACTCCATGCATACCTCAAACATTCATAACACACATAAAACATCTTCTGTTTCTGACATTTCTTTATGTGAAGTTGGCACATTTTTTATCTACTGTGGTAGTCATTAATCTGACTTTTCACACACACATCAGGTCAATAAATATATTTACACTCATATATAAGAAATAATTTGCAAATGCAAACAGTTATGCACAGCTGAAAACTAAACATAATTTATTAGCAAATTAGACTCCTTTAAAAAGTGTACTACTTCCCATGTAAGCAAGGTTTTATGGCCTGAGCACATCCGGTCCCAAAATGACTGGGTCCCAAGCCACCATACCATATCCACAAATCTTGAGAATTGCATTACCTTCATTTCCACAGTGCCGGGCGATAGTCAACCATAATATGACAAAGGGTTTTGATGTAGGAACTGTCACAACGACTGCACAGGTCATCAGGATTCTGTTCTTCATATCTAACACAAAGTATCTCCCTGGTAGGCAACAGGTTGAGACTGATCGCAAGAAATCACTTCTGTGTGATGAACTTGGTGAGCGTGTCAGGTAAGCAGGAAAAAAGGCCTGTATTTTTGTCATGAACAGACAGGGATTTAGATAATAATGAGGCACGCATCTTGGCTATTGCTCTGATCCATCCAATCAGACCATTTCAATATCTTTTCAATATGCATAGGATTGTTAATCAGATCACCAACCCGACAATCGCAGGCCTGGAATATTTCCAAGGTTCGCGACCTAAGAACCTTCAAAAAATGATTAGTATTCTCCTCCATTAAGTCTTTCACATCCTCATATAGTGAGTTCTGGCTGGCACTAAAATGAACCTAAACAGACATAGGATACTCCACTCACCATGGAACAGAAGGGATAGAAAACCCAGTTCATACCGGAGACAGCATATTGGTAGTGATAGAGCGAGGACGTACTTCCACAGTTTACCCTGCAGGCATTCCCAGTCTAAGGTTTTGATGACTGGGTTTAACTCTAGCCTATATATTAGAGACGGTATTACCTTACCAAGATAGAATTTTATCAGATCACAGAGCATTTACAGAAGCCATGGTTGATTTTCTTCATCTGGCCGCTCAGATGAATTAACTTACCATCCAAGGAGTCTCTCAGATGTCTCTCGGATGGATCTGACCCGACATTAAAACCCAGAGGACCTCCTTCCCAACCGGTATGACTCCTACTTCCCTGACCGCTTGAGGACTATTATTTTCAATTTGCCCTATCATACTCCCCTAAGGCATCCAGTAAACGCTCTAGTCCCACGGGGGTGTAGTCGAGCAACACGACATAATCAGCATAGGCCATCCATTTTATCCTTGCTGAGCCCACCCTCGGGCTCACCAGACCAAACTCACTCCGATATTTTGCAAGATCAGCCAGGTAGAGGTTAAAGAGGCAGGGTGTGACTGTGCACCCCTGCCTCACTCCCCTCTCTGTTTCAATTGGAGCGGATATCCAGCCTCACCTTTAAGTATGGGCGCTCATGGAGCTCTACTATCAACGCCAACAGTGGGCCGGGAATACCCCACCATCTATGTTTTGACCATAGACGGGCTCTATTTACTGAATCAAAAGCCTGTGACAGATCCACCCAGGCCCCATACAGCAAAGAGCCCCCCTTCCTAAATGACTTGCTCGACACAGTGCCAAGAATCAGGCCATTCAGTATTGTGGATAGGCCCGGCGGAATCCTGTTTGATACTTTAGATAGTATGCCTTCGGGATTACTCCACTGCTCCAGGTCTCTTAGCACCAACCCTGCAAAGATTTGATTATCAGCATCTAGTAGGGATATCGGGCGGTAGTTTATAGGATCTGCCCGGTCTCCCTTCTTGTATATGGGTATAATTATCGCCCCCCGCCAAGAGCCGGGAAGAGTATTCAGCCCAATTACCTCCTTAAAGAGATGGAACAGGATGTTGGACCAGAGTGGAATGTCGGATTTTCATTTCTGGCTGGTCAGACCATTCTGACCAGAAGCCCTTGAGGCTGAGGAGTTCTTTATGAGATTGTTTATATTTTCGAGTGAAGTTCAGTTCCCAAGTACCCTATTAGTGAGAGATTCCTGGTCCGCCCCCGCCAGGCATATAAAGATGCTAAATGATCCCACCAGACCAGTTCCCCAAGAATTACTCTGGCTAGGATCGTTCCCATTGACGAGTGACCAAAAATGCCTTAAAATGGGCTTGCTTAAGGCCCCAGGCAGTCTCACCATCATTTTACAAGCAGATATGATTATGTGGCCTAGACCGATTCCTGTATCCCATTCTCAGTTTTCTACTTACTATGCTATACTCTGCTTTATTAGAGGATGATTGTTTTAGTCTCCTCAAAGCGCTCCTCAGTTCTTTTTTTGGCGCATGACTCTTCGACTTACCTTTCTCTCCCAATGGTCTCGTGGATGGATACTCCACAAAAATTCAGTGAATGTTCCGGGATTGCAGTGAGATTCAAGTTCTTAATCTTTATAAGAAGACACCAGACTGTACAGGTCCCTATTTTAACCCAAGCCCCCACCCCTGAACTTTACAACTCTATTCTTGGTGTTAACTTCAATGACAACGGGCTATGATCTTTTAACACAAATAGCAGTATAATCAAAGGATTCAAAGAACATGGCGTGATCACTCGAGCTCACATGCCCGACATTGAAGTACACACACATGTCAAACAGGTCCTTTGATAAAAATAAGTAATCAATTGTGGAGACCTGCACCCCTCGTGATCAGGTCAGGGCGGAAGTAACATCCCCCTCGATGTTACCATTTACCATGTGCGTATTCCAACCAGTTAGACAGGTACTATTTGCCATTCCGTGTTGGATTAAATAGTTCCTCTGTAGTGACTGTTTTTGAAGGAACTAGAACCTCTCTAGTTCCATCCAATCCGTTTAAGGTGCCGATTGGCTAGAGTGACTGCTCCTCCTCCAGGGCTAGTTTTTGAAAGACCTGAGAATTAATCACAGGAACCAGGGATCATACATTAATTTCCAGCCCCACGGGTTGAATAGACTTCAAAGGGCTCTGGTTCTCCGGGTCTGCTCCATCGGCACCGTTGGGCATTCAAAATACTTCTTGGCCTCCAGTTGCATAGTTTTCTTTACCCATCTGTTTCCCTTGCTCCTGGATTGGCTCTGCCGAGATCATGGAGGCCCTTTATCTCTAAGGCATGAGAAGCTGACAAAACTGCTTTTCAGCCTGAGTTCCATGATCTGTGCATTCCTGTGATCAGGAAAACTGACATTTCCGATATCCTGAGAGAAGAGGTAGAGCTCTTCAATCTCATGAATAATTACCAAGATTTCACTCCTATTGAGGGACCTGGGATTCTTCCACCCATTTAGTGTTTCAGCCCTCACTTTCGAGAGCTCAATGTACCTGTGGAGAGTCCTCCTCATTTCTACCTCTACCACCTATCGCTTCCATTGTATTTTGAACAGGAATACTGACTACTGTGAGGGATTCAGTGCATTTAGCTTGAGTATTCTTGCAGGCAACCCCGCAACCGGTGCTAGATCTATTACTGCCGCTATACTTGAGGTTTGATCTGTGTCCCACTGAATTGACCAATAGTTTGCATGCAACTATATCTATGCACTTAATTGCAAATAGACCTGTGCGCCTGGTCCAACACTACCTGTAGGGGACCCAAAGATGCCCTGACAGTCTTCCCTTCCATGCTACGGTCTACCTGGATAGAGGTTGAGGGCTGGGCCAAAGAACTCTTGCCCCGAAGAAATATTGGAGCCATCCTTAGGCGGGCGAGGACGGGATCCGTTTGGACCCCCACAGTGGTTTTCACATTTCCTGGACTGGCTACTAAGGAAATAGAGTTTACTTTACTACCTTGCGTGTTAATCTCAGTACAGGCCACTATGCCACCAGTTAATTTCAGAGTCTGAGCCTTCTGCTTCAAAGCATTCAGAATCCTCAGTACCTTAGGTGGATCACATATCTACCAATGTAGGGATAGCACAAACAAATTGAACAGACACCACATTCTTTTTTTTTTAAATGGAGTTTCTGATTCTTGGTTTTCTTCTCCTGACCATTATTTTGAAAGTCACATTGTGCACCACCGGCATTGATCCTTTTCCTTTTCCTGCAGGATCGTCCATGGAGCTTGGAGGGTGAAACCCCAGATCTGACTCTGCGACTTGAGCAGGTTGAGCTAGACCTGTGGCTACCTTGCCGTGCTCATATATATTCCCAGTGATTTGGGCTAAGTGTATGAATTCTTCCATAATTGATACTGAAAGTGGCGCATCATCCAATGCATCACTTCCTTCGTTTCCACCACCAGGTTCCAAAACTAAACTGACTTCAGACAACTTTGAAGCTTCCTATGACAAACATTTTACAGCGCCACTAAGAGCGACTTGTGAGTCCTGTGTTACTAACCCACTGTCCTTTAGGCCCACGATTGTTGTTTTGTTTCAATTTTTAAGTCAGAAATAGCATCATACCAAGAAGTGTTAACAGCAGTTTTCAAACCAACGACTGAGCTTTCGCATTCACCAACTTCCTTTGTTAGCTCCAATAATAACCCAATGTGTGATTGGGCTTCAGCACGCAACAACTCAAACACTGTGACCCAGGAGTTTAAGACACCGCTGTTAATGTAATGTTATTAGTCTCTTTTTGAGTGTCTCAGGGGGGCTCACCCCCCTTGGTTTTATACCAGAGCCTTTCTGGCGACGGCCGATCCTCCCCCATGAGGGAATCAGGCTTTCCTAATACTGGGCTCAGAGAAATGCCTGGAAGAGAGGAGATTTGTGGAGTATTTGAATCAATAGACTCAACCGGTGCTTCAGAGGGGGGAACTGATGTAACGATCCCTTACTGGACAGCTGGAATCCAAGATGCCGATTATGTCCCCCCATAGAAAGCAACTCTGCATCCCCCAGGCTGTGACATCTTTTTGCAAAATAGTCCCTTATTGTTTTCTTCATGCTAGTTGCAGCCAATGTATATTCGGGGCCCTTCTCGAATGTCCTTCTTGGGCTCATAATGTTAAAAGAAGAGGGGTGGCCCTCCCGCAAAGCTTGCCCATCACATAGGCCTGAGCCTGAAGGAGGAAATGATTCAATGACTAAACAGTTTGATGGCAGCAGGTCAGCATTGTCTGAAGTCACTGGTGGTTTTATATACCGTTTTACAAATGTACCAGTAGAAACAGGCTCATCCAACTCTGGGGCCCTTAGATCATCTTCCAGCAGGCCACTCCATAGATAATAACTATGCGACATAGTAGTGCAGTAGCGTGGTAGAGCTATGGAGTGAAAGCCCTTTATAGCTAGTGATGTTCTATCACACTATGGAGTATTCGGAGTTGAACTCAAAACGCTTGGTACCACTTCTTGCAACTAACTATTAATGAAGGCTCATGTTTGGAAAGCAGATATCTTCGTAGTTGTCTTTCCTTGTTGGCTCAAAAGCTCACTAACACCCACAGACACGACTACATGAAAAAGGAACATACAGCTCAGTGGCACCGAAAACCAACAGGTACTCAGAACGAAAGCCACACCAAATCGGCTCAAAGGCTCCCTAAGGCCCACAGTCACCGAATGTAATTGAGCCGAGTGGCAGCTAAAAGGTTTTGGTGCTCCAACAGTACAGACCCCAACTTTTAGCAAAATGTCAGCTTAAAGGCTTACTAAAGCCTGCCGTCACCGATTTCAAAGTTATGCTACCAGTGATTAGTCAGGCTGATCTGACACTCCCAGGCTCCCACTATTACAGAGAGGCTGATCTGGCTACACCACACCTTCCAAATCCCACTTTACCAGAATAATTAGGGAGGATGAAGTCGACCCTAAATTGAGGACCCACTGACAATAAGAAAACTGAAAAATGGGCATCGGTAGCTCACACTATATATAGTTGGGATCTCTCTGCGCCGAGAACGTGCATCCGCATTATTGACAGGCCGCGAAATTTAAAAAACAGCCGATTGGCTCTTGATGCCACTCCGCTTGTAGGAGTGAGCTACTCACCCAGCACTATCCGTTGATCAAAGCAGTCCCAGAATATGTGCTGGACAGGTTCAGTGCGAGTCTGCCACTTGTATACTCCAGAGGCTCAAAGGGAAGAAACCCTACGGCCGCCTCGGCACCCCTCTGATCGCACAACTGGGACAGACAACTAGACAATCAAGACGATTAACAAAGCTACACAATTGACTCAACGGGCCGTTACAAATCATTGGCGAGCGGTACAACACAGCGGTTGACTATCAGAGTGAGTGTAACGCTCACCTGACTCCCACGGAGGCGCTGGCCTGGTTCGCTCCGCTGTGACCTCTTCTAAGGTGATGCGCAGGGTTTGGAAGACATACTGGACCAGGCCCCCAAATCTGGCTTGTCTGGCTCGCAGAAGTTCTTCTTTAGGCGAAAATAGGGGATTAACTGTCTGCGGGGTAATGCAATCGGCCTCCCACTTTCCCCTCTCACCCTCCTCGAAACCCTTCTGTGATTCCTCGTAGCGTCTCACCTTAGGGTCTGGAAGGACGAGCTCTCCATCCGCTTCTGATGCAGGGGCGCGTTGGTATCCAGTTACTTCACTGGATTTTTCGGATTGGTGAGAACCAAACTTGCTTGGCTTCCAGATAAGTTTTTTGATAAGAGGTTCCCCTTGTGTCCATGCATTAAGGTACTAATGCTAGTATCTTTTTCCCCATAGGGGCCGGGGTACGGAATGCCGGGGAACAGGCACCGACCCGAAATGGGAGGTGAAATCCTTGTAGAAATCAGGTAAGTCTTTAATAAGCATTTTTTTTGGTAATGTCTTTTCATTCGCTCATTAACGCTGATGTCTCTTTTTCCCCTTAGGGGCCGGGGTCCGGAAATGCCAGGATGCGGCGCGGACCCGAAATGAAGAGGGAATGAATCAACAGGTAAGTCTTAACATGGAGATTTAGCTTTCCTTATTCCCTTCTCTCTCTCACCTTTTGTTCTGGTCTTTTTCTCCCTAGGCGCTGGGGCGTGACTGCGAATCCGGATGATCGCTGCTGAACATGGAGGCGCCCTGTAAAGGTGAGTGGAATGCGGCGCTGCAGCGATCGACGCAATGAGCTTTTAAAGAAAAGTCTTCCTTTTCAGGATTGTCGGCGAGATGCGGATTTAGCAGGTAAGGACTTTTCCTTCTTCTGTTCTCTTCTTCTCTTCCTTTGCAGGTGATCCAGGATGCTGGCAGGCGTGGCAGAAGTCAGGATGCAGGAGCAGACACGGTGAGCGTCCAGCTGCTAGATGCAGAACAACGCAAAGCACGTGTGGCTGTTCGGGTGGGGTTTAAATAGCCTTGGAAGAAGTTCCAGGTATGTAGCCTTCCTCCAATCAGGTATGTATCCTTCCCCGACCACGCCCGGATGGTAAATTAGTCCCACAGGTAAAGAAGTTCCTTTCAGGCCTCAAGGAGGCCGGTATCCTGCAGCATGGTCTGCATCAGGTAAGTGCACCCAAGCACTCCCATAATGAGCCTGGCGCCTATGGCGCCAGGACTGATGTCTTTTATGAGCCTGGCCAAAGGGCCCCTATATGGGGTTGCTGGGTCCTTCCTTGGGGACTGGATGTCCGCTTTCGGGGACGCAGGGCTTGAACCGGCTCCCCGGGAGCGGGCATCGTGACAGCACTCCCCTCCCAAGGCCCCTCCCAAGGTTGTTCCCTCCAGGGGTTTTGGTTTGTCTGGGAAGAGTCGGTGGAATTTCCTGACTAATCGAGGTGCATGCACATGGTCGCTGGGTTCCCACGACCTCTCCTGAGGTCCGTACCCCTTCCAATCAATTAGGTAGAACAGTTTTGACCTAAACATTTTTGAGTCTAAGATGTTCTTCACTTCGAATTCGGGCTCCCCATCTGTTAGAATAGGTTCTGGAGGTTTGAGTAGTCGGGTTCCGGGTACCACTCGTTTCAGAAGAGACACATGAAGAACAGGGTGAACTCGCATACTAGCTGGTAAATCAAGTTTAACAGCCACTGGGTTAATTATTGCCGTAATAGAATAAGGTCCCAGATATTTTGGGTTAAAAGTTCGAGGCCCTTTGAGTGGTAAATGTCTGGTAGCTAACCACACTTGATCCCCAATCTGATACGAAGGTGCTTCACTCCGATGTAGATCAGCATTCTCCTTGTATTTTGTCTTGGCTTGTTGTAAATGCGTAGTTGCCTCTTTGAAGGCTTGGGTAATTGTAGAATGCAGATGTTCTACTGCAGGCATTCCGAGGTTCTGAGGTGAGTCAAGGTTTGAGGTTCGAGGGTGATGCCCATACAAAGTATAAAAAGGACTGTGGCCAGTTCCAGAGTGTACCGAATTATTATATGCGTATTCGGCTATCCAAAGAATGTCTTTCCAGTTGCTTTCAGATTGCTGTAACATACACCGTAAGTACTGTTCAAGGGTCTGATTTGTCCTCTCGGTCTGACCATCAGTCTGAGGGTGGTGACTGGTCGATAATCTTACGTCGATCTGCGTCATTTGACAACATTTGCGCCAGAAGTGGGAAATGAATTGGCTTCCCCGGTCAGAGATTAGTATAGATGGTAATCCATGTAGCCGAACAATATTTTCGAGGAATTCTTTGGCTAGGACAGAAGCTGAAGGTAAACCTTTCAAAAGGAATAAAGTGGCCATTTTGGAAAACAAATCCACAATTACCAGAATAGTATTGTACCCCGAACAAGGAGGCAGGTCCGTAATAAAATCCATTGATAGGGTGTGCCAGGGTGCTGGCGGTATGTCTAGAGGTTCTTTTGACTTTTATTTTGGGCGCAAACACCACAGGACATCACAAAAGATTTAACATCTTTTCACCAAGAGGGCCACCAAAATTGTCGTTTCACCTTTTCCTCCGTCTTGGCAATACCGGGGTGTCCCTCTATTAATGTATCATGATAACCGGAAATAACTAGTTTGTGTAATTCCTTATGTGGCAGGAATAAGCGTCCTTGGAAATAAGGTAAACCATTATCTATGGTAAAGTCTGATCCCTTTTGTATCCAATCCTGTAAGGTTGTAGGGTCCAGGAGTTGTTTCACTCTGGCTTGAATGTCTTCAAGCGTCTGTAACGAAGTCATGCCTAGAATCCTCTGTTCGGGAATTATTGGTACTGGTTCCGAGTTTGTATCAGATTCTCCCATTCCAATTCGGGATAAGGCGTCTGCATTCTTGCAGCCAGGTCGATAGGTAATCACGAAATCAAATTCAGCGAAAAACAAAGCCCATCGGAGCTGGCGTGATGACTGAGCCTTGGCGGTTTTCAAATACTGTAAATTCCGGTGATCAGTGATCACTGTGATGGTATGTCTAGCGCCAAGCAGATAATGCCGCCAGTCTTTAAAAGTGGACTTAATGGCTAACAGTTCTTTGCCCGTGATTGCATAATTAACCTCGGGTGCCGAGAATTTTCTGGACCAAAATGCTACGGGATGCAGTTGGTTGGTTTCGGGATCTCTTTGGGACAGGACAGCTCCCATGGCTAGGCTGGATGCGTCAGTCTCGACGACATAAGGGAGATCTGGACGCGGGTGTTTCAACATAGGTGCGGAGGTAAACTTAGCTTTTAAATCCTGAAAGGCCTGCTCGGCTTCTTCAGACCATTCAAAATGTTTATTTTTCCTCAAGAGTGCAGTAATGGGTTGTACCACGCGTGAAAATTCCGGGATAAACCTGCGATAGAAATTGGCAAAGCCGAGCATGCTTTGAACCCCTTTTACAGAGCTAGGTGATGGCCATTTGAGGATGGCATCCACTTTTCTTGATTCCATTCTGACTCCTTTGGGTGTCAGGATGAAACCTAGAAACTCGACTTCTGTGGTATGGAAAACACATTTCTCCAATTTAGCAAATAGTTTGTGTTGGCGCAGTTTTTCAAGTACTGCCCTGACGTGTTTTCTGTGATCAGATTCCGAAGAGGAGTACACCAGAATGTCATCGATATATACGGCAACACAAACATCGATGAGTTCCCGAAGGACATCATTCATGAAGTATTGGAAGGCAGCCGGCGCGTTACACAATCCGAAAGGCATCACCTGGTACTCGAATAATCCGTATTTAGTACGGAAGGCAGTTTTCCATTCGTCGCCTTCTTTAACTCGTACCAGATGATAAGCCCCCCGGAGATCTAACTTGGTGTATATGCAAGCGTCCTTCACCTGGTCAAGGAGTTCAGGGATCAGAGGCAGAGGATAACGGTTTTTAACCGTTATCTGGTTCAATGCGCGGTAATCGATACAAGTTCTAAGGTCGCCTTCTTTTTTGGGCACGAAGAACAAAGCCGAGGATGCCGGGGACTTTGAAGGGCGAATAAAACCATTAGCTAGGTATTGGTCTCAAATGCAGATTCTCAGGTTCGGTAAGGGCATAAATCCTGCTACAAGGGGGTTGTGCACCGGGCACCAGATCGATTTGGCAATCGTACGATCTGTGAGGAGGTAACGTGTTGGCCTGGTCCTTTTGGAAGACGTCCTGAAAGTCTTGGTATTCCGGAGGTATTTGCATGGAGGCAGAGGTTACAGATGCTCGATTAATCTTCAGGTTTTCTGGGTAGCAGGTTTGTGTACAATCCGGGGAGGTTATTCTCTTAGCTCGCCAATCAATTTGAGGATTATGTGTCTCTAACCAAGGGATTCCAAGAATAACCTGAAACTGTGGAGCCTTGATTACATCAAACACAACACCCTCCCGATCGCCGTCGGGACCAATAAGAGTCACCTCAGTAGTGGAATGTGTTACCGGTCCTGAGGCAATTTCACTTCCTTCAACTGTGGTGATGACATCTTTGCTGGTTTTAGGACGGAGAGGGAGGTTAATCCTAGAGACCAATTCACGATCCACATAGTTTCCAATAGCCCCACTATCGATGTATGCCTTTATTGCATGCAACCGCTTAGGCTGTTCTGGATCTACGAGAACCATTGGCACAATGAAATGCGAGGTCTGAGAGTTAGTTTTCAAGCTCGGCAAGCGGACCCCTACACTTGTCGGGCAGAGTCGTTTCCCGAAACAGAGTCTTCATGGTTTTAATCAGCGGCTCCTACCGCCTTTCGGGGCGGTTTTGCCGGGCAATCTCGTAGAAAGTGTCCAGAATTCCCCCAATAAAGACATCATTTTAACTGCCGCCTCCTTTCACGTTCCTTTTGAGTTAAGGGTCCTTTAACCCCTCCAATTTGCATAGGCTCAGAGACATCAGCTCCCTTGGGATTAGCATGGGTCTTGACCAACACCCGGGTCTCAAACCTGGACCGATCTGCTTTTCTGTTTTGAAGTCTGTGATCCAATTGGACCACTAAGTCTATATACTCTGTGCATTCTAGGGGCGGATTTACAACTTGGGCCAAGACATCTTTAAGTTCTCCGCGTAGGCCTCGATAAAACAACGTGACTCTTTTATCCTCTGGCCATCCCGTTTCCACAATTAGTCTATTAAAGGTTGCAATATAGGAAAGGAGGTCCTGATTGCCCTGTCGCAGGGATAGCAGTTCGTCATCCAGGGCCTGCCCTTGACAGTATCGAGCAAATAACCTTTCCATACTTGCTTGAAACCTTTGAAAATCACGGAGAATCGGGTCAACTTTAGTAACCAGTGGAACTGACCAATCGGCAGCGCAGCCGCTGAGATATGACAATACAAAGGCTACCTTGGTCTGATCATTAGGGAAGGCCCCAGGTCTGCATAGGAAGTGCAAACGACACTGATTCATGAATACGGCGAATCGTTTGGGGTCCCCAGCAAAGCGTTTGGGTGGGGCCAGGGGCATGTTTCCAGGTAGATTAATCTGCACAGGGTTACTGGAAACCACAGGAGCGGGGTTCCCTCCGGAACCGGGTAGAGGAGTTTGCCCAGCTTGACCTTGCAAAAGCTGTCTGGACAGGTCATCAGTTCTTTCCTTTGATATTATTAATTCCCTCCTGAGGGCATTAGTCTCTTGACGAGCGGCATGTACTTCGGCCCGTAATTCCCCCAGTAATTGGGCCAACTGATCAGTCTCAGAACTTTCCATAGCGCGCGCCTGGGTGGGAATTTGTAGGAAGGCTTTGCGTTCTGTAACGCTCACCTGACTCCCACGGAGGCGCTGGCCTGGTTCGCGCTGCTGTGACCTCTTCTAAGGTGATGCGCAGGGTACGGAAGACGGACTGGACCGGGCCCCCAAATCTGGCTTGTCTGGCTCGCAGAAATATCCTTCTGTAGGTGAAAATAGGGGATTAACTGTCTGCGGGATAATGCAATCGGCCTCCCACTTTCCCCTCTCACCCTCCTCGAAACCCTTCTGTGATTCCTCGTAGCGTCTCACCTTAGGGTCTGGAAGGACGAGCTCTCCATCCTGCTTCTGATGCAGGGGCGCGTTGGTATCCAGTTACTTCACTGGATTTTTCGGATTGGTGAGAACCAAACTTGCTTGGCTTCCAGGTAAGTTTTTTGATAAGAGGTTCCCCTTGTGTCCATGCATTAACGTACTAATGCTAGTGTCTTTTTCCCCATAGGGGCCGGGGTACGGAATGCCAGGGAACAGGCACCGACCCGAGATGAGAGGTGAAATCCTTGTAGAAATCAGGTAAGTCTTTAATGAGTGTTTTTTTTGGTAATGTCTTTTCATTCGCTCATTAACGCTGATGTCTCTTTTTCCCCTTAGGGGCCGGGGTCCGGAAATGCCAGGATGCGGCGCGGACCCGAAATGAAGAGGGAATGAATCAACAGGTAAGTCTTAACATGGAGATTTAGCTTTCCTTATTCCCTTCTCTCTCTCACCTTTTGTTCTGGTCTTTTTCTCCCTAGGCGCTGGGGCGTGACTGCGAATCCGGATGATCGCTGCTGAACATGGAGGCGCCCTGTAAAGGTGAGGGGAATGCGGCGCTGCAGCGATCGACGCGATGAGCTTTTAAAGAAAAGTCTTCGTTTTCAGGATTGTCGGCGAGATGTCTCTGGGATGCGGATTTAGCAGGTAAGGACTTTTCCTTCTTCTGTTCGCTTCTTCTCTTCCTTTGCAGGTGATCCAGGATGCTGGCAGGCGTGGCAGAAGCCAGGATGCAGGAGCAGACACGGTGAGCGTCCAGCTGCTAGATGCAGAACAACGCGAAGCACGTGTGGCTGTTTGGGTGGGGTTTAAATAGCCTTGGAAGAAGTTCCAGGTATGTATCCTTCCTCCAATCAGGTATGTATCCTTCCCCGACCAGGCCCGGATGGTAAATTAGTCCCACAGGTAAAGTAGTTCCTTTCAGGCCTCAAGGAGGCCGGGATCCTGCAGCATGGTCTGCATCAGGTAAGTGCACCCAAGCACTCCCATAATGAGCCTGGCGCCATAGGCGCCAGGACACTGTCCAAAGGGCCCCTATATGGGGTTGCTGGGTCCTTCCTAGGGGACTGGATGTCCGCTTTCGGGGACGCAGGGCTTGAACCGTCTCCCCGGGAGCGGGCATTGTGACAGTGAGTGCCTGTTGATTTCTGCTGCTCCCACAGACGTCGTCTAGCTCTCTCACCATCCACCCCACAAAGCAGGGGCCGCCGGGGGTTGTCACAACAGCCAGATCCTCATCGCCAGTTTGATGTGGGTGACTCAACCACAGCTGGGTTTGGAAGACAGCAAGGTTTATTCAGCATCAAGGTAAGACAACCCCCTGCCAGGGAGCCAACAGCCAACTGATTCAACTGGAACACTTACCCCTGCAGCATTCCCATTCTGTGGCAGGAGCCAGAACAAGTCCATAACAAGAATACATAGAAACAGTAGTCAAGCAAACATGGGAGTCTATCACCCATCAATAACTATGTACAATGTACAGAAAAGGTCTTACCCAACCACGACCAGCCTCCTTTGCCCAGTCGCCGTTCCAAGGCGAGGAGGAATTAAGGACACTTTAATATCTCTAAATAGATATTTTTAGAGAGGTGGCCTAAGTGATTTAGCTTCACTTGTATTGAGGTTTCTGAGTGGAGGTGGATCAGATATGTAGATCAGATATGTAAGAGGCCCCTTTGGGAGCCGGCAGGTTGCTAATTTCTTTCACAGATGTCCATGGTTTACCACATTGTAAGATCTATACAGGCAGATAGATGTGGTAGGCACTCTTGCACCAGGTTATGTTCTGGAAGCTATCTATTAAGAAACTATTCAGAGGACTGCCAATATTTCTATGGAATTTTTAGTTTCCATATGGGAAGATATCCAGGTATCCAGCATCTTACAGGACCTAAATATGTGAACACATAATATGTCTAATATTGAGGCTCAAAGAGTTGGGGCCCGTTTAAATAGTCTATTAGAAGGTGCATTGGGTCCAAATGCTCTAAAGTTACTAGATTTATAAATAAGGTAAGCTATATCATCAACCTCAAAATGGAGTTTCCAAGAAACTAAAGGGGTCACAAGTCTCTCCCCTTCTCACCTGTCTTTGTTGTGTACTTGCGACCTTCTGGGTTTTCTTCTTCTTCACGGCCCGGGATTTGTATAGACACAAACGCTGGTCCTCGGCGTCCAGTGTGAGGATATCGGTTCTGCTTCCAGGAGTCTTCATAAGTCCAGGGTAATACGAGGATATAAATAAGTACGCTCTGAGACACGGAGGTCCGTGACTCGAGCGCGGAAGGGTTTCCAGGAGTTTTGGAGAGGGAAAAGGAACAGGACGGGATTCAAGGAACTGGGAATAGGGATAGAAGCGAGAGCCCCGATCGAACTCCGGCTAAACACGTCCGACTACAGGTAGAGGTAGCATTGAGACACACTGAGCCGCGGGGGCGTGTCTCTCATGTACGATGAGCACCGTGGAACGTATAAACTGGCCAGGAGCGTTCTGTTCCGGGCGGCCATGTTGGAAGGATCACTGCATTCAATCCCCTGCGAGTCAGGGACCAGGAAGTCCAGAAGGGACGTAGACGACGGTTCATGACAGCATGCCTCCTCTGAAACCCATCTCCTCCGGGTTTGCCCGGATGGATCAGATGAAATCGTCGAACCCGTCTGGGAGCATTCATGTTTGACACAGGTTCCCAAGTACGCTCACTGGATGGGTAACCTTTCAACTCAACCAGATACTGTAGCTGATCACGTCGATATCTTGAGTCACAAATCCTGGAAACCTTGTACTCCAGTTCATCATTTACGATAACAGGGGTGGATCAAGGAGCCGTTCAGGATGACTGAATGTATGGTTTTAACAGAGAAGTGTGAAATACTGGATGGATTCTTTTCCAGGACTCAGGCAATCAAAGTCTAAAGGCTACTGAGTTGATGATCTCCTGTATAGAAAATGGACCATAATATCTGGGAGCCAGTTTATTAGGGCGCAGATGTCGAGGAAGAAGCTTCGAAGATAACCAAACCTTATCTCCTACTGAATATGAAGGTCCAGGTCTTCTTTTGGAGTCAGCAGAATGTTTGACATCTTTCGGGCCCTTTCTAGATATTCCTTAACCTCCTTGTGTACTGTGATGAGGTTCCCGATCCAGGAGTCTACTGCAGGCACTGGGGTAGGGTGAGGGAGTACGGAAGGTAGCACCGATGGATGAAATCCAGGACTACAGAAGAAGGGACTGGTCTTGATAGCTGAATGATCTGAATTGTTTTTTTTTTTTTCTTTTTCAACCAACAAAACCAATACAAACCAAAAACACAGTGCAAATATCAATAGTACAATTTCTCATTGTTCATTACACAGTTTGATCACTGCTCCCCTTATACCACCCCCCTTACGAGCCTATTAATCCTATTCACTCTGCATCTGCACCGCGTGGTGGGGTCTGATTTCCAGTGGATTCCGTCCGATCTGGTACCGTTCCAAACTGTTCCGCTACCAACAATTTCCATGCCATCAGGGTTCCCAACTCTTCTTCTCCCCCTATGTTACTTGCCTGCTGCCATACCATAGTCTCCGCCTCCGCCCACTTCTGCAACTCATTCCACCACATCTCCACCTGTGGCCTATGACAAGCCTTCCAACCCATGGCAATCCTCCTTTTTGCGAGCACATATGCTAAATCCTTCAGTTTGTTGACATGCTTCAGTTTCTGCGACCTGGGGAACCCCCCCAGTAAGCAAGCCCAGGCTGAGTCTATAACAATAGTGACCCCTTTTTCAGCTAGTTTCCCTGCTACTTCGCTCCAGAAGTGCTCGATCACCGGACAGGACCAGAACATGTGTACCCTATCAGCCTGTTCTTCATCACATTTGGGACATGCTCGTCTACTGGCATTTTCGAACCTTGATATCTTCAGGGGTGTCATGTAAACCCTGTGCGTAATATATAATTGTATCTGTTTCAATCTAGCATTTCTTGACACCTTTTTATGGTACCACAGGGAACGTTCCCACATCCCATCCTCTATCGGGGCTCCCACCTCAGCTTCCCAGTCTAATCTTAGTTGGGTTAGTTCTTTCCCAACCTTGAACATCATCATTTCGTACATCTAGAAATCTCATGTCCTCCCTCCGTTATGTTATATATCATGTCTACGGTAGCATTTGGCTCTTCTGCGAGTGCCGTTTCAGGCCAAGTTTTCTTGATTTCCCACACCAATCTATGGTATGTAATATACTGACCCACGTGTAGCGCTACTGCCTCACCCAACTCTTCAAAATGTACGATGGTCCCCTCCCGCCAGACATCTCCCATAGTTACCAACCCCACCGATTCCCAGTGGTTCCTAATTGTCATTCGTAGCTGCACATCTCCTCCAGCTAACGCCACCAGCGGCATCTGTGGGGAGCATGGGACTGGGTTTTCCATCATCCGGCATGCTCGGCGCCAGGTCCTCCACCCAAGCATCATCATCATCTCAGGGCGCGCTTTCATTTCTGTCTTGGGCAACCAAATCATTTCTTTTAAATAAAATGGGGCACAATCTGCCCTAAACAACCTGGATTCTGGTGTTGCTTCGTCCGAGAGCCATTTAGCTATATACTGCAGTTGGCTCGCTACATAGTAGACCTCATAGTCAGGGAGCCTTATCCCTCCTTTTTCGTAAAAGTTCTGCAACTTCCATAGTGCCACCCTGTTCCTGGTGCCCTGCCACAGGAAATCCCTGCACATGCCGTTCAGCCTGGTGAGGAACTTGCTAGGTATGAGGTATGGGATGTTCCCAAAATAATGCAAAAGCCTGGGTAAGACCACCATCTTGAGCATTGCACTTCGCCCCATCATCGCTAGTGGCAGCTTCACCCACAATTTCATACTCTTTTCAATTTTCGCTATAACTACCTCTATCCCCACGTACCGAAAAGTATCAACACCCCAAAAAGCTTGCAGCACCGGCAGCTGCCCGATAGGGATCCCCTTATAGCTGCCTAGCGGGAAAATGACAGACTTCTGAGGGATCACCGCTATGCCAGACAGCCTCGCATACCTATCCATAACCTCCAGGATGTATTGGAGATTTTCCTCCGGGTGCTTCAGGTACAGCAGCAAATCATCCGCATACAAGGTGATCAAGTGTCGCTCCCCTCCCACCTCGATGCCTATAGTATCGTACTGTTGTCTGAGGTATATAGCCAAAGGCTCTAAAGCTAGTATGTATAACATAGGGGACCATGGGCACCCTTGTTTAGTAACTCTACCTAGTCGACATCTCTCAGAAATCACAGCTCCTGTTTTGACTCTGGCCAACGGTTCACTATATAGCATCTTTGCCCATCTTATGTATCCAGGCCCCATCCCATAGCCCGCCAAGGCTGCCAGCAGCCATGGCCATTTGACAGAATCAAAGGCCTTTACCGCATCTAGTGACACTATTGCCATTTCACCCTCGTTCTTGCACGCCCACTCGACAACCCGATGGAGTCGCCTGTGATTATGGGTTATGTTCCTATTCGGAACATAGCCTGTCTGTTTTTAGATTTTGCTATGGCTACGCCCCGCAACACCACCTTAAAGGCTTCCCATAGTGTGCTCGCCGAGTCCACGCTTCCTGTATTCACCCCAAAATAGTTCATGATCTCCTCCCTTATACAGACCTTCCAGGATTTTGCGGCATGAAATGGCAAATTTTGCGGCATGAAATGGCAAATTTTGCGGCACAAACCTTTATTTATTGCGGCATTTTTGCGGGACATTTTGTATTAACTGGAGGGTGTAAGATTGCCACATTGCAGGAAATAGGTAGAGTGCAAGGCTAGAAGAGAGCCAGGGTATCATTATTATGTGTCTTTTGTATTAATTTAATAGGAAGAGTCCCAGATGTCTCTGGCTTGGCAGAACAGTGTTTGATTTGGCTACATTTCTGGTTTAATGTTCATGCCTATTTAATAGTATTAACTAAATTGATCATTATCAATTGTAATGCTGAAAATATTCCCCTTCTATGTTCTCCAATCCCCCAAACACCCACAAACATCTCACCAACTCTCCATCATAACTTACATTCCTTAACCTCTCACTCTGTCATACAAATACTCACGTGCTATGTCACACTGTCAAGTCACAATCTGCACTGCCCAGCCCCTGCCACACTCCAAATCATACTCCCAACTCACACCTTACACTCTACAATTCCTCCCTCAATATACAGTCCTTCATTCTTTTGTGCTGCTTCTGCATCTTGCATCTTTTCTCCCATTCTATCACATTCTTCCCTCATCCTTTTTCCCAATCTGCAGCTCACTGCCTCTTTCTGGCCAACCGCTTCCTCTACTTTCTGTACCTCTGCTCGCTCTCAGATTTCTGGCCCACCGCATCACTGCTTCCTCTGCTCTCTTGTGCAGCACTTCCTCCTCTGACCCACTGCTCTTCCTCTGCTTTCTTGCCCATCACTTCACATCTCACCCATCACTCTCCCTCTCTCTCATAGTGTAACCATTTTTATTATTTTTTTTTAAATGTAGATTTTGTCCCAGTTCCTCAAATGAGGGGGCATTTAAAAAAAGAACGGAGGATATGCTATTTTTAGACAACTCATTTTTGGAAATGAGCAGGTCACCTTATTCTCAAAGGTGACCGGCGCATTTCCACAGGCTTGAGCTGTAGCGCAAATTGTGCGCTGGCAGCTGCCTTGAATGGTGTTCTGGGTTGTTTGACCGAAGTGTAATTATTTGCGGCGGAATTGACCGTAGTCAATTTTGCTGCAAATTGATTTGCACTTCAGCCAAACAACCCAAAATGTACCTTTCACCACCACCCGACCCCCTCCCCTACTTAACCGCTTGGTCGCTGCAGCTTCCCCTGCAACCCTGCGGTGCCAGATCCGTCCCTCTAACGCGGGTCGGATCCGACTCTGCAAGGTCCTTTTTTCGTTATTTTCCTTTTTTTTCTGTCCCCGCCTCCAATTTTGAGGAAAAAGGGGAAAACACTTCTGCAACCACCCTAGACCAAAAATACTAAACAAGGGGAGCGGGTGACACCCCCGCAACACATGTTCAGTATTTATAAAAATCGATCGAATAGTACTGCACGTAATTGGTCAAATTGTAACATTCGATAGATTTTTGTCATCAAAATGGGGAGTACTTTGAATAGAATCGCTCTCCCGACAGTGTTCTGCAAGCTCCCAGCGCCTTTCACAGGGACAGGCACTCTAGGTGCCTGCCGCTGTAAAATATGATCCAAAAAATGCATTTTTATCCTGTTTGAGGAACAGAAATGCAAGCGACTCAGCAGCGGTTCATACCTTAAAAGAAATGCATGACAGGGTCAGGAAAGACCCTGTCATGCAGTGGCAGCCCCACATCCCGTGCGCGTAGGGTTGCCTACAATTTCTGCACATTTAAAAGTGCATCTTGCTTGGAAATGAGGGATGTGCTTTTAAATTGACAGAAACGCCACTTTATTTGATCAAGGAGGTGAAAAAGGCGATCTGAATGGGCGCGCATATAAAATGTGCCCATTCATGTGTCCCTTGTGGATTGGGCTGCAATTTTTGGGGCGCAAGTGATTTCATTTCTTGTGTAAATAAAAACAAAAAAAAAAAGTTGAGCACCTGGCACCCTGAGGATTCTTTTTTTCAAAACAGTAATTTTTGCAGATTACTTAAAAAAAAAAAAAAAAAAAAATTTTTTTTAAAAGATGCTGTTTTTGCACAAAACGGCCATTTTTGCGGCATTTTGCGCAAAACGGCCGTTTTCGCGGCATTTTGCGGGATCGCAAAATCGCAATAAGCTGGAGGGTCTGCTTATACCTCCCCTAAAAAGGGGATCATTAAGCACCTCTGCCCGGAGCCGCCATGTTGGGATCCTCGCCCTTGGGGGGAGGTATTGCCAGCCAACAACTAGAGGCGAGTGGTCTGACAAGACCCTCGCTTTATATTCTGCCTGCACCGTTTCCATCATTATTTCCGATGTGGCAAAGACATAGTCCAGCCTCGTATACAACTGTTGTGGGGCAGAATAGTGTGAGTACTGTCTTTCGTGGGTGTGCTTTGTTCTCCACACATCCGCCAGACCAAAGTCGTCTAGCAGTGTTTGCAGCGCTCGTGCCGCCGGGGTAGGTCTATCCAATTTCCGATCTGATCTGTCCACCCTGGGGTTTAGTACACAATTAAAATCTCCACCCCAGATCACCGCACTTCCCATACACATGCTAAGGTTAGTACTCAAGGTTCTGTAATGTGTTGCCGTATTCTGGTTGGGTGCGTATGTATTCACTATACTTATCTCCCTATTCTCCACCAATCCCCTCAGTATGACCATTCTCCCATCCACCTCCGCAGTTTCTTGCAACATGTGAAAGGGGACATGTGGTGCCACCCAGATGAGCACACCTCTAGCAAAGGCAGAATATGTCGAGCCCCCCACGACCCCTTTCCATTTTTTCATAACCGTTCCCAGCTTCTCCTGTGTCAGATGAGTCTCTTGTAGCAGCGCAATATCTATCTTTTGTCTGCGCAGGTATGACATAACCTTATTTCTTTTTAAATAGCTGTTGAGGCCCCTGACATTCCATGTGATTATCTTAAGGTCTCCCATGACTTGTTATAGCTCCCATCCCCTCCCCAACAGTGCAGTCCAGTTCCCGTTCCTGTCTATATAGGCTTGTTCCCCGGTTCAAACTTCCCCTATCTACAAACACCTCAACCACCCTTCCCTCCCGCTCTCCCTCCCTCCCGACACCCTTCCCTTCCCCAACTCACCCAACTCTCCATTCCCCCCACCCACCCCCACTCTCATCCCATCCCCAACACCCCCCCCCCCAAATGTTGCCCAGCTCCATCCCTGGATCTCAGGCACCCCCGCATCTAGTTCTTTCTGGCTCACGCCTGTACTCGAAGATCTGCAGGGTGAGGCCGCCCTACTGGCTAACCTGCTACAACTACTATCATTACTCGGGGGTAGGGTGCTCGCGTCCTGCCGCTCCTATTTGCTATAGTTCAAACACACTTTGCTGTACATTTTACGTCTGTATACGCGCTACTATATTCAAGTCTCTTGAGTTCACCAAGGTCAAGGTATCCCCGCTAAATATCGACTTTGCTCAGTCGCACTCTTTACTCATAATCACCATCATTATTTCTATTGGGATACCCGCTTTTCGTCACATCATTATACATGCAATGCCCCCATCACTTATCGTGTTCCTCTCGAGCTTGCTCCCCATCTCGTTCTGGACAACCCTGAAGCCATGTCGCTGCTTCCTCGGGGGTGTAAAAAAAACATCTTGCTTTTGTGCAGCACTTTCAATTTCGCGGGGTACAGAAGCATGTATTTTATTCCCGCCATGCGTAACCTCCTTTTGATCGCCACATAACTGTACCGCTGTCTCTTAACCAACATTGTATAATCCGGATATGCTGTGATGGTGCATGAAGCCCTTTCGATCGTTCCTCCTTTGCGAAAGGACTCCAATATCTTCTCACGATCCTTATAGTTCAGTATTTTAGCGATTATTGCCGGGGGGGCACCGGCTTCGGCTTCCTCACAAGGGCTCTATGTGCTCGCTCCCTTGCAAATCCTTGCGAAAGTTTTTCGGCCCCCATTTCTTGTAAGAGAAGGTTCTCAACGTAGTCTGTAGGGTCTAGGCCTTCTTCCCCTTCCGCTTCTTCCGCATGATTCTCCAGGTTAGCTACCTGCTGCCTTGATACTTGAACCTCCTTTGCATTGTTGGCGCTCATTTCCGAGTTGGTTTTCACTGCACTTTCCAGGCTACTCGTTCTCTCGGCCAATGCCCTAACATCCTGTCGTAGCAAGCCGACGTCAATGCCTACTGCGTCTATCTTGGCCTCCAGAGAAGTGCGCAGGTCTGCCATCGCTGTCCCCCATGAGTCTCTCAGCTCCGTGATAGCAGCTAAAATCTGATGGTTTTCCGTCGCTACGGTGCTCTCCGCTGGTGCTGTCACACCCTTAGGCGCTGTGATCGCTGGAGATAGTTGCGTCTTGGCGAATGCCTCCATTGTGGATTGTTTGTTCTTGTTCTTGCTTATGGCTCCTCGCCCAGTCATCTTGTGGCCTCAATTTCTGTCCGAGGTTGCTTGGCCTCAGATGTGTCGATCCTGCTCCTCTGATTTGATGCGGCTTCAGTGAAGCACTACAAGTCTGAGTCAATCGTTCAGGAAAGCCTCTATTTAAGCTTGTGCTCGCTTGGTTAGTTCTCGAGTGGGTTGTGTCCTCCCACGTTTCAGACTGTTTTATTGCGTCACGGGAAGCACTCTTTCTGTCTGTCTGGTTCACCTGGCTGTATCCTCTGCAGTCTTATTTACTTCTGCATCAGCTAGAGTCCAAAAGGCACTGTGGCGCTGCTTCCCTGCGGCGAGGCCTTTCCCTGGTGAAAGCTTAATAGCAGACTATCCTCACTCGCGTTGGGGCATGTGGTGTCCTAGGGACCTGCGCCTCCCACCATACTCAGAAATCTCGAATCATTCGTCGTTGTGAGACCAACGTAATGTCTTGCCCGCTAGTGCCGTGCTCTTGGGGTCGTTAAAGCAACACCTCCTCAGCTGTTGCATATTACACATGGACTCTAGCGCCACCACCCGGGGGGAGTGGTGTCCCCCAGCTGCGCCCCCACACCCAGCGGGCGCATCGCTGTGTCGTTTTAACTGTCTTTTCTGCCTGGCCAAGGCTATGAGTGGGCTGGGTCTCACACACCTTCTGCAGGATGTGGCTCTTCCCGTCTTCACCACTGCTATTGTACTGGTCCTTTATTTTGGGGTCTTATTTTGCCCATGGCTATGTGGGGGCCTGGGCCTCTTTAGTTGGGCTCCTTTTGCCAGCTCCCCTCTTTTGGGGTCACAATCCCCAATTAGGTATGCTCCGGTAGCCCTCTGCTCACCCCTGGACACAGGCTGCCCAGCTGCTTGTTTAGGTCAACCCAGTGCCCATCCAAGGTGCCATATCAATGCTGATGTGCATTTGTCCTTTTTAAATTTCCACCGGCTGCCCCTGTTGTCTTCCTTCGTTGTCTTCCTTTATTATGGAGGCCGCTCTCCTTTGTTGTGTGCACCTCCCAGCTCCGTGTCTGCTTGGGGTGCGGGCGTCCTGGCGTCCGTATTCCGCCTGTCCCGGTCCTCTTTCAGGTCTGCAGGACCTGCTTCACGTGTTGTCGGGCCTCGCTCTTGTTATTAATCGAGCGCCCGCTGGCAACAGTGGGTCTCTTCCAGCCAGGCTGATTTCCGATCAGCCTCTTTCATGTGCACGCCGGCTCCCACTTGCCGTGTGCAGCCGTGCCTCAGCGGTGCGGGGTCCGACCATATGTGTGAGTGGTCGTTCGCTCCCCCGGGCGCTCCGCCCGCTTTCGCCCCCAGTATTCTTGTCGTCTTTGGTTCCAGTGGCTGGGCCAGTATCTCGGCGGCGTGCAGGCCCCCACCGATACTGCATGCACTTGATATTTCTTATTCCAGGTCACCTGGCCGAATGTCCCCGCAGGGTCCTTTGTTCTACTCCGCCATTTTGGATCACCCCATCTTTCAAGCCGCTGCAATTTTCATTGTGTCCGCATCTCTGCAATGATCCATTCGATGGGCTTTAGGCTCCGTTCCGTGACGCAGAGGACCTTCATATGCATTTTCGTGCGTTTTCAGCTATAATAGGCATCTGCGTTCACGTTTCATCTACGGATCAATGGAGCTCCTCCAGGAAACGCGTCTCCTCACATGGCCTGATAGCCACACCGCCATGATCTGGATTGTTATAAGAGAATTCGGCCATAGGAATTAGGAGTGACCAATCGTCTTGAACTTTGGTGGCGAAGCAACGTAGGTATTGTTCGAGAGTCTGGTTCACACGCTCAGTGGCTCCATTGGTTTGTGGATGGTAGCCAGATGATAAGGCACGTTGGATTCCAAAAATACGACATACTTCCAAAACTGTGATATGTACTTGGGTCCTCGGTCTGAAATGATCTTGGAAGGCAGCCCATGAAGTCGGAATATATGTTCCAGGAAGATTCCGGCAAAGTCAGTTGAGGACGGCAGTTTGGATAAGGGTGTAAAATGAGCCATGTGAGTAAACAAATCAATGGTAACCATGATTGTCGTGTAGCCTCTAGAGGGTGGTAATTCCACGATAAAATCAGTGGCAATGATTTCCCAGGGTCTTGTTGGTATTGCTGGTTGGAGTAGGAGTCTGGCCGGCTTCCTATTATCGTGTTTGTTCTGATTGCAAACTGCGCATGTTTGGACATGGATCCTAATGTCATCCTTCATCTTCGGCCACCAAAACTGTCTCTGTACTAGATGGAGAGTGTTGGTAATTCCACGATGTCCCGAATGTAAGGTATCATGACAGAGACTTGTGATCCTTTTTCTCAGCCCAGGAGTTGGGATGACTAAGCGATTGTCCTTAAATAGATACCCATCCTCCTTTGTTGTGAGATTCCATCTGTTATTTCTCTTGTGCTCCTTCCAGATGTCCGAATTTCGAGTTTGGCCTTGGATGTTTTCCAGGAGGGTGAGAGCTTGGGCCACAAAGATTGTGGGGGGAAACATCCTTGGAAAGGTCCGATACTCAGTTTTTTTCGTAGTCAGGACGTCTGGTAGGGCATCAGCAATTATGTTATGTGTTCCAGGAATGTGATGGATTTGAAACTGATATTGAGCAAAGAAGAAGGCTTGATGACTGTTTATGCATTCCAGGGATTGTAGGACTTGAAGATTTCGATGATCCGTTCGGACCTGCACTGGGCGTTTGGCTCCCAGGAGAAGATGGCGCCAATCAGTAAAGGCTTGACGAATGGCAAGCAATTCCTTCTCCAGAACAGAGTAATGGGTTTCACTGGGTGTTAGAGTGCGAGAAAGATAGGCAATAGGGTGCTCTAAGTTGTCGTCCAATTCTTGTTTTAGGATGCCACCAATGGCGTAGATGGAAGCATCAGTTTCAACAAGAAAAGGCCGCTCTATGTCAGGTTGGGCTAGGATGGGGGCTTGTGTAAACTCCGACTTGAGGCGGTGAAAGGTCGCGTCTAGGACTGCTGTCCACAAGAAGGAGGTGTCTTTCTTCAATAAGGAGACGATAGGGTGCACAATCTCAGAAAAGGTTGGTATGAATTTACGATAAAAATGTGCAAGTCCTAGGAAGGATTGTTATCTGTTTCACAGTGGTAGGAGTAGGCAGGACAAAATGGAGTCTAGTTTGAAGAATCCATACCAATCCCTTTAGGGCTAAGGACAAAACCGAGATAGTGAACAGTTGAAACATGAAAAAGACACTTCTCAGGCTTGGCCAGTAGCTTATGTTCTCGTAGACGTTGCACGACTGCCTTCACGTGTTCCTCATGTTTTCGATGGTCCTTTGAATATATCAGTATATCGTCTAGATATACTATAACGAAGATGACCAACATATCAGAGAACACTCGATCCATGAAACGTTGGAAGACTGTTGGGGCATTAGCAAGACCGAAGGGCATGACCAGGTACTCAAAATGGCCGAAGGGTGTTCTAAAGGCTGTTTTCCATTCGTCACCTTCCTTTATACGAATGAGATGCTAGGCACCGCTTAGGTCAAATTTTGTAAAGATCACTGCACCTCTGACTGCTTCTAGGATATCCGAGATGAGGGGCAAGGGGTAACGGTCCTTGAGAGTGCACTGGTTTAGCCCACCGTAGTCCAAACATGGTCTGAGTTCTTTGGTGTCTTTCTTGGACATGAAGAACAATGAAGCACCCGCTGGAGATTTGGATGGGCGTATGGTGCCATTTTCCAGGTTAGTATTCAGGTATTCACAGAGAGCCTTCTTTTCAGGTTCTGAGAATATAAACATTCTGCCGAAAGGAATCACTGCTTAGGGTTCTGTATCGATGGCACAATCCTCTGGCCTGTGAGGAGGGAGAGCTTGAACTATAGCGGTCGAAAAGACTTCAGAAAAGGCTTGGTAGACCTTGGGAATCTGGATGATGTTAGAAACGGTAACTGGACCTTGTTGGCTCTCTGGGAAGTCTTCAGAGGGCTTCGGTAAGGTATCCTGGGATAAGTAGTGAGCCATACAATATTCAGATCCTAGGAACAGAGAGCCTGCTGCCCAATTGATGTAAGGATTATGCCTTTGTAGCCAGGGCATTCCAAGAACCATCGGATAATGGGCTGATTTAATGAGGTCAAATCTGATCCTTTCTTGTTGGTGATTAATAGAGTAGAATCTCTTTAGTATGAAGGGTAATGGGTCCTGAAGAAAGAGGTCTCCCATCAATTGCCTCCACTGGTTGCATTGTTGCTCGGCTTTCGTGTGGAATGTGGTGGGCAGTGGCCCAATCTTGATCTAGAAAAACACCCATAGCTCCGCAGTCAATTAAACCCAGGATGGGGTAGGATTCTGTCTTGGAAGGTGATAGAAGGGTCTGAAGAACCACAAGATTATTTTGTCCAGGAGAGTTCAGGGATGGAATTGATGTGGAGCAAACATCTCTCTCCCGACACCGTGCTCCATCTAGGATCGGGAGCTGACGTTTCCTGAACGCTGTGGAGGGGCTATAGGACATTCTTTCACTAGATGTTTATCGGAGGCACAATACATGCACAGACCAGTATGGATCCGCCGCAGCCTTTCTTGAGGGGTAATGGGACCACGGAAGACTCCTAGTTGTATAGGTTCTGGGTCTGGGGTAGGAGGAACAGTAGGCTCTGCTCTAGGAGCAGGTTCCATAGTGGTCTTTTGAAAAGTCGCCTTAGATTTCCTTTTCTCTGCACTTCTTTCTTGGATTTGGACATCTATTTGCAATGAGAGGTCCATAAGAGCCTGGAAGGAGCTTGGGCGGGCAACCCTTGCTAGCTCGTCTTTTATTTCTTCGTTTAATCCCCTGAGGAAGAGAGTAAAGCTGGCTTCTGGAGACCAATCTGCTTCTTTCACGAGTTGTTTGAAATGAGTAACATAGGTGAGCATATCCTGGGACCCTTGTTGAAACTCGAGTAGTCTCTCTTGAGCACTATACACCTGTTCTGGGCGATCAAACATTTCTTTAAGGGCTCTCACAAAGCCATCATAGTCATCCAAGAGGGCATTGCTTGAATTGACCAGGGGGGTTGCCCAAGTTAATGCATTTCCAGTGAGGTGGGAGATCATAAAGCCCCCCTTTGCTCTAGGAGTGGAGAAATAGTAGGGCTTGAAGGTGAAGTGAACTAAACATGAATCAAGGAAGGCACGGAGGATCTTGGAAGAACCATCATACTTGTCCACTAGTCCTCCCAATATCACACTTTGTTTGGTTGCGGAATCACGCGATAAAACTAGCTGTTTTAGTGCAGCGTTCTCTGCCTTGAGGTTCTGTACCTCTGTAGTTAATTCCTGCATACCTCGCATTAGGTCTTGAACTGCGGCTTCCATCTCTGTTTCATTTTTAAGGTGTCTCAATCTGTCACAAGTCTCTCCCCTTCTCACCTGTCTTTGTTGTTTACTTGCGACCTTCTGGGTTTTCTTCTTCTTCACGGCCCGAACGCTGGTCCTTGGCATCCAGTGTGAGGATATCGGTTCAGCTTCCAGGAGCCTTCGTAAATCCAGGGTAATACCAGGATGTAGATAAGTACGCTCGGAGACACGGAGGTCCGTGACTCAAGCGCAGAAGGGTTTCCAGGAGTTTTGGAGAGGGAAAAGGAACAGGACGGGATTCAAGGAACTGTAATAGGGATAGAAGCGAGAGCCCCGATCGAACTCCGGCTAAACACGTCCGACTACAGGTAGCGGTAGCGTTGAGGCACGCTGAGCCGCGGGGGCGTGTCTCTCTTGTACGATGAGCAGCGTCGAACGTATAGACTGGCCAGGAGCGTTCTGTTCCGGGCGGCCATGTTGGAAGGATCACTGCATTCAATCCCCTGTGAGTCAGGGACCAGGAGATCCAGAAGGCACATAGACAATGGACAATGGTTCATGACAAAAGCTTTGTTCAAGCTGGATGATGTATGACCGTGTGTAGGAGTCTTTAGTTTGGCAAAACATTTTACACAAACCCTTTCCATAATTGGGTTTTGCCGATTAGTTTCAAGACTGTTAATTATGGCCTAAAAGTCGGAATCCTGTTTTTCCATATTGAGTTAGAACTTCCCCAACTTGATGGATGAGGCAATGACGATTTTGAAGCAGACCATTTTTGTACTACTAACATTCCATGTCTTCGTGACCCAATTGTGACCGTTTGTCTCAAAACACTCGAGTTTGTACTTGAACATCATAAGCATGGGTATGTTGTTTATGGCCTTTTGCTGTATTACAGATATCAAATAAAAAATGTCCTTGAATAAGTAGGGAGAATGTCTCGGGGAAATTTGACACATTTCGACTAAAGGAGAATCGTGTACATTGGTTCAATAACATTTGAGGTGATGCACATTTTTAGTGTTCTAAGTAATGCAATTGTTATCAGAATGTACTGCAAGTTCACTGGCCCGTAATACACCTTTTAGTTACCCCTAGAAAATTTGGCAACAAGCATATTATGATCAATTAAGTCTGATTCAAGAATCTTAAAGGGACACTTATGAAAAAGGGTAGAAGTGACAAGCATATAATCAATACACGAGTGATCGTCGTCACCCCTGTGCCTGGTCTCCCTACACAGGATGTCACCAGAAACACGTCTGTTATGTTTATAGAAATCCTATGCATTTTAACTGCAGAACCATTGAATACAAAGGAATATGTGTGAGATTACATGGCTATAACAATATCCAGCAGTATATGCGTCATGGATTGCCAGGTCGACTATCATTGGGTGAAATACCTGCTGCCAGTTAAAGGGCTCTAGGTGTCATTTTATTTACATGCCGCGAGGTCCTTTTTCTGTTCATTATTCGTTAAAAGGAAGAACAATTCCAAATGTACAACCTTCTTGTCTCAGCCAGCGGTATAATGGGAAGTCGCAAGACTCCCAATATCTTCAAATATACACTTGGGTCCAGGGCCATCTTGCAGAAAGAAACGAGTCAAATCAGAAGATATTTCTTGGGAGGTGACTGGAAATCTTAACAACAGTCTGAAAGAAGACTGGATGGGACAAGCATGAAAAATGGATGCTTTATTTTGCTAGTCTCGTGTGTGGTTCCACTTCTCAAATATCTTCCTTTATGGCACTTGCGATTTTCAGAGTGTGCATTCCTGATTGGCTGTTGATCACCTGAAATTGTGTCCGGTCATTTTCGGAAAAGATGGTGCTATGCTCAATCTCTGCCTATGAAAAGAATACCATGCCCCAGTAATCGTCCACAGGAAGCCCTGCCAGTATATAGCCAGTACATGTTTGCTAATGCAACATCAGCAGGTGTGAGCATAACCTACCACATTGCCAATGTTCAAACCTGGTATTATAAGTCCATACAGTGGGGGGCCTACAAAAGCAGGGTTTTGGATCTTCATGAAGCGGAATAAAACATTTCCGTTATATAAAGGGGAATTTCAAAAGCAGTCATTTGACCACTTCAAAACATCATCACTCCTTTGCTTCCCAATGGCTAGCGTGCAAGCTTTACATTCCAATACAATAAAAAAACGACAATAATTTGACTGTGGTCCAAAAGGTAATCCTTGAAATTTGCGAATACCAACCTTGGAATCGCTCATTTTGCCCCAGCCTTGGGAACCGTTTACTGCACTTCCCAGTCACTGGCAGTTAGTGAAAAGCCCAGCACCACATTGCAGAAACGATCAAGCACCGTCATCTCCATTGCCAAACTGCAAAGTAATACATTAAATGGTCAAATGTTACAAGGCAGCCTATTTGTACACAAAATTGGCACAGCCCAAAGCAATAAAGGTATGACTGAGAATAGAATGTTTTACATAGAAAATAAAATGTGTCCCCTTTCGGCCCATCCACTTACCAAGTCTCCAACCCCTCTCCCGCAATCATGGTATTTCTCCCCAAAATACAGACACACTGGCTTCAGTAATTGGGAGAAAAGTCACAAAATATTTCACGGAATGGAGAATATACATTTTTTAATTCAGCATGGAGTTTTTCTGCCATTTTATTGCTTGCTTCGTCACAGAGTAGTATACAAGCAAAAGGTAAACAGTACGGTAGAGTTAAAGGCATAACCTTTAAAGACCCACTTCAAATTTATTATTTTCCTTTATTGCATAAATCACCTGAAGGGACTCGAGATCTGTGCAAGGCTGAATTTATTTTCCAGCATGCATATATTATCAGCCTCAGTTTACAAAGTTTGACAGGAATGTGAAATCATGCTGCATTTTGGCAAATTTAGTTTAACCTTCCAACAGTGTTCCAGATAAGATTTCGAAGTGGGAATTGTGATGAATCCGGTGGATCATCATGTGAAGACATGGTATTCATCATTTTTCCTTGGGATTAACATCCCCATGTCTGAAACCCTTATGGCCCTTTATCATGCATCCACTCCCTTTCCTATGAAGAGCAGGGAAACCCCTTTTACCAAATCTACTGCCCACCCTTCCAACCTTGGTCTACTCTGTCAATGTGATGAAATCACCTCTTTCAATTCCACTTGTTCATCAATCACAACTGACTTGCCATCAAAACCTTTCCATAGCTCAATCGTTCATAATGAGCATCTATTCCCAGAATTCACAAAACAATGGGACGAAGAAGAAGGATCGAGCAATGTGGAGCAAAAGAGACTGCAAACCTAGCTAGCGGTCAAGTATTTACTGGTGCGCACCTGTGCCTGGTAAAATTAAGCAGCCCACACAGGAACGGAAGGCAGCTACTGTGGCGACTGGTGAGGGAAGGCTGCACCTCTCCACAAGGAGCAGGGAGCCAAGAAGCCAGGACCAGCGGGGTGGAGTCAGTTGGCTCACCACCGGAGGAAGAAGGAACTGCTGAACTAAGGAACGCTTTGTGAACGGCAGGAGCCAGTGAAGAACTCTCGGCGTTCGCAGGCACAGGGGAACAGCATTTCGCTTACAAGAGCCAAGATGACAGCAGCAGCGTGTCGAGGGGAAGCCGCTGAGGACCACCGAACAAAGGAAAGAAGACCGCAAGAAGGAAGCAGAAGGGAATCCTTCCCTGGTCGACCGCGAGAGAAGATACCAACGCCTACAGAAACCGGTGAGTCCTCCCAAAAGCAACGCGGATGCGGGGCATATTGGCGAATACGCAGAGGGTGAACTATTGAAAGTTGCTTACTTAAGAAAGAGAGAAAAGAAATGGATATATTAAAAGATAGAAATTTAAGTCAAAAATACAATTCTTAACATCACCCCTATAGTCGGGATCTACCACTCCTGCCAAAACATCTAAACTGTGTCTCCAAGCTAGACCTTATTTAGAGGTCAACCTGATAAACACTTTCAAGGGAAGTCTAGGTCTGCGGGAAGCAATCGGTCTCCTGGTTACAAGGTTTCCTCTTCACTGCTAGCCAAATCAAAGCCGATATATTCTTTGCTAGGTACAGTCGAACTGTTCACTCAATTTCATAAATTCAAGAGTCCCCCCAGTTATCAGCCGAGTCATATATGACTCCTGACACCAGATGTAAGGGATCAAGAGAAAGACTCGGATACAGTGGCATATTCATTTTTGTTTATAGACTTATTTCCAGAAAATAATAAGGGTTGGAATGAATCCCATCTATCCCTAATCCTAAAAGGGCTTACGTTAAACAAAAGTGCGTCCAAAAATCCTAAACTGACCCCCACACTCCAAACTCAGCATGTGCACAAGGGAATTCTGGTACTTGTAGTTTGTTTTCTTTCAAAGTTCTCAATGTAAAGTTCTTACAGAGCAAAAACAGAAAAGAAATAAAGTCCCACCAGAAAAGGGGCTGCCCTTCCCTTAGACTCCTTCAGGTAGTTTAAATGTCACGTTATCACAGTTCACTGTCTCAAACTCAGTCCTCTTTCTATCCCTGGTATACTCTCCTGCCAGGGTATATGACACTTTCTTATTGGCTCCTCCTGCTTGTATTCTCCATTTCAGGTTCATTTCTCGGCTCACTCCTCGTATACTCTCCTGCCAGTAGATCACTTCAATTCCTTTTCTCGCTCCTCTCTTGGGTGCTGGTCCCAGACTCACATCTGCCAGGTTCATTAACCTGCCAGGGCCTTTCCTTTCTCTATTCACTCTTTCTTTAATCCACGTGACAATGTTTTTCCAATATTGGGTTACTGACTGCCTTTTGACAAAGTTTGTCTCCATTTTAATTATGTGTTGAGTCTCCGACCATCTCACAACACTATTCACATGTGTATCAAATCTTCATCTCAAGCATTGGGTCTCCAATGCACCTTTAACACTGTTTGAATATGTAATAATCCATTCTTTAAAATACTGGGTAACTGCCTCCTTACAATGTTCTCATCCTTGTCAGTTTCTTTAATGTGTTCAATTGGGCTCTCCCACGTTAAAAGGCAATTTGAAAAGATTGCGTTACACAAGAAAGAAGAAACCACCTCATTTGAAACCGTGAAGCTAAACAGGTGTGTCCAAGTGTGCTAGTAGGCCTAAGGAAGACCCAAGGAACTATTGTTTATAAAACTCAAGGAATAAAAAAGGAATCTTGGGAAAGGGAGCTATCCCCTGCAACATGACCACTTTATCGTGGAGAGACCACAAAAACTATTGTATGAAAAAACCTCAATGCGCACTGAAGAATCCAGAGGAAGGGGACGAACCTCTGGAACCAAGAACCATCTTCTTTGTGGAAAATTTGCTTGAATGGGCACAGGACAGTTTTGTTTTGACATCCTGACATGGACAGATACTCAGTTTTGGCTTAAGTAGGAAGTTCCTCTTAGAAAAGGGTCAGAGAAGCCCTTTCCCATCCCCTTTTACTTCAATAAAGGTCTTTAACCACAACACATGGCAAACCTGTGTCCGACTTTCATTTCTGACTCCTCACAGTGGATACGATTGGACACCCACTTTTGGTGGAGGGACCAAAGTCAAATTATATTGAGACTCCTCCCAATCAGGACATTCGGGACCAGGGAGTCTGTAGAGGACCACAATGACAAACTGACAGAGTTATATTCCTACCAGAGAGTAAGGGAAACAGTGGTTCAGTCAGGAAAGGGAAGGCTCAAGCAGAGAAGTCAACTTGAAAGTTGGAATGGGGGTGGGGAGTCCACTGCAATCCAATGGATTTTGCGAACCTTGGGCCATTCATTGACAGAACAGGGAAGCCCCCTGGAAATAAGTGCAGGAAACCGTCCTTGCGCATTGTACTGCCAAACTCATACATGCCCATGTCCCAGTATGGAGCTTCATAAGGGCTACATCAACCATTCTCTCCCGATTGTCGAGGACTGCCCCCTCTACGGGTGCCAGAGAGAAAAGTCTGTGTAAGCTGTAAAGACCAGAAGCATAAAGGTACATAAATCAGGACACATATTTTTTCCATTACATCTATATTTCAACTTGTATATCTGAGATAATGGAAAGACCCTCGTAGGCTGCCATCCTGTATTGGTTCACCGCAGGCTTGGTAGCGGGCGAGTGATGATATCATAGAGAACACCACAGAGGGCTATATGGTCAGCACCTGACCCACCATGTTCCTGAACAAACATGTTCTTGTCACTCCTCTCCAGAGATTACATTTGACAAGAAGAGGGAAGATGAAAATAAATTAAAAAGGAGAATGAAACCTTAGGTCGTAGAACCCTTGCTCCACTTTTCTGAGGGCATGCAGTTTCTGGAGATGAAGAAAAACATAGGATGACAATTCTCAGTGTGCTCGTGAAGCCCCCTACTGCAATCACAATCTACCAAGATCTAAATCACATTGCAAGCATCTCATTTAAATATACAGTTGCCTCATCAGACCCTGCAGACCTGTAATATAAACAGATTAGTATCACTATTGATGAAAAGCAAGCATTGACTGACATTGACCCTATGGTGTTTCTGATGGCATGTGTCTCTGCTCAGCCAATTTATACATTACTCTGGAATCGGGCATCAAACTGCCCTCTTTTTGCAGACTTTCTCCATGCACGGTTGCAAGACCTCCTACACTCCAAGTTTCAACATATGGAGAGGTAGAGGAAAAAAAGGGAAAGCACCCCTTAGCTGAGTGTCTTCAGGTTGGACGAATTTCCAGAAATCTCCCAAATACTCACCCCACCCTCATGCAGGACAGTGCCACATTCTGGCGGCAGCACACTGCAGGACTCACCAGCCTTTGGCTCTAGGCCATGGAGGCATAACTACTTAACAAGGGACAAGCCATTCCACATTACCCCAACCCATGGTGCAAGCCTGTCAGTGGTAGTGGGAGTCATTGACTGTGATGCAGGGTCATGAGGAGGAGAAGACAAGCCCAATAGGCTTTCCCATAGGAAGGCTGAACATTGAACAGGAAGATAATGTGGAAGTATGGGTTGGGCATCCCAATAACATAAATACATACAATACATTTTTGGAGGACAACTGAGATGAGGGGGCCAAGACTGCCTTTATAGGCATGGAATGAGATAAGAAAGAGGGGATGTAGTTGTAATGCATATTATGTAATTTAAATGCCAGGAATACTTGGGACCAACACAAACGTTTAGAAGTATGAAAATCCCCACTGTCCAACAGAGAACGATAATTCCAAATCGGCAAGTCGCCAGGAATTAGTCCGACTGCCACACACAAATCCTTTATGGGCACATAATATGCAGACAACATACTCCCTTACCTCGGAACTAGTGGCCCTTCTGACTGAACCCCCCTTCCCTTACCTGGCAATCATCAACACCTCCTTCCCCTCACCCCTCAAGACCGGACGAATCCTCCCACTTCTCAAGAAATCAATACTGCAGTGGATTAGCAACTACCACTTCATCTCTCATATTCCCTCAAGATCCTTGAGAAAGCACTCCTCAAACACAGCAATGCCAACAACCACTTTCAGACTTACAAATCTAGGTTCAGAGCCAGCTTCAGCATTGAAACAGCTACGATCAAGGCGATCAACAATGCCCTCAACATCCTTCATGAACATCCTTGCCTGCTGGTTTTCCATGGCCTTTCATCAGCGTTTGATACAGTAAACCTTCAGACCCTCCCCAACATTCTACAACACTGCATGGGGATCCGCTTGTTCAAATTCTACCTTGCTAACTGCACCAATTAGTCAAATGGATTCCTCTAGATCACTGTAAAGAACTGCCATCTGGCAAGGGTGCAAAGACCTGACTTTTCTGATTTTTATTAGTACATAAAATGATGCGGGCGATTCCTTCACCAAACGGGTACTCTGCTGTCCAGCCCTGCTGCATCAGTAGACTGATCCACAGCACCTGCTCGGCTTGTGGCGCAGAGCAGGTTCAAAAGGTCACAAGATGCCCACCAGACCACCGCAGCAACAGCAAAGTCAATGCAACAGGGGTGGCATTTAAGATATTCCGTCTGTACCAACAATACGATGATTAGGAGTACTTCATGCAGGTGGCCGGATAATCTCTAAAAATAAGCTATGCCTGAGTTTAGGCAGAGTGCATGGACTTACTTATGATCATGGCCGCCACATCCAAATTGATATTGCACGTGTCTGCTCCTGCGAGTCCGCTTTGCTCTGGAAGGGAATGTGTATTCGGGTCAAATAGGCCGATACCGCTACACGACAGAAACCCACAGGACCCAGCCTCTCTTTGTGAGGGCCAGGTAACACCCTCGCCCAAAGACAGCCGTACAACAGGCAGCTGTCCTGGGCCCATGTATCAAAGGAGTACGCCCATTCAGGAGGAGGAGGAGCCTCACACCAGGGTGATGCATGTCTAAATGTCTTTGTTGTCAGTAGGAGGGAAGGGGGTGGGATAGGATAAGCAGGTGTGCTCTGAATAGTAGAAGGAGCCTTCCACCATTGATTGTGTTTCTCACTGTCTCTCATTCCCCTTCACATCTCCTCCACTTTCACGTCTCTTCCACTTACTTTGGAGCAAAACACTAGGGTGTGACATCAACAGGGCAAAGCCCACTCCAGCCACGAGCAGGGATTGGTCCACTAAAGCAGGCTAGCTTTAGACCAATCACCTGGGAACGTCTACATTTAAAAGAAAAGGTTTCACACACCGTCAGTAGAATTCCCTCTGTTCCTCAATGATCCTTAAGAACCGAAGAGACGTTCTGAACCGTCTCACCTGGACTTCCTTTGGGACAGTTGCACTGTTCAAAGCCCTTCGCCGGAAATGAAGAAGGAGCGATCCAAGCAGAAGGAAGATCTGTCCCCTAACCACTCACAGGGAACATCGAGAGGGACTAGTGCTGTGGACTAGGACTGAACATTCTGCAACAGATCTTCTGTGCCAGAAGAGTAGACCTTGAACTGGAGCATCCTGTCCACAAGTCCTTTGCGAAGTCCTCACAGCAACCGGGCGGCCAGACCAGCCGAATATCGCACTAAACCAGTCGCTCTGTGTTTCCCGAATCTTGAACAATAGGGAAGGCGCTTGTTATGGTGTCTGCGTTCCTCCAACCAGCCGAACTATTACCCTGCATCTAAACCAACGTGACACCGAATTGTGTCATACTCAAGCACGTCATCTGCTAGGTCCAAAGTGACTGCTCAACGCCAGAACCCAAACCGAATCTCTTGAAGGTCACTTGCCGACTCCAATCTGGGTTAAAAACACAGCTTGGCCCAGCTAGCCTGAGAACTGCCCCCTCATTAATAGCACACAGACGCACCCTCAATCATCACTTCCACGACCGTCGCCTGCATACTCTGATGGAGCGTGACTCGCCGCCCCCTCCCAGCGGCTGAAGCCCGACTCGGCCTGGCCAATTGAACGCATCTTAGGAATGCCCCAACCTGCATCATTTGAACCACTGCCATTCGACCGCACAAAGCACCCACATTCACCCCTACTCAATGCCCTTTTGCTGCCAGGGCCGCCATGATCCTATGTGCCTGATCAGCTTGCATCATTGTTCGACACCGGATGTGAAGCGTCAGCCAACCAAGAACTGAATCCAGATACTGTTGACACCAGGGGCGCAGAGTATGCAGGTGTTCCGGGGCCCAGGCACCACCCCCTCTGGGAAAGCCATCAGCACTAATTGTTCTATTCTTTCAATGCGACTTCTGAAAAATCTGTCCACCGGCAAAGCTCCACCCCCACTTCCCCTGGGAAAATCATAAGTCAGCTTTCCAAATTATTGTTATTATTACATTTTTATAAGGCGCCTCATGCCCGTAGGCCTCAGGACGCACATAAAACAAGCAACAACTGGAGCCTTGCAGTCAGGGGAAGGACGACAGAGGAGAGTGACTTTTCAATCTGGTTCCGAGATAAACAGGCAGGTTTTGAGGGATGCTTTGTGCCATGCAGTGCTCCAGATAAGATTTTGAGGTGTGAGTATTTTACTCTCTATTTTTAAACTTTGAGAGTAAATGTGATTTTAAGAGAGTAAACATTACTTTTCTCCTTAGCAAGAGTAAAATGTATGCGACATCCAGCCGACGTGTGAAAAAAACTGTATGGAAAACATTACTATGCGGCAGCTTTCTGCATTGTGACAGCACACATCTTTTGTTATTTCTGGGCATTTGATCTCTCCTGTATATATTTAAATGTTGAAATCACAAACACCTAGCTAATTATATAGTAAAGCATACATGAATTTGTATTGTGTATTTATCTAGCTCTTTTGGCAAAGTGCTGTACATAGAACATATTTATCACAATTACCACCAAACCAAAGTCGGTACTCCTTTATCGACCTCGAAAGGATGAAAGGCTGAGTTGGACTTGCCAGGATTCGAACCCGCAACCCACGATCACGCAGAGATTGCAGCAACAAGTGCTCAACCGGCTGAGCTATCTTATTGGCTAACACCATTTATGAAGCACAACATAAAGTTAAATACCTATCTGGATGATCACAGGGACAGGTTTTGCTGAGTTTCTATTTCAATTACCAATGTAACTTTCATTTGTTTGTTTTTGAACAGCGCTTGCACTTTCTTGAGAGTCAGGTTTTGGATGTTTTATTTGTAGTCTTGAAGATTTGAGAGGCTAGAACACCAGTGATCAGGCTAATGACAATTACTCACCATTGAGCAAAGACTCTGCTGCCACTGACCATTCATAGTAATGTACCCCATTGACTGCAAGGTTGAATGGATGCAAACTTGACTGTGCATGGTCATCATTTTACACACTGTTTTTATAATTAGACTGTAAATTAAATTAGAAGTATAAAAATGATCTGCCTCTGCATGATTATGCACACAGCACCGGAGCTCTGCAAAATACAATTGTGCAATACTGGTTTGTTTTCACTGGAAAAAAGCATAACTTGTTAAAAAAAAAAATCTCAATTGAAACTTAGTTTTCCATCTTATTAATTATACAATCCTAAAATTCTAGGAAAACATGCACAGTGCTTCTGAAGCTGAATGCAAAGAAACCATTCCTTTTATCAGTGTGCAGTTTATTTTTTTGAAAGGCTTCAGAGAAATACATTTTGTTTCAGAGGCGGCTTGCAATTACATCCATGTAGATAAAAATCACAAGAAGCCTTCTGGATTCTGTCAAGTAACCTGATCTTTGCACTGCCCTCTGTGTGTAAATGTACCCAGGTAAATAATAAAGCTGGCGTATTTACAAGATTTTCATGCGTAAAAAGGCATAGTGCTCGCCTTATCTGGAGCACTGGATGGGGACATTCCGATGGAGAGAGGGAGGGCATTGCATTCCCTTGTTGGTTGCACATCAAAGCTGCCCAGTTTGAAACATGGCTGAGCCAGTGAGTGATTGTCGCTAGAGCGTAATGTACGCTTGGGCTGCTTAGTAATCAACCGAACAGATATTGGAAAGCTTCTGTGGTCCAACATTCAAAGGTTAGAGAAAGTACTTTGTGAATAATCCTCTGCTTGAAGGGTAGTCAATGTAGAATCTTTCTGGACGGGGTCACGTGTGGATAGACCAAAAATAGCTCTGATTGTACCTTTTTGTGTCGTTTGAAAGCGGTGTAAGTTGGTTTGGGAAGTAGCAATGAGCAGACTAGTACAATAGTACAATAGTCAACCCGAGAGTTCACCAAGGTGGTTGCAAGTAGGGCTCTATTATGGAGAGTCAAGTAGGGCCTTATTTGATGTAATAGTTTGGTCAAGTATCCATAGGAGGAGTGAATGTGAGAGATCTGCTTTTTCATAAATAACTCTAAGTCCAGGAGTACCCCTAGCGTTTTCACACATTCAGCCACAAGGATCTTGTTACCCAGAACAGTGAAGTATTTATACAATGGGTTTTGTTTCTTAAGCCGAGGGCCTGAGGTGACGATGAGAAGCTCGGTCTTTACGTTTTTAAGGTCGAGGGAGTTTAATGCCATCCAAGATTCAGTTGAGGTGTAAACTTTAATCAGGGCTTTGGAGTCTTCTACGTAGATACTCTATAGCTCCTGGAGCACCTGGGTGGCATCAGCATCGTTTGTATATTGTACACCCAGGCTATCCAGGAGGTCAAGTAAGGGTCCAATATAAATGTTAAACAACGTAGGCAATAGGCATGATCCTGGTGGGACCCCATAGGTGGTAATAATAGGGAGGGTCTGAACATTCTCAACAGCTACTCTTGACGTTCTTGGGCATAAGAAAGATGCAATCCATTGAGTGGCCTTCTCAGAGCTGCGTGAGGCCGTTCAATCTTTCTTGCAGAAGACTGGTCAATAAGATTGAATGCCGCTGAGAGGTCCAATAACATCAACGGTGCTGGGTGACCCTTTGAACAATTCCTGTGATGTTTGACTTAAGGTCCAATAAGGCTGTTTCTGTCCCGTGCCTTGCTCTGAATCCATATTGGTGAGTCCATAAGTTCTTATCACCATCAATGAATTCCTGAAGCTGCTAGAATTTTAAGACGGTATGGTACGTTGGTTTTTGGTCTATACTTTTTTGCCAAAGGGGGGTCCAAGGAACTCTTCTTTAATAGAGGCGTAACCCAAGCTTCCTTCATAGATGATGGAACTAAACCATTCCTTAAGGAGATGTTCACCATCTTGGTGATCCATGGGACAAGTGCGTCTAAGGACTCTTTGAAAATGGTAGCTGGGCAGGTATCACCCAGGTATGAAGTAGGTTTAAGTTGAGAGACTACTGTAAGAATTTCAGTCTCAGTGCATTGTTGGAAATCATATTTTGGTGGTGTAGGGTTAGCAGTGGTGGGGGTTTGTGAGACTTCAGCCTCTGTGTGTTTTTTAAGCTATGTTGCTGAATGCAATTGCCCGTTGGTGGCTGCTGATTTTCTCGACCAGCTCGTTCTGCACCTCCTAACACCATGCTACACCCCTAATGATGGGAGGGGCGGGGGGAACGTAGAGGTTTAGTTCTCAAATTCTTTAAGAATTTAGAAAAGCTCACACTGAACTGTCCCCACGGTCCATGGACCCGGGAGAATGGTTAGGTCACGATAGCTCCTGTTTTCAACCCAATATCCTTTTTATGGTAGTACCTTACCTACCACCCTGGGAACTACACCCAGAGTGCTACTTTCTCCAGTTTGTTGCATCTTCTCTCTTCTTTCCTTTGGGGTGGGTTTTTGTATAGTTATCACTTTTCGTTCTATGTGAAGATGGTATTAAAGTGTTTATATTTTTATCGAATCTTAATTGGACATCCCCTTTATTTTGGACTGTGATACTGTATTGTTGGGTCACTACTGATTCACCTTAACGCTCCTCTTAAGAGTATAGCCTTCCCTCAGCTCACGTTACCACAAAAGCTGAAGGAGGCATGTCTCTTGATTGTCCCCATTTTCTCTTTACGATTGCGTTGTGTTTTGGTTTGTAGTAGTGCGAGAGCCGAGTGGGCCATTTCACCCCTACTAATCCTTGTACTCCTGCGAGGCAGAATCCAATTTGTCACAATCACCAACACTACCCATCGCCTGTGGTGTACCGCAAGGATCCATCCTCTCTCCCTTGATCTTCCACCTACACATTGAACTGCTCGGAATCCTCCAGACTCCACACAACTTCCCAATCCACCAATATGCATATGATACACAGCTTTACCTCACAATATCCTCGATCAAAGACATCCACAGCCTCAAGGCCTGCCTCACAATGATCCAGTCCTGGATGTCCAGTGCTTACCTTAACCTCAAGACTGAATTCCTACTGCTGACCAACAACACCGAACACCCGGACATCCAGGTCTAGCACTTCACTATGAACATTGAGGGCTTCATACACCAGCTGACCACCAATGCCAAATTTCTTGGGTTCTACATCGACAGACATCCCTTCTCCAAGGAGCACATAGCAAGGAAGACAAACATTTGGTACAAACTTAACCTCTTGTGGAAAATCAAGCCGTTCATTCCAGCAAACTTCAGATCCGCTGTCCAAGACATAGTCCTCTCCCACCTGGATGGTGGCAATGCCCTTCTAAAAGGCCTTGCAGTGACCACCCTGGCACCCCTGGGATCTGTATTGCATGCTGCTGCACAACTCACCAAAAGACTCTGCAAATTCGGCCACATCACCAGAGGGCACTGGGTCTCAGTGCAAGCACTTATCACGTTCAAATCCTGCTGCATAATTTACAAGGCCGTCGCCCTCAAGCAAACCCACTGACAATCTCTGTATCTCCGAAGGGCTACGATCCACCAAAGGACATGTGCAGACTCAAACTCCACTGGTGCATGAAGGAAACAATCAGTAGACAGGCCTTCTCCATCCGCGCGCCCATAATCTCAAACCTCCTTCCCGCCAACAATAGATGTGTCCCTTCACTTCCATTTTCTTCGGGAAGGAGCTCAAGACTCTCCCCCTCAAGAAATGGCTCCCTACCACCTACGTCCTCACACACTCCCCACCTAACCTGAGACTGCGATCTGCTCTGCCCGTTTTCACCCCATGTTACCAAATTGCCCACCTACCCTACGCATCCCTTGGATTTAGCTTCCCCTCTTTTGCATCTCCACTTCCCTCACTGCGTACTTCCCCCTATGACTTGTAAAGAGCTCTGTTGTTTCTCAAACTATGTTTGCACTCAATAAATGCAATCATAATAAAATTATAGATAGGTGATTTTTTATTTTATTGTTTACCGCTCAGACCTAGCTCTAGAGCAGCGGAGCACTGTACAGAGCATGGGTAGCTGGCATCTTAACAGTAGTGCAGTACTGTAAGGTCTGTGCGTTGGTATGTGCGTCCATTGGAATTAGTCCTTGGTCAGGTGTTGTCGAAAGAGCCACGTTTTGAGAAATTTTCGAAATTAGAGAATTGTGGGGGCATTCCGAACCAACACTGAGTTCCAGGGGATGGGTGCATGACAAGAGAAGGATTGTTTGTGGGTCCCCTCTTTGCAGATGAGTTGTGATTCTAGATGGCTGATTGATTTGCTGTGCAAGGAGCGTGTGCCACCATCCGACAGTAATAATTACAAGTTGTTTTGGGTATTAGGTGCAAGTTATTCAAAAGTGGGGGCCATTGTATGCCGATGGTGAAAGGGCGTGTGTTAAATGCGTTCAATCACTTGACATTGATTACGAGCAGGGGAGGAATTGGGCTGGGAAAAAGACAAACGCAAAAACATCCCAGCCTCAGCATAGACACACATGGCTAGACAAAGTGTAAATATGAGTGTAGTTGAGCTACAATATCCAATGACTTTGCAGACTGCATCTGAAAGGTGCCCTTTGCTAAACAGCCCAAACTCAAGCAATGAAAACACATAAAGTTATATATATATACATATATACACACACATATACACACGTATCATGCTTTGCACATATTTCACTGTTAGAATAACTATTTTGACAGAACAAATTAGCAGGAAACCACGGGTGCATTTCATGCTCAGAAGGAATTTACGTTTAAATTACTAGCATTGACATGTTTGATCAATTGGTTGTCATTGTATTGTTCCCAAAACGCACTTTGTTTATATGCAAAGCAGCCAGCATCCTATACTCAGGGACACATGACACTTAGCTCCGCCCCCAGTCCCGCCCACACCACTGATAATCCGGCCCAGTTTCGCACAAGATTACCGGCAAAATAAAACAAGCATTTCGTGGTACACACTCACGTTGGTTTCTCGGGTGGATACTAAGGCGGATCCGAGCGGAAGAGCATGGTTGTACCTGCCCCCTAACACAGGGCGGCTCTTCGATGGAAAGAACGTTCGCTGTCCACGCCCTGGAGAGCAGGAAATTGCTTGCAGATACGGTGCTTTGGTAACACTTACGGAGGATTAGGCCCGTCACTTGTGCTTACATCACCATCTAGTACTCACGGTCCGGTACCTAGTATGAGACGGTCTATGAATGCAGGAGCAGAATATTCTAAGGATAAGAAATATACTCTACAGAGTGCTATATATCCGTTGGGTAAATTTCTTATGGTGAGTGGATTTCTGCCAAAACCCATCAGCAATGACGGACAGGTAGCACTCTACAAACATATGGCATTAGGTGCACAGTTGGGGTGGGAGCAGAGGACTTGGCAGAAACTGGAGAGAAACTACAGTAGTCGAGAAGAATGTTTTATATTGCAGTGTTCTAGGCGACACGTGCTGGAACCACTTGGTAGTGCCCAAGAGCATGGGAGGAAACCATCACTGCATGGGTGTCGTAGCCTCCGGAAGTCACGGGTCGAAGAACACTTGCGGCTTTGCAGGAGCAGCGTGAAATAAATCCGCAGTATAGATAATTAGGGATTTGATTGAGTTGATATTCCAAAATGACTCTTCCTGTTAGTAAACACAGCCAGGTTCAACCCGGAAGAGTTCAACGTCAATAGAGAAATAGTCTCGAACTGCAAAAGCTGGCAAAGTACTCCGAACCAACATGGCCGCCACATTTTTGCGTTTCAAACAGTTCTACTGAGAGACGGCTATGGTGCCGAGATAGAAGCGCCATATTGTAACAAAATTCAAAAACGTGGAAGTGACATGGACGAAAATGATAATTGCTTCTGAAGCATTAGACAGCTACATGAGTATTTTAAATGATATGTGTGTATTGAGATCTGAAATGTAATATGTATTACTGTATGCAAACGAATGTATTGGATTAAAAAATATAAGTTAAATATGCACGTGATCAAGCATCTGTGACTTATAAATAGCTTCCTAAACTGGCTGGGAGCGATCTCCGTGTTGTTTGGAGGCTGGACTGCATGCTGTAAATTCAGAAAAACGTGACGTGACACGGAAATGTCTTCACAGCAGACGGCAATGAGGTCGTGCAGTGTCATGGCAGCTCCCAGTGATTGTTTTGTACCGGCATTGGCTATGTAAAGGTTAGTGACGGAGTTTCGTAGCAGGGTAGGTTCTATGATTGGGGGTGCCGGGGAGGCCGGAGTGCTGCGTGGCAAAAAATGTGCGGTACTCCTAAGTGTACTTGTTTTGAAAACGTAATGCGTGCGTGCCTCCAGACTTGTCATAGAATTGACCTATTGTTATAAATCGAGCATCTAGCCTGTTAAAGCTATTATTTTGTCTTTTTCCAAAACCCTACACCGAGTCCCTTTGCTGACGGGTAAGGCGCGTTAAGAGACGATTATTTGATCAAGGTCACACACTTTTAGACTAGTGCAGCTGGGATTTTTAGCATATACTTTATGCTCTTGTTTGACTATATATCATTTTAGGTGGTTAGTATCCTGGTTTGGATGTTGTGATTGATTTTATGTGCAGAGCCTAGTGGAATGTTCAAGTGGAGCTTGGAGTCAGACATGCCAACATTCCAACTCACCTGGCTGGAAGATTTCATCAGAGAAATCGGGAGTTGCACATTTTCCCATAGGGCTGCATTGGGGCTACAAGTATTTTGGGAGGGAGAATGCAAAAAATAGCAATATTTGTTCACGTCCCGCCTAAATCTGGAGGGTTGGCATGTATGTGGAGTGTTGGGGGACCTGAGTGTTCCAGAAACTGATGGTTGGGACTTGGAGCTGGGCAGGGAACTAGGGTGGAGGCTTCCTCTTCTTCCTCTTCTTCCTCTTCTTTCTCTTCTTTCTCTTTCTTTTTTTTTTCTTCCTCAGCAAAAAAAGACAAAGCGGAATAAGAAACAAAAGAAAGTAAAAGAAGACAAGCGAACTTAGAGAGAGAATGAATACAGGTGGTTCTTCTGATTAATCTAAAAATAGAGAGATGAAAAGTCGTACTATTTCAAATGGTCCAAGAAGCTAATTTTAGGCTGAACAAAGACGGTAGATGAAATGGCACCCTTCGTCCAGATTCACATGTTATTTCCCTTCGTTGTTTAGGCACTTTTCCAAATTCTCTAAAAAGAATGTTAGTGCAAAAGTTACTTGTTTGATGTCTCCTTGATGGTGCAGACTCCACACTATTTCTGCGCTTTGGAATGTTGCCAAGGCATTTACCTTTTTAAGAATGGCTTGCCTTAGTCCGTCAAACTTTGGGCATATCAGGACGTGATGTTTCAAGGTTTCTTTGTCTTTTATACAAAACCAACATTCATCATCGGTTATTACTGATTTGTTCCAGATGTTTGTTTTTTCCTGAGTGCAGTACAAATTTAGGCGAATCAGCATAAAAGTTCTTCTTTTATGATTAGAAGGGAAGAGTTCCAAATATTTAGGAAGTTTCAAGGGTTGTCGAGCTTCTATGGGCGCGTTCTTCATGCAACGATGTGCTCTTCTCAGTTCCGACGTTTCAGTCCAGTCTTGATCCCATAGTTTTTTTTTTTATAGTGTTTGGGTTGTTAATGAGTGTATGTAGATCTGTTGCCAGATCACTTAGAATTTTTGCGCATGATTCTTTCCACATCGTCAGTATAGACGTTGGTTGGGCCGCCCAATCAGAATTTAAAATTTGGAACTGCGGGTAGCAGTCGGCTCCCATAATTTTCCGATATAAGGTTAAAGTGCTCCATTGTATTTGGGCATTAATCGAGATCAACCCAAGTTCGTACCGGAGACATGCAATCGGAGCTCCTTTTGGTAACCGTAAGATCTTGGACCAAAAATTGTTTTCACACCAAGGCCAGATGGTGTGCGAGCATCCAAGCATCGTTTCCACTCCAAATATTAACGATGTAATGACTTTCACTAGATAAAAGTCCATGACCGGTTTCAGACTGAACTTCCCATATTTGTTGTTGATCACAGCTCCTTGAGCTGTTAGCATTCTGCATTTTCGTCTGATCCTTTGCATCATTGGCTCATCGTTTATGTTTGAGCTGATTGTTACTCCCAACTATTGCACTTGGGTCGCTTGGGCTGTTAGCTTGTTTCCGATGTACCATTTCGGTTAATTTTTCCTCTTCTTTGTCCTTAGATTCTGAAAAGTTAGGATCTCCGCTTTAGTTGGATTGATTGTTAGCCCATTTCTTTTCCATATACAGCTCTAGGGCTATCAGCTTTCTCTGCAGACCAATTGGAGTCTGATCTAAAATGACCATATCATCTGCATAGGCCATGTGGTGCAGCGCTCTCTCATTTATCTTAGGAGGGAAGGAGCGGACTTCCGACAGGTCTTTATCTACATCTGAGATTAGGAAATTAAACAGAGTTGCCCCTAATGGGCAGCCCTGCTTGACCCCTCTTGATGTTAATATTGGAGAAGAGAGCAAACCCGCCTGGTTCAGCTTTATGCGAATTGATGTACTTGAATGTAGATCTTGTATTGGTGTTAACAAATTTCCTGGGCAGCCGCAGTGCTCAAGTTTTCTCCATAGAATTTGACAGTCTACACTGTCAAAAGCACAGGCCAAATCAATAAATGCCACATAAACCTTCTTGTTGTTTTTAATCGCCTCCATTTTCAGGATATTAAGCATCAACAGATTCAGGGCACAGCCAACTCCTTTCACGAATCCTGTTTGCCGGGTGTCAAAGTTGTTGGAATCGTGTATCCATTTGGTCAGATGGTATAATATTTGACTTGCAAAGATTTTCCCGAGGACATCCAGGAGAGCGATTGGCCTAAAGTTTCCCGGCTGGGTTCTATCTCCTTTTTTGAATATTGGTACTATAATGCCTGTCTTCCATGACATTGGGACTCTTTGTTTTTTTGATATGTTTCGAAAGAGGTTGATGCGAAACTTTGACCAGGCCTCAGGATGTTCTTTTAAGAGCTGATTTGTGAGCCCATCGGGTCCTGGGGCTTTTGAAGTACTCAGTTTATGTATATTCTTGAGTATAATTTGTTCGGAGATTTGGAGCACCCAATCTTTCTTATCATTTGTTAGTTCATATCCAACAGCAGTTTGTTTTGCAAACAGGTCTGAGAAATGTTTAATCCAACGAGCCTCTGGGACTAGACTTGAAAGGAGCGCTTTCTGAGGAGCTTCTGTTTTGTTTATGACTTCCCAGTATTTTGCTTGATTTCTGTTGTTCATAAATTTTAACATTGCCGCAGCATCTTCTTGTAGCATGTTCTGTTTGTGAAGTTTTAGCCATCTTCTATAAGTTTTTTTGATGTTGTCAAATTCCAGCCACCATTCTTGGGTTCCTTTTTTTTGCAATTGTCTTCGTGTTTTCCTCAATTCTCGCTTCTTTGCCACTATCTTTGGATTATACATATGCTTATGGGTCAGTTTGTTCTTTAACGGGCCACGCACCGTCTCTGAGTATTGCTCGAACATTGTCAGATATTCTTCGTTTGTGTTCAAGTATTCTTTGTATATATTTTCCAGGATAGAGGACATTTTGTTAATTTTTCTTTCGTTCCATCGGATCCTGTTTCGCCCTGGTTCGACCGTAATCGGGGTTTGCCAATGATCCCTCGTTCTTTTGATTCCATCTATAGTCGCTATCACCAGATTGTGGTCACTTTGTGGCATTTCTACTATGTTTAGACTATAGACTTGTTCAAGGATTGAATTTGCAACATAAAAGTAGTCCCAAGATTGAGTGGTACTTTCCATTGCTCCATGTAAATTGTGGAGGTATATCCCCGTTTGTGTTTCCGTTCAATAGGGCCATTCTTCTTGCATCCATTTCTTCGACCCATGCGTTTGTATCTTAAAGGCATCTTTGGACACAACTGGGTTAGAGGCAATTTGATTAGAACCCACTAAATGAAGAGAGGGCATGTTCAAGTCACCACATCAGATTATATGAGGTTTCCCTTCGTCACTCTGCAACGAGTCGATTTAGATCGCATATCTGGTCAAGAAAGTCTGAATCGTCATTGACATCATGCTGCCAATAGATATTGATGATGGAAAATTGTTCTTTTTTGCCATTCTTGGCAGATCCAACCTCAATCCAAGTTACTTGAACATATGGCGAAATAATTTTAGAGGTTCTCATAGTTATCGAAGTTCCGCTTTTGTTTAGTGTAATTAAGCCTGCTTTTGGTCGTCCTTTCTTTAATTTCACTGCTGGATTAAAGGCAATTTCGTAATTTGTCACAACAGGGCATTCTACAACCCATGTTTCCTGAAGACAGATTACGTCCAACTGCCTGAGTTCCTTTGGGAATGTAAATCCTCGGGTGTTCCATGACCCTATCCTTAGGGTCTGGTCCGGCGGCTCCTTCCGGCATTATTTGTCTGAGTTGGTATTTAGAACACTCGGTAACCACGCCCAGGAGTCTTTCTCCCTTGTGACACCCACTTGCTTTGCATTTGTAGTTTCCATATCAGGGATCGCTTCGGCTGCGTACCTGATTTGAATTACGTCACGGTCTTCTGATCTCAGGCTTTTTCCCTGACATATGTCTTTCGTTTGCAACGATTGCACGATCAGAGGTTTCTAATTTCTCCTGTTGATGGTGATTATCGAGATGTAGGGAGGTCTGAGCTTGTTCAATGGATTTTTTGTCAAATTATTTCTGGAATTCGCATTCGGACTGTAGGATCGCTCTCCTTCTCTCTCTTGAAATTCAGACAGATCGAAGCCTAAACAGTTCAAATCCGAGCTGTTCGACAGCAACAAATCTCTCACAATTCGTGAGTGTATGTGGAGTTTTACTACATCCATTAGATTTTCGTTGACAAATTCCACTGTCCTAATATCTTCAGAGGCAATTGATCTCAATTGTGGTATATGATTAAACAGTTGGAAAACAGTTCTACGATTTAAGATTAACTCATCTTTCCCTTTTAGGATCTGCTCTAAAATCAAACAGTAATTTGCTGCCCTTATCGATTTTATTACTGGTTGTTTTATTTTTTGTGTTTTTGAGATCCATCTTTGCTTTGGGTGAGAGTTTTCATCTATTTCACGTTCAATTTTGCTCAGATTAATACCACTTATTTGCTGGTCTTCATTTACACAACCTAAATCATTAGTGTTTACCAACTTTTAGAGCTGCTTTTTTTTGCCTTCTATTATATTTAGATGCTCACTTAGGGTCAGATAAATAGGTTCTGAAGGCAGTTCGTTACTGTGATTTGGTATTGAAGTATTGGATTCTGGAAGCTGCTTTAATAATTTGACACCTTCTTCCTGTTTTCCCACAATCCCTTCCAATTGGACGAGCACTTTCCTGAGGTTCCGCCGCCAGTTTAGGAAGTTTAACGCCCGTAGATTCGGGCTGGTTCGAGGCTGGCTGTTCTTCACTAGCTTCTCCTTGATCCTCTTCGTATGTAGAAAGGTTTATTAGATCCGTGATATCGACAACTTCTGCGAGATCGTCTTCTGGGATCGCTGAAGGATCGGTGTCGTGGGCAGCTGCTTCCCCGGACGTGCTCGGTTGGGCGTCTGATTTCAGATCAGCATTTAAATTGATTGGAAGTACAGCCTCAGATTCTAATCGCGTCTGTAACAAGGCATTTAAAGTCTTCACGTTCCTTAGGAATTTACTTGCGCCCCGTGCTTGGAGATTTTTTCGTTTGATTATGTTTTTGGATTTCCGTTGTTGTTTTTGACAGACTTTTTTTTGTATTTCCTGTCTCCATCCCTTCGTTTTCACCTTTTGGACAGGTTTTTGGAAAATTGGAAAAGTAGGTTGACTTTTCTGCATCACTTTATCTATTTAACGTTCCAGGGGGATCACAGTAGCAGTTGTTTTTGGGGGGGACGCGAATGTTTGAGCAGCGATAGAGGGCAAGCTTTCGCAAGACGAATCTGTCGACTCTTCAACAGTCCAATTGCACAATATTTATCCAGCTGGTATCATTAGGCACGATTGTATTATTAAGAGATTTGTCCACAGTTGATACTGGCATATCCATTTGGACTTCTCGGGTAATAGCATTGCAACTTCTCTGCAGGCTGTCTTCAACGTCGGTGCTGTTAGAAAATATCACATCGCCTGTTGCCTCTTGTCTTAGATTTTTGTCAGATTTGGACTCAAAGCGTGCTTGTGAGCCAACTTTCTGACTTTGCTCGTCACTATTGTGCCAAAAGGGCAAATTTTGTGTTTGGTAACTTTTCATCATTGATACTGTTTCTCTAGCTACCTCCACGAAAAGGCGTTTATCTTCCGCGTTTGTTTTTAGCTGCTCTCGTATTATCTCCATAAATGTGCCACAGGTCTTTGTAACGTTTTTCAAATTGGTTTTTAACCCTTTAATTTCGTCTTCACAGCTTTTCATCTTCGCGTTTAGTAAAGCTAGCAATGTATTTTGATCTCGACATGCCTCATTCAACTGTTCATAAAGTTTAATTAAAGGGGCAACTGTTATTGTCAGGGCCGATGTTAAATTAGGTCGAAGTTCATTTATTACTTGTTCAATGAAACTAAAACATTGTTGCCTATTTTTGTCGCCTTTATCTTTGGTACTAAGTTTGTCATTATCAAGTTGGGACATGCGTCCGTTTATTTTTTGATTTGTGTGATTTGATGAATCGGACTCTGACGAACTTGTCTCCGAGCTAGATGGAGAGCTTGGACGGGGACTTCTCTTTGTAGTTGTTTGCAGGCATTTACCTGCTTCCTGTTCCCGGTCTGTGCATAGCTGTTACTGGGATAACGGAATTGATCCGTGAAAGCTATGCTCCATCCTTCTCCGCTTCAGTTGCTGAAATGAGTTTATCATGGGCCTCTGACCAAGTCTCGGTATAACAGGTTGTGTAGCCACTAGATTTTCAGACAAGGTTTCACGTGATTGTGGCTCTAAGTTTTCCAACATGGATGAAATGTTTTGTTTTTGTCTGGTTTGAGCGGCTGCCATTGATTGGTTCATTACTCTTAGGTCTTCAGCAACACTCAGAGAATCACGGCGGTTTTTTGTAGAGTCGGCCGGATCCAGAGCTTGTGCATCAGACGGATGTGGGCTAGTAATTAAGAGCTTCATAGGCAGCAAAGGACCTTCGGAGCATTGCTGTTGCTGTGTTTGTACGGGTGCCACAAAAACTTCCTCCTGAGCGAAGGTCCGCGCCCCCTCAGACAGATGATTGCTTAGTTTTTCCAGTATTTCCGGGTCGCTAGAATTATGATAGATTACTTTGTGATCCATGTCGCGACCTAAGCTCTCAGTTTTGTTTCTTGTCTCATTTATAAGTATTTTTTGCGCTAAATTGGACAATGAGCTTATTTTGCCAACAGGACTATCATTGGCACTACTAACATAGATTTCTTTAAGATCCGTGTTATTTTTGCCACTTAGATTGTTAGCCGAGTCTCCAGGTTCACATGCACTAAGACACACTTCAGCATTTAATGATTTAGGAATAGATGCAAAAGTCATAGGAAGTTCATTTTCGGTTGCAATACAACCCTTGCTACTTTGCTCCGCCAGTGTATCTTGACTGGCTGAGTTTAAATGTTTTTCCAAAATACACTGACATTGTTCACATTTAGTGGGCGTTAGCGTTCCCACACTCCCAAATTGACTTACATGTGTTGGGCACAAGGTCTCATGAGGATGCTCAGCAGCGGCACATGTTGGAAGAGGAAGAAGTCTGCCACATTTCAGATAGTGTGCTGCTTTACGCTTCCCCAGCGAACACACTCAGCTCACTCCGCCGAGGGGTGGGTGTTTTAAAGCTCCGCCTGGCAAGTTCAAAGAAAATGAAGACAGACTCCGGCAGCAATTCCACTGGAGAATAGAGGTTACAGAGCAGCAAACACACTCAGCTCACTCCGCCTACTTTCTGATCTAAACTGTAACTAAGAGACAATAAAGCATGTTCCTGTTTCTACTTGGGGTCAGCCTCGTTCCTCCTCCTTGTACATCTTACAGGAGGCAAGATACATCAAATGGTTGACGAGGAATACATTGAACCCGGAGGAAAAGGGGTGTAGGAGAGAAGAAGTGAAGCAGAGAAAGTGCCAGCTCTGAGAAGTGACTACGGGTGAGATGGCATTGGAAAAAATGCAGCTGTTGCGAAAGGAGGATATGGCTGCAGTGTCACAGGCACCAGATGGGCTGTGGAGGAGGCCGACGCATCAGACAGCCTATAAAGAAGCCTGGAGCCCATCCATGGGACTAGAGCAGTGTCTGTCCCTGGAAATGAGTTGGGGCCGAAGGGCAGAGAGAGGTTGCCACTTGTGAGCATCCGGTGCTATAACTGGAGATCCAAGCGTTGTTGCGCTCATGTGGAGTGTAGGTTCTTGGGACTTGTGGTCGGCGCGAAGGAACATTGTATTTGAAGGTACTGTACTAAAAAAAAAAAAATGCTTTTGGGGCAGTTTGGAGGGTTTCATGGGGCTGTGGGTGGCGCGCGCGCCCATCATGCTCCCTGCGTTCCAGCCGTGCCGTTGGCGGGAATGCATAAGAAATGCCCCTTTGCCATTGTTCCGGTGCGTGGAGCTCGGGAGCTGCGTCATACTTGGGGACGCTGCATCAAAGACAGGTCCCTGAGCCGTGAGCCAACGTGGTGACGTCAAATGAGGAAGTTGGTTGATTATTGTTGTGTTTATTATGTTCATTGGAGCTATGGATATGGAGTTGTCCTTCACAAGCCTGATGTAAGGGCGTGTGCTTCTGGACTTTCTCGCGTGACCGAACATTGCAAATAAAGAGGTACTGTGAAACTAATGTATTTTTAACGGAGATACAGGGAGACAATGTGAATCATGGAAACTTTATGAGCAGCATTGCGTGCATAATAAAGTATAATGCTGGAGCGCATGGACACACCTTTTTTTTTATGAGTAGTTGTTTCTGGTTAACGGTCACTTTACAGAACTGTAACTTGCAGTTTCGGGACAAAGATGTAATTTTTCTTTGCAATGTTATTGGAGTGGCAATCTAGCATTCGAATGCTGTAGTGAGTTGCCAACGCTTTCGAAATGCAGCAGAATACTATTTCTGTGTGCCTCTGTTCAAGAAATTAAGTAACTATGAAATGCTTTTCAGACAGTTTATGAGATTGTTGCTGTTGTGATCGTGACATATTCATATAGGAGAATGGAGGTGAATGCTGTGAGGGTGCATTGAGTCGTTGTGCGCTGTCTGGTTTTTGGGTGCTTTTGTTGGGAAATGCATGATACGGACTACACACGTATTTAAGAATGGATTTTATTATTATGACAAGGTTTTTACTGAAGGTGCAAAGGACTTTGGAAAAGCAGTGAAGCATATTTAAATAATAAAATTGATTGCACAGTGAAGAATACTTAAATTATGAAATTGCACAGAGAAGCATTTTAAAATGAAAATTGAAGTACAGTCCACAAAGTTTTGAAGTTAAATGCAGCAAATGGTCTAATTATTGGAGGAAAACCTATACACTGTGTTTTGGGGAATCATTGATCATTTTATGCTTAATGTAATGTGCACTTTGGGAAATGTATAGTGTGTTGAAGTTGTAGCATGGACTGAAGTTTGCGTATTTGTGCGCAAGTGGAGTTATGGGTATGTGACGCAAGGGTGCGCACAGTAGGTATACGTTGTGTAGTTGTACGTGTGTGAGAAGTAGTACATATGTCTTGTAGTGGTGTGCGTTTGGATTTTGCATGTTAGTGGATGTTGACGTGTTAGAGTGTGCACGATTGTTGTGTAGTAGTTGCGCAAATAAGGAGTATGTATTTAAGAGTTGCATGCATGTTGTGGGGTTGGTTTACACACACTGGCCAGGTGTTTGCCGATGAAGGATGAAGGAAAACCTTCAGTGGGAACCCCAAGTTTATGGAGGAGGTTGGACACTCAAGGAGGAGTGCTCCAGTATTTTAACTTTGAGTTAAGTAGTGATTGACTCAAGGGCATGGGCCCATTTTGTGGTTCATAGTTATTTTTCATCGCAGGTTGTGCGTATGAAATCTGGGGTTGGAGGCCCTCCGAGTAGTAGTTTTGTGTGCATTGTGGGTTACCGCACAACATTTTCCACTGTGTTGAGGTTGGAGTTTTATTTGTTAGGAGCAGTGTTTTTTTTTTTTTTTTTTTTTTCTCCTAATGACTGTTTCTGTAGTACCAGGCGGTGTGCCTGGAAGGAGGTACCAGTATTTTACGCATGCCAGTTTGTCTTGCATTACAATTGTTTGTGGAGGGCACACCGGTTGAAGGTCAGTGAGTGATGTGGTAGTGATGCACACTGGCAGGGTTTTTTTCTGTTTTTTTATTCATTGCAAATAACTGATGCTTAACTTGGAGTTTTCAGAGTGCACCACACATTTTCAAATTTTTGTGTGCGTGTGTTTAAAGAGCTTTCAGACTACATCACAAATGTACAGTTTTTGTGTGCGTTTTTTTATCGAATTTGTGAGTTTTTCATCACACTACTGTTTTCATCCTTGTGTTTTTTTGTTGTTTTGACAGCTTAGCATAGCCCCTTTTGCTATGCATATTCTCACGCCACACTTCTTTCTTTTGTGGTTGCGTTTAGTGATTTTTTTTTTGTGATCTTTGTTTTGTGTGTCACTTTTACTAGATTTTGCAGGAGAAGGGATGAGTCATGGTTGTTGGGGGTAAATGTTTGTGTGTATCGACTCATTGTTGCCATGTTTAGGACATTTGTCTTGGCCTTTGTGTAAGTTTACAAGATCGTGGCTGCACTATTTTTGGTAGGTTAGTTTGCCTCATTTTGGGGCGTTGGTTTGTGCTCAGGTGTGGCAGACCTTAGGCCAGGGGAGGCAGTCTTGGCGGAAGGTGTCTTGGATTAGGAGGTTCTTAGGGCCTTTGTCTGTAGTTTGGTTTTATTTGTCCTTGTGGCAAGGTTTGTGCTTGGTGGTGGCGGCACCGAGACTCTGGTGTGGCAGGCCAGGGTAGAAGGAGCTATAGTGTTTTATGTTTGTAGTCCTAGCATGATTGTGGAGGTGTATACATTTTCTTGTGGTTGTTTAAAGGGGGGAGATGTGTAGTATCCTGGATGTTGTGATTGTATGTGTGTGTGTGCAGAGCCTAGTGGAATGTTCAAGTGTAGCTTGGAGTGTAGGGGGACCTGAGTGCTCCAGGAGCTGAAGGTTGGGACTTGGAGCTGGGCAGGGAACCAGGGTGTAGGCTTGCAGATCATCTCTCCTACTTTCTAAACTAAGAGACAATAAAGCATGTTCCTGTTTATACTTACCTGGGTCAGCCTGGTTCCTGCTCCTTGTACATCACTGGCCCAAGGTACATCTTGCAGGAGGCAAGATACATCAGTGGGTTTGGTCAACATATATAATAACACATTTTTTCAAATAAGTATATCCTTACAGAAATGTATGAAGCAAAAAGATTATGGTTGTAGCTTTATATTCCCCATTCTGAATGGAAGTAAACCAGTTACAGAATGCAAAGAAATAAAGTAGTTTGACAAGGGGGCAAGTAAAATGTTATATTGTGACCCTGTTTTATTGTCTTGAGAAAAAAATAGATTTCTATATCCAAATGGGCTGTAGCCCTCTTATTTTGTCATTTGTATAGCACACAAAACAGAAGCATCTAAGTGCTTTTAGCTTAAAGTTGCTTACAGTAGTAGAGGGTTAGTCATTGCATGATTAGCTTGCAAAGGTAATGCCTTGCAGAGGTAGCTTACATTGGTTACAGAACACTTGCACAGGAGAGTTCCACCTCATGGTACGGGGTGGTACATCAAGACTTGCGTTACAGGTAGGTAACGCAACATAAGTTTGGGTGCACAATTTGGAAAGCCTCATCTCATGGTACGGGGTGCTACTCTGCCCCGAAATTCAGACTTTCAACACATTTTCCAGAAAGTTATAATTCTATTAAAGACAGGGAGGCCAAGGATTATGCTTTCTCTTAAACCTTACTTCTCAAGCAGCTTTAACAATTCCCATTATAAACAGTAAAAAAAAGTCTTACTTTAGTTTGTCTCTTGGTAGTTCAGATATTATTGGTCCATCAAAAATCATTAAACCTGACCAATCCTCATCCACCTCGATATAACCCCATAAACACTGCTACTGCTTTGAAACCTCTTTCTTTTGCTTATCCAACTTTGCAACTTACCCCAGTAAACTCGATCTCCAATGTAATTCCTCCACCTCTCCGGTCCCAGCTGGCTTGTGATCCACACTGGTACCTATGATGAAAAACATACCTCAGTGAACTGAATCAAAGAGGGTATGAAATTGTGTCATGACATTACATTTTATTATTAAGAATTGTTTGTAATGCACATCACGCCTCAAGGCCTTAGTGCACCCCAAAGCAACAAAGGATACAGACAGAACAGGGGAATCAAAGTTCATATTCCGGTCGTAATGAGGCAAGAGATCTAGAGAAGAACAAGGCTAATCATTGGAATTAAAAAGGAAAATTTTGATGGTCTTATTGAAGTGTGGTAGATCTAGACTGTTTCTGATTTCTCTGGGAGTGGAATTCTATTGGCGAGGAGCAACTGTATCAAAGTTAGTGTCTCCAAAGATCTCAAGCTTATATGAAGGTTTATTTAGTTTATTATGACAATTAGATAGAACAGAGCGGGGAGTTGGTGCTTTCCAAAGCCTGTTTGTCGGTTTTTGCTTAGCACTGACAGGAAGCCAGTGCAGAGATCTCCGGCCTTGGGTAACGCGGTCTGTTCTTGCCAGACCACATACTGCCCTGATGGCATTATTTTGAGAAACCTGTAACATTCTGACATTGGATTTGGAGTTGCCAGCAAGGAGGCCATTGCATTAGTCCACCTTTGAGTTAACAAGAGCAGTAGTAAGTGAGGAGACGTTGGAAATAGACCGATAAGGCATGATCTGCCTGATTAGGCCAGTGTTATAGGCACATGATGCCTTAACCTGCCGAACATGCTTCTTCATGTTCAAGTAAGCATCCAGGTAAACGCCAAGCGTTTTCACCCAAGGACTAGTTTTATTCTGACAATCTGCAATTTTAAATTGACAATATCTCCATTCTAATTTAGATAGACGTTGACTGGAGCCTACTAGCATGACTTTAGTCTTATTACCGTTGAACGCCAGAGAGTTGACATTCATCAATTTTTGGATTATGTCATAAGTTTTGTTGATTATCTGCAAGTCCCTGTCATAATCGCACGTCATCTCGAAGACCACCTGGGTATCGTAATTAGTATATTTAACGCTGACGCTATCCAGGATATCATAGAGAGGGCGGGTGTACAGAAAAAACAGGGTAGGGAAAGGCAGTCTCCCTGTCTGACTCCACAAGATAGTATTTCTGAAGGAGATTTCAAACCTCCCAAGGACACTTGAGCAGCTCTAGGCCCCAGAGAGGAAGCCAACCATGACCAGACAAATTTCGAACAATTAGATATTTTGTCCAACCTCTCGAGCAGCAAGGCATGATCAATAAGATCAAAAGCTGCCGAGAGTTCGAATAGCATAAGCAGGGCTAATTGTCCGTGGTCCACAAAATCGTACCACACCTACAGGAAAAATCTAAAAACCTTCCTTTTCAACTAAAGATCCCCATTTCCCTCTATACCTCCCCACGCCCCTGCCTCTTGGCTCCTTCTGCAACCAGCGCCTAGATGCCTGTGGGTTTTGTACGCTTCTTATAAATGTACAAAATAAATATTAGTCAGTTTAGCTCTCTGGTTGAGCATGGCAGTCTCTGTGCCATACATGGCACGGAAGTCTGATTGTAATGTACCCAGGAGATTAAAACTTTAGATATGGTTCTGAAATTGTAGAAACTCTTTCAAGAATTATTAATAAAAAAGGAACATAAGTGATTGGGTGATAATTGCTCATAATCGTCAATCAAGTTTACTATTGGAGAGACCCAGGCATTCTTCAGGATGGGAGGCACGACTGATGTGGTAAACAAAGAATTAACTATCTTGGTAATGAGAGGAGCTAAACAATCAGTGGCCGCCTTGATGATACTAGGTGGACATATGGCCCCGGAACAGGATGTAGGTTTGATGTCTTTTAATGATCTTTATCATCAGGGGGGCAGGGAGGGGATAGAAGATTTGCAAGCTGTGTATTATCAGTATTAAATTCAGTGCTTGCAAATGATCCTGATGTCGATCAATGAGCTTCAATCTTTGCTCGATAAGCATTAAGCTTCGTACTAAAACCAAGTTGAATATCTGTGCACCAAATGTCACTCTTTATAATCCCTGGGTGAGAGCTGTTTTTACATTCAAATTCCATAAGAACAATAAAAAGTTATTTTTGATGGAATTTGGCAGAATTAATCCTGTTATCGAAATGGTCTCGTTTGGCAGAAATAATGGAGTTCTTATAATTAATAGCTGCAATGCGATATTTAATAAGATTCGCCTGGGATGGAGATTTCCACCATACTCTTTCATATTGCCTTTTTAACTTCCTGAGTTCTATTGAATTGAATTGAATATCATTACAATAATGTCACAATACAATACATTCATTGACTAACACAATTGCAAGGATGGGATAATCCTTCACCTCTTGACTTTCTGAAACGAATATGTTGAAAATCTGAATTCCATGTCAAGACCGGAGGCTCGGATTATGCTTTTTCAAAGCCTACTTACCCCCAACGTTGCCATTTTCTCAATTAGTTTGAAATAAAAAGTCTTAAATGTTGACTCTTTCGACCAATCTGCTGATCTCATAATGTCTTCCAATCTGGCTGCTATATTATAAGCCTTTGTGGCCATTGCTCCTCTCAACGAGTGTGCACCATACCAGTGCACGTCAATACCGGCCTGTACCATCACCCATCTTAACCATCTTGCTAGAGTCGCTGGTGACAAAGCTCCATGCGACTTGCATAACGCTATGAATAACTGGGATACCCCCACTGGTCTCACATCCTTCGTAATGTCTTTGTATGTTGCTAAGCCTCTAACTGGACATAGTTTGGGTTGAGTTGGAAATGCATGGTAAGAAACAGATTTTAAGCTTGTTTTGGTCCTTTTCTGGATGAAAAAAGCCACTCCAGTCGGCGATAAAGACTTCTTAGTCACTTCTGACGCCCTGGTATCTGAAGTTCATTTACATGAAAGAAGTCACAAGAGCATAGTAAGTTTAGCTGATCAATCTTTCCTAGATAATCCTGAATTATCGGGACACTAAAAACAGTTTCAATACTGTGTCTTTGTCCCACAACTGTGAGTACTTCTCCCTGCAAAGTCTAGTCATTCTTACACCTTTCAACAGTCTGCCTATCAGACGGTGTTCCCCTATCGGCATCCCTTCAATCTTGGGGTCGGCTACCGAAATCGCAGAGCGAGCTGTTAATGGTTCTGTACGCTTTCCCCTGTGCTGCCATTTGAGCCAAACAATTAGCTGTGTGTTACCACGTCTGTTTTATCGGTAGGTACGTCCCTCTACATACACCAACTACACCAGTTCGCCCATGCTGGTTTATATGCTGTATGGGTACCCAAGATTCATTGATTATGAGTTCTGCTTTGCGTGATAGTCCTGGCCTAACCAGGATCCCCTGAAATTGCCCAAGCAATCATGTTGAGTTTGCTTATCCGCACCAGCGGCTGGCTGCCTCCTCTGGGGTCCCGCACAATGAACTTGTTCTTGGGAAGAGCAATCAGGTTGTTGTGTGTTGTCCCGGAGACTGGGGGACCAAGCTTGGCCCTTCCAATCCGGACTGATCAGAATTAGCTAGACCTTCTGCCACCTCACCTGAGCTAATGTTCTCACAATCATCGAAAAGGGGGCGATGTGTAACTCACTCCTTGCCCTCATGATTGGAGGAAGGCATCCATTGCTTCCGCATCCGGGTCCAGTCTCCAACTGAAGAACCAGGGTAATTGATTCAACCTCGATGCGAACAGGTCGATCTGACACGTTCCCCATTGAACCGTCCGCTTTTGAAACACTTTCTCGTCCAGCTTTCAATAGCTGTCATCCCAGAGAAATCTGGCGTTCCAGTCGGCTACCTTATTCTGGCAGCCTGGCAGGTATTCTGCCGTCACTGAAACTCGTCTCTGTAGACAGAGGTGCCAGAACTCCTTTGCCATCTCTGCCAACATTCTGGACTTCGTGCCGCCCAATCTGTTTGTATACCTGACAGCGGACACACATTGCCCATCTTGAGCACACAACATTGTGTCCATCTCCTGATTCCAGCATCTCGCTGCAAAGGACCCTGCCAGTAATTCCAGGCAATTTATGTGTAATGACATTTCGTGATCCGACCACCTGTCCCCTGTCGACAGGTCCCTGCATCACGCTACCTAGCCCCATCTGCTGGCTTTGGGTTCTATAATCTGGTCCGGGGATGAGCCATCCATGTGTTGGAGCTACCGTTCTAACTCCTCTCTCGCCTCTTGAGAAATTGGGACGCTTTGCTTGTAAGATACGCCCCTACTGAGGTGTTGAATCTTTAGCCTTTGCAATGCTCTGCACTGCAAAAACGTGGGAAGATGGCTTGAATTGATAATGCCCACCGTCCCACCAGTCTGGCAATTTCCTGTAACAACATCATCTCTCTCCTCGTCAGCGTGTGTCTGATCTGCTTCTTGATGTCGTTCACTTTGGCTATTGGTAAACTGAGTCATCCTCAGATCGTGTCTACCACAAACCCCAGGAATTCCATGGGCTGATCTGGTTGAACACTGGATTAATCACAGTTTATTAGAAACCCCACTTGTTGGAGTAATGCTAGTGTGGTATTCACTTGAACTTTGAGCATTTCCTTGTTCTGGCACGTTATGCAAATGTCGTCCAGGGATATTCTAACTCGGATGCCCTGTTCTCTCAGATGTGTCACTACGGGTTTCATCAGCTTGGTGAAACACCATGGTGCTGACGCGAACCCGAAGGTTAAGCAACAACATTCCTATGTTGATTCCACCCAGAAATATCTCAGAAATCTCTGGTGCTCTACCACAATGGGAACTGTCGGGTATGCATCTTTGAAGTTTATCCTGGCCAGCCAATCTCCCTGTTGTAATATGTCCCTAGTAGATGTATCCCCTCCATCTTCAAATGTCTGCAACTCACAAAATTGTTCAACCCTCTCAAGTTAAAAATTTGCCTTGGCTTGTGTTTGCCCTTGACCAAGGACATATTGCTTATGAAACCTATTGAGGAGTCTGTTACCTGCACATTAACCACTTTGCGCTCTAAGCTTCTAGTTCTGATTCTAGCAACTGCTGATATTCTACGCTTGGGTATATGCAATTTGGGAGAGTTGTCTGCCTTGGTATCATGTAAAAATCTAAGTGAAACCCCCCTGGACCGTGTCCAAGATGCAAGCATCTTTGGATATGGTATGCCAATATTCTACATTATTTGCTAATCTTCTGCCTACTGTGGGAAGATCTAACTTTACTACATGCTTTTGCTTGCTCGCCCTCGTCCGCGTTATTTTGTTGGCGGTCTCTTTGTCGCCACACTCTGCCCCTTCCTGTACCTCGAGAGGGAAAGAATGGGTTTGGTTTACGGTCTTCGTGTCCTCTCCATTGTGCACTGTCACTGAGGGGCCTGGTGTATGGGTACCGGCTGGTAGAGCGGCCCCTGCCAGCCCTCCCAAAAACCCTTTTCAGGGACACCTGTTCCTTGTCGACGGCCGTATACGAGTTGGCACATTTTGTCAGCTCCTTTTATAAAGGAGTCCCCAAACCGTTTTCCTTTTGCAGGACTCAGAGGTTGCCAGCTCGCTAAGTTTGGGATCTATGATGACCGACAGCAACCTTCTCCTTTCGGTTGTAATCGCGCAGTTGGCATGGCCCTTTGTGCCCAACAGTTTAACACAACTGGATCTACTGTCTAATTTTTCTCACAGACCTCCTCGGCCATCTGAAGTATCTTCGTGAGAGAACCACGCCTTTCCTTGCATCTTTCACGTACTTTCCCCGGGAAACTGACCATTTTATCATTGATTTCCGGAGTGTCAGCGATTCCCCTCGGCGAGATGCAGCGTTAGGCATTCACCCTTTGTGACCACCTTCGCCATTAGTGCCATAAGGTGCTTTTTAAGGGCAGCTCCCCTTCTGAAGAGTGAGGATGAATTAATGCCTCTGGGTAAAAATCGTCACCTTCTGCTTCGTCTTCATCATCAACCTTCTTTTTCTTTGGAGCTTTGTTGCGCTCCCCGTCAGAGGATGATATAGAAACCACCTCATCCTCAATGAACTCCACTTGCCAGTCGTCAGCCCCTTTGCCTGAACTACAGGATGACCTGTCTCTGCTAGATTGTACCCTGGATCTCACCTTCTTTCTCTTTCCACTCCTTTTATGTGGTGTGCCCCGTGCGTGGTGGGGCTGGGGGGGTCTTGGCCTCTTGTGCCCTGCGAGCTCCCCCCCATGCTCTCTTATCCCTTTTGAGCTCTTCCAAGACCTGCAAGAACTTTTTGTCCCAGCGTGGCTCGAAAAGCCTTCTGTAATACTTGTCATAAATCACCAAGGTATCTTATGTAAAGGATACAGTAACCAAAAAGGATACAATTGGTAGGGCTCTTCCGGATCCTTGAATTCACACGGCTTGATAGTAGTGAAGTCAAATTAGACCTTCCAAATGATACCACTCTCTGACTAGTAAAACAGGCAGAGAGAGGGATCACTGGAAAGGGGGTGGGAGCATTGTAGGAAGTCAGCCTAGGATAAATAAAGCATCATGAGAAGTTGTCCCAACTAAACTCTCGCTGATAGCACAGCAATAGCACTAGTTACAACACTAACCTGTAGGCTAGAACTGGAATCTCCATCACCAAGTCTCAGAAGAAATTCAGGAATTGAAACAACGACAAAGGAGGGGAGGTTAGAAAGGGAGACTTATCCCGAATGACACGAGGCTCACGCTAGATACCGGGTTGGTGCACCACAGGATAGGGTCCAAAGTACTGTGCACAATCCCCTTCAAATAAACAGTTTGTTGATAATACTTCTTTTCCCACGTAGAATAGAAATGAAATTAGTCCACCTGTTATCTCATCGCGTGTGGAATTACACGTTTCAAATAGTTCAAAAAACCGCGTGCAGATTTACACGTGCCAAGTACACGCAACCAGGACCGCAGCGTGTAAAGGGTAGACTGTGTGTGATTTTACACGCTAACGGAAGTGCACGCAGCCAGACAGCCGTACCTGAAGAGTTCCAGAGTCTGTGTGGGGTTTTACCCGTGCACAAAGTACACACAGCCAGGACAGCCGCGCTTGGAGAGTTCCAGCGTCCGCGTGGGAAATTACACACAACAAACTTATGCGCAGTCAGGAAAGCAGCATGTGAAGATATCAGGAACCCGCGTGTGAGGATACACGCGACTGAAGTGCACGCAGACAGTGCTGCCAAAACTCGCGTGTGAAGGAAAGCCGTCTGATGTTCTTCTAATAGACGTCTGCCGCAGATAGCGTGTAGAAATTTCACGTGAACAAAAACTGCTGTAACTTCTAGAAAGCAGCACCAGGAGTTTGCGTGTGGGAGAAACCTGCCGAAAAAAGCCAAGGAAGTAACTGACAAGATGCGATTTTACCAGGGACTGTGCCTGTCACTTTAAAGGAGCTGCAACTGCTCTCACGACCTGTAGGGGTGCTCTGCGTACTTCGTGCACGTTTTACTTTGAATTGAGTTTCTGTCATGCTCCTTTGGTGTTAAGTATGCACCGCCTAGCCTGGTGCTTTTCTGTCAGAGCGTACTGCTTGATTCTCACTGCTCGTGCTCTTTTCAACGGTCATGGAAGAAGATCTGAAGCGCTAGAACTACTATGGTCCCGTGGTGCTTCGCTCTCTTTCTTGCCTGCATTGCACACTACTTGTTGTCCTGACCTGTTGCAGTCGCCGAGGTGTTATCCCTGTCACGACCGCAACAAACTATAAAGATAATACTCCCTATGTGGATAAGCTCTGCCACGCTCTGTTAAACGCTGCGCGCGCAGCATCTAACAAGAACCGTATACTACTACAATGCAAACAATAAAAATAAATAATGAACATGCTACTTGACTCACTACCCGAGTAGCAAAGAAAGAGGAGGTTTCAAAGGAGTAGCAGTGTTTATGGGACAACATGGATGTGGATTGGTCAGGTTGCTTTTTCATGGACCAATAATATCTGGACTACCAAAAGGTGGCTAAAGTGGGACTTATAGTTTTTAGGCTTTGTTACTGGTATTGTAAGTGTAATCTGAGCCTCCGGTCTTGACACAGAATCTACCTCACTGGGAATTTTGATTGGTCTGATAATATCGTAGCTCTCAACTCGCACGTTTCTGAAAGGTGTCATCTGCTTTGCAATAGCTGACTCACCCGCCAAGTCTACTGCATGCCCATAAATTTCAATGGACCAGACCGGCCAAAAACAAATTTGGTTGTTTTCACCCACCTCAGTGACAATAAAGATTCAGAGCAGTCTAATGTAAGATGCCCTCGATTATCTGTTGCTTTTTTTGGCTGACTCTCCTTGGGCCTGGCTTGGAGAGACTGGGTGTTTTTCTTCTGTAGCCTGCTTCACCAGCTCATTATTCTGTGGACCATAGAGCCTAGAAATGTGAGGCATATTAGCAGACATGCCAACTTCTTGCAGCACCTGGGAAGGAGATTCTGCTACAGAAAGTAGGAGAGATGAACTATTGTATTGGGGTACGAGTAATTTTTGTGCGAGAAAGTAATTGTGGGTCTCCCGCCTAAATCGGGAGGGTTGGCATGGTTTTCTCGGAGGCCTCCCTATTTAAGGCACTGAGCTTATAGTTTTTCAGCATTGATAATCCCGAGACATCATTTCAATGATGTCCAGTGATAAATCTGAGATCGTCAGTGTCTCCTGTTCGAATTTTTAGGAGCTCTGCAGTCCTTTCCCTCTTCCAGGAGGGTTATTAGCAACTCCAAGTCTTTAAGGAAGGACTGTGCCATGTAAGCTGAGTAAGTGTGCGTTCTGAGTGCTCAATTTGATGCTTTCATATGCTTTTTTGAAAGCAAGGTCCACCTTATTATCTTTATGCTCTAAACCAGAGGTGCACAGCCGCATTCGTTGGAGGGCCGAAAGTACCACACAAGTCCCATACAGTGGGCCGACGTATCCTTGGGAATGAGCGAGTTGTAGGACCATCGGTGCAAAAATCTGAGTAAAAAAGAAACGTGGGTTTTGCAGTGTTTTAAACATTTTTCTTTTATGTATTACTATGTTACTGTAACACGTTATACATAGCCCTTTAATGGCATTAACACACATTGGCTTACTGACTTAGTCCAGTCAACACTTCATCATTAAACTCATTTGACTTGGAGGGCCATGCATAATGTCCTGATTGGCCGCATGTTGCGCACCACCTCTCTAAAGGCACGCATTCTCTGTGCCCACTGAGGTTAGGCCTGCAAAAGATTGAAAGATAAGCTACCTTCAGTGAGTCTGGGAACTCTTAAGTAGGTGATATCTTTGCCTGTCTCTCGGACACTGCTGTCTTCTTTGGTTCCCCCTGTTTATTGTGGCTGTCTCTCTTTAGAACTGGAAGTCCACATTCGGGAACCGGGATATACTATCCCAGCTGTAAGCATCTGAAGAACCCTCTAGTTTGGTAGGTGGCATAATATCCCAAAGGTTGAGAATGTACAGGTTTTGTCAACACTTCCTCTAATATATCCTTGCACAGGAACATTTCCTGCTCGTTCCCCCATCATCCCTGTGCTATTTTGGGGGCATTGTCCCCTGAGGAGTGCGAGCCACAGGGAAGCTTTACTGAGACAAAAATAAGCTAAACATTTTTTTTTTATTTCAGATCAACGACATATGGATTAAACAGATCAGGAATTTTATTCTTTTTTTAAAGGTGGCAGAATTGAGCATATAGTAAATAGAATGATTTACATTGGCATAACAAACAGTGAAATGAAGGGTAAAGTGTTTATTAAAATGCTATGAATCTGAGATCTGGATATTGTACAAAATAATATGGTAAATTGCAAGACAATAATGTAATTCAATTACATGGCTAACATGAATTGAAGTACAATATAAAGACTTGTAGAAGTAACGTGAGACATATATATAAATGTCCATCCAAGAGAAATTGGAACTGCTGAATGATTAAATTGAGTGAGAGAATTATCATTGGGCTATGATATTGAAATATACATCTACAGTTACATATGCCCCAAAATTTGAAGAGCATTGACCAGTAGAAATGAATCTATACACACACACACACACACACACACACACAAACGGTCTGTTTGTAAAAGTGAATAGCCGTTCATACTTGGGAAGATTACATAGTTTCAAGATGGTTGAACATAGATTCTGGAACTATCAGCCCAGGGAATGGCAGCTTGATTGCTATGCTCCTGTCCTAGGCCTCAATTGATAATCTTACTTAAAAATGTCTGTGCCAAGCACTCCTGAACCAGCTCAGCCAGCTAAAAGACAGAAAGGAGCTTCACAAGAGAACAAAGGGGAATGCAGAGAAGACCAGCTTTTGGATTTGCTTAGGGAACTGAAACGGGACACGGCTGAGATAAAAATGGCCCTTGGTAAGTTAGAAGAGAGATTTGAAGCAGTGACTAGAAGGGTGAATTCAGCCGAAGAGCATCTTACTGTTGTGGATGAAAGGACTTCGAAATTGATGGATCAAATTAGGGAGCTGAAAACAGTTAATGAGAAAATAACCTCTAAGCCAGGGGTGCACAACTGATTTTGACAGAGGGCGGAAAGTACCTTACATGAGGGCTACAGTGGGCCGAAAAGTAAATGTGGGCGGGGCGGTAGGCGGGGCGTGGCAGGAGGCTTTTTAAACCCCCAATTTGTACTAAACACATGGAAAAAGAATGTTTTTGAGGGGTAATGATTTTTATTTGCATTTCAAACTTACATTTTGTACTACACATTTTCCATTGTTATAATTTATTTCTATTTAGTTATTGCATCTCGCCTGTTTAATTAACTTATATATATTTTATTGACCCTAGATTGGACATGCCGTTATTTTGGACTGCTACAGTTTGCTATTTGGGTTGCCCAAGAGGAGTATGGCCTTCGTTGAGTCAGGTTTCCTCAAAAAGCCAAAGATGAACATCTCCTAACTGTGCCTGTTTTAGCTTTATTATTGGGTTCACTCTTGGAGTGCAACACTATGCCCCATGGCCCCCTCGCCCCCAACCAAACACTATGCCCCATGGCCCCCTCACCCCCAACCAAACACTATGCCCCATGTCCCTCACCCCCAACCAAACACAATGCCCTTTGGCCCCCTCACCCCCAACCAAACCCCCCACCCCCCCAAATCAGCACACACAAACCAGCACCAATACAGACCCGAACCCCCCCCAACTCAGCACACACACAAACATGCACCCATACAGACTCGAACCCCCCAAATCAGCACACTCTCAAACAAGCACCCATACAGACCCGAACCCCCACCCCCTAACTCAGCACACACAAACATGCACCCATAAAGACCCGAACCCCCCACCCCCAACTCCAAACCCCCCCACCTCCAACTCAGCACACACACTCAAGCATGCACCCATACGGACCCGAACCCCCCACCCCCCAACTCAGCACACACACTCAAGCATGCACCCATACAGACCCGAACCCCCACTCCCCCAACTCAGCACACACATTCAAGCATGCACCCCTACAGACCCGAACCCCCACCCCCCAACTCAGCACACACATTCAAGCATGCACCCATACAGACCCGAACCCCCCACTCCCCAACTCAGCACACACATTCAAGCATGCACCCATACAGACCCGAACCCCCCCAACTCGACACACACACACAAACATGCACCCATACAGACCCAAACCCCCACCCCTCCAAATCAGCACACACTCAAGCATGCACCCATACAGTCCCGAACCCCCCACCTCAGCACACACACAAACATGCACCCATACAGACCCGAACCCCCACCCCCCAACTCGGCACACAAAAAACATTCAAATCAAAACATTCATACACATCCGACACACATCCGACACCCCCCCCAACCCGCATCTCAACATACACACAAAATACATTCAAATCCAAACATTCATACACAGCCGACACACACCCTCCCACCCCCGCATCTCAACATACACACAAAATACATTCAAATCCAAACATTCATACACATCCGACACCCCCCACCCCGCATCTCAACATACACACAAAATACATTCAAATCCAAACATTCATACACATCCGACACACACCCCCACCCCCGCATCTCAACATACACACAAAATACATTCAAATCCAAACATTCATACACATCCGACACCCCCCATCCCCTCATCGCAACATACACACAAAATACATTCAAATCCAAACATTCATACACATCCACCCCCTCCATCCCCCATCCCCTCATCGCAACATACACACACAAACATAAAGCAAAACAAACCCGACACACAAACACAAACAGACCACTTACCGGAGACGTGCTGGAAGGCAGGTAAGCGGCAGGTAAGCTGGAACGCTGGAATCGTACTACGGCTGGCGTGGTCCAAGGCTGAAATGCCTTCCGGCATCAAGCCTTATGGGCCACGCCAGCTGTAGTGCTGTCCCTCCATTGGTGCAGCACACACGCATTACGTGGCTCGTAGGAGCGACATGGTGCGTGTGTGTGCTGAGCCAATGAGGGCCAGTGTTTTGTCCGGCCCGGAAGACAACAAAGACTTTCCTAATGGGGGGCGGCCGCGGCCCGCCCTCCATTAGGAAAGTCTTTGTGCCTCGCGGGCCGGACAAAAGAGCATGGCGGGCCGCAACTGGCCCGCGGCCCGTATGTTGTGCACCCATGCTCTAAACTGTCAGAGCAAGAAAAGTTCTCCCGACGAAATAATCTCTGGCTGGTTTTCCTGAAAATGCAGAAAGGGGTAACATGATGGACTTTCTGCTTAATAATTTACCAAAAATACTGCAACTGGATGCTGCTGTTAATTTGGAAATTGAAAGAGCACATCAGGCACTTGGATCCAAACCTTCATTAGGTGAGAGACCGAGACATACCATTGTGAAGTTCTTGAGGTTCCCAGTTAAGGAACTTTTATTTTGAAGAAAGCGCGACTTGCTTGGGGAGGAAACAAGATTATGGTTTTGTGGATTTAAGTAAAGATGTCATGGAGAAGAGTAAGGCATTTGACAAAGCAAAGGTTAAAGCTCATGAAAAAGGATTGAAATCCTACATGGTCTACCCTGCCATCCTGAAAGTAGTGATTGATGGGCAATTACATGCTTTTAGTGAATGTAAAACTGCAGAGGCTTTTTTAACAGATTTAGATGTTGATCCAATGGAAGGTACATCGTGTGACATTAAATCTGCTAATCTGATGAGAAAGAAGAAGGGGAGGCCAAACTACGCTGACTGAGGATCAACTTTGCCTTTCACATTGATATTAATAATTTAATTGTTTTTATTATTCATTTTTAATTGTTAAGATGGCCGCCAGCATTTTTTTGCCGTTACTACAACTGTTTGGAATTTCTGAAAGCATACAGAACTTCTTGCCTGTGTTTTTCTTATCTGATCTTTCTTTCTCCTTCGTCATGTTTCCGAGTAAGGCACCCTGTGAAACGTGATAGTTACGTGAGAAACTGATGAGGAAGTACGGCTCGTATTGAAACGAGCGGGAGCAGGAGCAGACCGAAATGGACTCCCAAGTGCTGCATGAACACCATCTAAGATCCTCCTTGTGTCCGTATCTGACACAGCACTGAACAGCACAGTTGTTCACATCGAGTCACACGTCAAGGTAACTCGTAAAACCTATGCGCTAACGCGGTTTCATTCCTCCTCCTTGGAGGTTGCTGTTGCATCACCATTCCCTGCTCTCCCTTCTTCGCCACCAGTGCCAGGCCGCCTGCCTGCCCTATGTGAGTGGCAGAAGACCGACCTCAAATGCACAACGGTGGCAACGGCAGCACAAGCAGCCTGAGTGAGTACCACGGCCCATAGACCTTAGCCAACCGTGTCTGTGATGGCATTTTCTGTTCTAGTCCTGTGAGCACGGAGCTGCCTCTGCGGTGTCGGAAAAGGCTTGCAACATTCCTCAGCACTGGCTCCTTTGCGGTTAAATGTAAGTGAGATAGACTTTCATATATGTGACTGCAGCATGTCCCCAAGAAGACACTTCCTCGGCCCTATCTGGCATTTCCTTTTTTTTTTTTTTATTTTTTTTTTTTGAAACCATTTTATGGATTTATAAACCAAACATGCAGTGCATATATCAGCAGCGCATTAGTACATTTCTTAGTTACAGTCACTGCTCCCCTCATCCCACCCCCCATCACGAGCCTATTCCTACTCTCACTCTGTACCTGCATCACATGGCAGGTTCTCCTTTTCCGCAGGTTCTGTCTGATCTTTTATTGATCCAAACAACTCCGCTATTATTACTTTCCAGGCCATCAGGGTTCCCGCCTCCTCTCCCCCTAAATTGCTTGCCTCTTGCCATACCATGGTTTCTGCTTCTACCCATTTCTGCAACTCTTTCCACCAAACCTCTACCTGGGGTCTGTGACATGTCTTCCATCCCGTGGCAATCCTCCTTTTTGCGAGCACGTATGCTAGGTCCTTCAGTTTACTAACATGTTTTAGTTTCTGCAATCAGGAGAACCCTCCCTGCAAGCAGGCCCAGACTGTATCTATAATAATCATGACCCCTTTCACCGCCAGTTTCTGCGCTACTCCCTCACCCCCAGAATCGCTTAATCACCGGGCATGACCAAAACATGTGCACCATGCCAGCCTTTTCCTCGTCGCACTTGCGGCATGCTTGTCGTCCTGCTTTTGCAAACCTAGATATCCTCTGAGGTGTCATATATGCTCTGTGCGTAGTATATAGTTGTATCTGTTTTAATCTCGCATTCCTTGACACCTTCTTATGGTACCCCAGGGCTCGTTCACACATCACGTCCTCTATCGGGGCCCCTACTTCCGCTTCCCAGTCCAGCCTTAGTTGCGTTAAGTCCTTCCCAACCTTAGACATCATCATCTCGTACAGTCTAGAGGTCTCGTGCCCCCCATCCGCTATGTCATATATTGTGTCTATGGCAGCATCTGGTTCCTCTTCCAGTACCGTTTCGGGCCACGTTCTTCTAATTCTCTGCATCATTCTGTGATACGTAATGTATTGGCCCGTGTGTAATCCCACTTCTCCCAGTGCTTCAAAATCTACAATGGTACCCTCTCGCCAAATATCTCCCATAGGCACTAGCCCAACTGATTCCCAGTGGTTCCTGATTATCATCCTCAGCTGCTTATCTCCCCCTGCCAGTGCAACTAGTGGTAACTGCGGGGAGCACGGGAATGGGTTCTCCATCAACCGGCATGCTCGGCGCCACATCTTCCACCCAAGTGTCATCATCCTGGGACGCCCTTCCAATTCTGTCTCAGGCAGCCAGATTATCTCTCGCAAGTAAAATGGGGCACAATCGTGTCCAAACAACCTGGATTCAGGGGTCACTTCATCTGAGAGCCATTTGGCGACTTACTGCAGTTGGCTTGCCACATAATAGATCTCAAAATTTGGCAGCTTTATCCCCCCTTTCTCATAAAAGTTCTGCAACTTCCATGGTGCCACTCTATTTCGCGTGCCATGCCACATGAAATCCCTACACATACTGTTCAATTTAGTGAAAAACTTCTTGGGTATCAAATATGGTATATTCCCAAAATAGTGCAGTAGCCTAGGCAAGACCACCATCTTTAGCATTGCCCTACGTCCCATCATTGCTAGGGGCAACTTCATCCAAAATTTCATAAAAATTTCGATTTTTAACAGCTATCTCCGTGTTGTGCCTATGTTCCTCTTCCACTGTATGGTACACGTCTATTCCCAGATAACGGAAAGTACTCGGCGCCCATGGTATTTGTAACACCGGTAACTGTCCCACAGGGATCCCTCTATAACCGCCTAGCGGGAAAATGCTAGATTTGTGAGGATTCACTGCTATACCAGACAACCCCGCATATCTTTCCATCACTTCCAAGATGTACTGAAGATTTTTCTCTGGGTGCCTCAGGCACAGTAGCAAATCGGCCACTAGCAGCCATGGCCACTTGACCGAATCAAAAGCCTTTACTGCGTCTAAGGACACAATAGCCATTTCGCCCTCGTCCTCTCTCCCCAGTTCAACAACCCGTTGGAGACGTCTATGATTATGAGTTATATTCCTGTTCGGGACATAGCCTGTCTGGTAGGGGTGAATTAGTTTGCCAATAACTCTCCGCAATCTGTTTGCCAAGACAGTAGTCAGTATCTTGCTGTCTTGGTTCAACATCGACAAAGGTCTGTAGGAACCACAGCTATGCCCAGACTTATTGGGCTTAGGAAGCAGTATTATAATCGCTTCTCTGAGTTACTCCGGCAGTCGTCCCAGCTCAAACGCTTCATTTAGCATTTCTAATATTGGGGGAAGCACTTCTTCTTTATATACTTTATAAAATTCACTTGGGAATCCGTCGACCCCCGGGGTCTTACTAGTGGGCAGCTGCCTCACCACCTCTAACTCCTCCAAAGTAATCGGTGTGTCCAGCTCCTCTTTCCTCAGCACTTATTTTTGGCAATCCTATGTCCTCCAGTGTTTCTATAGTCGTCCCATGATTATTTCCTGGTTCCATGTAATAATGTCGCCACAAAAATATCGCCGAAAAATGGTTGTTTTTTGTGGCGACATTATTGCATGGAACATGCGGGGGACACCCCCGCAACCCCCAATTTTTTTTTTTTTTTTAAATAATTTTTATTTTTTTTACTTTTTTGTTTTTTTTGCCCCTGTCGCCATATATATGGTCACCCAAATAATATCGCCACAACATTTTCCCGGCGATATTATTTACGGCGACCATATATGTGGCGATATTATTACCTGATACCTATTTTCTCCCTCATCCTCATATAATAACGTATAATAATCCACAAGCTCCTGATTGACTCCCTCTTGGGTATCAGCTACACTGCCATCTTCTCTTTTTATTGTTCTAATCATGGGTCTGGGGGTTTCGCTCTTGTACAACCATGCCAAAAGCCTTCCTGTTTTATCCCCTCCCGCATGCTGTCTATATATTTTGTATAGTTGAGGTTACATAGTCTTTCCCAGTGCCCCGCGCATTTCTGATGCAGTTTAAGTATCAGCTCCATGTCTCCCTCCGTGTTACTTCCTCCTCCTCCCAGTGCCTTTTCCAGTTCCTTTTCTGTTTCTTGTAGGTCAGCCAAGATCCCACCCTGTAGGCCTTTAGATTTAGCAATGGCCATGCCTCCCATAGTGTGCCCGCCGAGTCCACACTACCAGTATTCATCTCGAAGTAGGATATAATCTCTTCCCTCATGTTCTCCCTAAAGAAGGGATCCCTGAGAGCTTCTTCCCGGAGGCGCCATGTCAGAATCCTTGCTCTCGGGGGCCAGTATTGCCATCTGAGGATCAAAGGCGAGTGGTCCGAAAGGACCCTCGCTTTATATTCCACCTGTGTGCTCTCCGTAATCACCTCTGACGTGGCATTTGGTTTAGTCGACACCAGGGTGCACTTTAAAGGCAAATGCTTTGTGCGGCAAAGAATAGGAAGGCAGCTCAGTACACGGCCCCGTTGCCGTGCTACATTAAACAAAGCACACGGAGCAGTCGGAATACATTAGGCACTGGAGTTGGGGCAGTGGTCCAATGTGCCTCCTGAGTAAATGGTCCATATATGCTTTGTGAACAAGCTACATTCGCTTCATCATATTTGTCACTCACCATGCTGGAACTCGGATACTACTGAGGCATTTTACGTGATCCACCCATGCAATTTATTCATGCCGTATTACAGCCACTCCATTTGCAATGTCCAGGTTTCCATAGGTCAATGCCATCTGCGCATGTGAGTTTAGATTTAACTCATATTGGCCACCTGTCTTGAAACTGCTTTTTGTTGGAAACAAGTGGGTTGCTGTGGCGATTGTCAAGATTAACAGTGTACTATCCGGTTCACTTGTAGGTATGCTGGAAATAGATCTGTATGAACAATTCATGAAAAGGCTGACCTGCAAGTATTAACATGCCTTTTGTCTATGACTTTGCTTGGAATTAATACTTTCTGCGTTGGGCTTGGCATTTATCCTCTTGATGCAACAGCAGGCACTCCATTTACAGTCTGATAACGACAAGGATACCAGCTTACCTGTATTACCAGTTATTCTGGAATCTACTCCTTCGGTATCAGGCACTGGACATAGCCTCTAGTTTTGGGCCGTTTCTCTGGTCAAACTCCTTGATTTGAACGCATGGAGCCAAGTGTAAATCACATTGACCATGAGCACCACAAAAACCATTTCTTTATTATATTGTGGCGCCAACATTAGCAAAATGTTTTCAGCAAGATATGGAGAACTACACACGGCCAGCGTCCTCGTGGTTTGAGTGCCATTCTGTATTTCGTATGTTACTACGACATTAGGCAGCTTTACTTATTTTCCCTGTGCGCTAATGTAGTTCTTCATCAATGCTTTAGTCTACATGGAGGTGTCAAGGGGTAAGATGGGTCTGGAAAGCTGCGAAGAACTCTAAGGCCTTCCTTCAGGTGCTACATTGGCTTCTTCTTTCTCATCTAATCGGGTCCTTGTGGAGTCAACAAGATACAAATCCAGCTATTCTTCGTTTTTAATATGCATGATGACGGATTTATAGTTGTTTCAATATTTGTTTTGTGCAGGTGTCGGGCACCATTTTGTGGTGCTGACCTGTCTTGGTGCTTCTTGATTCATATTCGAATGCGAAGTATTGGCTATGTACTATGACAAATGCGTATATCAGAACACCTTGTTACACTGGATGTTTATACTATGGTTTATTGGGTCGTAGGGTCACTGAGAGGTGATGTTTAGAGTAGATATGAGATAATACATATTATATCTGGGTATGATTAGATTTGCCTACATGCCTAAATAATATATGTATGGATGAGGTATGTGTATTAGAAGGTGTGCTACTTTGTTATTGTGCCCACTTCTGACAGGATATCTTCATGTTTGTTAGAAGAACACTACTCTGCATACTCTATCCTGGCGTCTTAATCTCAATGTTTACTGAAGCTTTATATACTGTATGTGCTGAGTTGAGATGAGGGGGGAGGGGGTTCTCCCTGTCTTTGTGGGAACTGGCAACAAACAGTTTGTGAATATTATTGCACTTTGGTTACTTACAATTATAGGTTGTTTGTGGGGCCTCTCGCAGTTGGTCTTGAATGATACATTTGTTGGTATAACTTTGTATATTTAGAAAAACTGTTGCAGACTCACTGACTTTGTGACCGCTGAGTTATTGAATTTGATAGGTTATTTGTGTTAACAAGAAATCTAGTGTTTGTGTTGGGAACCATAATGGAATGGAATGCTAGTTGAAGCCATCATATGCGATTTATTATGTGGTTTGGTAGGGGTTCATGCAGGTGTATTGCTATTTATAGCTTGTCAAAAACCATTTATACTGAGGTTAGTAAATGCTGTGTCATGGTGATTTGGTTAAAAAGAAAGAATTGGATGGGATGAATGATGCCTAATTGATGTGTCCGAGGGTTGATGAGAAATCGTGTGACGGATTGTTATAGACTGATAAGTTCTTGGATTAGGCTTAGTTGAGTGGAGAGTGGCTGAGTATGTATGGGCTGGGTGTGACCTTGAAAGTATAGGCCATATATACAGTACAGTGGGTGAGTAATCTGTGTGTTATAGGAAGGATATGCGTGGACGGTGATGAATGTTAAGGGACTATCAGATTTTGGGTTTAATAATATAGATTTAGGGGTTTATATGTCATTACAATATTTGGGGTAAGGAAGAAGAAGAATGTGTGTGTTGATGAATGTTCACGATGTTGTTAGGTAATTGGTATTAAAGTTTGTGGTGGTATGTTATGAGGTTTTAGTTATAAATATATAGGAGTAAACTTGGTTTGGTATGGTTTAAAGTAGGGTAGGAGATTAGTTTATATGTTATGTACAAGCTGGCCTAGGATGTCTGGTTAGTCTAGTTCTGGATGGATGTTGGTATGTATATACATTTGCTTATCGTAAGCCTGATGGTTGTTGGGCTTCTGGAACTGGTAGATGTGTGTTTTGTGTTGTTTCTTGTGAGCATATGGTTGGGGTTTTATCTTTTATCTTTTATATATATATATATATATATATATATATATACATTTATTTTCTTGTATTTCTTAGGTTGGAAGTTTTTATTTTTCTCTCACAAATGGATTTAGTAAAACATATTTGTATCTGTAGATGGGAATTTAAATGTGTAAAAATGCAAGTAATTCTAATGGTGAGATATTGATCCTTTAAACTTTGTTTCATGGAATGTTAGAGGCATTGGATGTGTGTTTAAAAGAAGGAAGGTTTTGGCACGGATATGGAGGAGTAGAGGGGATGTTGTGTTTCTTCAGGACACTCATTTGAATTAGCAAATTGGTGGTTATTTGTCTAATCATAAATACCCACAGGTGGTATTGAACTATTATGATACTAAATCTAGGGGGGGAGGGGGCAGTGTATTATTCAGGAGGGGACTGTATATCAAAATGGAAAAAATAGTAAAAGATCAAGATGGTCGTATTCTACTCATAGATGTATTACATAATGGAAGGAAACTCACTATTGGGGACAGTATATGCTCCATGTGCTCCAGATATTTTTTTTTCGGTCTTTTAGAGGAGATGGAGGGAGAGGCGATTGTTTTGGCTGGGGATTTTAACTTGGTGATGGATGGTGGGCTAGACAGGAAGTCAGATTGCAGGTATAATAGTGGGAGGTTAGGAGAAGAATTGAAACAGTTGCTTTTAAATATGATCTTGTTGATATTTGGAGGGTTCATCATCTAAGAGATGGAGAATATTCATTTTATTTGACGGTACATAATTCGTATTCTCGGATAGATGTTTTTTTTAATTAGTGTTAAATTAGTTGACCAGGCGTTTAGTTCCAGTATTGGGGAGAGATGTATTTCTGATCATGCGCTAATAGATCTGAAAGCCAACTTGCATACTATTCATAAAAAGAATAACGGATGGAGAATGCAAGCCAATTCCCTTAATGACCCGTTGATTAATGTAGGACTAGATGACTTTGTTCGGAAATATTTTGAGGAAAATAATGGATCAGCAGACGTTAAGATTGTTTGCGACTGTTTTCAGGCTGTTTTGGAGGGTGAATTGATTTGTAGAACGTCACATGCTAAAAAGAGAAAAAAAAGAAAAGATTGAAAGGTTAAAGGAGATTGTGGATTTACAAAGAAGCTGTGTGCAAGTGGAAAAGAATTGCATGAAACATAAATTGAACAAATTAGAAGAGGAATTAAAGATACTTTTGCAATCATAAGCGGGGAAGTGCTTGTTTTATACAAAATAGCTTTTTTGGGAATTTCAAGACAAAAATTTAAGACTTATGGCAAGTAAGCTTAATGGTCTAATGGCGGACAAGTGTTTCATCAATTGAAAATGATGAAGGTGAAGTATTTCATAGGAGTGATGATATTTGTGAAGAGTTTAGACTGTTTTATAAGAGTTATATAAGGAGCAGTTACATCATAAGGAAATAGATTTGCAGTCTTTTTTTGATAAAGTTAACCTTCCAGGACTTCGGGATGACAACAAATTTGATTCTCGAATCTGATAGATGTGGCTGAGGTTACTAATGCAATATTGAAATTGAAAGATGGAAAATCACCAGGGCCAGTATCCCCAATTTTATGTGTTCTCTTAAATGATTTTTTAGAGTCGGGAACAGTATGTGAATCGATGACCGAAGCGATGATTGTCATTCCTATGCCTGATGAGGATCACAAAAAATGCAGTAATTACAGACCTATTTCATTGTTGAATGTGGACTTTAAGATTTTTGCGAAAATATGGGCAAATAGGCTTATGGTAAATATGGGAGATCTGGTGGATGGGTCTCAGGTGGGTTTCATCCCAGGTAGATATGGATATGATAACATCAGGACTGTTTTGAATGTTATTGGGATGCATCATAATAAAAAATCATAGGGAGTCATTGGGTTTTTTGATGCAGAGAAAGCGTTCTACGGGGTTAATTGGAGGTTTTTGAAATACACCTTATTAAAAATGGGCTTTGGACCAGCCTTTATGAAAATGATGAAGTGTATTCATTTTGAGGTTAAAGCAAGGGTGACTGTGAATGGTTTAATTTCGGAGTCTTTTTCATTATCCAAAGGCACGTGACAAGGGTGCCCTCTGTCGCCTTTTTTGTTTGATTTAGCAATTGAACCGTTGGCTGCTTATATTAGGCCATGTGGAGAAATCAAATGTTTGTATATTGGAGGAATAGAGGTTAAAGCTTTGTGTTACGCGGACAACATGTTGGTCCTACTATCTTACCCAGAGCAATGTGGTTTGGTTCTGAGACGGATGTTTGAGGAGGTGGGTAAGATTTCTGGTCATAAAATAAACTCGGACAAGACTGAGATTTTCCCACTGTCTAAAGAGAGTAGTAGAGACATTCTAAAGGTATGGAAGAGCAAATGGTCCCCTGAGTGTGTTAAGTATTCTGGTATATACATCATTGGTGGTTTGAAGAAAATTATGCAATATAATATTGATAAACTCATGGATAAAATTGTGTATCCAATGAGAAGATGGGAAAGACTTAATTTCGCATTATGGGCGAAGATAAATGCAATAAAGATGAGTTTGTTACCAAAAGTGTTATATAAATTCAGTCGATTCCATTATTAATTTCCAGAAAGCAAATTTTGCAAATTGAGACAATTTTTCAATGTTTCCTGTGGTGGTTGGGCAAAAGACAGCGGATTCCAAGATTTATTTTGATGCAGAGTGTGGAAGGAGGTTTTGGTTATCCAGATTTATATAAGTACTGTTGTTTCTGCTCAAGAAGGGAACTTATTATTATACAAATGATGATTTTAAAGGTGCTATCTGGCTGCACATGGAGAGAGAGGTTTGCAGTCCGTATCGTTTAAATAACCTTTATACCATGGGTAATATGTCGGTCAGTAGATTAAAGATAAAGTCAATAGTGGCAACTAGGCAGACCATGCGGTTATGGTTTGGAGAGAATAGTAAGTCAAATGGCTTTAGTGAAGATGCTTCTCTTTGGCATACTGAGATATTGAAATTAAACAGATGCCTGATATGGCAGAATTGGGTTCGGAAGGGGGTTTTGACACTGGGTGATGTATTAGAGATCGTCTTTTGACATTTGAGGAAATGCAGAGGAAATTTTGGCTGCATAAAAGAGAAAGACGAAAATATGTTGAACTGAACTCCCTTATTAATCTCAGGAAAAGTATGGTTGGTAATTCCTTAGGAACCAAACCCGCATTGTGTCAACTGCTTACTGGACAGGAATATTCTGTGCGTACATGCATGAACTTTATGCAATTAGAAAACAAACATGTTGTTGCATGGGAAAATTGAGAACGGTGTGGTCGGATGATCTAAATACGAACTTCACAGATATGGAAGGGTATACTTGGGGTGAGTGGCAATGTGGGTACTGATCTGAACTTGCGTCTGATTAGACAAAGTAGTAGGTAGGGTGTACTGGACACCAGTTAAAATGTATAAACTGTGGCTACAAACTGATAATTTATGTTGGGGGTGTGGAAATGAAGTGGGTATCCTTCTACACCTTCTCTGGAGTTGCTCAAGAGTTCGATATTTTTAGAATGATGTGATTGATAGGATTAATTTGATTTTGGATGTAGTTTTACAGAGATCCGGTGGGAATATTATCTTACTTCTACATCGAGATAGGTGTAAACGTTCTTTGAAATCTAGCAATTGGATAGATGAGGCTTTATTAATGGCCATGAGACTGATCCTTCGGGTTTGGAAAACTAGGAAGGAGCCAACAGTCGAAGACTGGTTGGTTGATTTACGCATTTTATCGAATTTCGAAAAGCTCTCCTTTAAGGTAAAAGACAAAGAAGAGGTAAACAATCTATTTTGGGGACCATTCAATGCCTTGTATGATAGATTATATATGGGCTTTGGATAAATGTAAGGAGTGGGTATAATATATATAAAATTAAAATCATGTTTTTTTCTTTTTCTATTTTATTCACTGTTCTACTTTGGGGATCTGGGGGGGGGTTGGTCTGGGGTTTGTGTGGTGTTGGTGTTTGTGTGTGTCGTGTATTGGATTTTCTTTTTTTTTACTATTGTATTTTGCTCTTTTATTGTCTGCATAAATTAAAGGTTTTTTAGTATGTCTGGGGGTTACTTGATTGTGATGTTTGTTTATTGATATGCAATTTAGTTGAATGATTTGGAATTGTTTTATTTGGTTTGCTATTCATTTCTGTATTATACTGTTATGTAATCTATTTGTTGACATACTAATAAAAAGATGTTAAAAAAAAAAAGATGGGTGAACACTAACTCTGAAATTGGTTATCACAATGTCCCCTTTCTATGTCGATGGTCAAAATAGTTTAGATGTATAAATGGAGAACAAAATGGTGGCTGTGAGAGATTGCCATTAGACCCACAGCACGAGATATCATGTAGAAAAGCAGGTAAGCAATGTGCTAACACAGTAACCGATGCTAATTATAAAACAAAAATGCAGATACAATGTTGTCTGTGTATAAATACAGAAGTTACACATTAAGTGTCACAATTCACAGCTTCAATGCCAAGAAACAACTGATAAGGGTGAATAAGAAACCAAATTCTTTGATTAAAAAAATCTTTTACTATTGGAAGACCATCACATATATGTAGAAAGTCGCTACAGTGGACACATTTGAGGTAATAATAAATTAAAGAATATTTCCATAGTATAAACCATATTTTATTACCAATGAGTAAAATGGAATAAAATGACACAATTTTCTTTTTTTTCCCCCTATGATTGATTATCTTGGGGTAGTACCAAGATGATTGACAGTGATTTACAGATGTGAAAAAGTATATAAAAGCATGCAACTAAAAGTCGGGTACATTAGAAGTGCCCTGAAGGAGCTCACCTTAGACCCTTTAAAATAGATAGATGTAATGCAGGGTTCGAAATTGAGGGGAGCTGGGAGCTATATAGCTCCTGCATGTAGCCTAGAAGAGACTGGTTTGTTTGGCACCAAGAGCTACCTTTGGCTCCACAGGCCAACTGATGCCAAACAACACATCTATGTGAATGTAACTCTGTGCATTTGGGACAATCTATAAATAAACCGGTGGGCACATCTATACAATATTTGAAACCTAAAGGGTGCTAAGTAATGGCAAAAGTCTAGGTTCCCATCTTATGTGGAAGTTAGATTTTTGGAACGCTATGTACTACCTCCTGGTTCCCCAGTAGTAGCTCAGTCACTGGTTAATGCATGATACCCAGGAGCTGCTTTTAGTTCCAGTTTATGCAATCTTAATTTCAGCCCTACTTTATAGATTGAAACATATGTTGGCAAACTGACAATTCAGACAGTTAATCTTGGCTTCCACGTATTATTGACAATAAACGATACACATAACATTTAGTTTTGATACATAGTTTTGCATAAACTGTTTGGTAAAAATTAAAGTACTATTGGTTGCTATGGAACACCATACATATGTGTATATATACTAGTGGTGCCACCCGGCGTTGCACGTGTCTGTAGCTGACCTGCACGTGGGGGTCTGCTATAGCCTTGTGTATGTTTTTATTGTGTCATAACTTCCTATATTTTTTTTTTTTTTTAAATATCGCAAAATTAGCAATTTCCTGAAATGGCCTGTACTGATGGCACAGGGCCGGACGTTGCCCTGTGCAGGGCGATTGGGTGAGAGTTCACTTTCGCCAGTACACCCCAGACTGGTATGCCGATCGTGCGCCAACATTTCAGCCCACCAAATGTTATAGTGCTGGAACCAACCCCGAACATACAAACACACTTTCACAAATGTATAAATGGAAGATAAATATATATATTATTTGTGGTAATGTGAAACCAAGGAAAAAGAAGAATTTGTGCTTGGGTTAAGAATATTTAAGGAAAACAAGATGTTTCCTTGGATATAGTTATGGATATACAAAGAGTATTCAAGTTTAACATGATTAATGATTTGTTGAAATGTGATATAACCATTTTGATTTTGGTCAAAATGAATCTAAAAAAATGATATGATCTAAATACTTAAAGTAATAATTTGTTGCGTGACTTGTCTGTTACTTATCAAGAAGTTAGGATGTTAGCCATTGTTAGAAAGTTTTAAAATATGGACAAGATAGGCCATGACAAATGTGTTTTGCTTGCTTTTTGTTGATTTCTTTGGAACTTTTCTTTTATATTATTTTTCCTTTTTAATTTCCACTTGGCTGTTGATACATGGGTAATAAATCAGGAAAGGCAGCGTGTGTTATTGCCTCTTTGTATTTTTGAAAAATGTATTCGCCATTCTATTTTGAAGGGTCATGTAGAAAGAATTAAACACGTTACCCTTTTTAGACAAAATGTATATAGTTAAAGAATGCCGTCCAATTTGACAAAAAAAGTGAAAACGGGGAGAAAGAAATTTACTTAAAGTACATATCAAAACAGGTTCTTGTTTCTAATGGTCTAAAAAATGTTAATGAACTTTCTGATTTGTATTTTGCAGGAAAAAGATGATCCGTATTTCCGTAGAGCAGCACTTCATTTCTAACATAGTAATACGAATTCTTAGTTACATGTCGGCAAAATGACAAGTGGTGCAACACGTTCCCTGATCAGGGCTGTCGGGCAAGTCCAGAAAGGTGGTCTTTCACTCGGAGGCAGAGTACCTGACATTAATGGAAACCTTTCTGCTCCTGGAATCAAAAGACAACTACATACATTCAATAATGTGAAATCACTGACCCAATTGTTGAGTCCTCTTATCCACAAGCCATCTTCATCATTCCGGTTTTTGTATCGAGAGACACCAGACAGTGATGTACAAGACGGAACAGAACGAGGCACAAGTGTGAAAGATGAGCTTGATGACCAACTTTGTATTCCTCCTGGAGCGTCTTTTGATTCTGAAAAAACAAATCTTTATCACCCCAGAAGACGCCAAAGGCGAGGATTCACAGACTCTTGGGAAGACAGCAGAAGCCTCAGCGAGGCATCGGATCATCATGGCGTGAAAGAAAATCTACAGTGGCACGATTTTAATGGTGCCCTGCAAAAGTGTACTTCTCCATCTGATGTGCTGGACCTCACAGCGACCTATTCCCTAACCTGGAAACAGAATAGCACTTGTCTCACCACCATGTGGGATTCCATTAAGAAGATGTCTGAGGAGAAGAAGTGGCATGAGCGTAAGCTGATGTTTGAGCATCCAGCCTTTATACATCTGTGCCTTCGTGTCACCCAGGAAGCCAGCAGGATGAACTCCAGTGATCTGGCATACAGTACGCTTGCGCTGCTGAAGCTAAAAGTGTCTCAACGGGCAAGGGTGATTGAAACTCTGCTCAGACATTGCCAGGTAAGATATTTACAAAGGCGATATGTTCGTAAACTTTCAGACAGCTCCACTATTTGGGCTTCCCTTTTAGTTATTCATGCATAGTATCCATGTTGAGTGCCAGGAAACATTAGTAGCAAGTTTAGTAGCTTAAGACACACCAAAACATCAATGACACACATTCAAATTCTTTTTTTTAAACATATCAGGCTTTTCAATAAAAAGCCTTATATCTTGCGTGCTTCATTATCTGGCATAATTTATTTCAAGGAAAGCCCAATGTTTCTTGCACAACTTGTTGTTATAATGTAAATAAAATCAGTTTAATCTATTAAATTGCACAATACAATTGGAGTGATGTCTCTGGTCTGCTAAACCATGTAAGTGAAAAATGTTTGTCTTCCAAGCTGGCCATATCCACCCAGTAACATTTTTCACCTTCTCCCTCCCGCTGCTATTTCTCTCCTCCACTCACTCTTTTATTGTGGTAAAGTGGTGCCCGCTTCTATTGAAGGTCCTTTCTACTCTTGAATCACAGCTGTTTCTTAGTGGCGTAAGGCGGATAGATCTTTTATTGTGAGTGCTACAGTCAGTGCAAGATATCTTCTACCCAAAAATCACCATAACGTTATGACGGCTGTAAATAGTCACTCGCAACTAGGCAATGCATCATACTTGGCTAAAAACATGAGGAATTGTATTAGTTCAAGGTGGACCTGAGAATTTCCAGTTTGCTAAATTGTGTATAACTTGTCTGCGTTTCTCTCCTCTTCCTTGAGTTAAGAAGCTTTTAACAAGTCCGAACTCCCACTATAGGTTTCAGAGTTGCTGGTTAAGTTCAATGTTCAGTCATATTTAGTCTGAAGTTCTAGGTTCTCCTTTATACAGCAGATGTGTTAACTAGAACCCTGTAGTTTTAAAGGGGGCCTCACACTGGGCAAAGTATGGTTTGAGATACCTTATTGAAATCCGTAATTGACAACCCATCTCAAACAATGAATTCCCATGCAAAGCGTGAAGGACACCTATTTTGGTGTAATGGGTCGGGTGGTGTTAGTTAAGTATTGGCATTAGCAATATTAACGTTTGTTCTCTGGTTTCAGAAAGTCATGCAAATGTGTTAAAACATAATTTAAAAAAAGCAATAAATGGGAAAACTTAAAAATGTTACATTGCACCTCCACGCCAAATCTTTTATGATTTTAAAATGATTGAGCGCAAACCTTGAAAAGGAATCCCATATTGTCCATGTATAGCATAAAGTGACTTCAATTATTTTATTTTATTGTTTTGCTTTTCCCCTTTTCTAGGAATCCATTTCTAGTCCTCACATCTGCTAGACATATTCAAATGTCTTCCCCCTTCATTCAGAGTGACCAGGTATTTCCACATTTCAGTAGCTATTTATTAAAATAGGGCTGCTCTATTTCCTATGCTCAGCCCTCCATTCTGGAGGCACAAATGACATGTAGATGTGGCGGTCACGTGTGAGCAGTGGAAAGGGTGGTGCAAGAGACTGTTGGAGCCAGCAAATTATGTCGCTCCACAATGCTGTCTCCGCAAGCGGCGTATGGGAGATTTTTCCTAACCCCCATTTCACCTTTCCGCATTCCCACTGGCCCACATACACACACTAGAGATGTTCAAGGCAAAAGGTTTAAACGAAACATTTGCCAACAAGAGCAGGCCATAAACCCAAATCTCATGCTCGACCTAGATCGCCTTGGGAGAACAATCACATTTTGCAGAAAATGACTCCTGCTTGGCGCCAAGCGATGACTAGTGCAGGAACTTCAGGAATATAGGGTGCAGAAGATATGATCCAGCTGTCCCTTCTGTATCAGAGGCAAAAAGCACTTCAGTCGGTTCTTTTTTGGTCCGTTGAGAGGCAGTGCTTCGCCATTGGATTCCTTGGAGCGCTTAAGATGGTGGTGCAGAGCTTTCTCGAGCAGCAGACCTTCTAGGTAAGTAGGTTTGTGTTCCAGCAGCAGTACAAGGAGTGTGTCTAAGGGGTCTTCTTTTATTTCCATGGGGAAGAATCTCTCCATCGCAAAACCAGGCTACATTTCAACATTTTCCAGCCAGACCGACCTTCAAATATGGTAGCCCCAAGAATTTAGGGATCCCACCCAGGGCCAAATGCACATTCTCCCCAAATGGTTATTGCCATATGCCCGCCAAAAATGGTTTCGGCGGTACAGTCCCACCTTAGAAAAACAGACATCCTGATTATAACTTAAAATTCACACTCCCCTTTGTGATCCCTCAGGATTTTGCAGTGAACAAAGACGCAATCCAATTTAGGTACCTGGAGGAGTGGGTAAAAAGGACCCTTCTAGACAAAATGGCACCATTTTGGAGACCATTCAGGAAAAAGTACAGCGGCTACTAGCCTAGCCATATAAAGAACAGGGAGGATACATCCACTCTGGGGCCCATTTGGGTAACCCTGTGTCACAAGTCTCTCCCCTTCTCACCTGTCTGTATCGTTTACTCGTGATCTTTGGAGATGTCTTCTTTCGAAAAGTTCGGGATCTATATAACCCCGTGCGTAGGTCCTCGGATTCCAGTGTGTGGTTCGTAACCCAACTCCAGGATACGTTCAGATGTCGGAGACCAGGAATAACGAGGTTCGCACTCTGAGACCCGAATGCGATAGAAATCCAGGATATGCAAGGCAAGGATAAGGAAGGAAGGAAGAAGAGTAATTCAGGGAACCGGGAATCAAAAGTAAGCGCTGAACGACCTCCGGCAACGCACGTCCGACTACTGCAAGCGGTAGCGTTGAGCCGGCGGGGGCGTGTCTGCTTTGTAGAGCGTGTAACGCTGAGACTGGCAAACAGCGTTCAGCGGCCATGTTGGGAGGACTACTGAATTCAGACCCCTATGGGTCAGGGACCACGAAGTCCAGAAGGGACGCAAACAGCGGTTCATGACACCCTGCCTGAAAGCCTTAAGCTAGGGTACAAACATCCAGAACCACTAGAGGCTTTAGATTAAGCCCGGCTAAGAGGCAAATGGAGTCGTAAAACAAACAATCCAGCATAAGTGAAGTGAGCCCAGATCAGGTAAAACCTAAATTTCCAGGTCGGAAAAGCAGAGTTGTATGAAATGAGTCTGCAAGGAACAGGAGGAGATGAGCTGTGTTACACAGACCCTGGAGTTTAAGGGAGGGGCATGAAGGAGGAAGTTAAAACTGCAAGGGAGCAGCTGAGTTGAGAAGGGAAAGATCAAGATGGAGGAAGGACTGCAAATGAGAGGTTGGAGCCGGAGGAGGATCGGGTCAAGGAGGAGCAGGAAATCATAGGAATGAGGAAGAGGTTAGCTTTGTGAGAGAGCAAATAAAAGAAAATAATGGGAACCTAAGGAAGGTGGTGCATTGAAGGATTCAAAGGCCGAGGGAGGCAATCCAATCTCTGGGGTGGTATAGGAGTACCCCTGACCAGAACTTGCTGAGGATTCTGATCCTGGATAATCCAAAAGCCAGAACCAAAAAGGACGAAGAAGGTGGATTAATCCTGGCTAGGCCCAGGTATCCGGATCTGAGGCTGCCACTGGAGGAGACGCACAAACCCTGAGAACTAAAGGGTACTGATAAGGGAGATGGAAAAGGATATTGTTTGTTTTCTATTATACCTGTGAGTTGACGGGAATAATCTGGCGGTGGTTTACAGAAGGCCATAGTTCTACTGTGTATTGGTGAAACAAGAGCAAGTTATGGGCTCCTGAGGACTGTGAGGCTGTAGTGCGCTCCCTAGGAATATGAGCCTATGGTGGGAATCTGAGGAACCTGAAGTTCTGGGCTCTTGATCTATCTAATCCTGAGACCCGTTCTGGACCCTACAAACAATCAGTGGTTGGATTGTGTGGTAATAATGACTTAAACCTGAAAATCCACCTTGTACAGAATGGTAGGAAATCAACTTTTACCTAATGCTGAGCTATGTGAGGGGTCCGAAACGAGAGACGTACACAAAGGTAAAGCTTTTCTCAAAGTTTGCCATTTATTTACATTAAAAAGGTGGTTTGATCCCTAACCTAATAGAGAAATCCATTCCTAGCAAACTAAAAAGTGACCTAATGTCCAAAATATCTTTGGTCCTCACGTAAATACATAAGATAAAATCATACATGGAAAATATGGCTGACTTTTGGTTCAACAAAAAACAGTTTAACAATTCAAACTCGAATGTTCTCCTTATGACCAGGGTAGTATTCCCTTCCCCTGGATTAATTCAGTAATTCTTGGATAACGATTGTTTCAGCAAAGTTCTGTTCAAGAATAGAAACGTCTTTTTTTCAACCAGTGTCTTTCTTGAAGAAACAGTAAATGTCCTTTTCACCACAGCTGGTTGACACTTCAAACAACTCAATGTCTTCCACAATATTTTCATATTGCACTTTCTTCAAAAGAAATTTCATCTTATCAAAATAAAACCTCACTCTTTCTTAATACCTCTTCTTGCGCACACAACACTTTTTGTCAGGATAGCAAACTAACTTGCTTCAGTGATGATACTACTTTTCAACCATTGATAAAATACATGAGTTCTCTTAAAGGGATGGTCTAGTAAAAAACTTTATTTAAAAAATAGATGGGCAACATAAAAAAAAAAATACTAGCATTCTCCGTTTTAAAACTTCCTATGTAAAATTTTGAGCTATTCAAGCTCAAAATTCTCAAAAGCAAGCACCATTGGCGCATCCATTTTGTGAAATGGAGGCCCTCCTGTGCTGGCTTTTGCGGCACTAATGAAGGAAAAGCCAGTCAGCTGTAGTAAACAAAGGCTACCGCTGGGTGGCTTTCCCTTCATTAGTGCTGTAGGCGGAGGACGGGGACCGGAGACCAGAGCAGGAAAGCTGCAGCTGAATCTCGGTAAGTGCTATTTATTTTTTTTAAAAAAATGAGCACTAGCTGCGTTTTTTTTTCTACGTTTTCCGGGCTGGAGGAGCCCGGAAAACCTAGAAATAAAACCGCAGCTTTAAAAACGTATTTATGTTTGCGGTCGCTTTTGAAGAGAGTCCGGCTCTGAGGAGCCTGAGAAACTTGGAAAGAAAAACCACAGCGTTTTCCAACACAACCGCGTGTGTTTCTGCCTGCTGTGGCTATCACTTTGGGTCTCCGGTGCTCCCAGGGGAGCCAGAGAGCCCCAAATGGTAAAGCAGATTCGGGCAGAAACAACGCGGTTGTGTTGGAACCTGAGAAACTTGGAAAGATAAACTGCAGCGTTTTCCAACACAATATCGTTGTATTTATGTTTGCGGTCGCTTCAAAAGCAACCGCAAACATAAATACAACGTTTTTAAAGCTGCAGTTTTATTTCTAAGTTTTCCGGGCTCCTCCAGCCCGGAAAACTTAGAAAAAAAAACGCAGCTAGTGCTTATTTTAAAAAAAAAATAAATAGCACTTACCGAGATTCAGCTGCAGCTTTCCTGCTCTGGTCTCCGGTCCCCGACCTCCGCCTACAGCACTAATGAAGGGAAAGCCACCCAGCGGTAGCCTTTGTTTACTACAGCTGGCTGGTTTTTCCTTCATTAGTGCCGCAAAAGCAAAAGCCAGCACAGGAGGGCCTCCATTTCACAAAATGGATGCGCCCATGTGCTTGCTTTTGCGAATTTTGAGCTTGAATAGCTCAATTTTACATAGGAAGTTTTAAAACGGAGAATGCTAGTATTTTTTTTTTTTTTATGTTGCCTATCTATTTTTTAAATAAACATTTTTACTAGACCATCCCTTTAATGCATCAAGATGTTCTTTTCATAACTCTTTCAACCACTGATATCAAACCATCATCTTCTTTTCTTGGTCCACTCTCCTGCCAGGACAAACCACTAGATGCCCTTTCCCGGTATACTCGCCTGCCAGGAAGAACACTAATTTCAAACTTGATGGCAATATTGATCCCAAGATTATCCACACCAGTCTTTCTTGGAAGAAGGTTTAACCACCAACTGTCTCCTCTTATAGCCTCTGGTCTCTTGACATCTTCCATAAACTGAGAACAACATGCACAAGAATTATTAAAGGGTCTCTTAATAAATTCTCGAAAGCCTTCTGACTAACAGCAGTTTGGGTTGCAAGATTCCTCCAATTGAGGAAGAGTTGCGCCCTTGTCGCTATAGTCTGATTTCGTAGTCACTTGGCAGTTGGCAAGGTGGAATGTATGTTTCCCGAAAAGTATGTCTCTCAAAAGGGGACTTATACTTTGGTTGCTTTAAAGGTTTCTGACAACTTCTTGGCTGATGGTATTGCTGGTTATGAGCTTTTCCAGTGATTGTCTTTATCTGGTCTGCCTGTAACCTTTTGGCTGTAGGTAATGTTGGGTAGCTGCTTCTTGACTGTGGGCAGCACTGATTATAACCTTTACCCTTTCTTATTCCCTTAAGAAGGAACTTCCTTCTTTGCCACTTAGCTTCATTTTTCTGTAATTACTTTTTATTCATTAAATACTTTCTGCTTGGATTTGTTACATGTTTGGTATTCAAAAGCATTTATATGCGTCAGCTTTTGTACACAGAGCACCCTAGGGTCTGCATTCACACTCTACCAACCCACTTGTTCTTTGCAGCAACTCCCTCTGGTTGACCGGCCTGGCGGCAGTGCTTCTGCAGCCAGTCTGTATTCTCCCCCCGCTTCTGCGAGCCTCTGCTTGGTTGTGCAGCAGTATCCCAGAGCCATGACCACTCCGTTGATCTTCCATGGCTTTCTCGGTCTGCCACACGCTGCTTTGCGTACATGTGTCCTTCTCAGCTGGTCTTCCTTTTTAGTTTGCGATCTTCTGCTGCGCATACTTGGCAGTTTTTCTAGTTTTCACCCATTGGGGTGACTTCTACTGGCGGGCTTCTCTCCGTGGCTGCTCCTCAGATGGCTTGAGCTTCCTCTGCCTCGCCTTCCGCACGGCCATGAACTGCTTCCTCTGCCTCATCTTCATGAAAAACACAGCTGGGTCTCATCCTGGCTTTTAAATATCCCGCTCAGGTGTTTGCTCGGTAATGAATAGACCGCACCTTTTGGATATTCACTGTTCTGAGTTCCTGTTATCTCTGAGCGCCTCTTTTTCGTCCCAGTACTTTTTGCATGGAAAAATAGGTAACTTTAAGTTGATTTCCCTGAAATGATTTTTTTTCTATGAACTGAGAGATTTTATAGGAAGGGGTGGTTGGGGAGGGAGTTTGCAATTTCTCATTCAGATGATTTTTTTCTCAGTAAGGCCAAATTGTGGTAATTCACCTTAAAGTCTTTGAGTCTCTGAGGTACCAATGGTATTCTATTTAACTGTCTTTTTATAACCGGTTCTTTGCACATTGGTATTGATACTTTGACACTTGCCATCACATTTCTGGGAATTATTTCATCTTCCGCCGAAAAAGATTAACACTGTCTCTCCTAGTGGAGTCATCATTTTCCCCTTGATGGCTGTCTCCTCCCATGTGATCCTCCCCGCCACCCCCAGCCGCCCCCGGACCCTCTCTTGACACCACCCCCAGGGTTAGGATCAGGTAACAGCTGCCTTCCCCATGCCACATGGGAGGAGACTTAAGCCTGTGGTTTAGTGATGACTCCGCAGGATTCATCACAGCTACCAAGCCCCCAGAAAGGCCAACGTTTACCACACACCACAGAAGGGTTGATGATCTTTGAGAATTTTCAGAAACTGTAAGTAACTTTGTTTGAAACATACACGTGATTCATCCATCCCCTCTCACTTGTCTTATTGAACCCCTGCAATATTTCCTGAAGACGCAACCTTGTTTTGTTATAGCCACGCTGTGGTGGCCTTCTAGTCTTTCTTCAAACTCTGTTTTTGTCCTGAATAACGCATTGTAATTTGAAACCTAGTCTAGTGAATTCCATCAATTCCTTTGCCTGTGGCATGGGCCCGATGGTACCCTTTTATATCTTGTAGTAGACATCCAGGGAACTTTCTTACACCATAAGATCTGCTTGCACCAGGCAAGTTTCATACTTCTTTTGTCTGGGTAATTAAGGAGGTCTTAACAAGATAATCCTGAATTCTGAGGTCCCAGCTGTTATTAAAATCACTGACATATGACGGTGATTCTGCATGAGCAAAGTTGCTCTGGCAGCTCCCATATTTCTTAGTAGGAAGCCGGATTTCTTTTATGGACTTGGAAGGATTCAAAAAGCTTTACTCTTAAACGTAGGTCTTGGCATTCAGGTGGTGCTTGATTAGAAAGTAATTGTCTTGCTTATTATGCATTGATTTACAACATCCTCTTGTGATATATTTAGCAAAGGGAAAGCTGTAGCATGAGCTTTTCAGAATACAAGTGTCAATCCAGAGGTTTCAACTTTTGCTTTGCTTGACTTGGAGCTGGTACAGGTCTAATGGGCTTTGATACCGACATTGGCTTTTCCAGTCTAAATGTTATAATTTTTCTTGTTTTATAATTGGGTTCTGTACAGAATCGTGGTGTTTTAGCTTCAGGCTTTTATCAATGGCAGGATAGCATTTAGGTTTGACAATCCTAGAAATATTTTAGTAAGGCTCCCTTGAAGGCAACAGCTTTTGTTCTTACTGGTTTTTCAGACATTTTCCTGCCCGGCGTTACAGGGTGAAACAGCCGTGAGTCGTTGATTGTCCGTTTTTAAAAGCCGAGCTAAGACTATGGTACCAACGAAATCAACCATTTTTATAGGTCTTTCAGGAGTGCCGTAGCAAGAACATTGCTTCCTATATCCAACAGTGCTCATTATTTATTGTCCCTAGGATCACCCCTACCACCGTTCTTGCGAAACAATGTTTAATAGGCTTCTATGCCAGGCATCTGGAAGGAATGGGACGAAATTACCTAACCCAAATTACTGACCTCACCAAAAGACCTGAAACACACACCACGAAAAGTTCTAACTACCAAAAGTTCGAACTTTTTTGTGATGTGTGTTTGGGTCTTTTTGTGAGGTCGGTCAAAAAAGGCTTTGGGGGTGTCCCCCCGCAATACCCCACTCACCATACAGTGAGTGGGTGTTGGGAGGGGGGGGGGGGGAGATAGGGGGAACACACCCACAGCTACCAACAAAAAAAATCAAAAAATAAAATAAAAAGGACCCTGTGGCGCCGGTTCCCGATCATGGAATTGAAAGGGAACAGGCGTCTCAGGGTCCAGCGAGACGGAAGGCAATGTAAGTAAGGGTGTGGGGGATGGGGTCTGTTGGGGGTGGGGATTTGGGTAGGGGGTTTTCGTTTTGGAAAAATCACATCCAGCCACTGAGGTGTACTGTTTTGCAAACTATAAGGTATGTTTTTAGCTCTGTAATTTGAAGCTAAAGTGGGGTTGTTTCTGCAGAGTTACCTGATAGCATAGTCCTTGTGAGAGTATAATGAATTGCCACAATTTAATAAAAGTTTTAGGGTTTGCCTTATTATGAATGTTTTGATTGTTACCAGTTAGAGTGGCTGACATCAAATTGTTCTAGATAGCTGACAAAGAAAATGCATACATGGAGTACATCATGTTACTCATCAAGACAATTAGCCAATCCGGTATTTGGCTAAGATGCTAATAGCAAAAATGGCTGCCATGGTGAACTATACAAGCTGTTTATACCCTGCAGACTGCATTAGTCTGTGCTTCGCTCAGGTCTTTAACTTTGTCTCTGTCCGTTTTGCTTTCGTTGAAGCCTGCTGCGGTTGGCTTTAAGACTACTGTTCTTCCGAATAATTCAATTAATTTTGCCCTATGCTACTGCAGTTTTGAGCTGAAGCTTATTTACTTCATTAGAAGTCTACTTTTCTGCATATTTTTTTTTATTTTTTTTTTTAAACCCATTGTGCTGCAGTGACATCTTTTTGTTTCCCATAGGAGCGTCTCAACGAGTTTGACGAGAGGGCCTTATGTGTTCTGGCCAGTTCTCTGGAGGGGCTAGAGGATAGCAAGAATGTGGAGGCTCTGAGATCTGGTTTACGGTAAGGAATGACTCCTCTTAACACCCTATACATTTTCTTTACGTGAAAAGGTTGCAAGTGATATGACCTTCCCATGGAAACCTCAGTTTTATCTGTAGTACCACAAGGTGAGAACGTGCAGCTTAGGCCCCCCATTCTGTTTTCGCTTCGCCTCCCAGCCTTTTCTCAACCTTCCTCTCGCATCTTTCGCCCCTTCATTCTCTGACGTATTGTCACCCCTTGTGCAGTGTTTCTCTGGTCTTTCCATTGTTTTGTTTTCTCTACTGTACCTTTGCATTGCCTGCATTCTTCTACTTCTAGGTTCCTTAGTTGTGTACTGTGCCTCTGTTGGGTTTCGGTACTGTACTTTGACATTGCCTTTGTTCTTTCTCTACTGTATTGAAATTGTGTTATTCTCTATATTGGCATTACATTGCATTGCCTGTATTCTTTAGTTCTAGGTTTCCTTGGTTGTGTATTGTGCGCTGTTGCTTGGTTCTGTACTGCACCTGATTTTGTAGGTCCGGTTTGTCTTGTTCTGTGCTGTGCTCCCCTGTCTGTTGTGTCCCCCCACCCGTTGTGCCTCTCTCCTGTCTTGCCTCAGCATCACACATACCTCCCACCCCCCTGCTTGGGCTCGCCTGTCCCTCCCCCTATTTCTGCCTGCACCCTCTATTGTGCTCTTCATCTCTACTATCTTCTTTAACTGCTATTCTATCGACTATCCTATCCCTCTCACTAAGTCTGGCAGAAGAAGCTCAAAAGGGACATCCTGGTCTTGTTGGGTATTTTGTATAGATTTGGGGCCTAGCGGTATTTTCTTTCCGCCAAAATGAAAATAATTCAGCAATAATCACTCTTTGCATTCAGATTAGATTTGGTATATAGTACTACAGTATACATACATTATTTCAGCACACAGATACATTTAATGGTATACATTATGTTGGTAGGCATTATTGGTGGTATTTCTGGTGAGCATAATTCCTTTGTTTTATATGTGGCCCCAATATCCAGAACCCCTTATTTTTGTTTAGTTTGATCGTGTGATCACTAGAGAGGCCTCAGGCTTACATTTCAGGAACACCACATTTTCATTTGGAGTGCTACCATGGGCTGTCCTCACTGATTTATCTACGACAGCGAGCTAACGTGGTATTCATCACCAACTTATCTACATCGGTGAACTATGTCCAGGGCCTCTTTCTGCTGACTCATGTACCTCCAGCAGCAGGCCATTTCATTATATTATGTTCCGTTCAGAAAACACACACTTATATACTGAATGGAATCGTGCACACAGCTACCGCCAAGTCTTATTTTGAGCTACCTTAAAAATGACAATTGCACCGTCTAAACCTCTTCCCATATTATCAGTACTGTAATGGTAGATGCACAAAGAAAAGTGAAAAATAAAACACACTACCTGTCTGCTTTCAGATATTTTTGTGCATTATAAAAAATTGCATTTCAACACAATCTTACTCTTTTTACAGAAATAAATGGAAATTGCACAGTAACAACATTATATGTAACAAAATAAGAGAGCTGCGAGAACATATTCAATTTGCAACATTAAACATGATGATAAAACACTGGAATTCCCTATTCTACTCTGACTGAATAGTTTCGCACACACACACACTGTCCCCGCACCCTGCAATATAATTACCAAGCCTGTCCAGCATGTGAAATTCTTCAGCTGGTTGCCTTCTGGAAGTGGTTCAACGCTCCCTCTTAAATCACCCCAGCAAGGACGAGCATCTGCCGTCACTCAAACCGGGGCTTATTGACTGGAATTCCCAGTCTCTGCAGCAGTGCACTGGGATCTGCTTTTTCAATCGGGAAACTCCCCAGCCACCAGCCTGGTCTTTCTCCGAGCTTTGTAAAAATATCTTCTCCCTCTCTTCTTCCCCGAGATTCATTAGAAAAGCTCTGTTACAGCCTACCAAACGAGTTCAACCAATGAAATTCTATCATGTCCTACCCTCCTTCTCTTGAACAATGGCTTGGCTTATACAGTTGCAACTGTAACAAAACTGATTTCCTGCTTATTCAAGTCTTTGCTTCCTGCAAATAATGTGGACAGAGCACAGATAGAAACAAAGAGAAAAAAATCTGGATGCACGTTTAAGATGACTTTCAGAGCCTGTCATTTTGCACTGGAGAACACATTATATTATTAATGAGTTAGAATCATGTTAGTTCATTAATCCTCAAATGTGTCTCCTGCAACAGAGGAATTTCAGGTGAAGAAAAAAATATATTCTTTTAACTGTGAAAAAAAATTATTTGCATTTTAGATGTAGAAATCGTTTTTGACTGAAATAGCCTGTTTTCATTTACATGTCCATGTCACACTGGCAACACATGCCTTTCTGTACCACATTATAGCAATGCATCAAACCCATGCAGTGGTGCTGCATGGAAAATAAAAATTGCTAAATAATCGTCTCCAGCCCAGCCCAGGCCTCCCTATCGCTGATACCTACACCAGTGCTTCCTCCAGACAGACCCCTACTGACATCCTCTTTGTCATTCCCTCTCCAAGCCTATGGACTCCCCGACGCCCACCCCCCTAATATGGTATCTCCTTTTTCCTCATCTCACATTAATGGTGGCACCCGGTGGGAGGCCCTCCTGGCCCCCTTCCACTCCTCTAAGACGATCTTTAATGTCTACTTAAATTACACTGTCTTGGTCCGGGGCCCTCAGGCCATCCTCCTTTTTGATAGATGCTTCCTGCGCCTTACCAACTTCCTTTCCTCTCCTGCTAGCCCTACTTACCCTTCTCTGGCTCCTCTGCCTCCTCCTCTCCGGCACCCTCCGTTGTTTCTTTGGCCACCGTGCAGCCTCCTTCCTCTGCCACCTCTCTGACACTCTTCTTCCTCTCTGACTACCCTGCCAGACTACCCTGCCATCTCTTCTTTCCTCCTTTGCCTATTCTCTGGCACCTCCAACACTTCCGCAGGACGTTCCTCTGGCCTGTTTTCCTCCACGAAAGTCCTTCAAAGGTTGCAACCTGTTATACATCACTACTCTCAACTCTCGCTCCGCTGTCTAACATTCCTCACATCTGCAGGCTCCGGGAAGAGCTTGATCTGGATGTACTCTCTCACTGAGACTTGATTCAGTGCAGCTCTGTCACAAGTTTTGAAACTCTTCTTCCCCCCCGATGGCTACAAGATCCTCTCCAAACCCAGAACCAACCGTCCCGGCAGGGGTGTAGCCCTGATTTTCCCAGATCGGATCCCAGATTCTGTCATTCCAACTCAGGACGACTCCTCATTTTGAATGCCTGGTCTGCAGGCTTTTTATCTCTCCTGGCCCCTCTCACTGTGGCCACTATCTACAGGCCGTCCTCTTCCTCTCTGAGTGGGCTGACCTCTCCTCCTCCCTCCTTGTCTCCACTTCTCAACTTCTCCTCAGAGACCTGAACGTCCACCTGGATGCTACTAGCCCCTCTTTGGGACTATTTTGCAACCTCTGCGACGCTCTCGCTCTCTCTCTCTCGCTTTCTCTCACCTGACTCACTCAGGGCACACCCTGGATGTTCTGATCTCTTCAGACCCCTGCCCCTCTCACCACTCCTCTCTCTTGGAGTGACCACTTTCCAACTCTCTCCGTCTCTCTCCTGTCAAGCCGACCCCACAGTGCCACCGACCTTCTTGGTCATCCGCCCCATGAAGCATGTGTCAGTTGAGGCTTTCGCTGCTACTTTCTCTGCTCCTCCTACACCTTTGGCTGACTCACACTTTGACACAACCCTCTACAACCTTCATCTATCTGATCCTGTCATGAGGATCCGTTTGAAGCCCACATCCAAGCGCAACTCTTGGTACGATTCCGACCTCGCCACTCTTAAACGCAAGTATAGGGTGGCTGAGAGGAAGCGGAGGGCATCAGTCATGCTCTTGACAAACTGGCCTGCCGCTTGCTTCAAAGGCAGTACAGACTATGTCCTCTCTAAGAGAGAGCCTACATCCAAGCCTGTATCACTCCGGCATCTAACAACTCGGCTGAACTTTACAAAATCTGCAAGGAGCTGGCCAATCCTGTTGCAGTCTCTACCTCTCCTGTTCCCTCCCAGACCCTCTGCGCTGCCCTGGCTTCTCATTTCACCAATAAAACTTAGGCTATCCTGGCCACTCTCTCTTCCTCTACCTCCCATTCCTCCTCCTCTACCACCCCTGGCCCCTCTTAGGCCGTTTCTCCACCTTTCTCCTCCTTTCCCCTGTTCAACCCTGACAATGTTTCTAGACATGTCTGATCTATGAAAGTCTCAACCAAGCAGGTTCTCCCCTTCTCATCCAGAACCATCAAGGACCATATCAAACCCTTGCTCTAGCCTTGGCCGATTTTTGCAATCGCCCTTTTGCCACTGGAACCTCCCTCCCCCCCACCCTTTAAGCACTCCCTTGTGCACCCCCTTCTTAAGAAGCCCCCGGCCAATCCTTTATTTTCTGCTAACTATCACCCGATCTCCATCACTCATATCCTGTGCAAACTCCTGGAAAAGCTGGTCATCTCCCACCTTAATCTACATACTGAATCTGTTGGTTGTCTCCATGACGACCAGTCTGGCTTCAGAGCTGCCAGAAGTATGGAAACTGCTCTCCTGAACACCCGTGAAGACTAGCTCTCTGATCTTCACTTTAACCTTCCTTCTGTCCTCATTCTCCTTGATCTATCCTCTGCCTTCGACACGGCCAACCATGCCATCCTACGCAATCGCCTCCACAACAACCTTGATTTCACTGGTCAGGCCCTGGCCTGGTTGGTGTCATGATCTCTGCTTCCAAAAGATCAGGACTTGCCCGACTCCCTTGGAAGCAGACCCATAACCCCGGTTCCGAGTGCCAGCCAGTCCCAATTGGGACCTTTTGGACCCTGTCCTGGCGCCAGTGGCACCAGGCTCATAAAGATGCCCAGTCCAAGCGCTGGAAGCGCCGGGCTCATAATGCTTGGGTGGACTTACCTGCAGCAGACCATGCTGCTTACTTACCTGCCAGTTGAGCCTCTAATCCTCTTCTGTTTGGGACTACTTTTCCTGTTGGGTGGGGCAGGAGCCACTCCCTAGGTTCAGAACACTGGAACTCTTCTGGAAAGCAGGAACTCTTTTCTTACCTAGGCGTGGCTGTGGAAGGAGACACCTAAGCACTACAGGAGGCTATTTAAACCACACCCGATGGATGAATCTTGCTTTGCGTTATTCTGCATTCTCTGCAGCAGAACGCTCATCGTGTCTTCTGCTTCTGATCCTGGGCCTAAGGGAACAAAGGCTTACCATCCTGGAATCCAGTCTTCAGCAGCACCTGTAAAGACAAAGAAAGAACAGGTTAGCACTACGGTCTTCAGTGGCAGCACATCTCTTACCTGGTCCATCGGCTGTCACCAACGCCTCGCGCTGCATTCCGGCATCTGAAAGACAAAGGCTTACCTACTATTCGCATGCTCCGGAGGTCTTCGCACTTCATTCCGGCATCTGAAAGACAAAAGCTTACCAGCTCTTCGCACGCTCCGGAGGCCTTCAGCGCTGCATCCCGCATCTGAAAGACAAAAGAAGGTGCGTTTAAAGACATTGGGCAACTTTATTACTCACGTGCCATTACTCCTTCCCACGCCGAAGCCAGTGGGTATTCCAGCACCCTTCAGCTTCTCTAAAGCTCCGAACTTGTACCTGCAAGATAAAAGGGACAGTTAGTGCGCATCCTGAAGCAGGCTACAAGCGCTTACTTACGTGCTTACAGGCGCTTCTATTCCTCACGCGGGTTCGATCCTCAACTCTCATCAGCCCGCCATCCGCCATCGCCGGAACCCTGCAAAACAAGAGATATCATTACAAAAGACTTTTAAGACATTTGAAGTGCCCAGAACTTACCGTTCGTGCAGTTAACGACGGACAGCAGTCCTCTGAGGCCAAGAGGCCTGCACCCTTATCCAGTGAAGAAACTGGTTACGGCACCCTGCCCCGAGGCAGATGGAGAGCTCGGCGTTCACTTACCTAAGGTGAGGGTGTTAACCTTTGGGGTTCTACAGGAGAAGAGAAAGGGAAGAGGAGAGAGGCACCCAATAACCCCAGTTCATTAATCCCATATTTTCTATCTGCAGACATCTTACTCTTCGAGTCAGACATACAGTACACAGAGGTGCAGCCCAAAGAGCCAACCGTGTGTTACACATCACCTTTGAAGATACGGCATTCACCCAGTGAAGACCGGCGCCTCTGTGGGAATCGGGTGAGCGTTACAGAACGCAAAGCCTATCCCAAAACTCCCACCCAGGCGCTATGGAAACCTTGGATACCGACCAGCTAGCCCAGTTACTTGGGGAACTAAGAGCAGAAGTGCATGCAGCCTGTCAGGAAACTAATGCTCTAAGAAGGGAACTGATTATTTCCAAGGAGCGAACAGACGATCTCGCTAGACAATTGCTACAGTCACAAGCCGGACAAACTCCGTTACCCGCATCAGGGGCAAATCTTCCTTCAACATCCTCTGCGAACCCAGTGCAGATCAACCTACCTGGGAATGTACCTCTGGCTCCGCCCGAACGATTTTCTGGTGACCCAAAGAGGTTTGCAGTATTTATTAATCAGTGCCGGTTGCACTTCTTATGCCGGCCAGCAGCCTTTCCAACTGATCAAGCTAAGGTAGCTTTCGTGCTTTCGTACCTTAGTGGCAATGCGGCAGACTGGTCGATCCCTCTAGTTAATCAAGATGATCCGGTTCTCCATGATTTTCAAGCTTTTCAGCTCAGTATGGAAAAACTGTTTGCAAGACATTCACAGGGGCAGGCCTTGGACAATGAGCTCCTTTCATTGCGACAGGGTAATCAAGACCTTTTGGCTTATATTGCGTCTTTCAACAGACTGATAGTGGAAACTCGATGGCCTGAGGACAAAAGGATTACGCTGTTTTATAGAGGTCTACGTGGAGAGCTCAAAGATGTGTTAGCCCAAGTAGTGAATCCCCCGCAAGACTGTTCGGACTATATTGACTTAGTCATTCAAATTGACCACAGACTGCAGAACAAGAAGGCCGATTGTTCCAAGTTTGATGCTCGAGTATTTTCCAAACCACCAACTCCTACCAAAGGAGTAGACTCCGGGGAACCCATGCAAATAGGGGGCCTGAAAGGACCACTAACACAAAAGGAGCGGGAAAGGAGAAAACAGCTGCAATTATGCCTCTATTGCGGAAACCCGGGGCACTTTCTTCGAGACTGTCCGGTGAAACCAGCCAAGAAGGCAGTAGGAGCTGCAGTTACCAGGGTCACAAACTCTGAGCAGGGAAACAACCTCGCCCGACAAGAATAGAGGTCCTCTTGCCGAGCGTTAAAACCAGTTCCGTGACCTCGCATTTCGTGATACCTATGGTCCTCATTAGCCCTGAACATCCGGATCGATTACATGCGATTGAAGCTTACGTCGACAGCGGTGCCATCGGCAATTATGTGGATCATGAAATGGTTTTGAGGATGAATCTGACTCTTTGTCCAAAGGCTGTAAAGGACGTCATTACTACGGTGGATGGTACGGAGATAGCCTCCGGACCAGTAACGCATACCACCCAAGAAGTGACGCTAGTAAGTCAAGCTGGACACCATGAGAAGATCGTGTTCTATGTGATCGAGGCCCCTCAGTTCCACATTATTCTAGGAATTCCTTGGTTAGAGAAGCACAATCCTCAGATCGATTGGCGAGCAAGAACGGTTCAGTTTCCAGAATGTGTCTCTACTTGTCACCCTCAAGCTGGTGTTGCACTGGCAGCAATTTCCTCGGAGGCTCCTCAGTTACCTCCTGAATACCTAGAATTCCAAGATGTTTTCCGGAAGGATCAGGCTAACTCTCTACCTCCTCATAGGTCTTATGACTGCCAGATAGACCTGATACCTGGATCTACTCCTCCTTGTAGTAGAATTTATGCCCTCACCGAGCCTGAGAATCTTCACCTCCGACAATACCTGGATCAATACCTAGCGAATGGGTTTATTCGTCCTTCCAAGTCCCCTGCTTCCTCAGCTTTGTTCTTCGTTCCAAAAAAAGAAGGGGACCTTAGAACTTGTATAGATTATCGCGCCCTGAACCAGATCACCGTTAAGAATAGATATCCGTTACCTTTGATCCCTGAACTCCTGGACCAAGTCAGAAAAGCATGCATATATACAAAGCTGGATCTTAGAGGAGCCTCCCACTTGGTACGAGTAAAAGAGGGCGATGAATGGAAGACGGCCTTCCGCACCAAGTATGGGCTATTTGAATATCAGGTCATGCCCTTCGGACTTTGCAATGCCCCGGCCGCCTTTCAATATTTTATGAACGATGTCCTCAGAGAGCTCATAGATGTGTGTGTTGTTGTTTACATTGACGACATCCTCGTTTATTCTTCATCGGAAACTGAACATCGGAAACACGTAAAAATGGTCCTCGAGAGATTGCGTCAACACAAACTTTTCGCTAAGTTGGAAAAATGTGTTTTCAACGTGACTGAGGTTGAATTCTTGGGATTCATATTATCACCTAGCGGAGTGCGTATGGATTCAAAGAAGGTTGATGCAATTCTCAAATGGCCATCGCCATCCTCCGTAAAAGGTGTTCAAAGCATGTTGGGCTTCGCTAACTTTTTTACCGCAGGTTTATCCCCCAATTCTCTCGAATAGTCCAGCCCATCACCGCCTTGTTAAAGAAAAACAAAAGTTTTGAATGGTCTACCGAGGCGGAACAAGCTTTCCAGAATTTGAAGACTCGATTTATCTCTGCACCGATCTTAAAACATCCTCGCCCAGAACTCCCCTACATCGTTGAAACTGATGCTTCGAGCCTTGCCATGGGGGCAGTTCTATCACAAAAGGACCCAGTAACCAATCAGTTGCATCCTGTGGCATTTTGGTCCCGCAAATTCTCGCCTCCTGAAATCAATTACACTATTACTGATAAGGAACTTCTAGCTATCAAGTCCGCCTTTAAGGCTTGGCGGCATTATCTTCTGGGGGCCCGACACACCGTTACTGTGATTACAGATCACCGAAACCTGCAATATTTGAAAACCGCAAAAGCTCAATCCTCTAGGCAACTCCGTTGGGCACTATTCTTTGCCGAGTTTGACTTCATAATTACCTATCGACCTGGTACAAAAAACGGTAAAGCTGATGCCCTTTCTCGGATGGGAGTGGAAGAACATTTGATCAATCCTAAACCTGTACCTATCATTCCCGAACAAAGAATTCTAGGTGTAATCGCCACACAATCCATAGAGGAAGTTAAGGATAAAGCCAGGCTACTGGTAACTCCAGCAGACATACAGAATTGGCATCTGCAGGGAAAGGACTTTACGGTGAAGGACAACCTATTATATTTCCAAGAACGGTTATACCTGCCCAGCACAGATTTACAGAAAAAGGTCATCTCTTGTTATCACGATTCTTTAATGGAAGGACATCCCGGTATGACCAAGACCTCGGAAAAGATCAAGCGCTACTTCTGGTGTCCGTCTTGGAAAAAAGATATCAGAGACTTTATAATGTCCTGTGGAGTATGCGCCCAAAACAAGAGTCAAAAGGAAAAACCAGCCGGCCTCTTACCCCCTATTGACATCCCGCCTCGCCCTTGGCATACGCTTTCTATGGACTTCATCACCGATCTACCTCCATGCTCCGGATACAATACGATCCTAGTAATCGTGGACCTATTCTCCAAGATGGCGCATTTCATTCCACTCAAAGGCTTACCAACAGCAGCAACTCTGGCCCGAGAATTTCTCAAACATCGTCCGACTGCACGGTTTTCCTTCAGTTCTAATTTCGGATCGAGGTAGTCAATTTATTTCTCATTTTTGGCGAAGTTGCTGTCGGTCGGCTGAAATTGATGAGACTTTCGACCAGCCACCACCCTCAAACCGACAGACAAACCGAGAGGACCAATCAAACTCTGGAACAGTATTTGCGCTGCATGCTACAACAAACTGAAAAAACTTGGAAAGATATCCCTTGGATAGCCGAATATGCCTACAATAACTCTGTCCACTCGGGAACTGGGAAGACCCCGTTTTTTCTTTTATACGGTAGTCACCCTCGAACCTCGGAGTTGGATCCACTCCAAGATCTTGGAACACCAGCAGTAGACCACCTGCATTCTACAATCACCCAAGCCTTTAAGGAAGCCGTTTCTCACCTTCAAAGGGCTAAAGAACAATACAAGAAAGGAGCAGACCAACATCGGAAGGAAGCCCCCCAATATCAAGTAGGAGATCAAGTCTGGTTATCCACCAAATATCTACCTCTAAAAGGACCACGCACATTCAACCCAAGATACCTTGGTCCCTTTTCCATCACTACCATAGTAAATCCAGTAGCGGTCAAGTTGGACTTGCCCCCTCACATGAAGATACATCCGGTCTTCCACGTCTCTCTATTAAAACTCGTGCAACCTCAAACCCGACTAACTACATCTCCAAAACCTATTCTAGTTGATGGAGAACTCGAGTTTGAAGTCAAAAGCATCCTGGATTCCAAGATCTCCAAATCTAAACTATTTTACCTGATTGACTGGAAAGGCTACGGTCCCCAAGAAAGATCCTGGGAACCTGCAGAATATGTCCACGCGCCTCGTCTAATCAAAAGATTTCATCGAACATTTCCTAACCAGCCCAAACCCCCGGAGAAGCCCGGTTTGGGAGGGGCCTTGAGGGGGGGTGCTGTCATGATCTCTGCTTCCAAAAGATCAGGACTTGCCCGACTCCCTTGGAAGCAGACCCATAACCCCGGTTCCGAGTGCCAGCCAGTCCCAATTGGGACCTTTTGGACCCTGTCCCGGCGCCAGTGGCACCAGGCTCATAAAGATGCCCAGTCCCAGCGCTGGAAGTGCCGGGCTCATAAAGCTTGGGTGGACTTACCTGCAGCAGACCATGCTGCTTACTTACCTGCCAGTTGAACCCCTGATCCTCTTCTGTTTGGGACTACTTTTCCTGTTGGGTGGGGCAGGAGTCACTCCCTAGGTTCAGAACACTGGAACTCTTCTGGAAAGCAGGAACTCTTTTCTTACCTAGGCGTGGCTGTGGAAGGAGACATCTAAGCACTACAGGAGGCTATTTAAACCACACCCGATGGATGAATCTTGCTTTGCGTTATTCTGCATTCTCTGCAGCAGAACGCTCATCGTGTCTTCTGCTTCTGATCCTGGGCCTAAGGGAACAAAGGCTTACCATCCTGGAATCCAGTCTTCAGCAGCACCTGTAAAGACAAAGAAAGAACAGGTTAGCACTACAGTCTTCAGTGGCAGCGCATCTCTTACCTGGTCCATCGGCTGTCACCAACGCCTCGCGCTGCATTCCGGCATCTGAAAGACAAAGGCTTACCTACTCTTCGCATGCTGCGGAGGTCTTCGCACTGCATTCCGGCATCTGAAAGACAAAGGCTTACCTACTCTTCGCATGCTGCGGAGGCCTTCGGCGCTGCATCCCGCATCTGAAAGACAAAAGAAGGTGCGTTTAAAGACATTGGGCAACTTTATTACTGACGTGCCATTACTCCTTCCCACGCCGAATCCAGTGGGTATTCCAGCACCCTTCAGCTTCTCTAAAGCTCCGAACTTGTACCTGCAAGATAAAAGGGACAGTTAGTGCGCATCGTGAAGCAGGCTACAAGCGCTTACTTACGTGCTTCCAGGCGCTTCTATTCCTCACGCGGGTTTGATCCTCAACTCTCATCAGCCCGCCATCCGCCATCGCCGGAACCCTGCAAAACAAGAGATATCATTACAAAAGACTTTTAAGACATTTGAAGTGCCCAGAACTTACCGTTCGTGCAGTTAACGACGGACAGCAGTCCTCTGAGGCCAAGAGGCCTGCACCCTTATCCAGTGAAGAAACTGGTTACGGCACCCTGCCCCGAGGCAGATGGAGAGCTCGGCGTTCACTTACCTAAGGTGAGGGTGTTAACCTTTGGGGTTCTACAGGAGAAGAGAAAGGGAAGAGGAGAGAGGCACCCAATAACCCCAGTTCATTAATCCCATATTTTCTATCTGCAGACATCTTACTCTTCGAGTCAGACATACAGTGCACAGAGGTCCAGCCCAAAGAGCCAACCGTGTGTTACACATCACCTTTGAAGATACGGCATTCACCCAGTCAAGACCGGCGCCTCTGCGGGAATCAGGTGAGCGTTACAGTTGACCACCTTTCTCACTGACCGACCCTCCCAGGTCCAACTTGGGTTTTCCTCTCTTCGATCTCTTTCTACTTGTGGTGTTCCCCAGGGAGCTAACCTTTCATGCTGCCTTTTCACCACTACCTGGCACCTCTTACCCACTGCATTGCCACATTCCGCTCTAACTTTCAGTGCGGATGACACCCAGCTCTCCTTCAGGCTCCCCTCAGTTCTGCTCCTTCTCACATACCAGACTGTCTGGGCTGCAATTCAGGAATGGTGTGCTGCCTTAATGCCAGTAAGACTGAGATCCTCCTCATCTGGACACCTGCTCCCTCCTTTCCTCTCTCTCTCTCTGGCCTCCCACACTGGGCCCTCTTCCTGTGAGGCTAGGAATCCTGGTGTCCTCTTCGACTCCACCCTCGCCTTCTCTCCTCACATCTTCAAAGTCTCTAGAAGGCACACTATCAGCTGCACCCCCTCAGAGGTATTCTGCCTTTTCTCACTTTCCCCCAGAAGCTCAATGTCACCAGAACCATGGTCCTCTCGAGGCTGGACTATTGCAACAGCCTCTTTCGGAATCTGTCTTTCTATACTCTTCGACTGTTACAACTTATCCAGAACAGGACTGCAAGACTCGTCCTTGGTCACGAGCCCAGGGATCGTATCTCTCCAGCTCTGAAATCTCTGCACTGGCTCCCTGTGGCTGCAAGGATCAAGTTCAAGACCCTTTGCATCGTCCATGTGACTTTCTGGGGCCTGGGCTGCACTACCTCCAATGTTCTCTTCCTAAACATCTTCCTTCTCGAGCCCTCCACTTATCCACCTCCAACTCTTTGAGGATCAGACGATTTTCCAAGCAGAGAGTTGGGGTTAGATCTCTTTCCTCGGCTGGAGCCTCCCTCTGGAGCAGCCTCCCTGCCTCTAAAACCTGAGCAGAACCTCCTCTGGTTCTGGAAAGTGCGAAACCAGAAGGTGTCTCGCGCATTAGTCCCTGGGGGATCTGTAATCCAGGTGGTGAGGACATGGCCATTGTTTTTGGAGCTCCCGTTCCTGGGGGTGAACCAGCGCGGGAGGATCACCTGGGTGAAGGTTCTTCGGGGGCATAGGAGTGGGCCGCCGGATGGCGAGACGTGGATTTCCCTTCGGTGTCCACACCTTTTCCCCATCCTATCAGAAAGGATATGTAGGAACTCTAACCCCCCGTACCCCCGCCCACTTTCCTACACAAACACTTTCAGACAGACAGCCTGCTCTGGGAGAAAACAGACTAACACGCGAGCAGGATAACCGACGTGTTCCAATACAATGGTCAAGGTAGGTCAGGCTATTACTTCCATTAAGCTTCCCCACACAGATAAAAGGTGGAGCACAAAAGCGCACTCTGAGCGATGCCACATGTACATGAGGAAACAGCAGTTTCGAGACGGCAGCTGAACGAGGGAAGGAAGATGGCAAAACGGGAGGGGGATCACAAGGAGGGAAGTTCCGTTGACCTTTCCGACAAGAAACTGTAACTTTTAAGAGCCCTCGCTATTAGAAAGCGTAAGATCAGGAAACCAGGCTGAATAATCCTGTATTGGGTGTCGGAGATACCCAGGGCCCTCCGGCATCACTAATCAAGGCAGTGAGAAGTAGCAGCCACCGTGGTACCGTCCTTGGATCTAAGAACAAAGCAGCATCGGTGAATCAACACAGCCGGTGAGTTGGGAGACTGATAAAAGACCGGTCTGTGTTGAAGCCACGGTTGCAGGCTGCAACATTGTATGGCAAGCGCTAGAATTGATGCTTTTATAACACATGTAATAAAAGACCCAAGAAAGGTTGAACTGCTGATGAGTGTTTGAACTTTGAAGAGACTTTCATACGATACCTTTGACGGAGTGGTCCGGCACCCCGTGGGTGCTCAATCGAAGGTCTCTGTAAGGTGTAGAGCTTCAAAGAGGTCGATTTTGATATACTAAAACAAGTTTGGAAAATGAGATAAAATTGGTCAGAGCCCGGCAGAATGTTTGTGTTAAAGTGGGTCTGAGCACGGCAGGCGGGGATCCGGGATGAACGGTGAATCACCAGAGAAGTTGTGCATATGAGAATCCTGAAGCGAAAGGAACTTTGAATGTTTGTCACATCAGGCCCTCTGAAATAAGAGACCTTTGAATGGCAAAGAGACTAACATTTTGAACTGCATCCTTGTGCTAGAAAAGCCAGAGTGTGTGCGAAACTCGAATCTGCTGCCTTGTTCCATGCTGAAAACATGGGGAAGGGAAGCTATCAGCTCAACTATCATGACATTTCTTGAACATTCTTCTTTCTTTTGTATAATATTGTTTTCCACACCATTTGTATTTAGAAGTAAGGATTGGCAATAGGTTTATTAGTATAGGCCCTTTTTTTATTTTGACCAGACTCTACTAGGACTGCATTTTTTATTTGCTGGTCGCAGCTTGCTCCCATTTTTTAGATGCCGTTTCTAAAACCCAATTGAAGTGCAATATGTGAGCTATGATCACTTGTCTGTCTTCACTGTTTGATACCATGCCTTCCTTACAGGAAGCGACTCTAGACTTTCCTTTTCGCTTCCGCTTTCTCTCTTCCTTGCTGATGTCCCTGACTGCTCTGCACACTGGTCACCTGGCCACCCACTGAAACTCTGGCCCAGGCTCCTGCATGTCCAGTTGCCCTTGCACTGCCTCTGGGCTGTCCCAGCACTGAAGGATTTGTATCTGCAACCCTGCAGTCGCTGGTCTCTCTGCACTTATGAGGCACACCCCAGCAACACTTATTGAGCTACCAGCACTCCCCTCCCCACCCACCCCCGCCCCCCGCACCCCTGTCTGGCATGTCTCTCCTCCCTGCACTTGCGCGATCTGAATGACACAAGGCCTAGTAAGATCGTTGTTTTGGCCTTATTCTGTCCCCCCTCCTTGTTTTGTCGCGCCTAGAAACACTTGTGTACAGGCGCGTTATAAATGACTTATCATATATATCATATCAATGATGTAGTAGAGCTCTTGGAAAATTTTTGTTTTTTGTTTATGACAAAGCCAATCTCTTTCAGTTCTATGCAATAGTGTCATAAGCATTTTGCGACAGCGTTGAATGAAAGGGGGCCGGTAACAGGAAGCTGCATTCCAAGTATTTCTTGGTGTTCCATCATATGCCCAGCCTTTTTAAATTTAGATATTTAAATACAATGTCAATGGACACATTTCATTTTGGATATCTTTTAATTTTAATGACTGTTCTTATTTGCTTCATTGACCTTTTTGATGATGTTGCCAAAGTGTTATTTTTGATTGTCTACATAATGTGGTTGTTCTCTATGAAGTGCTGTGATTCTCCCTCAAGCAAGTTGCATGTTCTGTTGCTTCAAAACACAATGATTGGCTGATAACCCCAACATATAAATATTTTAAGATGCACTTTTGTCAAATAAATGAGACATATTTGGTACAAAACTTGTATGATGTGACATAACCAAGGATGATGGTGGGGATGGGGTGAGGTCCTTATTGCCAATATCTCCCTCACCTTTATTCTACAACTCTCCCATCCAGACCAGCAATCTGCTTAAATGTTTGCAGTGGGTCTAAAGCTTTCTTATAGCCCTCCACTCGCCCAACCTAGAGCAGGTGGAGTGGGCCAATTGAAAAAGTGGCGGTGCAGTAGAGCCTTATGGATTGTGTCCCAAGAGGAGCCAAAAGATGGTGGTCACCACAGGACAGCTAGCAATACTGGGGAGTGTGCTGGCACTGTTGGTGGGTTGGTAGGCAAACAGATTTGTCAGCCTTTGTTGCGGGCATATGGCAAGGAAATGAATTGGCTGTGGATGCCCATGGAGACTATAGGTCCTCTGATACAGGGGCTAGTGAGGGGTCATCCTGAACAAGGAGGAAGGCCTGTACCAATGTGAACTGTAGAGTTACAACAGCTCCTGTTGGGACTTGTGACCCATGGTCCTGTGACTTCAGATTGCATTGGCGTAGTTATAGTCAATGTAGCTAGGAGCAGGTCCGTTCCAGGGAGGTACTCTGTCTGGTTTGGCAGTGATGTTCTAGTTGTTGTGAAGAACTGGCATAGCTAAAATAGGGCTATCCAACCTATTAACTTGTGCTTCAGCTGACCAATGCGAGCACCGAAAGAAACTGAAGACTAGAACAAAAATGCTAGGTCGTGAGAAGGTCTGATTAAACCTTGGATGCAGAGCAAGACATTTTGCAGTCACTAGTCTATCTCAAACAATTTAGGAAAATGATGTAATACAAAATAAAGACCTTCTAAATTAACATGAGAACAGCTTTGGTTAACTCAAAGAAGGAGAAATTGATGCACTGGAAGAAGGAGCCAATTTAGCATTGGATGACCTAACCAAATATCTCTCCCAAATACAAAAATGCCACAAAGGATCTACTTTCTAGATTGTGAGAGACTAGAAAACGGGTTGTATAAAGATCCTAACATGCCTCATATCACTGATGAGGGGCTAACGAACATGGAGGGTGGGGCAAATGGTGTTCAATATCTGTTTCAGACAATCATAAAGGACGGTGGAGGATTCAGCATGCAAATTGATTGAGCTAAGTGACGATTTGGGCTGTATGGAGTTTATCGCTTCTGTTCTCTTTTGCATTCGGTGGGCTAAATAGCACAAACGTTTCGGTGGATGGGGCAGTTGGAGGAGAGAACTGAAACGGTTGAACACTGAAATAAATTGCGGTGCCACTATGAAGAGTACCAAATCTGATCGAGCCTTGTGTCCACCCCTTAACCGTAACCAGGTGCATATATTGTTAAATGGCAATTAAGATTTGGACGTGTGGCAATTTTCACTAGCAGATTTTCTGTCCACACTTAACAGAGTAAGGGAATAGAAAGAGAAATGTTAAAGCAGACCAACTCGAAAATGTCTGAATGCTGGAGGGGGTGTTCCTTAAAAGGTTACTGTGCGCATATGGTGGGGTTCTGTGGGGTGTGGTGGGCCGAAAGGAGTCGTTGGAAACCTCAAGTACATTTGTACTAATTATTAAAGGCTTATCTCTTCCAATGACTAAAGGGAATACCCTACCTATCAAAAGAAAGTAAAGGTGCTCTTCGGATGTCAGGAAGTCTAAAGTAGCGGTCCTCCTTCCAAGCTAACCCTATCTGACAGTACCACTAAATGGAACTGAAGTAAACTAGGCCAAGCAAATGTCTCTTCTTCCCTTGCTCTTCGCCTTATCCAAGTTTCTTGTTATACTCTACATTTCTTAGTATAGTCCATTCTGTTAGTCTTTCTTGAATAGATTTTGTAGTTGTTCAAGACAACCTTTGGTTCTTGATCTTTGTATGGTCCTCTCTTGTTAGTTGTTTTCCCTACTATTGTTTCTCCTTTTCTTGGTATCACATGTACATTCTTCAGTCTTTCTGTTTATGCTATTGAGAATTATCCTTTTTCCTTTTAGGCTTTCTTTGTTGTACTCTCTCTGATGCTCAGGTTTCTTCTATCCTCTTCAATTTTGAGCCTTATCTTTCCTTTCTCGTTATATGCACTACGCTTCAACTTTGCATATATAGGATTCTTGCCCTTCTCCCAGGGGTTCTGTTCCCACTCTCAATTCCCCACATTGGGTGTTTAAATCCCGCTCATTACTTGTTCTGAGTTATCCTTTTCACCCACTTTGAGTCTGCATATATAGGGTGTTTGCCCTTCTTCCCAGGGATTCCGTTCTGTGATGAATCGGATGCACTCATCAGTGTTTTCCCGGCAGTGACCTACTCCCATGTGGACAGGGGATGGCAGCCACTACCTGAACCTGACCCTGGGGGCGGTTGCATGAGGGAAGATCACATGGGGGGGGGGGGATGGGGAGGTGGGGGGAAGTCAACCTCTGGGGAGATATCCTGACTTCATCGGATGAGATGCAGTATCGTCCATTTGCCCATGAGAAAGTCCCCCTGACACCCAATCCCCTAATGGCCTATTGCCATACATCTGCCCCCCCCTTAGGTAAAGCAGAGAAACCTTTTCCCAACACCCTTCAGTCACACCTCCCATTTTTTGTCTAAAAAGTTAAAGCTCCAAGAATACCTAGTTCAGTTCTAGTTCCCCTTCATATATAGAACTGGTTTTTCATATGGCACCATTGAGAGAGATTTTCCAAATGCTATGCATCAATGGCCTCCAATATCCACAACTACCTAAGTACTTGGACGAGGAGGATGAAGGAAATGGTCCTAAGCAGAAAGAGTCTCAAGCTCAATGAGCGTGCTAGTTGTTTTCCTTACTCCCCATTGCACGGGACATTTAAAGATGGAAGCCAAACTATGAACAACGGTTCAGGAGAAGACGTTGCTTCTCCCACAGAAGCGTGCGGAAGCTAGTCTCCACAGTTTGGCAGAGCCAAGGGGCTTGCCAGCAGAGAAGGAAAGTAGCGTTGCGAGAGCAGGACGTGCCGTGGAGACGCCAGGAACCATGAGAGGATCCCCAGGTGTTTGTCAGCTGGATGTTGCAGCATTGCCCTCAGCAGAGCCTGAAGGGAAGGGGGAGTGCAGGAGCGGAGCCGCAAGAGAAATGGAGAAACGTCGGAGCAACCCACAGTGGGAAGCAAACGTCAAAGCAGTGCTGCGAACGCGACCAAAGACACTACAGAGCCAGTGAGTCAGCCCAAGAGAAGTGGGGACCCCGGGGTGTTTCGGTGACGGCGCAAAATCCAGTTTAAACATTGTGAACCTGCAGAGACAGAAACAATAAGAAGATTGTTTGCTTGTCAAAAAGGCAGAGTACAAATGCGAACCCCCAATACCATATGATTGCATGGAGTGCGGATGTGGGGAACGTTTTAAAAGTAACATTGAAGCAGATAAAACTACTGAACCAAAAACAGTATATACTGTTTTGCATGTAAAGAGAAATCCTGGCAGGCGAGTCCACTCCTGGCAGTCGGAAGTGCATTAAGAATCCTGGCAGGGGAGTACTAGGCAAATTGCAATCCTATAACAAGTATCAAGAAAGACAGCGTTTGTTCAACAAAGAAGGAACCTTTTGTTAAAGAAGGACTTTAAAAGCTAAAGAGCTTTGTACCGAACAGGATTGTTGTGGGACAAGAAAGACACATAGAACTGTTAGACCAAGAGACATTGTTATTCGGTGAAGAATACAGGGGAAGCGTGAGAATCCTGAAGGCACTCTCATAACTACTCCCCAGTGATCTCGGGTCGCCAGGGCGAAGGGTCGGTGGGTATCCACGCGTAGAACCTAATATGGGGGTCTAACACCCGAATCATCCCTTAGTCGTCATGTTAGCAGATTCTGATTCAGGTGAATTCAGGGGGAAGGGCCAGGGATCACCTGGGTGGAGGGTACTTGGGGTTTGGGTAGAATGGGCCAGACAGTGAGACATGGTATTTTCCCTAGGACTGACTTACCCTAACTTCCCTCTGATGAGAGCGAGATGCTGTCCGTGTGGAGACTCAAAGGCAGCTGAAGCTGCAGGAGTAGGGGAGACGCACTACACGTGTTGTGTGAAGCCGAGAAGGGAATTCGGGACGTGCCCGATGAGCGTGGCGATATTTTTACCCACTACAGAGCAGGTGAGCAGGAGCAACAGGAGCTGCTCCTGGGGAGAAGTGTGGTGCCGGTGAGTGTCGGAGGACACAGGAAGACGGGAGCGCTCCCAGGGAACCCCGCAGGCAAGTAACGGTCCAAGTGAATATGAACTAAATTAAATACTGAATTTAAACTGTAATTGAGTATATTGAACACCAAACTGAATGGAAAATACTATTTGAATAAGATCACGCAACGTTTAATACTGAACAAACATTTTGAGTTAAACAGACCTATGGAATGTCAGACTGTAAGCAGCACTGTGGGCAAAACAAAAGCATATTTAACAATCGGTGTGAGAAAGGACCATAAGGCTATGGTAAAGCAAACGACTGATGCAGAAAAGTGTTTATATTAACCAAAGAGAATACAAGTGTCAGAAGCCCTAGGTAGAAGAGCCTGAAAAGGGGCCAAGGGAACTCATGGTTGCACGACCTGTGATGGTGGACCGTGTGGTCTTGACACCTGTGCCTAGACCAGGGAGTTCCCCACTGTGAAGATCACAGATATCGCCAATCAAGTCGAGGAGAAAAAGGGTTCCTGGTTGCGTGACCTGTGATGGGTGAACTGGGTGGTCTGACAACTGCGCCTCGACCAGAGAACCCTAAATGATAACAAGTAAAGAACATTGGAATTGAGGTACGAAGAACTTTGAAACAACTGGTGAAGCAAGCCAGAAGGTGGGTCAAGTGGACCTATTGTTTTTTTGTATTGAACATTGAGCAGATGAAATCTTGGGGAAGGGAACCCTGAGAGGTGAAAGAACTGAGAAACACTGTCTTGAGGAAAGGGAACCTCACAACCTCCTTTTTGGTGTGAACTGTACTGTATTGAACTTGGGGAAGGGAACCTCAAGATCTGCCGGGACATTGTTGAAACAGACAGCTATTGGAGCTCTGTGAAACTTTGGATAGGGACCCAAGAAGAACTTTGAGCCAAGAACAGCTAAATCTTTACTTTTGAGCACTTTTTTTGGTTGGCTAAGAAGAATCCCACACCATGTTATTTTTAGATGTGCGGGCAAGCATAGGATTTTGACACAGACAGACCTTTGATTTGGACTTGCAGACATAGACTACCTTTCGTTTTCTTTGGGCAGGAGAAATCCCTACCATAGTTATAGGGCAAGTTAGGCCTTACGCTATCCTGATATTGAAATAAAACATTTGTTGAATCTTGAAATCTGTTGTCTGTGTCATCTCTTGATATCATGCCTGTCTCTTTGAAGGGAATCACCCTCTGGACCCAAGGCCTTTTCATCTTGGGGAACATTTACGTTGGAGCTGTTCTATTTTTATTTATGAATACTTTAATCCGGTTAAAGACATTTCCCTTCGCGCTTTGTTTTGTTTGCAGTGCGAGTATCAGGATAGAAAGTTTGGACACAAGGACGGCTTTTGATTTCTGACATCCTGAAGCAGACAGATCATATTTATTTTTGGTTATAGGTAGGGAACCTTTTTTCTTATAGCACGGTCAGAGAAGTATTTTCCTAACCCTTTTATGTTAATAAGTCTTCAGCTACAAACATGACAACTTTGTCTGACTTTTTCTGACCCCTTGCAGTTCCCAGTCTTAGTTCCCCATATGGGTTGTTTAAATCTCTTATCAGTAGTTGTTCCATTTCCCTTCTTCTCTGGGCTCTTTAACAATATTTCATTCTCAACACTGGGGCGAGTTTCTGTTTTCATATACTCTCAGTCTTTCTTTACCAGATTATTTATTATGTGTTGCCTTCTATGTTCACAGCTCCAGTCATTCAACTCTCTGGTTGTGGTTTCGTCCTTGATATTGGGATGGGTTTCTTCATGTAAATGATACCCCGGCTGTCTCCTGCTGTCCCAAATTACCCCGGTACCTTTCATGATTTGGGGAAGGGTTGGAGGGCACGGCTCTCGCTCGGGTATTGCTTATCGCGCTCTTTGCTGTTCTTTGGTCTCCTGTTCTCGGTTCGGCGTCGGACGTCTCCCATCTGCATACGCTGGTGCTCGGAAGGCGTTCAGACTGCCTGTAATGGTAGTCTCAGCACTGTTCTTTGGGCCTCCTGCCCACCACTCTGCATGCGTGGTTGCACCACTACCAAGTACGTTTTCCTTCTCTTCTGGTTCCTACCACTTTACTTGTGGTCCTGTACACCGGGACTCCGGCCTCTCGCAATATACTGGTCTGCTTCTTTGAATCTTGCGGTCTCTGTGATGTGCCTTGTCTCTGCCTCCACAAGGCATGAGGAGTTCAGGGGGCTTCCTCTGTGTATCAGACTCTCCTTTCCTCCTCCTCCTCCTCCTCCTGCTCTGACTTGTAGTTAAACACTGTCAGAAACCTGAAGGGGTCTCTCTAGTTAGCCCCCGGGGATCTTTCATCCAGGTGGCCAGGACATGGCCATCAATATTGGATCCAGTTCCTGGGGGTGAACCAGTGAGGGAGGATCCCCTGGATGGGATGGGTCTTCGGCGGGGTTGGAGTGGGACACCGACGGGTGAGACGCGGTATACCCCTTCCTTTGACACCTTCCCCCCCACCCCCTCTTCTCACGTAGTACATTCAAAACCACTGCCTCCCCCACTGCCCCTTTTCCAACACAAACACTTTGGAATTGATCCAAATCACACACACCTGACAGCCCTTTCCCTTCCCCACAGGGATAAAAGATGGAGCCTGAGAGCACAGTACGAACACGGCAGACAGCACGACAAGACAGCTAATCAAGCGCAACAGTTCAAGAGAAGGAGAAAGGCGGTAGGAATGGAGAGGGTGGCGAGGAGAGAAATGACCTTGCCCTTTTCATCCCAGACCCGAGGAACATTTGTGTAAGAGAGCCCAAGACCGCAAATAATAGCACAAGTGTCTTGCAGCAGTGAGAAACCTGAGGTTGTTCTCCCGTGTATGGCCCTGAAATCCCTTATACAGGTGGCCAGGACACAGCCATCTGCATTCCCAACCTGATCGGACAAAACACCATGATTCCCACAATCCTCTTTGTTCATGTCACGAACCCCGCTATTCCACTTACCCCGCAAACCCTGCCAATCCCGTCCCTTTGTCATCTTTCGAAACCCCAATCTCCTCTGACCGAATACTACCATTCCCACAATCCCCTATGTTCTGTTCTGCATCCCGGTAATTCTTGTCCATTTCACAAACCTTCCCCATCCTACCCCGTAGCACACTCAGGAACTCTACTACCCTCCTTTTCCACCCTGAACACTTTCTCACATTTTGACAGATGACCGACTTGTAAATTGCCTGTTTACCTGACATGTACCAACAAAAGGGTCCGGCGAAGTCAGGCAATTCATTTAAATTACACCCCCCAACACCCCTGACGGCCCTTTTTAATTTTTTTTCCCCCCCACAGGGATAAAAGGTGGAGCAAGAGAGCACGAGCATGGCAGACAGCATGACTAGACGGCTATCACGTGGTAGTTCAAACGAAGGAGAAAGGCAGCAGGAATCGAGAGGGTGCAGAGGCGAGAAATGATCTTGCCCTTTTCGTCCCAGACCCGCTGAACCTTTGTGGAAGAGAGCCTAATACCGCAAACAATAGCACAAGTGTCTTGCACCAGATGTCAACGGTACGTGGGGCAAGCTTCTGTGGATAAGCAGGAGAGAGGGAAGCTCCTGCGCCCGTGGTACCGGCCTTGACTCCAAGAAAGCCAAGCAGTTCATCACAGCCGGTGAGTCAAGGGGAGATTCGATAACAACCGGCTGTGTTGAGTGAGGGAATGACCCTAAGTGGCAAGTTTGAACCAAGTTCAAGGAACTGTAAAAGTATTCAGGGGAGACCAGCGACAGAAGGAAACCGGCACCACGTGGGTGCTAACTTGAGTGACTCTGGTCGAGCACCATATGAGAGAAACTACAGATACCAGAAGGCCATAGGAGAGCCAGCGAAATAGGTCAAAGTGGTCATACTGAGGGTCACGCAAAATCCCTGTACAATCGAAAGACTTTGATCTACAAACTGTTGAGAGCCACAGTAATCCCGGTGAAGGGAGGTTAAGACTCGAGAGGGGTTGGAGCCCGGCAGAGGGGGATCCAAGGGAGAAAAGTTGTTACCCCTAGTAGCAGAAAAGTGAAAACGGAAGTTAAGAAACTGCATGAATGAACCCGAAGAGGAGAAGCCAGAGATGAAGCTATCGCCCAAGTACTAGCAGTCGAGCGAGAGGTCCGAGCCCGGCAGAGCGAGATCCAGGGGTGAAGCCATCACCTGAGTACCACCAGTCAAGAGGGGTGCGAGCCCGACCAAGGGAGATCCAGGGGTGAAGCTATCATCCAAACTTCAAGTAAGAAAAGAACTGTGATATATTGTGGAATAAGATACTTGAAGGGTCAGTGCCGAGAAGAGGGGGACCCAGGGGTGGAACCATCACCCTATCTGAACTGTGGATTACAATTGAGAAGGGTTAGCACCCCAGAAGAGGGGGAACCCAGGGGTTATCCTTTATCACCCTAAAGGAACGTTTTTTGTTTTGTTATTTGAACACGTCAGGCCCCGAAGGCAACAGCCTTTTAAAGGAAATAAGACTTGTCCATCGGTCCTGAGAACTGCCATTACGCCAATAAGCGGGAGCGAGGGAAGCTCCCGCGCCAGTGATACTGGCCTGGACTCCAATGAAGAGGAAAGCCAAGCATTTCATCACAGCTGGTGAGTCGTGGCGAGAACCGATAAAAACCTGGCTGTGTTAATTGAGAATCGCAAAGTGGCAAATTTGAACCATTTTCAATGAATTATAAAAGAACTGTGAAAGTATTAAGGGGATACCAGCTGCAGATGGAAACTGGTACCACGTCGGTGCTAACTCCACAGACTCTGGTCGATTCCCCATCTGAGCGAAACTACAAATACCAGAAGGCCGTAGGAGAGCCACCGAAATAAGTCAGTGGTCATACTGAGGGTCAAGCAAAATATGTATACAATCAAAAGACTTTGATCTACAAACTGAGTGAAAGAAAGGGACGTGAATCCCACAGTAAGTGGAAACAAGGGAAGCGATTCCCAAGAGGGGCAAAGTCTAAAAAAGTCCCAGGGAACAGTATCTTGACAAAAGTGAACCCGGCCGAGGGATGTCCGCTGGCACTGTTTAAAAAGACATTAAGATTTGTGACGAAAGAAAAAAGGAAAAGCCATAGTGAACCCGACCGATGGAGGCTAAGATGATTCGAAAGGGGTCAGCGCCCGAAGAGGGGAACACAAGGGTGGAAAATCCTCCCCCTAAGTGAAACCAAGAAACAAACTTTCATTTGATAAAGGAACTTTTTGTTTTATTATTTTGAAGACAACAGGTCCTCGAAGGCAAGAGACTTCCATCGACTGCCATGATAGCTGAAAGCTGGACTGTCGTCTCGTGCTGGGAAAGCTCGAGAGTGTGCTGTGCTCCACGATCGCACCTTATTTCGTGCTCAAAACGCAGGAAGGGAGACCCAGGCTTTCTTTTCTTGAGAACTATCCCACACCCTTTTTGTATTAGTTGTGGCAATAGGTTTCTTGGTATAGGCCCTTTCATTTGACACAACACCACTAGGACTGCCTTATTTTTCATTTGATGGTTGACACTTGCTCCCATTTTAGATTTAGGTTTGGATTAGGCGTTTTTCCAACCTGCATACAGCATTCATTATTCAAAAAACACCCTTGAACTGTTATCGCTTGTGTCTGTCTTACTTGTTGCCACCATGAGTTCTTTACAATGCATATCTCGAGTTAAAGGGATATTTTCCTTATTTTCTTCTGTCAGATTTCTTTCTACATTGCCTTCAGCCAAACATGAAGCCTCCATAGTGTTCTCCATGGAAGACCATCCCATATACGCAGCTGTTGTAGTTTCCTCATGGAGTTCCTCACAGCAGGGTTTGACATTGAGGGTAGCTGGGATCTATTTAGCTCTTGCTTCTAGCCTAGGAGAGCCTGGTTAACTTAAAACCAATTGCTTCCATGAGCTACCTTGGGCTGCCCAGGCCAGTTGGTGCCATGCAAACATGCATATGTGACATTAACTTGGAATATGCTTATAAATGAGATTTAGGGCACATCTAGTACAGATTTAAACATAATGAATTCTACAAAATGGACAAAGGTTGGTGTGCATCGCATGTGGAAGTCATTTTGTGGTGCACTGGGTACTTGCTCCTGGTTGCCCTGTGGTAGCGCCTGCCTATTGAGTGATACCCGACACCCAGGAGCTAGTTTAGCTCCTGCTCATTGAATCTTAATTTTGAACCCTGTTGCTGGAACTGGAGTTCTTGTCCCCCAATGGGGCTGTGGAGAAACCTCTCCCGGCCAGGTCCCACTTGACTCAACCCGACCACTAGTGAGGGTCTAGCAAAGCGGATTCACCTCCCTAGCCTTACAGGGGGAGTCTCCCGCCTTGGGGAGAAGTGGCGAATATCTGCGATTCGTCACATAGGGTAGGACATTTCCAAAAGCAAATCCTACCAACCATTATCAAACCTGTTTACTACATAATTGCAAGCAGCCCGTTGTACAGCTTGTAAGGTGAACCTGGAACAAGTTGGTCACAGAAAGCTGTCCAAATGACAGAGCATTTTAGCAGCAAATTGTTAAACTCTACCCTACTGAGCAAATCCATGACTCAACCACCATATGTTGCTAAAGAGAGTGTGGAAGATCCTACCAGTGAGAAAAATGATTTCTGCAGCCACTCACTGGTTGATTGCCTTGAATTCTGTATTGATCTTTCTTTCTGGTGTCAGTGCTTAATTATTAGAATTGTACAGGCTTTGAAAGCGTTTGCTGGGCTTTATGTGCTTGTACTTGGAGGATAGGATATCAAATTGAAATTGCTTAATGTAATGACCCTTGTTAGGAAACTTTGTAAAGGAATGGTTCGCCCAAAAATTTTTATTGCAAAAAAAGATGGGCAATAATAAAAAGATTGGCAATTTTTTTTTAAATTAAGTCCCTATGTAAAATTTTTAGCAATTGAAGCAAAAAAATTACAAAAGGAAGCACATGGGGGCATCCATTTTGTGAAATCGATGCCCGCCTGTGCTCGCTTCTGCGGCACGAATGAAGGAAAAGCCAGCCAGCTGTAGTAAACAAAAGGTACCACTGGGTGGCGTTTCCTTCATTGGTGCCGGGACTCGGAGGACGCAGACCGGAGGCTACAGGCAGAAAAGCTGCAGCTGGCTGGCTTTTCCTTCATTGGTGCCGCAGAAGCGAGCACAGACGGGCATCCATTTCACAAAATGGATGCCCCCATGTGCTTGCTTGTAAATTTTGAGCTTCAATTGCTCCAAATTTTAAATAGGGACTTAAAAAAATAGATGGGCAATAATTTTAAAAAAAAAAAGTGCCAATCTTTTTTTTGCAATAAATTTATTTGGGCGAACCATTCATTTAACTATTCTGATGCACAATGCTCTGGTTAGCAGTTCTATACCGATCAAATTGCATGTTTTACCCTTTAAAACTAAGCCCAGTTACCACCTGAAGTGTATGATGTACTTTTATGACCCGGATCTGCCTCACCTGACAAACAGTCTAATCATGGAATTACTGGTGTGCAAAATAAGTGCGCTACATTCTATTGACCAAGTTTTACATGCAGGTCTCTTAAATGGATGCAGAAACAGAAGAGGTTTGCAGTCTATGACATAACTGGCAGACTTTTTTTTCTCAGATTGTATTACTTTTTTCTTTTCCAAATAGGTTACGGGTGGAGCAGCAAATTCCATCGATTAAGGGTACTCTGGCATTACAGACCATAATGCGATACATTGGAAAAGATGCCTCACTCTCCCTTAAGAAGAAGCTAGAGGTAAAAAGCTCATACCTTACATGAAACCCTTTGCTGGGAAAGAATTTCTATTTGCTGCTTTTCTATCACAGACTTCAATGGGTCACCCTTTCTTCTTGCTTTGTTTTGACCCCTGGCCTGATTTTTTGGCAGCAAATAAAGCCTTCTGCTTTACTTCTCCTTTTTGCTCATTTTTATGGGGAAACTGATCAGTCCAAAAGACTATCGGTACTGAGGGACTGTGTTTCTCTTAGTGAATTTCTTGTATTCCAACACTAAATGTAAGTCTCAAATCATAATCTTAGGTGATTTTTAACCTTGGTCTTGACGACCCCAAAGACGCTAGAGCGTCTTCCCACGAGGAAACCATTTCTGAGCTAGGATTTACTCATTGCATTACCAGCCCAACTCACAACAAAGGCTGCACACTCTATTGGTTAGCGGATTGTAATTGTAATATCAAGGTACTGGCTAATACACCATACGCGTGGACTGACCACCATCTAATCACCTTCACCATAGATATAGCTACACCACAATGTACAAAGCTCAAGCATCAACGACAAGAGGTAAACGTACTCTCACGGTAGAAAAATTGTTACCACTATTACGTCCTACAACGCACCCCACTAATACCTTCTCAGACCGATCGGATCTAGTGAATCTCTACAATGACACCATCCTTAACGCTATTAAGAAGATAGCCCCACTCAAATTACAGAAATCTAAGCCCTGTGCCCACATCAATAAATGGTATAGACCACATCTAAAGACTCTCAGGAAAGAGAAACTTTCAGCGGAAACTGGGGAAAAAGTCCCCATCTAAACAAAATAAAGATCTCTTCATCGCAGCATCATTTAATTATGAAATGGCCATTGTCCAGGCAAAAAAGATAACTATAATGACCGAATAGCTTAAAAGAACTGGAATCACCTGCACCCATACCAGACTCCTGTACAAAAGAGTATACCCTATGGTGCACCAATATACAGCATGCCTTACAAGACAAAATTACTCTGCTACTTAACAAAATCTCCATGAAGAAAATTGATAATGCCATACCACAAGACCCGCCACCGACCTCTAACTCTGATCTCCCACAATTCAGCTTCAAACCACTATCTACCAAAGAAGTAAATAATATCATGCTTAAACTCAAACCCTCCAACTGCAAGGGCGACGTCTGCCCGACTACGCTCATTAAGGAGGTGGCCACTGCACTCGCTCCCTTTATCACTTATTAACACATCTTTTGACACCAGTTCTGTTCCCACTAACTTGAAAGATGCCTTGGTACGCCAAGTGTAGCAGTGGCTACATGATAAACAAGGGAATGTACCCTTTCTTTTAGACGTAAATGTTGATTGATCCTGCTTAGGTATCTTTTCAGCTTTCACTAGTCTGTCACGAAGGTCCGAGCCACGTTTGTACACCATCGTAGGTGGTTTTGGGAATAGCTTCAAGAGAATGGGATCATGGTGAAGGATTGCCCAATTCTTGTGTATGATTTTCTTAATGTGGTAACTCTGTCTAGAGTACTTGGAGATCTGTGGGAGAGCTCCTCCCTCCTTCTTCGGTTTAGGAATGAGCAGTTGTTCTTTGGAGACTTGAGAGGCTTGTTCATGAGCCTCATGTAGCACTCCTTCTGGGTAACCTCTGTTGGTAAATATATCTGTAAGTGCAGTGCATTCTATTGAGAAGTCCTCTGAATCTGAAATAATCCTCTTCAAACGTAAAATTTGGCTATATGGTAAACTTTCCATCATTGCTTTTGAACCGTATGAACCTTTGAATCACTCTGAATCCCCAATATGGAAACATCGTGGATTGCCATCAGCCCTCAATGGGGAAGTGCAGCAGTAGCAACGGTACTATGAATAGCAGGAGAAGTGGCTTTTAACCAGTTTGACAGAATGCTAGGTGAGGGACTAGAATACGTAGTGGAAACTGATCAATATCCTAAGACACTGTTTGGTTGTAACCATAACAACAGCAGCACCTGTACAGGGCTCTCGAAGAAGGACAGGAACGCACTAGTGTTCTACGGTACGTGATGCCGTAACATTGTATATGTAGACCCGCACCTGACTTCCCACATAGTATGCTACTTTGTTGCAGATGAACGTAGCGAGAACATTGAGTGAAGCAGCGACTTGCGATCTTGGCATAGCGTCGGGTAAGTTATTGCTTGAAGGAACTCGGACTGGAAGCGTATTTACTACAATGAAAGTAGGGGCATTCTAGTTATATGTTGCAAGACTTTGTAATGTGCATCCGCATAGACGAAGAGGGGATTGAATATGCGATTTTATTGAATTATAGATGCGAGACATTGCAAACTGATTTCTGAATGCAACTCCTTGTGGGGTTGACTAATTACTGCACTTTGAGAACTTTTCCTTATCCATCCACTTCCACATCATCCGTATTAACCGTGATTGTGCACTCAGCTGAACAGTTGAGTGTGTTTTATTCACAGCGCAGTATATCTTCTGAAATGAATGTTCCAATCTAAAGAAACCAAATTGTGCTGTCTATATGCAGGAGTCCTCAAGTTGTAGAGACTAACAATAAGTACTGGTCAGTACATTTGAAGTCGAACTGTGTGGAAGTGCATTTGATGAGCGATTTCGTATCGCAGCCTCAGTAGTTGAATATGTTAACCGACCGGACCTCTGATTCTGCCAGAATAAGACACAGGTATGACTTATGCTATGGTACATAATTCTTTGGTGAAGAGACTTCTGGGATAATAGTGACTATACATCAGCAAAATAGTTGTGACCACTATGGGGTCTTTTGGAGTTGTTTAAAAAGACGTTAACTTTTTCCCACCGTAGAGTTTTGGTTAGAGTTTGTGTTTAGGTGCATGACTGAGTATTCACAATAGCCAACAAGTCCAGATATATTTATCCGTCTATATACATTAATATATGAATATTGTATATCTTACCTATTAGGCGAAAGGTTACAATGATTTGTGAAACATTTGAAAAATGGTGACGTGTATACCTTGGACTCAGACTGATGTACATGTGTTAATCCTGTTTACATTTTATATCCCTGAATGGTTTCTTTGTTTTTTTCCAGATTCTTTTGCTCCGGAAGTAGGGGTGTATACGCCGAAATGCGTTGTGCTTCAAAAAACTGTACAATCAATATTTCCTTCGCTTGTTGGAGGGGAGAAATTGTTTTGTAAAATTGAGAATTTTGTTTCTTTGAATTTACGAGTATCAAGCTTACTGTATGAATTTGTGCAACGGAAGAACATTTAGTCAAAACAAAATATTTGAGCGAAAGTAATTGACTGTCTTTTCAGTTTATTGGTGTGCAGGGGACGGGAGTGTCTCGGTTTAGACACTATTCTTGAGCTTGAGTAAACTCAACCATGTTGGCCTTCTGGTCATGTAATGTTTGACCACAGCCTGACCTGCTTTAAAGTTTTCTGAAGCTTCTGTCATTATGTGTGTCATTCTCCTTCGGAGAACTAACGCATAGTTATTGACTCTCACTGGCTTGTGGGAAGGAACTCTCTCCAACCCTTCCTTGATTAGGGCCAATGGACCTCTAACCGGATGACCATAGAGGAGCTCAAAGAGGCTGAAGCCAACCCCTTCCTGAGGGACTTCTCTATAAGCAAAGAGGAGGCATGGCAGTAGAAGGTCCCACTTTCTTCTAAGGGGTTCTTCTAAAGCACCTATCATGCTCTTCATAGTTCTATTAAACCTCTCTGCCAACCCATTGGTTTGGAGATGGTAGGCTGTTGAGAACTTGTAGGTCACTTCCACAGTCTTTCCACATGGCTTGCATGTAGTGGGACATAAAATTGGCCCCCCTGTCTGAGATAACCTCCTTTGGAAAACCTAGCCTGGTAAAAATACCCAGGAGGGCCTTAGCCACTGCCTAAGCAGTAACAGTTCTCATAGTTATAGCTTCAGGATACCGGGTAGCATGGTCTACAACCAATATAAATTGATTGCTTGAAGATGTGGGAGGGTCTAGGGGACCAACAATGTACATCCCTACCCTCTCAAAAGAAACTCCCACCACTGGGAGAGGCAACAAGGGTGACACGTTCTTGACTCCACTCTTGCCAGAAGTCTGACAGCTTCTACAGAATGTATCTACATCAGACCCAATCTTAGGCCAGTAGAAATAGAGAAATCCTTTCATTGGTCTTCTTAAAAAAGTGACCAGCTGAAGGAATCTCATGGGATAATTGTAGAAACTGACGTCTCAACTTCTGAGGCACTACAAGTCTTCTGTAGTACCCTGATGTAGACTCAATAGGCTCACTGTAAAAGAGGCCATCCTCCCAATACAGCCTGTGCTTCCCTGGCTCTTGCCCATCCAGCTAGGAAGCTGCCTGTTGGTGAAGTCCTTCAAGAGTAGGACACTCTTTGACCTCTGCTGAAGTCTGCCCTACAGGGGAACCTTCTGCAAGCAAATTCTGCAGCTCTGGATGGTCTTTAGGATCCAAATTCCCAACAGGGGGAAGGGCTTCTTCCAGTTTTGTTTCACCAGTAACTGGTTCAACAACCTCTGGGTGGTCCTCCCACTCAGCCTCAGCTGGTGGAGTGGTCACAGATGTGACCTTGGACTGTCCTCTCGGGGATGTCCTGGTTTTGTGCACTGGGGTGATACTTTTCCTCTTTCCTGAAACCTTGGGTTTCCCCTTTGATTCATTCTTTTTTTTTTTTAAACTTTGGTTTTATTAACATTTTCTTAGACAAACAGTGGGGCATCAAGCTTATTCTCATGGAATCAAATGACGGGCCCGAAGGCTTCTGCCCCCCCACCCCCACCACCCCAATGCAGTCCCACCCCCCTAACCCAAAAGAACAAAAACCCCACATCGGGGCTTTGAGCTGCAAGCTTTTCTAGTCTGGAGCTTAGAAGCGAGCGTGAGCGTTGACTTCTCGTATGGTTGTTGTTCGTCTGCCGATTCCCGGGCCATGGGCGCCCACACCTTTCCCAGTTCCACGTTACGGATCAATGGACATCCCATCCCCAGGTCTGTTGCACCCCGTACCAGTTCGCCTGGAAGGAGGCCGGGACATTGTTCACCATTGCCGTCAGTTTGTCCATCAAGAACATATTTTTGACCTTCTTTTGCCATTCCACCTTGGAGGGAGTTTCTGGGCTCTTCCATTTTTGGGCGAGGGCAACTCTACCCGCTCGTAGCATTGTTTCCCACATTCTTGGATACCTCAATGTGTCCGTGTCCTCTGGGGGGAGGCCCAGCAGCATGGTCAGAGGGTTCTGGGGGAGCATTTCCTCAGAGATTTCAGCGATCCAGCCCCTTACCTCCTCCCAATATGCCTGTACCTTCGGGCAGTACCACCACATGTGTGCCCTCGAACCCTCCTGATCGCAGCCCCTTGGGCATGCTGGGGACACCCCGGGGAACATTTTTGACAACTTTGCTGGGTCTCTGTGCCATCCTTGGAGGATTTTAAAATTGTGTTCCATGTCAGCGGTAAATAAATTCCCGTGGAATGCTATTTTAAATATCCTGGACCATGCATCCTCCGAGATCTCTTCCCCCGCCAGCTCGTTCCAATAAGAGCGGAACCGCCTCCTCTCTCCCAAATTAACAGTGTTCAGAATTTTATATATCCCTGAAACCGCCCCCTTCCTGGAGGATGCTGTATCAAGGAACTTCTCAAAGGGGGACAGTTGTCTTTTCAAGTCTTGGCCCCAGGCCTGGTCACATAGGATGCCCTTCAAGCGGAGATATTCAAAAATGGATAGTGACCCCTGACCAAGGGCTTCCCTCAGTTCCTCGTATGGTAGGAATTCTCCTTCCCTGAACATCTGCCCTGCCCATTCCATTCCCAAGTCGGACCAGGACTGTGCACAGCGGAACCCCCTACTGCCCAACTTGAGGGGTTGGCTCCATAGAGAGGACATCGGGGACGGCCATGACGTTAAGTGTGCTGTCTGGGGGCCCTCCCGCCAGATCGCCCAGAGAACACCTAATGTTGGGTGGGACTTCAATCTATTCGGGATAAATTTCCGCGGGGTCCATAGGAGGTCCCGGACCTTTAGTGGATGGGCATCTATGTCCTCCAGATAGGACCAATATGTGCCCAGCCCCTCTTTCATATGTTCCAGGAGGACCCTCAACTGGGCGGCACGATAGTAGAGTTGGAAATCTGGCAGCCCGAACCCTCCCTCCTCCCTAGGTAGAGTCAGGACATTTTTTGCGGTTCTCGGTGTCCTACCCTGCCATATAAACTCACGGACCGCGTTCTGGAGGACCCTGAAGGTTTGGTCAGGGACGACCACTGGAAGCGAGGTAAAGAGATACAACAACCTTGGTAGAATGTTCATCTTGACTGCCGTCATGCGGCCATACCAGGACAAGATCATGGAGCCCCATCTCCTCAGGTCTGCCGTAATCCCCGCCATCACAGGATCGTAATTAATAGGGGCGAGTTTGGATAGGTCCCTGGGGATGAGGACACCCAGGTAACGGACAGCGGCCTTCCCCACTGCTATCCCCTCCAACCTGTCCAGGGGGTCCAGACCCGGGTCTATTGTTCTCATGGGAAGGAGGACCGATTTGGATGTGTTAATTTTGAGCCCCGAGAAGCGCCCAAATGCGGCCAACAGAGACCAGAGGGGGGGAAGCGAGCGCCGCGGGTCCACCAGGTAGGCCAGGATGTCATCTGCGAAGAGGGATAGCTTAAATTCCACCTCGCCTCTCTCGATCCCCTTGATATCTCTGTGAGCTCTGACTGCGATGGCCAGGGGTTCCATAGCTAGAACGTAGATCAGGGGGGAAAGCGGACATCCCTGCCTGGTTCCCCGTGAGAGGGAGAACGGGTCCGATAGCCTGCCATTCACCTGAACCCTCGCCTTCGGGGCCCTGTAAAGAGCGGCCACCCAGTCCCGTATCTGTGGACCAAAGCCCATTCTCTGGAGGGTGAGTGCCATGAATCTCCATTCGACCCTGTCGAACGCCTTTTCAGAGTCCAAGGATAGGACGCTCGCGTTAAGATCAGCCCTCTGGGCATGGTGGATCAAGTCTATAGTTTTTCGGATGTTGTCTGCACCCTGACGACCTCCTATGAAACCCACTTGGTCTCCGTGGACCAGTTTCGGCAGGACCCCCTCTATTCGCCTCCCAATCACCTTAGCCAAAATCTTCACATCAGTATTCAACAGGTGATATCGGGCGGTAGGAGGCACACTCCGAGGGGTCCCTACCTTCCTTGGGGAGCACCACTATGATCGCCTCCATCATGGAGTCCGGGAGAGACCCTCCCTCCAGCACTGCGTTGAACACCTTTACCAGGTACGGGGCCAGGGTGGAACGGAACCTTTTGTAGAAGGAGACTGAGTAACCATCTTCACCCGGGGAGGTACCCCCCTTCATGCCGCTAATCACTCGCTCCACCTCATCCTCGGTCACCGGGCCCTCCAACCCCTCTGCCATCTCCCTGGAAAGGGCCGGGATCTGTATAGAGTTTAGAAACCCCTCAATTTCATCCTCATCCCCATTATATTCGGATGAGTATAATTTCTCATAGTATCTGCGGAACGCCTCTCCTATGTGGGGTATATCCTGGCCTAGTTTCCCTTCCTCATTTTTAACCGCTCTCACCATTTTGCTTTTCTGGACCTCTCGCAGCTTCCAGGCCAGGATCCTGTCCGCCCTGTCCCCCTTCTCATAGTACCTCTGTCTGACCAGCTGGAGACTTCTCTCGGTTTTTTGGAGTAGGAGTTCCTTCAACTGGAGCCTATAATCGGCCAGGGCGGCCATCCTGTCACAGTCTAAGGGCTCCGCCGGGGAACCCCCTGGTTGGAATTGGGCAATTTTCTCCCTCAGGTCCCTTTCCTGGGTAGCCCTTACCCTCTTTTCCCGGGATCCTATTTTGATCAGGACTCCTCGTAAGGTGGCCTTGAAGGCGTCCCAAAGGGTGTGTAAGCCTACCTCCCCGTTGTCGTTAAACTCAAAAAATTCGGTGATGGCCTCAAGTATCTCCTGCGCTAGTACATCGTCTTTTAGAAGAAAGTCATTACATTTCCATCTCCCCCCCCGTTCACTCAGCCCTTCCCTTGCTATAGTAATCCTGACTAGATCGTGGTCAGACCAGGGGACTGGCTCCACCCCATAGCCAGATATAAATGGGGACAAGGATTCGTCCACCAGGATGTAGTCTATCCTGGAAAACGATGTATGGATTGCTGAGTAGTACGTAAAGGAGGGGGTCTCGACTCTGGGGGTTGGGACCGTGTCCACCAAGCCTAGTTCTGAGTTGACCCTCTGGAAGGTTCGGGCCATGATTTCATCCGCTGCCCTGAGGGTCTGGGGGCCTGTTCGCTTCCTGTCCCGGATTGGGTCCAGGACCATGTTAAAATCCCCACCCACCACCAGCGTGCCGTGAACAAAGAGTTGTATTTTTTCCCTCATCTCCTCCCAGAACTGTGCTTGGCCTTCGTTTGGACCGTAAATGACCGCTAGGGTGAGTGGGGCCCCCTGCAGGGTTCCCCGGACTAGCAGAAAGCGGCCCCCCGGGTCTTTCAATGTGGTATCTTTTTCAAAGTTGACTCCTCTAGCTAGTAGTATGGCCACTCCTCGTTTCTTTCCCCTGTGGGAGGCGCTGAAGACCTCCCCAATCCCACCACCCCGCAATTTGGGCTCCCTCCCCAGGGGCCAATGGGTCTCTTGCAAGAAGAGGATGTCGAGCTTGGCTCTTCGGAACTCCCTACTAACCAGGGATCGTTTCGTGGGGGAGTTTAGGCCCCGGACATTGAGGGAGCCCACACCCAGGGCCGGCAGACTCTCAGCCATGGTCAAAGTAATTTTCCCGCACTGTCAACGACTCTGTAATGCTCGTTCCCGAATGCTCCTTGAATTGTGCTCTGAACTCTCCTCTTCCCCCCACCCTTCCCCCCCGGATGGGCATGAAACAAAACCCCAACTGCCCCCCGACCCCAACTCCCAACTGAACCCCTTTAACTCTCGTGTACCCCCCCTCCCCCCTCCCCGGCGTCCAGCCAAATAGTTCCGCCAACACTGGCTTTTGGCCGAACCACCAGCCTGCCCCCTGTGGCCAGGCTAATCACCCTTAAAGCTGATCTTCTTGAGCCCCCCAAACCCTCCCACGGCTGCATTCCTTTTGTGAGACCCATATACTTGCTGTTCGTGGGGATGCAGATAGCGAATACACCTCCGACTCCTCCAAGTGCCATTTTGAGTCATAACGGATCGAGTCCGTTCTCAGTCCTCGGAACCGTTCCGAACACCCTCCTTCGCCGGAGATGGAGTATTCATTTTCCTAAATTTTCGCGACCCGGTTCTCTTTCTCCTGTCTCTCGATGGGCCGGGGTCCACGGGCTCGCCCCCCCCTGGGCCCGAAGGGCCCCTCCGGGGGCTCGTGTCCACCACGTATTCCTGGATCGCACCGCGGATGTCTTCTTCTGTGATTAGGGTAGATCTTTGGCCCATGTATTCGAATGTCAGGGAGAAGGGATAGCCCCATCTATAGCGTATCCCTTTTTCCTTTAGCAGCTGCGTGAGGGGGCGGCACATTCTCCGCTTAGCCAACGTGTATGCAGAGAGGTCCTGGTATATGGAGACCTGGGCGTTATTATAAGTGATTTCTCGGGCCTTCCTGGCCTCCTCCAGCACCTTAGTTTTTTCCGAGTAGTAATGGAACCGTGCCAAGATCGAACGGGGGCCCCCCGCTCTGCCCCCCGCCCTGTGCACTCTGTCAAATGTAGGCTCTGTGGTCATCTCCTCCGCAAACAGTAGAGTGATAATGTCCCGCACCGCTCTGGTGACGTCCCTCTCCGTTTCCCCCTCCATTTCAGGCACCCCGGAAATCCTGAGGTTGTTCCTCCTCTCCCTGTTTTCGAAATCGTCCATCTGGCGGGCTCTCTCCTCGTCCCTCTTTTCCAGGGCTTCCAACCTCAGGTTGAGTTGAATCTCTTGGGGTGCCGAGGTTGTTTGCTGCATCTCGACCTGGAGCAATCTGTCCTCAATATTTTCCACCCTCTGGTCTATTTTTTCAAACTTCTGTGCGATATCCGAACGCATGTCCCTTATTTCTTGCAAAATTGAGGCGAAGCCCCTTTCCATGGCTGAGGAGGAGGGGGCTGCGTCTTCAGACTGGGCCATGGTTCTTTTCAGGCTTGTACCTTTGTCGCCTTTTTTGCCCTCCTGGAAGCGATATTCCTGCAGTGACTCCCGCCAGCTCATCAGGTGCCTTCCCGTGGTCCACTGTCTGGGCCTCGATGTTCCCAGCGGGGAGAACGCTCTCCTAGGGACGTCCGCAGGGGGGGCCCCCTAGACCGAGGGACCGACCCCTCGGGCAGACCCGTCCCGGGGCTGTAAAACGTTGCCGGGGGGGCGGGCACACGCCCCACCGTCACCTGGTGGGGGCCTCACACCCTGTCCAGACTCCTCGTGGTGGATCGGGGCCTCTGCTGGGTGCCCTTTGGAGGGGCGCCGGGGGCCCGATAGCCCGTGCGGACAGTTTCGTGGGTTTCTTAGGTTCCGCTGGGGGGGGAGGGGGCGATCCAGAGCCAGTGCCCATCCAGCGGAGTCCCAGCCGTTCGTCCGTGGCTTGCTTTTACTGGGGGGGGAGTGGTGGGCTACCCCCGGGCGGGCACACGCCCCACCTACGACAGGCGGGGGCCTCACACCCTGGTAACCCCCCTGTCTGATGATGCTCCTGCGTTGGGGGGGTGGGGGGGGGCGGCTCTCACCTCCAGAGCGATCCGAAGGCCTGCACGCCCGCGGGGAGCGGTCCCCGGGCCTCCCGAGGTTCTGCCGCCTTCTTCTTTCGTTGGGCTTATGGCAGCCCGCGTTTGAGAATCCGGGGTGGAGGGGGGGCCTCCCACCTCGCCTCGCTCCGTCTGCCTCGTTCGGTCTTCGTGGGTGGAGGGGAAGGCACGGGTCCCCAGAGCCCGCCACGGGTCCCCGGACTCCGGGTGGGTCCCGCCGTCTCCTGTTCGAGGGAGAGTCCCCAGGCTTGTTCCGCCTGGCCGGGGCGAAGAGCGTGGGGGGGAGGGCGTGCCTCCCAGGCCCCGGCGGTGTCCTCGGGGAAACAATGCCCGTCGCGGGGGGGGGAAGGCGGGCCGGGCTATGGACCCGTCTTGCCGCGGGCGGGGCCCACCTCTCTTCCGTCTTCGTGGCCTTCCGGGCCGCGCTCCTCTCCCAGCGCAAGTCCCGAGTCCCGATCTTCCTTTTCCCGGGGGCCTCGAGAGCCGCTCCCTCGCCCCCGAGGTGCTCGGGGGGGGCGCCCGGCGAATTCGTTGGGGCGGGCCCGCCAGGGGGGGTCGGGGGGGGGCTCAATCCCTTGCCGAAGCCCAGTCACGGCGGGAGCTACGCACTTAGGCAGCCATTGCCTGTGCGCCCCCTGGTGGCCATCGCTTTGATTCATTCTTACTGGAATCAGAAGGTTGTGGCCTGGGCGTTATAGGTACTTCAGTAGCTACTCATTGAGTCGTTCAATGTTTGCTCCTTGGCCAGTCTAGTTTGCTCCTGCTTCCGTTTACTGGGAGGCCTGGGGGTGCTTGATACAACTCCAAGAGCTTTTAAGTCATTCCCCAACAGGACTCTCCCAGGCACCTTATTTCGTACACTGACAGGTATTCTTACAGTCATAGTGCACTGGATGAGAGCTGGTAGTATTGGAACCATCTGGACAGGGCCTCCAGCAAGCTTAGTGGGACCTTTGGGTGCCTTAGCAACATCCTCCGGTTTCAAAATGGTTTCATCCACCACTGTAATGCTGGGCCCAGTCTCTCTATTGGCAGGGGTCACCTGACCATTAACAACTACTCTGTCCTTGTAATATTCTTTTGTGTTATCTGGAATAGAGTTATACACATGTACATTCTGCTGTTGCCACAGACCCTGGGACGCTTGCTGAGACTCCAATGGGGTCTTTAGCCAATAGATTAAAGTTTCCTTTTGCCATATGTACTTCTCCATCAGGGGTGAAGGCTAAGGAGGCAGTGTAGACCCCTGATGGTTTACCCTGGCATCTGGGATCCCCTTTCACATGTCCAGTTGACCCACAAGCATAACATTTTCCAAATGTTTTGACAAATGGGGGCTTCTGCTGACGTCCCTCTGGTTTAGCACCAGAGGTTTTTCTAGACTGACCTGGTTTCCCATATGGCTTACCCTTCTTATGTTTGTGGCCCTCTCTTGATTGGGAGGCTTTGTAACTCTCTTGTTATATTTCTTGTTCTCCTTCCCCTCATCCTTTTTATGAGTGGCCCCAGAATCCCTGAGTGGCCCTGTTGGCAACCCACAAGTCGGTAGCCTTTGCTAGCTTCTTGGGATCAATCTCTTTTGAGTTGGGCTAGTGCTATCTCAGCTCAGGAGAGCAGGCAACAAAAAAAGATTCCAACAAAAATAGATTTCTCTTTCCTTCAAAGGAGTTCACTCTGTAATCCTTAATCCAACCATCTAACATTCACACACCCAGGTAGCCCAAGGGGTACCAACAGTCTTTTTGAGGGTCCTAAACCTCTTAAGGTACTGGAAAGGAGTTTTCCCAAATCTAGCTGTCAAAGCTAGCTTCATATTCTCATACTCCAATCTTTCAAGTTCCACCACCTCTATTGCATCAGTTGCAATCTGGGGGAGCCTAAACAAACGCCAAGGAATAAACTGATTCCCTGTGAGACCCTGAATCCCATGATTGTATTCAAAAGCACCCAACCAATCCAAAATATCAAGTTTCACATCATACATACTCACTGCTTCTTTGGGCAGGCGAGGCCTCTTTGGACTGGAAGACCTAGAGGACTCTGGGAGAGAAACATTTTCAAGAGACAATATTTTCATTTCAAGAGCATGTTGCATTCCCAATTCCCTGAGTTTGATGTCGTGATGTTTGGCTTGGGCTTGGGCATGTAACCATTTTAAATTCCAGTTGAAGTCTCATTTTCTCAAGAGACACATATTCTGGACTCTGTGATGGACCTTGTGGGGTCCAAGTGGCTAAAGGTTGAGTCAAAAGGGCAGGCTGGGGCATAGAGAGGTTCCCTTCCTGGGACTCCTCTCCCTCCTCTGATTCTTCTAAGACATTAGAGTTGGACTCTGAATTATCATCCTCATTATCAATTTCCACATTTCCTGGGTTAGGTGTGAAAGGACCACTACCCAGGCTTTGATGATTCAACAATCTTGCAATCGATTCATTTTTATTTCCTTTAACAGGGAGATTCCTGACTTTACACATTTCTTTCAGTTGATTTACTGTTAACTTCAGCCAGGAAGCCCTGATCCTTTTATCGATATTTGGCATGTTTCAATTGCTGTTCTAGTGGAGCTTAGCCTTGTGAAGGTTTTAGTTGAACAAAAGCAAAGCAAATACTTATTGTAACAACTCTACAATTGATCCTCACCGCCTGCCACCAGTGTTAGGCAGGATTTGGAGCAGTACCCTATGGGTACACTACAACAACATTGACCTCCTGGTAATAGGAACCCAAACTTTGGTATAAGTCTGTACTGCACAGGTTGGTAGTGTGGCTGAGCAGCCAGGCATATCTCAAGAGGGGTCAATGTGAGCAGTAGGGTGGTTACACAGAGATCCAGTGACAAGTATCCAAATAAACACTTATACTCAAGGTTTCATTATTAAACAATTATTAATTTATTGAAGTCAGTTTGAATAAGTCTTCTTCAGAAGGGCAATATTTAAGTAACATACAAATACACTCCAAAATACACACTCTTAAGTTTCTTTAAATCAGCAAATACCCATTGGGAATGGCACAGGGACACTTCCTACACCCTCAGGTGACTTAAATAGTTAGGCCACTGTGGACATTAATATATCAGTGTTGCATTTAGGGCAATACTGTTAAGCATGTCAAAGAAAAGGGTTATAGAATAAAACACGAGATCACACAATTATTCTGAAGCAGGCAAGTACTTTTAAAACCCCCAATGCAAAGTAAATTAACCCCACCCTGGACGTAAAGGTAAAACAAAATGTCAGAGTGTAGAAGTCATTCAGTGAACCAACCAACCATGTCAATTGGGCAAAAGTCTAGGTGAGCTGAAGCACTTCTTGCAGGGAAGTAAAAGTCTTGCACAATGTTTTAGAAGTCTTTGTAGAAAAGGTAGAATCAATGTAAGGCCACAAGCTTGGGGGGGGGGGGCTTGTGAAAGGTACAAGATGCAAGCAACTCTACAGAAGCAACCAAGACAAGTCTCAACTGACATTAAGAAAGGCTACAACAAGAGGCAAGTGCTGTTAGACTGTACAGTACCTTTGGTTAGGAGAAATGGTTCCAGCTGGCTTCTGTTCCTGTGTGGCTCTGCAGATCCTTTTGTTCCTGTGCCTCATTCGTGGGGACAAGAGGGAGGCCTTCTGGGGACTCCTGCAACACAACAGGACGATCGGCGACATACAAGGACAAACTTCTATTCAGCGGCACTTCACACTTCGCAGTTTCAGCTGCTCGCGCTTCAGCAAATAGCACCACCGCGGTCTCACGGATACCACTCTAATCATCCAGCATCTTCTGGCAGCAGGTTTATTATCCTGCCGGTTGTGGATCATGTCATCAAATATTCCGAAGCCATCCCGCTCAAAACAGTGATTACAATGTCAGTTGCTAGAGCATTGGTTAGGCATCTTTACTGGGTTTGGCTTCCCTAAAGAAGTTGCCTCTGATGGAGGCAAAACATTTATTTAGACTATATACCGGTCATGTAGATGGCTGTCACGTACATTTTCATCCTCCTGCCAGCCACAAAACAATGGTCTAATAAAGAGATATTAAATATAACTCTCAAAAGCAAGATTTGAGCTCTTGGGGAGCCCTAGCGAAGGAAGTGAGACCTTCTGCAACCATGCTTACTTTTTGCCTACAGAGAGTTTGGCTTTAGCAACATTTAGCTTATTTTTGTCAATGTGTCAGGGGGACCTTAAGCCCCCACTCCTTCTGTAACCTTGTGGTGGTGGACTTTGACCGAGGCTGTCTCGGGCCAATGACAAGCTAAAGGCTGGTCAAGCACTGGTGAAACACTGCTATGACCAGTTTTACCCTGTCAAGAACTCCTGATCATGAACCCTAAAAGGCCTATAGCTTTACAGACAAATGGACTGAAGGCTTCACTTCCCTGTAAAAGCCAGGACTGGTTCAAAAGCAAAAGGTTTGGGGTCCATAGAACTATGGAGGGGAAATTTGCCAAAAGAGAAATGTTTCCTAAAGAACTATATAGATGCTCCTTTTGTTGAGATGGCTTTCTAAAATCTGGCCTGGTGAACAGATTTTAGGAGGCCATCCTAGTCATAGTGAACAGGGGAACTCTGAGAGGATAGCCAAACCCAATGATGGTAACCGTGGAGAGTGGTGAAGACGTATGCTCAGGAGAGGTGTGTGGGATCAGAGGGCCACAATAAGTCCACACAGTCAAATACACAATGATTCTGATTGGATGGGGAAGTACAACAATACTCTGTTTATTATAGGCCCAAAACCATACTAGAAAATTCTATCAAGTGGGTAATATTACCACACAAGACTGGGTTATAAAATATAAATACAGTCACTTTTAGTTTGTAGAAATGCATACAATCCCCTTAAACATCTGAAAGGTAGGTAAGTAATTATGCTGTAAGGATGGGGAAAGGGGGAAGGGATGGGGAGAAAAGAGAGGAGGTCTGGGGAGGAGGAGCTTACCTGTGATGATGGTGGCGTCCCTGGCGCAGGAGAACTCTGACAGGGAAAAGCTGCAAGGGGAAGCCGCAGAAGGAAGACACCACACATCAGTGGTCTGCACTTTGCCACAGACATGGCAAGCAGCATAACACTGGTCCCAAGAGAAAGAAATGCAGCAGAGAATCTACGGGTCTATGCACCGTCCAGAAATAGAGGCCTTGTTAATGAACTCCCACCACAGACATTAACTGTAAAAAGCCTACCAGAAAGCCTTATCAAACTGTGACGCCAGTCGTCAGTCTTTTACTTTCTTTGCAAGATATGCTGTCAGAAAAGGGGGCAGGCTTTACAAGCCCTTTTTTGAAGCCTTCCTAAGCACTTCCCCTGCCACACCCCCTTGAGCCAGATAATTGATTGTACAGGGTGAGTATTTATTTAATTTTCATATTATTGAATTCATAGAGCGCTTTTCGCCAAAGGCGCTGAACTAAATATATTTGAAAGCAGTACAATTGCAAGAAAATGTAAACCTGCGTGAAACAGAAAAAAGCAGGCAGAATGAACGAGCAAGAGAAGATAAAAGATTAGGTTGGATTGGAAAATGCAAAGATGTGGCAGAACGAGTGAGAGGGGAAGCGAGTTCCAATGTTTGGGAGCTAGAAGAGCAAAGGAATGGAAACGAGAAGAAGCACCGGGGGTTTGGGGAACAGTTAAAAGAAGTACATTCTGTGAGTTGAGAGGAAGAGACGGAACATAAAATGAGATTAATGAAGAAAAATAAGGGGGAGCCAGTCCACGGGTACATTTTGAAGACGATTGAGAGAAAGTGGTAAAGGAGACGTGAACTAAAAGGGAGTAGTGAAATGGAGAGTCAAGAAGATGTAATAGAAGACCAAGCGCGTAAAGAAAAAAGAGACTAATTGAGGAGTTAAAAACAGAACGAAGGGGAGGAAGATGAGACCAAGCAGCACCGATGAGCAGTAATCAATGCTAGAAAAAACAAGAGAACAGAAAAGAGTTTTCGTGGCATAAAAAGTGAGATGGGGCAAGCACGACGGATGTTAGAATTTGCATAATGGCAAGAGCGAGCAATAGAAGAGATGTAAAGTGAGAAGGATCAAAAGTAATGCCCAAGTTACGCTATGTAACGGTTTGAGAGACCACCCTCAATAAAGGGAGTTCCTTCCCTCCCCAAGCTAAGTGTCGCACAATAAACGGTTAACGTTAGTCCTTTTATTCAGCGCTATCTCAGCCTCATATCATGCCCCTTAGATCTCTCCCTCTGAGCTACCAATGAGCCAAGAACCAGGCTGGTGTACATGAAATGTATTTATTTATTTGAATTCCAGCTAATAGAAATCACACTAAACTACATACGCCACCTTCTTTGTAACTCACACCAATGGATTGGGAAAAGAACACAAATCGCAATTCTTTACTTTCTACAAATTTCACTTCAAGAAATAATTAAGCTGATCAATAAACAAAAACAACTATAATATGCAATGCTGTGCAACGTCGATTTTTCTTGCGCGCTTTAAAGTTTAGCAGTTTTTTGTACAGATCTGGACAAATGCACAATTATGATTTCACCCACACTTTTGCTTTAAAATAAACACAGAGTTATTTAGCAGTATTTCAGATCCCCCCCCCCCCGACCACCTTACTTTTGTCTTTGTGGGGGAAGTCGGACAGAAAAATTGGGTTGATTTTAAGAATTTAGGATTACAGTCCCCCTCTCCCCTTAAAGGAATATGTTGGGGAAGCTGGACAGTAAAAATGGGGATGGTTTGAGAATTTCGGATTTCAGCCCCCCCCCCCCCCCCATTGGATTACCCAATTAAATTGCAGTCTGTAGTTTTCAGGGCACACCGGGAATGAGCTTTGTTAATTTTGAATTTTAACAAAAATCCCCTGTGGTGTTCTCCCAAGGGGAATTAATCACATTAATATTATTTAGTTAAAATAGGCTAAGGATCTACAGTCTTGTTCCCCCCCCCCCCAACCCTGCCCGTTATTAAGGGAATTGATTTAAGGTCAGTAGATTTCCCCCCCCACACCCCCTGCACCACCATTTTTGGTTGCAAAGGGTTCGATTCTACTTACTTAGAAAACCTCTATTTAAAGTTCAGGTAAGACAGCTGCATGTCGGAACCCTCTGGAAGGATGGAGCAGTTGTCTGGTCACTCCACTCTGAAGGATGCTCCCACCTCTGCACCATAGCAGTCAGCGTTTTCTAGGCCTCCCTAGCAATAGACGGCTCCACCCAGATGCAATCTCTTGTGATTCCTTGCAGCTGTTAGGTGCTAAGTTTCAGCAGCTCTCTCTCTTCTTCATATTGCATCCACTTAGCAGCGATGAGACACCATAAGGTTTACAATCTTGGGGAGTACCCTGTAAGAGTTCTCGCAAATAGGATTGGACAGTTGCCCTTCTCTCTCCTCCCAAATCCAGCCCCTAGCTGAGGATTGGTTTAGGAGTCTGAAGCAGACATATGGCAATTCCCATTTGCAATCGCCATTTGTTCTCATGTCAAATGTTTGGCAAAAACTAGTTGTGTCAAAAATGTTATTTAATAGTAACTGCCATAAAATATATATGTTTCTGATGCTTAATCTGCTTAGAATCACATGCTGTGAATATAGTCAGACATCCAGTGATCACTGCAGAGTATTGCATCTTGTCTTTCGAGAATCGAAAGGGGACGTCGACATGGGCGTGCCTGCAACACTATCCCTATTGTGACGTGTAGTGTACCCAAAATCCCTCATGCGTCGAGGTCCCTCAGATAGTTTTTTTCCGCCCAGCATACTGGTCGCCCTTAAGCGGAGCTCGTTCGGAGACTTTGAAAATTGTTCCATCAACCTTTGGTCGAATAGAGTATAATAATATTAAGATCACCCTAACCGTCCTTCCTTTCGACGGCTGTTCCGAATCTCCGCCGAAACCAGCAGCGAACCTTCGGACGGTGATCCAGTCGGTGCTGCCGACCACGTGGCTGGGCCTTCCAGCCGGCCTACAAAGTAGGAAGAGTTGGGTTGCGGTGGACGTTTCTGTAAAATCCCTTTCCTCCCTCTTTCCTCTTTGGTCTTCGTCACTTTCCCTATCGTCAGCTATGAAGAGGACTCCATTTAGGTTTTGCCCAATTTTCAAGGGCAAATTTCCTTACATAGATAAGCATCAATGGTGTAACCGTTGCTTGCCCCTCGATCATATCGAAGAAGGTTGTGCGGCTTGCAAGCTCCTCCGTCCTAAAACTTTGAAGGAGCGCCGTGTCAAGCAGTGGGCGGCCTTCGGGATGTCAAAGGCCGAATAATCTCCCACTGCCGCAACTGCCGAGTGCGACGAGGGCCATAGTGACTAGCATACCTCCGACCCGGAGGTCGTTTACCTTTCAACGGAGCGCTCCCACTCCATGTTGTCTGTCCCTGGCTCTGCCAGGCACTGCTCATGCACTGCTATGGGGAATAGAGACCCGACGACAAAGACGAACATTTGCAGATCACTAAGCAAACAACCCCCGGGCATTCTTCGACAAAGTCAAAGACCACCGCGTCAACGGGCACACCTGAAGTTCCGGCCTTGCCCGCCGACCGTCTGGATCGGCAGCCCTCCCTGCAGCCACAGATGCGCCTAGCGACCGGGCATTCGAAAGCAAAGGGCGCTACCAATATTCCATGTTCCGTCGAGACGCATCGTAAGAAGGCGTCTGCTGACAAGGACCCGGCTCTGCTGAAAAAGGCATCCCCGGGAGGAAAGCCCCCGGCTCTGCCAAAAAACGACAGAACTGCAGGCTGAGGCTACGCGTCTCCCGTCTGCGCAGGACGTTGCCGAAAGCATCGCGAGAATTGTTTCGGCTGACGCTCAGAGGCGGCAGTCAACGGATTTGCTGAGGCCTACTGAAAAGGACAAGAATCTGTCAAAATCCAAGGATGACCTAAGGGGGAATACCGGAACCCTCTGCCAAGCATAAGGAGAAGCACAGGGACGCGCCTCCTCTGTCGGTCCCCCGGGAGGAATTTTCAGAAGGTGAAGAAGATATTTCTTTGGCGTTGAGATGAAAATCTGGACATTTGGCGGCAGAGGAGTGTTTACAGGAGCTTCCACCTATAGACCCCTCTGGGTCTTCTGTTTGGACTAGGGAAAAATTTGAGAATTGTATGGAGAGACTTGACAGGTTTGTTACCCGCTCAGAGCTACCCACCCCCAAAAGACCACGGGAAGAAAGCCTTTTGGACCCTGTGGCTAAATTTCCAAGACTTTTTGATCCCTCTCAGGAGGAGGATGAGTACACCTACGACCTCACTGAGGAGGAAGTTCCTGCAGACACTCAGGATGAAGATCATTTTATCGATCCTGAGGACATGCATGACCCCATAGAGGGCTGGGGGGAAAACCCGGATATTGGTGACCCTCAGCCCTGGCAGTCTCCATTCCCGTCACTAGATCCTGATGCCCTGTGTTTTGATTCCCCCCCAGTCTACTTCCACTAGACGGCCCTCTCCAGTGGAAGATCAAATGACATTTAACGCCATGTTGCGCAAAGCAGCAGATCATTTCAAAATCTCCACAGATGATGCTGTTCCTGAAGCTGACTTTGTGGAGGATATTCTTAAAGAGAAGACGCCGGCCAGCCAGGCGATTCCTCTCCTCAACTCAATTAAACAGCGTCTTGCTCCCTCGTTAGCAACAACTGCACTCCCAAGAGCAGTTAATCCGAGGATAGAAAAGCTTTTTCGGCCACCCCCCCCCACTGATCCACTTTATATCAGAGTTCACTCCACCCCAGACTCTCTGCTGTTGACCACCACAAGGAAAAGAGCTGGGGTTCCCCTGTCAACCGGCGAGGCACCACCTGACAGAGTGTAAAAGACTCTACCCCTGGGAAAGAGGGACACGGCCGCAGCAGCTTTTTCTACACGTATTGCTAACAATACCACCTTGTTAGCCAGCTACGCAGCCACTCAATGGGCCTTGTTACAGGAAGGCCTGCAGGAGCTTCCTCAACTGCTACGGACTCAGCTTCTGACCACGGTAACCAAGGGCAAGCAAGTAAACCAAAGTATACTTAAGAAGACTTTGGCTGAGACAGCGAGTCGAACTTTGTCTCAGGGCACCCTCCTAAAAAGACACACGTGGCTAAGGAACTCTGGGTTCAAGCCAGAAACGCAAGCGTCACTTATTAATAAACCCTTGGAAGAATCCAACCTATTTGGGAGAGCGGTCGACGAGGCTCGCGAGACCATAAGGAAAGAGAATGACACCCTGAAGATGCTAGACCAAATCACTCAGAATCTCCACAAGGCGAGGATCTGGGTCCAGATGACTTTTTCGTGGCCAACGATTCCCTCAACACCAGTACACCTCGGTGAAACAATTGGTCCTCTCCACAGGAATTCACCCTCCCATTCCTAACCCAGCTCCCGGATGGGACCTAAACGTGGTGTTGACTATGGGGTCTCCTTTCGAGCCCATGCATAGAGCAAGTCTTCAAGATCTCACCTACAAGACTGCCTTTTTAATAGCTATTACTTCCATTAGGAGAGTAAGTGAACTACAAGCTCTCTCAGTTTTAGACCCCTTTGTAACAGTTCATAGAGATAAGGTGGTTCTGCGCACTCACCCTAGGTTTGCGCCTAAATTCATTTCAAAGTTCCATGTGAACCAATCCATAGAACTACCAATGTTCTTTCAAAATCCTTCAAACATGGGAGAAAGAAGCCTGCACACACTTGATGTATGCAGAGCAGTCATATTTTACATGGAAAGAACTCGACCACTAAGAAAGACAAATCATATTTTCGTTTCAATGGCAGCTGGTAGAGAAGGTGACCCACATCCCACACCCCCTATCTCCAGGTGGATTGTCAAATGTATCACTCTGTTTCTCTCTTGCTAAGAGAGAGAACTGCCTTTCAAGCCTAGAGCACTTTCTACTCGAGGCACTGCGGCTTCTATAGCATTCATTGCAAATGTTCCCCTCGAGTCCATTTGCAGAGCAGCAACCTGGAGTTCTGTACACACCTTTACAAATCACTATTGCCTCATTCAAGGTCTGATTCACAGGTGGGTCAAGCAGTACTAAGACATCTTTTCACTATTGTTCCTTCTCACAACCTACCTCCAACTCCGGGTACTGCTATCTAGTCTATGCACAGCATGTGATTCTAAGCAGATTAACAAGCATCAGAAGACATGCGTTCTGATGATTGAATCTGCTTGGATTCACATGCGCCCACCCTTCCTCCCCGCTCGGATGGAAGGAACATAGATGTCTTACTACGTTCTCTTTTCTGTACTCGCTCACGTTAGTCATAGGCTCCCTCAACCGTAGGGACCTCGATGTGTGAGGGATTTTGTGTACACTACACGTCATGATAGGGATAGTGATACAGGCATGCCCATGTCCACGTCCCCCTTTCGATTCTCGAAAGACCCGATGCAATATTTCGCGATGACCACTGGATGTCGGAGTATATGCACAGCATGTGCATCTAAGCAGATCAGAAATGCTTTTACGGTAAGTAATGCATGTCATATTCCGCTTCAGCTAATCGTGGGGAATTTAATAAAACAGCCAGGGCCGCACCATATTGCACGGCTGTTTGGCAATTTTCAGCCGTTTTTACCCAAAAAGCATAATGGTTAGGAACATATAATGTATTACCCATATCCCTAATTTTACCCTCCACCAGCATGCCAACTCTCATATTCGGTACATGTTATAAGCAGCCAGAAACCCATTTTAGATGGTCATTATAGTTCCCTGGATCGCAGGTGGATGACGTTTATATCACCAAAATCACCTGGAAATTATTTAACAAATTAAACATACATGTAATCAGTTCGACATGTGGTTGCTGGGAAAATGCAGCCATTTAACGTGCAAATATAAGCTTGCCGTCCTCCAGGCCATTTGCCACTCTGGGCCAGCCTGTGACCAGAATTTTTTATTAGTCTCTTTTGAAGTTGCTTGTTTGAAGTCAGTTGCAGCTCGTAAATACCTGGGATGCACCAGCTCCGCATAGAACTGCCTTCAGAGACATCAAGTCTGGTGGACACTTGGTTTTTGACACCCTTAGCAGGACACACTTTATTGTAGTTGTAAATTGCTGGTGGGGGATGTAAAAGGCAATTTTGTAGTGGGGGAGTTATTTGTGAAGTTTGCCCACCAACATGCCAAAAGGGTCTGCCTTGGCCCTAAATTAAATCTTTATGTGAGCCATGGAACAAAGTTTTTCTTTTCCCTTGTTGCCCGTATTTTGCATGTGAAGCATAATATACATTACATCTTGTTTACACGCATCATGTCTTTTCCCTGACCTCTTTATGTTGGCAGGGGAAAATGATTCACTTGTCTTGCTTTAACTTGCAAACACACATGCAAAGCCGTTTAGTGTCCGTGTTTAAATGTTTTTCATGTGAAAGGAACCTTTGAATTTCCTCTGCCTTAGTGAATTAAAATACTGATTTCCTTTGGTAATGATAGGTAGCCCTTTTCACATGACCCATCCTTGGGTTACTTGCAGAAAGCCCACTGTTTGCCTTAATAGGCTTGTTTGCCATGTGAAGTTTTTATTGTACATGCTGACAGGTCATTTCTTGTGGGCCCTTCAGTTCCATTGGTTTGGGGTCTTTGATTACACCCCACAGCTCGGATGTTGAAAAAGCAAGGGAAGATGGGGGGGGGGGAGAGAGAGAGAGACAGAGGAAGAAAGCTTAAGGCAATAGTAGAGGCAGGAAAGAACCGAACCTCCGCTTTAGAAGTGTTCAGAGCAGTTCTTTGTGGTGGGCCACCCGTTCTGAAGAAGAAAGGCATCAGGCACCAATGCAGGTTTCTTCAGGACAACATACAGAAGGAAGGAATCTAGTTCCTGCGACAGCAGGTGTGGATAGTCGCAAACAGCCCTTCTGGACAGGATCCCCCTTGGTGCTAGGAAGCTGAAACTTAACAGGAAGGCAACTTGTAGGAGGAACTGCGACCACCGAAGTTCCAGACGAAAACATGCAAAGTTGACACTTCTGGCACGGTAGCCTAATTCAAAAATAGATATGTCCTCTGGGTGGTCCAGGGATGATTCAGAAGGCTTAAAGCTACAGCAACGCGAGAAGAAGTTGAGACTGGTTGGTTCCACCAGGCCAAGGGACGAAGCCACTGCTGAGTGCCTTCTCACATCAGGTAGTCCACCATGGCTTCACCGGGACAGTTTCAGGAAATTCATCCACAGGTCTTTAGTTGACTGCACGGATACTTGGCTCTGTTGCTGAATTACTGGAATGGCTGCAGGACTACTTCTTATCCTAAATTCAGGTGAGTGATCAATCTCAGCCGTCAAGTGGCAACGATCTGCACCACTCACTCAGCCAGCAGTCGTGCAATCAGGGACCACTATGAGTTTCACTCATGCATGCACACTAGACTTTCAGGAACCAGAGTTTGTGGACTGGCACGAGACAGTCTCACCCACTTCCTGTGTCCACACACAAATGGAAAGCACTAGCCTTTCCCGGGCAAATGGATGACCTTATTAGGGATTTCCCGACCAGAGAAGGCAGGAAGGACGACAAACCATATGTTCAATGAACAAGCGAGAAACCTTGTGGCATGGCCATTTTAGGGCACTAGTCGCGTTTAGTAGCCAAACACCGTAAACTTGAATGTGCACACTAAAAATATTGTAAAAATGTAACTGCTGCCACCAGCTTGTCTTTAGGCACATATACAAGTAACCAACAATATTGCCAGTGTTAAAAGACTAGGGTGTGCACTGTTAGAAAAGTTATACAAAAAAAGAAAAAAATGAGCAAAAAGCCCAGGGACGTGTAGCTGAAGAAAGTCAGGAAAGGTAAATAACAAAATCAAGACATTTGGGTGTCCATAGAATATGAAGGGATGGTTGCCTAAAGGAGAAATCTTTCCTAACCCCTTCGCCTGCACGCACCACTCCAAAGAGCTTGGTCAGTGGACTGTTGGAAGGCCTTTCAGGACTTAAAGGATTACCTCTGCTAGGCCCTGAATACAAGAGAAAAGAAAAGTACTGTAATGTTTGAATTGGCGCCTTTATTTATTTTATGGTGAGGATGAGAATTAATCACATTATTGTTATTCACTTGATTAGATTACTTTACTTTCTGTTGTAATATTGCAAAGATATCTGTCCCTTTCTTCTCTAGGGTGTCTTTCATTCGCAAAACAGCCACTGAATCACTTGTCTTATTTGTTCAGTTGGTTTATGAAATGACGTTTTTGTATTTGTGTTAGATTGTTTTCCAATAGAATGTCCTTCATTCACAAAACACACTGAATCACTTTCCTTGTTATTCAGTTGGTTTGTGAAATAACGTCTTTTATGCTTGTCTTATGTTGTTTTCCAATAGATTTAATTTGATTGAGTATCTTACGTTCCTTTGAGTCGGAGGCTCCTCAACACGTGGTTCCAAAACTCATAAATGAGACAACTGTTAATATTGAAAAAGAACGTTTGGAAATGAACATTGTGACCTACAACAGACCTATTAGGATCTAAGCAAATGGATACAAGCAAACAAGACAAATATGTGTGTAAAAACAAGAGAAATGCTTAAAACAAATACGTAGGAAACTCCTGCGGAACTGCCAAATACTTAGACGGGTAAACACATGTTGAGCCTCCGACTCAAAGGATTGCAAGATACTCAATCAAATTAACTCTATTGGAAAACAACATAAGACAAGCATAAGAGACGTTATTTCACAAACCAACTGAACAAATAAGAAAAGTGATTCAGTGACTGTTTTGCAAATGAAATCCACCCTACAGAAGAAGGAACAGATATATTTGGAATATTACATGGAAAGTAAAGTAATCTAATCAAGTAAAGACCCATCATGTGATTAATTCTTATCCTCTACATAAAATAAAGGCGCTAATTCAAACATTGCAGTACTCTTCTTTTCTTTCATCTATTCCTAACCCTGGTCCGTCAGCCTGAGGGTAAACTGTAGTTGGAATTTCTTTAGCTGCCATCTCAGAACGACATCGCTGATAACTTGGAGCTCATCACTTACCAATTAATTCTCCAACTAATTATCAAAACATAAGGGCGCCCGTAGCCGCAGCAAGGCTGAATTTTTTTTTTCTCTTTTATAAATCCAGAATACAAGAGACCCTTTATTGTACAGACTGATGGCTCTGACCCTGGAATAGGAGCAGTCCTCTCTGTCGGATGACAAAGGCAGGGAACACCTATCTTTTATCAGCCATCAGCTTAAGGGCGGGGAGCAAACGTGGGCTAGTGTGGAAAGTGTTTTGCCATTGTGTTGGCCCTTAGGAAGCTGAAACTCTACCTCTTTGGGACTCACTTTACCATACAATCTGACCATACGCCCTTAAAATGGCTGAGCATGAAGGGAAAGATTCCACCATTTCTCATGTGGTCCACAAGCTGTCAATACTTGGACTTAAATATTGAGCATAGTCCATGTCCTCAAACATAGCAATACTGATGGGCTGCCCAGTATGTATAACAGAGTGGAACAGGAATCCCATCCAGGGGTGTAATTTGGTCCCCCTGTCCCTAGTCTGGAGGGAGTGGGGGGAGACAGAGGGCACGTGCGAATGTAAGAAATATTTTCTTTTTGCGTCTTTCTGCCCTTAGACTTCTATGGCACACCCTTTTTGTTATTGCTTTGTTTTGACTCCAGACCTGACTTTTTGGAGGTAAGTAAATCCTTCTGCTTTACTTCCCTTGGTTCATATGGGGAAACTGATCATTCCATAAGACTATGAGTACTGAGACGCTGTCTCTTAGTCAATTTCTTGTATTGTTACAATTGCAATCATCACCCAAAAGTGAAGTGTGGTTAGGATACTTTGTAAAGGTAACAAAAAAGACACTACAGAAAATGTTATAAGAATACAATGTGCCTAGGATGAACTGGTGGCAGCAGATATATATTTCTACCCTGCTTTAAACTTTTTACTTTTGTACCTTTTGCATTTACTGCAAATGGCTAATAAAGGTGGCTAGAACCCAAAGATGGCCATGCCACAAGGTATTTGCCTGTCCTGTGGCCATATTGTTCTTTGGCCATCTTGCTGCCCTCTCAGGTCCTAAACTACCATGTGATCAGCTCTTTCCCAGGGAAAGTAGCTGCTTTCCTGGGCAAAGAGGTGGTTTGTGTGTGATCCCGGATGTGGGGATTGGGACTGTCTGCTCCCAGTATACATCCTGGTGCCTGAATGTCTGTTGCTGGACAGATATTTTTACAAGTGGCTACCTATGATTGGATAGCCACTGGCAGTTTGAATGGTGCAGATCCTTACCATTGGTGGACCTGGGTGGGCTTACAGTCCAGATCTTGGATAAAAGGACTCCTGCAGCCCTTCTTCAGATTATCGCTGGAGCCAAGACCCCTACGAAGAACTGCAGTCCACTGACATCCTCAGGACGTCTCCTGCAGCTGATCAACATCCACTCCAGTGGAGCCCTGGCAAAGCCCTGCTCCTCTGCCTGATCACAAGAAATGCTTTGTCTGTGCTGCGACCTCTCCACTGGTGGGAACAACCAGTCCCAACCCCAGCTCCTCTATCTGTGCCTTCTGAGCCTTCGTAAGTGTTCCTGGACCAATCTGAATTTACCAGCTCTCTCCTAGGCTCCCTCGCTGCAGCTGCCGCCGTTCTGAGTGCCTCCTTGGAATTTGGAGGATCTTCAACATGTACAACAAGACACATGCGCCTGCATTCTAAGCGTTCTTGCATCAATGGAAGCTGTGCTGTACCCGCTTATTTTTTTCTCTCCCTGGAAGATCTCCTATTGCCGCCTGTCTGTGGTGACTCCCAATGCAATCCGTCTTCTTCACATCCTAGAGGTGTACTGAGGTCGCCTGCTTCGCAGACATCTTCATTTTTTCTTCGTTTGAGTGTTCAGATAGGTGCCATGAACCGATTCCTAAGCACTGCAACAACCAAAATGAAATCCCTTGCCATTAGTGACATCTGCACTTACAACCCATGTGCCTTCCTTGATCGGCTCAATCCAAGACTACTGTGTCCCTAATGTATTCGGGTACCTTTGCAGTCGTCTTGGGAGAATTTGGAGTTTGGGGGGGGGGGAAGAAGGGGGAATTTAAGTTAACATACCTACTCCTGCCCGCCCCACTGTTCTCCAAAGGTTACATGGGCATAAAGTCCTGTTGCTTAATCTGTCTTTGGTCAGTGGTGTCCTTGCCAAGGATCCCTTCCTAGGCCTATCTTAGTGTCTCGGACTGAGTGAGATTATTTACCTGAACTTTACTTACCTTTTTTAACTTTTCATCGTAACCACTGGGTTCGTCTAATCTCTTAGTAAACCTATCTCGCATCTCAGCCCTTCCCTCTTCGTTCTATTGTGTACTATTCTGACACGGTCTTATTCTCCCCTGTTTTTCTAACATTACTTTGCATTACCTGCAGTCTTCTTCTAGGTTCCTGTTTTGTTCTGCACCTTGTTGACTGTATTGACTTTGTGTTTGTTCTCTATGGTTATTGATATTGTGTTGCTATCCACGGTTTGTGGCATCATATTGCAATGGCCTGCATTTGTCACTTCTAGGTTCCCTGATGACCTCTGTGTTTTGCTTTTGGTCCAGTATTGCATCTGCTTTCTTTACTTCCAGGTACCCTGTTGTGCTCTTTTCTCTCTGATGTACTGCATCCGATTTGTAGGTCGTTTCTTGTTCTGTGCTGTGCCCCCCCCTTTCGTGTGTCCCCCTGTGCCTCTCTCCTGTCTGACTCCCCCCCACCCCCCCACGCCGCTGCACAACCTCCCCTCCTCCTCCCCTCCCTGGGCTCCCCTCTTCATACCCCCCTCTTTTCTACCTGCACCCCCTATAGTGCTCTGTCTCACCTATCTTTTCTACTTCTTTTCTATCGACGATCCTATCCCTTTCACTAAACCTGGCAGGGAGAAGCTCAAGAGGGACATCCAGGTCTCCAACCCAAGCCTCCCGATCGCTGATACCTATACCAGTGCTTCCTCCAGACGGACCCTTACTGTCATGCTCTTTGTCAATCCCTCTCCAGGCCTATGGACCCCTCATATGGTCTCTGTTGCCTCTCCTTTTTCCTCTTCTCTCATTAATGGTGGCACTCGGTGTGAGGCCCTCCTGGCCTCCTTCCACTCCTCTAACCCCATCATTAATGTCTACTTAAATGGCACTGTCTTGGTCCAGGGCCCTCAGGCCAATATCCTCCTCTTTCATAGACTCTTCCCGCGCCTTATCAACTTCCTTTTCTCCCCTGCTATCCCTTCAACCCCTCTCTGACTCCTCTGCCTCCTCATTTCTCTGCCACCTCTTTGGCACCCCCTGCTGCTTCTCTGGCCACCCTCTTGCCTCCCTCCTCTGCCACTCTCCCCTCTCTGACTACTCTGCTTTCTCTTCCTTCCTCCTCTGCCCAGCTTCGGGCACCTCTAACACTTCCGCAGGGTGTACTGTGGCCTGTACCCCTACCCGAAAGTCCTTCAAATTTGGCAACCTGCTCCACATCGCTACTCTCAACTCTCGCTCAGCTGTCACACTCTGACATCTGCTGTCTCCTGGAAGAGCTTGATTTGGATGTACTCGGTCTCACCGAGACTTGGTTCACGGCCAGCTATGTCACAAGTTTTCGACACTCTCCTTCCCGATGGATACAAGATCCTCTCCGAACCCAGAACCAACCGTCCCGCTGGGGGTGTAGCCTTGATTTACCCGGAGTGGATCCCTGCTTCTATCATTCCAATGCAGCACTACTCCTCCTTTTGAATGCTTGGTCTGCAGGCTCTCTAGCTCTCCTGGCCTCTCTCTCACTGTGGCCACTATCTACAGGCCGCCTGGCCAGGTTGCCCTCTTCTTATCTGGTTGGACTGACCTATCCTCCTTGCCTCTACCTCTCAACTTCTCCTCCTTGGTGACTTGAACATCTACCTGGATGCTACCAGCCCTTCTTCAGGTCTCTTCCTCTCTCCCTCTGGCCAGACTCACTCTGCAGGACACACCCTGGATGTTCTGATCTCCTCAGACCTCTCCTTCTCTAACCTTCTCTCCACTCCTCTCTCTTGGAGTGATCACTTTCTCCTTTCTCCCCACCGCTCTCTTCCCCCGCAGGTCAAGCCGACTCCAGCACTGCCATCTACTTTCTCGGTCATCTGACCCATGAAGTGTGTGTCAGTTGAGGCTTTCGCCACTACTTTCTCTCCTCCTCCTGCACCTTTGGCTGACTCACACCCTGACACAGCCCTCTCTAACCTTCATCCCTCTCTCTCAAACACTCTGGATGTCCTTGCTCCTGTCATGAGCATCCGCTTGAAGCCCAAATCCAAGTGCAACTCTTGGTATGATTCCGACCTTACCGCCATTAAATGCAAGTGTTGGGTGGCGGAGAGGAAGTGCAGGGCATCAGGCATGCACCCCCTGAGAATTTGGCCTGCCGCCTGCTCCAAAAGCAGTACAGACTACCTGTCCTCTCTAAGAAGAGAGCCTACACCCATGCCCGCATCTCTGTGGCATCTAACAACTCAGACAAACTTTTCAAAATCTGCAAGGAGCTGGCCAATCCTGCTGCAGTCTTTGCCTCTCCTGTCCCTCCCAGACACTCTGCACGGTCTTGGCCTCTGATTTCACTACTAAAACTCAGAACGTCCTGTACACCCTCTCTTCCTCTACCTCTCCTGGCCCATAGGGCATGCAAAGAACCCTGCAAACTCCGAGAGCGCTCTGTCTGACAATAGCAAAGACAGGCGTATATATTTACAAAAAACGTCATAAGAACCTACATGCTATAGGGGGCACAAGTTTGTGGGGATTGGGTGGCGACAACTAGCTATAGGTGCTGCTACGATGTGGTTTGCCGCGGCTGGAGGACGTCACTGGTTACCCTTGTGGGTTGGGCTGGGCCTGGCAGGTCAGCTGGGCTCATCCCGAAGGTGTTGTTGTGCCAACCGTGACCAGTGTCAGAGATGAATGTCTTTCCTGACTTTCTGCCCTAGGGCCACGCACACCGCAGCCATTCAACATTGCAATATTATCTTCTCTCGTAAATCTTCGAATAGGTTATTCTACAGGTTAATGCAACACAGGAGGAATGCACCTAGAGTGGGGTCTGTTAGTGATTCATCAATACATGGTAACCATCGTCCTGTATCGTAGGTTGTGAGGTTGGGTCTCGGGGCATGGGGCAGGCGGTCCGTGTTATCATGTCTTGTTAGAAGTCATTATGGATGTGTTCCTGTAATGTTGCCATAATATTGGGTGTCCCAATTTTACAGGGGCCATTAACCTAAGGTGAGCCAGTGGGTCGTGGAGCCTAAGAAAGGGCGCCTTTGGATCTGTGTTTTAAGGCCGGGGTTTACTGCTGGGTTGTAAATAATTCAGGTGGCAGGCCGTGGCCTTGGGTGCTGCGGGGGAATGTGAATGCTTGAAGCGGCTCCAGCCGAATTGGGGGAGGTTGAGCAGGGCAGCACAGGCCTCTGCTTTTTCGACTGGCAGGCTTTACTGGGGGAAGGGGAGAATGGCCTTGCATGTGCTCGCAAAGGTATTTTCCTCGTGTGTTGCAGATTTTAGGTGGAAGAGACATAAACATTCATATAATATACAATACTCATTGAGTCTTTTAAAAGCTCACGTTTTTAACATTGCTAGTGCCATCCATATGGCCAATTTGAGCACATTATTTGTACACTAAGTTTTTTAGCAACTACAACATTTTGTTATATGCCTATACATGCGCAGTAAGTGAGGTAGTAATAAGGTTGGTGGAGCACGCAGGAACAACGCGCCAATGGGACTGGCGGCAGTGGCATATGGTGCGCTTGGACCTACATATGGTGCCTTTTCATGCACCCCTTACATGAGCTCTCAATATGTTTGCATTTGTCTTCCTTTGCACTCTAGCAGCATTAGTTCAGATATGGCGCGGGACCGTGGGGTGCAGTCTTCTCAATGAAACACATAACACGAAAAAAAAAACTGGGACGCTTTTACTATTTGCGCATAGCTACAGGGATGTGGGTGCTTCATCCCTAATGTCACATGAGCACACATTCTGCCATTTTTATACATTTTACAGGTTTTTTTAGTCAGAGAGGTTGTGGAGAGAACGCTTTAATCACAGGTGGTTTGCTCATTAGTATTTGGGGACATTGCTTTTGTCAGGGGACCATTTTACAGTTTTTTTCCACCCAGGCCCTGCTGGCCGAGTCATGCTGGAAACAGCGATACACTGCGGAAGGTGAAATGTTAGTGTTGGTATCTAACACTAGCTCATGTCCGTCTGTTCGTGGGAACGGGCTCTCGGCGGATCTGCCAGAGAGCTGTAGCCACAGGGATAATTGAAACTCTCCAAGGTTGGGGGCCGCGCTGCGGTGCACAGGGCTCAAACCATCTTTATTAGACAAAATGGTTTTCGAGGCCTAGCTAAATTCAGCAGGTTTGGTCACTGTCTCAGCCAGTGGCCCATCCACCACCTGGGCCCTGGTGGCAGGGGGGACCCCTGACGAGCCATGGACCTCACCGGGGGAGAGGATGCAGGGGAGGGGGGGGTCTCTTGGACCAATCCACCCATACATTTCCCCCCTTTTGTTACTTAAGTAACGAATTCTTTAGATCCTCCAATCTCCTGCACTCTTCCTCGTCAATTATTGCGTCATCCCATGCAGGTGTGCCTTTTATGGACATCCATGCTCTGCACACCCCCCAAAGGCTCTCACCTCTCCTAGCATATTCATCTGGGGTGCAGGTCAGGTATATACATCCGCTCTCCCCTTCCAAGTCCACCCACACTTCCTCGTACCATTCCAGTATACGGGGCTCTTTAATTGTAGTATGCCACAGTTTATCTACTATATCTTTGTCGTGGTACCTGGGCACTATCTGGTATCTTGGCGTATCATATGTTCCTGTTTGTACCTGTACTTCCTGCATAGTTTGTATTGTACCGCGGGCGTTGCCCATTGTCACCATCATCATTGCACCATTCGGCACTGCGTTAGCACAACATCGAAGGCCCACCTGGCACAGGCAAAAAATAAAAAGGAGGAACACTACAGCCGGCATCAAAAATTTCAGTCTTTCCCAGCCACGATGGAACCCAGGAGAAGATATTGTCGAACCATGTGCTTTCTTCTGCTCGACCTTCCATTATCATTCTTTCTCCTAGGTTATGTACTGCTTCGATCACATGGGACAGGGAGCCGTTGTCTGCGTCTTCACAAGGTACGAAAGTGCAGCAGGCACTTCCAATTTTTCGGCAAACACCTCCGTCCATCGCTGTCAACAGGTCCAAGACATACCTGTTTTGCATGGTCATTAGCCGTAGTGCTTGCAGTTCCATTTTTATTACGTTAAACCCTTCTTCAGTATCATTTGCCAGCTGGATCAGCTCCCAACGTGTGATTTGGAGCCACTTTGCATTTGCTCGCGCCTGGATGCTTGGGATGAGTGAGGCGAAGAACGTTTCTGCAGAGCTGAATAATCGATATTTATCCGGTATCTGTGCCAGCAGTTCTGATGATGCTTTTGATATGTAGTTCGATGATCGTTTGTTTCGGGACAGCACCCCTTCCTTGTTCCCGGAAGACAGGACATATACTTGTGACTCTGCAGTTGGCTGGGCTGCACTCTGTTGAGTGTGTCCTCGCGTTTTCTTGCTCCCATCAATGTGGCTTTCCGGGATTACCATTAGTGCGGAGTGTAGGGTGGCGAATGAACAGCTGCCACCCCAGTATTGTGGGAGGTGTAGGTATGCCTGGTTGCCACATACCCAATAGGTGTCCATTAGGGCCGCTGTCCCTTTCCTCATATCTGGGATGGTGAGGGTCTTGTTACAGTTCTTGTTTGCCCCCATGGTGGTTCTCCCGTCTCCCTTGAAACACAGTTCATAGTTTAGTTCTTTCTGCAGCTTGAAGGGTTTTTCAATGGCCGTTACCCAAGTCAATTTTGAAATGTGTTCCTTCCATACTGGTGTGCATGTCTCTTCTATCTGTTGCAGTTTCTCTGGCGCCACACCCCGCAGTGCTTCAGCCTTGCACATTATTTCTTCGTCTTTCCACTTGTTGTCTGAAAGAAGTGTCCCTTGTATTATAAAAAATGGGTCCTCCAGACATACCACTCCTATTGCCTTCGGATAACAAGTCTTCTCGTTCTGCAACATTCTAAAGGTCACCTCATGTGCCTGGAAGGTGTTCTTAATTCTGCACAACGTGAGATGGAGACACTGGGCATCGACAATAGGCAACTCTTTGGGTAACAATACTTTGGGTGTACCTGAAGCATGGGGAATGAGGGAGCAGACATAACAGCTCTCATTTGTTGTTTGCTTATCCATTGCACTCATGTCCGCATACCATTTATTTGTCTGGTGGGGGTGTCGTGGGTCTTACATTTTGTCTAATCCTAACCCATAATATTCGTCATATTTCCTCCTCCCCGCCTCCATTTTCCGTCTGTTATTTCTTATTCCTTTCTCCCTCTCGCCCCCATTCGCCCAATCCTCATATAATATTTCATATCTCGCTGTCATTTCTTCATTCTCTTTCTGCTATCTAGCAGTGTGTTTTTTGTTACGAGAGCGGGCCGGCTGGTGGGGGTGTTATATAACCAGGATATAGCAGAGGGGTTACGATCATTTAAACTGCGGGCATTGTAGTTAGATACTTTTGGCGGGGAAGTTGTGCCGTTTTGCATTTTTCCCTGCAGACCTTCATTTTGCGAGATAGCAACATTAGATGGTGTCGTGTAATACCCCCATACCAGTTTAGTTCCATCCCATACCAAAAAATCACCTTATTTAGTATTTATAATTGCTGTTTCATTCGTCACATTAGTCCCGTTAATCCCTCCCCCTCGTTCATCTCGATAGAGATGAAAGCTATGAACCAATACGTAACCAGGCCAAACATAATTGTAAAGAATAATGTAATGCAAACAGACAATCCACACTCATACGAATATCTACATCTCTCAGCTAAGAATTCTCTATATCTAATAAATCTATCTGTTGCAGGCTGCCCGTTAGTTGCCATGGTAGTTCCTGTTTGAGATATAAAAGTGCATTAAGTGCATGCATGTAAGCATTTTGTTGGCACTACCAGTGCCAAGAGGTCATGGACGGGGGATATGTTTGGGTAGGGGAGGGGGGCTGGGGTGTACAGAGAAGGGAGCAGACAATATGCATATTCTTCACATTATTTTTTACACATAAATCGTTTTTTTTTTCCAATCTTCATCTTTATCGATAACCTGAAATATAATGGTTTTCGTTAACAATTTGATCCGTCGGGTACATTTCGTCCACTCACATGTTCACGTTCACTCATTATTTTCATTAGTATTGTTTGCTGTTGTCTGTGCCCCCTCATCCACCTCTTCATGTACACTATTATATGCCTTTCGCACATCCGTCAAATGTATCCAATATTTGAGCCCCTTAACTTTTACAGCCGTAGGGGTACAAAATACCACTTCATATGGTCCGTGGAACCGTGGCGCATTCCACCGGCGCACAAAGCTCCGGACATAAATGAACTCTCCTGCATCAGTTGTACCCGTGTTTCAGGTTCCGTGAGGGACTCCGTTGTGGTCCCTTCTTCCCTTGTGAATGGTGGTGAGAGCTGCTTTGATATTGCGCGCGCTGCCCTAATTAGCTTTTTCAGGTATTCTGTGAACTCATCTCCTAATATTGCGGCGCTTCTGTGCGCGTTTGAGTGTTGGCGCAGTGGGGAGTGTGCTGTGTGCAGTCGTCTCCCGGTCACGATTTCGTGCGGGGACAAATGGTGGTCCTTGCTTGGCTGATTCCTCAGCTCAAACAGCGCAAGGAGCAAACAGTAGATCCAGTTTTTCTTTAATGAGAAACACAATTTGGACAATCTCCCTTTTAACAGTCCGTTCATCTTATCTACCACGCCATTACTTTGAGGATGATAAATCGAGCACAATTTATGTTTTATTCCCAATAATGTCGTCACTTCCTTGAAGAGTTCGTTCACAAAGTGAGTGCCGTTGTCTGAGTGAATTACGTCGCAAATTCCCCAGCGCGTGAATACTTCCCTTACTAGGAACTTTGCAGCACTTTTAGCATCAGGTCGTGCACCATGGGCCTGCTTCCACCCACCTCGAGAATGGGCATACAACCACAATCGTGTAGCGTGCCCCATTACACCTTTCCCCCATATCCGCGTAGTCAATGTGCAGTTCTCTGAATGGCCCTATCGGTTTTGGAATTGTTCCCCTGAGTGTACGCAACGTCATTCCAGAGTTGTATATCTGGCACGTTGTGCACTCCATTGTCAATCTTGATATGTGCTCCTGGAGACAGGGCACGAACCAGTCGTCTGGTATCTCTGCTGCAATGTGTTGTTTGGTGTTGTGTGCTGGAAAGTGTAATTGCTGAAATGCTATTTCTAATAGTTTGACCGGCATTACTACTTTCCCTGAGTTATTTTGTCGCCATAGTAAGTCTGTTGCCGATTGGCTGCACCCTCGTTTTTCCCACATCTTTTCATCACCACTTGCTCCTTCCTGCAGCTCTAGTATTTGTGATATGGGCATCGCATTGTATCCTTCTGGGAGCTCTTTGTTTGTCTTGTGCTGTAGCATGTACTCACCTGTTTCATTTTTTGCAAAGTATGAGGCTTCCTTGGCAGCAGCGTCCGCTGCCGCGTTCCTCAAAGACACAACGTCTGTGTTGGACGTATGTGCTTGGCACTTCACTATTGCTACCACTGTTGGATCTTTTAGGGCCTCAATCAACTCCCTCAGTAGCTCTGCATGTTGCACTGGGGTCCCATCTGCTCTTCGAAACCCCCTCCGCCCCCATCTTGCTAGACCTCCATGTACTGTTGTCATGTAAGCTGAATCTGTGTATATTGTACTGCACAACCTTTAGCTGCATGTAATGCTTCTATTAGGGCAATGAGTTCTGCTGCTTGTGCTGAGAAATGTGATGGGAGGCGGTACTGCACTAGTGTCTCATACTCACCTTCTTCTAATCTCACCACTGCCAATTCCACATGTTTCTCCCCCGTGTCCATGTCAATCGATGTTGACCCATCCACAAAGTACACTTCCCCCTCGCTCAGGGCATTCTCGCACACCACCGTGTCCTCCCCTGTTTCCCCTGTATAAATCGCACAATTGTGTTCCTGCATGTCCTCCAGTGTGCATGCTTCTGTAATGAATGTTGCCGGATTCACTGTCCTGCATCGTACCACATGGATATTGGTGCTGGACAATATTATTTCATAGGCAGTTGCTCGCTGTGTGGTCCGTGTGCTTTTTGATCTCTCAAGTATAGCAAATAATGAGTGTTCCACAAACAATGTGACAGGGCATCCCATTACTATTATGGCACTTTTCTCAATGGCGAACGCGGCGGCGGCGGCGAGTGATTGCTCGCACGCAAAATGTCCTTGCATCACCGCATCCAAGGTGCCACTATAGTAAGCCAACGGTTTGTGTCCTAGGGAAGTCTTTTCTGTCAGTACAGCTGTCATGATTGTCCCTTTGCAATGTGAGAACAGGTAAAATTTGCGTTCATAGTCAGGGTTGGCGAGTACTGGAGCACTCAAAATCAATTCTTTTAGTGACTTAAATGAGGCGCTCATTTCTTCTGTCCATTCTACTTTCCTGTTCTCTTGTTGGGCCTCCTTGAGTGCTTGCAGTAAGGGTTTGGTGTACGCTGCATAATCCAATATCCATGCTCTACAGTAGTTACACATTCCCAAGAATTTCTGCATCTCCTTCACTGTTGTGGGTTCTCTTACTGATCTTATTGCTTCTACCCTGTCAGGGATTATTCTTTTTCCGTCTTTTGATATCAGCTGCCACAAGTACAGGACCTCTTTCTGACAGTATTGTAGCTTTTCCTTGTCCACCTTGTACCCCTTATTTGCCAGCAGCGACAGGAGTGGTACTGAGTCTTTTCTGCATGTTTCTTCATTCCACGCGCAGACGAGCAAATCGTCTACGTACTGAATGATTGTACTTTCAACTGATAAATTACCCAGGTCTTCGTGTAGTATGCGGTTGAATATGCTTGGGCTCTCACAGTATCCCTGTGGTAATCTACAATGTTCGTATCTCTTTCCCCCTAAGGTGAATGCCGTCGGGTATCTGCTTTCTTCTGCCAAGGGGATGGAGAAGAATGCGTTTTTCAAATCGACCACTGTGAAATGTGATGCCGTTTTTGGGATACTGCATAATATTGAAGCAGGGTTTGGGACCAAAGGGGAACTCTTTCTGTATGACATCATTTAGGGGGCGTAAATCCTGGATCATCCTCCAAGCCCCTCCCTTTGCTTTTTTGATCGGGTAGATACATGTTACATGGGGAGTTTGAAGGCACTATTATTCCCTGTGCTAATAATGCATTTATTGTCTCTTTTATCCCTTCCTCAGCTTCACGGGACAATGGATACTGCTTCACGCGGGGCAGGATTGCCCCTTGTTTGAGTTTTATGACCACTGGCGTCGCTCCATGCAACAACCCCACATCATGGGGGCCTGTTGTCCACAAATTGTCTGGCACCAGTCGCATGTCATCATCAAAAAATGACGGTGGTGTTCCCGCCACTGCCATCAACTGGATGGGAATTTGTCTAGCCTGAATCAAAATGTCACAGGGCATTGCTATTTCCATTATTATTTCGCCATCATTGTCTGAATCGGAGAAGAGATCCTCATCAGATAAGTCCCGTAGGGCAATGTTGGCGTTGATGCACAGTACAGTGCGCCATTCACATCCATCCATGTCCATCCCAATCAGTGCAATCCTTTTTGCTGATACCTGTACAGCATGCAAGTCTAACGATACCACTGACCCTGGTGCTATGTCTGGGCGCACTATTGGGCGGAAGATGAATTCTGTGGGTATTCTCCACTCCAGCTTTTTTAGCTCAGGAACTACTTGGGCCAGTGTTTTCAAACCTTCAATGAACATTCTTTCGTCCACTGGCAGGCCACGTATTTCCGGAGCAGTTGTTTGAGCCTGTACTACCAGCATTACACGTAATGGGCATATTCCTGGTGTTGAGCACACTATTCCTTTTTCTGTGAATGATATTGTCATGTTAAGTTTGCTAAGAAGGTCCCTTCCTAGCAAGTTTATTGGCGATTGTTCATAATACAGTAAGGGTGTTTTTACAGTTTTACCCCCCACTGTCGCACCCAAAGCTTCTGTGTAGGGAACTTCAATTACAGCCCCAGAGAACCTCTGCGTCTCTAACTTCCGGTTAGATAACGGAAATCGGCCCTCCCTAATACATGATTTCTCCGCTCCCGAATCCACCATGAATATGAACTGCTTGTCTCCTATCTGCGCCCCTACCAATGGTTCCTCTGCTGCATCGTAGGTTGTAGATAGAACAGGACACGCAAGTGTTCTCTGTGGGCTGTCCTATGCGGGGTGTCTCATTGCCCCTCCCCCGGTTGAACACACTCCCTGAAACTACTGATACCCCACTATAGGGGGCTGGTGCTGGGGCCCCATTTGCTGTTGTTGCGAAAGGGTTACCTGGGGCGTAGTGTATAGTGTCGTTATTCTGTGGGTGATTCTGTGTTCTGTATTGGTGTCCCTACCTTTGCTCCGGGTACCCCTGCCCTGGGTCCCTTTGTGGTTGTCCCATATGGGCTCCCCGGATGAGGATGGCCATATAGTTCTACCTCTGGAAATCCGTTGTTTGTTCTACTCCTACACTCTCTGGAAAAGTGCCCCCACCTCCCGCAGTTCCAACAACTTCCTTGTGCACCCCTGGGGCCCTGCCACCCGTTTCCTCCCATTCCCCCGTACCCTTGTCCACCCCCTCTTCGGCCCCTGTACCCACCTCGTCCCCCTCGAGGGGCCCACTCTTGCCACTGCGGACCTACACTCTGCTCGTTCCACTGCCGCTGCCCCGCTCCTGTCCAACTCGTTGCCATCCTCACTTGTATTGCTACCAGCCCCTCCTCCTCCTTATCTCCCTCCCTACTGTGTGGGAGCGCGGCTACTGCTGCGGCGACCTTCACCAGCTTTGTTTGTACTAGTTTCGCTTCGTCTGCCAATCTTCTCTGCGCCACCTCCTTTTCCCTCTTTTATTCGTTTGCAGTGGTGAACTATTATGCTCTGAATTTCGGGCCATCCTTTTGCTTCAATACCTGCTATTTTGTCAAGTGCCTTTTGCACCTCTTTTGGGAGCCCCCTCTTTATTATGAAGTAGAATAGTGATGTCGATTGATACCAGGGCGTACCCGTTTCTGCTCTCCACATCTCTTGGACCCGAAAATGTAATCCATAGCATCTTCCCCGTCGTTCATTGTACATTGCATTACTGACTGCAGATCTGGTGTATCTGGAAACGTTTCCCGCACGGCATCCCACACCCTTGCGCGTACTGTGTTAAGAGGCACCATCATGACAATCGCAGTCTAACGTTACTCCCGGGAAGCCAGCTTTTACCCATACTCTGTCAGCTTGATCCCCAACTGCTGATACTAGCAAACTCTTCACGTCACCTATTGCTAGAGGTATCCCGGCTGTGTGTTTCTCAAAGGCATATATCCACTTGCTTGCCCCTCCTGATGGCGGGGGCAATAACTTTAACAAATTGGCCTTATCCATCTGAGCCCAGGGTATGTAATTCGGCCTCCCTCCTCCCCTGTGTATTAGTGGGAGTTGTAATTTTCCCTTTGTCGTTGTATCTGTACTCACCTTCATTCCTGATTTTCCTAATGATGCCATTTTTCCCAACCTGTTCCTTAGTCGCCCTGTCCACTCTTCGTCCATCGTTCTCATTGAGCATGCGCCATCCAACCCCTCGCTTCCCCCTCCCATTGCCATACTTAGCCTTTCACTTTCTTCTAAATCATCTCCTATATCACACAGTAGCTCCTCTCTGCCTCCTGTGGTCCTTACTTCATCATCAGTACACCCCTCTCTTCCCTCTAGTTCAATTATTTGTGTCGGTTCTTCCTGTATCTCTCCTTTTTTCCACCCTTCTTCAAATGTTCTATTCTCACTCTGCGCTCTTGATGCAGGCTCTAATCTAGCGGTATTGATTGCAGTCTGCTCACATATGCTTTTTATTCTCGAGAGCTCGTCTTTGGCTATAGAGAGCCTGGATTCTAGGTCTCCTGTTAATTTCTCTATTTCCACCCTTGGTGTACTTACCTGCTCTCGCTCCCTATGACTCTCATATGGTGGGGGTGCTGTTGGCCCTTGAGTGGTAGTGGTTGTCGTTGGGGGTACATAAGTTGGGTCACTGTATCCCTCTGCGGGCACTGGCTTATTTAGTATTGGGTCCAACCTAGTTACTTCTATCGGTGGCTCCTCTTCTGGCAATACCTTGTCATCTTTTGGTATCATTAGTGGATTGTCAGTGGTAGATGGTAGATCAGTATCTAATTCCCTTATCTTAGGCGGGGGTATGTCTTCAAACAGTCTCCATAGGTCTAATATTTCTCTCCTATTGTGTAGCTGCTTCCCCTTGTATTTCAAACAAATGCATGTGGCTACCATATCTAGGACACTCTTGTCAAACGATCCCCCTTCGGGCCATATCTGAGGTAATCCCTCCCCTTCAACTCTGTGATCCACTGGTCATCATATTTCTTAATCTGTTCTGCGTACCCGGGTAGGTTCTTACAAATATGTGATAAAGGTGTTTCTGCCCCCATACTTCATACTTGCTCGATACTGATGTATCTCTATATATCTCTATATCTCAATATAAACATATCACCATGTGAGTTCACGTATTTGTCACGTATATGTCTTACTGAACGTGGGGACCTGCGTGTTTTCCCGCCACCTGTACAATATGGGAATGGCTGCGCACAGCCTCTATTCTATCCTCTTTGGGGGGCACGTACAAGAGCAAACCATCAATAACTTCGACAATTTTACCCCACAAATCAAGGAAATAAACACTCACTTTACCACATTACACTCTTCTTTGAGATATTTCTTCTGGTCACACTTACCGTAACCATACCATAATTACGCATTTCTGACCACCTTTACACACTCTTTATAACAAATATGTTCTGACACATACGATGCTTACACACCCATAAGCAGCACTCTATTCACAGCCCAGTTTGTCCTCCCTTTCCTTCCTTGCCAGCTGTCCCTCTCCGTCTTATTCTGATATATATATATTTGTCTCCTAGTTTTGGAGCAAAATTGTCTTTCTACTTAGATTATATTCTTGTGTGTGCTAACCCAGTTTTATTTTCCTGTGAACCCAAAGAGAAGAATAGAAAGAATAGCAGTCACTAATGTATTCTCCGTGTCTTCCTTTACCAGACACCTTTATCTCATTTTCTACTTCTTCATATGTTCCCAGTACTAGTCAAGCCAGCACTATGCGGCGCCGCCTTCCACCCCCTCGCGGAGCTAGGTTCCCGTCTCTTTATCTCTGTTCACCTCTTAATCCTAATGGCCATATGCGAAGAAAAAGCAAGAAAGTTTAGGATGGTCCTTACTAGACCCAAAGTGCCCCCTGTCAACCAGCCTCGTTCCCTGTCCTATATTTCTTCCCCTACTCCCTTTATGGTCGCTCGCACTCAGAACTCACGTGCCCGTCTTGAACCGAGAGTCTCCGAAACTGGGTCTGTCCAGGCAGTGTTGCCGTACGCTCAACGGTCAGCCCCGGCTCCGGCGAGCAGTACTCAAAGGGGATTTTTCAACCGGGATCCCGTATCCTCTCTGTTGAGTGCGCACTTCTGAGCGTACCGGTCGCCGTTGGCGGGCAGCCTTCCGGAACCGGCGCACCGTGCGTATCCCTTTTCGACCAGAGATTTTCATGCCAAAGGGGACGGTAGGGATATATATAATAAAAAAAATAATAATCACGCTTTCGGGGTCACCACTGAAGGCGAGCGTCCCCAGATAGCACGATCCTCCCCACAATGAGAGACAATAATGGACTCTCCCCGGATGGGAATAAGGCCAGGACAAAGTGCGGGTGAGCTTAAATGGGAGTTTATCAATCAGAATAGGGCATGCAAAGAACTCTGCAAACTCCGAGAGCGCTCTGTCTGACAATAGCAAAGACAGGCGTATATATTTACAAAAAACGTCATGAGAACCTACATGCTGTAGGGGGCACAAGTTTGTGGGGATTGGGTGGCGACGACTAGCTTTAGGTGATGCTGCGATGTAGTTTGCCGCGGCTGGAGAACGTCACTGGTTACCCTCGTGGGTTGGGCTGGGCCTGGCAGGTCAGCTGGGCTCATCCCGACGGTGTTGTTGTGCCAACCGTGACCAGTGTCAGAGATGAATGTCTTTCCTGACTTTCTGCCCTAGGGCCACACATTCAACATTGCAATATTATCTTCTCTGGTAAATCTTCCAATAGGTTACTCTACAGGTTAATGCAACACAGGAGGAATGCACCTAGAGTGGGGTCTGTTAGTGATTCATCAATACATGGTTACCATCGTCCTGTTGACCGGATATCATAGATTGTGGGGTTGGGTCTCGTGGCATGGGACAGGCGGTTCGTGTTATCATGTCTTGTTAGAAGTCATTATGGATGTGTTCCTGTAATGTTGCCATAATATTGGGTGTCCCAATTTTACAGGGGCCATTAACCTAAGGTGGGTCGTGGAGCCTAAGAAAGGGCGCCTTTGGATCTGTGTTTTAAGGCCGGGGTTTACTGCTGGGTTGTAAATAATTCAGGTGGCAGGCCGTGGGGGAATGTGAATGCTTGAAGCAGCTCCAGCCGAATTGGGGGAGGTGGAGCAGGGCAGCACAGGCCTCTGCTTTTTCGTCTGGCAGGCTTTACTGGGGGGAAAGGGGGAATGGCCTTGCATGTGCTCACAAAGGTATTTTCCTCGTGTGTTGCAGATTTTAGGTGGAAGAGACATAAACATTCATATAATATACAATACTCATTGAGTCGTTTCAAAGCTCACGTTTTTAACATTGCTAGTGCCATCCATATGGCCAATTTGAGCACATTATTTGTACACTAAAGTTTTTAGCAACTACAACATTTTGTTATATGCCTATACATGCGCAGTAAGTGAGGTAGTAATAGGGTTGGTGGAGCACGCAGGAACAACCCGCGAATGGGAGTGGCGGCAGTGGCACATGGTGACCTTGGACCTACATATGGTGCCTTTTCATGCACCCCTTGCATGAGCTCTCAATATGTTTGCATTTGTCTTCCTTTGCACTCTAGCAGCATTAGTTCAGATATGGCGCGGGACCGTGGGGTGCAGTCTTCTCAATGAAACACATAACACGAAAAAAAAAAACAGGACGCTTTTACTATTTGCGCATAGCTACAGGGATGTGGGTGCTTCATCCCTAATGTCATATGAGCACACATTCTGCCATGTTTATACATTTTACAGGTTTTTTTTAGTCAGAGAGGTTGTGGAGAGAACGCTTTAATCACAGGTGGTTTGCTCATTAGTATTTGGGGACTTTGCTTTTGTCAGGGGACCATTTTACAGTTCTTTTCCACCCAGGCCCTGCTGGCCGAGTCATGCTGGAAACAGCGATACACTGCGGAAGGTGAAATGTTACAGTGTTGGTATCTAACACTAGCTCATGTCCGTCTGTTCGTGGGAACGGGCTCTCAGCGGATCTGCCAGAGAGCTGTGGCCACATGGATAATTGAAACTCTCCAAGGGTGGGGGCCGTGCTGCGGTGCACAGGGCTCAAACCATCTTAATTAGACAAAATGGTTTTCGGGGCCTAGCTAAATTCAGCAGGTTTGGTCAATGTCTTCAGCCAGTGGCCCATCCACCACCTGGGCCCTGATGGCAGGGGGGACCCCCTGACGAGCCATGGACCTCACCGGGGGAGAGGATGCAGGGGAGGGGGGGGGGTCTCTTGGACCATACCTCCCATACACCTGGTTGACCTCCTTTCTGACTGACTGACCCTCTCTGGTCCAACTGGGGTCTTTCCTCTTTTCTATCACTCTCTCTACTTGTGGTGTTCCCCAGGCGTCTTGCCTCTCTCCCTGGCTCTTCAACCACTACCTGGCACCTCTTGCCCACTGCATCGCTACTTTCTGCTCCAATTTTCAATGTTATGCAGATGACACTCCGCTCTCTTTCATGCTCCCCTCAGCCACCACAATTTCTTCTCTCAGAACCAGACTGTCTGGCCGGAATTCAGGAATGGTGTGCCGCAAATGATCTCTGCCTTAATGCCAGTAAGACTGATATCCTCCTCGTTGGGACACCTACTCCCTCTTATCCTCTCACTCTCTCGCCGCCCACTCTGGGCCTTCTTCCTGTGAGGCTAAGAACCTTGGTGTCATTTTCGACTCCACCCTCTCCTTCTCTCCTCACATCGCTGACATCTCTAAGAAGTCAAAGTATCAGCTGCACCTCCTCAGAGGTATTCTTCCTTTTCTCACTTTAAGCTGACTCTCTCCAGAGCTCTGGTCCTCCCTAGGCTGAACTATTGCAACATCCTCTTTCTAAATCTACCGTTCTCTACTCTTCAACCTTTACAACTTACCCACAACAGTACTGTGAGCCTTGTCCTTGGCCTCAAGCCCAGAGATTGTATCTCTCCAGCTCTGAAATCTCTTCACTGGCTCCCCTTGGTTGCAAGTATCAACTTCAAGACCCTCTGAATCATCCACAAGGCTTTCTGGGGCCTGGGACCGCTACCTCCATCTTTCTCTTCCTAAACATCTTCCTTCTCGAGCTCTCCGCTCATCCACCTCCAACTCTCAGACGTTTCTCCAAGCAGAGAGTTGGGGGCAAATCTATCTCCTCAGCTGGGGCCTCCCTCTGCAACAGCCTCCCTGCCTCTCTTAAACTTGAGCAGCTCCACCTCCGGTTCCGGAAGCAGCTCAAGACCTTCCTTTTTCCTTCCGCTTTCTCTCTTCCTTTCCCCTGCTGATGCACCGGACTGCTCCGCGCACTGGTCACCTGCTCACCCTCTGAACTCGTGCCCAGGCTCCTGCATGTCCAGTTACCCTTGCACTGCCTACGGGGTCCCAAGCACTTAAGGGTCTGTATCTGCAATCCTACAGTTCCTTATCATGTACTTATGAGCCACCCGTTGGCTGCACTTGTGAGTTAACTGCACTTCCCCTCCCCTCTATCCCACACTTGCGGGATCTGAATGACACAAGGCCTAGTAAAATGGTTATTTTGTCCTCCCTCCTTGTCGTGCCCTAGAAACACTTGTGTACAGGCGCGTTATAAATGCCACAGCATATCATATATATATATTTCTGATGCTTGGTAATCTGCTTAGAATCACATGCTGTGCATAGGTCCGACATCCAGTGGTCACTGCGAAGTATTGCATCTTGTTTTTCGTAGTCGAAAAGGGACGTCGACCGGGCGTGTCTGAAATACTATCCCTATAGTGACGTGTGTTGTACCCACAATCCTCACGCGTCGAGGTCCCTCAGATTGTTTTTTTCCGCTCAGCTACTGGTCGCCTTTACGCGGAGCTCCTCGAGAGACATTGCACATTCCATCTCCTCGACCTTTGGTCGTCTTTTCCTGTTTAAAGATTTAATATATCGATCCCTCCCTCGACGCAGTGGTGAAGCTGTCTCCGCCGAGCAAGATCTTCGACGGAGGGGACGAGCGGAGGAGATCCGTCGGCGTTGCCGAACACGTGGCCTGGCCTCGCAGGCCAAATACAGTAGGGAGAGTGGGGTCGTGGGACATCTCTGATTCTTTTTCTGAGAATGCCTTTCCTTTTCCCCTTCCTTTCCCTTGGGGTAGTTATCACGCTTTATTGCCTCGGCTATGGAGAGGACACCCTTTAGGTTTTGCCCATTTTGTAAGGGCAAGTTTACTTGGAATTCACGGTGTAACCGCTGCTTGCCCCTCGATCCCGTAGAGGAGGGTTGCTCGGCTTGTCGGCTTCTAAAGCCAAAGACTCTAAAAGACCGTAGGGTCAAGAGGTGGGCGGCCTACGCTATGTCGAAGGCCGGGTCTTCACCCGCCGCTGCTACCACCGACAGTGACGAGGAACGTGATAACACGACCTCCGCTACGGAAGTCGTACACCCCTCTAAAGAGCGCTCGCGCTCTTCGTCGTCTGTCCCCGGCCCGGACGGGCTCGGCTCACGCCCTGCTTATGGGCATGAACACCCCGGCGACACGGACGCACACGATACATCACATAAGCACACAACCCATAGCTCTTCCTCGTCGAAGACGAAGAAAGCATCAGCGCCCAAGGAGACGCAGGTTATACCGGCGGCCTCCTCGGACCGTTCGGGTTCAAAGCCCCTCTCGCAACCGCAGCCGCGACCAGCGACTGGGCTTTCGGCAAATAAGGGCGCCGCCTCCAAACCATCGGCCGGCGCGCACCAGCAGAGCGCGCACGCCGCCGTAGAACGTTCGACACCCGTAACGTCCAAACCACAGCCCTCTGCTGACAAACGAGTCAGAGAGCTTGGCGAGGATCGTTGTAGCTGACGCCCAGAAGCGTACGCCGAAAGACACGTCGAGCGCTACGCAAAGGTCGAAAGACACGCCGAAAAAGCCCGAAGAAAAACCGGGACTACCCCCTTCAGTCGGGGGGACCCCCAGCACACCGGAAGGCTTTTCGGAGGGCGACGGGACACTTTCCTCAACGTTGTGGGAGAGGTCGAGCCGTTTTCAGCAAGAAAACACTAATTTTCCACCGCTAGACCGCTCAGGGGTACCCCATGAAACCATGGAAAGGCTCCATCTCTGCATGGAGAGAATGGAGAGGTTTATGAACACCCAGAACCCTCCCACTCCCAAGAGAACAAGAGAAGGGTCTCAGGAGGACCCCAGGGCCAAATACCCGAGGCAGGATACAGCCTTAGACATCCATAATGTGTATGACCTCACTGGTGAGGAACAATACTTAGAAGAGGAGGATGATTTTGTGGACAATGAAGGACAGAACCAAGAGGAAGGTCTGGAAGACAGCCCAGACATGGTAGGAGAAGGCTTCGGAGAAAATCCAGAAGAAGGACCTTCTCATCCCTGGCAATCCCCATCAGGATATTCGGACACTGATGTCCTGAACCTAAATCCTCCAGACAATTCACCTGTCGGAAACACGTCTCCCATTGACGATCAGCCCACATTCAATGCCCTGTTGCGCAGAGCAGCAGCACATTTCGAACTGGACACTGGGGAGATCTCTCCGGAAATAGACTTTGTGGAAAGAGTAATTAAGGAGAAACCCCCAGTCAGCCAGACCATTCCCCTCCTCGCTTCAGTGAAGAGAAGAATCATCCCTTCGCTATCCACACCCGCACTAATCAGAGGAGTTAATCCAAGGATTGAAAAACTTTTCACTCCTTCACCCTCAGACCCGCTGTACATAAGGGGACATTCCATTCCGGATTCCCTTGTAGTATCTAATGCAAGGAAGAGGGCAGGGGTGCCGCTGTCCACCAGTGAGGCACCACCTGACAAGGAGGGCAAGAGGTTATATGCCCTTGCTAAAAGGGTCACATCCTCGGCTGCCTTTTCGGCAAGAATTGCGAACAACAATTCTTTGCTAGCTAGCTACGCGGACGCGCAGTGGGCCAAACTGCGCAAGGACGCTGAAGAAGCGCCGGAACCATTACGTACACGCCTGCTTTCAACTATTGGCGAAGGAACCCAGGTCAACCAGAGTATTGTAAAGAACTCTCTGGATGCTGCTGAGACAGCGGGGCGTTCCCTGGTTCAGGGAATACTCCTAAAACGCCATGTATGGCTGCGCAACTCAGGGTTCAAACCGGAGACACAGGCGTCTTTAATAAATAAACATGTTGAGGACGCAAACCTCTTCGGGAAGGCGGTGGATGAGGCTCTGGAAATGGCTAAAAAAGAGTTCGATACTATCAAAACTCTTGACCAGATCTCTAAGCCCACTACCAGACGCGGCTATGGCAACACACGCTTTTTTCGTGGCCAACGCCAAAAGCAGAATCAGCAGCAACAGTACCCTGCCACCAGTTACCAGACCAATAGTGGGCAGTACAGCCAAAGAGGACAGCGCAGGGGCAAGTGGAGAGGGCGGGGGTCCACCCCCAGAGGCTCCCAAGCCCCCAACAACACCAAGTGACGCGAAGATTCGCGTCCCCTCCCATGCAACACCGGTCGGGGGCCGGATAACAGCCTTTCTTCCAGCATGGGAGGGAATAACATCAGACCGCTGGGTACTTTCAACCGTAGCCCACGGATACTGCATCGAATTCAACAGTTCCCCAACATACAGACCCCCGAGGGGACGACACATGACACCGGAACACCTTGCCATCCTTCTCCAAGAAGTATAACAACTGCTGGAAAAAGGAGCCATAGAGGTCGTGCCTCTATCTCAGGTAATGGAAGGTATTTATTCAGTGTACTTTCTTGTACCCAAAAAGGATCTAACCATGCGCCCTGTATTAGATCTGCGCCCAGCGAACAAGTTTATCAAACCCCAGAAGTTTCGTATGGTAACCTTACAGGAAGTGATCCCACTGCTATCACAGGGAGATTACATAACATTGGACATGAAAGATGCATACTTTCATATTTTAATGTTGCCAGCGCACAGAAGATACCTCAGGTTTATGATAGAGGGCAAACACTACCAGTTCAGAGTGCTACCCTTCGGCATAGCATCAGCACCAAGGGTATTCACGAAGCTACTGGCAGTGGCAGCGGCCCACCTGCGCAGGTTGTCCATCCCAGTTTACCCTTACCTCGACGACTGGCTCATAACAGGGGATTCTTACGAAACATGCTTCTCCAATACCCAAAAGACTGTAGACCTTTTGTTCCAGTTGGGCTTCTCCATCAACGAAAAGAAGTCCAGCCTAGACCCCAGCCAAATCAAACAATTCCTAGGGGCTCTAATTCAAACAAAGGACGGCCTCATCTTCCCCTCCAACGAGAGGGTCCAAAACATGCTGTTTCAGATCCCTCAATATGTGCTCGGTCGAGAGGTGACGGTACGCAAAGCAATGCGCTCGCTAGGCATGATGGCGTTGTGTATTTATTTGGTACCTCACGCGCGCCTGCGCCCTATGCAAGAGTGGCTCAACAGCCAGTGGTGTCAGGCCAGCGGATTATGGGACGATCCAGTGGTGGTCTCGCAGGCCTTAGTTCTCTCGCTACGATGGTGGACAAAAGAACCTGGAAAAAGGGAAACCTTTTGCCACACCCGTGGCAGAAGCCACTCTAACCACAGACGCATCCCTAACAGGATGGGGGGCTCACCTATCCCATCAGACTGCTCACGGAGTGTGGACTCCGAACGTAGCATCCAAACACATAAATCTACTGGAGCTACTAGCTGTGTTCAAGGCGCTAAAAGCCTTCCAGGAACACCTACAGGGCAAAACGGTGTTGGTCCTTACAGACAGCACCACAGCCATGTACTACATCAACAAGCAGGGGGGCACCCACTCTCCGGGACTGTCCAAACTGGCCCAAAATATATGGAAGTGGGCTCTCAAACAAAACATGTTCCTACTGTCACAACATGTACCAAGGGAACTCAATCTGCTGGCAGACAAACTCAGCAGAGATTTCCCCCTGCCCGAAGAGTACGAATGGCGACTACACGAAGACATCATCTTCGACGTCTTCACACAATGGGGATTCCCAGAAATAGACCTATTCGCAACCCTGGAGAACTCACAATGCCTAAGTTACGCCTCCAGGTATCCCCAGAACCAATCCAAGGGGAACGGTCTGTCGATGCAATGGTCAGGGAAATTTGTTTACGCTTTTCCCCCCGACTCCCCTTCTCAACAAGGTGGTGCACAAGATGCACCAGGAACAAGTAACCATGATACTGGTGGCCGACAGCCATGGTTCGCTCACTTGATGGAGATGTCTCTATCTCCCCCAGTGAAACTTCCCTGCCCGTACAACATGCTGTCACAAGACAAGGGCAGGACTCTGCATCCATGCCTCCAGAACATGAACTTAGCAGCTTGGCTCCTGAGATCATAGAATTCGGACATCTACTGCTCCCGCAGAAATGTATGGACATTCTCAGGGAAGCCAGAAAACCTAACACTCGCCACTGCTACTCTAGCAAGTGGAGGAGATTTGTCATCTGGTGCAGAGGGGAAGGCATCAACCCAATTGACTCCTCTCCCACACATATTGTTCTATACCTGACCCACTTGTTGGATTCAGGTCTAGTGTTCAATTCCATTAAAGCACACCTAGCGGCACTTTCTGCATACACCACTTCCCAACTCAAGGTGTCGTGGTGGAAGATCCCTGTTATAAAGGCCTTCATGGAGGGAATAAAGAGAATACACCCCCCGATAGCTGACCCAGCTCCCGGATGGGACCTTAACGTGGTACTTACCAGACTCATGGGCTCACCTTTCGAACCCATGCACAAAGCATCTCTTAAAGACCTCACTCTTAAGACTGCTTTTTTAATAGCTATCACCTCCATCAGGAGGGTAAGTGAACTACAGGCTCTTTCTGTTCTAGACCCCTTCGTTACAGTTCAGAGATAAGGTGGTTCTACGCACGCACTCAAGGTTTGCTCCGAAGTTCATATCGAAATTCCACGTAAACCAGTCTATAGAACTGCCAACATTCTTTCAAAATCCTTCCAACTTGGGAGAAAAAACTCTGCATACACTAGATGTGCGCAGAGCGGTCATGTTCTACATGGAAAGAACCAGACCACTGAGGAAGACTAATCAGTTCTTCGTCTCGGTGGCAGCAGGAAGAGAAGGGGATGCAGTTTCAAAGTCCACTATTTCTAGATGGATTGTTCAATGCATCACTCTCTGCTATACTCTTGCTAAGAGAGAACTGCCCTTTAAGCCTAGAGCACACTCTACTCGAGGCACGGGGGCGTCCATAGCATTCATTGCAAATGTTCCCCTTGAGTCCATCTGCAAAGCGGCTACCTGGAGTTCTGTGCACACCTTTACAAAACACTACTGTCTAGATGCACACTCGAGATCTGACTCCCTGGTGGGTCAGGCAGTACTAAGACATCTTTTCTCTACTGTTCCTTCTCATAACCCACCGCCAACTCCGGGTACTGCTCGCTAGTCTATGCACAGCATGTGATTCTAAGCAGATTAACAAGCATCAGAAGACAATGCATTACTTACCGTAAAAGCATTTCTGATGATTTTATCTGCTTAGATTCACATGCGCCCACCCTTCCTCCCCGCTCGGATGGAAGGAACATAGACTTCCTTTTATATCTCTTTTCTGTACTCACTCACGTCTAGAAGGCTCCCTCAGGGCAGAAAAATACAAACAGAGGGACCTCGACGCGTGAGGGATTGTGGGTACAACACACGTCACTATAGGGATAGTATTTCAGACACGCCCGGTCGACGTCCCTTTTCGACTACGAAAAACAAGATGCAATACTCCGCAGTGACCACTGGATGTCGGACCTATGCACAGCATGTGAATCTAAGCAGATACAATCATCAGAAATGCTTTTACGGTAAGTAATGCATTGTCATATAGATAGATATATATATATATATATATATATATATAAAATCATATCTGAGAAGTACATCTTCGGAACTGATGACCTTGGGGCACAAGGCCCTAAATAATTTTTTAGGACTGGGCTCACTAAGTGTTAAGGCAGGGGTCTGCAACCTGCAGCTACAGCTTCCACAATCCCATACTGTTGACTATGCTGGCTAGGGTTGGTGGGATTTGTAGTCCAAAACATCTGGAGAGTTTAAGGTTGCAGGCCCTGTGTTAGGGGAACTGTGCTGTGATTTTTATGAAATGTCTTTTCTGAATTTCATGCATCTGACGACTTACCTGTGTTTACACTGGTCATTGAATCATATGCTCTTTCTTCATCTTTTGGTTGAATGTATATATCTGTTTTATGGTTAGTGTGTGACAACCTATGCCTAGAAGTTGTACCGGCTTAGTGTGTATTTTAAAGACCTAATAAATCATTGTATATATTGTACTTACCTGTCTAATTCGAATTATTGGTTTTGTTCTGTGTGGACTCATTGTAGCCCTAGACCACTCTCACAGCCCAAGCCTTGCCACTCTACTACCTTACCTTGTTTGGGTTTGGCTAGATCTCCATGTCTCCCTGTTCACCATTGTAAGTTTATTAGCTCTTTTAGTCTGCATCATCTTCTGCCTTAAACCCTCCAGCGTCAGGCTCTTTTTCCCTCTGGTCCAGTTCTTGGTTCGGGCCCAGTGTGCATGACCTCATCTCCAGAACCTTGAGACTTGATTCTATTTTTTATTTTATTTTTGGGATTACTCAATGAGGGTTGTGTTTGGTTATTTCCTGGTCCCTCTTGTTTCCCCAAATGTGATTGGTTATTGCGTATTTTTACTACTTCTTTCCCATGAAATGCATTGCTTAATTGCTTGCTGCCAAAATGTCCAAACGCGCAGCCTCCCCTGTTGTTGCCTCCTTGTTCCATTCGTTCTCTTCTTCCCTCACTGTGGAACCCTCTCCCTCATACCTTGTAAAACACTTAGTTACTTCTGGAAGCTAGGTCTGCGGTCAATAAATACCCTAATAATAATACTGATCCCCCACTTCTATTCAATTTCTTGGCACAACCACCTTTAACACTCATTCCAAATGACATGCCTTTTGTTTCCGATTTTTTTAATCTCGGGGGAGTGCTTTGCAATTGGCTACTGGAGTATTTTATTGTCCTGTGGCTCTTGCTACATCCTTGAATAGGTAAAGCCCATGAACGTTCAAGATCTCATACCCTGGCAACTATCTCCAAATAGATGCTGTATTCTGGTTTAAGTTTGCGGATTGGGCAGCCCTTCTGAGGGTAGCCCACAGAAAGACAAGGCAGCAGTCCAACGCACCACACTGGCAGAAGCAACGAAACTGTCCCGGTCCATCGCAAAACTATGCACTTTCACACCTTCAGTCTGGGCTAGGCAGTACTCCTAATCCTCACTGTTCCATAGCTTCTTGGCCGTGGGTTGCAGCTGTGATGGCGAGAGCACTGCACCTCTCGACAGGTTACTAGACAGTCAATTTTAATAATTTGCTTATCCACTCTCAGAATTGAGTCCATGAACACATTGAGATACCGCTAGTCCTGTTGACCAGCAAAAGCAACTTTAGTGCTCGTTTGCGTTGCGTCTGTGAAGTGATGCATGTGTACTTTGCGATGTACAGCCATCTGTTAAATACAGTACAATGATAACGAGCAGAGGTTTTGGGGTGAAATTTTTGATGAAAATGTGAATATACTCAATGGTCTTAATGATCATGCTATTTTTCCTATAGGCAACTAAAAAACGAATGTGTGGTCGGCGTAGTAGTATGCATTATTTGACCTGCTTATATGTGCACAGTTACCCTAAAGAAATGTGACTGCATATCTATGTGCGTGTGCGTCTCTACTTTTGTTTGACGGCACTGCGCTTGGCTCATCAAAATACTAATTGAACAGTCAGCTTTTAAGTTTGCTATTATCTGAGATTCACTTTCATTACAAAATAATTGGTGCCTGTTGTTAAACCGGCATATGAAAGTAATCCCTGTTTTCATAGGTAGTTGAGAGACATACAGAGAAAGTTGTTCATGCCACGCTGCTTCCAACACAATATTTTGTCTATTTGTCCATTCAACTCGATATGTGTTTTTCTTTCTCTGACAAACCTGTTCTGGCCATCGGGTGACATGAATTCACCACCCCTGGTGTAAAAAAGTATGTTGAAGCCACTGCTTCACCCTGTGCTACCATCCCTCTTTGGTCTTTTTGATTCTCCATCTCGTTTCCTGCTGGTGCCAGCTTGACAGAACAGAGAAAGAACAGGGCATAACGTGACGGCTAAGGAATTGTTGGTAAGGAAGGGTGAAAATTACAGAGGATGCGAGACCAAAGCAGACAGTGCCATGCAGGGTGGAGTGAAGGAAGGAAGGAAGGATGGGGGAAAAGAAGGGCCAGCTTTATGGGAGAAAAAGTGGTTTGGAAGATCAAGCGTGTAGTGTCATGGAGGGGGGACAGTGGACAGGTAGAAAGAGTAGCTAGGCGAGGAAGTCGCAGCCAGTGTCAGCAGGACAGATGGATAAGAAGCACCCTCCTCTGATTCTGAAATATATTTGGAAAAAAGGAACAGTTAAGCATGTTTCTTGGCTTGTTTCCTCTGCATAAATCTGATATTGAGGACGTGGGTATTGTAAAGGGAGGAAGGAGGCAATGATCACTGCTTTCAGCCTCCCCCCAGCGCTTCTCTAATACAAGTCCTTACAGAGAACTTGAGAAGACGGGACATACCCTCCCAGTCTTCATATGCTCATTGACATCCGTGCACCAGTGCATAGGAACTCATCCTGTGCATTGCTTCCTCTGGCACTGCATATGTGGAAGGATGCTATTGTGCAGGGCCCGATACAGATCAAGCATTCTTCCATCTCCCGCCTCCCCCACACTTAACCTGCAAGGTTAAATCCATCCCTCTTGTTGGGGCAAAATAAGCCAGAAATACATAAAGCGACAATACAGGAGATGGGCAGTTTTGTTTCATTTTGTTCATTGGGATTTTAGAGAAGATATGGCCAGGAGACTATGTAGGCTAACATTGAGTATGTGATATTCTTTTAAGGAAGGGACGTTCCATGGACTTGACCCTGAAAATGCTTTCCTCCCCTGTGAACCCTCAGTAAACTGTGATCACCAATACAATTGGAGAACTGAGCAAAGTGGCGCTTTTATATAGATTTTATTGGTGCCTCTGGCCATCGGTTTGTAAGGTGCCTTAAAATGTTCCAATTACTTTGAATAATCCAAGTGCATTGTGTTTTAGGAGCGTTACTAAATGCCTCGTTTGGCTGCGTCTGACTCCCTTCCTCTAACATTTTGACAATTTTTTGTGTGTGTGGGATGTGGTTGCTCATAAATATCATTTTTTAAACTCTTTGATGCTAATAAGAATATTTTTAAAAAACCACATTGGATTTTCATCATGCACAAAACCTACGTCGAGTCATTGGTCCACAATTTCTTTGATTGTTTTCGTAAGTGAATGGAATGCAATGCAAATGATAGAATAACGGATGTTTTCATTTTTTGTTTTCTTACAGAGCAAAGCTTTGGAGCTGTTTGATCGGTTTTCCCTCCCAAACTGCCAGCATATGTATACCACCCTCGCTTTCATGAATTTCCATTCTCTTCCACTTTTAGACGCGTGCAGTAATAGAATCATTGGTAAGCCTTGTTTAAGTTAATTCTCACCAATTGGATCCTTGTGAAATCATTGTATTCCACGTGTACCTCTGTTCTCCATCCTATTCAAACTGGGAGTGCTTAGCAAATGGTTTACTGGTCAAATGCCAGATTAAAGGCCATCCCAAAAAAACAAAACTAGATCTGGATATTCTGTGCTGCTGCTCGAGTGAAGGGATCCTAGTTCAGTACTTTTAGCGTGTTGCCTCTTTGGATGGGGGAAGGTTCCTTGAGCACTGCTCTTGCTCTTTCTGAGTGAGCAGAATGACCAATTCATATGCATAAACTCTTGTGAGTCTATTTATAAAGCCTCCATGGACAGCGTAAGTGATTGGAGGCTCCTCAGTGCAGTGATTTGTTAGATTCATCCCCTAAATCGTTTGAAATTCTCTTGTGCAGTGTTAGTTGATGCATGCCTTGCATGGGTAAGGAGCTCTCTAGTGCACTGCTTTGTTATGGGTAAACGAGGACCCCAGTGTTAAACTGGCTCTAAGAAGCCTCCACAGAACATTCCCAAGGAAATTTGGGAGGTGTGATCATTTATCGGATACCAGACTAAGGTCACTAATGGCAGACCAGTAAGGCAGTGGGCAGGATGCTGTAATAATATTGGACAATACATGTGGAGTGGTCTGAAATAATAACTGGAATGGAGTATCGTATTGGAGTTAGAGACTTGCATGCAATTATTAGAACTTGATTCCAGTGGGAGCTTAATGTAAAGATTCAAAGAATAAACAAAATGCAAGATCGGAGGTAGGTGATTAGACCATAGGCAAAATAACCGCTGAAAGGCAGCATTTTAATGAGCATACTAGACAGACCGTTGTAGAAGAAATTCTATTTTATTCGCTCCATGAATGTGAAGAAACCTTGAAATTGCAGAGAGATCATAATGCCCTTAAGCAGTGATGCAGCATTTGCATGTGGGGAAAATAGCTAAGATTCACTCTGTGCTAGAAGCTATAAAGTGTCTACTCACCAATACTCCGGGTAAAAAATTAGGCAACACACTAAAAGAGATGCTTCTAACTTCACTTTAACTCAGCAGGTACATCAAAGTACATGTTAAAATGCAGACATAAAAAAAATTACTATACGGATTACAATTTTAAAACCAGAGCAACAAACTCTCATTGGGTGGCATTAAGATATTTACCTTTACAAGTATGGCAGCGGAAAAAAAACACTGTCTAATAGCATGATCATATGCATATTGCTAGGACAGCAATGTGTCGCAAACCCAGTGTTAGTCCTCAATAAGATGTTTGTGAGGCCTTTGGTATACAATGAGAACACTGAGAGTGGGCAGGGGAACGGTACTTCCACATAGAACCGGGGTGTGCAATGCAATGCCTGTCTGTTCTCGATTGAATACATGCCATGTTACCTGTGTGTAAGCTTGAGAGGATATTCATCAATTCCAGCAGGCAATTAATGTATCTGAGACACTGCCAGAGTTTCACCCTATTTACTTTATCAAACGCAGTGCACAGATTCACAAAGGCCATATATGTTGGTTTTTCTATACATACAAGTAGAATATGGTGCAATTAAGCTAAGGTTCAGCGTTTGCTCATTGGTTCCTAGACCATCGCAAAACCCCAACTGATTATCTACAAGAATGTGCTGCTTTTCCCCCCCAGTTCCAAAGACTAGACACAACCACCCTACCAAATATTTTTTGCTGAGTCTTGACCGGTCTGTACATTGTCAGCACATTCTATAGGCCCTTTTTATGGGTAGGGGAAATAATAGCTTGTCTCCAAGATGCCGGATAGAAATGCTGCTCCAGCATTCTGTTAAATATAATCATCAGTACCAGAGCCCAGAATATTTCATAGGAGTGATATAGGTCAGAGGGGATATGACCTGGGCCTGGTCTCTCTCTCTCCCTCTACCCTGCCCCCATGCGCTCGTAGAGCACTTAGAACATTATTGTATTCAAAGTGCACAATAGTAGACTCCACAATTGGGTAATCGCCTAAAACCCTTGCCGACATTTCCCCATTTGCTGTCTTCGGGTGTTTTCCATATAATATAGTAAAGTGATTTACCCACACTTTATCTTGAATATTAGACATTAGTAGGTTACTTTGGGAACAGTGTCTTCACCATTTCCCCAAAAGCTCCTTGTTGGAAAACAAGGCAGCTAATGACAGGTCTTCCAATGCTTTGTTGGCAAGTTGGATTTTCCCTGACTTGGGTCGCTCTTTTAAAGGATAGTTGCGCGATTACTGCCCGTTTGTCCAGTGGAGAAGTCTGAAAGGCTTTCAAAAGGGTTTGCTTGAATTCTTCATTGATCCAGCTGGCCGTCCATCCCTTATGTTCCTTACTGTCTATGACAAAACTGTCTGTAATGCTCACTACTGGAAATACTGTGGTACCATTTCCACATCTGTCCCCTCCGCTAGTATGGAGACCAATAAGCTGCTATTTTTGCATATGATAGTTATTTCACTAGTGCTGGGATCCCATCTAATTCTGATTTTGCTTCCAGAGATCACAATTTTAGATGTTAGAAATATATTTCCATGGGACGGATTTGGACACTCTTGCTTCCAGATTTAAGGACAATGCTTAGTGGTCCATATATAGGTCTGTTTTCCAAAATCTTAATGAGATGCACAGGCAATCTATTGTTGAGTTTACCTGAGCTATTTATGAATGTGTATTTCTCTATTATCTTTCTCGTGTCTTCCATTGATTGATCTTATTCCCATTCATTTAGCCAGCTATACAATTTAAGGCCATTTGAACAAGTAAGAGTATTTACCATCAAAGGTGAAGGCATATCAAAAAAATTGCATCCTCCATGTCATCCAGTAGGCTTTAAGGAGGGCCATTGCCTATTGTAAGAATAAAGTCCCCTCCCAAAATAATGGACGGGGTATTGACTACCAACTGTTTCAATAGATGGTCTATATTTTTAGTTTTAAGTTGGCAAGTGTGGATACCCCCCCATGTTTTCACATCACATCACCCCTGCCGTTGCCCTCACAACTGAAGTATTATTGCCCTGATCACTGCAGACGCCATCAAGGTACACAAGGTACCTTCCTATTCAAAGATGGACGCACGCACGAATTTGGAAGCCTTCGGAGCCTAGGCAGGCCTACATCAGCTTCTGCTCACCGCCCATTGGCTGTCCTGCCCTTCTTTAGCCGGATTGGCTGCCAGCAGGCACAGCCGGCCCTCCTCAAACAAGGCCCACGAGAATAAGGCTGATGCCTGTTCTCAGCCTGTTATCTGTCGTCTGCCAAAACCCCTGGCCCTCTACAGATGCCTGATAAGGTAACTTTTTGCGCCCGTTGCTCTGCTGAGACTACTACTTTCGCCTCTTCACAACATATTCTGAACTCTGCATCTACCCTCATCTTGCATTTAAGCTAATAGATGCACTTCAGCCTGCTAATACACACCCTTGATGATGCTGTTGATTCCTGTATTTGGCTCTCGTGTACAATGTGGTGAAGTCTATTTGCACCTCACGGTTTTCATATTGCTATCTATCACCTATATATAGTTATACATTGACTGCATGTCTACATTGTTGACACTAGTATACTTACCTCCCCCTCTTGCCTGATTGATGCCTACCACATATAATTTGATGTGTCTGCCTTGTTGCACTAACACACCACACTGCCCCATTTGCTCTCTAGTAGGCTATTTGCATCTGGTTGTAAAATACTCTCCCTGCACCCATGTTGATCTTCAAATCTAGATGTTCTAGTGCCCCATTGTGATTTTCGAATTTAGGTGTTCTAATGCCCCACCGCATCTGTTGAAAAATGCTTTTCCAGCACTCATTGTGATTTTCGAATTTAGTTGTTCTAGTGACCCACTGCATGTTACATTGCCTCTGCCTGCTAATGTGTGCCGTGCAATACTCAGACCGCCATGTCTCACCCTATCCACGTTGCCTTGTTCCTTACCTGCTCCGCCTACATTTGATGCAAGTGCCAGTGTACCTGTAGAGCCCGATTTTTGTGTCTCATGGTCGCCAACAGACCACATTTGATTGTGTTGTGCCTTATGGTTGCTAACAGACCACATTTGATTGTGTTGTGCCTTATGGTTGCTAACAGACCACATTTGATTGTGTTGTGCCTTATGGTTGCTAACAGACCACACTTGATTATGTTGTGCCTTATGGTTGCTAACAGACCACACTTGATTGTGTTGTGCCTTATAGTTGCTAACAGACCACATTTGATTGATTGTGTTGAGCCTTATGGTCGCTAACAGACCACATCTGATTGTGCCACGAGCAAGCATCAAACTTTGCAAGTGTGCTTCAATTCCGAATCTAGCGCTACCTCTAACTAGCCTGTCTGCCCCAGGGCTTGCAAGCATTAGCGTAGCCAATAACATCCACCATCCCTCTAGCATCCCGCCCCGAATCCATATCTGAACTATGCCAGCCTGGCTAGTACTCATCATGTTCCCTTTCTGCATTATGCCCGATTGCACGCCATGTAGCAGAAATAGTTATACCCCATTTAGTAATGGACTTGCCAAGCTTGGCTGTCCCAGACACCACCCCGTTCCCTGCCCCACTCCCTTCCTGCCCTCCCGGCCTCCTTTCCCCCACAGGGCACCTACAGACCACAGTACTAAAATCATTACTTTAGGTAACCCTCCACCTAACCTCATCACAGATGACCATTCTGACAATATCCAGAACTCGCGCAATATGCTAAAAGATCGCCCTACAGCCTACCCTAACCTCATGACCCATAACAGACTAGGCTATAGACTCCCCACTTTACTTAACAAAATGACCACCAATCCTACAACTAAAGTCATTAATAAAAACATCATTGCAAACACTATGCCTCTCCAAGGAGCCTACTTAATGTTAGATCCCTTGTGGCCCACCCTATGGAAATTGCCAACATCATCCGTTCAGCAAACCTGGATTTCCTCGCCACCACAGAAACCTGGCTTCATGCCGCAGCAGGTCCCTCTCTAACCCTTGCGGTTCCAGACAACTATTCCATCCTCAGGGCCGACAGACCTAATGCCCGTGGAGGAAGTGTAGCACTTATATTCAAATTCTCGCTTGACATTAGATCTGTGACCTCCCTTCCTCTAAATTCCTGTGAACACCTATCCATTAAAATTCAAACCACCCCTAAGAACACCATTACCCTGGAACTGATATACAGATCCCCTGGTCCCATAGGTTCCTTTGAGGAAGATATAACTTCCCTCATAGCTGAAAAATCTAAACCTTTATCACAGAATATTATTCTAGGTGACTTTAACTTGGGATGCAACGATCCTCACGACACTCCAGCATCCTCCTTTGCTAATGCACTTTGCGAACAGAAATACATTCAACTTAACACCCTACCCACACATCAGAAAGGCAGAACCTTAGACTGGCTCGCTGCCTACAACTGCAACATAATCTGCAAGGACCCCCAACCACTTATATGGACCGACCACTTCCTGCTTTCATTTGACATTAGCACTAATAACACACACCATATACAGTGCCCACCTGCACCAGCATGTCTGACGAGAAATAAGCAGAACATCACAGCTGAAGCCCTCATCCCACTGGTTCTACCCACTCTAAATATGGTCCCCAACTCATCGGACCTTAACTTACTAGTAGACACCTACAATAATGCCATGACCAAAGCTATCGACCTTGTTGCCCCTCTAAAACTATGTAAAGGTAAACCCAAAGCACATCTTAACTCCTGGTACACAACAGAACTTAAAATACTAAGAAATAAAAAGTCCAAAATGGAAACCCTTTCGAAAATGAACCCGTCAGAGGAATACAAAATCAATCTCACTAATGCATCCTCCCTTTATAAAAAAAGAAATAATTTGCACAAAAAAGGAAGCCTATAATATAAGAATAAGTAATGCTAGTTCCAGTACCAAAGAATTATTCACCATCCCGAAGGAGTTAGAAAACCCCAATCCACCTACGGACATGTCCGTGAAGGACCAACTCTGGTGCACTAGTATCCAAGATGCGCTTGCGAGCAAAATCACTGGCCTACTAACTAAAATTGAAAATAAAAGACTACAACTTTCCAATAGTAGCCCCACCCACCACCCCTAACACTAACCATGGCTTCACCTTAAAAAATGTAACCGTACTAGAAGTGCAAAAAATCATAACCTCCCTCAAACCATCTTATTGCAAAGGGGACAGTTGCCCTGCACAGATTATAAAAGATGCAGCAAGAGACCTCGCCCCCTTCATTTCTAAGCTCATAAACGTGTCATTCTCCACCAATTCGGTACCCAATAATTTGAAACCGTCATGGGTCCTCCCGCTACTAAAAAAACAGACCTTGGACCCAGCCATCCCTACAAATTACAGGCCTATCACAACCGTTCCCTTCCTGTTAATCCTTGACAGAGTTGCTTACTTGCAAATTCAGCATTACCTAGAGTCCAACCAATTACTCGGATTGTGTCAGTCTGGCTTCCGGCCTCAACATGGAACAGAAACTGCCCTTGTTGATCTTAAAAGTCAGATTGACGAAATTAAAGATAAGGGCAAGGCTGCTAACCTACTCCTCTTAGATCTTTCAGCAGCTTTCGACCTGGTCAACCATAAGATACTCTGCAACCACCTCTCCTCTGCCGCCCACTTTTCCCCCTCTGCTGTCTCGTGGATACAGTCCTTCCTGGCCAATAGAACCATGAGAGTCTTCTCTCCGGTGGCAGCAGCAGACCCCATCCCTATCACTTGCGGTGTCCCACAAGGCTCATGTGTTTCACCCACCCTATACAATATCTTTACAAAGCCCCTCTTTGATAAACTGGACTGTCTGGGTGTCACCTAGAAAAACTACGCGGATGACACCCAGATACTCCTCACCATCTCGGGCAATTACAATACTGATGAACAACTTACAAAAACTAAGTCCCAACTACTCCAACATCATAATTGATGGGAATACAATCCCGGTTGCCAAAAACGTGAAAACACTTGGCTTCTATCTCGATACCAATATTAACCTCATTAAACAAGTCAACTCGACCGCTTCAGCCACTGCCTATACAGGAAAACTAATTGGAGCCTGTAGACCATTTCTTTCCTCTAACAGTTGCCTCACGCTCGCCAGAGCTCTTCTACAATCTAAGTTAGACTACTGCAATAGCCTCTACTTAGGTACCAACCAAGCGATAATTAGTAAACTCCAAGTCCTTCAAAACAATGCGCTACGGGCAGCGCTAAACATTCCCAGGCGTGAGCACATCTCTGCCACTAGAGCTACATGCAAATAGCTCACCATCCAACATAAAATCGATCTAAAAACCCTCTGCCTTACTTACAAAGCTCTCAACCATCTAGCCCCCCACCCTACTAACAAATTCACAATGAAATCTTCCATCGGAACCGCAAGATCTTCCAATACCTTATGTCTTACAGTACCTAGATTTACCTCTAAAAGAGCCAGAGGCTCGAGCTTCACTGTCCTCGCCTCCCAACTCTGGAACACCCTGCCTCTGAATATTTAGTCTTCCAAATCCTTCCATTCGTTCAGGAAACTTGCCATTGGGTGGCTTCTGACAAAAAGTCAACCTTTAAGTTAGACCTAGCTATAAACTGTACATATTGCACGTCTCATTTTGTCATTATTGGTTGCTATCACCTCTATTGTCTGTATATTCTGTATATATCTGCTGCTCTACTATTACTGCTTATTACCATGTACTGTGCCTTGTAACTTGTACTAAGCGCCCTTATACTCCCGGGTCCGGAGCGCTATAGAAATAAAATAAACAAACAAACACTTTATTGTAACCATTTCCAATATAAAAAGGAGAACCCTTTTATGGAGGTGTAAACTGCACTGTAGATGAGGGATATAATAAGGTCACTGATGTGACTTCCAAGGAGACTTTCACTAATGTTACTTGGCCTCTCGCTTTTTTAATAGCATTCATTTGGAAGGATGTGTAACCCTCCAATCCTATATGGGTCAAAGCCCATGTTTCCTGTAAAATGTTTACATTGTAGGCTTCTAAGCTAGACATTTCATCCTGTGCCAATAGTCTATCCAATTGACCCGCTTGCTTTCACGTCAATATAGAAAAACAGGCGCGGGTTATTATCTGCCATTTGTAGCATCCGGAGTGGGATCAGCCGCTGATGGGGCTCTTTCGTTTCTGGAGCCTAGTGAGGAGAGGGAACCACTGTGTAAGTAGACTCATTACTGTCAAAATCTTTCAATGGACCGATCCAAGCTTTCTTCAGCATGGAGTCTGGCATGGATTCACATGCTCATGAATAGTCCCCGTCGTCAGGCTGGGAATCCTCGGTAAAAGAAAGTTTCACTTTTACTTCAAAAATGTATTTCTCCTCTAAACCAATCACTCTGGTCATACTGCCCCCATCCAATGACCGTCCTCTACCTAAGCCCCACCTCTGGCAGCCATTTTAAGATTTTTATCGCACGCTTCAGTGTTGGGAGTCCTTGTGTTGCTCTCCAAGCTATTTTGTACTTTTTTCCAAGTTGTTTCGCTGAAAAGTACCATTTTTGTTCCATTGGAGCCCGTGTGCTCTTATCTTCATCGGCCGGCAACGGGCGTCCGTTGTCGGTGAAGTTGCATGCTCCTCAATGGCGGTTGTTCATCGAAGTTTCTGGAAGGCCGACTTGGGCCTACTTTGCGCCCTTCGACCATGACAGAGGAGAAGGAGGGAAGGACCCTTTTCAGACCCTGCGCCCAATGCGGGCTGAGGCAGGTCTTTGTGGTGGACAAACATCAAAAGTGTTACTGCCTGCACCCAGATCACAACGAGGATGGGTGCAAGGTATGCCTGGGCTTCTCAAAGAAAGACTGGTATAGCAGGCTGGCGGCATGCCTCGAGTCGAGCAGGGCCCCTGAACTCACCTCTGAGAAGGGCCCTGCCTCACACAGAACCGCCCGGTCTTAGGAGCGGTCTCCCTGCGGTAGGTCGAAAGTCCTTTGACGCCCCATGCCTGGGGTTCCAAAACTAGGCCAAGAACCACAAGGTCGCGTTCGCCACTGATGCAGGTCCCAGATGTGATAGATCGCCATCACTGTCCACCACCTAAGCAAGCCTGCCATCGGGTTTCTCCTCAAAGAGGAAGTCCTCCACCCCGGTCAAGTTATGGGACAAATACAAGAAACAAAGGCCAAAGGAAGAGAAGGAGGCCTCACAGCAGGCTCACCCCGCGCAGCCAAAGACACAGTCGACCGCTTTGTCGATATCCTCTGCGGCAACCACTACGGCAGGTGGTACCGACCCGACGAGGGTGGTCCCTACAGCGCAGAGAGTTTGCCTGCCTCCCAGGCGCGACACGGCTGCTGAGGCAGCAGTGAAGGCTGCGGTCACCCCTAGGTGGGTGGGGGGGGGGAACAATGGTTCACATTCCCGGTAAACAGGCCTCAGGAGCCTCAGGAGGCAAAGGGGGGGAAGAGCCCCAAAGCAGCCCTCCAAGTTTCCATACGATCAGCCAATGGACATCTACTCCACGGATCAACGGATGACGACCAAACTACTGTCCATACAGTCCATCAAGGAGGATGGCGGTGCAGGGCCTAGCACTCCATCATACCCTCCACAGCCTAGGGACATATCCATGGACATTCTGTCAACACTCCACACCCTAGTGACAGAGATCCAGCAAAGGTTGCCTGCAACACCGGCACCTGTTGTACCGCAGGCACTTGACCAGCCTCCACGTAAAAAGGGGAAACGTCCCCCGGTGCTGCCGCATCAACCTCCTCCACCACGTTGGGAGCCGACTCCACCAGCAGACCCGGATATAAACACACGGGAACCAACGAAGATGAGGACTTCGTTCCAGCGGATAATTAATCACCGCACCTGGACGCCCTTCATAGAGGCTCTCCACCAGACGAGGTGGGATCATTCCACTCGATCTATAGGGCCTCTGAGCTGCTCCAGCTGGTGCCATAGGAAACCAAAAAGGAGGGCTTCCTATACCAGCAATGAGAGTCCAAGAGGAAGACCGTCATGTTGGTACCCTTTTTGGATGCAAGCCTGAACCTTTCTAAGACTTCGGGCCCCCACTCGTGCACCCCGGTGGGAGGCCGGCAGATGAGGTTAGTCAGCGAGTGAAAGAAGATCACCACCGACAGATGGGTGCTGGAAGCTCTCGCCCAGTGAGGCACACCTTGTGCTCGTATTCCACTGGTTCCCTGTTAGGAGCAGCACATCCCTCAGCTTCTAGAAGAGGTGCGAGCCATCTTACAGAAAAGGGCGATCGAGCTCATTCCCCAACGGTTCTGGGGCTCCTGAGTCTAGGTACTTTATGGTCAGAAAGAAGACTGGGGGTTTGAGACCAAACCTGGGGGTTTGGGTCCTAGACCTATGCCGTCTGAACAAGTACCTGAAGTCCCAAAAATGTAGCATGGTCGCGTTGCAACACATGCTCGGCCAACTGGACGAAGGGGATTTCTTGATGTTGGACCTAGAGGATGCGTACTTCCGATGTTTTCTGTGGATGGGGAAATGGATGTTTCTACGGTTTCTGGTACAAGGCCAACACTACCAGTTAAAGGCCCTACCTTTCGGCTTAAAGTCGGCCCCAAGGGTGTTCACGAAATTCCTGGCCCCGGTGGCAGCCCACCTGTGTCTGTAGGGCATAGATGTATACCTGAACGATTGGCTGATCCATGCCCGGGAGCTGGCCGATGAGCACACAAAGGAGACTGTCCGACTACTGACGGAGCTGGGGTTCTCTGTAAACTTTCCAAAGTCCCGCTTAACGCCATCACAGAATGCACTGTTCCTCTGCGCCAGACTCAACACAGTGGCTTGCCTGGGATCCTCCTCAGAGGAGAGGCCAGCAGCCATTCAACGGAAGGTGCAGCGACTGTCGTCGGCAAAGATGGCCACGGTTCGGGCCATCAAGTCGTTCCTGGGCATGATGTCGTCCTGCATCTACCTCGTCTGTCTCTGCAGGTTGCAAATGCGACCCCCTACAGGACTTTTTGGATGCACGTTGGATGTAAGTATCCGGGATGCTGTCAAGATTCCCCTTAGCGAGGAGTTCCGGCAGGCGGTATACTGGTGGGGGGTACGCTCCCACATCGTCCAGGGGACGAGATTTCCAACTCTGCCATACCAGGAGACCGTCACCACAGACACCTCTCTGGAAGGTTGGGGAGCTCACATCGGACGACTACACGCCAGAGGTCTGTGGCTTCCGGAGGAGATGGATCTCCTCATCAACATCCTGGAGCTATGGGCAATGTTCTGGGCCCTCAAGTCTTTACTAGCATCTCTGAGAGGCAAGGTAGTGAGGATCTTCACGGACAACACTGCCACTATGTTCTACATCAGGAAGCAAGGGGGTACTAGGTCCGCAGCGCTCTCCAAGAAAGCCAAGGGCGTATGGCATTGGGCCATCGGATAGGGGAGGGTCCTCGTCCCATTCCACCTGGCAGGCGTATAGAACACCATTGCCGACTCCCTCAGTATGGAGCTGCGCTCCTGCCACGAGTGGGAACATAGTCAGGATCAGGTGGTGACCGTCTGTTCGTCAGATAGGGCAGACCTACGATCGATCTTTTGGCTACAGCGACAAACTAAAAATGCTTATTTCGTTTGCTAATGTTGCGTAGTAAAGTTAAGAAATCGTGGTTTTGCGGAAGATGCCATTTTCTGGTTTTGCTAGAAGACGGTGAAATGCGTAGACGATGCAGCACTTCTTTCAAATTTTCTTTGTGATTTTTTTTTTTTTTAATGTTCTTGCAGAATATCAAAATGTCATTGAGCGATACAAGGACTGAGTGCAACAGGTCGTCTGAAAATATGCAGTCCATGAACCGTTGAAAAACTGAGTGTGTTGGATAAGCCGAATGGCATCGCCCTATGCACCTTGTGGCCAAATGGTGTTCTGAACCCTGTCTTCCATTCATCCCCGGATGTAATTCAGATTAAATGATGGGTCTCTCTGAGATCCAGTTTGGTGAAGACATTCGCACCGTGGACAGCCAGCTGTTCTAGATGGGGAGGATACTTGTCCTTTATGGTGACTTTGTTCAGACCTCTGTAATCTAAACATGGGGCCTCATTACACGGTAGGCGGTGAGCCATGGCGCTATTAGCGCCATGGCTCATGCCGGTAAAATACCGGCACCGCCTTGGCGGAAAGGGGATTTACCGCCCCATTCCAAGGTTGGAGGGGCGGTAAATCCCCTTTCCGCCATTGCCCTTCCCCATTTCTGCCCCATAGGGCTCTATGGGAATGGGGAAGGCGCTAATTACGCCACCGCAATTTTGCGGTGCCGTAATTAGCTCCGAGGTCCCTTAGCGGGTTGGATTTTAACGCCTGCAAGAAGCAGGCGTTAACTCCTCCAACCCGCAAAGGGACCTCGTAGTACGGCGGTAAGGGTTAACGGTCACCGTTGCCATTAACGGTGACCGTTAACCCTTACCGCCGTCCGTGTAATGAGGCCCATGGTCTCAATTCAGCACAGTCTTTTTTTGGACACAAAAAAGAGAGCAGCTCCTGCAGGTGATTTACACACAGTAATTGGATAGTTTTGTATATTTGTTGCAAGATATTCTTGTATAGCTCTTCTTTCTGATTTGGACAAGGTTTATAGCCTCTGAAAGGGTATTTAGACTCCTAAAATGACACATTCGAGGGGATTGGGTCCTCCGACGTATTCCATATCTATGACATGTAATCACCACAGCTGTGCTGCTTCGGAAACTTTTCTGCGTCCTGCGTCGATGACGTCGATGCACCGTCGTCGAGAACCTCCTCCGACGTCATCCGATGTGATAAGTAGGACGCACGACGCCCATAGCCTCAGTTCCGTTTTTTCCGCGAACGTGTTGCTTCGTGTTTCTCGGTTTAAACGCCTCGACTCTTTGGAGTTCTGTTCTTCTCGGTTCTTCGAACCTGTTCGTTTGTGAAAATCCTTCTGAAGATGTCTACTTCGTCTTCGACCCCGTGTCCGGGTTTCAAGAAGTGCGGGGAGTGTGGGTCCAAGATGTCGGTGACGGACTCGCACGACGCCTGCCTCTGGTGCCTCGGGGAGGCCCACGACACGGATGACTGTATCGACTGCCAGTCGCTCACGTCCAAAGCCTTACGCGAACGTAAGAAGAAGTTGTCGGTAGGTCGGGTGTCCAAGCCCCGGAAGTCGAAGTCTGCGGGGCTTTCGACGGATGATTCGAGGGGTGACTCTCCGTGTCATCGTCGGAAGTCTCGTGGGTCTCCTTCTAGGAGTCGGTCTCGCCACTCCTCAGCCTCTTCGAGGCATTCTCGGAAGCGCCGACACCGGTCGTCTTCCAGGTCCTCTTCGGAGGGCTCTGCCAGGCACGTCGCTTACCCCTCCAGCCGTGCGACGCCGGAGGAATGGGCTTCCTTCGGGAAGAAGATGCTGGCGATTCTTGAGTCTCAGGGTACTCGGCCGTCCGCGCCCCCGAGTGGGGTCGGTCGTGTGAGGTCGAGAGACACCGCTCGCAAGAGTGGTCGGCACGAGTCACGGGAGAGGTCCCGTTCGGACAAGGGGACTCGTTCTCGATGTACCCGTTCCAGGTCCCGGTCCTCGACGCGTTCGAGACCGTGTGCACCTGTGAGGTCTTCGAAGAAGGCATCGACGTCTGTGGCGTCGAGGGCGTCGACAGGCTTTCTCGAGGCTCTGGCTCCGAGGAAGTCGTCGATGCCGTCGACGCTCAGGTCGTCGAAGGACACGCTCGGGGCTCCGGCCTCGAGGGCTGTGTCGACGCCGCCGATTCTGGAGGCGCTGCATCTGACGTCGACGCCGATTTCCTCGACGCCGATTCTCTCGGCGCCGATGCCGGTTCTCTCGACGCCATCGACGCCTTTCGTGTCGGAGGTACCCCAGGGCACGGGTGGACCCCCTAGGAAGGCTCTGGTTAAGAGCAAGCACTCTCGAGTGCCTTCTTTTCGCCACCTGGACTATATTTCAGAGGCGGATGAGGATTCTGATGGCCTGGTTCCTAGTCAGGATCCGGATGAAATTGTCTCGGGCCATAGTCAGTTTGACGAGTTGAGACAGTCACTGCATGCCGCCAGTGGACTGAACACCCCTCCGGAGGTGGAGTTTTGTAGGCCTGAGCCTGGCTCTCATGCTGATTCCTCGTACCGGCGCCTTATGAGTACTTGGGATGGTCTGCTCCCCCAGGGGAATTTGTGCAGGATGATCTGACAGACATCCTTGATGTTGGTCCCCCAACTGACCCGGTTCTGCCGTTCCATATGGCTTTACAGAGGGTGGCGGCGGCTTGGACTGCTCCGGAGAGTCTCCCGGCGGTGGGCAGATCCTTGTCGCGAAAATACCGTCCAGCCAGTGGCGACCCCTGCTACTTGACCAGGCACCCCACTCCGGAGAGTTTGGTGGTGCAGGCGGCCACGGCCCCGGCGAAGCAGGCGTCGTACCCTACCATCCCTCCTGATAGGGACGACAAACGTTTTGATGGCTGGGCGAAGAAAGTGTTTTCTTCTGGTGGTATGGCGCTTCAGGCGGCCAACTCCATTTGTGCCTTGTCGCGTTTCACGCACACTCTGTGGAACTGTGTTGCGTTAGCGGCTGAACATATTCCCGAAGGGGACGAACGGGATGGTTTCCTTGCTATGGTCCAGGATGGTAAGGATGCCATGTGTGAGTCCGTTCAGTCAGGTTTGGACTTAGCTGAATGCGTCAGTAGGTCCATGGCGGCGAGCACCGTGATACACAGGTTTGCGTGGTTGCGGAAGTCGGGGTTTGCTCCTGATGTGCAGTCCCGGCTCCTCAACATGCCCTTTGACGGTGAACACCTTTTTGGCAGCAAGGCTGACGAGAGCCTTGAGAGGTTGCAGACCTCAAAAGCTGCAGCAAAGTCGTTGGGCGCTGCAGTTCGCCAACCTCCGCCTTTTCGTCCTAGGGGACAGCAGTGGAGGGGTGGTTCCTTTCGCTATTACTCATCCTTCAGTATTGCGAGAGGAGCTGGCAGTCAAAGAGGCCAACGCAGGGGTACCAGAGGTGGACGACAGGGTACCCGTGGTGCCAAGGCCGCTCGGGCAGTTGCCTCTTTGCCCTCAGGTAACGCCGCAGCCGCTCCCACTCAGTCGTGAGGCCATGTCCCATGGTTCGCCGGTTGGGGGAAGGCTGGCGCAGCATCTTGTAGAGTGGCAAGCCATTACTTCAGATGTGTGGGTTCTGGAGATCATAACCCACGGCTACTGTCTTCCCTTTCGGCACAGGCCTCGCGACAATCCACCGGGGAACCTCTCTTTGCAGAGTCCGGATCCGCTCCTTGCGCAGGAAATTCAAGTCCTGCTGGAGAAAGGCGCCATAGAACTGGTGCCTGTAGCGGAGAGGAACAAGGGATGGTATTCCCCTTATTTTTTGGTTTCGAAGAAAGACTGGGGTTTGAGACCCATCATGGACTTGCACGGTTTGAACAAACTCCTCAGGAAGGACAAGTTCAAGATGGTTACTCTCTCTCAAGTCCTCCAGGCCCTTCAGCTAGCTTCAGGACTGGTTGGTGTCACTCGACCTCAAGGATGCTTACTTCCATGTGCCGATCCATCCCAAGCACAAGAAGTACCTGAGGTTCGCGGTTGGCGACTCGCACTTTCAGTTTCGGGTCCTGCCGTTCGGATTGACCTCCGCCCCGAGGGTTTTCACCAAGCTCATGGTGGTGGTGGCAGTGCATCTCAGGCAAGGGGGGATTCACGTCTACCCCTACCTGGACGATTGGTTGATCAGGGGGAGCTCTCCCGAGCAAGTCCTGGATCATCTGTCGGTCACCTGTCGCTCCCTTCACAGGCTGGGCTTCTCCCTCAATTTAAAGAAGTCCCATTTGACGCCAACACAGCGGCTCCAGTACATCGGAGCAGTGCTCGACACTTCCCTGGGGCTGTGTTTTCCTCCCCAGGTGAGGGCTCTTCACATTCAGCAGATGGTGCACACGTTTCAGCATGCCCAGACGCTCCCAGCGTTCGAGTTCTTGAGGTTGCTCGGCCTCATGGCATCCTGCATTCTTCTGGTGCCAGAGGCTCGCCTGCGGATGAGATCTTTGCAGTGGGCACTCAAGACACAATGGTCGCAGTCCTCCGGCAGGATGTCGGACTCGATTCAGGTGCCGTCCTCGGTCGCCCGGGACCTTCTGTGGTGGGCCGTCGAAGGCAACTTGATGAGGGGGGCTCCATTTTGGCTTCCCTGGCCGGAGGTGACGATCGTGACGGATGCATCCCTCACGGGATGGGGAGCTCATGCCAACGGGCTGACAGTCAGCGGTCGTTGGTCTCCGTCGGAGTCCAGACTCCATATCAATCTGTTGGAGCTGAGGGCCGTCAGGCTAGCCCTGAAGGCTTTTCTGCCGTCTGTGCGAGGGAAGAATGTCCTGATCCTGACGGACAACACAGTGGCCGTGCACTACCTCAACAAAAAGGGGGGGGCAGGGTCACTTCCTCTGTGCAGGGAGGCGATGTAGCTCGAGTTCTGGGCCATCCAGCAGGAAGTTTCGATCTCGGCAGTTCATCTGGCCGGAGCCGAAAACGTGACGGCGGACGCTCTGAGCAGGCAGAGCGCGATCTCTCACGAGTGGGAGTTGGCTCAGGAGATTCTCCTGGAGATCTTCGCCCTTTGGGGGACCCCTCAAGTGGATCTCTTCGCCTCCAGTGTCAACCGGAAGTGCGAAAGGTTTTGCTCGCGGGAATTTCCTCCAAAAGGAGCCTTGGGAGACGCGTTCGTGGTGGAGTGGTCCTTCCCGCTGCTGTACGCGTTTCCTCCAGTCCCCGTCATCCCGCAAGTGCTGCGGAGGTTACGGAAGTTCGGTTCCCGGATGATCCTCATTGCCCCGGCGTGGGCTCGGGGGACATGGTACCCGGACCTTCTCGACTTATCCATCTGCCCTCCACGTCGTCTTCCCTACCGAGACGATCTGCTCTCACGGGAGGGGGGTCAGGTTCTCCATCCAGAGGTCAGATCCCTCAACCTTCACGCTTGGCTTCTGAAAGGTTGAGGTATAAGGATTGGGACCTCCCTGAGGACGTGATGGAGGTGTTGCTTTCGGCCCGAAGGCCAGCAACAAAGTCTCTGTACCGTTGCCGTTGGCGTAAGTTCTGCGACTGGTGCAGAGTTCAGAATGTGGATCCTTTTGCATGTGACATCCCCATGGTTCTGTCCTTTTTACTTTCTTTGGCCCACAGGGGCTTGCAAGTGGGTACCGTTAAGGGTTACCTGGCGGCGCTGTCCATCTTTAAGCGCTCGTCTGAAGAGTGTTCTTACTTTAAAATCCCTTTGATTTCACAGTTCCTGAAAGGGCTCACTAATGTGTTCCCTCCGTCACCTTTCCTGGTGCCGGGTTGGGATTTAAACCTTGTTCTTAAGTTTCTTATGGGTGCTCCGTTTGAGCCTTTACATTCTTGCCCTTTAAGGCTGTTGACTCTGAAAACGGTGTTTTTAGTTGCGGTTACTTCCGCTCGCAGAGTGAGTGAGTTACAGGCACTTTCAGTTAAGCCTCCCTTCACTGTATTTCACAAGGACAGGGTTGTCCTTAGAGTTCGTCCTTCTTTTCTTCCGAAGGTAGTGACGGAATTTCATTTGGCCCAGAAGGTTGTTCTTCCGGCATTCTATCCTCCTCCGCATCCTGGTAAGGAAGAGGAGAGGCTCCATAGGCTTGATCCTAGGAGAGCTTTAAGCTTTTATGTTTCACGCATGTCCCGGGTCAGAGTGGATGATCAACTCTTTATTGGTTACGCTGGAAAGCGTTTGGGGCAAGCTGTGACGAAACAGACTTTGTCTCGCTGGATTATTTTGGCCATCTCGGAGTGCTACCGCTTGGCGGGTAAGGACCCACCGGCTGGCTTGCGGGCCCATTCTACCAGGGGTATGGCTGCGTCTACTGCCCTGCAGAGGGGTGTTCCTATTCGCAACATCTGTGATGCAGCCACCTGGGCTTCAGTACATACATTTGTACGTCATTATTCCCTCGATTCCATCCGAGCACAGGATCTGGCCTTTGGCAAGGCGGTCCTTTGCTCTGCTATTTGATTGGCTATTCTAAATTTTGATTCTAAATTCTTTCCCTCCTCCTTGCTTTGGTACTGCTTTGGGAGTCTGTCATAGATATGGAATACGTCGGAGGACCCAATCCCCTCGAAGAACAAGTTACTTTCTTACCTGGTAACGTTCTTTCGATGGGATGGTCCGACGACGTATTCCATATCGCTCCCGCCCTGCTTTCCCCGCTGCAGAATTTCTTTTGCGATTGCAGCTTACGTTCCGCAAGGCTTTGTGTCTGACTGGCAGTTGACTTATGTCACACGTTCTGGGGGAAAAAAACTACAACTGAGGCTATGGGCGTCGTGCGTCCTACTTATCACATCGGATGACGTCGGACGTCGGAGTAGGTCCTCGACGACGGCGCATCGACGTCATCGACGCAGGACGCAGACGCCGAAAAGTTTCCGAAGCAGCACAGCTGCGGTGATTACATGTCATAGATATGGAATACGTCGTCGGACCATCCCATCGAAAGAACGTTACCAGGTAAGAAAGTAACTTGTTCTTCTGCGTGATGAGGTGGTGGGTAACATTCTTGATTGTCGGCAAAATAGTCCTAGTAGGCTCACTATTGCCCAGGAATCTTCTGGAAACACCAATAATGGTGGAATCCGAAGGAACTGGAAGCCTTTGGGTGATCATAGGAATACCCTGCGATTGCCTGTTTTTACGCAATTATTCCAACAGTAGTCGGATCAAAGGAAGATGGCTTCTAACGTCCAGTTAACACGAGGGCTGTCTCTCTTCAGCCAAGGGAGTCTGAGGTTTAGAGGGAAATTGTGTCTCAAATCGAAGGCACTTGTTTATTGCGATGCTTCTTCAGTAATGGTTACAGAAACTAAGGGCTGTCCATCAACTCCTTTGACTGTCTAAATTTTAGGTTTGGAGATGCGTAGTACTTTCTTAGAGAGTGCCCATTTATTGTCCGGGACTATAGCTGCTGTTCCGCAATCCACCAGTGCTGGACTATCTGATAGGAGAATGTTAGGAAAGATTTCTCATTTGGCAACTTTCCATCCATATTCTGTGGACCCCCAAACTTTTTTCTTTTGTGTTTGAACCTGTCATGACTTTTTACTTGGAAGTGAAGCCTTCAGTTACACTCCCCTGGCCTTTTGCTCATTTTGTTGTGGGGAAACTGATCAGTCCTTCAGACTATCGGCACTGGGAAACTGTTTTCCTTTGGTCATTTTACCTTTTTGTTAAGTTTAACAATGCACACCTAATCGTACAAGGCAGTGCAGTGGGGATACTTTTGTATCGCTCTAGTCTTTTACACTTGGGATTTTTAGTTACTTTTGTATGAGCCTAAAAACCAGCTGGTGGCTGCAATTACCTTTTTTGCATTTTTGCAGTATTTGTAGTGTGCATGTTCGCGTTTACAGCGTTTGGCTACGAAACATGGCTAGTGCCCTAAAATGTCTGTACACTAAGATTTTTACTTGTTCTGTGGCCGTATTGTTGTTTGGCCTTCTTTCTGCCGTCTTAAGTCAGGAAATCCCATTTCTGATGCTTGTGAATCTGCTTGGAATCACATGCTGTTCATGTACACCGACATCTAGTGGTAATTGCAGAGTATTGCACCTTGTCGTAAGAGGATCGAAAGGGGACGTCGACATGGGCGTGCCTGCTAACTTGACGTGTAGTGTACCCAAAATCGCTCAAGCGTCGAGGTCCCTCCCGGCAGATCTCGTAAAATTGCTAACTAATATCTTTGATCACGACGGCCGGTCGTTTTATATATTCGTCCCCTTAATCGACGACTACCTTACTAACACCGTTGAAGGCTGCAGAGACTCTCCAGACTTCGACGGCTGGTGCTACGGTCGATGCTGTCGACCGCAATGCCTTGACCCTCCTGCCTTGCCTACACAGAAGGGAGAGTAGGGTTCGGGGTTCTTATTTCTTTTCAAGAATGTATTTCCTTCTCCCCTCTCTTTTCTCTTCTGGTTCTGCTGTCGCTATAAACCTGAGCTATATACAGAACACCTTTTACATTTTGCCCTTCTTTTAAAGGCAAGCACCCCTGGAAGGAAATGCACCAGAGGTGCAATAAGTGTCTCCCTCGATCACCACGAGGCGTCCTGTCAGTCTTGCCAGCTCTTGTGTCCTAAGACGATAAAAGAACGGCGGGCGGCCTATGCCATGATGCAGGCAGAGGGCAGCTGCTGCCGGCGCCGAGAGTGTCTAGGAATTGAGCGACAGCCCTGGCTCTGACACGGATGCCATTGACCTATCTTCGGAGCGGCCACGCTCCGAGTTGTCCAGCCCCGCAGGCAGGCCACCGGTTCTGCTATGGGGAGTGTACATCCTGGCGACAGGGACGCACACATGATTATTATACGTGTGACAAGGACGTCTGCACCAAGATTCATAGGAGCGTCGAGAGGCCTCTTAAGACCACGCTGACGCAGAAAGTACTGGCAATGTCAAACTACGGCAAAGCCACTAGTACAGCAGAAACCCCTCCCAGACACATTGAACATCCGCGAGAGCCTCGTAAATATTGTTTCGGCTGCAAATAACCCCAAAGAGAAAGGCAGGAAAACTATTCTGAAGGTCCCCAGCCCCTGGCTAAGACTCTCTCAGATAAATCTCGACGGTCTAAGCACTCAGATCCACAAGGAGTCCTCCCTTCCCCTGTACCCCGCCCCCAAACCCCCATCCCCAAGAAGACCCCTCTGGCTCATCGTTCTGGACCAGAGATAGGTTTGAGGGGTGTATGAATAGACTTTCAAAATTTGTGGACTTTTCAGAAAGGTTTACCAGGCCTAAAACTCTATCTGAATTTCAAAGGACCCCCTGCCCTCTTCATGAGGAGGTGTTTGACCTGATGGAACCAGAAGAGTTTCCTCAGGACCCTTCTGTACAGGAACATGATCCCTTTGAGGATCCTATTGACCAGGCCCCAGATTGGGGGGGGGGGGGGGTGAGTAGCCAGTGGATAATCCTCCATTGCTGTCACCAAACAACACCCATGATCCAGACACATTATGCATGGATCCTCCCGCATCTCCTCCTATTACACAGGCATCTCCCATAGATGACCAGATGGCATTCAATGCCATTCTGAAGAAAGCTGCAGAACATGTTCAAATTGCCACGCAAGAAGCAGTGTAAGACACTTACTTTGTGGAAGATATTCTGAAGGAGAAACCACCTGCAAGCCTGGCTATACCTCTATTGAACTCCATGAAATGGCGTATCATGCCTTCTTTGCTGATGCCATCGCAAACAAGAGCTGTGAACCTATAGGTCGAGAAGCTTTTTCGCCCCTCACCTACAGACCCTCTCTACATTCGGGGACATGCCACCCCAGATTCCCTAGTGGTGACCAACTAGGAAAAGCGCAGGAGTACCCTTGTCCACGCGTGATGCACCACCGGACAAGGAGTGCAAGATGTTGTATGCCCTGGGGAAGCGTGTCACTACTGCTGCAGCCTATTCCACCAGAATTGCCAACAATACAACGTTAATGGCCAGCTACAGCAACGTCCAGTGGAATCTGCTCCAGGAAGGCCTGCAAGAGGTCCTTCAACAAACATGGTCACGCCTGCTGGCGGTTTTGTCAGAAGGGAGGCAGGTGAATCATAATATTCTTAAGAACACTCTAGATGCTGCAGAGACAGCAGGGAGAACTCTGGCCCAAGGTACCCTTTTGAAGAGGCACGCATGGTTTAAAAATTCAGGATTCAAACCAGAAACGCAGGCGTGCCTCATTAACAAACCAGTGGAGGAATCTAACCTGTTTGGTAAAGCGTTAGATGAGGCGCTAGAGACTGCAAAGGAGGCACATGAGACTTTGAAGTAGTTAAACCAGATGACTCAAAGGCCTTTTCAGCAGCGAGGTGGAAGCTCTCGCCCTTCCTTTTGCAGACAATCTTTCCCAAGCTCCCCATACAACCAGTACGGAACGGGAGACCCATGGACCTCAGGACAGGGGTCAGCTGCCTCAAACCAATATCAGCCTAGAGTACAGCACCGTGGCAAAGGAATGGGTAGAAGCACCACCCCTGGAGGCTCCCCGGCCTCCAATCAGAAATGATTCACAGATCCGGGTCCCCTACCATGCCTCCACAGTCGGGGGACGGATAACATCATTCTTCCACGCATGGGAGGGAATTACCACAGACCAGTGGGTGCTCAAGATCGTCACCCGTGGTTACTGTATCGAGTTCAGCGGACCACCTCGATGCCGACCACCAAAGTCCAGGCATTTGTCACCAGAACATCTGAAGATCCTGCTGCAAGAGGTCGAGATCCTGCAGGAAAAGGGCACAATCAAAGTCGTCCCCGTTCTACAGGTAAACAAAGGTATTTATTCAGCGTACCTCCTTGTACACAAAAAGGATCTCACCATGTGCCCTGTGCTAGACTTGCACCCAGCGAACAAATTTGTCAAACCACAAAGGTTTTGAATGATAACGTTGCAAGAGGGAATCCTACTAACAGAGGGGGATTACATGGCAACATTGGACATGAAAGATGCATACTTTCATATTTCAATGTGGCCACCGCACAGAAAATACCTAAGGTTCATGATCGAGGACATGGACTATCAGTTCATGGTCCTTCCCTTCGGCATTGCCTCAGCCCCAAGGGTATTTACAAAGGTGCTGGCAGTAGCGGCGGCTCACCCACGCAGGCAATCCATCCCAGTTTATTCTTACCTCAACAACTGGCTCATTACCGGGGATTCATACGGAACATGCCTTTCAAACACCCAGAAGATGATAGATCTACTCTTCTGTATGGGATTCTCAATTAACTAGAAGAAGTCCAGCATAGACCCCAGCCAAGTCAAACAATTTCTGGGGGCTCCGATTTGGACAGAAGACGGCCTTGTCTTCCCCTCCAACAAAAGGGTTCAAAACATGCTGTTTCTGATCCCTCACTATGTAGCCAGTCGAGAGGTGAGGGTAGATCAAAGCCATGCGACTGTTAGGAAGATGGCCTCCTGCATTTATTTAGTCCCACACACACACACACGTCTGCACATGCGCCCAATGCAAGAGCAGCTCAGGCCAGCGGACAATGGGACGATCTAGTGGTCAGCCCTCGTTCTCTCTCTGCAGTGGTGGTCGAGGGACAACCACTTGAAGGGGAAAACCTTCACCACCCCCGCAGTAGAAGCCACTCTCACTACAGACGCATCTCTCACGGAGTGGGTGGCTCACCTCCTTCAGCAGAAACGCACAGCGTTTGGTCCCTAGCAGTAGAATCTAACCACGTAAACCTGTTGGAGCTGTTAGCAGTGTTCAAAGCCCTGGAGGCCTTTCAGACACAGTTAAAGGGGAACACGGATAGACTATTCCTCACAGACAGTACCACGTCCATGTATTACCTGAACAAGCAAGTGGGCACTCACTCTCTAGGGTTATCCAGCCTGTCCCAAAACATAAGAAGTGGGCTCTCAAACACAAGATGTTCGTCATGTCTCAACATGTTTCAGGGGAACTCAATCTTCTGGCGGATGTAGACAGCAGAGACTTCCTGCTAGCCAACGAGTACGAACGATGACTACACAGACATCGTCTCCAATGTTTTCGCAGAATGGGGATTCCCAGAGATCGACTTGTTCGCATCTCTGTAGAACTCTCAATGCCCAGATTATACCTCCAGATATCCTCAAAACCGCTCCAAGGGGAAACGGTCTCTGGATAACATGGTCAGGGAAATTTGTTTACGCTTTTCCCCTGACCCCCCTACTCAACAAGATGCACCAGGAACCAGTCACTATGATACTGGTGGCCCTGATGTGGCCCACCAGCCCTGTTTCTCCCATCTGATGGAGATGTCGATCTCCCCTCCGGTAAAACTACCTTGCCCATAGACTATGCTATCGCAGGACAGGGGGGGGAAACACTTCATCCATGCCCATAAAGTCTCAACTTAGCAGCCTGGCTCCTGAAGTCAGAGTTCGGGCACCTCCAACTTCCTCAGAGAGATGCATTGACATACTTAGAGAAGCAAGAAAGCCTAACACCAGACATTGCTACTCCAATAAGTGGAAACGCTTTGTAATCTGGTGCAATTCCAAGAGCATCAATCCCATAGACTGCTCACCTACTCTTATTGTACTATACCATATTCACCTACTGGACTTGGGTCTGATTTTTTTTATTCCCTGAAGGTCCATTTAGCTGCACTTTCAGCCTATACCACATCCCAGAGAAAGGTGTCGTGGTGGAAGATCCCAGTTATTAAAGCAAGAATCCATCCCCCTATTTCAAACCCAGCTCCCGGATGGGACCTAAATGTGGTATTGACTAGACTAATGGGATCTCCCTTTGAACCTATGCATGAGGCTATCCTTAAAGTACTCACTTACAAGACTGCCTTCCTAGTGGCAGTCGCTTCAATAAGGAGAGTTGGTGAACTACAGGCCCTTTCAGTTCTAGACCCATTTGTCACAATTCAGAGACAAGGTGGCTCTGCGCACTCGCCCACGGTTTGCGCCCAAATTCATTTGAAAGTTCAATGTGAACTAATCAATAGAACTACCCACATTCTTCCAGAACCCCACTAACGTGGCAGAAAGAAGCCTACACACACTTGATGTGCGCAGGGCAGTCATGTCTTCTCTGGAAAGAACTAAACCACTAAGGAAACCCCAGTTTTTCGTTTCAGTGGCGGCTGGTAGAGAAGGAGACCTTGTCTCTAAATCGGCCATCTCGAAGGTGGATTGTCAATTGCATCACACTGCTACACTCTTGCCAAGAGAGATCTGCACACTCTACTCTGGCCACTGGGGCTTCCATAGCTTTCGTTGCAAATGTTCGCCTCGAATCCATTTGCAAAGCGGCATCCTGGAGTTCTGTACACACCTTTACAAAACACTATTGCCTAGACACTCACTCTAGGTCTGATTCTCAGGTGGGACAAGCAGTACTAAGACATCTTTTCACTACTGTTCCTTCTCACATCACACTATCATTTCAGGGTACTGCTTCCTAGTCTATGCAAAGCATGTGTTTCTAAGCAGATTCACAAGCATCAGAAGACGTGCATTACTTACCGTAATAGCATTTCTGTGATTGTTTCTGCTTAGATTCACATGCGCCCACCCTTCCTCCCCGCTTAGATGGAAGGAACATAGACATCTTACTACTTCTCTCTCTTTCTGTACTCGCTCACGATAGTCATAAGGCTCCCTTATGGCAGAAAAAATACAATCGAAGGGACCTCGACGTGTGAGGGATTTTGGATACAATACACGTTAGGGATGGTGTTACAGGCACACCCATGTCGACGGCTCCTTTTGATCCTTGAAAGGCAAGATGCAATACTCTGCGATTACCACTAGCTGTCGGACTATATGCACAGCATGTGAATCTAAGCAGATACAATCATCAGAAATGCTATAACGGTGAGTAATGCATGTCATATACGGTCATGCACTTGCCCGGGAAAGCTGCTGCTTTGTGTGTGTGTGTGTGTGTGTGTCTGTCTGTCTGTCTGTCTGTCTGTCGCTTGTGGAAGCTGCAGAGTATTAGTTTGTTTTTTGAAACTCGAAAATGGGCATCGACCTAGGGCGTGCCAGTAATACTATCCCTAGTGTGATGTCCCCTGCACCCATGATCCCTCACGCGTGTAGTACCCTCCGATTGTTTTTTTCCGCCATACTAGTCGGACACATGTTGCGGAGTTCCCTTGGCTTTAGCCAATTATACTAAAATTATTGTTAAAAAAACATCCCTGTTCTCTTCCACCCTACGCCGAAGATCGAGGAAACCAGCCGTCGAGAACTCGACTACGGACTTTGGGCCTTGGAAGGCCTCTGGCCTCGGCCCTGTACAAGGGAGAGTGGGGGGTGGCCATACAGGCTTTTCCCACATTTATTTCCTACATATACCCGCCCAATGCCAATTTGAAACATATGGAGAGTACTCCTTTCAAATTCTGCCCTAAGTGTAACAGGAAGTTTCCCTAGGTAGATAAACCCAATACATGCAACCTGTGTCTCCCACAAGACCATCCCGAGGCTACCTGCCAAGCTTGCAAGCTCTTCAAGCCGAAAACACTTAAGGACCGCACCACTAAACGCTGGGCCCACTACGCCAGGCAACTAGAGGTCATGGATGCCGAAGGGTCATTTAGCGATGGCAGCAATGCCGCTGTATCGGACGGCGAAGGCAGAGGGGTGACTTCGGACACCCACGTGCAAGCCCCTGACCGCAGAGGACTGGCCGGCAGCCCAGTTTTGGGGACAACACCCGGCGGCATAAGCGCGACACACACTACTTCCACTCAACACATGAGCCCTGGCTGTGACTCGACACGCGTGTTGAGCGATCGCAACGAAAGACACCGAGAGATCAGTCCAACAAATCTGTGTCCTCTGGGCATTCCCGGTCGCAAATCGCCTCATGACAAAGACCAACGGTCCGTGGTTGAAAAAGGTGTTGCACTCCCAATAGTCCCAGAGGCCCGATCGTCAGAAGACGATTCCGACTACTATCCTCAGGCCAGGTGCGTAGCGTCTACTCCTGAGATTTGACGTCCTTCCTCCAAGACCACCTCTGAAACTTGTACCACCTCCGAATCTCGACGCGAGGCGCCAGATCCCTCGGATGCCCCTAAAAGCTCTCGAAAACATTCCTATAGTCATGGGAAGGGGGATAAACAACACAAAAAGCCTTCAGAACACCATGTTCATAAGTAGAAACAAAAGGCCCCTAAATCAGTAGGAAAGTCCAAGGTCCCTGACCCTCCGACTAAAGGTAAAATCATCCCTCTCACTGCTCACGATATGGGCATGGAGGAGGAAATGGAAGATGTTGTGTTTATCCCTAGCTCCAGAGAATGGAATTCAGCTGATATCTATAGGGTTATGAGAAGAATGCCATTTATGGCAGACTTCTATGAAAAAAGACCCAAATTATTTTCATAGTTATGCCAACACACCAGTTACCTCTGCCCCTTCGAGAACCAAGGCCTCTCAACCCCCTGCTAAAAGACTCCGCTCTGAAGCCCCGGCGCAGGGCTTGGTCACAGACCCTTTGGACATTGAACCTTACCATCCCGAGTTATACTGTGAGGAAACAGAACCACAAATGCTGGAAGACCAGACGGGGGTCTCTTATTATGGGGGGGGGGATTGGAGGAGGGAGGAGGAGGAGGATCAGGAGGATCAGGAGGAGGAGGAGGAGGAGGAGGAGGAGGAGGAGGATCAGGATCTTGACCTTGACACCCTGGTGCATGATTCACCGGTAGATAATCAACCACTCCTCAACGAGGTACTGGCTAAGGCAGCAGCCCATTTTCATATTGACACACAAGATGTCCAAGAGGACAGGGATTTCGCAGAAGAGATCCTAGGTGACAAAAGAGCCATTACTCAAGCTAACCCTAAATTAAAATCTATCCAGCGCAGAATTGACCCCTCGCTGGTAACTCCAAATCTTACTTGTGCGGTTAATCCACGAGTTGAAAAATTATTCTGTGCCGCACTCTCCGATCCATTGTATAATAGGGGTCAATTGAAACCCGACTCCCTGGTAGTAACAACCACCAGAAAGAGGGCAGGTGCACCACTTGCTTCTTCTGAAGCACCTCCCGATAAAGAGAGCAAAAGACTATGTGCTTTGGGCAGGAAAGTTGCCTCCACTTCCGCCTATCAGGCACGAATTGCCAATAGTGCCACTCTTTTGGCAAGCTACAATTGCAATCAGTGGGAAGAAGTAGCTGCTTTGGTATCCTCCGCACCTGAACCACTGAAGAGCTAGTTGGCTCAGCTGGCAGCAGATGGAAGGTCTGTATCGGGATGCATACTGAAAACAAACTTTGATGCAGCAGATAATGCTCGAAGATTAATAGCCGAAGGCACTGTAATAAAGCGTCATGCTTGGTTAAGACAGTCGGGGTTCAAACCCAAAACCCAAGCCACTCTCTTATAGACATGCCAGTAGAGCCGAACGTGCTATTCGGCAAGGCAGTGGAGGAAGCCTTAAAAACAGCGAAGGACGAGTATGACACCCTAAAATCCTTCTGACAACTCATGAATAAACCCCCAGGACAGAGGGGAAGCACTAGTTTTCGTCGCTTTCGGGGCCAAAACTCCCAGGGGCGTTCAAAATACTATCAAAATCAAGGAACCACCTGGGGCAACAATCAGTCTCAATCATCACAGGGCTTCCCCAGAGGGCAGCGCAGAGGCCGCACTAGGGGTAGAGGCAGCCCCGCCAGAGGTGGTACGCTGTCCAGTAAACAGTGACATTCCGCTTTGGGTCCCCTGCCATACATCCCCAGGAGGGGGGCGCATTTCCACCTTCACCCACGCATGGGAGGGGATCACTTCGGACAGATGGGTGCTGTCCACAGTGTCCGTAGGATACTGTATAGAGCTACTAAGGCACCCCCCGACCATCCTCGGAGACGGAAGGTACACTCGTTGGAACACCAGAAAATCCTCCTCGAGGAGATCGCCATTCTGCTTGCAAAGGACGCCATAGAACTTGTCCCGGGCAGCCAGGTGAACCGGGGTAAACAGGTGTATTTATTCAACCTAGTTCCTTGTGCCAAAAAAGATCTAACAATGCACCCAGTATTACATTTGTACCCTGCAAACAAGTAAGTCAAGCCACATAAATTCCGCATGACTACACTACAAGAGGTAATCCCCCTACTAAAAAAGGGGATTACATGTCAGCATTGGATATGAAAGATTCCTATTTTCATATTTCAATGTTCCCAGCGCACAGAAGATTCTTGCGTTTCAAAATGGACAACCAGCACCACCAGTTCAAGGTGCTGCCCTTCGGAATAGCCTCGGCTCCATGGGTATTCACCAAGGTACTGGCAGTGGTGGCGGCGCACCTACGCAGGGAGGCAATCCCAGTGTACCCTTACCTGGACGACTGGCTCATTACAGGTGAATCCTCCTTAATTTGCAGGCTAAACATCCAAAGAACAATCAACCTCCTCTTCCAAATGGGCTTCTCAACGAGAAAAGTGGAAAGAATTCAAAATCTGTTGCTACAAATTCCTCAATATCAGGCATGTCGCCAGATAAGTGTGCGCAAAGCGATACGTTTGCTAGGCATGATGGCATCTTGCATTTACCTGGTTCACCATGCGCACCTGCGCATGCGACCCATGCAGGAATGGTTGGCGAAACAGTGGTCTCAAGCAAGTGGTCAGTGGGGCGATCTAGTGGGCGTTTTGCCAATGCTAGTACAGAGTCTTCGCTGGTGGACAAGAGAGAATCTTACGAAGGGGATACCCTTCTACGATCCAGAGATACAGGCCGTTGTTACAACAGACGCCTCCCTTGCAGGGTGGTGAAGCCACTACCTTCACCATACAGCTCAGGGTCTCTGGTCTCACACAGTGGCTCAGAACCACATCAACCTGCTAGAACTTCTGGCAGCCTTCAGAGCGCTTCGGGCATTTGAACCCCTCCTATCCAACCAGTCAGTGCAGATCCTAACAGACAGCATGACTGCAATGTTTTACCTAAACAAACAAGGGGGCACTTGTTCGCCAAATCTTCCAAGCTTGCCCAGAAAATTTGGAAATGGGCACTCAAATGGATGATTTACCTGTCATCCCAACATGTTCCAGGGGATCTCAACACGCTAGCAGATGCTCTGTGCAGGGATCCCCTCCCAGAAGAACACAAGTGGAGACTAAACGAAGAAATCGTCGGAGACCTCAGGTCTATAGTGGGGAAACCCCACTGAGAGATAATCGCCACAAGCGAAAACAGGCAATGCCCAGACTTCGCATCCAGGTTCCCCCAGCCAGGCTCCAAGGGGGAACGCCCTATGGATGAAGTGGTGAACAAAATACACAGGGAACCGATGACGCTCCCCCTGGTTGCTCCTATGTGGGCGAGACAAACATGGTATCCACACCTATGCAAACTGGCGGTATGCGACCCCATCTAACTCCCATGCCGGTACAACCTACTCTCCCAGCACGTGGGGCAAACAGTGCATCCTCAGCCCAACTTGATGAACTTGGCAGCATGGCTCCTGAAGTCATAGAGTTCGTACATCTCAAATTACCCCAGAGATGTATGGATATCTTGAAAGAGTCAAGAAAACCAAACACGAGGCACTGTTACTAATGATAAATGGAAACGATTTGTTATTTGGTGCCAGAATAAACAAATCAGCCCTGTTGATTGTACTCCTTCTAATGTGGTCACCTATATGCTCCACCTACTGGATGCAGGGTTAGTGTTTAACTCTCTAAAAGTGCACCTGGCAGCTTTATCAGCCTACACCACTTCCCACAACAAAGTGTCATGGTGGAAAGTGCCAGTCAAAGCATTTACGGAAGGGGTAAAGAGACTCCACCCTCCAATTTCTAACCCACCTCCAGGTTGGGATCTTAATGTGCTACTTGCTAAGCTCATGGTCCTCCTTTTGAGCCCATGCACAAATCTAGCCTCAAACACCTGACTTATAAAACTGCCTTCTTAGTAGCCATCACGTCAATAAGAAGGCTCAGTGAAATTCAGGCTCCGTCAGTGCAGGATCCTTTCTTTACTATTCATAAGGATAAACTGGTTTTACACTCACCCTAGGTTCTCACCTAAGTTAATTTCCAGATTCCATGTTAACCAGCCTATTGAGCTACCGGCCTTCTTCCAAGATCCCAAGAGCTCTGCTGAGGTGAAACTCCACAAACTAGATGTGAGGAGGGCGGTCCTCTACTACGTAGACGAGACCAGACCGCTAAGAAAGACAGATCAGCTGTTCGTCTCCATAGCTCCAGGCAGGGAAGGAGATCACATCTCTAAAAATGCCATCTCTAGGAGTATAGTCAGGTGTATCCAACTGTGCTATTCCCTTTCAGATGAAACACTGCCTTTTACGCCAAGGGCCCACTCTACAAGATGTACCGGAGCCACTCTGGCTTTCATTGCAAATGTACCCCTTGCCAGTATTTGGAAAGCAGCTACATGGAGCTCTATTCACACCTTTACTCAGCACTACTGCATTGACACTCATTCCAAGACAGATACTCAAGTGGGACAAGTGGTTCTAAGACATCTGTTCGCTCATGAACCTTCTCATATCCCACCTCCTCCTTCTTCTAACGCTGCTCGCTAATCTATGCACAGCATGTGATCTAAGCAGATTCTACAAGCCTCAGAAGGGATACATTAATCACCGTCACTGTAATCGTATTTCTGATGCTTGTATCTGCTTAGATTCACGTGCGCCTGCCCTTCCTCCCCTCTGAGAGAAGGCGCATGGATGCTTGTAGTCTTAGCTACCGTATCTGCTTGGAAACTCTGTACTCGCGCTGCTCCTCATGCTACCTCATCTCAGAAAAAATACAATCTGAGGGTCCTACACGGGTGAGGGATCATGGGTACAAGGGACGTCACATTAGGGTTAGTATTACTGGCATGCCCTAGTTCGACGCCCATTTCCGAGTTTCGAAAAACAAACAATAATACTCTGCAGCTTCTACTAGATGTTGGCCTATGCACAGCATGTGAATCTAAGAAGATACAAGCATCAGAAATACGATTTACGGTGAGTCATGTATCCCATATATCTCTTGAAGTGGGTGGGACTGTCTGATCCCACTCCACATCTGTGGTGCCAGAGAGTCTGGGTGTGTAGCATGAGTGAACCCCACCATGGGCCCCGATTGTACCACTGCTGGCTGTTAGAATGGTGCAGATCCTTACCACTGGTAGGCTTAGATTTGCTTCCAGACAGGATTTGGGATAAGAAGAGAACTCCTGCAGCCATTTCTTCAGATCAACATTGGAGCCAAGTACCCTGTGTAGACGAGCAGAATGAAGATCCGTACATGACACCCAAAGAAGCCTGGCAGTATTTCCTGTGATTGGCCCAGTGAAGTCCTGCTGGACTACGTGATCTGTGAAGCCACCAAGTGGTACTTCAACCCTAGGATTGATGGTACCAACCACTCTTGGTGCATACTCGAGGATCCCGCCCTCCTTAGCTTTGGGAGTGTCCCTTGACCACCTAGTGGACTGACCAGTTCTACAGTGGGCTGCCTCAGTAGAATCGCTGCTGTTCTGTGTTGATCGCTGGATCTTCGGTGGTCACCAGGCCGTACTACAAGCGCCCTTGTTGGCAGTCTTGTTGGCAAGTGTCCGCTTCCCAGCTTCAAGGGATCCTGCTATGGAAGGTCGTCTTCGACCACGACTGGAGGGACACCTGCCATCGTCGCTGTGCAGTGACCGTCAACGGGTGTTGCTTCCATGTGTCCTGAGAGTCCGGCATCAGTGAATCCTGCTTGCCTTCTTAGCCAGTGGTTGCATCCTGCACCAGCAGCCAACCAGAGAAATCCTCTGGCCTGTAGACATCCTGCACTATAACAAACGGCGGGAAAACCTACCTCAAGCAAATCCGTCAACACCCACTCCTCCTTTGCCCCCCAGACGACACACCTGGTAACCTGAGAAAATCTCAGTCGTGGAGGGTGCAGGGGGTAATTGCAGCACATTCTCCTCCTCCTGTTCTCCTTAGAAAAATCTTTAGAATCAACATTGGTTATTCCATATTGCTTTTTGATCGTCGGATCTAAAAGCTTGTATCTGAAAGATAGGAATATAATTTTACTGACCTGTAACGTTGTTCAATATCTTTTCGAACATTTCACCACCACAAGAACTATTCTTGCATCACTCCATCGGATTTTTAAAGTTAGGAAATCCTTCTTGTGAACTGGTTTCATTCTACTGCATCACTACTTGCATTCATTTTGTTATCCAAGTTATTGAATGCTATTCTAAGAACCAAAGGTGACTAATATATATTATATATAAAATGAGGTATTGTGTGATATTACTACCTGCTTATTTCATTTTCTAGTTTTGTGTTTTTTGGCTTATAATCAATGGAGTATTTTTGTACTTGTCTAAATTAACTGATTGTCTGCTTCACTAAAAGATTATCAGTGGTACAAATGGAAACCTTACGTACAACTAATAGTCATCCTGTTGTGTTGTATTGAACAGTAGTGAAGGAATGGGATATTGCTTGGTTGTGGTTTGCCTGTCGGTCATCCATGCTCTGGTTGCAATCAGACAATTGGGTCAGGGGAGGCACAGTACATGAAAAGACCCTGGATTCTGCGTCTTCGTCGCTCCTCCTCCGAGAGGGGACAATGGGCTGCTCCGATTTTGCATGGCTTGGGTTCTTGTAAATGCCTGCTATGTACCAGTGGCTGATGCTGTCTGGGTTCTCAATTTCTTTCTTTTTGTCTAGATTTTGCTCATGTAACCGATAATCCAGTTTCAGTGTGAGTGTTCTCTATTCCGACAACCTATGCCGGTGTGGGTCTCGTTCAGCCCCCCCAGCGAAACAATGCATTCTGGGCTTCCTCAGTCAAAGCCGCCTCTAAGGCGAACTGTTTGAAGTGTGTAACCTAGGCCATCAGTTATGTGTCCCTGATGTAAGTCTAATCTGGGCTCATGTGAAGTGCAGGCCAAATCAGTGTGACTCAACATAGCCCTTATATCAATGAGAGAACCTTGGCAGTTGTCTGAAAATTTTTTATTTGTAGTGAGTTACTGAGGTGCCCATGCCAAGACGCTTCCAGCTATACGAGTGAAGGAGATCATACACCCCACCTTTTTAGTGGTCCGTAGCGAAATGAGGCTTTAAAGGCAAACTGTATGGTGCAAGCATCTATAAACTCTTATAGTTTCTTAGGTTCACCGTCACGATTCCCACAAGATAAGTTGTACATCGGAGCTTCAGTTACTTCAGCAGTCATGGACTGGACCATTGCGACGATTTGTTGAACCTTGTCAATGTTTGAAGGTGTAGCAAACTGTTAGCATTGTAAGGGTGCAGAAGGAGGAGACTGAAGCACACGTGGCATGCTTGTTGGCATAAACATTTACTTTGTAAAAAGAAAGGGGAAACCTATTTCGCCTTAACTCTGAGGGGTGTCCCTGCCTCAACTAAAACCAGGGATTCTGTCAGAATGTCCAAGTAAATAAAGAGCGTAAGAGGAGAACAAGGGGGGGTGGTGACCCTATCTCAACGCCACAATCGGGTAACCGGTATGCCTACTTTCGGAAGACAAAGCCACTAACACACTCAGTCAAAGGTTGTGGGTATGTTGATAACGCTCAACCTATCTAAAAGTGAAAACGCAGTTGGAAAAATATTTGGAGAAACCACCACTAGATCATAACAAAAATAATTTGTAAACATACTAAAGACTATATAAAAATTCTTTGTTAAAGTAGAAGCAATCTTCACAATAAGTGTAAGAATAAACACAGCACGAATTTAACAAAGCCAGAAAAAATCGGTATAACACAAATAAAATGTGTGGTGGGGTTAGTACGTGAGTCTAGTGTTGTGTAAACACTGGATGTGCAACATCAAGCACAGAGAAGCAGAGCACTACTTGATTGAACCGACTCTATCAAAAGAAAAACCTATTAGATATCTTAGGTTTGTTTTTGTAAAAGTCACACTTTCACTTTGTGTGACTTTCACTTTGTGTGACTTTCACTTTTTAATTGGTACACACAATCGGGGGATATGGTTTCCTTCCCCTGACCTCTCTGGGCTTCATGGTACACCAGGGGGTTGGCTTCCTTCCCCTGGCTTTGGTGTACCAAGAAAATGCCTCCCTTCTCTTGGTACTGTATTACCACAGTTCTACACCACCTGGGGGTATGCTTCTCTTCCTTTCACTTTGCTTCAACAGATTTGTAATTGTGGGTCCCAGACCCCTAGAACTCTGCTGATTTCTTTGGCACAACCTGTTGCAGGAGAGTGAACCAGGTCTGCCAAAAGAAGAGGATTTGTGATTCTCTTCTCAACTGAATAAAGGTCCCAGACCCGTACCTCTCTCACTGGTTGCTCTGCTCGGCCTGGCTCACTCCTCTGCCAGGTACTGTGCCAAAGAAGAGGATTTGTCATGCTCTTCTTAATTGGGTGCAAGTCCCAGACCCAACTTTCATAAGCCCCATCAAGCGTTCCAGTAACCCTAGTACCTGTGAGGGTCTTGCCTAAGGTCGCCAGGTGGTCTCGGGTCTCTGAATTCTTGGATCACCTTCCTGTGCGCTGTGACGGCCCCTCACTGGCAGCGTGTCTGCCTTCAACCGCAACGTCCAGCTGTCTACATCGTCTGGAAGTTGGCTTGCGTAGCTTCCCGGGGCGTCCGACCTCTGTAAACGGTAAGTGAGCTTTCCAGCAGGTCCTTAAGCATCCCAGACATCATCTTCAAACTCCTCTGCTCTTCTACTCTCACAATCCCATCTCCTCCAGGGATGACTTTCTCTGGTTCCTCCAGGGAGAGTCGAACACTCTTTCAAGTCCCTCCTCACTTTCTATGCTCACACAACATCCACATTGACTGGATGACTCACTTTAGATCCACGTTGTTTTCCTCACGGCTCTGCATTTTGTCTTTGTCCCAATAATGACATTTTCCATCTCTACTGGGTGAACTGTACACTTTGTCATCCGAGTCTTCCAGTGTATTCCACGTAGGTAGTCCCTGCTCTTCCTCCTCTCAGTGTTTCTCCTGCGGGTTGGGATATCTACCCTACACAAATACATGGAAGTTTGGGGAACTAGTGTAACCTGCATAGGGTAGGAGGATGAGGGAGGTTGTCATGCAGTGTGACATGCCGGGTTCTCCCCGGATATTCGTCCCTAGTCCCATAGAGGGGATCCCTCCCCATGAGCTCCACCCACGGAGTACCACCCCAGGGGGGACTATCAGGTTGCAGTTTAACTCCCTGGCCTCATGGGAAAGGCCTCCTCCCAGGGGAGAATGGACGTCATCCAAGGATTCATCACAGCATGTGCCTGTGAATACTTAAGCTTCTCTATACCATGAGAGAGGGACCCAGATGAAAGCGGGGGGAATCCCGGGTGCACTGTATCAACATTACATAAACCTGCTGCTTGGGGGGGGGGGGGAAATGGCGGGTGCACCGGGTCCCCTAATGAAGTATCGGCAGTCTGAATGATAGAATTTATACCATCGTCCAGGTGGAAAATCACAAAGGCAGGAATCGCGAGGAAAAGTACCACAGCAAGGGGAAGGAGCGAAGAACAGGGAAAGGAAAATGGCAGAGGAGCATCTGACAGGGACTTGGCACTGACATGTGTATTTCGACATGTTTCGGGGAGCCAGCTTCTTTTATTCTTACACCGTTGTCAGGAGCTGAAGCAGTGCCGCCATCTTGGTGATTAGGTCTTGACTTGCATAGTGCTTGCGATGGCCGCATCCACCATCTTGGGAAGGTCTGGTGTCCCGCTGATGTGGCTATCTTGCTGGGGAATCGAAAAGAATGATGCCTAGGTAAGCAAACTGCATGTCTGTGGACTGTGCCTCAAAAGGACCAGCCAGCAACCCCTGAGGATATGACAGTTCCCATGATTGCACTTTCAACCGTCGACCTATTTCCTTGTTTGGTGCCACATTTTCGTTACTATTAAACCTTCCTGTATGTGGTCTTGGTCAAAGTTGGCCATTCTGGCACCATTTGTTCACAATGCACAGTTGCAGCAAGAAAACTATTGGTAGTTGTTGAGATGGATTTCATGTATGGTCCGGACTTGTTGGTCCCACCAGCTCAAAGGTCGAAGCACTGACTATGGTCGTCTTGTAATGTTGTGAAAGATGCAGGGCTTCACCGTGATTTGGCTGGAGGCAATGCTAGTCTTCCTCAGCAGTAGTCCTCGACACAATGCTCATCTTCTTCTTGGTCTTGGTTCCAATTGACCATCAGGGGAACGTTTGCAGGGCGCCTCCTTGTTACCTGGTACATTTCTGATTCTGCACTCTTTTTGGTTTCTTTGAGATGCATCAGATACGAATGGACTGGCCTTACGAAAGGACTGGCCTCGCATCTAACAGCCAAGAAAGCAATGTTGCAGAAAGCAGAAGCTACTGTGGGATGCGGCAGGCCTCAGAGACGTGCATGAACAGCCCTCCCCTCGAGAATGTACACAGTTCGGAACTTGCTGGCTCAAGTTCCAAGGTTGATAAGAGCCTGACTTGCAAAGACAATCTGACGTTACGAAATGTACTTGATTCTCCCTCTTCGGCGAAATTACCTGTTTTTATGAATACATACTGTTAATGGGAGGATAATAAATATGTAGCTTTTGCCTTGTACATAAGTATGAGCCAGGCCTGGGAGGGGGCAGAGTCGAATGCAGCCCTCCAGAGCCTGGTGTGTGTGTGTGTTAGCATTACAGCGCTTTTACACCAAACGTCTGGCTTTGTTTATTATCTGTGTCCAAGTGCCGAGTGCCTGGAATGCCTGAGTCGGTGTGTGGGAGCTGGATGTGCACTAGTATCGTGGGGAGCAGGACGAACACGTTTAACATATGGTGCCAGTAACCACAGAGATCCTCTTCATCAAGTGCATGACAACGGGTAAGTGATTACTTTTTGTTCGCTGTACCTGTTGCACATTTGTATTGTGAATATGTGGAATTTGGAGTCTTCAGGGACTCTAGGAATACGATGGAGATGGTGATAGTGCCTCAGAATGCTGGAGTGTTACAGTACAGGGTCGCATGGGCACCTACAGGACTGAAATAAGGTCAGAGCATTCTTGGGCACCCGTGATACAGTCAGAGCACCTGTCTTGGAAAGGTGGTGTAGGTTCGATGCTGTAAAGGGCACAGAGTGGGAGTGGGAGGTCTGAAGCTTGAGTTAAAGTGGAATAAAAAAAATACAGATTACAGAATACAGTTTCAGTGGCAATATGGCAAATGCCGGTCCACTGACAAGGCAGGCGGTCAGGGAGATCTGTCATATAAGTCAGGGGCAAGGGCTGTGCTGGAGAGGCCGAAGAGCATGGTGGACAATTGGGATGTGGTCCCCCAGTCCTTACAAAGGAATAATGGAGTGGGGGTTGCCCAGGAACCGCAGTCTCAAAGGGTACTGCAGGGAAGGGACTAGGGAGATAGTGCTGAATCCCAAGCCAAGCACAAATATGTCACAAAGGGGATGGAGGCAGAGAGTGATCAGAGAACCGCAGATTTTGAAGTAATGCTTACACAGATTTTCATGAGGGGCACAATATGGCGGCTGTTGTCAGACGAGATAAGGAGGGTGGTGGAAGGGAATGTGGATGTGGAGGAAAGGTTAAGATCCGCCCAGGGGTGGGCAGGCTTTCTGAATGCAGCTGATGACGCATGGCTGGGAATGAAAAAAGCAGTGTCAGTGAAGGAGTGGGAGGAGGGAGGACACATCGAGGGGCAGGATTGTGAAGTGCTAGCACCAGTGCCTGTGGGGGTTGGGGTGGATGACGCACACCGCTGTGGGGGTGGCTCTATGTATTTCTGAGAAAGGGGAGGTAGAGGAAGTGGGGGGGAAGATGCAGGCTTGCTGAGTACCGGAGGAGGCAACTGTGTGCAACAGAGGAGAGGGAGGGCATTTTGGGAAAAAAGAGATGCTATGACTGATTTGGCCAACAGGGTCCTGACCGAATGGGGGGAGGCATATCTGGAAAAAGTGGCAATAAATAGGATTTCAGAAGGACGGGTGACGGAGTGTGCACCTTAGACGAGGAAGTGAACAAGATGTCAGCGAAAGGTGTGGTGTCAAGCGAATACATGTCAGAGAATGTCAAATCACAACAGGACGCTTTCAGGGCATGTGACCCAGAGAAGGATATTGACAGGCCCACATATGAAGTTGGTGGTCAGTGTCAGCGTGACTTAATAGTGTTTGGTGGGGGAGGGGAGAGCACAGCATGGTAAAGCTCAATCAGTGGTGCTGGCATCTGAGCGAGAGTGGCCTGTGGCACCTGTTACCCACAGCTAATGGCATCCATAGAAGATAAGGAGTGTCATGTGATCGGGGGGGGCGAGGGAGGGAGGCACAGCTTGAAGTGTTGGAGATTATCCTACAGATGAGCAAGAAGAAGGATCAAAGGAAATGTGAGCGCCTCCTGGCCATTTCGAAAGCTGAGGATGAACCAATGATGCAGCATATCAATGCAGAGAAAGGGCAGGGCAAGACAATGCATTTCAGTGCCCGACAGAGATGGCATGGTGGCCCATGGCAAAAGAAGGCTGGCAGGAGCATATGGACATTTGTGTGGCTCATTTGAAGAAAGAGGTGCCAAAGAAGGAGCAGTTCAAACAGATGGATGTGAAAGACACACAGAGGAAAGACTGGCTGTCATTTGTTCTCCATGGACTGCTGAGAGAGTTTTCACCGACCAGGTATTCACCATTCAAGTTGCTACTTGGGAGGGTGGTAGAGGGGGCGGGGGAATATGACAAGCACTGACAAGCGGCAGCTGACACTGAGTGGGGGTGCACCTAGGGACTGGGAGGTACTGGAGGGTTACTATATACTGGAAAGTAAGGGGGACTTTGACTTGGACAGTGCAAAGAAACATGATAGGCACATGAATGGAGTATTGCTGAATGTGAGAGTGACAGGGATGCTCAGAGCTAGAAAGGGCGGGACATGTAGTTGGGCCTGTTTTTGGTGTTTTAGAAGCACACTAGATTGTTTGATCTTAATAGGTGGCCGTGTTTATGCAATGCAGTACAGTAAATGGCTTTAAATGAGTAAAGACATGAATAAGCTGTTTTAGTTTGATAATGTTTATTTTTCTTGTTTCCTTATTGAGTAAGAATAGTTTTATTGTAATGTGCTTATGTAGAAGTAGTGCAAGGGTTTTGGTTAGCGATTCATAGATGAAATGAGAAGAGGAAAAAAAAGTGGGCACATGTTACCTGGTACATTTCTGATTCTGCACTCTCCTTTTTGTTTCTTTGAGATGCATCGGATACAAATGGACTGGTCTTGCAAAAGGACTGGTCTAACATCTAACAGCCAAAAAAACAATGTCGCAGAAAACAGCAGCTACTGTGGAATGCCGCAAGCCTCAGAGAGACGAGCATGAACAGCCCTCCCTTCGAGAATGTACACAGTTTGGATGCTGCTGGCCCAAGGTTGTTCAGAGCCTGACTTGCAAAGACAATCTGAAGTTACGAAATGTACTTGATTCTCCCTCTTCGGCGAAATTACCTGTTATGAATACATACTGTTAATGGGAGGAGAATAAATATGTAGCTTTTACCTTGTACATAAGTATGAGCCAGGCCTTGGATGGGGCAGAGTCGAATGCAGCCCTCCAGAGCCTGGTGTGTGTTAGCATTGCAGCGATTTTACACCAAACTTCTGGCTTTGTTTATTATTTGTGTCCAAGTGGCGAGTGCCTCGAATGCCTGAGACGGTTTGTGCGAGCTGGATGTGCACTAGTATCGTGGGGAGCAGGACGAACCCGTGTAACACTCCTTTATCCCAAATCCGGACTGGGGATAGTAAGGATCTGTACCATTCAGACTGGCAAGGGATATCCCATCATGGACAGCTTCTTGCACTAAATCTGTCCAGCAACTAACATCGACTGCTGGAATATGGGCAGTCCCATCCCCTTTTCTCCAGTCAGGATAGCCACACCTCCACTTTTCCTGGGAAACTGTTAGGCAGAATCATGTGCAGTGCCCTTAGGGACCACTACACCTGTTTAAGACCACAGGTGGCAATACAAGTTTACCTTTGATACAAGCCCGTACTACTAAGTTATAGTGGTAGCAGAGCAGCCAGGCTTATCAAGAGTATATGAGCAGTAGAAGAGATTACACACAGGGGCCACAATTACTGTGACTCGAGCAAACACTGACTCAAGGTTTCAGGTAAAAAATCTAAGTACATTCATTTTTAAACCATCAGTTATAATCACAACACCTCCTATTAAACTTTAAACAAAACCACACGTTAAATATACTACAACTAACCAATTCACTTTGTGCAGTGAGTCTCAAGGTAAGTACCCTGTGATTGAATGAACCGGTGTTATGAACAAAGCACGATACCGCAGATCTGGTTGCGATCACTTTTTGACAGTTCGGTCTACTAATTAAACGTGTATCCGTGACATGAAATGCTACCGGGGCAAAAGCACACTTAGCACCTGAGATACCCAGAGGGAGTTGGAGGCAAAAATCACAGGCAATATTTAGGTTAGGCAGACAGTATCGAGAAACACTCAGAAACAGGAGTTCAAAAGTCAAAGGGTCGGAGCCAGGTTTAAGTGACACCGGGGACCTGTGCCGTATATCACATCGTTAGACAGTTCACGATTCAGTGTAGCCAAAAAGTACTTGGATATTGTCAATGTTCAGAAGCAAAAGTTATAAGAAGGAGGGAAGACAAGGATGAGCCTTGAGGATGAAGAATAGGGATTCACCCAGTTTCCTCGAGTAGAACACAGTACCTTATTCCAACGATGCAGCTGGTGCCCTGGAAGTTGTTCCTGTTGGTTTCCCGCAGACCCACAATTCCTGGAGCTTCGTTGTGAAGGAGGATGTCTGAAGGGGATCTGCACAACACACGGATGAAGCCGGCAGCAGCGACAACGCTAAAGTGTGCTCCTTAAAAACAGGAGAGGCTCAGCTGGTGGCTATTCGGACCACTACAGTAGTACAGTGCAGCGATTTCGTATATGGCGGAGATCTCTGGTTGAAGAAGATGAGCTGGTTATCCCCACCAGGCTCAAGGGAAGAAGACTCCAGACTGGATCTCCTCTTAGTCGTCGAAGGGTAGATGGCTCAGACTGCAGCAGGGCTTCACCGGGACGGGGTAGTTGCAGCAGCCGTCGTTCTCTCCTTCTCTTCGGTTCCTTGTAGTTCCAGAGGCTACTCTGACTTCTATCCCAAGAGACCTGCCTTTTTATGCGCAAAACCCCAATTCACACAGCCTGGCTGTCAATCACACAGCAGAGGGGTTGTCCAGCTGGGACAACCACCTCAGCCAATCATGGCAAAGTGCGACTTGGGTTTCCTAGGATACCCTGTGCAGGGGGTGCCTACACCCCTTCCCTACATTCAGTCTACCTAGACACCCAGGCGCCCAAAAGGGGGACTTCTCTGCAGAAGCCCGCCAAAAGACGGTGAACAAAGAAGGTGATCCTAGTTTGCCGCGCAATGTAAAACACAAGAAGGACTTTAACAAAAAGAAATGGCGAATAAACCCAAACGGAGCCAAAAGAAAGACTATTTGGTCAAGCGGGTTTATGTTTGAGGCTAATATAATAGCCAAGAACAGTACCACGTTTATCTAATATAATCGCGGTACAAAAGTTAGGGTAGATACCACTGCCACCAGCCAAGTCTAAATGTTAAAAGAGCAAAACAATGCTCAGGGAGCTACAGACAGTAAAGGGGTACAGATTAGCCCTTTCCAGTACTCCATATAAGATGGGGTGTACTGGGTCTGTGGTAAAAATGACTATGTAAAGTAAATGGCAACTTTACCTTTCTCTGGGGGATAGTAGTCAGCCCCAGCGAAATGGAGTCAGAGGGAAGGCTAAAAGACAACCCTGGGTTACTACACTAAAGGTGCTGTGTAACCCGTACAAGAACAGGGGCACCTGAAGTGGTGTGCTCCAGTGCCCAAGATCACACAATGAGTAACAACACATAGGCCAAAACACATGTAAGAGTGGAAAAAGGATGTACACTCTTACCAGGTGGAAAACATAAACTCCAGAAATCCAGCAAAGCTGCTGGGGGACTCACTAGGTGAGGGAAATTAGCCCTAGAAGGAGAATTCTCCCTAACAAAAACGCCAAGCTAGAGCCTGCAAAGGGCATTTCCTGACCCGAGAGGCAGGGAAAATCAAAGGGACAAGATGGCCAAAGGACGGGGCAAAAAATAAGTGGCATGGCTATTTTGAGGATATAATAGTTAAAATGGCAGTATGCAGTAAAGTATAAACTTGGATGCAGATAAAATAAAAATACTCTAGAACAGGGGTTTGCAACCTTTTGACTTTCCAGATATTTGCATAGTCAATGAGGGATCATGGGAGTCGTAATATAAAACATCTAAATCGTAAATGGAATATTATCCGCTGCCACTAGCCCATCCTGGTCACATTAAAAAGTAACAAAAGTGTCGCATGAAAAAGGATACATAGTATCCAGGCAGAAATTCCACTTCGCTGAAAGGTGTTGTGTGCTACAGAAAAACAGAGGAATCTTGCAGAAGGGACAGTGTTGCCCCTGCACTGGCAAACATAAGGGCTGACCAGTGCCCCCAACAGAGGTGAGTTGATCAAGGGAGGTGAAGCAGATGGACTTTATTTACCTCCAAAAGTTTGGACATGGTTCACGCCAGAGTAAACAGCCATGGGTTCCATTGGTGTCAATGAAAGGAAAGTTGCAAAAAAGTTACTTTTTCCTAGTAGTAAGTTGTGTGGAATATGGCAACTTAAACTCATTAACTTTTCTGGTTCCAGCTTCATGTAATTGGAACCTGATGAGACCACTTTCTGAGCAATGAGGGATGTAATGGCATTGGACCAAGTAAAATATTTTGTAAATCACTCCCAAGAGCTACCCTGCATTCCAGCAAAAGGTATAGCCCACTCAATGATACTGTGATGATTGGTATTCTGGGTGACACTTTGTTATGATCCAGCTTTTGAAGCATAGAGGTTCTCCAAAGAAAATGTATTGGGGCTGCAAGATGCATTTAAAACTACTTTCCAAAACTGGCTTGTCATGTTTTGGTACTCCCTGGATAATTTGAGGGTGAAATATGACTAAAGGTTACTAAATGGCACAGGGGTGATTTACTTTTGCAAGTGGTTCTTCTGTGAAATGCAGCATAAACCAGATCACCTAGTCTGTCGCTGAAGAAAAGAAAGGCACTTGTACATCTGTGTGAGGGCTGAAATCTATGTAAGACCACGAGTGTTTGGAATTTCTGGGAGCTACTTGGCTCCTGTTTTGTAGTCTAGAAGAACCTATTTAATATGACCCCAACCGTACCACACATAAACATGCCTATGCAACGTTAACTTGGTGTTTTGGGGAATATGTATAGAAGAACATTTGAAAACCTCTAGAAAATATTAAAACCAATGGTTCATATTGAATGGACAAAATGGTATAGTTTGCGCCTCATGTGGAAGTTCAATTGGCAGCATGCTGTGTGCTGTGTTAGCGCCTTGTTCTCCAGAGGTGTAACTCCTGCTTCCGGTTTGGTGTCTGATACCCAGGTTTTGTTTTTAGCTCCAGCGCATGACGTTTTGTCGGATGATACAATGTCTGTATTAGCATCCAAAGTAGTTCGAGTAACGAAACCGCAAGTCAACGAAAGCAAAGAAAAATATACTCTTTATTACGTCAGTTGATTAAGAGCCTTGCTTTAAAGTTCGGGTTAGCGATTTTATTTTTTTTTAATTGTAGCTCCACTCCTCAAACGTGAACGTTGGATGTTCACATGAGGAGTGTAGCAAGGCACTCACTGAATACCTTGTTCCTTATACTTTCCTCTACTGGCCCATGTGCATCATTGAACAGGGGTGCTTTTTAAACACTCCATTAAGGCCTTGGGGTGATTATGTCACTAACATGTGTTGTGGAGTAGGCTAGTAGCAGTTGTAATTTAGTTTTGGCTTCACCGGGTGTGCAGGCGTTTTTGCCGCATTAGCAGTCCAATGTACCTTTGTTTGAGTGGACCTGAATATTTACAATTTTCTTAGGGCGAACCTGATAAGAGGTAGGTTGACCACTCCTTTGTATAATTGCAGGGTTGGTTCAGGTGACCCATAAGTGAATGTGTATATGTAGTTAAGACTCTGCATTCCTCAATTCTTCTGGATCGTTACTTGAATGAGTGGAGAATTTGGGACGACACTGGACTGTGGAATTTTAGTACCAGGTTTGGCCATACTGGCTGAGCCTTGGGCCCTTTGTCACTTACTCCAGTGTCACCTTTTGGCTGCTCGACATCCTTCATGATCTGTTCCATTCCTCCTCATTGGCTAAATTGGATGTCCCCTCTTGATACTGGTTCTGGGCACTTTTACTGCCGTCTTCCTGTTTCATCCTCCTGGGCCTAGTGGTTTGAGTTGGAATGCCTCCATTATTCAGATGTGTGGTGGGATATCACAACCCCTTACCTCTGTTCTTCGACTGGACCGTCATGGGTCACCTACATTGTTCCCATTGTGAGACTGTTTCTACTAGCATCTCAGTTTTTCCTTCCAAGCTGTCTGGATCTGTGTAGTTAATTCCTTTGCCTTCCTGGTGCCTTCTGTTGCTTCTGCTTCTGGTTGTTGGCTCCCCTCTCCTAGGAAGACTAATGTATGCTTCTCTTGGATCATCTGGGACATAGCTGGTCTGGGATGCAAGTCCTGGATTACCACATCCTGTAACTTGCCCTGTAAAATAATTCTCATTCACTGGGTTGTTTCCGTGTTCCGGAGCCAAGTTCTCAGAATGTGGCACCACACGTTCTTGCCTCTTCGCCTTGGGCTGCTGGGTTATTCATAGCTTTATCCACCGGGGGTACCGTTGGTCCAGTGGTAGAGTGGTTCTGCAAGTCCCCCTGTGCTGTGCATCACCAGTGACTTTCATTGGCCCGAATCCTGCTTTGTTTCCTTCCTTCCTGGGTTTTCTGTTTCAGTTTTGAGATCCAGAAGTCCTCTGGAGTTGGTTTCATCTGTGGAGTAGAACACTGATTTAGCTGACTTTTCCTCATAACCATGTTTCTGCATATGTATTTTGTCCCATTAAATCCTATGGGAAACCAATGTAAAGCTACTAAATTCCTAAAAGGTTACCCTTGAGGGTACTGTCAGTTACCAAGACCATGCAGTCATTTTCAGAAAGTAAAGAAAGCGACAGCTTCATTGTCTTGCAAGACATTACAGAGAGCTACAGTTTACTCTGCTGAACAGTCCTGCAACAATCTGCCCCTCCTACCAGACATGAGTCTTTATAGGTCAAGCCTATGTGGCCTAATTGAAATCACAAACGATTTTTCCATAAATTCAACTCTTACCACCAGTTCCAGTTGCATGCCTGCTGGAGTGGTAAGTCATTCGTCTAAGCAGATGTTGTCGTCTTCTTCTTGTTGATCAGAAGTTCCAGTTCATTCTCGAAGGCTCCTGCCTGAAAGATTACCAGAATCGCCATTTTCCATTCTCAAATGCTCGTATTTTCCATACGAGTTCTCAGTATACACTAGTCCACATCACCTGACTTGATGGCGTCTTCCTCGCACGATGGCTGACTCAACAATTTGCATATTCCGTTCAATTAATGCAAATGGTCCTGATGTGAAATGTGAAATTTGGGGGAGACGCTATGTTACTAAATTAAGCATTGCAAGAAGTCTGAACATACTAGCTGAACACAGAGGTTACATAGGCTATTAAGGGCATGGCTTATGTGCACACTACTACATTAAAGAACTTGCATGATACAAGATTAGTCCAAAGTGTAAATAATCGCATCTGACGTAAATAATTCCATCTGCATCATCGGTACTCACCTGAATATTGACATTTTTCCTGGGATCGCTGACGTTTTCTACAAAAGTTTTATTTTTGCTTGCGTGCATAATTTACTATGCATTTTTAAATTGTTACATTACACTCTTGCTTTTGAAACCTATTGTGTTACTTTGTATAACTGCTGGTTATTTTCTAACTACTGATTTCTTGTAGAGTAACGACACCAGCAGCTCTGACACTAAGCCTAAATTGATAGATTTTTGGTGGCCCTCTGGGTCTAGCTGTAAATTGCTAACCTCTTCTTTCCCTCTAGGTACCATATAGGTTTATGATCTACGTGTGAGTAGCCTATCTGTATTCTATTCTAGAGGTTGAGGGATTTTGTCACTTTTACTGTATTTACATTATTGGGTGCTAATCATGACTGTATAAGTGCATTTTTTTTTTACTGGTCTAGGGATCCCTTAGCTCGCCACCAGTACCTCTTATGTACAGTGCCCACTACCCAGGTATTGGGCATGTATTTAATTCCGGAATGCTTAAGGCCTTTTTATGTTTTCATATTTCAGCTGTGTCTTACTATCTGTTAAGTTTAGCCCAGAGATCTTGTGTGTCTAAAGGGTATACTTTTAGGATATACTTTTTAGTACGCCAATATTTTTTTTTTTTTATCCTCTGGGGAAACTATTGAGACTAACTACCTACCTCCTCCTTTGAGTGAAGCCCGACTGCTTGTCCCTTCTACCCTGATCGTTTATTCCAACCTTTGGCTGGTATCCCTGTTCTGCCAGTAGGTTAAATTATATTACAGTACTCCCTAGTGGGCTGGGGAAAAATCTCCCTAACACTTTTACAAATGCACATTGCAATCATTCTGCTCTATATACATATTAGTTTCTTATGTTATGTTAATGGATATACACCGTGCTCTATCCCCACCGAAGTGGTCCCATGGCACTATGGCGGATCTGAAAAAAAGGGGATGTGCTGTTGGCAGCTTCAGTTCGGTTAAGACTGTTCGCAGAACTTTTGGTGTGGTATCTGGTCGATATCCGTTGTGTGCTGTTGTGTAAGGCTGTGTGTTTATTTTGTTGTTGTTGTAGTGAAGTGTGTGCGGTTTGCTGTGGTTTTAGAGGTATGGTTGTGTTTAGGTATCTTTGAGAGGTGTATGCAAAGGGGTGAGGTTTTAGTAGGGTTGGTTATTATCATTGTTGTCTGAAGAGACGCACACTCATTTTGTGGGTCCTTTCTCGGTGCGACTGAAGGTAATATTCACAACTGAATCTGCTGAAAATGTGCAACTGAATCTGCTTCAGAGCAGCTCACTGTTGGGTGCCTTTTTAAAATCGAAATTGCGCTTGTCTGTCTTGGGTTGACACAATCAGTCACACAGTGTTTCACAAAGTACTCAGAAGAGCACCTTTTGTTTGAAAAACAAGATCTACAGTATTTAATGAGCGATATCTGTGGGCCAATTTAATTGCTTGAAATATGGTAATGCTGAGTTATTTAGTAACTGCTCTTTCGTTTACCTTGAATTGTAGCCTTCTCCATGCTTGATTTGTTCATCATTCTTGCTATCAGCAAGTCACCTGTTCAGTTTTATTTTCATTTCTTAGGGAATATTAATGGAATCCCTTTCTGGCGTTTTGTGGACATCTTGCATTCATGTAAAGACCTCCAGTATCAAAATGTCGAACTCTTCTCAGCAATAGGAGACTACGTGGCTGGATCCATGTACATGTGGCAGACTAAACAGGTGCAGTGTTTTTTCAGCTGGGTTTCTGGCATATGACCCTCTAGTCTGGGAATAGTTGTCATTTATCTTTGCAATCCGACACAATGCTTGCTGCTGTAATCTACTCCTATGTCCACTCAACCATCTTCGATCCTTTTGGGATGCCGCTGCAAGAACGCTTAGCATTGTTCTGTCACAACACACATTTTTCCAGGCAAATGGAAAGCTTGGCACATGTTTGAGAATCTGATCGGGGAGAACCCGTAGTTTCGGAGGCTGTACTGTAAAAGTGCATTTGGAGTAATACCACTATGCATAGCTAGAAAAGAAACACCAGAAAAACTAGTACACACTATGGTCATTTAACAAGCAATGGCTTTATTCACCCATCAGTGAGGACATTCAGAAAGAAAAAAACATTCAAATCCCACGTCCCTAGGCTTTATTGGCACAAGTTTACCAGGATTTTAAAGATACAATGTCAAATGGTATTTGTGAGCCATGGCTACTGAGACGCTTCAACTGGGGTTCTCGGAGGGCATCTAAGGCGTACTTCAATACCTAGAGTACTCTCAAAAGCTGGCTACTCATGATCTCCACAGTGATCAATGAGTGTCCATGAAATCAATCGATGATTTTGATCCAGAGTCTTTGTCAAAATGTAAGACGAACACACCAGGGTAAATCACTGGGTGTAGCCCAAAGAAGGCGAGGTGGACCTCATTTAAAGAGGTTACTTTCCCAGCAAATGGAGAGCACAGAAGACTCTTGAACACTAATTCCCAAGGCTCCAGACAACCGTAGGCTTTGTTAGGGAACATTTCTCTATGGGCAACTTGCTCTCCATATTCTATGGACCCCCCCCCCCCCACCGCAAACATGTTGTTTTTGAACCTGTCCTGACATTTACAGGGAAGTGAAGCCTCCAGCTTGACTCCCCTACCCTTTTGCTCATTTTGTCATGGGAAAACTGATCAGTCCTTCAGACTATCAGTACTGGGAAACTGTTTCCCTTTTGTCGTTTTACCTTCTTAAGTTTTTTTGGTAACTGCTTAGCTGTGCATATAACTTCTTATAATGCAGTGCAGTGGGCATACTTTTGTATTGCAAGACAAGCTGATGGCAGCAGATACATTTTTAACATATTTGCATTATTTTTAGTGTGTACATTCGCGTTTACCGCGTCTGACTACTAAACGTGGCAAGTCCCACAAGATTATTTTTGCTTGTTCATTTGCCATATTGTTGTTTAGCCTACTGCCTGCCCTCTCAGGTCAGGAAATCCCTTATATGGTCATGCATACGCCTGGGAAATCTGGTGCTTTTGCAGGCTATTGCTGGCCTGGTGTGTGTGTAGCCCAATGTGACATGGGATTTCACCCATTCTACCCCTTCGGCAACACATGAGATACAATTTCATGTCAGAATTCCCCTCATGAAAGTGAGCCAGCATTAGCTGGACAAGGCTGAGTAGAATGTAGCGTCTAGACAAAAGGCCAGTCTATACTGCATAGCAACGTAGTGTTTCAAACAGCAGAAGTGTACTCTAATCGCTTCACGCCCCTAGAGACAAGTTATAGCCTCACATTGCAAAGTAGCCACATGGTGAGAAATTAGTTTTTATGTGTTACCTTTTTTATTGACTCATGTAACCATTTATTATAGCAAAGCACTTGGCAGTTTTTAACAGCTAGATCATTTAAACATGCTTACATACATAGGTGTAAGCAGGTCAGTGCAGGATCCCCTATATGTCTCAATAGGCTGTGAAATCAAATCCATTTTGATTCTGCATATTAAGGGAATACACGTCAGCCTGCTGAGGAACTAGAGGAAGACAAAACAATGAGTCTTTGATTTAGGCTGTACATAGATATATCAGCAACTCGCCTAGGACTGATGAAGTTACTATGTGCTAAGGGCTGATATTGGAGCCACGTACTAAGAACTGATAAAACGACAAGATGCTTCAGAAGCAAATTGTGAGGAATTGATCATTTGGCCGGTCGGCTAAAGGAGGTATTTTTAAGGTTGTTTACCCACATCACAATGGTGGGGATGAACCTTTCCTGTAGTACAGGTTAGAATCAACTGAAGCAGAGTTTCTGCCCACGGGATGACGGCAGCTTTAGAGGCAAGGGACTTTCCAGAATATACCCTATAAATATGTGATGAGAGCCCCATTCAGAGTGCTGACTGACTTGCCATGATGGTGTTATGCTGAGACCCTGTCAGATAGTGCAGGGGGTGTAGCTCTAAGCTGCACCTTAGTCAATTTGCTATGGGTTTTGCTTGACTTGAGTAATGGGCTCAACGTTTGGTCTTTGTTATTGCTAAACCTTTGGTCTTTTTATATTGGTTAACTTTTGGTCTTTGTGAATAATGTAGTGAAATTATGCATTGCATATGAACATTATGATATATATTGAAATGTATTGCTTAAGATATTGTGATTTGCCATACAACAGGTTTGAAGAGTTTTACAGGGTATTATATTAGAGGTTTAACATAGTGATTTTGCCTTTAAACATGTGATGTCAATGTATACAATATTGCTTCAGTGGATAGAGCAAGGGCATTTTGGTACCCACCCCGCCTCCTGCTTGGGCAGCCTCCTCCTTTGCTCTTCTACTCACACCCCTTCATGGTGCTCTGTCTGCCTTATCTTCTCTGACTGCTACTCTATCTCCTATCCTATCCCTCGCACTAAGTCTGGTAGGAAGAAACTCAAAAGGGACACCTGGGTCTCCAACCCAGGCCTCCCTATCGCCGATAGACACCAGTGCTTCCTCCAGACACTCTCACCAACATCCTCTTTGTCATTTCCTCTCATGGCCTATGGACCTCCCCATATGGTCTCTTTTCGCTCTCCTTTTTCCTCCTCTCCCATTAATGGTAGCACTCGGTGGGAGGTCCGCCTGGCCCACTTCCACTCCTCCAAGACCATCATTAATGTCTATCTGAATGGCACCGTGTTGGTCCAGGGCCCTCAGCCCAATCTCCTCCTTTTTGATAGACTCTTATCAACTTCCTTCCTTCCACTGCTATTCCTTCTTCACCTCTTTGGCTCCTCTGCCACCTTCCTCTACCACCACCCATCTGGCGCCCTTCTAATCTTCTCTGGCTGCTCTGCCGCCTCTTTCCTCTGCCACCTCATTGGCACCCTCTTCTTCCCTTCTGACTACTCTGCCATCTCCTGCTTTCTCCTCTACCCACTCTTAGCCACCTCTAACACCTCTGCAGGGCGTACCTCATGCCGGTACCCCTCCACAGAAGTCTTTCAAATGTCGCAATCTGCTCCACCTCGCTACTCTTAACTCTCGCTCTGCTATCAAACACTGTCCTGACATCTGTCGACTCCTCAAAGAATTTGATCTGGATGTCCTCTGTCTCGCCAAGACATGGTTCAGGGCCAGCTCTGTTTTGACACTCTCCTCCCTGATGGCTACAAGATCCTCTTCGAACCCAGAACCAACCGTCCAGGAGGTGGAGTAGCCTTGATCTTCCCATGGATCCCTGCTTCTGTCATTCCTACCCAGGCCTATTCCTCCTTTGAATGTCTGGCCTGCAGGCTCGCTATCTCTCCTGGTCTCTCTTACTGTGGCCACCATTTACAGGCCACCTGTCTAGGTCGCCCTCTTCCTCTCCGAGTGGGCTGACCCCTCCTCCTCTCTCCTTGCCTCTACATCTCAGCATCTTCGCCTCGGAGACCTCAACATCCACCTGGATGCTTCTAACCCCTCCTGCGCTCTTTCGAAATCTCTGCGACTCCTTCTATTCTTCCCTCTGGACTGATGCACACCCTGTATGATGTTATCTCGTCTGAAATCCCATGCTCTAAACCTCTCACCACTCCTTTCACTTGGACTGACCACTTTCTGCTCTCCTCTCACCTTTCACTGTGTCCCCCAGGTAAAGCCAATCTCAGCACTGCCACCCACCTGCCCATGAAGCGTGTGTCAGTGGAGGCTTTCACTGCTACTTTCTCTCCTCCTCCTACACCTGCGGCTGACTCACACTCTGAGACAGCCCTCTGAAACCTACTTCTCTCTTGCCCCTGTCATGAGGATCCGTTTGAAGCCCACATCCAAGTGCAACTCTTGGTATAATTGCGACCTCGGTACCCTTAAACGCAAATGTAGGATGGCTGAGAGGAAGTCGAGGGCATCAGGCTCATCCTCTGTAAAACTTGTCTGCCGCCTACTCCATAGGCAATACAGACTCTGTCCTGCCCAAGAAGAGCTTATAACCAAGCCTGTGTCTCTGCGGCCTCTAACAATACAGCCAAACATTTCAAAATCTGCAAAGAGCTGGCCAATCCTGCTGCAGTCGCCACCTCTCCTGTTCCCTCTCAGGTCCTTTGCATGGTACTGGCTTCTCACTTCACCCCTAAATATCTCTCTTTCTCTCTCTTTCTCTCTCTTTCTCTCTCTTTCTCTCTCTTTCTCTCTCTTTCTCTCTCTTTCTCTCTCTTTCTCTCTCTTTCTCTCTCTTTCTCTTTCTCTCTCTTTCTCTCTCTCTCTTTCTCCCCCCCCCCTCAAGCACTCCCTTGTGCACCCCCTCCTTAAGAAGCCTTCTGCCTCCTCGGCAAACTACCGCCCGATCTCTATCACTCCTTTCCTGGGCAAACTCATGGAAAAGCTGGCCATCTCCCAGCTTACTCTCCATACTGAATCTGTTGGTTGTCTCCATGACCACCAGTCTGGCTTTAGAACAGCTGGAAGCATGGAAATTGCTCTCCTGAACACCTGTGAAGACTTGCTCTCTAATCTCGACACTAACTTTCCTTCTGTCCTCATTTTCCTTGATCTTTCCTCTACGCCATTCTGATCGATCGTCTCTGTGACAACCTGGGCATCATGGGTCGGGGCCTAACCTGGTTGACCTCCTTTGTCTCCAATCCACCCTCCCAGGTCCAACTTGGGTCCTTTCTCTCTACCCCCTCTCTCTCTCTACTTGTGGTGTTCCCCAGGGTTCTAACCTCTCACCCTGGCTCTTCAACCATTACTGGGTACCTCTGGCCCACCTCATCTCTACTTTCTCTCGTAACTTTCAGTGTTATGCACATGACACACTGCTCTCCTTCAGGCTCCCCTCAACCTTCTCTGATCTCTCGCTCATTCCCGGCTGTCGGTCCGCGATTCGGGAATGGTGTGCCTCAAATGATCTTTAGCTTAATGCCAGTAAGACTGAGATCCTTCTCGTTGGGACCCCTGCTCCTGCTTTCACTCTGGCTGCCCACCCTGAGCCCTCTACCCGCACCTTCCTGTGAGGCACAAAACCCTCCTCCTCTCCCCACATCTGACATCTCTAAGAAATTCCACTACCAGTTGCACCTCCTCCGAGGTATTCTTCCTTTTCTCACTTTAACACAGAAGCTCATTGTCTCCAGAGCACAGGTTCTCTCTAGGCTGGACTACTGCAACAGCCTCTTTCTGAATCTGCCTACCTCTACTCTTCACCCTTTGCAACTAATCCAGAACAGGACTGCAAGACTTTTCTTTGGCCTTAAGCCCATGGATCATATCTCTCCAGCCCTGAAGTCCCTCCAGTGGCTCCCAGTGGTTGCAAGGATGAAGTTCAAGACCCTCTGCATTATCCACAAGGCTTTCTGGGGCCGGGGACCACACTACCTCCAATTCTCTCTTCCTAAGTATCTTCCTTCCCGAGGCCGCCTCCAACTCTGAGGGTCAGAGCTTCTCCAGGCAGAGAGTGGGGGGCAGATCTCTGTCCTCGGCAAGGGCCTCACTCTGGAACAGCCTCCCCTCCTCTCTCAAACATGGGCAGGACCACCTAAGGTTCCAGAAGCAACTCAATACCTTCCTGCTTTTTCTCTCTTCTCTGCTGATGCTCCTGTCCAGTGCGCTAACTGGTTACCTGGTCACCCTCTGAACCTCACAGGCACCAGGCTCCTGCACGACCAGTAACCCCTTGCACTGCCTCTGGGCCTCACATGCACTTAGGGACTGTATCTGCAACCAATACAATCCTCTGCCTCCCTGTACTTACTTGAGCCACCCCCCCATCAGCACTTCATGCGCTTTTTGCCACTGCACTCTCCCTTCCTGCCCCTCCATCCACCCCTCCCCCAGCACTTCTCCCTTTCCATCCCCTCGCACTTGCATGATCTGAATGACACAAGGCCTAGTAAGATGGTTTGTTTTGGCCTCCCTTTGCCTCCCCTTCCTTCTCTTGTCGCGTCTAGAAACACTTGTATACAGGCATGTTATAAATAATATATCATAAAATGTATTTTAAGCAGAAGGGATATAATTGGACAGGGCTTTGTCAGAAAGATTATTTAAACCCCATGAAGGGTTGGACAGGGCTTTATATGCTTGACATGTATTTGAATGCCCCGGACTATTGTGACAGAACTTGGAACACCCCACCTTCGGTGACTGGGTTGTAACACCTTAGGTTTAGCCTGAACTACCAAAGGTTTGATATGTTAAGTCAGTTGTAAAGTGCCTGTACACAAGTGTTTCTAGGCTCCACAAAGCAAGTAAGGGGAGACAAAGGGAGGACACAACAAATGATCTTATTATGCCTTGTCATTCATATTGTGCAGGTGCAGGGTGTAGGGAGAGGTGAAGTGCCAGGGGGAGGGGTAGGGGGGGTGCAATAGGTCAAAGTTTGAGTAAGTGCAGTCGGGGTGGCCGGCTCTGCGTAAGTGCTAGGAGGCAGGGGATTGTAGGGTTGCAGATACAGTCCCTAAGTATGCAATATCCCAGAGACAGTTCAATGGGGCTATAGGTCGTGTATGAGCCTGCTGCCCATTAAGGTTCAGAATGTGGCCAGGTAACCAGTTAGCGCAGCAGAAAAGTGCATCAGCAGGGAAGAGAGAAAGCAGAAGTGAAAAAGGAAGTTCTTGAGTTGCTTCCGGAAACATAGGTGGTCCTGATCAAGTTTGAAAGAGGCAGGAAGGCTGTTTGATAGCAATGGCTGAGCAGCCAGCCTTAGGGCCTCATCACGAGTTGGGTGCTAAGCCCGGCGGTATTAACGCCTGGGCTGTTAGCCCTACCGCCAAACCCCTCGGCTCTTTTGGCGCCAAATCACGGGTTTGGCACAATGTTAAGTCCCCATTGGGCCCATTTGGGGAATTTCCTATTCCCTAATGGGCCCAATGGGGAATGTTCAGCGGTATTACCGCTGGCGGTAATAGAGCTGAAAATCGTCCAAATCGAGGCGGATTTTCCCCAGCTCAGAGCTGGGGGTAAATCCGCCTAGCCCGTGATTTGGCGGACCCTTAAATGCAGCAGCAATAGCGTTACCGCCGCATATTTAAGGGTTACCGCCAAACTCGTGATGAGGCCCAGAGTCTAGGAGGGATGAGAGCTGTAGTGAGTCGCACAGTATTTAGAGCATACAGTTGGTTCAAGGAAATGCTGACGCTAGCAGTTACACTATAAGCGTTATTTTATATACACTAAGGCTTTAGAAAGTATGTCATGCAAGTACTATCCACACAGTAAACTCACAGTAGAATAAAAGGTAGCACACTTTAAATCACAAATGTAGAGCAACACAAACGTTAGTGAAAACTACTAATAAGCAAACTTACATTAACTCTTGCAACTTCAACCACTATCTTCAAAAGTCCAACCTTATACTAAATGAGTCACAAAGGGTCAAGGGGGGAACTAGGGAGACAGTGACCAAGGACTGAGGAGGAAAGAGGTAGGTAAGCAGCAAACAGAAAAAAGTCTGTGAGGAGGTCTTCAGGTATGCAGGTAGGTAATAGTCAGTTTTAGCAATATAGAGCCCAATGTGATTGTTCACCCTAATGGGACTCGGGGTGCTCTGGTGGGTGGTGCATAGACCCGCTTAACTGCAACCCTCCAAGAACACCTGATCAACGCAACACAACCAAGGAAAGTGCCTAATCTTGGAACAGTACCTTTTTTCAATTAAGAACTTGGTGCAAAAGGTTGATCCCCCAAGGTAAGGCGATAGTTGTCACTGGTTTGGGTTCCTTGGCCTGGATAGCTGAAGAAGGAATTTTGGAGGGAACAGATGGATGCACTCAGCAGTGAGATGCCCAGCAGTGGATCTTCGCCGCACTGGTGCATTGGAGCCCTTCACATGCTATGGTTTAGTGAAGTTTGGTTCTCGGTCCTTGACTCAGCTGAGGGGACTTCAGGGAGTGGAAAAGTGTCACTGCAAGCCCGGAAGGATGCCCATGAGGTTTTTGGGCTTCACAAAATGTTGCACCACAAAATGGCACAGGTCCTAGGGTATTGGGAGTTTGCAGCCCGGGAGGGTCATAGATCTTTGTGGGGTGGTGCAAAATGCAGGTGGCCTTCAGAATGGTTGGTCCCACCAGTCTGTGGGAGGAAACAGTCTTCAAGAGATCTTCCTGTTGCTCGGAATTTGGGGTTGGGTCTTTAGCAGTCACTCAACTGCTCTGGCGGTGGCTTGGAAGTTGCTGGGACATCCTTCGAATTCCTCTTAGAGTCTTCAGTCCAATGGTCGACTGAGGTTTAGCTCCAGGACCCTTGCCTTTTATGCAAGAAAACCAGCTGAGCCAACCATTCACCATTCAAGTCTCTCATGCAAATCTGGGGGCGACTGTACATGGGACAGCCAGCCTCCCAGTTCAAACTGGTTCTATGCAGGCACACTGCAGGACAAAGACCAGGGGAGTTTCGGTTACCTCCTCCATTTCCTGTCCTTTCAAGAACTCGGAGCACCTTGGTTGGCTTTCCACGGGAAGCCTGTCAAATACAAAAACCCATCAAGACCTCCTCCAACCAGAAAGGTAGAAGAAGGCTAAAGTAAGAACAAGTCCTCATGAACAGAGCTTAAAAAAGTACAGCCACCATTTTAGGCAAATGGTGACCCCTGCGTCCCTACTGCAGCTGTGAAGACAGTCTGGGTTAGAAATCCACAAAAAGTTGTTCAACATGGTACACTGCCACCAGCCTGCCAGATGAACGTGTAACGGTAACTAAACGTGACTGAAATAGTGAGAAGGGGGGGGGCAATGTTTCCCCTCAGCACTCCACACAAGCACATAAGGTGGGGTGTGCTGATCTCACAACATAAATTACAGGAGGGACCAAAGGGTGTCCCTCTGACTGGTTACTGTAGTTAACTAGGGTAAAATAAAAAGGAAAGCTCAAGGTGCTTCCATCAACGCTGCACAGAAAGTGCTTTGTGCTGCAATAGTAAAAGGTATATGCCAGGAAACATGGAGGAAAGCATAACTCCATTAAACAAGTATCCAAAAGAGCTAAAAAAGGGTTCCCAAGTACAGAGTAAAAGAATGCGTGAGTGGGGATAAAGGTTCCCACTCACTCAGAAGAAATAGTCCGATACTCCAATAGGACTTGCAAAGTGGGAAGAATTATACCCAAGAAGGAAATTCTACCCAACAACTATGGATTGATTTGATTATAAGATGAGCTATATACCAGACAAACAAATGTTTTAATTCCATGTAAACTTGGAGAATTGGAATATTGTGGTATTTTAGAGGGCACGTATGAGGGATTTTATGAGTGTAAATAAACATTTCCTCTTTTTACAATGTTACTCATTATTGGCTCTAAAACGTTGAACTCTGTGAATCGAGAACAGTGTTTTTCAGTGCATATTATGCCTCTTCCCCCCTGAAGGCTTACTGGTTTGTGCAAAACCTCTCTACCCCTTCATATATTCATTAATCAACCTGGACCTATCGTGGACTTGTTGCAGAGCCATTGAGTAAGGTTGAACAGGTGAAGGGTTTGTACATTAGAGCTGTATAAGGGAAGGTAATTACATTTTGAGCCTTCAAACCCTCATAATTCATTGTAGCGGAAAGTACAATATCAGGTAAGACATAAGGTGACGGGAGACGTCCTCCGGGTTCCATTTTAGTACTTGGTAGATTCCCTGTTGCATAGAAGAAAGCTGGAACTTACTCTCTGCTAAGTGGAGAGCCAGGGGAAATCCCCCTTCAGCTCAGAGCTCTTAATTGCCCAGTGATCCCAAAAAGGTATAAACGTGAGACAGGAAGTGGGTGGGTCTGTCTGGTCCCGCTCCACACCCGTGGTGCCAGAGACTCTGGGTGTTGGGCATGAGTAGAACCCACAGTGGTCACTGATTGGACCGCTGCTGGCTGTTTGAATGGTGCAGATCATCTCTACCATTGGTGGACTTGGACTTGCTTCCTGCCAGGATTTGTGATACTAAGAGGATACTTTGATATCTATCATGTGTGGGAGAGCAGACGCCCGATGACTCCCGAAGTGGCCTGGCATCTCCGCCTGCATTTGGCCTGGTAAAGCCCTATCAAACTAACGTATTATTCGAAAGCCCTCAGCAGTGCTTTAACCCTTGGACTAGTGGGGGACCAACCAGTCGCGATGCATTCTCAAAAATCCTGCCGTTTGGAAGTGTCCCTGGACCACCCGTTCTGGAGCTCTCCAGTGGGCTACCTTGGGAGAATCGTCACCGTTACGCATTTTCGCAGCCGGAACATAGGTGGTAGGCTTCTCGTGCCACAAGTCGTCTTCCTGGCAAGTTTCAGCTTCCCAGCATCAAGAGGTCCTGTCCTGGAAGGTCTTCAACCCTGACTGGAAAGATGCCTGCTGTCACTAGTGTGCAGTAGCCATCCTCTGTCTGGTGAAATGTCCTGAGGAAGTCTGCATCGGTGCCTGGTGCATTTCTATTTCACAAAGAATTGCACTCTGCTCTTGGAACTGACTGGAAGAATCCTTGCAGCCGCAGCTCCTGGGCATCTTATACTGGATCCAATGGTGGGAAAACCTACCAACTATTCCCAGTCGACCTGCTTAGGCACTAGGGAAAATCTGACTCAGTGGGGTAACTAATTGTAATACATTCCCCCTTCCCCTGTTCTTCTTGGAATAAACTTAGGTTATTCCATTCAATCTAGAAGCTTGTATCTATAAGATAGGGAAATAATTTTACTGACCTATAACATTGTTGAAGTATCTTCTGGAACATTTTCACCACCACAAGAACTCTTCCTTCATCTGTCCACTCCCCTAAGAAGACGCTTTGTGACATTTGGGCACAAGGCCTCATACATCATAGGAATTGGGTTTATAAAGTTAGGGCATTATTCTTGTGAGTTGGTTCCTTTCTGTTGCATCACTACTTATTTTCTTCCTAGTTGTCTACATTCCTACAAACTTAAAGGTGGCTGTATATATGTGTGATAATTGAGTGCTGTGTGATATTGCCACTTGCTTGTTTCATTTCTGTAGTGTCTATTTTGGCCTACAATGGAGTCATTTTGTATTTACTGTCTAAATTTAATTGTGTGCTTCACTGTGTGGGCTCGTGGTGAACCCCTGACATCAGTCACTTTTTCCTGAGCTTATGCCTCGGCCACTCGCCACGCTTACCTTGTATGGCTAATTTCTGAGTTCCTCGTTCACTTTAACTAGTGGCCTCCTAAAATCTGTTGACCGGCCAGATTCTAGAAATCCATTTTAACAGGTTTCAACTGGATGACCCTAGTAATCTAGGCCAGACTCCTATGAAGATAAACCATCCTGGGGCGACTAGTTGCACCAGGAACACTCTGAAGTTCTGAACCCCAGATAGTCTTTGGGTATTAGGGTATTGGTGTTAGGAGTAGTGTCATAAACAATCATGAGTTTGCAGTCTTCCTTATTTTGGAGTTTTTGATGGTTAATAGCAAATAAAACCGGCTAGAACCTATGGTGGTTTGTTGCCACTGTGCCTATTGAAGCTGTCGGTGGTTTCCAGTGACTTGTGATGGCTGGACCTTGCAAGGGAAAGTTTAAAATTGTCCTATGGGTCTAAGAGCCGGTTAACAGCGACAGCGCCCTGGCTGGCTTGTTCCGGAGTGAATACCATGAGGGGAGTCCCACATGTCTTTTGGAAAGGCAGGAGGTAATTAAGTGGACTTTCACACAGATCATTGCCTTTACAATATTCAGAACCTGACTTGCTGAGGATGGATCAGTGCTAGACACCACAAGGTATTTCGCACATGAACCAGTGAATATCGAAACCAGGTTGGTGTAAAGCTGGTTTATTGTCCCTTTGAGCATCCTCTAGCTGCTGGTGCCCTTTCACTCGAAAAAAGGACAGGCTCCTAAAGACACAGGTTAAAATGGGTACAGTCAACCCAAAAGGGAAGCCAAACCAGTCCTTGGGTAAAGTGACGGAACTGTCTGGCTTAATTGAAGTGAGAGGAAGTAGGCTACGCCAAAGTACAATCAGTCCACGTACTACCAAATGGTATAATGAAAAATATACACCTCTCTCAGGTTACACCTATATATGCCGATTAGTTAATTAAGTACTTTACGTAAACATAAGGCATAGTAGGAACACTATAGAAATAAAAAAAAAGCAAATGGCATAAGATACAACACACCCTTATATTGTAGCTTCACTATCTAGAGAGAGGGACTGTACATATTGGGCCAATGGGTGGGATTAGAAGGAAACCAGATATTTAAACCCGCAGTTATAAAAGTCACAGGATCCTAAGGCCAGAGTATTTATAGACCTGGTGGGGGTGTAGATGGCACAGCCTCCAGTAGATATCTTCCGCCTTACCTCCCCCCCTACTTCATGTCCCCATTCCCAAAATACTGGGACACAGTAGCAGAGAATGCTGCACAGTAGCTCCCGCATGGCAACAGGAAGGAATCCCCTGAGGTCCCAGCAGAAGTTTGGAATGCTGTCTCAGACTACCATAGTTTGGGTCTGGCCAGGCTGCTCAACCTCCAAATTTGGAGTGTTAATAGATTGACTGTTCAAGAAATGACTGTTCCCACGCAATCAAAGGTTTCTTTAAGGACACAGGGAAGCGGATGACACTCGCTTCACATATTGCTCCTGCTCTGCTGGCACTGATTTGAGTTTGCTGCTGCCTGCCATTTTACAGGTACCGGAAACACTAGTGCCTAAACCCATTGATCTGGCTTCAATCTCTTATAGACAGCTAAGTCCACAGACCCACGTGTCCCATATAGTATTCCTGGTTCTTGGCATGGGCAAGCTATGGATGAGTAACTGTCCAGAGAGAAGGTTTTCCATGATTGATCGTAACCTGGTGTCAGTGGATGTTAGACGTCTGTGGGAGGAAAGTAACAAAAAGAAAATCTTTCTTATGGGAAACCCCTTATTTTATCCTTTTTGTTTTGACTCCTGACCTGAATTTCTGGAGGTAGGTGAAGCCTTCTGATTTACTTCCCATGCTTTGTGTTCATTTTAATGGGGAGAGTGATCAGTCCATAGGACTATCAGTGCTGAGAGAATGTGTCTCTTTGTGGATTTCTTCTATTTTTGCAACTGCACAAATCCTTTGTTGGGAAAGATTTTCTTTTTGCTGCTTTCCTCCTGTAGACTTCTATGGGACACCCTTTTTTGCCAGTTTCTGAACCCTGGCCTGACTTTTTAGATCCAAGTAAAGCCTTCTGCTTTACTTCCCTTGCCTGTTTGCTCATTCTTATGGGGAAACTGATTAGTCCACAAAACTATCAGTACTGAGAGACTGTCTCTTTGTTGAATTTCTTGTATTGTTACAATTGCACACATCACCTGACAGTGAAGTACAATTAGGATACGTTGTATCCCTATATCGTTTCATATGATGGTTTTTTGGTTACTTTTACAATGTGCCAAAGACAAGCTGATGGCATCAGTGATGATATTACTGTTTTTGGAACATTTTACTCGTTCAGTTAATCCACATCCGTGGTGACTGAATGTCGGTTGCTCGGCAGGTCTTGTGGAAGGTGGATAGCCCTGATTTGGTAGCCACTGCCTATTTGAATGGTGCAAAACCTTACCATTGGTGGGCTTGGGCACGCTCCCAGCCCAATCTTGGATAAATGGAGGGCTTCTGCATCTATTTGACAATTCATCGTTGGAGTTGCGACCTCTACGAAGAGGTGCAGCTAGCTGATGACCCAAGGACGACCCCTGCAGCTAACCAGCATTGACTCCAGTGCTCTCGCGATGAAGGCCTGCTCCTCCGTCCTGATCTCCAGAAATAGGTGCTTCGACCCTTGTATTGGTGGATTTTAGGGGAGATTTTGACCATGTCCTGGCTTTTTGAAGGGAAGTAAAGCCTTCATCTTCAGTTCCATTGCATTTTGCTCATTGTAATGGGGAAACTGTCTAGTCCTTCACACTGCCAGTACTGGGAAACATTGCTTCTCTTTTGAATGCCTGTATCTTTACCAATTGCACACAGCACCTTACAGTGCAGTGCAATGGGGTACTTGTATCTCCCTAACATTTTATCCATGGGATTTTCGGTTACTTTTATGTGGGCCTAAAGAAAAGCTGGTGGCTGCATTTACTGTTTTTGCTTTATTTTTATTGTTCACATTAACGTTTACCGCTTTGGCTATTAAACGTGGCTAGTGCCCTAAAATGGCATTACCACAAGATTTACACTTGCACTTTGGCCATCTTGTAGTTTGGCTTTCTTCCTGTCCACCGAGGTCAGGAAATGCCTTACATGGTCATGCACTTTCCCCTGAAAGGTAGGGTGTGTGGGTGTGTGTGTGTGGGTGGGTGTGTGTGTGTGTGTGGGTGTGTGCGTGGAGGTGCGTGCCTTTGTAACCAATAGTTACACAGGCACACACACCCATGTGGGTGGGACAAAGACTGGTATGCAAATGGATATTTCCCATCTGTGAAAGGTACAGTGAGCAAAAAGCATGTCCTGCAAACTCTCATCTCAGAACAGGTTATCATGCAGTGTTCTTTCTGGAGAGGAGCGCCTGCTACCTTTTTGAAGTATTTGCCAGGAACTTGGGGTTGGTCACCCTGAGTTACCTGGGGGCAACCAGACGTGGACTCCCTGCTCACTGTGCCCAGAGAGGCACAGCTTCACCTCACTGATGAGGCCCAACAAGGCTGAAACACGTGTATGGGGTTGCTTTTGGCACTCTTGTTCGAGTGGAATTACCATAGCATTTTGGTGCTGGACTGCCCATGTGGGCGTGACAAAGACTGATATGCAAATGGATATTTCCCATCTGTGAAAGGTACAGTGAGCAAAAAGCGTCTGCTGCAAACTCTCATCTCAGAACAGGTTATCATGCCATGTTCTTTCTAGAGAGGAGCGCCTGAAAGCGGCCCCTACGGGACCCTGACGTCTATGGAAACGAGGCGAGTCACCACAGACAATAGATACGCCAGACACAAGGTTGTATTCCCAAAGCTAGGGTTTATTGCAAAGCAAAAGTCTCAGTTGGCCAACTAGGTCTCACGCCCCGCGACGTGTATCTCTAGACCTCGAGAGACGCAAGAGCGCGAATTACGTACATCAATTACATATATACAAAATGCATATCAAACAATCGGCTACGACATGTTTAACAGCCCCCTTTATTGGGTTTCTTTGAACTTGGTGTGATGATGGACATCTCCGACTACTATGACACCTTCAAACATCTATTTTAGTAACAATTTGCAATTTGTGAGTGCGAAGACATCTTTCAGTTGTTGAATAGAACACAGCGCTTCTGTTCTTGGAAGAGAGCTACATACGGGGGGAAGAGTTGCATTCCGGACCTTGCTATCTATCAGGTGCTATTCGCGTCTTGGGAGCCGACACGCTCTAGCGGGCTCAGCAAAGGGGGCGCCGTAAGAAAAGCATAATTCAAGCCTTTAGCTGTATTATTCTAACATATTCTACCATATAACGAGACTGGCTGGCAGCTGTGAAATGATTAAATGCCCTGCAGCTCACCTTCAAGGCTACATTCGGGAGGGAGCCGGGCATTCTTCCTGGCGCTGCCTACGTTTGTGTTTCAGCCAACTCTTGTTATCCACTCGGCCCTGCGGCCTTGTCCTTTTCACATACAGACAACAATGTTTCACAGTCGAGCAGTGTAAGCGGAAAATATACTGCAAAGCAATAGGAACAGAAAGCAATGAGCAATGGTTAGAAAACAAAATGGTGATTCTTGTTACATCAAAATGGCCGTTCATTGGCAAACTCGAAAACCTATATTTTTTCATATCGTGCATGAGACGGTTGGCCCACGGCCACCAAAATGCGCTTGCGGTCACAAAGTAGAGGTATCCATATTTCCAGACTGACACGCCTGCTACCTTTTTTGAAGTAACCAATAGTTATCCCTGATTGGACACATACGGCTGTTTGAATGGTGCAGATGCTTGCCATTGGTGGGCTTGAACTTGCTTCCAGATCCGAATCTGGATAAGATGAGGACTCCTGCAGCCATTCTTCAGATCTCTTGTTCAGAGAGGAATTGCCATAGCATTTCAGTGCTGGACTGCCCTTGTGGGCGGGACAAAGACTGATATGCAAATGGATATTTCCCATCTGTGAAGGTACAGTGAGCAAAAAGCAATGGCTGCGAACTCTCAATGTGGTTAATAACCACTGAACAGGTTATCATGCCTTGTTCTTTCGAGAGAGGGGCGCCTGCTTCCTTTTTTGTATCCTTCAGATCTATGTTGAAGCCAAGAATACTACATGAAGAGCATCCTGCTGACGACCCGAACATGACTTCTGCAGTGGACCAGCATCCCCTTCAGTGACTGGCTTGGTGAAGCCCTGCTCCTCTGCAAGACCCCGGAAGACCCTGTTTGGTTCTACGACCCTAGAACTAGCGGAACAAACTAGTCTCAACACCTATTTGAGGTTGCCTGCCTCAGAACCTTCGCAAGTGTCCCTGGACTGCACAGTGGACTGACCAGCTCCCTTGTGGGCTGGATCACTGTTCCCTGTTCAAGCCCAGATCTTTGGTGGTCGCCAGCTTGTGCCATAAGTCGCCTGCTCTCTAATGTTCAGCTTCTTAGCATCAAGGGACCTGTCCTGGAGCTGTTTCTGTGACCGCAACTGGATGGACACCTCTCGTCGCCTGCAAAGGGTGACGGTAACTAGAACTTGCCTCCCCTTCCCTCCCATCCCGTGAAGTGTCCTCAAGAGGTCTTTATTGCAAAAGTCTGTATACCTAATCTGGGCTTGCATCTTGAAATTGCACGCTACTGGAAGAAACTTTAGAACCTGCAATCCCTGGACACCTCTTACCCGATCAAAAGATGGAAGTTTGTATCCCCAGCAAACAAACCCTCGTCCCAAAATGAAGTCGGAGTCGGGGGATAAGTAAGCAATCATGTTTATGGTACTCCATAGGATAACATTGGGTGCAAACCCCTTTGTCTCCTGTCTCCCGCTTTACTTGTCTTTGGTCGTCGAACCTCAGTCAAGTCTCCTACCCCTGGGGTTGCATTGGGCTTGCAAGAGGGAGTAGAACTCACAAGTCTTGGGATACATTTGTATTGTGCTTTTAAATAGATTGTAACTGTTTTGTAATCACCACCACAGCTCATGGCATCCATTTAGAGAAAACCTTTGCTGGAGAAACCTGTGTTGAGACCTGTGACATATGGGCACTAGGGCCCACACATCTTAGGGCTGAACCTCTTGAGGATCCCTTTACGGTTGTGCGTGTGACTGGTTCTAACAATTTTACCTCCATCCCAGTACTTACTCATTTCACCTGGTCAGTTATTGATGTATTGTAAGTGAACCTACTGGTGAATGTATACATTTGTAATATGTTTTTTGTGTCATAATAGTGCCTGCTAGTTTCATTTCTTAGTGTGATCTGAAAGGCCTAATAAATAACTATTTAAATACATACTGTATTAGCTGAATTATTGTGCGTTTTCTGTGTGGACTCATTGGGGGCCTAGACCACTCTCACTCACTCCTGAGACAAAGCCTTGACTTCTCTTCCACGTTATCTTGATTGGTTTTTGGCTAAAATCTCAGAGCTTCATGTTCACCATACCCATGGTGGCTCTTAAAATCTAACCGCCACCCTCCCAAGGGTTGATTTTAGAGATCCATCTTAATAGTGGGAACTACCATTCTTGACCCCTGATTGATGATCCACTCCTTCTGAGCTTTCGGAAGTGTCTGTGGACCAACCAGTGGACCGACCAGCTCTCTACGAGGCTACCTCGCTGCAGCCGTCCCTATTCCGAGGGCATCATTGGGTCTTGGAGGATCTTCAACTTGTGTAACAAGACGCCCGCTCCTGCATCGTCAGCCTTTTTGCATGAACCAAAGCTGTGCTGGGACTGATCCTTTGTTGATCACTTTTCACTGCTTGACCGTGATGACTCCCGTTGCAATAGAAGTCTTAATTTCTTTTCTTTTATTTGAGTGTTCTACTGGAAGTTGTCTGAAGCCGATTCTTAAGCACTGTGACGGACCGAAAACCAGAGCCTGAGTTAAAAAGTTACCTATGCACCTATCGAACCTTGGGCCTTCCTCTACAGAACTAAGCACAGGTTTGTGTGTGCACTGTGAGAAACCTAGGGGTATTCTCCCATGTAGACCCTGAGAATTCTCTATTCAGGTGGCATGGGGAGGGCCATTGCTTTCTGATCCCAACCCTGGGGGTGGACGAGCGACTGATGATCTCCCGGGTAGGGGAGTCTGTGGTTGTGATCATGGTAATGCCCCAGCTGAGACACAGTATTGTAAGGGAAAAGTGGTGGAGGAGGAAGTCCCTGATGCCTTCATTGGGTATCTTGAGTCCCATGATCCAAATCCAGGTAGCAGAATCCCTAGATCTCATTCCATCCGTCATGACCCTAGCGCGAGAAAGAAAAGGGTTGATTACACAAGAGGGAGGAAGCTGCAAGTAACACAATATCAGAGCACTGATAACAAGATCTATTCATCCTCTCCAAATCATAGGGAATAGTCCACAGACTTGGATGCTGAGACACTCGGAAGCTTCAGTTTGAAAGAGCAGAAGCGTGGTGAGGGAGCTGTGTCTCCAGGGAGCCAAGAAGAGTCGATGCATGGGAGCCGGGAGGCGTGCTGGTCCCCCGCAGAACCTCTGAAGGCGAATGCTCGTTCCACTGGGCCTGTGAGGCAGCCCAGGAGTGTCTGAGGGGCAGGCGGTAAGACCCTGACCTTGGAACGAAGAGTCGTTGTAGAGCTGAAGAGCATTGCTAAGCCGGGTTGTGAAGAGCGCGATACAAAGTAACACTAGAAACACATAATAAACGAGGACCGCGGTTTTGTAAAAGTTCGATTGAAGCTAAAGGGAAAACTTCAACAATGGAAAGATATAAGTAACACTGTGAGCGCGAAGTCAGGGACACGCGTGTTTGAGAAATAACTAATGGAATGAAGTTGGACAATTAAGTGATCCGAGTGAAGTGGGTCAGAAGCCTGCGAAAGATGTTAGAGGTGAACTTTAAATTAAAGGAAGAGCGAGAAAAAAGAAAAGCACTAAGGTGTTTTTATGAACAAGGATTAATCTGATGAAGATTGAACTGTCAAAAGGGGCAAAGCTAAGCCCCGGGCACTTGGTTGTGTGACCTAAAATGGGAGGACTGTGTGAAAGAAGTGTGCAAGAGGCACGATGGGTGGAAAAGACAGTGTAAAAAGGGTGTAAGCGACCCAGAAAGAAGGAAAAAAGGTGTAGAGGTGCACGGAAGAGTAAACAAAGCGTGCAAGAGGCACAACAGAAAGAAGGAATAAAGGATAGTGCAAGTGGGCACAACAAAGAGAAAGGAATACATAAAAGTGGTGCAGGAAACAACTGAAGATAACAAAAGTGCAAAGGAAAGCAAGAGTAAGAAACAGGGAGGAAGAGAGGTGCAAAGGATCAGAGCACGCTGAGGAAAAGCAAAGAGCCTGGTGTTTTCAAATGCCTTGGATTTTACCTCATGAGAGGATTGTATGTAAGATTATATATATGGAAAAGTCACATCTTGACAAGCTGAACTTTGGAAGTAGAGGGGCCTAGGCTTGGGGAAGGGCGCCCTGTAAAAACCAGAAAGGAACTGTGATATATTTTGTTTTGTGTTGAAAGCTGGAAGAGGCCTGAGCTTGGGGGAGGGGACACTGGGGGCTTCTAGAGGAACGGTTACATTTATTTTGTGGCGTTTGAAACTTGAATAAGTTGAAGCTTGGGGAAGGGAACCCCAAGGAACTCAGACACTGAAGGTATTTGAAAATCACTGTTGGGGCCTTTGGAGAAGGTCTTACGAGCAGCCCTGTTCATTGAACTCCTTTTTGTGGCATTGACCAAATTGCACTTGGTGCGAAGACCACCTGAAACCAACTTTGGTTTTCCTTGTTGAACCACAATTTTCCTTTTCAAAAGTCTTCCTATCACACTTTTTGTAGAGTGACAGCAAGCATAGGGTTAGACACAGATGGACCTTTATTTTGGACTACTAGACAACGATGGTCATTCGAAACATCAGTTAAGGCATTACCCCAACCCGGGAGCCTTAATAAATGTTTTAAAACAAGTACTCTTGAGTCCATGTCTCTCTTGATGTCTCTCTCGATACCATGCCTGTCTCGCAGTTCCCAAAAAATTCTGGAACACCACAAGTGTTCTCTGGAGAAATCTGAGTTTGGGGTAAGTTAATCTATCTGTTTCTGTCCCCCTGTGTCCTACATCGGGTTACATGGGCGTAACGTCCTGTCCCTAAATCACCTTTTTCTCTGACTTGGTCGGTGGAGGATCCATTTCTAGGACTAACCTGAGGACAAGGATTGAGTGAATTTTCTTACCTGAACTTTAGCTAACTTTTAACTCATTAATCATAACCATTAGCATCGCAAATCTCTTCATAAAACTACCTATGAAGTATATACTTGGGAACTGGTGACATTTGGGCACAAGGCCCCAAACCATCTCAGGGCTAGTCTTCATAAGAGCTAGGGAAGCTATTCTATGGTAATCCTTAAGTGTTCTTTCTATTGCTAATGCGTCGGGGCACTTGCGTGTGTTTCACTGGTCATTGAACCAGATGCTATTCTATTTCTCCAATGGTTGAATGTATACTTCTGTTTTATAAGGGTGTGATAGAGCGGATAGAGAAGAGTCAGACACACTTTGTTTTCAGTTAAACTATTTTTTTATTAGTTAGCTCTTTTCTTTTCTTTCTGGCTTTCAACTAGTAATATTCAGCACCTTGGAAGGAACTTTTCTGGCTGTAATTTCTCTGGCACCTTTATACTTCACAGAAACGTTGCCCTTTATCTCCACAGTTCCAACTATAGAGACCCTTCTTACTTGGTCCACATTCAGGCTTTCAAAGAGTAGATATGAACTCTGAGAGTGAGAGTCTTTCTTGCTTTCTCAATCTTAGTTGTCTATCTTTGTGTTTTCTGGGATTATTAAAAGGTAAGGTCACTTATACAGTCTTTTCTAGGCTTCACTTCCTTCAGCCAAAGTTCCAATAGTTCGGTCCCTGTCTTCCATGAGCGGAACCCTGCCTTATGGTCGTTGGGATAAACTTTTAGACCGTTCCCCTTTATTTAACGCGAACACTCAACTTCTCACCTCTTCATCGGGCTTCTGTGCCTCTTCCTTCACTGGCAGGGAGCGGCGTCTCCCTTCCTGTAGTAATCCGCTACCTCTGGACCTGCTGTGCTTTCCGGCGACGCTCTGATCTCCACGGAGGCTCTTGGAGGCTCGGCTGTATTTTCATAAGTAAGCCCCGCCCCCGCAACGGTGGAGGCCAGAGCCGCTCGCAGCTCCTCCGCCCAGCTGAACCGAGCTGCGGCCACGTCTCCCTCAGACGTTAGAAGAAGCTAGACCGCTAATCTAGGGTCTTCGCGGCTGACCATCCGCCCCTTGTTATGGCTTGCCGACAAACTTGCCTGGGAGCCGAGCTACTCGCTCTTTACACAGTTCAGGCGGTCTTTCTCTCTCGACCGAACGGACAGCTGTTCGGCTCCTCTGCAGATTGAAGCTTGACAGGCAATGCTTTCCGCTCTCTCTCACTCCCAGTCTCTTCTCTCAACGTTTAATAACTTTAACATAACTTCAACGTGCTCAACGGGAGCATAACTCGCCTGTTACTCAGGGGCCCCAGACTCATTCAGTAGGCCCACTCATAAACTGTCTCTTCTTCCGAAGGGCCCCTTTCATCCTCGCTCTTCTCCGGGTCCTGCCAAATCAAAACAAAAACATACATCAGAAGTCCAGTATTAAAGTAAAGCACCTCCCTCTAACTCTCACTGGAGCACTTGCTTGTCTCTTGTCTATCAATCAGGGAGGCCCTCCCTCCAAGGCCTTTTATGACATCATCTCTGCATTCATCCTTGCAGTCCACTCTTCCTGGAAAGATACGGATTTAATGCCTTTTCATTATTCAATTGGCCCTGATGTGCCTTAGCTCCCTCTGACTCATCACAAAGGGTCTGTGTGATATTTGACTAAAATACAGAGTAAGCAACTAAAATCTTTAAAGTGTTGTTCTGTGTCGACTTATCGTGTCACTAGATCATTCTCACACCCACCCTCAGACTAAGCTTTGCTTCTCTGCTACCTTACCCTCATTGGGTTTAGCTAAACACTGTCTTTTCCAGATTTACCATAATAGGGTGGCCTTTAATAATCCTCCCTCCCTAGCTGATTTTGGAAATCCATTTTAACAGCCGGGCCACTTGTGAATTTGCAGCCAGCTGTTAAGATGGATTTCTAGAATCTTGCCCGGTGGACAGATTTTAGGAGGCCACCCTACTTATAGTGAACAGAGGGCTCTGAGAGGTTAGCCAAAAACCAACCAAGAGCAGTCGAGGCTTATTCTCGGGAGAGTGTGAGTGGGGTCTGGGGCCCTCAATGAGTCCACTCAGTATGGCACACAATAAGTCAATTTAGACAGTCATTTATAAAAATGGTTATTTATTATGGGCCAAAAGCAATTGAGCGTGTAGTAATGTTGTATGCAATCATCATAGGTTCAAATACACATCAGCTAACTTAAGCAGCACAGCAAGTAAATAAATTAAATGCAGTCAACCAAATCCCTAGACGCAATCAAAACTTTAGAAGTCCAAAGATTAAGATTAATGGTGCCTTATGTCCAAAAGTCACAAAGGCCAATGCAATGTGTTTCGCACCAGAATGGTGGCACCAGTGGGCTTGGCTTCAAAGTTCTACAATTTTTTCCAAAGATGAGTAAGACTTCCACTTCCTTCCAGATCCAAGGCTAACATTGTTCCCAATATTGTTTTATGGAGGATAAGCACAATGATGCTTGCTTACCCCCCTGATTCTGTTTTTCCCAGATGTCTCTGTGGATTGTCTGGGGGTCGCTGTGGGCTCCATCTTCCTCCGTTTGTTCCAATGATAGGTGCCCAAGAGTTGCATGTTTAAGGATTTTTGCAACCCCTGTCTGGGAGCTGGTCAGTCCAGGGATACTTCAGAAGGCTTTGAAGGGCTGGATGCTCAAGGACATTGAGACTAGTTGGTCCCACTAATCCAAGGGCTGAAGCACCGCTCAGGGTCTTTGGGGGATCAGGCAGATGCCAGGGCTTCAGGCAGATGAGCAGGGCTTCATCAGGCCGGACAGAGGAAGGGATGCTTGGCCATTGCAGTAATCTTTTTTGAATTGTCTGCGGGCTGCTCTTCTTGATTTGTGGCATCAACATAGATCTGCAGAATAGCTGCCCAAGTCTTCATTTTATCCAGAATTTAAGCTGGAAGCAAGTCAAAACCAACCAATGGTAATGATCTGCACCATTCAAACTGCCAGTAGTTGTCCAATCGGGGTCAACTACTGGTTACACATCGGCCCCAGTAGCAGAATCTCTAGCACCATGGATGTGGACTAGGATACGTCAGTACCAGCCCCTTCATGGGCCACACGCACACAAGCTCACTAGCCCAGCACAGCCATTTTAGGGCGCTAGCCACGCTTAGTAACCTTACGCGGTAAACGCGAATGTGCACACCAAAAATAGTAGAAATAGAACAACTGCAGCAGCAGCGTATCTTTGGGCACATATGAAGGTAATTAACAATCCACTGTGGAAAAAGCTAGGGCAATACAAAAGTATCTCCACTACACTGCGTTGTAAGATGTTATGTGCAGCGTTAAAAATACCAGAATTCTAAAGGGAAACAAAGTTTCCCAGTACTGATACTCCGAAGGACTGATAAGCCTCCCCATAACACGTGAGCAAAAGAAATGGGAAGTGAAGCTGAAGGCTTTACTTCCCTTCAAAAAGTCAGGACATGATCAAAAACAGAGTAAAAAGAATGGGGTTAAATAGGAAACTATGGAGGGAAAGTTGCAAAAAGAATCTTTCCTAACAACTATGGTAAAAAAAAGTCTCACTTGTAGTGAGAACCATTGTGCTCTTATCCTACTATTGGATTCTCGTCTTGACCAAAAACATTTGACCTTGGGCAAATCCCTTAATTTCTCTGTGGTTCAATTCCATTGTCTGGTAAATGTTTTAATTTTTCCTGCGTAAAGTGGGATCTACAAGGTGCACGGTAATGGGCACTGCAACCTCTCCATGTTTTAAATGTTAAGTAGAAGGCCTGCTGTTCACATCAGTCAGTCATTGGGCTGTGATGTCATGTAGTCAGTCTAGCCACTGAAATTGGTACACGCTAGGCTGCTTGACCTTTTTGTTTTTATTTGGTTGACTCGTGTGATTTGTGCCTGGCTCATTTGAACTTCAAGTAATCACTCCAAGAAATTACAAGCATGACATCGTTCCCACACTGTATAATACATCCAATTTGAGACATAATCTGTATGCATTCCATACAGATTGCATTGGCTCTGAGCCAATATGTATACTCCCCCATCCCCCTCCTTTTTGTATGCCCATGATTTTGCTACAACATCCTGCGGAACACCCTGTGGGATTGTTAGTGGCAAATGTACTGCACCAAGAAAGGGCTCACCTACATTTATAGCTTCATAATCTCTGCCTATCACATCTTTGTGTCTCTAGCCATATCGTTCTTGACCTTGCCACTAGCTTTGATGGCAATGAGTTAACCAAGTCAAGCTTGGACATCACTGGTGCTGCACTTTCATTGCTCACCTCCTATCTTGGAAACTAATCCCACTTATTCACCCCAAGTTTATTTCCACCTTACATGTTATCATTTTCACCTCAACAGCACCTTTGCCTACTACTACCTGTCCAAGGTATACAACAGTACACCCCGTCTCACCTTGCAGTCTGTCAAGGTCTTGTTTAATGCTCTACCCTTCAGAAAGATGGACTACTGATATGGTCTACTTATTCTAGCGTGCCTCCTGGCCAGTTGAATAAGATTACATGTTTCCAACAGCTCTTGTTCAGCATTCCATACTGCACCTTCCTGTACAGTTCTGAGGGTCATTCCTCCTGATACAAGTTTCTAGTATTCAAACCCATCGGTGCCCCTTGTCCCCATTACCTTTACACAAAATCAAAACACTGGTTAAAAAAAAAAAAAAAACACCTAATTAGTCTGAAACCCTTGTGAGTCTCTTCAGGTTTCTTTTTTCCTTCCTGCTCTACCTCAACCGAAGCACCTGCACATATGACTAAAAATGGCTGCAGTCCTAAGGACTGCAGCGTAGCTAAGTCAATGAGTTCCTGAGTTTGATTTCAGTGTAATTGCTGCATTAGTCTGTAATTTATTTTACTTGCAACTCTTTCTCCCAAACACTATTTTTCTTTTACTATCCGCTGTTATGATTGTGTACCGTTTCATGTAACTACTGAATACGTTTCAAGGTGCTTAGCAAATGAATACATTATTAAAAATCCTTTCTTCTCTGTAGGTTGTATTGTTCCTTTCTCTGTTCGAGAACCTTGGTTTTCGGCATGAGGACCTGATGGATACATTCGCTGAGAAGGTGATGGCGAAACCGGAATCCCTTATATTGAAGGACTTAGTTATTACTCTACGAGTGTATTCAATGCTTAACCACTTCCCTGGTGGCCAGAATCCACGGTAAGTTTGTTCTCTGCTCAACTCTTGAAACATTAGCCAGACATGCAGGTCAATTTGTACATTATTTCACACCACAAAGGTCTCCATCATAAATAATTAATTATGTGGTGTTTGAGGCACAAAACAATGTGATGCAAGCATTTCTCTTTACATTGTAGTTATTTTTCATGCATACAGAAGTAAAAAATAAGTTTGTTGCCATTCACAATTTACTTACGACTGTACCTAAAAAAACAACAAAAATAAACTAAAAAAGAATTCTAAAAGTTATGGGATTTCAAATGAGTGCTGTCTCATCTAGTTCACAATTTATTGGAGATTAATCTGTGATATAGCTAACAACTGAATATGTGTGATGGAGAATCTTCAATATTAACACAATCCATACTACCACTGTGGATGCTATTTACTGTCACTTACAAATCTTACCCAAACTTTCTCATTAAGTAATCTGGTCACTTTGACCATATAATGTCCTTTGTAAAGCAATAACTTTGTTGCTGTGTAAATAATGCTTTCCAGTGTCTTTGGATAATCCTTTTCCTGCTTCTACTCTGAAACCGGCATCTATTTTTTCTCCAGCATTGGATCTTTCATGGATTCACATGCTGTGAATATTCCCCGTCATCAGGCTGGGAAACCCCAGTGACTTTAATATAGTAGTTTTCCTATGGAAAAACCTTTGCCACCTTGAGTGTCCCATAAACGTCGTTGTGGATGCTTTTGGCAGAACCAATGGGACGTCGAGTGTATAGCTCTGCCCCAGCAGCTTCCCCTCCGATTTGTACCGTCTTCCAAACCATTGGGATTCCGTGCGCTTCTCTCCTGAGAGAATATCTACATTTATTTGAGAATTTCTTTGTCTTCAGCATTTGCTTTTTCCGGTCTTTCGACGCCCAAAAAGCTCAGTTCCAGCTCCATTATGGAATCTTCAGGATCGAAAAAGTCCTTTTTCAGTCCATGTAAGACCTGTGGCCTGAAGAACGTGTATGAGGGAGACAGGCACTCGGAGTGCCTTTGTCTGTACCCGAACCATTCGGCCGACGGATGTGACATCTGTCGAGGGTTCTCGCAAAAAAGACCCTTAGACAGAAATAGACGCCTAATTTGTTGGCTCAATGAGGGGGCATGCCCGGCGTCGGAGGTCAGCTCGTTACGTAGTGGGAGGTCAACCACTCCCTCAGACAAGAGATTGCCGTCACGTCAGAGATCCAAATCTGAGGAACCGGCGACGAAAAAGCAGAGGACAGGTGAGTCTAAATAGTCTTCCGGCCATGATGAGCCAATCATTCATTGCCTCCTGAAAAACCTCTTTCAGGTGGTGACAAATCCCACGTAGTCTAAGCACTCTTCTCAGGGTAGTACGTCAAAGTCGCTGTAAGAGAGACCAAAAGAAAAGGGCTCACACCCGTCTTCAAGATCCGCTGACTCGTCCCAGAAATCTCTGTCGTCGACAGATCAGCATAAATTGAGGCCAACATCCTCCTCAACCTCTTCAGCGAAAAAGCTGTCTTCGACCACCAAGAAACACCACTCGTCATTGGGATTGCACAGGTCTTCTTCCGGACACGAGTCTTCCTCAAAATATCATACGGCGTCCAAATCGTCATCCAAACCGGCATCTACTTCACCAACGGCGGCGTCAACCATGACTACGATGACATCGATGACAGTCTTGGCACCATCGATGTCTCGACTCCTGTCGACGACTTCCTCAATGACTACCTCATCAACTACATCGTTGACTACCACCTCGACGACAACCAGTCAGTTGACTACCACCTCATTGATAATGAAGAAATAATCCCCGGCGCAAAAGCAGGCACGTAAATAGTGCACTGCTCCGGAGTGTACAGAAATGGAGACCGACGTATTGTCCCCGAGAGGTATATTAAAAGCCCCATCTGGGCCCACGGTACTCGACCAGCCTCTTTTGGAATTTGGTATTACCGGGTGAAATTCTGCAGCACGAAATCGCATCAGATTTCGAGGACCCTTCTTATGAATGTCAAGCAGTATTCAAATCAAATACTGAGGACGGAGGTTCACAGGCACCCATTCCAGATCCTTCTACAGGATTGGGCCTACAGCAAACATCTCAAACCCCTTCTTTTCTGTCGACATCAGCAGACATAGGAGGTATTCCATCATATTATCCTCTCTTAAACCCTCATTCCTTGCTATCCATGCATGTCCTGTCTACTCTTCAAGCTCCACTCGGTCAGCTGGATGCCAGACTTCCTCTGCCTCAGGCTCCAACAATTCAACCATATGGAGGCCCACAGGTTACACCTCGACAGAAGGAGACATCTGACCATTTTCAAGACCAGGGAGCTCGCCCTAGAAGGCAATCCCCTTGCAGGACTCCAGCTCCTCAGACATTCAGTTCACGACAGAGAGAACAGGAAGAATGTGAACTGGTGGACACTGATCCAGAAGACCCGCTTTCCACAGTCTCCTCTTCCCCAAGGAGAGCCGATACATGGGACACAGATCCAGACAGGACGTACCAGGTGGTCCGTCGCAACCATCTCCCCCGGACGACATATAAGCATTTCACTCTATGATGGCGAAGGCCTGCCAAGAGTTTGCCCTAGTTCCCGAAGAAGATAGGATTGCTTCCTCTTTGATCCTATGGGGAAAAGGAGAAAAGCATTTCTTTCCATTCCAATTCTTGATCATGTGTGGCAGGAAGGCCTATGCACTATGAAGAATCCCTTTACGGAACCAGCAGTGAGAGGGTGATAGGAAAAGAAATGTAAAGTCCCAGATTCCACTCCAAAATGCCTTACATCACAACCAATGCCGGAGTCTGTTGTATCAGCTGCAGCTAGCCGGAAAGCACGCACACAGCATAAGTGTGCCACTCCCCCAGACAATGACAATTTCAAGTTGGATGCCTTTGGAAATAAGGTACTTACCATTGAGGCAACAACAGTGAAAGCAGCAAATTCTCTGGCCATTGTCGCACGATACAACCATCAAATGTGGCATTGTTTAGTCCCTCTATTAGACCACCTGTCAGAACAGCAAAGAAAGGAGGCTATGCTGCTGGTGAGAGAGGGGGAAGAGGCATCAAATTACAGCATCAATATAGCTGTAGAGCTGGCCGAAACCGGCTTTAAACAGATCAGCAATGGAGTGGTTCTTGGATGCCAAGCTTGGCTTCGCTGTACAGACTTTCGCCAAGGGGTGCAGTCCAAAGTGGTGGATATGCTGTGCGAAGGCAAATCTTTTTGGTGAAAAGATAGATGAAGCACTGAAGGCCATGAAAGCTGATTCAGACACAGCTAGATCACTTACAGCTCGTTATTTTCGTGGAGGCTCAGGAAACTCAAGATTCTCAGGCTCTAGGGACAACAAAGGCTATAATAGATTCACATATTATTCACAAGGTTACAAGCACAACTTAATCTACCCAGTGCATTAGAGAGTACCAGGGACAAAGGAAGCGTGGATCTTCCTCCTCCCAGAGAGGCCAGCAGAATAAAACACAACAATGACTGCCACAAAGACAGTCACATAGGAGGACATGTGGCGTTCCATCTCAACGAGTGGCATTCTATAACTACGGACAGATGGGTACTAGATGCTGTCCAGTACTGCCACTTGTTAGTGTTCAAATATCCACAATTTCCAATCCCACCCATAAAGGCGTCTCAATCACACCTTCATGTCTTGCGGCGTGAGGTACGTTGCATGATCACAAAAAGGGCCATTGAGAATTGACCCCTCTCAGCAAAAGGAAAGGGCGTGTATTCAGGGTTCTTGGTGGTCAAAAAAAAGATGAAAAATGGCACCTGATTTTAGACCTTCGGATACTAAACAAAAACATAAGAAAACAAAAATTCAAGATGGTAACGCTGCAAGAGATGATGAGAGCAGTGCAGCTGCAAGAATTCCTGACATTCATTGACCTCAAGGAAGCATATTTTCATATACCAATTCACCCAAAGCACTGAAAATACCTTAGGTTTGTAGTGGGCGACAGCCATTTCTAATTTCGGGTTCTCCCCTTTGGCTTAAAATCAGCACCCAGGATATTCACCGAATGCCTGGCGCCAGTAGCAGCCTTCCTCTGCAGGCAGGGCCATCACGTTTACCCGAACTTGGACAACCGGTTGGTGCAGGGATCCACTTACCAACAGGCGTTCTCGTCTCTCAACAAGACAGATTCTGCTCCAACGATTGGGCTTCGCCATCAACTACAGAAAATCCTTCTCAATTCCCTCAAAGAGTTTGGTCTTCCTGGGTGCACAATTCCTGACAAACCACAATCTGGTAAAACGCTCTGCGGAAAAAGTAAAAAAGCTTCTATCTCTAGCAGGCTCACTTACACCGAACAAATCCATTACAGTCCGCTCTTGCATAGCTCTTCTGGGAACCATAATCATCTTGCATTCCTCTAAATCCCAACTGTCGCCTGCACATGCGCCCAGCGCAGAAAACCCTCACAACCAGATGGTCCCAAATCCAGGGCTCCTGGTTGGACAGGATAATCCTCTCCTGGCCACTGTCAGACGCTCTGAAATGGTGGGCTCATCCCTTCAACATCACAAAGGGAATGCCACTGGTGGAGCCAAACTTCCAATGCACCATTGTGACCGATGCCTCCCAAAGAGGATGGGGTGCTCATTTAGACCAGCACCAGGTCAAGGGCCTCTGGTCACCCACAGAAACCTTACTGTACATCAATGTCCTAGATTTGCGGGCAGTGCACTTGGCTCTGAAATCCTTTATTCCCCTCAAGAGCTCGACAACACAACCACAAACCTTGCAACCTACGGAAGCAAGGGGGGACGCGTTCAGACATCTTATCCAAGGAAGCACAAACCATCTGGCACTGGCCCGTCCAGCACAACATTTAGATCCAAGCCTTTCACCTACCAAGGATTCAGAAATGCAGGTAGATACCCTCAGCAGGGACTCCTCCTCAGCAGGGACTCTTCCCAGACACACAAGTGGCAACTGCACAGCACCCAAGCAGCAAAGATCTTCGCGAAATGGGGCCTAACCACTCTGGACCTTTACGCCAGCAGAATCCCACATCCGAACTACAGAGACGACGCAGTCTCCTTCCCTTGGAATGGGATGTTTGCTTACCTGTTTCTCTCCCCCCCCCCCCTTTCCTCTCATAAGGAAAACCATACAAATGATTTGCAAGGCTCTTTGCAAGATAATCCTGGTGGCCCCGTTCTTGCTAAGGCAGACCTGGTTCCCTGGCCTGCTTCAGCTGACAGTGGACTATCCGATTTATCTAGGATGCCGGCCAAATCTCCTGTTACAGAAAAGGGCATGATATTGCATCACAATCTGGACTCCCTCAAACTGGCGGTATGGCTCCTGACCACTCTGAATTCGGAAATCTGAATATCCCTAAGGACTGCAAGGGCTCCATCCACCTACAACTCATATGGCTGAAAGTGGAAGAGATTTTGTGCATGGTGTACACAGCAACGTAATATACAGCCGCTAGATATAACACCTCAACAATTCCTTCCTTATCTTTTGTCATTTGCTAAAGGTCTAGCGGTGGCTTCCATTAAGGTGCACTTGTTGGCCATATCACGATTTACACGTAAAAGAACACATGCCCCACTCTACAGTGACAGACTAATCAAGCATTTCTTGTAGGGCCTCTTTTGAACTTTTCCTCCAAGGAAAAGGATTCCACCTGTATGAAGCCTTAACCTGGTTCTAGCAGCCATTATGAAACCCCCTTTCAAACCCATGTCATCGGCCGATATCAAGTTTCTCACTTCGAAGGTGGCTTTTCTGTTGGCCATTACGTCTTCTAGACATGTCAGAACTCCAAGCCTTGGTCATTGATCCACCTTATCTGCGATTCATGAGGGACAAAGTGGTTCTCTCTATGAATCTGCATTTCATTCCTAAAATAACATTGAAATTTCATAAAAATGCAACAATCTCTCTTACAACCTTTTTTCCAAATGCCTCTTCATCAGCTGAAAAGACACTGCATTCTCTAGATGTCAAGAGAGCATTGAAGTATTACTTGAATCGCACAAGAGGGTTTAGATCCTCTAATCTGCTCTTTGTGGCATTTGGGCCTTCCAATAAAGGGAGGTCAATATTGAAATCGGGTATCTCACGATGGGTGGCATCTACAATATCCTTCTACCACGCAATGGCCAACAGGCCAGTACAATCAGCTCCCAGAGCTCATTCAACGAGGTCCTCAGCGGCTCTATGGTCTGACGTATCCCTCAGACATTTGCCATGCAGCAACATGGGCAGTGCCCCACACTTGCAACAGGCACTACTGCTTACATCCGCAACATGCCGAAGATGTGCAAATGGGACGGGCAATCCTCCAACGACTGTTCCAGTCAGGTAAACCCTGCAGCTTCCACAGTTTGTTCCTGTTTTTTATCTTAAGGATGTATGCTTTTGCTTAATGTACATGTCTTCTTAAGGGCTACCTCCTGTTTGCCTGATATACACCTCGAAGCATGTATACTGCTACAAAATCTATTCACAGAAGGTGAATCCATGAAAGATCCAATGCTGGAGAAGGGATTAGTTTATTACCTGTAACTCCATTTCTCCAGCGTTGGTATCTTTCATGGATTCACATGCACCCTCCAGCCTCCCCCCCTCAGGCAAACATCCTTTTAGGAAATCCTCCATTTGGAAAGGTTAAAATCTGAGGGGAAGCTGTTGGGGCGGATCTATACATTCAACGTCCCATTGGTGCTGCAAAAAGCACCCACAATGACGTTGATGGGACACTCAGGTGTCAACTTTTTTTCCATAGGAAAACTACTATATTAAAGTTACCGGGGTTTCCCAGCCTGACGACCGGGAATATTCACAGCATGTGCATCCATGAAGGATACCAATGCTGGAGAAATGGAGTTACAGGTAAGAAACTACTCCCTTCTGCAAGCTAAGAATTTGTAGAGCTCTGTGACATGCATAATTGGGGACAGTATCCCCCAAAGTGTGTTTATTTTTGCAGAATAACCTAATCAAGCGATCAAGATCTCTTTAGAACATGTAACCTAAACCGTTCCTGAGATGTTTGTTTCAAGTACAACAGTTTGATTACTTTCTCTTTTTTTCTTAAGGGTAAATGAATGAAAACATTTAAAAGCCTTAGAGTATCCAATCTGTATACCTCCTTTATGATCAATAAAAGCAAGTACAGAGTTTGTTTTCAAACTTTGGGGTTTCTTCTCCACAGTTTAAGGACTCTGACCAAGAGAGAGAATCTCTAGCGTGTTTGACGAATCCTGCAATGTCGTCCCTTCTCCCCAAGGGGGAGACCCTTTCCATGAGACCTGGGAGGCGAGGCTGCTACCCGAAAGTCCCTCGGTGGGTGGTACTCGGCGGGTGGATCTCATGGGGAGGGATTTCCCCCTCTGGAATACATGGAGGCACATCATGGGTTAACGCGGCATAGTGCACCCTCGCCCACCTTTCTTCCCTCACCACCTTTTCCTTCCTCTGATCACACATGCGCCCCCATGTATTTATGCTATAGCAGTAGTACCACTAGTACTGGGACAAGGAAGATCAGAACTGACTCCACTGAACCGTCACCTCAATATACTGAGCTGAGGAAGAAGCTCTGCACCACAAAGAACTCCCAATAGCATCTCCTTGAGCAGTCTCACTTTTGTGTTCCGTGAAACTTAAAAAGGGAAGAAGGACAAACAACATTGTCAGTCCCTCCATGGAGGCACTGCGAGCAAGGCAAGCACCACTCAGACGGAAGAGCTGAACCTGCAGCTACTGACCAGGACATAGCAGAAGGAGAGACGGCATCCCAACCTGCTTGGAAGAGGCTGAGGCTCCTGAGGCGGAGGAGCACAGCGGAATACGTTCCAGCAGGTATGCGCAGCAGGGCTCTCAGGAAGTGCTTTGAAGCTGCGAACAAGAGCCAATGCAGAAGAACCGTCAGAAGACTCAAGGAGGCCCGAGACAGAGGTGAGAGACCAGGAGCCCATACAGACGGTATGGGGGCAGACTGGGGACCTCAAGGGCACTACAGAAGCCAATGTAAAGAGACCTCGGACCTGAGAAAGAGAAACCTGGGCTGAGAAAGGGTCTGAGACCCAAGAAGGAGAAACCCAGAAACCGGAGGAATGGGACCGGAGAAACCAGAGTGACTGGGTTGAGTTCCTGAGAAAGAGAAACCAATGTGAAGGCTTCTCAGACCCAAGGGTAAGAAAGCGTAACGACAGGATCAAGGACCCTCTGGAAGAGAGACGGGGGAGTGTAGCAGGGATACTATAAATAACCAGTCAAATATACAAAGGGGACAGTATTTCTGGCTGGGGAGTGTACTAGGGATACGGTGAAGAAACAGTCCAGCATACCCATGGGACAAGGACCCAACCATGCATGAGGACAAGGTCCTCCAACGTGCCCTCTTCTTTGTTGCAGTACCTGGTAAAGTCGAATACCAGGTCAGCCCATGTCAGTCACTGGATTGGCTCCCTACTGGCGTGAGAAAGGCCACGGAAAGGGAAACATTCACCCTACATTATGAAACTGTGTAAATAATATACTGAGAGGTCAGGGGACGGAAGCCTTTCACCCTACTTTGCGGAACTGTAAATACAAGCCTACAAAAGGCCTGGGTACAGGAGACATTCCCTGTACTTGTGAACTGTGTTCGTTCAGAAGGAGGGAGTCATTCTTCTGGACTCAGAAGTGACTGATCCAGTTTAGTCCATTTATAAGTGTAAGGGATGGAAGTAGGATTTGGACGCAGGACATTCTGACAGTTCCTCAGTTTTTGTTGAGACAGGGAAACCCCTCTTAGAGTTTGGGATAGTTATTTTTCTTTCTTTTGGTTTAAATAAGTCTTTGCCCAAAAGCGTTCCACCTATGTGTCAGTCTCCTCTTTCCACTGTGAGACATCTGAGGGCGTCCTCACATATATTCCCCTTGGTTCCCCTTCTCAGGTGGCCTCGGGAAAGGCCTTTCCTCTTGTATCCCGACCTTGTGGGTGGAGACGCGAGGGAGGACATCCTGGGTGGAGGATCCTTGGGGAGTGGGAATGAGATGTCCTCAGGTCCCATTCCATAAGGAACCCATAGTCGGACACCTTTGTGGGATATTGTTACCCCATTTCCTTGAGGGCAGAGAAGGGAGCCATGTGGAGAGGCTGTCCCTTTCCCTTGTATCGTAAGTGCTCGTCCTTCTGTCAAGGAGTCGACACAGGAGTGTCTGAGGGGCAGGAGTTGGACACCAGCAGAAGTCTGTGCTCTGTGCTGCTGGGAAAACTACCGAAGTGACCAGTGAGTTCCTGTCGGATGAGAAACCGGTGCGCAAATGCATGAACATTTTTGTTGTAGAATACGTTGTATCGGAGTGGTCGCGTGTCTTAGAAGAACGTTTTCGAAAGTCTGAGTGCTGGGTATTTCACTTAAACTAAAACTGATGAATCTTTAACATTGGGCTGAATGGAAATTGAATCTCAAGCCAAACCCATGCCCATTGAATACCGAACTGAAAAAAAACTTTACAATTAAGCAAAACCTCTGCATGCTAAATTCCGTAATGCACGGAACTTTGAAATTAAGCAAAACTCCTACATGTTGAATTCTGAATTGAATGGAACTTTAAAATTGTGCCAAAAAAGGGCGTATTGAATACCGAATTTAGCAAAAGCTTCAGACGGCATGAATATACATTGAAAGCAAAATAAAGCAGAGTTAATTGAAACCCTGAAGTTAAACACTATACAACCAAGATAGTAACATGAAAACAGATTATGAAAAAGGGGCGCAAGTGTAAAACGGAGTCCTAAGAAGACAAGGACACTTGTGGTGATGAAATTAAAGTCTTGGGGAAGGGAACCCTGAAACTTGAGGAACTACATTTTTTGACTTGAAGACAGAGCCTCAAGGTTCTTTTGTATATGAACTGTGTTACTTGGAACTAGGGAAAGGGAAACCTGAGGATTGTTTAAAACAGTATCAACTTGACCTTAAGAAAGGTAATTTTGAGAAATGTTTTGGGGACACTTGGGGATGGGAGCTGAAAGGAAGCTGCAATCTGGAAGAAGCTGAGAAATACGGGTTGAAGTATAGGTTTTGGACAAACGGACCTTTAAGCTGAACTCTTCACTCAGACTTTCCTTTGTGTCATTTACGTGGGGAAATCCCGTTAGCATTAGGCAAGTTAGACCTTTTTCCATCCTGGCATTTAAGTTAACAAAGTGTTCTATTTTGAACTGTGAATCTGTTGTCTGTGTCGTGCTTCACAATGCCTTCACACCACACCCTTACAGGTGTTTCAGTATTTTGTGCTCATAAGGAAAACTTTTTATGCACTTTTTATGGGTGTTCTCTGTGTTTGGTAGGGCCTGTGAGACTTCTAGCGTGGAATTAGGTAATCGGAGTAGAGCAGTGGTGAAGGAACGACCTCTTTGTGGAGTTCAGAGTGTTTATTGGGTATTATGTCTCCAGTTGTTCAAGTGAGTCAACAAGTGTGCCTCACCTATGTAGTAAGATGATTCTGAGACCAGATGGAGGCAAATAATCGACAGGAGTACGGGTGGGATGACTGTAGAGCGATACGGGCACACTGTTCTTTAGCCACTATGCCACATAGTGATGAAATAGAAGAAAAGGCAATAACCCACTAACAGCATCAGGTAGCCACATACCAGGCTGAAAGCCTACTTTTAATTACAACACTCATTGGGGTTGTACATGAGTGGGTACAGCGAACATTCACTGCACATTGAGCAATTTGTGATCATCTCCACTGCAAATTGCAGGTTAGTTAACTCTGCCACTGTTCAATTCCACATTCCAGTCTGGTACAGCAAGAGCGTAGAAATCTGCACAGCCATCCTGGGACACTGGAAGAGAGACGATTTGAACAAAGGTGAACATTTGGTACAATTCTTGCCTAATGAAGAAGTTTCTTAGGCTCAGAGTGATTTTTTTTTTTCGATTAAGTGACCTCGGACCTGAAGTACAAAACCCACTGCAAGATAAAACTTTGAACCGATTTAAATCATTGTAAAGTATGCATGGACAACTATCTGGAAGAGTTCAATGAAGAAACTGCAATTGCAAGACGTGGGTTCTCCAAGAGATGGTATCGTTTTTGTGACCTCATTGCAGAGGATGCACAATACTCGTAGTGTGTGCACAACTACACAATATGGTGCTAGGTCTTATCAACCATGGATTGACAACCAAACGACTGCACTGTCTGTGCCCCTCTCCTCCCACTTGTCCGTACCACCTCAGTGCAAGGCAAAGTTCCAGGCAAGGACTGAAACAAATTGCTAAATCAACCCACCCTATGGACCAGTCTTCTGTGCCATCAGAAATAGATTGTCACCCTGAGATATGTTTACCTTTTTTTTATTTACCAACTTGTTTAACCAAACCATTCAATTACGGGATGCTTCTCAACTCCGATTCTACATGTTAAGATGGATTTCCAAAATCCGTCTTGGTAGCAGGATTTTGGGAAGCTATCCTATTTATGGTAAACTGAGAAGATACTGAGAGGTTAGCCAAAACCCAATGAAGGTAGGCTATGCGAGCAGTCAAGCCTGAAACTAGGGAACGTGGTCTAGGACTACAATAAATTCACACATAGCAACGCCTGTAATTCAAGTTAGAGAGTGAGTATATAAAAATAGTTATTTATTTAGGCCTTTAGTTACACAGTAAGCATATAAAAATCACAAGTATGTATTGGTACTACTTAAAACATTATAAAACATATACACAACCACCATTAGGGGTATAAAATTGCATATGAATCGGTTATCGGTGCAATACAGGCGAGTAGTCGGGTGCAAGGTAAACTAGGTAGAGCGCTTCAGAATCAACACAATGACCGCTTCCCTAAATCTTATGCCCAACCCTAAGAGGGCTCCCTCAGGCCTTCGAGCATTTAGCGCTTTATAAAGTTTAAATAAATAAGATGGTTTGGGGCCTTGTTGCCAAAAGTCAGCAGTTACCAAGTGCCAGGAGAGAAAGGACCCTCTAGGTAAGGTCTAGAGGGACCCACCTTTTCCCCTTCCTCCATTTAGCTGCGCTTGTCCCCCCATGCCGCCCCCTCTCCAGGCAGACCCTCTGTCCCCACACTCCCTTCCCCTTAGATTGGTTTGTGATTTTGGTTACTTGACCAGAAGTGCCCGTAATGCAAAGTGTCTTTGCTCTCCTGGTGGCATGTTTCTGGGCCCATTTGAACCTGTGCCAGGAGAGAAAGGACCCTCCAGGTAAGGTCTACAGGCACCCTCCTGCAGGGCTTGCTAGCCCTGTCCCCTTCCTCCATTTTGCTGCCCTTCTCAAAGCCGTCCCCTCTGCAGGCAGACCCTCGCTCCCCACACCTTTTTCCCCTTTTATTGGTCTATTGGTCTGTGATTTCGGTCACGTGACCAGAAGTGCCCTTGCCCAGGCAGCTCTGTGCCCTTCTCCGGGCAGCTCTCGGCTAAAGGCCACAGGCAAAGGGCGGCTCCCTACTGAGCAGCTCCACTCTGTGTTTTCCTGTGTTCGCCTCAGGATGCTGATGCAGACAACCTGCAGCAATGGAAAATGTAAGTGTGGTGTGGGCGGGGAGCACAGCCATCACTCTTATTACCTAATATCCTATAATTACCTGCATTTAGCCTAATTGTGTAAAATAGCTGTTTCTTGTTTGTTGGCACTTATACTATTTGTGCAGGCTAGCCATGTTCTACATTTGGCCCAATTATACAGGTTAGCCATATGCTCCCTGCTGCCCCTGAGATGGGCATTGCGTAACATCTGTATTGTGTTGGGCTCTGCTCCGAAATGGATGGTTGGGGAAAGGAAATATGCTGCACTTAACTGATTTTTGGGGGTAGGAAATGTGACGCACGAAGATGCATTTTGAGGGTAGGAAATGTGAAGCACTCAATGGATTTAAAGGGGGCGGGGGGTACAAATGGTGTAGCGCTCGCTAGCCTGCCCATTTACGCAGATGTCTTATGATGATATCCCAAGCACTCTGAAGATCATAGGGAGAAACCGGTCCAATACGCCTGAAGTCCTTTGAGGACAGTATGTTAATTGCACCAAGAAGATGTATTGGGATTGCAACTTCTGTGCTTAAACATCTGTTGGTTTAGCTTGCCACTGAAGAAACTGACCGTCTGCTTCTGCCAAAAGTACTGCCTTCAGCCAAGAATCCGAACAGTAGCTGCTGTCGCCTCACCTTGGGGACCCGCTGGTGACCGTCTTCTTTCTCCTGTTCCGCTCCTAGGTGCTTGCTGTGTGGATCTCTACTTCTCTGGAGCATCTTGAGACCCATTTGGGTGAACAACCCAACTGTGTTCTCCCAGGCCTAAGGACATCAGTCCTTTGGGCTGCAATCCATCAGGAAGTGTAACCTCCCTGAACCCTCTTTATACTGAATATGTTACCCACCTGGAACATTGAAGAATCCTGCTAAACTTTTAATTCTGACAGTGTCTGCCTTCCTCTGTTGTTCCGCCCACTGGCATTGGTCACCCAGTGTCCCATCTGACTTTGAGACTCTCATCCCCAGATAGGGCTGGACTTTCTAAAGTGTAGGCTGCCTAGAAATTACTTACCAGTTCCTAGTTGCATTATATTGAATGTTGGTTAAAGAACTGGTTTGCTAACTTGAATGCTACTCTGACTACTTACCTGTATTCATCTAAAGTCTACTATTACTTCCTTAAATGTCTTACTGTATGAATGTTAATATGTTTACTTGCCTGTGATTTTAATATTGTGTTAGTTGCCTTAGTATTTATAATAAGCATATTTTCATAAGGTTACTGCCCAAGTTATTTTTACTTACCTACATCTCTCCCTCCTAGACTAAGCCTGGCTGCTCGTCCATTGCTACCAAACCTTTTGGGTAGTTCAGGCCTTACCTAAGAATTTAAGCCATGTACACCTAAAAGTGAGTCTTCTCTAGTCCTACCATAGGTGAACTATAGTAAAACTCCCTAACAATCTGTCTCTAAGAGGTTCAGCTCCTGTACAAAGAAGAGTTATAATGAATGGCAAAGGTGATAGTTTCACTTAACATCCAACAGCAGCCATTCATGGGTTCATGGTTGTGATATAACTACTGATAGTCTTTTGATGAGAACGGAGCTTTGTGTCTTCAAACAAATCTGTAGTGCCATACAAACATCAAAGACAAGGTGAAAAAGTCTACAGCGCGCTTCACAGACTCTCAGGTACTAAAAGCATGCTAACTTTCTATCTGCTACTTGCTCAGAGATCCTGATTTTAACAAAAGACACAGTGAAATGTCCTGAGCTGCTTGCTTTGTAAACAAGCACAGACCACAAAAGTAAATTAAGTTCCCGGGTACTGCTCAAGCGGTGAACCTGTCTGAGCAGAGCACATTGTGCAGATTCCTCTGTAGCACAGACACACATTGCTCCCGGAAATCTATCGCCATTCCATAAAATGCTTTTGCTTTGCATACTGTTGACATGGATTTCTAGAATCTGGCCCCTGGTGTACAGATTTTGGCCACACTAGTTATATTGAACAGGGGAACTCGGAGGTTAGCCAAACCCAATCAAGGTAAGCGTGGACAGTGGTCAAGGCTTAATCTCGGGAGAATGTGATTGGGGTAAGTGGTCCACACAGTGAAGCACAGAATAATTCAATTTAGAAAGCTATGTACAAAAATACTATATTATAGGTCCCAAAAACAAAAACCTAGAAATGTAATAAGCAGGTAGTAATATCACACAATACTCAATTATCAAACATATGTACAGTCACCTTTTTAGGTTTTTATAAATGCATACAATAACTTTGGTAACTAAAAGAAGGTAATCAGTGAGGCAGTAGAATGAAACCAGTTCACAAGAATGATATCCTAACTTTATAAGTCCAATCCCTATAATGTATGGGGCCTTGTGCCCAAATGTCACAAAGCTTCTTAGGAGAGGGAACAGGTGTAGGAAGAGTTCTTGTGCTCGTGAAAATGTTCCAGAACATATTTCAACAAAGTTACGGCTAGGTCAAATTACATTCCTATCTTTCAGATACAAGCTTTTAGGTCTGATGATCAAAAAGCGATGGAATGGAATAACCAAAGTTTATTAGTTTTATTTTAAGGAGAACAGGGGGAGGTGAATTCCTTGCAATTACTTATCCTCCTGACTCTGATTTTCCCAGATGACTAGGTGGGTCGACTGGGTGTTACTGGAGGTGGGTTTTCCCTTTGTTTGATTCTACTGCAGAATGCCTTTGGGGCTGAGGATTTCTCTGGTCGGCTGCTCGTGCAGAATGCAACCCTTTGCGAAAAAGGCAAAGAGGATTCACCAATGGGGTACTCTTCTGGACACCTCACAGAACACAAGGGAAGCAATGTCCATTGTTACTGCACAGAGACAATAGCAGGCACGTCTCTCGAGTCACGGTCAGAGAACGCCTTCCAGAGCAGGATCCCTTAAGCTGGGAAAAGCTGGGAAGCTGAAACTTTGCAGGAAGATGACTTGTGGCATGAGCTAGCGACCACTGAAGTTCCAGCAACGAACGCTGAAAGGGGACAATTCTACGAAGGTAGCCCACTGGCGAGCTGGTCAGTCCACCAGGTGGTCCAGGGACGCTTCTGAAAGCTCAGGACGGCTGGATCCTCGAATGTGTCAAGACTCGTTGTCCCAACAGTCCAAAGGTTGAAGCACCGCTTGGGGCCCTGGCAGATCAAGTAGTCCATTAGGGCTTCACTTGACCAATCACAGGAAAGAGTTCCAGGCCTCGTTGAGAGTCATCCGCTGATTTCCAGTCGACTGCTCGTCTGCACAGTATACTTAGCTCCAATGCTGATCTCAAGAAATGTCTTCAGGAATGCTCTTCTTATCCAAAATCCTGGTTGGAATCAAGTCCAAGCCCACCAATGGTAAGGATCGGCACCATTTAAACGGGCAGCAGTGGTCCAATCGGGGAGCACTGTGGGTTTCACTTAGGCCACACACCAAGACTCTGTGGCACCATGAATGTGGAGTGGGACCAGCAGCTTTCCCGGGCAAGTGCATGAACATATATGGCAATTCCTGACCTGAGAAGGCAGGAAGAAGGCCATAGAACAATATGGCCAAGGAACAAGCATGGCCATGTTAGGGCACTAGCCACGTTTACTAGCCAATACGCGGTAAGTGCGAATGTGCACACTAAAAATCATGTAAAAAATGGTAAAAAGGGAATTGCGCTCACCCGCTTGTCATTATGCACATATGAAAGTAACCAAACATCCCAAGTTTAAAAGACTAGGCTGATCCAAAAGTATCCGCACTGTACTGCATTGTTTAAAAGTTACCAAAAAAGTAAAAAGACAAAAGGGAAACCTAGTTTCCCAGTACTGATGGTGTGAAGGACTGATTAGTTTCCCCATGACAAAATGAGCAAAAATGCCAGGGGAGTGAAGCTGTCACTTCCCTGTAAAACATCAGGACAGGTTCAAAAGCAAAAAGTTTGGTGGTCCACAGAATATGGAGGGAAAGTTGCCTAAAGAGAAATGTTTTCTAACCCATACCAACTTTGGAGGCTTGTACAGTGCACACACCCATATCCCCGGGGCCTTTATCCCTCAATGGAGAACAGGCCTGGGGCACACACATGTGGTGTTAATCCAGGTTGGGGGCTCATCTTCTAAAGGCTTGGCTTCACCTGCAAAACCCAAATCCCATGCAAATGTGTCAATTTACCAAACCCTAGTTGTTGCACATTTATTTGCCCATAGAAGTGCAGACTCTCACAGGGTGGCCAACTCAGGAGGAAGGTCTGGATTAGCCCATGCTCTGTTAGGTGGTGTGGGTGTTTGGAGTAGGAGCTGTCAGGGAGATTTTGGAGCAGCTGGAAAGGGCAGGGAAATTTTACCGGAGGTTCGAAAAAGCTAGTGACTTTGTAGGCCATTGGAGAGAGAAGAGACTTTGGAGGAGGTTGGAGAGAGCAGAAAGAGTTTGATGGATGTGGGACGAAGAGGAAGACATTTTGTGATGGTGGCAAGGAAGATTTTGGTGGAGGAGGCAATTTAGAGGGGGAGAAGGAATATGAGAAGCTTAAAGAAAGACATTCAGAAAGGGGAAGGAGACAGAGTATCAAGGAGGGATATATCTAGAGGTTAGTAGAAAATCTGGTGGAAGTAGCGGTACATCAGGAGTTGGGTACAGAGAATCGGGAGGCTGCTTGGAGACATTGCAAGAGGTTGTGTAAGAAAATCGGTCGGCTAACTACTAAGATCAGGAAAGAACAAGAAGGTACACTTGGCCCAAGGCAGGACTCTGGGACTATCTGCCTCAATCTGCAGGGGTTCATCCCACAGAAGGAGTAACAAGACTGAGGTGTGGCATCTGGGAGGAGGAAGATGAGCACAAGCAATAGTAAGGTGGGAAAGAGGGTAGAAGTCAGGAGCCTAAGGCAAGGTGGTGAAACAGACGCTCCTAAAACCTGCTCCTTTGATAACTTGAGGATAAAATCGACTACTTCTGCAAGCAAGTGGGAAATGAGAGAAGGGGAGACCCCAGGAAGAGCCGGGGGTTCGGGGGAGTGACCGTACAGGAGTTGATGAAGGATGCAGGAACCCCTTTAAAGCTGGGACTGAGACCAAAGGAGAAGAGCCCAAAAGAGGGGCAGGGGAGGGGGGGGGGAGGAGGGTGTGAAATCCTTTTAAACAGAAGAGTGGGAACCTCAGGAGCTAGACACTATAGAAACGGGAGATGGCCGGTGGAGTAAACCTTTATGCTCGACCGGAGACCATAAGGCACGCCCCTTGCAGAGAAGAACATATGGTGTGGGAGCTTCTTTAAACCCTGGATTTGTGCTGCTATAAGAACACTCATTTGGTTCTCGAGTTAAGTTTACACTATCATATTTGTGCTGCCCACTTTGCCTTTAAAAATAAATAAACCTAGTTTAACTAGCAAGGCTCTCACACCTGAACCCCGCCGAAAGGAGAAGAGAAAGGAGGTGATCTTGCATAGCGCAACATTTTACTGCAATATAGTCTCTGAACTGTAAATAAAAAGTTGGTGCCTTGGTACACCACGCAAGATTTTAGCCCCTTGAGGATTATCACTGATCATTAGACGAAGGTGAAAGTGGACCCTTGTGTTTGGTGTTACATCTGAAATGCGTTGCTCACAAAGCTCTCTGAAACTGGCACACAACAATGTTGCCCTTGAGGAGCAGAGCATTCACCTCAAGGTCGATAAGCTCTCACTGACCCTGGCAAAAGGGGATGATGCGAGGGGTGCAGGCTGCACCAGCTTCATACCAGACATCTGTGGAAGTCTACAATGTGTTCTAGTACCCAGGTGCCCATACACTCCCACTTGGTGAGAGAGAATGTGAATCTGCCGGCAAGCAGTAATGCAGGCACAAAGGGGCATTGAGGATTCTAGTCAACAACCCTAGGTATGTGGCTGCAGCTGGGTGTGGCCTCTTCTGTAGCTGTAGTGTCCAGTTTGGGGGTCATTGGTAGGTTGCTGATTAGAAGCCTCTGAAGTCGGCTGAACCTCTGCTACCAAAGTGACTAAGAGGTGTCTGCAAGCTGAATTAACTCTTGCTCTGCCAGCATCATCAAAAACACAACAAGCGGGTCTGGCAAAGATTCTATGCATGTTTGCCTGTGCCCACTCCAGGGACATATAGGGGCCCTCATACTTTCACAGTTCCTTAATAAAGGATTAACCAAGTTCTGAGGCTGTGGTCTGAGGCCGCCAAACCTGCAATATAGGACTAATATCTGGGGCCATACATGGGAAGCCCTTTCCCGGGGAAATGCTGCTGCTTTTGCAGGTTAAAGGGGCAGTTTGTATTAGAGCCAGGATGTGGGGGGATGGGACAGTCTGGTCCCAGTGCACATCCTGCTGACTAATTGTCTGTTGCTGGGCAGATGTTTTGGCCAGTGGCTTCCATGATTGGATAGCCGTTGCCAGTTTGAATGGTGCAGATGCTTACCATTGGTGGTATTGCGCAAGCTCCCAGCCCAGATCTTGGATAAAAGGAGAGCTTGTGCAGCTATTCGATACATCATCGCTGGATCCAAGTCCTCTACAAAGAAGAGCAGCAATTTGAGGACCAAAGGTCGACCACTGCTGTGGATCAGCACCAAGTCTAGTGAAGTCCCAGTGAAGCCCTGCTCCTCTGCTTGATCTCAAGAAGACCCCTGCCTTGACCCCTGCACTGGTGTGAACAACCAGTCTCGACCTCTGCTCCAGGATCTGTGCCGTGTGAGCGTTCGGAAGTGTTCCTGGACCAGCCAGTGGACTGACCAGCTCTCTCCTGTTCTACCTCACTGCAGCTGTCAACATCACTGCAGCTGTCAACATTCTGAGTGCATCCTTGGAACCTTGAGGATCTTCATGATGTGTAACAAGATGCCTGCTCCTGCATTTTCAGCCTTCTCGCATCAACAGAATCTGTGCTGGGCTTGCTCTTTTGTTCGTCCATTTAAGATCACCTGTTGCCGCCTGGCCGTGATGACTCCCCGTTGACGACTTCTCTCCATGGAGGTATCCTGACATGGTCTGTGTTGGGAAAGATTTTCTTTTTACAATTTTCCCTTCATAGTTTTCTATGGAACCATATTATTGTTGCTCTGTTTTTGATCCTGATCTGACTTTTTGAAGGGAAGTAAAGTCTTCAGCTTCACTTCCCTTGTCTTTTGCTCATTTATTATTTATTATGTGGAAACTGATCAGTCCTTCAGATCATCCGTACTGGGAAACATTTTATTTCTCTTTTGAATTATTGTGCAGTGCAATGAAGATAATTTTGTATCACCCTAGCTTTTTACACATGAGCTTTTTGGTTACCTTCTATATATGCCAAGACCAGCTGGTGACAGCAGTCACATTTTACAGTTTTTTGCGTCATTGTTGGTGTGCACATTTGCATTTACCGCGTAATTGGTACAAAACGTGGCTAAGGCCCTAAAACGGCTGTGCCATGAGATTTTCGCTTGTTCTTTTTCCATATTGAAATTTGGCCTTCTGCTGGACTTCTCCGGTCAGGAAAGTCCCCACACGGTCATGCACTTGCCTGGGAAAGTGGCTGCTTTCGTGTGCTAGTACGCCTATTTGTGTGTGAGACCCAGGAAGGGGCGGTAACTGTCTAGTCCCTGTCCACATAACTGGCGCCAGAAAGTCTGCTGCTAGGTCAGATGTGAAACCGGTAGTTGGACCTGATTGGACAACTACTGGCTGTTTGGATAGTGCAGATCCTTACCATAGACGGCCTGGATTTGCTTCCAGCTCGGATTTGGGCTAAGAGGAGTCCTCCTGCAGCCATTCTTCAGATCTGTGTTGGAGCCAATAATTCTTTGAAGCTTTTAATGACCCGAGGCCTACTTCTGCTGTGGCTCATTATTTCTCCAGTGACCGGTCTGATGAAGACCTGTTACTCTGCCTGATCTCCGATTACCCTCGTTAGTGCTTCAGCCCTTGGACTAGTGGGACCAACTAGTATTGATGCCTTCGAGGGGATTGTGTCCTCCGGCGTATTACACTTCTCCAGCATGGGGTCTGGCATGGATTCACATGCTCATGAATATTCCCCGTCGTCAGGCTGGGAATCCTCGGTAAAGAAAAAACCAGTATCAGTTTCGTTTCTGATCTGTCTTTCGTAGTAGTAACCAATCACTGGTCTCTGCGTCATACTGACCACAGCCAATGACTGCCCTCTACCTAAGCCCCGCCTCTGGCAGCCATCTTCAGATTTTTACCGCACGTTCATGTGTTCGGATCCTCGTGCTATTGCTCTCGAGCGTTAGTGCTATTTTTTCGCGCTTTTTACAAAATACTTCGATTCTTTCGGTCAAAAGAGCCTCAAGCTCCACCGATTCTACATCCGATCAACGGGGACCCGTGTCGGATTCATCTTGCCCCTCAAGGGTGAAGATTTCGTCGAGCTACACTTCGGAGGACTCCAAAAGCTTCTCAGGCCCGGTCTCGGAGATGGCCCAGGAGAAGGGAAGCTCGACGCCCGGAAAGCTGTTCAGGGTCTGCCCTGGATGCCAGCTGCAGAACGTCTTCAAGGAGGACGAACACTCTTTCTGCCTTTACTGCCTTCATGAGGACAAGACGCACGTGGAGAAGGACTGTGCGTTTTGCGGCAACATGTCGGAACGGACCATGAAGGACCGCCATCAACGTCTCGCCAACTGGCTGGAGGGTAAGAGCCCGTCTGGCGAGAAGAAGAAGAAATCCGAGCGGTCTTCTAAGACCTTTGAGGGCGCCCCGGCGACGGGGGCCCAACATAAGGCCAAGCACCGCGAGTCCGCTGGCACCGGGAGCGCCGAACGGTCGGGCTCTACGGGCGCCAGGCAGGGCGCACCCTCCCCGGCATCATCAACCACGAGCCAACGCTCTGGGTCGGGTAAGAGGAAGGCCGAGCACCCGGCGAAGCTCCTGGAGAGGCCCCGGTCGAGCTCTAAGGCAGAGGAGGAGCGTGGCAGTGCCCCCTCCCTCAAGGATAAGGCGGTGAGCGCACCTAAGGTGGTGAAGGCCTTGATCCATCCGACCAAGCCCTCTATCGAAACGGTCGCGGCGGCCCTGGCTCAGCCTGTGGTGGCTGCACCAGTGGTGGCGACCTCAGGGCCCAGAATCTCCCTGCCTCCTCGGAGGGAGTCTTCCTTTGTGCCCATCGATAGGACCCCCGTGAAACCCCCCGTGGGGAAGAAGAAGGGGGGGCAGGGCGTCGTCGTAGAGTCGGCCTCAACCTCAGAAGAGGAGCTGATCGAGGTCTTAAGCCACGGCCTAGGCGTGGAAGAAGGCCAGCCCGTCGGCATGGACCCCGACGCAGGTGACGACGACGACATCGTCGAGGATACCGACGGGGCCCCTGCTCGCCCGTCGGATTCCCCTCTGCCAGCGCCGCAAGACAACTCGGCGGCCATTTTGTTGGCCATACAGTCCTTATGCTCCGAGATAAGGACGAGGCTACCGTTACCGACGGAGGAACCTCTCCCGTCGGGGGATCCAGAACCGGGACCTTCTGGTGTTCCCCCTACCAAGAAAAGAAGGATCCATCCACCACCTCCTTTTCAACCGTCGCGCCCCTTCCAGCCCTCCTCCCCGTCCACCCGAGGGGATGATACGGGGACTGACACGGCAGCGACGGGTACGGACGACGAGGCATACGACGAGGATTTTCCGTCGTTGCCTCCCACCAGGGCCTCTCCGCCCGACGAGATCGGATCTTTCCACTCCATGATCTCCAGGGCTTCCGAGCTTTTCCAACTCTGCCCTGAGGAGAAGAAAAAGGAAGGCTTCCTTTATCAGCGGCGCGAGGCCAAGAGGAAGACGGTCCTCGCAGTGCCTCTGTTGGACGACATTTGGGATGAGGGCCTTTCCCTCCTCAAGAACCCTTCCACGACGCCAGCTAGAAGAGACCGGTACGAGAAAAAGTACCGGGTCCCGGACACGGCCCCCCTATGCCTCCGGGCGCAGCCTACCCCGGACTCCGTCGTCTCCGCGGCAGCCAGGAAGAAAGCGGGGGGGGGTGCGGCCTCCACATCGACTTCCCCGCCGGACGGCGAGGGAAAGAAATTGGATACTATGGGGCGTAGAGTCATCTCGTCGGCAGCGACGACGATTAAAGCGGCCAACGCCTTGGCTATCGTGGCCCGCTACGACAGGGAGCTCTGGTACAAGATGGCTCCCCTGCTGGATTTTATGCCGGACGACAAGAGGGCGGAGGCCCTTGAGATCCTGCATGAAGGTGAGGTGGCCTCGGACCACGCCATCACCGTGGCGACGGACATCGCCGACACTGGGTTCCGCCAGCTGGGCAACGGCGTTTGCCTTCGACGTCGTGGATGGCTCAAAGCTACGGACTTCCGGCAGGACGTCCAGACCAGAGTCCTGGACATGCCCTTCGACGGGAACAACCTGTTTGGGAAGACAGTGGACGATTCCCTTCAGTCCATCAAGGCGGATACGGAGACGGCCCGGGCCCTTGGAGTCCTGCAACGACGGACGCCCTTTCGGAGCGGCGGAGGCAAGGGCGCCTCCAAAGGTTCCGGCGGCGGTTTCGCTTCCTACCGTCAAGCGGCCCGCCCGTCGTCGCAAGAGGCCTACAGAGGACGAGGCAAGTCTAGCGGACCCCGCCGTCGTCGCCAAGGAGGTCAGGGCGGCAAGGCCGCGTCCAAGCAGGATTGAACCGGCCGTGGGGTCGGGGCCCCACCGAAGCACCCCGGTGGGAGGCCGGCTGGCGGGCTTCGTCAGCGTGTGGGAGTCCATCTCCACCGACCGTTGGGTGCTGGACGCCCTGGCCCGGGGCCACGCGCTCGAGTTTCAAAGAAGGTGCCCGCGCGTCCCCCCCGTGGCCAGGAAAGAACTTCACGTCCCTCAACTTCTCCTGGAGGTAAAGGCGATGCTCAGACAGGGCGCCATCGAACTCGTCCCAAAGAGGCTTCGGGGCTCCGGAGTCTACTCGAGATACTTCCTCGTGAAGAAGAAGACGGGAGGATGGCGCCCCATCCTAGACCTGCGACGTCTGAACAAGTTCATCAAGGCGCAGAAGTTCCGGATGGTCACCCTCCAGCACGTCCTGGGTCAGCTGGAGGAAGGAGACTTCCTATCGTCGTTGGATTTGGAGGATGCCTACTTCCACATTCCCATCCTAAAGGGGCACCGCAAATTCCTCAGATTCGTGGTCCAAGGGCGTCATTACCAGTTCAAAGCCCTTCCCTTCGGACTACGGTCGGCACCCAGGGTATTCACCAAGTGCCTTGCACCGGTGGCGGCGCAGCTGCGCCGCGAGGGGATTCACGTCTACCCCTACCTGGACGACTGGCTCATCCGCGCCAAGACGAGGGAGCTCGCCGTGGTCCACACGGCAAGGACCGTCCAACTCCTCACGGACCTGGGATTCTCCGTGAACTACGCCAAATCCCACCTGGTGCCCGCGCAAGTCGCACTGTTTCTGGGAGCGAGGCTCGACACAGTGTCCCTTCTGGCCTCCCCGTCGGAGGAGAGGACCAGGACCATCTTGGGCAAGGTGCAACGGATGTTGGTGGCCGACGCGGCCAAAGTGAGGTCCATCAAGTCCCTCCTCGGGATGATGTCTTCCTGCATCTACCTCATTCCCATGTGCAGGCTCCGGATGCGCCCGTTGCAAGAATTCCTGGATGCGCGCTGGATCCAGACGAAGGGCAGCTTCGAGGAAAGGATCAAGCTCGACGAGAGTTTCCGACGAGCGATACGGTGGTGGGGCACCCGCGCGCATCTGACGGCGGGCATGGACTTGCAGACCCCAGCCCACCAGGAGACTGTGACCACGGATGCCTCCCTGGAAGGGTGGGGAGCGCACACCGAAAATCTGCACGCAAGGGGACTCTGGCTCCCGACGGAGAAGTCCCTACATATCAACGTCCTGGAGCTCCGTGCAGTGTTTTGGGCCCTCAGGTCCTTCCTTCCGTCCCTCAAGGGCAAGGTGGTGAGGATCTTCACCGACAACACCACCACCATGTTTTACATCAGGAAACAGGGCGGAACCAGGTCCCCGGCGCTGTCCAAGGAGGCGCAGGACCTGTGGCATTGGGCCGTCGCCCAAGGGATTTTTCTGGTGCCGTTTCATCTGGCAGGGATAAAAAACACCATCGCCGACTCACTCAGCAGGGAGCTGCGCTCGTGCCACGAGTGGGAGCTACGGAAGGATCTGGTGGATCGCCTCTTCCGACGGTGGGGCACACCCCAGATCGACCTGTTCGCGACGGCGACGAACACCAAGTGCCGGAGGTTCGCCAGCAGGTTTCCCCAGACGAGGAGCATGGGCGATGCTTTCTCGTTCCCCTGGGAGGGCCTGTTCCTCTACGCGTTCCCTCCCTTGCCTCTGCTAATCCGGCTCATCAAACAGCTCAAGAGGTCACGGTGCAGGATGATCCTCATCGCACCTGCGTGGCCGAGGCAGATATGGTTCCCGGACCTTCTGGACTTGTCAGCGTCCCCGCCGATCAAGCTGCCGGCGGACGCGGATCTACTCTCCAGGGAAGGAGGCGCCATCCTCCACCACGACCCGAAGTCGCTGAACTTGCAGGCCTGGCTCCTGCAGCGCTAGAGTATGGAGGATACGACATACCGGCCGATTGCAGAGAGGTTCTTGCAAAGGCCAGGGCGTCCTCGACTCTTAAATGCTACGGACACAAGTGGAAGAGGTTCTCTGTCTGGTGCCACGCACAGAAGATTAACCCTCTACGGATTACGGCTCCCCAAGTACTGCCGTACCTGCTGACGCTGGCCAAAGCTGGTCTGGCACACGCGTCCGTCAAGATTCATCTTGCTGCGATCTCCCGATACACCAGAACCACGGGCCGGACGTCCTTGTGGTCTCATCGTCTGGTGAAAGAGTTCATGAAGGGACTGTTCAGATCGTTCCCGCCGGTGAAGGCTCCGGCCCCGGCGTGGGAGCTCAACGTGGTGCTGACCAAGCTCATGGGACCTCCGTTCGAGCCTCTGCACTCGGCCCCGTTGAAGTTTCTATCGTGGAAAACAGCTTTTCTTGTGGCCATCACCTCCGCACGACGAGTGGGAGAGATCCAGGCCCTTTCCTGCAAGGCCCCGTACTTGACTTTCCACGACACGAGGGTAGTGCTCAGGACGCACCCCTCCTTCATGCCCAAGGTACCGTCGGACTTCCATCTCAACGAACCCTTGGTGTTACCTGTGTTTTTCCCGTCGCCTTCGTCGCCGGCTGAGAGGACTTTGCACTCGCTGGATGTAGCTAGAGCGCTGAAGTTCTACGTGGACCGCACGAAGGGTTTTCGGAAGACGTCACAACTCTTTGTGAACTTTGGACCTGTCAATCAGGGGAAGGCTCTCTCGAAGGCTTCCATCTCCAGATGGCTCTCCGGCTGTATCATGTGCTGTCACCGGTTGGCAAACCGACCGCTGCCTGGCCGTCCGAGAGCCCATTCCACCAGAGCGATCGCAGCTACCACGGCGTTCCTATCTGGTGTGCCCCTGCTGGACATATGCAGGGCTGCTACGTGGAGGTCGACGCACACCTTCACGAAATTCTACTGCGTCGACCGGGATTCCAGGGAGGAGTCCAGGGTCGGCCAAGCAGTGCTGCGCAACCTGTTCGCCTGAGGTGAGCCTGGTGAGGAGGTAAGATGCTTAATGTTGAGTTTATGTGATGCTTAATGTTGAGCCTTTGCCACCTCCCGTGGTTGTGCATGTGTGTACTGCTATGTATTCTTTATTCATGAGCATGTGAATCCATGCCAGACCCCATGCTGGAGAAGGAACAAGTTACTTACCTGTAACTGTTGTTCTCCAGCATGGGTCTGGCATGGATTCACATGCGAACCCTCCCGCCTACCCCTCTGCGGCTCTTCACTTGGTCATACTGCCACTTCACGTGCTTCCAAATCTGAAGATGGCTGCCAGAGGCGGGGCTTAGGTAGAGGGCAGTCATTGGCTGTGGTCAGTATGACGCAGAGACCAGTGATTGGTTACTACTACGAAAGACAGATCAGAAACGAAACTGATACTGGTTTTTTCTTTACCGAGGATTCCCAGCCTGACGACGGGGAATATTCATGAGCATGTGAATCCATGCCAGACCCATGCTGGAGAACAACAGTTACAGGTAAGTAACTTGTTCCATCTATGACAGTAATCACCACAGCTGTGCTGCCTCGGAAAAAACTTTGGCGTAGGCGTCCTGCATCAATGACATCAATACGCTGTCCTCGAGGGTCAATGTCACCGGATGTTATATCTAGGGCGCACGGCGCCCGTAGCCTCAGTTCCGTTTTTTCCGCTAACGTGTTCGCCTCGGAATTTCGACGCGCTCGATTCTTCTACTTCGTTTGAGAATATGTCTTCGTCTTCTTCCCTGAAGTCGGGCTTCAAAAAGTGTCGGGACTGCAGTGCTAAAATGTCCATTACGGACCCGCACAACATCTGTCTCTGGTGCCTCGGTGAGAGCCACGCCACCGGCGACTGCGATGAATGCCAGTCTGTGACCTCGAAAGCCGTGCGGGAGCGCAAGTAGAAATTGTCGGTAGGTAAAGTTTCTAAACCCCGTAAGTCGAAATCTGCTTGGCTTTTCGACCGACGATTCTAGGGGCGATTCTCTATGTCAGCGTAAGTCCAGGGGGTCTCGGGCTCGGAGTGGGTCCCGCCATTCCTCTGCCTTTTCTAGGCACTCTAGGAAGCGCCGTCACCGGTCACCTTCCCCGTCCTCGTCAGAAGACTCTGCTAGACGGCGGGTGGCTTGTCCCAACAAGCATTCATCACTGGCGGAATGGGACGCTTTCGAGAAGGAGATGATGGCGATTTTCGAATCGCAGGGCACCGTTCCGTCTGCGCCTTAGAGAGACACCGGCAGGGAACGAGCTAGAGCTGCCGCTCGCACGCCTTTGGGCTTGGGCGGTCGGCGCGATCATCGGGAGCCATCGAGGTCCCGATCGGACAAGGTTGATCGCCATGGCCGTGCCTGGTCCAGGTCCCGGTCCTCGACGCCCTCGAGACGGTCTGAGCCTGTGAGGCCTTCGAAGAAGGCATCGACACCGTTGGCGCCATGTCCATCGAGGGACTCTCTCGAGGCTCTGGCTCCGAGGAAGTCGTCGACGCCATCGGCGCCGAGGTCGTCGAAGGACCCGCTCGGGGCTCCGGCCTCGAAGCTGTTGTCGAAGTCGTCAGCGCCGAGGTAGACGTCTACGCCGATTCCATCGGCGCCCTCGATGCCTTTTGATGAGGATTTACCGTAGGTTCCCCCCGAGGGCCGTGGATATTCCGAGGAAGGCCCTCAGTTAATCAGTGAGGCCTGTGTTTGAGCCTTTTTCTGTACCCTCATCCACAGTGGATTTATTCCAGCCTTTGGATTACATCTCCGAGGTGGAAGAAGGGTCAGATGAGGAGGGGGTTGTACCTCCTGAGGTTCCTGCTGACCTATTGTCTGGTCACAGCCAGATGGAAGACCTACATCAGTCTTTACATGACGCCAGTGGTCTGGACACCTATCCAGAGGTTGGGTTTGGCAAGCCTGAGCCTGGTACACATGCTGAGTCCTCATACAGGCGTCTCATGTCGAGGGTGACTGAGTACTTGGGGTGGTCTGCTCCACCTGTGGATTTTCTGCAGGATGACCTGACCAAGGTCCACCCACTGACCCGGTGCTGCCATTTCATATGGCCTTACAAAGAAGGGTGGCGGCGGCTTGAACTACTCTGGAGAGTCTCCCGGCAGTGAATAAGTCGCTACCGAAAAAATACCGTCCAGCCAGTGGCGACACCTGCTACTTGTCTACGTACCCCACTCCGGAGAGTTTGGTGGTGCAGGCCGCAACGGCCCCAGCAAAGCAGGCTGCGTACCCTACCATCCCTGTGGATAGGGACAACAAGCGCTTTGATGGTTGGGCGAAGAAAGTATTTTCGTCTGGGGGTATGGCTTTAAAGGCAGCCAACTCAGTTTGTGCCTTAGCAAGATTCACTCACACTCTGTGGAATTGTGTATCTTTGGCAGCTGAACATATTCCCGAAGGGGAGGAACGGGATGGTTTTCTGGCCCTCGTGCAGGATGGCAAGGATGCCATGTGTGAAACCGTTCAGTTGGGTCTGGACGTGGCAGACTGTGTCAGCCGGTCCATGGAGGCGAGCACTGTGATGCGCAGGTTTGCGTGGTTGCGGAAGTCAGGGTTTGCTCCTGATGTGCAGTCCCGGCTTCTCAACATGCACTTTGATAATGTTCATCTTTTTGGCAGCAAGGCTGACGAGAGTCTTGAGAGGTTGCAGACCTCCAAAGCTGCAGCGAAGTCGTTGAGTGCTGCAGTATGTCAACCTCCGCCTTTTCATCCAAGGGGACAGCAATGGAGGGGAGGTTCCTTTCGATACTACTCTTCCTTTGGTAGATCGAGGGGAGCTGCCAGTCAAAGGGGCCAACGTAGGAGTACCAGAGGTGGAAAACGAGGTACTCCAGGTGCCAAAGCCGCTCGGGCAGTGCCTCTTTGCCCTCAGGCACTGCCGCAGTCGCTTCTGCTCAGTCATGAGGCCATGTCCCATGGTTCGCCGGATGGGGGGGGGGAGGCTGGCGCAGCATCTTGTAGAATGGCGTGCCATTACTTCAGATGTGTGGGTTCTGGAGATCATAGCCCACGGCTACTGTCTTCCTTTCCGGCAGAGGCCTCACAACAATCCACCGGGGAAGCTCTCTTTGAAGAGGCCGGATCCGCTCCTTGCGCCGTAAATCAAATCCCTGCTGGAGAAAGGCACCATCGAACTGGTGCCTGTAGCGGAGAGGAACAAGGGATGGGATTCCCCATATTTTTTGATCTCAAAAAAAGACGGGGGATTGAGACCCATCATGGACTTGCATGTTTTGAACAAGCTCCTCAGGAAGGACAAGTTCCAGATGGTTAGTCTCTCTCAAGTCCTCCAGGCCCTTCACCTTCAGGACTGGTTGATGTCTCTCGACATCAAGGATGCTTACCTTCATGTGCCGATTCATCCTTAGCACAGGAAGTACCTGAGGTTCACGATTGGCGACTCGCATTTTCAGTTTCGGGTTGTGCCGTTGGGATTGACCTCCGCCCTGAGGGTCTTCACCAAGCTAATGGTGGTGGTGGCAGCGTATCTCAGGAAAGGGGGGGATTCATGTCTACCCCTACCTGGACGATTTTTTGATCAGGGCGCGCTCTCCCGAGCAAGTCCTGGATCATCTTTCCGTCACCTGCCACTCCCTTCACAAGCTGGGCTTCTCCCTCAACTTAAATAAGTCCCACTTGACACCTACCCAGCGGCTCCGGTACATCGGAGCAGTGCTCGACACATCCCTGGGGCATTGCTCGCCTCCCCAGGCGAGGCTCATCACATTCTGCAGATCGTGGACAAGTTTCAATATGCCCAGAGTCTCCCGGCATTTGAGTTCTTGAGGTTGCTCGGCCTCGTGGCATCCTGCATTCTATTGGTGCCGGAGCCCAGGCTGCGAATGAGATCTCTGCAGTGGGCTCTCAAGATGCAGTGGACGCAATCCTCCGGCAGGATGTCTGATCCCGTTCAGGTGCCGCCCTCGGTTGCCCAGGATCTTCTGTGGTGGGCCAACAAAGGCAATCTTCGATCGTGACGCACGCATCCCTCGCGGGATGGGGAGCTCATGCCAACGAGTTGACAGCGGTCGTTGGTCTCCGTCAGAGTCCAGACTCATCATCAGTTTTTTAGAGCTGAGGGCCGTCAGACTAGCCCTGAAGGCTTTTCTGCCATCTGTGCGAGGGAAGAATGTCCTGATTATGATGGACAATACAGTGGCCATGCACTACCTAAACAAAAGGGGGCAGGGTGCAGAGAGGCGATGCAACTCTTGTTCTGGGCCATCCAGCAGGAAATTTCGATCGCAGCAGTTCATATGGCCTGTGACGACAACGCGGCGTCTGACGCTCTGAGCAGGCAGAGCACGGTCTCTCACGACTGGGAGCTGGCTCGGGAGGTTCTCTTGGAGATCTTCGCCCTTTGGGGGACCCCACAAGTGGATCTCTTCGCCACCAGCGTCAACCGGAAGTGCGAAAGATTCTGCTTGTGGGAATTTCCTCTCAGAGGATCCTTAGGGGACGCGTTTGTAGTGGAGTGGTCCTTTCCATTGCTGTACTCATTTCCTCCAGTCCCCGTCATTCCGCAATTGTTGCGAAGGTTACGGAGGTTCGGTTCCCGAATGATCCTCATTGCTCCGGCATGGGCCAGGAGAGCGTGGTACCCGGACCTTCTCGATATGTCCATCTGCCATCCACGCTGTCTTCCCTATGTGGGGAGGGTCGGGTTCTCCATCCAGAGGTCAAGTCTGTCAAGCTTCATGCTTGGTATCTGAAAGGTTGAGGTACAAGTATTGGGACCTCCCTGAAGACGTGATGGAGGTGTTGCTTTCGACCAGAAGGCCAGCAACAAAATCCCTGTACCGTTGCCGTTGGAGAAAGTTCTGCGACTGGTGCAGGATTCAGAATGTGGATTCTTTTCAGTGTTCAATTCCTGTGGTTATGTCTTTTTTTGCTTTCATTAGCTCACAAGGGCCTGCAAGTGGGTACCATTTAAGGGTTACCTGGCGGCGCTGTCAATATTTAAGCGCTTGTCTCAGGAGTGTTCTTATTTTAAGATTCCTTTTGATTTCTCAGTTTCTAAAAGGGCTAACTAATGTGTTTCCACCATCACCTTTCCAGGTGCCGGGATGGGATTTGAACTTGGTTCTAAAATTCCTAATGGGAGCTCCGTTTGAGCCCTTACATTCTTGTCCTTTGAGACTGTTGACCTTTAAGACTGTATTTTTAGTTGCGGTTACTTCCACTTGCAGAGTGAGTGAGTTGCAGGCCCTTTCCGCCAAGCCACCTTTCACAGTGTTCCATAAGGACAAGGTTGTCCTTAGGGTTCGTCCTTCTTTTCTTCCGAAGGTTGTGTCGGAATTTCATTTGAGCCAGAAGGTAATTCTTCCGGCGTTCTATCCTCCTCCGCGTCCTGGTAAGGAAGAGGAGAGGCTCCATAGGTTGGATCCGAGGAGAGCTTTGAGCTTCTATCTCTCACGGATGTCCTCGGTCAGAGTGGACGATCAGCTATTTATAGGATACGCTGGAAGGCGTTTAGGTCATGCTGTTTCCAAGCAGAACTTATCCAGATGGATCATTTTGACCATCTCTGAATGTTACCGTTTGGCGGGTAAGGACCCTCCGGTAGGCTTACGGGCTCATTCTACTAGGCGTGTGGCTGCCTCTATTGCTCTGCCGAGGGGTGTTCCCATTTGTAATGTTTGTGAAGCAGCCACATGGGCCTCTGTCCATACTTTTGTAAAACACTATTCCCTGGACTCTATCCATGGGCAAGATTTGGCCTTTGGTAAGGCGGTCCTCTATTCTTCAATTTGATTGGGCAGTCTAAAATTCTAAATTCTTTTTCCCACCTCCTGACGTTGGTACTGCTTTGGGAGTCTGTCCTAGATGTGGAATATGTCGGAGGATACAATCCCCTCGAAGAACAAGTTACTTTCTTACCTGGTAACGTTCTTTCAATGTTGATGTTCCTCCGACGTATTCCACATTGCACCCTCCAAGCCTGCCCCTATACAGAATTTCTTATGCGATTGCAGCTTACGTGTCCGCAAGGCTTTCGACAGTCACACTGGCAGGAGATTGGTGCCACACGTTCAGAGAAAAAAGGACAACTGAGGCTACGGGCGCCGTGTGTCCTAAATATAACATCCGGTGATGTCAACCCTCGATGGAGGCCCTCGAGGACAGCGTATCGACGTCATCAACGCAGGCCGCCTACGCCGAAAAACTTTCCGAGGCAGCACAGTTGTGGTGATTACTGTCATAGATGTGGAATACGTCGGAGGAACAATCCATCAAAAGAACGTTACCAGGTAAGAAAGTAATTGTTCTTCTCAAGGATCTTGCGTCTCACAGCCTTCGGGAGTGTCCCTGGACTTCTGGCGAGGTAGCTGGTCAGTCCACCGGAACTGTCACCATTCTGCGTTCAAGCGCAGACCTTTGGTGGTCACCAGCTTGTGCAAGAATTCGCCTTCTCCCTGAATTTCAGCTTCCTATCTTCAAGGAAACCTTCCTTGGAGCAGCTTCTGTGACTGCGACTGTAAGGATGCCGTCACTGGAACTCTCCTTCCTCCATCCTATGAAGTGTTATGAGGATGTCTGCATCATTGGGATCCTTATTCTTCATCGAAAGGGAATGCATCTTGCAGCTGCACCCAGCCGGAACAATCATCAAAACTGCAACCTTTACATTGGGAACAAGTCCCTGTGTTCACCCTGATCCACCCCCCTGACACCCTCTTAATTAACCTTTGGTCGTCGAACCTGGGTCAAGTATCCTGCCCCTGGGTTAGCTGTTGGTCTGGAAGGGAGAGGAGAACTTACCCGTCTTGTGGTAAATTGTTGTTCAACTTTTAATTAGTTTGAAACTAATCACCACCACAAGAACATTGCATCATTTTAGAGAATAGTTACCTGTGAGAAACCTGTATTGGAACGTGTGATTTTTGGGCACTGGGCCCCATAAATCGTACGGCTGGACTACTAACGAAAGGGATATTGTACTTGTGACCGTTCCCTTCATTTTATTGCATCTGCATTACTTAACTGCATTACTTGGCTAAATTATTTGATGCATATTAATTGAACCTAATGGTGATTGTATATATTTGTATTATATGGAGTGTTGTGTGATAATACTACCTGCTAGTTTCATTTTTCAGTGTATTCTAAAGGCTTAAAAAAAATGTATTTTATAACGGAGTGTCTAAGCTGATGTGTGTGCCATTCAGTGTGATATGATATGGCATTTATAACGCGCCTCTAGACAATTGTTTCAAGGCGCAACGTGGTAAGGGAGGGGGGGGAACAGAGGGAAGACAGACAACGATCTTACCTATGCCAGGTGACATTGAGATCGCGCAAGTGCAGGTGGGGGGAGGGAAAAGTGGGGGAGGGCAGTGCAGTACATAGGGTAAGAGGAAAATAAATAAAGACAATAAATAAGTGCGGCCAGCTGGTGGCAAGTGCAAGGGTAAGGGCAGACATCAGGTGTCAAGTGCTGGTAGGGGGCTATAGGGATACAGAAACAGTCCCCGAGTGCAAGGGTTGCCAGGGGGTAGTGCAGGTGTGCAACTTGTGGGGAGGGGACCCGGGCCCGAGATCAGAGTGTAGCCAGGTAACCAGTGCAGTTTCAGTTTTCAGCCAGTTGAACAGCAGGGGAGAGGAGGAGAGAAAGCAGAAGCAAAGAGGAAGGTCTTGAGGTGCTACTGGACCAGAGATGGTTCTCCAAGTTTCAGAGAGGCAGGGAGGCTGTTCCAGAGGGAGGCCCCAGCAGAAGATAGAGATCTACCACCAATTGGGAGGGGGATGAGCGAAGAGCTCGAGAAGGAAGATATTTAGGAAGAGAGAGTTGTAGGTATTGAGGCCCCAGAAGGCCTTGTGGACAATGCAGAGGGTTTTGAACTTGATCCTCGCTGCCACTAGGAGCCAGTGCAGAGATTTCAGTCCTGGAGAGATGCGATCCCTGGACTTGAGGCCAAGGACAAGTCTTGCGGTCCTGTTTTGAATCAGTTGCAGAGGGCGGAGAGTAGAGGCAGGCAGATTTAGAAAGAGGCTGTTGCAGCAGTCCAGCCTAGAGAGCACCAGAGCTCTGGAGACAGTGACCTTCGGGGGGAAGGAGACGAAAGGAAGAATACCTCTGAGGAGGTGCAGCTGGCAGTGTGACCTCTTAGAGACGTCAGAGATGTGAGGAGAGAAGGAAAGTGTGGAGTGGAAGATGACCACAAGGTTTTTACCCTCACAGATGGGAGCAGGAAGAGGGCCAAGAGAGGCTGGCCAGAGAGTGACAGGAAAGGAGGGAGCAGGTGTGCCGATTAGGTGAATCTGTCTTACTGGCATTAAGGCAGAGGTCATTGGCAGCACACCACTAGATGAGAGAAGAAGAGGAGGTGGCGGAAGGCAGCCTGAAAATGAGTTCTCATCCGCATAGCACTGAAAGTTGGGGCAGACAGTGGCGATGCGGTGGTCAAGAAGTGCCAGGTATTGGTTGAACAGCCAGGGAGAGAGGTTAGACCCTGGGGAACACCACGGGTAGAGATGGAGGAGTGGAAGGGGACCCAGGTTGGACCTGGGAGGGTCGATAGAAGAGGAAAGAAGTCAGCCAAGCCGGGGCCTGATCAGTGATACCCAGGTTATCCTGGAGACGGTTGAGCAGGATGGCATGGTTGACTGTGTCAAAGGCAGAAGAGAGACTAAGTAAGATGAGGACACAAGGGGTGTTGGAATCAAGGTTGAAGAGCAGGTCTTCACAGATGTTCAGGAGAGCAATTTCCGTGCTTCTGGCAGCTCTGAAGCCAGACTGATGGTCATGGAGACAACCAACAGAATCGGTGTGAAGATTGAGGGCCCATGCCCACACTTTGAGACTACGCCTTGACTGCTCCCCACACTGCCTCAACTGGGTTTTGGTTAAACTCTCACAACTCTGTTCACCAAAACTAGAGTGGCCTCCTAAAATCTGTCCACCAGGGCTGATTTTAGAAATCCATCTCAACAGTCTGCCCCATAGACGTCTTTATCTTTCCTTAGTTTTGGTGTTCTGCTGTAACGTGTCTGTAACTGCTCGTAAGCACTGCCACCGGCCGATACTAAATTCTGCATCCGAAAGTGACATGTGCACCTGCAACTCCTGGGCCTTTCTCGACAGGACAAAGCATAGAAGTCTGTGTGCCCAATTGAATCTTGAGCCTCAGCAGTGGTCTGGAGAATTCAGAGTCAGGGGGCTACGTTTCTGTCCCCCTCATCCTCCATAGGGCACATGGGTGTAAAGTCCTTTCCCTAAATCACTCTTTCCTGACTTTGGTCGGTGGCGGCCTGGTTTAGGATCACTTACTATACATATTCTAGTGCGTAGAATTGAATGATTTTACATACATTAACTTTTTTTTAAATCATATCCTCTGGCATTGTCAATCTCTTAATAAACCTACCTGTGAAGTGTAACGTTGGAACTGGTGATCTTTGGGCACGAGGCTCCAAACCATCTTAGAGTTGGATTTGGAGCTAAGGAAGATGTTCATGGTTATTCTAAAGTGACTTTTCTATTTCAAATGCTTGCCAATACTTACCTGTGTTGCACTGGTTGAGTCAAATGCCTTACTAGATCTCCTGAAGGGTGAATGTTCTGTTTTTATAAGCGTTGGTGTGACAATATTTGACTAGAAGGTTTTTCTTTCTTAGTGTGTATTTTAAAGGCCTAATAAATAATTGTATTTTGTACTTGCCTAACTGGAATTATTCGTGTTGCTCTGCGTGGACTCATTGTAGCCATAGGACACTCACGCAGCCCTCCTCAGATTATGACTTACCCGCTCTGCTAGCTTCCTTGATTGGGTATGGTTAAAATCTCAGTGTCTCCCTGTTCACCATAATCCCCCCGATCCACGGAGTTGATTTTGGAAATCCATCTAAACCGCAATCATCCAGTTGCAGTACAAAGTGGGGTTAAACCAGGTGGTGAAGGGGACACTGGGGCAACACCTGAATACTATCTGCTACAGGAATCGACCCACCCTACCCCCCAAAACGTGGCCTGGGAGTTACAAAGTTTTTGTTGAAGACCGAAGGATAGATCGATTTTCTCACTATCCCTACCCAATCCCAAGATAATACTAGAATGCGCTGATGAGCCGCTTATCTAATAGGGACAGGAAAAGAAGGTAAAGAGAATTTGTTTTTGAATAAACTGACAATCTTGTGATTGTTACAACCTTGTCTGTCCCAGGTCACTAGCACCCAGATGGGTGAAGGTATGGAAAAAAGTGTTACAAAAGTAACACCTATGGCAAAATCTCAACCTTCTACTGTTGGTACGTAGTGATTTAATATCCCGTAGACAAGCTGAGTAGTCCTAGGGTAACTTAGGTTAAGATCAGATAGCCCAAACAAAGAAAGGTTATGCCAAAAGAGTGGCACTACCTGTTTGGACAAACTTCTAGAAAGAAGACTGTTGGATAGAATTCTCTTTAGGCTGAATTTCCTAACCTAGTGAGTCCCCCAGCAGCTTTGCTGGATTTCTGGAGTTTGTTTTTTTTCTCCTGCCAAGAGTGAGACACACTTTCTCCCACTCTTGGACATGTTTATGGTGTTCCTTTGACTGTTAATGTGTTTTATGGGCTATGGGGTCCTTTACTCCATAGGGTCTCATGTGGTTGTACTATGTGTGTTACACAGCACCCTCCGTGCAGTAACACAGGGGTGTCATAGTGACCCCCCCACTATAGACTCCGTACCCTGGGACTGGCTGTCTCCCAGGGCATGTAAAGTCACCATTGGCTTTACTAGTCCCAAATTATTAACAGAAACCAGTACAAACCATCATATTGTGGACGTACTGGTCGGGGGAATTCGATTGCCCCGGGGTCTGTTAGTCGAGGGGGCACGTCTCCGTCCCCCCTGATCGCATTTTGGCTGGTGGCAGTCAAAACTACTTTTTATATTCGACCGCGAACATTTCCCTATGGGATTTTCCCATTGTTCGAGGCTACCAACTTTAATTATTTAATTCTCATAGCCTCGAACATACCGCCGGTTTATTTAATTAATATTAATTCGCCGGTTGATATTTTTTGCCAGGACTCGATTCTAAAATGGCATTTGTGTTCTCTTCTGTGACTCCAACCCAAGTCGAGCCCTTTGTTCCACTTTTTGACGGGCTTCTCCACAGAAGCCTCCAAAAGTGGTGCCACTCTGTCTGGGTACCACAGGGGGTGCGTGAGGGGGTTTAGGCACCCTGTACTGAGTTACCTTGGTAACTCAAGTCGCACTCTTGTGTGATTGGCCCAGGCCGGCTCACCACTTTGCATGTTTGACAGCTAGGCTGAGTGAATGGGGGTATGCTGCATAAAAGCAGGGCTTTGGGGACTGGAACTTCAGAAGTCGCCACAGGACCGGAGAATCCGACGAGGGAGAAGCTGAGCGGACCTACCACGATGACACCACCGGTGGAGCCCTGCGGAACCGACTAACCAATTCCCGACGAAAGAGAAGATCTCCCGGCTGGAGAGGCTTCTTCCCCTGACTGGTGGGCACAACCGGTTTACCTTCTTTCTTCGCACCCCAGACCGGTTTGTGGTCGAACTGCCCGTGCCAAGCACCCCGGCGGCTGGATAGCCACTCACCACTGAACCGCGAATCAACGGACCGCTCCTTATACCTGAGAAACTCCGCTGCTGGTTTCTTCCCTGGCAGTGCAATGGACTCCTGTCTTCCTCCCCGACGAGATCTTCTCTTCCCCCGGACGAAGCACAGACTTGCATCCGCTGCCAGGAACAACTGCCCCCGCTGGAGTATTCTCACCACTTTAAGGTACCGTGTCCGCCAGGCCTCCCTTTCTAAAGATTGCTGCAAGGTAATAACCCCTTAACCTTCTGGACTGGGCTGGCCGCCTTGACCCTCTAACTGGTCCCTTTCTTTGGTCCAACTCCTTTTTGAACCGTTACAAGACTTTTGTGCACTGCAACCGTGTGACCTTGGATACATTTCGTTTTGATCCTCTTAAAGCAGATCCAGCCTACTGATTCTGAATTCACGGTGTTACTTTGCCTTCCTCTCTTGTGTGTTTGTGAAAAAGTGTTGGGATCCGTTTCAATTTATTCTCTGTTTTTCTCTCCCTTTTTAAAACGAGTTATTAGAGAGCCATCTATGTTTAGCGCTCACCGCTGTCTGAAAATAAGTGGGGCTTTACTTAAGACTTGTCCAATATTCTTTTAAGGGAGCGTATATCTTTTAGTGACCGTGTTTTTGAATTGCTTACTATTAGTGCCTGTGTGTTTTTCCAGATGTGGTTTTAAATAAATAATTATATCTCTTTTACACCAAGCCCTGGTCAGTGTTTACTTGTTCTAAGGTGTTCTCTTGACCTATTGTGAATACTCTGTATACTGCCCAACTCTTCTTGAGGGAAGTCTGACGGCTCAGCCACAGCTACCAAGTGAATCTGTATGGCACAGACTGCTACCAAGTGGGTTTACTGCCAAACACCTGTAGTCTTAAATATTTTGCAGTGGTCCCAGAGGGAACTGCACAGGTTTCTGCCTAACAAAGACAAACTCATACAAACCCACTTCATCTGTCCTTAGGTGCTTAGTACGAGAAAGAGTGTGGGAGAGTTAAAAAAAAGGGGGGGTTGTTCAGAGTGTAGGTAGGTTTATTTTCGCCTCCACCGTATCACAACCACTGTCTACCGGTTTCAGTGGTACACAGGTGTGAATATGACCACTTTCTTCAGGACAGTCTTCTAAAAACAAAACTCTGGTAAGATCAGACATTTAATCACCAGCATTGATATGGGGGGATATTCTTTACCCTACTTCTTATTGCCATGGACTAGGAAGTTCAAGAGAGGTACCTAGGGACAAACAAAAAAATAGTCCAAGGTCACTTCTCAATTACTGCTCCAGGCTTCATTGCTATAGAGCAGGGGTCTTCAAACAGTGGGGCGCGCCTCCCCCCAGGGGGGCGTGGCCACATCCCAGGGGGGGCGCCAGAAACCAGCATGAAATGTAAAAAAAAATGATATATATATATATATATATATATATATATATATATATATAGATATATAGATATATATAGATATATAGATATATATATATATATATAGATATATATATAATTTTTTTTTTTTTTTTTTGATTGGAGGAAATGGGAAGGGGCAGCTCACATGGTCAGACTGGACCATAAAACAGTCTTAGGCACCAATGAAAAAATGGCCAGCAGTTGCAAATGGATATTCAGTCCTTTAGTCACAGTCTGTTTGAATTGTACCCATGGGGTTGTTTTTTGTTCAAATGTAAACAAATTGTGATATTTAAAGAATATTTATTCAGTAACAATGGTCAAAACTACTAGCTGCATAGTGAAGTAACTCCTCAAACTGGCCCACATTGGCCAAAAAAGTGGCCCATTTTGACTGGCCTACACTAGCATTTTGCATTTTTTGGTACGGTCCTCACCCTATTGCCCTATAGGCCAATCCAAGCCTGCCGGCTCATCCATAATGGGTGAGGGGGCGTCCACCCACTGACCACCTCACCCATTATGGAGGAGCCGAGGAGCCAGCCCAGTGAAACACTGAGCACTCCCTCAGCTGCTTTTTCCAGCTGAGGGAGTGCTCCTGGGCTGGCTGAACTGTCAAAGGGAAACACTGTTTGCCTTTGACAGTTCATTTCCCCGGCCCCACATGATCACTGAGCCATGCAACGCTGGGGGTGTTTTGCTTCGCCAACCTTGCATAGCTCATTGGAAATGCTGGCTGGGGCACTGCATGTATGTATGTATGTGCAATGGGGGTGCTCCTGCGCCTCCCTGCACATACGGGCAGAGCAACCTGGAGCGGGGCATTTTAGCAACCACGCACAGGCCCCTGCAGAAGGTTCGTTTATGGTGATTTATTTTTTATTTAAATGTGTATGGATGTGTGTATGCTTTTGTTATGGGACTGGTGGGAGCAGGATGGGCGGCAGCACTGGGATAGTGGTGGGAGTAGGGTGGGGAGAGCCCAGGGTCTGTACTGGGAGTCGGGTGCTGTGATGGCACGCAAAAGTTCATAGCGATTTCTACATACTGTCCATCTGGCACTTTTGGGGGGGGGGGGGGAGGGCATCCTGCCCAAACTTTGCTCAGGGAGGCCCCAGGCCAAAAAGATTTGAAGACCACTGCTATAGAGGGTGCAGTATTAATAATGCCCTTCTATACAGTACAGTGAGTGTGCAAGACATACATATGATACACATCTAGATACGTATTGAAGTATAAACATGCTATTACGTGCATGCTTTTGTAGCTTGCAAAATCATGCAATCGAGGGTGTTGCAGGCACAGATGATGTGAGTGTGCACTAACCTTCGATGCATCCTTAGTCAGAATAGGTGATTATGTCTGATGCGGGGCCAGACTGTTGTCTGCGTATTTCACAGTAGCATCAGATTGTTATTACTTGGGGAACAAATAAATAAATCACTGAGTGCTGTCTGGCTCATTTTTATATGCCCTTAGGGCTTCTCTTGTGATGACATATCGAAAAGAGGTTGTGCCTACATAAAGTCTTAATAATAATGGAAGGTGTAGGATCTGATAGCTAAAATACAAGGTCACGTGGTTCTATCTCCGTTTAAGATGGCACAGTTAGGGCGTGGCATTTTATCTATTAGTTTTATGGGCCACCTGGCATCCCATGTATACCCCATTTAGTCGTCAATTCTCGGGGTTGGTTTGTAAAGTAACCAAAACAGTTGGGCGAGCCAGTGCAAGCCATGACCCTATGGCCACTGATGGCAGCAATTCGCTTATTGTCTTGCCACAACGGATCTAAAAGATAGGCGCGGTCTACGTTAGAGAAAGGAATAAAATCGCCTGTAGGCCACGGGCCGTGGTTTATAGTGATAAAACCGAAATGAAAAATCTCAAACAAAAAGGTCGAAAAAAAAAGTCGAATATTTTTTTATGCCGTTTTTTATTCGAAATGGGGGGGGTTCCCCACCAACCCCCCTTTTTTTTTTTGTTTTTTACCTTTTTTTTTTTAATCCCGGACCCCAAAATAAATATATAATTAAAAAAAGAGTAATTCGACTTTTTTTTTTTTTCGACCTTTTTGTTATTCGAGATTTTTGTTTCGAGATTTTGACCGACCACCGCGGGCCGTGAAGGAGTACTTACTCAATACAGTAGGTGGCCGTTCCCTCAGAGTTCTAACTGCGCCGTAGAATATTTACACACAGTTGCGTTTGCCTTCCTTTTTGTGATAAAATACCTGTTAGGGCATTACCCTGTACACTTATCCCAGTGTTCCCCAGTCTGTGACTACCCCTTAGGTTTAGCCTGAACTACACAAAGGTTTGGTATCAATTGCTGAGCAACCAGGCTTAGTGTAGGAGGGATACGGGCTGTAGTGAGGCACACAGTACTTGAAGCATACAATTGGTTCGAGGAAACACTGTCACACTAGCAGTTGTATGAAAAAAAGTTATTTATTTTATATACACTAAGGCTTGTAGAAATTTGTCACGTGAAGTACTATCCACACAGTAAAATCACAGTAGAATAAAAGGCAGCACCGTTTAAATCACAAATGTAAAGCAGCACAAATGTTAGTGAAAACTACTAATAAGCAAACCTAGATTAACTCTTTGCAACTTTAGTTAACTCTTTCTTAACCACTCTTTAATAGTCCAGCCCTAAGGTGGGCACTGGGGATCCAGTGACCAAGGGCTGGAGAAGAAAGAGTTAGATAAACCGCAAACAGAACAAAGTCTATGAGGGTGTCTTCAGGTTTGCAGGTAGGTAATAGTTTTAGCAATTTAGAGCCCAATGGGTTATTCATCCCAGTGGGACTTGAGTGCTCTGGAGGGGCTGCAAGTAACGTCTTAAATGCATTCCTCAAAGAAGACCTGAACAACACAAGATGACCAAGGTAAGTACCTAGTCTTGGAACAGTATATTTCAATGAAGGACTTGGTGCAGCAGGTTGTTCCCCAAGGTGAAGGTTGCTTGGCCTGGATGGCCGAAGAAGGAACTTTGGAGGGAACAGACGGATGCACTCGAACAGTGGGACACCCAGCAGTGGATCTTCATGGCACTTGTGCGCTGGAGCCCTTCACTGGCTTTGGTTCAGCGACTGCTGTCGTCCAGGAGACTTTTCTTTGGTTCTTGGTCCTTGACTCAACTGAGGGGACTTCAAGGAGTGGAAAAATGGTACGGCAGGCCGAGGAGGACGCCCACAAAGTTTCAGCCTGATCTGTGCTTCACACAACGTTGCATCGTAAAATTGCACAGGTCCCAGGGTATTGGGAGTTCGCAGCCTGAGAGGGTCACAGCTCTTCCTGGAATGGCGTTTAATGCAGGTGGTCTTCTCACTGGATGGTCCCAGCAGTCTATGGGAGGAAGTAGTCTTCAAGAGACCTTCCCTGTCGCTCAGAATTCGAGGTCCGGTCTTCAGCGGTCACTCAATGGCTCTGGCGGTCACTTGAAAGTTGCTCTGACGTCCTTCTTCGAATTTCTCTTTGGATCTTCAGTCCAGTGGTTGACTCTGAGGTTCAGCTCCAGAATCCTTGCCTTTTATGCAAGAAAATTGGTTGAGTCCACCATCTTCAAGCCCTCCAAGCAAATCTGGGGGCCGGCAGTCCAGGGGCACAGCCAGCCTGCCAATGCAAATTGGTTCCAGGGAGGCACACTGCAGGGCAAATACCAGGGAAGTTTTGATCACATCCCACAATTCCTGTCATTTCAAGCACTCAGAGCTCCGTGGCGTGCTTTCCAAGGGAAGCCTGCCAAAGACAAAAGACCCATCAAGACCTCCCCCACCCACAAACGTAGAAGAAGGCTCAAAGTAAGAACAGGTCCGCATGAACAAGACTTAAAAAAGTACAGCCACCATTTTAGGCAAATCGTAACCCCTGTGTCCCTACTGCAGCTGTGAAGACAGCCTGTGGTAGAAGTCCGCAAAAAGGTACACTGCCACCAGCCTGTCAGATTACTGAAACAGTGAGAAAAGGGAGACCATGTTTCACCCCAGCACTCCACATAAGGTGTAGTGTGCTGATCTCACAAGAATTGCACAAAGGACAAAAGGGTGTCCCTCTGCCCTCGTATCAGTAGTTAACCAAGTTAAAAGGAAAAGGGAAGCGCAAGGAGCTTCCAGCAACACTGCACCCAAGTGCTGCGTGCTGCAATAGTAAAAGGTAGATGCCAGAAAACATGAAGGACATCCTAGTTCCATAAAAGAGTATTAAAAAGAGAGAAAAGGGGTTGCCAAGGACACTGTAAAATAGAGTGTGGAAAAAGGGTCCCACTCACGCAGCAGAGTCAGATAAAATCAAAGACTCCAGCAAAAAGTACTGGTGGACTCACAGGTGGAGAGAATTTCATTCAAAAAGGACAGTTTCCCTAACTCTACCCGTCCATGAAGCGTGGGGTGTGGTAGTCCATCACAAAGGTACTTTGTCACTGAGCAGTACCAGAACTGTTCGTAGGATGCATCGCCCTCAGCACGGAGCTGGCAGGACACGTCAAACAGCTCTTGAAAGGAAGTGATTATTTCTATGACTGCAGACTGCATGGGCTCCCCTGAATCCTGAATAAAGTGTTGGTAGGGTGCATCCATAAATGCCTAAAATGGTGGCCTCCACAGCCATTGTGGAAGTCCATGACCTGGTGTAACCAAATTCCATAACGCACAATGCCTTTTCTCTTAAATTTCCTTCGTTGCCGCATTTTTATGTGGTGCTATTTAGCCTCCATTGCCTGACACTGAGGCACCACGTTTGCATTTACATATTCGGCAAATCCACGACAGGAACCTCATTTCCTGTGGGCCTTTGCCTGTCGCTACTTGCATTCATCCTTTTTGGGTGCCTCGGGCTTCAGAGCGAGGACTGTTGCCACATTTAAGCTGCTGTAAACTCCTTGATACAAATCTCTTACCTCTTGCTGCTCAAAATTGATTTTAGATGTGATTTTTTTAGATTGATTCTACCAGATTATGAAATAATTGATCTTCATTTTTTACTACTTAATTTTTTAAAATTGTTTTATATGCACTTGCACTTTATACTTTGTTATCCGTTCTGATTTTGCTTACCGAGCATACTGAGTCTCATTGCCCAAATGGAATCACCACATTTACAAATTAGGAAAATCGACGGCGGGAACTGCAACTCCCTTGGGCCTTTGCATGCCTCTGCTGGAGGGCATTCTTTTGGGTGCCTCAGACTTTAATGGACATGTGCCTGTTCAGGCCAGATCAGCGCTCGGCGCAAAATTTGCTCTCAATCTTGTATAGGTTTGATAGGTAGCATTCATCAAGCCTTCTGTTAACATCCAGCTTCATTTGATGCCGGTACAAGAAAGGTACCCAGAAATATTTGCTCGGCATTGTTGAATGCAAGCATCGCTGTGAACATTGTGGCAGCAGTGGCAGATTTTGATGAATAAATTCATTGGATATTTTGTTTTCTCCAGCATGGGATCTGGCATGGATTCACATGCTCATGAATATTCCCTGTCGTCAGGCTGGGAATTCTCGGTAAAAGAAAAATCAGTTTGTTTCATTTCTGAACTGTCTTTCTCCTATCAACCAATCACTGAGCTCTGGGTCATACTGCCACCAGCCAATGACTGCCCTCTACCTAAGCCCCTCCTCAGGCAGCCATCTTCAGATTTTTACCGCACATTCAAGTGTTGGGAGTCCTCGTGCTTAGCTCTCGAGCTTTTACTGTGATTTTTGCTTTTTGGAAGAGTTATACTCTATTTTTCGGTCAATCGAGCCTGTGTGCTTCATCGATCATCCTTCCGATTAACGGCGACCCGTTTTTCTGATTCTTCAGCGACCCTCAAGGGCGGATTTCGTCGAATTTCTTTGTGGAAGCGTCCAGAAGATTCTTCAGGACCACACCACGTGGATAATGTCGGACGAGAAGGATTCCCCTTCTCTTTTCAAGCTTTGCTTCGACTGCGGTTTGCGGAATGTTTACATGGACGACAAACCTTCCCAGTGCCTGTACTGCCTGTAGCCAACGCATAAGGAGGAGGATTGTGCGTTTTGCCAGAAACTCTCGAAACGAACGTTGAAGGATCGACTGTAAGAGTGGCTGCAGGCCAAGACATCTACACCGGGTGGTTCCCAGGAGCATGCCTCGCTCGGATTCGGGAAAGCAGAGCGGGCTTCTAAGTCCTTTGAGGGCGCCCCTCCTACGGGGGTCCAACAAAAGGCCTAACACTGCGCGTGCGCTACCGTCAGGAGCGCTGCTGCGGCGGGATCCTCTACGGCCAGTGTGCGTTCGACATCTCGGGCTGCATCAGTCTCCAGTCAACGCTCTGGATCTTCATCCAAGAGGAAGTCGGATCACCCGAGCAAGCTGAAGGTGGCCCCGAGACGACCAAGGAGAAGACCAAATGGGGTACAGCGTCGGGCCTACCCTCGGCGGATAAGGCCAAAGGGGATCGAGGGTCCAACCCGACCCCTAAGGAGAAGGCCAAGCAGGACAAAGGGCCCTGCCTGACTGTGAAGGCCCAGGTGCACCAGACGAAGGCGGTGCCCTCCATCGAGGTGGTGGTAGTGTCCCTTTTTAAGTCCGCAGGGGCAGACCCGCAGGACGCCCTTCTGACGGCAAGGGTGTCCCTTCCTCCCAGAAGGAAGACTTTGTTTAAGCCCATTGAGAAGACCCCAGAGAAGATGATGCAGATTATCTTCCCGAGACCGTCTCCACTGGACACGGAGAAATGGGTGGGGGGGGGGGGCGCAGTGTTGAAGGCCTCCAGGGAACGGATATCTCCTCTGCTGAGGAGGATGAACTTGTTTACCTCTGGATCATCCAGGAGGGCGATGAGGGAGACGTCGGTGTCACGTCCTACGACGAGGGCAGCGACTACGGGGATACCGTCGAGGGCCTCAGGATGACGAGGGCCTTAGCCCTGCTCCTACACCCCAGCTGTATATCCCTACGCCTGAGCTGCCACCTAGAGACCTTTCAATGGACATTCTCTCAACCCTTCATATGCTGGTATCCAAGATGCAGAGGAGGAGGCCGGCGACGCCGCCACCCGCTCCTCCCGCGGCGCTGGTGCCGGACGCGCCTCTGATGACGTGGGAACTGCCAGCCGAGAAAAGGAAGAGGCACCCGCTGCCTCCTTGCCACCCTTGACCTCCTTCTCCGCCTCCATTCGCAGGTGAGACGGGGTTGGACACAGCGACGACGGGCACGGATGACGACGGTGGGATGGGTGACCTCTTGTTGTCTCCGCCCAGATCCTCCCTGCCGGACGAGATAGAATCGTTCCATGCAATGATCTCCAGAGCATCAGATCTTTTCCAGCTCATGCCGGAGGAAAAGGATGGCTTCTTATACCAGCGCCGCAAGGCGAAGAGCAAGATCATCCTTTCAGTCCCGCTCCTGGATGACATTTGGGATGAAGGACTGACGCTCATGAAGAACCCTTCTGCAGCCCCAGCGAAGAGGGACCGCCTAGAGAAGAAGTACAGCTGCCGGACTCTGCACAGAAGGGCTGGCGGGCCCAGCCGTCACCAGACTTTGTGGTTTCTTTAGCGGCCAAGAAGTCGTCGTCTGGCTCGATGTCTTCTGCTGCGTTCACTACTCCTGACAACGAGGGGAAGAAGTTGAATGCCATGGGTAGGAGAATTATCTACTCTGCGGCGATGACCATCAAGGCCGCCATCACCCTCGCTATCGTGGCAGGCTACGACTGGGAGCTGTGGTTTAAGCTTGCACCTCTAATGGACTTTCTCATCGACGATAAGAGGTTAGAGGCTTTGGAGATTCTTCAAGAGTGCAAAGTGTCGGCGGACCATGCCATCACGGTGGCCACGGATATCGCGGACGTGGGTTTCCCCCAGATAGGCAATGGCATTTGCCTTCACTGTTGTAGCTGGCTCAAGGCCACCAACTTTCGACAGGAGATCCAGGCAAGGGTTTTGGACATGCCCTTTGACAGATACAATCTTTTCGGGAAAGCAATGGATGAGTCCCTACAGGCCATCAAGGCGGACACAGTGGCGGTACGTGCCCTAGGCATGCTACAGCAGCGACGGCCATCCTATCGGTCCTCAGGAAGCAAGTCTACCCGATCTTGAGGGGTTTTGGCGGGGTCTATCGCCAACCCTCCCGCTCCTCGGCCCTAGAAAAGAACAGGGGCCGTTCCAAGGCCTTCAGAGGAGGACGCTGTAGTTGTCGGGGCCTGCAAGGCGGCCCGTCGACCTCCAAGCAAGAATGAACCGACCAGGACATCGGGCCCCCACCCGTGCACCCCGGTGGGAGGTCGGCTGGCGAACTTCCTCAGCATGTAGAAGACCATCTCCACCGACGGTTGGGTACTGGATGCTCTCGCCAACGGACACACTCTGGAGTTCCACTGAAGGTGTGCCCAAATACCACTGGTTGCCCGGCAGGAAAACCACGTCCCTCAGCTGCTGCTGGAAGTTCAGGCCATGCTAAAGTTCCGAATGGTCACTCTTCAAAATGTGTTCGGACAACTGGAGGAGGGAGACTTTCTGTTGTCATTGGATCTGGAGGATGCATACTTCCACATCCCCATTCACAAAGGACACTGCAGGTTTCTGTGCTTTGGCGTTCAGGGGAAGCATTACCAATTCAAGGCGCTTCCTTTCGGGCTGAAGTCGGCGCCCAGAGTCTTCAAGTGCCTGGAACCGGTGGTGACCCATCTACGACTACATGGGATCCACGTCTACCCTTACTTGGACGACTGGCTCATCCGGGCCACATCAAGAGACATTGCCGTCGACCAAACAGCGAGGACCATCCGCCTACTGACGGATTTGGGGTTCTCAGTGAATATTTATTTATTCAAATTAATTTAAAGCGCACGTCAGCCCGGGGGCATCATGGTGCTGTTACATGAAGACCTAATCTGGTTACAATGGAAGGAAGATGGTTACAAAGCAATTTTTATTACAGGACACATTTCGTATCGTACGAATGCGAGCAAGTGTAGGTGAAGGAGGGAGGATGTTAGTTGAATAGTGTAGTTTTGAGGGATTTGCGAAAGGAATACAGCAAAGGTTCTGCTCAGAGTGAGTTGGGGAGGGCATTCCAGAGCTTGGGTGCTATGTGTGGGAAGCCAATGCCGCCGGCTATGGTTCTTCTTACAGTGGGTACTCTGAGTTGGTTGGCGTGATGGCTTCTTCTAGGATGGACGGAGGAGTTCTTCTTTGTTATAGTTTCAGATAAGTAGTGGGGTGCTGTGTGATTGATGCACTTGTGTGTGAGGATTTTAAAGTTGATTCCTTCCTTGACTGGGATCCAATGGACGGGTCTTCTGGCCTGTGAAATATGGTCCGTTTTGGGGATGTCTAGTGCAGCGTGGAGGGCATTATTTTGCACTATTTGGAGCCTGCTTAGGTTTTTAGTCAATGTACCTGCCAGGAGGGTGATGCAGTAGTCCTATCTGGGTCCTATAGTAGCTCTGGCTATGGAGAGGCAGTTGGACGTGGTAAGGTAGGGGTTATGGCATAAATGAGTTTGGTGTTCAGAGCAGATACTGAGGCGATAGTTTGTCTGGTCATGGAGAGTGTAGCGCCCAGGTAATCTCCTAAGGTCTTGACGGCAGTGGAGACAGGTATGCTAATACTGTGGATAATCATGTGAGAGTAATCAGGGCTGAGTTTAGTTAGTGTTTCGCTGGGGGCTAGGATGATGATTTCGGTTTTGTCTCAGTTTAAGCAGAGACCATTGATGGCCATCCAGGTTTGGATAGTGGAGTAGATTTTGAGGAGGGCTTCTGAGTCAAGGTCGTAGTCTCCGGAGAGGGGAGGAGAACTTTCGTGTCATCGGCGTAGTTTGTGTAGGCTATGTTGAGGGAGTCCAGTAAGTCAAAGAGGGGTTTGGTGAATAGGTTGTAGAGGGTCGGTGCAGTGCAAGACCCTTGTGGGACTCCACAACTTATAGTGGTGGGGGGGTGCGCAGGCCTGGTCTGAGTACACTTTCATGGCCCTGCCTTCAAGGAAGGATGTAATCCAAGTGGTTGCCTTGTGAGAGAAGTGTGCAGCATTGAAGAGGTGAGATGTGAGAATGCTGTGGTCGACCACGTCAAATGCTGCAGAGAGGTTGAGCAGTAGGAGGAGAGCAGGTCTGCCTGTGTCCATTATCTTGGTAATTTGATTCTTTAGATCTAGAAGGGCAGTTTCAGTCCCATGGCCTTTGCGGAAACCTGATTGTCTTTGCCTAGGATGGTGTTGGTTTGAAGGTAGTGTTGGATTTGGTTGTGTGCAGCTTGGTCTAGGATTTTGAGGAGCAAGTGCACAGTCGTGATGGGGCGATAGATATTAGGGGAGGAAGGATTGAGAGAGGGTTTTTTCAGGAGCGGGCGAACCCAAGCTTCTTTTAGGCATTGTGGTACAGTTCCAGATGCGAATGAAGCATTGATGAAAGCCGTGATGATGGGGGTGAGGGATTCTGAGCACTATTTGATTAAGGAGGGTGGGCAGATATCCCCTTTGCAGGTGGAAGGTTTGATTATTTTTTTTTTTTGGTTATTTTTTTAGGAGGTCCTTGACTTCCGTCTCTGAGACTTGTCTGAAAGCGAAAAGGGGTGTTTTTGAGAGAGAGTTGTTAGTGGGAGGTGTGGGCGAGCAGGTGGCGGTGTTGAGAGCTTTGCGTTGGGAGGCTATTTTGTTTTGGAGTGTGTTGACTTTGAGGAGGGCAGACTGAATGTCTGTGCACCATGCTTCATCCTTGATGATTTTGTCTGGGCTGGAGGTAGGTGTGTTGAGTTCTTTGAATATGGAGAATATTTCTCTTGATTTGGAGCTGGCATTAGTGATTCTCTGGTTATAGGATTCGGATTTAGCGTGAAATATGGCTTTTTTGTAGGTCAATGAGGTCTCTTTGAAATCGTTGAGAAGATTGGTTAGGCACTGATTGCCATCTGGATAGAGCTTTGCGTTTCTTGGTGCGAAGGTCAGATAGTTCTTCAGTGAACCAAGAGTTGCAGCGCGTTGATTTTTCTTTTTTTGCCTTTTTTATCTTCTAGAGGGGCAATGAGTTTGATGGCTTGAGTGAGTGCACTGGAGTAGATGTTGGCGACGGTCATGGGTAAATGGAGGCTTAAGTTCAGGGTTATCGAGGAGAGGGGCGAGGTTGGAAGCAGTGAGTTTTTTGGAGCTTCTTACTTTTGCGGGGGGGCATGAGTTAAGGTTTTATGGGTGGGCGTGGTAGGAATGGAGAATTGAATGAGGTAAAGGTCCGTCCATGGGAGGGCCGAGATGGAGGTGACTGCAGATGAGCAGTTGTGATCAGCTAACCAGTCAATGGATCTGCCTTTGTTATGAGTGGCTGCAGTAATTCTGTGTTTGAACCCCATGTATGACAGTTCTTTGGCTAAATTTGCAGCTGCTTTGTCCTTCGGGTCAGATAAGCCAAGGTTAATATCCCCTAGAAGGATGCTTTTGGTGGTGCTTTTGAGGTTGTTGCCTATGTTTTGGAGGAGTTGCTTTTGGTAGTCGGGGGGGGGGGGGGATGGGGGGAGAGATCTGGTGGTCTGTAGGTGATAAAGAAGTTTATGGTGCAGTTAGGGGAGAGGGCTAGTTTAGCGGTGAGGAGATCAGCGTTGTTGTCCCATTGTTGATTACACATTCTCATGGCGAGGGTGTCTTTAAAGATGAGGGCGACGACGCCACCACCTTTAGAGTTTTTACAGTCCAGTCTGAGGATGGTATAGTTTTGTGGGAGGGCGAGGTGGATGGATGGACTTGAAGCTTCATGGAGCCAGGTTTCGGATATGGCAAGTAGGTCAAGATTGTGGGTGGTGATAAGGTCATTGATTTCGAGGTCATGGGCATGGACAGAGCGCGCATTAAAGAGTGCACATCTTAAATCTGGTAGTGGAGTGTGTGTGTTGGCGTTGGGGGTGCTGGAGGTGGAAGGTGCGTGTTTGGGTGTGGGAGGCTGGGGCCTGATAGATGCGGCGTGATGGGTGCTAGAGTATTGAGCATGGTCAGAGAGGTGAAGCTGGGCGACTGATGTATGGGTGCAAGAGGTAAGTCTGGTGTTCCTAAGGAGTGTGAAGGGTGGAGTGCTGTGGAGAGCTTGGAGGAGTTTGGTGCGTGTTCTAAGTCTACAGAGCCTGAGGTGGAGTGGGTGATGTTCGATCAGATTGGTACGGTGGTTGAGTGTGGATTGGAGTGCAGACGATGGTGTGGTGTTTATGAGATCATGTGGTGGAGTGGGACATGGGTGAGCCTGCTGGTCTGGGTGCGAAGGCGGCATGCTGCAGATGGCCAGAAGGGAGAGGGATATGATGAAGATGGTTGAGGAAAGGAGGTGCGTAGGCGCTGTTGGGCGTGTGCCAAGGGGCTGCATTTGTAGACAACAGATGTACAGGCAGGCAGGCAATAACGCCGTTGATCAGGGCCGCTAGGGGCAGGCAGTAACACAATTGAACAGGGCCTCTAGGGGAAGGCAGTAACACAATAGATCAGGGCCGCTGAGGGCAGGCAGTAACATAATAGATCAGGGCCGCTGGGGGCAGGCAGTAACGCAATAGATCAGGGCCGCTGGGGGCAGGCAGTAACACAATAGATCAGGGCCGCTAGGGGCAGGCAGTTAACACAATAGATCAGGGCTGCTAGGGGCAGGCAGTAGCACAATTGAACAGGGCTGCGTAGCATGCTAGTCCATTATAGTTGTAAGGCTGTTAAAAAGTTAGACTTGTGCTTGAAGGCAGCACGGGAGAGGTGGCATGAAACGCTACGCCTGAGATGTGAAAGGGTCGGGGGGCCATTGGCTTGCTAGCAGGAGGCTGCAAGGGAAGGATTTTTGGGGTGGTGTGCAGAAGACTCACCTAAATTCCTTTGCAAGTGGAGTAGCGTACGCTGGCAGCATAACGGCTCCTAAACGCATGTGGCGCTCTGTCGGCTCAGTCAGCTGTTGGCCTTCTTTCCTTGGCTTTACTTCATTGACCGGCAATGCCTGCAGGCGATTGGGTGGGTGCCTATGAATATTGGCGAGCAGCCAATCGGCAGAGCTGAGGTCCAGGCGCACTGAGGGACAAATTCAGGCAGCAGTGGGTTTCAGGGTGGCGGCTATTTTATTGTAGTATGCCTCGTGAGGAATTCGGTAGTAGAGGCATTTTCATCAATGAAATAGCATAAGATGCTATTGATTCATGAACTAGCGCGTCCGCGGCAGATCTTTGGACGCAGCTGCTGTGCAAAACTATCATCAGTGGGGCACAGAGGGGCTACAGGGCCATTTTACAATAAGCCTGCTAAATTACCTCAGAGGCTTTCTGGATGGGTGTGCTGCTCCTGCAGCACACGGCGACGGCGCTGAGGAGCTCCTGCTCCAGTGTGGATGCGGCGAAGTCCTGCTAACACAGTGTCATGCCTGGCGTCGTCGTCGGAAGAGAGGGTAGTGGCCATCCTGGGCCAGATGCTACGGCTGTTAGCTCTGAAGATCGCCACGGTCAGGGCCATCAAGGCTCTGCTCGGCATGATGTTGTCATGCATTTACCCCATCCGGCTATGCAGGTTACGGATGCGGCCACTGCAGGAGTTCCTCAGCGCCTGTTGGATCCAGGTGTCCGGAAGCTTCCAAGACTGGATTGCGCTCGATGAGGGGTTCCGTCGAGCGATATGGTGGTGGGGTGTGCGCTCGGCAACTGATTTCCAGGCCACCCTGCACCAGGAGACAGTCACGACAGACGCTTCCCTGGAAGGATGGGGAGCCCGCACCGGAAGTCCTAACGCCAGAGGCCTGCGGCTGCCGGAGGAGAAGGTGTTAAAAACATAAACATTTTGGAACTACAGACAGTGTTTTGGGCCCTCAAATTGTTCCTGCCGTCCCTCAAGGGCAAGATGGTGCGGGTCTTCACAGACAACACCACCACATGGTTTTACATCAGGAAACGGGGGTGCACCAGACCCCCAGCGCGCTCCAAAGAGGCGCTGGAATTATGGCACTAGGCCGTCGCCTAGGGGATGTTCATCATTCTGTTTAATCTGGCAGGAGTAAAGAACACAGTCGCCGACTCTCTGAGCAGGGAGCTTCGCTCTTTCCACGAGTGAGAACTTCGGCAGGATCTAGTGGAGAACCTTTTCCTCGGATGGGGCAATCCCCGGATCGACTTGTTTGCGACATCGATGAACACCAAGTGCCAGAGGTTTGCCAACAGGTTCCCCCAGCAGGGGAGCATGGGGGGTGCATTCTCATTCCTTTACGAAGGCCACTTTCTGTGTGCATTTCCTCTGTTGCCGTTGTTACTTCTGAGTCAACGGTCATCTCAGACGGTACTGGTGCGGGATGATCCACGTCGCACCGGCGTGGCTGAGGCAAATCTGGTAACCGGACATTCTCAGCATGTCCGCGTACCCACCAGTCAAGCTTCCAGTGTTTGTGGATCTTCTTGCCAAGGAAGGAGGCGCCATTCTTCACCACGATCCAGGGTCTCTGAACCTGAAGGCCTGGCTCCTGCAGCGCTAGAATTCGGTGGCTACGATCTCCTGGCAGACTGCAGGGAAGTTATCGCCAAGGCTAGTGCATTGTCTACTCTGAAATACTACTGATACAAATGGAAGCGGTTTGCGATTTGGTGCCCCTCTCAGAAGATGAACCCTTTGCGGGTCACGGCTCCTCCAGTAGATCCATATTTGCTGTCCCTGGCCAAATCGGGACTGGCTCATGCCGCCATTAAGGTACATCTGGCAGCTATCTCGCGCTACACCAGATCTCCAGTACGGTCTTCTTTGTGGTCGCACCGTCTGGTGAAGAAGTTAATCAAAGGACTGTTCAGCTCGTTCCCGCCGGTGAAGGCCCTGGCGTGGGAACTCAATGTGGTGCTGACCAGGCTCATGGGGGCCCCATTCAAACCTATGCATTCAGCTCAGCTCAAGTTCCGATCGTGGAAGACCGCTTTCTTCGTTGCCATCACCTCTGCATGGCGAGTAGATGAGATCCAGGCCCTGTCATGCAAGCAGCCTTACTTGACTTTTCACAAGATGAGGGTGGTGCTGCGGACGCACCCCTCCTTCAAGGCCAAGGTTCCGTCGGAATTCCACCTCAGCGAACCCTTGGCGTTACCTGTGTTTTTTCCAATGCCTTTGCCGCTGGCTGAAAGGACTTTGCACTCGCTGGATGTGGCTCAAGCGCTGAAGTTTTACGTGGCCCGCACGAAGAGTTTCCGGAAAACTTACCTTTTTGTGAACTTTGGTCATGTGAACCATAGGAAGGCCCTGTCCCAGGCTTCCATTTCCAGGTGGCTTGCTGGCTGGATCACCCACTGTCGCCGGTTGCCCGACCGCTGCCTGGCCGTCCGATAGCCCATCCCAGCAGAGCGCTCACTGCTACAACGGCGTTCATGTTTGGTGTACCCCTGCTGGACATCTGCAGGGCTGCTACGTGGAGGTTGACGCACACCTTCACACGAAATTCTACTGTGTCGACAGGGATTCCAGGGAGGAGTCAGTCGGCCAAGCAGTGCTGCGCTACCCGTTTGCTTTAAGGTGAGCCTGGTGAGGAGGTAAGAGATGCTTATGTTATGTTGTATGAATTTCTTGAGTGCATGGTCACCCGAGGGTATCCTTGCGCTAGAGAGAAGCACGTTCAGACAATGTCATAGACAAGGATCGAGAGGAGCCCATACCTAGAAAAGCTCTCTTTTGTGCCTTTCTGAAGGCCAGATGATTCGGTAATTTCCTCATTGTTGATGGTAGTCCGTTCCATAGGTTGGCAGCAGCTATGGAGTAGGCACGCTGCCTACCTTTAAACGATGGAACCTGGGGACAAGAAGAAGATCTGCAGAAGAGGATCATGGTAAGCAGTCAGGGTGATACCGGGTAAATTTGGTCTGAAGAAATTCTGCGCCCTGGAAATGAAGGGCCCGGTGAACTATGCATAGGGCTTTAAATTGATACGCTGGCCCACAGGCAGCGAGTGCAAGGAACGGAGCACCAGGGTTATATGGGCTCCATAAGGGGTGCACGTAGCCATCTGGGCGGTCAGGTTTTGGATACGCTGTAAGCGTTGCGTAAGACCCTTAGGTTGGGCTAGATACAGCGAGTTGCAGTAATCTAAACGCGACAAAACCGGAGCCGCAACCACTGGCGGGCGGAGAAGCTCAGGTATGAAAGGGAGTACTCTTCAGGACCCTAAGTTGGTAATGGCCTGATTGACAGACTGCTGCAACTTGGTTTGCCATGGACAGAGAGGCTGAAAGAATAACCCCAAGGTTTTTCACTTTGTCAACCGGACGAGGAAGAGGACCAAAGGAGGAAGGCCAAAAGGAAGACGCCCAAAGTGAAGGCACCCAAAGTGAAGAGTCAGGGGACAACCCACCACCAGGACCTCCGTCTTGTCTCCATTCAATTTCAGCCAGTTGTAGCCCATCCACTCACCAATGGCCGACAGACGGTCCCGGAGGCACAACGACACCCCGCCTGGATCCAGATCAAGACGGATCAGGATCTGGGTGTCGTCGGCATATGAATAGCAATTCAGGCCGTGGGAGTAGATGAGGCACACCAAGGTCCAAATCTAGATTTTGAATCGTATTGGAGACAAGGAGGAGCCTTGAGAGACACCACACGTGAGGTGACAAGGAGTAGGAGGGAAAGGTGGCATAGAGAGTGTCTGCGTGCGATCCGCCAGGAACGAGGTGAACCAGGCTAGTACCTGACCAGAAATGCCTATCTGAACAAGGCGAGACAATAGGATGGGGTTGTCGACAGTGTCGAATGCCGCTGATATGTCTAATAAAATCAGAGCCCCCACCAGAGTCTACTAGTCGGGACATAGTGTCCTGGACGGACACAAGCACACTCTCAGTCCCTCTGCCAGGTCTGAAGCCGGCCTGTGCAGGGTCAAAGATATTAGAGGTTTCAAGGAAAGAAGAAAGTAGTGGTGCAACAAAGGATTCGAGAAGTTTAGACAGAAATGGAAGCAAAAAAATAGGATGGAAATTGGCCAAGACATTTGATTCCAGTGTAGGGTTTTTGAGAAGCGGAACAACCCCAGCCGATTTTAGCTTGGTTGGAACAACTCCGATTTGACATGAATCATTTACCGCAGCAGTTAGAACTTCTAGAAGTTCTGGTGTGTTTTCCTTCATAATCTTCCCTCGGATGGCATCTGACGGAGAAGAGGATTTAATCCTTTGAATGGCAGCTAGAACAACTGCTTCTGTGAATGGTTGAAAAACAGACCATTTGGCTGTGTGTTCTACCTGTGTGGTGGTAGAGACCACTTTCGGGTTACCAGGGTGCATTGCTACCAACTTTGCTATATTAATCCGAATGTCATTAATTTTGGTAGCAAAGAAGTGGGATAAATCATTGCACAATTGATTTAGTCCTTCCAATTTATTGATTTATTGATCGGGTATGTGCTTCAGGGATACAAAACTGCACCACCTGAAACTGCTTGTACCCAAAAAACATAGTTGACACTTTCTCACTGCCCTTTTGAATTTTAAAATCCTAAACTAACACTACGTTTGTTAAAGTATGCAGGTTGCTTTTTCCAGCTGTAAGGCATGGGGGCTCACCAAATAACATTTTGAAATGGGCAAACATGCATCTTAAACCAGAGCTGCAGGTACCCAGAAAAACAGCTAATCAATGGATATTTCCCAGCAATCACTCGATCATCTCAAAAGTTGGCCCAAAGAAAGTGTGAACACGTACAAACATTTTAAATCTTTGGTGCATGCTCATTCACCCATCACCCCCTGTGAAAACCGGCACATGTTCTATTTACTGAAATGGTTTGAGACATTGTGCAATTGCATACTTCTTTTTCGGACATTCTGCATGCCACGAAAGTAGGCTCCAGGTTTAGCAGCGCTTCATTTAGTACGATTGGACTTTTCTGATGGGTGTAAACTGATAGCATACAGCTCTGAGCCCCCCACATACCTTCATGCACAGCGAGCCTACTCCAATTTAGTCCAGCACGGTAATTGGATGAGCAGAGGTGAATAACTATTCTTAGGTGTGTCTGCCATAAGCCCATTTTTCTAACCTATATCCAGCACTTTACTCCGCAATGTCCACACTCCAATCCTTGGAGACAGTGGCGAGACCCATTGCACTGGAATTTGCCCATACAAAGCAGCATGGCCCCAGACCACCATTCGAAAGCTTTTGCATTCGAGAGCTTTTGCAAAGTGTGCTGCAGGACAGGAGCTAATGTATTCTTCTGTGGAGTGTTCCTCTGACTTGGACCAAATTGATACCTTTATGGTCCTGCTGCCATGGTAGTTGGCTTGCAATTTGGCTAGATCGGCTTTGTGTAGATTTGTTCATCTAAGCTAGGGCGAAGCCAATGCAAACAAACAAAACTGTCTTCTGATGCTGAACACAACACAGTAAAAAGGTAGGGACAAGGCTATTATGATTAAGTGAGGAGGTTCACACTAATTATACCAGTGTACCGTTACACCCCTAGTGTCATCTTTGGGCGGTCAGTCCATGGTTTTGAATGATTTTCATGAAGGGAGACATGTAGAGGTTGACGAAGAGTGGAGAGTGGCTAGAGCCTTGTGGTACGCCACAGGAGATGTTTCTGGTGTTGGAGGTAAATGGCGTTAGGTAGATTTCTTTGGTTGGGTCGGTGAGGAAATATTTTATTCATTCTAGAGTGTCTCTTACGCCGCATTCATCCAGTCTCTCAATTATTGTTGGGTGTCTGTGTTAAAACGCGGCTGTGATATCCAGTAGTTTGAGGGCAGATCGTGTGCTGTGGTCTGCATTTATTTTTGGGTCGTCCCATATGAATAGGATTTTGTATACATGGTTCTCAGTAGTTTCACCTGGTAGGGTAGATTAGATATGGGTCTGTAGTTGTTGGCGTCTTCCTTGCGTCCCATTTTAAAGATTTTGGTATTATTCCTCTGATTAGGGATAAATTCATCAGTAGCCAGTAGTAAGAAGCTTGGGTGTTGCGGTAGAGGATTTCTTTGTAAATGTTGGGGGCATAGATCGCTTGGGGGAGCTGGCGAGGTTGGTGTGCTTTATTAGTGTGGAGAAGATTTCTTCACCTATGGGTTCAAATCGGTCGAGTGTTGCTGCGGTTGGGGGATTGCTAGTTGTTGGTGGTTCCATGGTTGTGTTTGTGTTTATAGTTGCTTCAATAGTCTGTTGGATTGTTTCGGTTTTTGTTGTTAGGTAGTTGGTGATGTTGTCACATAGTGCTTGTGATGGGATGATGCCTTTGTTGCATGATGTAGGGTTTTCGATGATTTTTTTTTTTAAACTTTATTTTTATTTTTTTTAATTTTAAAGAGTACTTTTTATGCGTGTGTTGCCGCTTGGATTCTCGTGGAATCGTATGTTTTTATTTATTTGCTTTGAGGACTTCTGATTTGTATATTCAGAGTTGTCTTTAGTACTTTATTTTGTCACACTGATTGTAGTGGTTTCTCCATAGTTTTTCCAGTTTTTGATTTGTTTTTCTGAGTTCTCTCAGTTCTTCTGTGAACCACCTTGCGGCCATTTTTGTTTGCAGCAGCTTTGAAAGGTTTTGCTGGTGGTAATTGGTTTAAGACCTCTTATCCAGGTGTTGTGTATTTTTTCCTGAGTCAGGGGGTCATCTGTTCAGCTCGTGGATATGTTTGATGTAGTTGCCTTGAGCAATTCTGTTAAGGATTCAAGATCCAGGTTCTTCCAGTTCCTGCTCTTTGTAGTGTGCAGTATTGCTTTACCGGAAAGTATGCCGGTCGGATGTTTGACGGAGAATGGTATCAGCTGGTGGTCGCTCCATATCGTTGGTACCGGTGGGGCGCTGGTAGAGAGTCGGTCTCTGCAGAAGATTGCGTCTAAGGTGTGTCAAGCATTGTGGGTGGATCTGTTCACTGTTGGCTTGAAGTGGAGTGTTCCCAGGAGGGCGCAGAGGGAGTTTGCTGTGGTTTTGTTCCCTCTTTCGAACCAGATGTTGAAAATCTCCTACGACGATTAGGTTATCCTGGTAGGTTGGCGATGGCGTCTGTGAACACCGTTGCAAAGTTCAAGTTGTAGGATGGTGGTCTGTTGATTTAAATGAACACTATGTTAGCCTGGTCGTTTGATCTTGATGAGCAGAGATTTGCAGTATTCTATGTCTGAGTGGCGTGGCACAGATGTGGTCTTTGTTTGCCCTCACGATACCGCCTCCTCTTCCATTTTCTCTGTTGGCATGTATGAGTTTGAAATTGTCTGGTATGGCTTTGTGGGTGATTGTCTTGTAGTTGTGCGATAGCCATGTTTCTGTGCAGAAGAGTGTCTGTGCCACCCTCGCATAGGAGGTCATATATTTCTGTTTTGTGTATCGCCATGGATCTTACATTGAGTAAGCTGTAGTGCAGTGTGCCTATTTTCCCTTGTGAGTTGTTGTCTGTCCTTTCTTGAGAAACGGCCGGGGTGGTGTTTTTAAGGTTATCATTACTTGGCGTTCTCTCTTGGATGATGCGGTTTGTTGAGTTTCTGATTGGGTGCTCGGTCTCTTCTTTCCAGAGTTTAATTAGGTTGACTGCAGGGTATTTAGTTCTGGTTTGTGGTGGTTGGTTGTTTGTACGTGTGGGCTTTTTTCCAGTCTTTGGTTATGTAGGGGGATGTTGATGGTTATGTATTCAAGTTTCCCCTGATTCTTATTGGGGTCTTACCAACGCTGTCTTCCGCGATGCTGGGTTTTCCGTTTGTTATGTTAGGATTGAGGTCTTTTTGAAACCCAGGTTTGTTGGGCTCTTGCCAGGTTGTTGTTTGTTTGTTTTACCTTGAGTTTGAATTGTAGATGGAGAGCTAACGTGAGATGTATTCTGTGTTTGCTCTTTTCTTGGTTGTATTCTTAGTCCATTTAGAGGTGTCCCCACTTAATTCCTGTGTGTGTTGTGAATGTGGGTGGGTGGGTAGTTTCTGTTCTATTGGGTTGAGGATTCTGCTAGGGAGTTTTACAAAAATCCATTAATGGTAGGACTTGTGGAGACTCAAACTTGGGACACAGGGCTCCAACTCTTAGTATAGGCCAGAACCACACATGTTTTTTTGAAAGCAATGGCTGAGCAGCCAGGCTTATCTTACGAGGGAGAGAAAGCTGTTGGATGGTATAACAAACTTGAGTATACACATAGGCCAAAGAAGAACTGGCACACTAATAGTTATATTAAAATAATGGTTTATTTTATATGCACACTAAGGTAAAGGTGAAAGTTAAGTAATATGACCAACAATAAGTAACTTTAGAAAAAAACAATGCACTATTCACAGTAAGTAAACCACTTTGTGATACTTTTAGCATGGCAGTATGCAATATGTAAGTAAAACATGTGTACTAACTTTTCAGAATATCAGTTTCAGGTAAAATAAATGAAACCAAACCAACCGAAGCTACGTACATACTTTGCAATTATTTCACTGAGGCCTATGTAAGGAAACCATGGTATCAACAGTAAGAAGACTGACACAAGTGATCACAGTTCAAGGGTGTTTATTGACTTAAAAAGGGTTTGAAAAACTCCCATCTAATCCTAAATCTACAGATGGGAGCAAGCTACGATCATCAAATAACACAGTCCTGGTGGACGCAGTCCTAGTGGTGTATTGTCAAAATAAAAGGGCCTATACTAGTAAACATTATTGCCAATCCATATCTCTAAATACAAATGGTGTGGGAAACAGTGTTAAGAAAAAGAAAAGTGTTCACAAAATGATATGTCGGGATGTTCAGGCCGTTGGCCTCTCTTCCCCCGCATTTTCAGCACGGGACAAGACGGTACACTCGAGCTCAGCAGTGTCTGGCTTTTCTGACACGAGGGTGCAGTTCAAACATTAGTATCAGGGCCTTCCGTGCACAAGTAACTTTGCCTTTCAAAGTCTCTTGATCCAGAGGGTCTGATGCAACTAACACATTATTTTCCTCTTTCACATTTTCACAGTAATTGATGTCTCAGGTGATTCACTATCCACCCCAGATCTCCCTCAGCCGGGCTCAGATCCTTTGAACACAATGTTCTTCACCTTGGATCCCGCTCATCCGGGCTCAGATCCTCGTTATACTTCTCGCAAAATAAGATATTCTTTCTTGGGTGACTCACGATTCACCCTGGATCCCCCTTTCAGTTTAGTTTCCCTCAGCCGGGATCAATCTCTGTTCAATTTTCTGGTGGTTGCTTCGGGTTCCCTTCCCCTTGCTTTTGTTTTGTAATCACAGTTCAAGCTCAATTAGACTTCCCTCGGTCGGGCGCAAGCCTTTTTAAACAATCACTTTCATAGTATATAACACATTTCATCGAGACCTTTGAATGAGCGTTCCTACCTCACCTGACCACTCGGTTACCCTTTATCTTTCCCAGCTCCTTCTTTCACATGCTGGGGTTATCGTCACTTGCAACGCTTTTCCTTTTCAATCAACTCTCTTGATACAACTGTTGCAAGCGCCATGCTACACAAACCGAGCTTTCATCTTTCTCCTTGACTTACCGGTTGTGATGGGAGGCTTCCTGCTTCCGTCTGTCTTCCATTGGCGTCAAGGCTTTGGCTCTCCTTCTGCTAGTACCTCCCCAACTCCGTTCACCCAGGAGGGCAGCTGTTGGTCTTGTGACACTGGATATGATTGTTTGCTTACAAGAGTCTTTCCCCCCCCCCCCGTTCCCCCTCCTGTAGGGCTCAGAGCCCTCTCAATTTTCAAAGTCTAAAGTGTTGAACTCCACATCCCATAATGCACTTCCAAATATTTTGCTCACACTTCCTCCGCTCCCCGAAGCGGCATTATCTTGGTTTCAGGAGCAGCAGGAGCACTTTGGGTGTTTACCTGGGGTCAGGGTCTTGTCAGCTGTCCCCTAGAGGCCTGGGCTCTCCTTTTCCGCCCAGGCGGGGAGTTCTGTTGTGGGTGCCACCAAGCAACCCCATCTGCCCCTGGTTTAAGCTTCCTGGAGGCCCAGCTTCCACTCCACACTGCAGCCTCCCCTGCACAGTCAGGCTCAGTGTCTGGGTAGTCCTTCCACCTGCAGGCCTTCCAGGTTCCTCTCTGCTCCTTTGGTCTCTCTCTGGCTTTCTGGCACCCTCCAGCAGGCCCAGTTCGCTCTAATTGGTGTTTCTGGCTGCTGCTTTTATACTCCCAGCTAAAGTTGATTGAAGTCAGGTGCGAGTAGTTGTCCCTCCCTGCCGGACTCTACCTGACCTCATTATCAGGACAACATTGAGACTGCCCGTAGGAATCCATTGGCCATTGATTCCTATGGGTAATCCTCATGACTCCATCTGCCTCTTCTTCGTCCCAGTCTTTGGGTATTTCAATAGTGGAATGGGATTATGGGAATTGCGGTGCTCTACAAAAAAGGGATGAAGAGGTGGATTTTTGCAAGGAAAAGGGGTTTGAATGTAGGGTTGTTTAAAAGTGGGTTTTGAGAAGTGGTAAAACCCATGTTGGAATTCAGGGATGGTCTTTGTTTTCCCTGATGGTTTCGCCTTTTCCTTACAGAAAAGTGTTGGGGTATGATGGGACTCGGTGGACAATATCCCATGGCAACTGAGGGAAGGTCGGGTAGGGGTGTATCGAAAACGGGAGGAATGCAGTGTCTCGCCCAAGGGCATGTCTCTCATAGTCTCCAAGGACCCCCTACCCAGGTGATCCTCACTCGTCTGCCCCCATGGTTTGGATCCAAGAGCGATGGCCGTCCCCTGCCCACCTGAACAAAGGATACCCAGGAATAGCCTGGGAGAAACGCCTCTGGTTTCTCACACCTGCCCCTTTAGAAGTCCATCCGTATCTAGTTATGAGTGTCTGAGTCAAATTGGAGGGCAAAACCGGTAAGGCACAGCTTAAGTTCAAAAGGTTTCTTCAGTAACAGGTAAGTGACAGTATTTGCTGGAAAAAGTGTCTGTGACTTCAGAGAAGTCTCCCTGTAGGCTCACAAGCATTAGGCCTGGGCGAACGAGTATGGGAAATCTCATAAACACACGAATCGGCACTCCAGCAACACAGTAGGAGTAATTCCGTTCTAGGTAAGTTCTACCAAGAGGCTTGCAGTACCTTAGGAGTTAAGAAGTTGCAGCATGATGCCTCCACGGTGCAGCAGACCCAGTCACCAGCGTCTTGGTCAGGCAGATGAAAGAAGGGACACTGGAGTGGATTTCACAGCAGGAGTCGATTGGAGAGGCTTCCAGCAAAGGATTGTTTGGGGTTCTGTGATTTTGGAACCTTTTGGGGTGCATCAGTGAAGAAAAAGTACTGCCCAGTCGATTTGTCTATATATCTGTCCAGTACTCTGCTGAGGGCACTTCATGCAATGGAATCTTCCCTTTTGAAGTGCAGAAGGAGTCCACCAAAGTTTTGGGAGGATCTTCAGAAGACTATGCACTGCACAGTGACCACAGATCCCATGGTGTTGGCGGTTTGCAGACCATAAAGTCACAGCTTGTCGTGGGATGGCTCGAAATGCAGGTCGACTCAAGACTGATTGGTCCCACCAGTCTAAAGGGGAGAGTTGTCCTCTTATGAGTTTTCCTGACGCTTGAAAGAAGGGGTAGGGCAGCAGCAATTACACAGAAGGCATCTCTGGTTGTCTGGAAGTGGCTGCGGACATCTTCTCCTCTTCTTCCCTGTTGATTCTTCAGTTCGACGGATCACCTTGTTTTCAGCCTCAAGATCTAAGCCTTTTATCCAGGAACCTAGCCAATCGGCACCCATGCACACAGCCATTCAGGACAGCCAGCCCCCAGTTAGAACTGGTTCCAGACAGGCACATCAGAAGTCAAAGAACAGTGGAGTTTCTGACTCCTCCCCCCGTTTCCTGTCCTTACAGACACACTAGAGCCGTGGCAGGGTTCACAAAGGATTCCTGCTGAAGACAAAAGTCAAACCAATAACTCCCCCGCCCAGCACGGCAGAAGAAGGACCTTTGTCACGGTTTTAGAACACGGCACACTCCAGCCAGGACTCCATCCGCTGACAATGTGGCAAACAATAAAAAGACTTCTTATCTTGGATAACCCACAGTTTCTTTTAGTTGAGTAGGCCTACAACCCGTCTCACACCAACCTTTACAAACACCCCATGTCACACTGGACTAGGAACCAGGCCGGAGTGTATCAATAAAATATTTATACATTTATTATTTAATGGGAAAAAAGCAAAATCAAACAATTTGACAACAGCCACCAATGTTGTGGCACACAATGCAATGTTTCCTACAGAACAATTGGTTCAGAAATCCTACACAGTTCACATGAATCTTTAATGACAAAACAGGAAAATGTGTTTTAAAGCAAAGGATAGCACCAAGGTTCAACACTCACCCCCAAACAGCAGCTAACTTAATTCCCTTTGAATTGAAGGCAATGGCAAGGAGTAAGTATAGAAAGAGAAAATTGGATTTGGAATACAGTCCACCACCCCAAAATGGGAAGTCAGAAAAGATTTTGCTTATTATGCACTCAGCTACGGGACAGAATGCAAGGAAATTTGTGTTGCTACACTTGAGGAGATGGGGAAGCTTAGACTACTAATCCGCACACAGAACAATGTGGAAACAAGGTAGGAAGATCGATTTTGGGAAGAAAGCAAATGCTAAAGAAAAATGCACACAGCAATGGAATTTCGTATTTTACACAGGATTTGTAATGGCAGGCAGCGTATGGAAGGGATTGGCTGTCAAAATCAGAAATTGGTTTTAAGGACCGGGACAAAGGCACACAACAGGTAAGATGCTAGGCACAATTGATTGCTCTCAATGGGACTACAGTTTGGGTTTTCAATGGTACAGATGCAAATTGGAATTCGTAGGGAATGCACACAAGACACATTTGGTTTTCAGTCACAAGAACCAATTCTGTTGACTATATTTTAAAGACTATAGTTATTAAAGAAAGACACTAGGCACAAGGAGGTTAATTTTAACCAATTTACACTGAATGTCCTTATAGGGGAATTAATTGATTTACTTCAAAATACGCTAAGACAACTGAGAGATTTATCACAGGGAATATACTAACATACTCAGGCTAAACAAATTCTTCCAAGGAAAGGTGAATAAATTATACTGGCAATTTGGGACTTTCAAATGGATGCAATGTCACAAATGAAAGGTTTATGCAATTTAGGCCTGGGATTATTTGCTACTTACAATGTAAGCCTTGGTTTGGGATCTGGACAGCCGGCGGGATCTCGGGTGTCTCTGCAGAGCTAGGACAAGGGATCCAGTCACTGTGCTCTCCTGGGTGGGATCAGCTAAGCAAGGGTCTGGTCCCTGCACTCTCCTGGATAGGATCAGCTAGGCAAGGGTCTGGTCTCTGCGCACTCTTGGATGGGATCAGCTGCCTCTGCCCTCTTTCCCCGGTCTCCCTGGATTCTTGTGTGTCTGTCGGATTGATCCTTTGTCTAGTACAGTCCCCTCTTATGTAGCCCAAATGGCATCACTCATTTTACAATCTAGGCGAGTACTCTAAAATTACACCTACCCCCAGGATTGGACAGTCTATCATTCTTCTCTCTGCCCCCTGACCTTATTGGTTCATGGTAGAGAGCATCATTTGTCTGTTTGGTCATGTATGACAGTTTTGTTTCTCAGGTCCACTTTTTAGCTAAGTTATGCCTCATAACTTCTTACGTATACATTCCGCCGCCATAAGAAGTAGATGGGCGGTTTCAGTGGGCCACACGGAATTAGACAGTCCAATCGCCAACTCCATGCGAGGTAGCATAGCCCTTTGGAGCATTTCTGCCCTTTTCATGAAATACATAAGTTACAGTTCTGTAAAGAATTAGGCATGTTCATAATCTCATTTCCCATCTGTCCACCAATGTTCCTCTTTGTCCCATTTATACATCAGCCAGAAACAAGTCGTTACTGGCAATTTTAGTCCAGAAAATGCTAGGAAAATGTACTTAGTCTCTTAACATCTGGAAATTGCATGGAACAATAGCATAAAACGAAATGTTTTTCTTATTCTGAGTGCTCGTAAAAATGCCAAATTGAATCACTATTTTAATGTCAATTTGGAGCATCTGTCACATATGGGGGCAGTGCTTCATTCCCCACAGCAAACGGTCTCCCCCTCGCTCAGCTTACAACAAAAAACTTTAATTGCCCCTTTGAAGTTTGTCCGTTTTTCCTTCAGAGCGGGTGCTGGAGGAACTTGCACTTTTTGGTCAAGTATTAGCCCCACTGGCTTTCTTTGTCTTCTCTGCTAATACTGCCTTCTAGTCTGTCAGAACAGGTAATTATCACTCCCTCAGCCACTTCATATGTCATTCCGGAATAGTTCACTTATAAATGTGACTTCCAGGGGGAGGCAAGACTTCCAACTGAGTTTTTCCTACCTGAGCCAAACTAGTTTTACTGATATTCCTGAGCCTCTGCCAAATTGATTGAAGTCTTGTGGGGGAGAAACATAATATACAAGGCTTGGTCAGGCCCCACCCCCAAAATATTCACTGACAATTCTGTGCAAGCAAAGCTACCCTATGACGGTGGTTTTTCAAAGTAATTTTCCTTTTTCCTCTTTCACCCGTTTGCAAGCTGTATTTTCTCTAATGTTTGAAATGCGGTTTTGTAAGTCATGGGATTCTTTTAATTTATCCTTCTTGAATGGGTTTGCATTTGTAGTTGATCCATAAACACAGAGGGCTAGACCCTCTGCACAAGGTTCTTTGGATTTGACACAGAAGAAAAAGCCCTGCCGTTTTTCATTCGTTTGCAGAGTTTCAGAGTGCTGCCGTTCACGGCTGATTTTCAATGGAGCGCATAACTTTGTGGTATTTCAGATGAAAGAAAAAAACAAACGCAGGGCATCTTGAATGCAGTGCACAACATTGGTATTCAGATGACAGACCAGCAAATGTAGATCCATTTTTCAATGCAACGTATAACATGAGGTTCAGATGAAAGAAAAGGAAACGCAGTGCCATTCTTTAATGCAGTGTTCAACTGCTTGCCATGCATGTGCCAGGTAACAAAGCACAGCTGTTTTTGGTGGCAATGTTTAATGTAGTTTTTCAGGTGACAGAGATTTCTGTTAGGACCTGTAAATGCACCCCACACCAAGAAGAGAGAAGCAAACAAGAAATGGCAGAAAAAGAATCCAGTCACCATTTTGGGTCAGCTGTGCCCCTTCCGTGCATTACCGTGGCTGTGAGTACAGCCAGGGAGCTAAATTTGCACAAAGGTAAGTAGGATATAATCACCATCACCAGCCACTCAGGTTAGCCTGTTGCTGTAACCAAAACGTTACAGGAGCAGTGAGAAAGGGGTACAGTGTAACCACTCTGCAATCCACATAAGGTGGGATGTGCTGATCACACAATATAAAAAGAGTTAGGAGGATATTTGTATCCTTCCTATTGCAGAAAATAAAAAGGGAAGCAACACTGTACATAGTGCTGTGTCATGCAAAATTCAAGAGACCGATGCCCTAAAACCGGAGGAAAGTGTAGCTCCAAGAAAAAGGTATAAAAATAAATACAAATATCCCAAAAGATAGGGTCAGTATGAGTGAGTGTGCAAAAAAGGTTCCCACTCAAGTCGGTGTGGTCCAACGTGCCACGCTGTGTGGATCTCTGCTTCCCAGTGGCAAAAATCTCTCTATAGTGGTGTGAGTTTGTGCCAGAGTCGGGTTCACAGTAGCGAAGGCCTTTCTGTGGTGGCCCAGTACTGCTTCACAGTGGCAAATTTATATCTGTGGTGGTAGGATTTTGTGCTAGTATTGGGTTCTTGGTGGCAGAGACGTCCCCCTGGTTGCCCATTACCGATTCACTGTGGTGAAGGCCTCTGTGTAGGTAGGACTTCTTGTTGGTAAGTTGACAGTGGCGAAAGTCTCACTGAGGCTGCCCAATACCTCCAAACAGTGACAAAGGGCTTCTCTGTGGTGGCTGGGTTCCATTCAAGTCTTGGGCACACATATTTGACAACCGCTTTGTGTTGGTCCAGTACTGGGCTTGTAGAGTAGTAAGGTGTAGGCAGGCTTCTGTCAGAGCTGCCTCTTGGGGAGATGTACACTGCTTTGTCATTGAGCACAACAGAGAGGGTTACAAGTGTAACCATATTTCAGGTTGACTGGCCGAAGAAGCAGGTCAATAGCTGGTACTCTACCTCTCTGTTAATCCTGAAGCAGGATTATCACAGAAAAGAAAGATTTACACAAAAGCAGGCATGATTCATCCCTCCAGTTAGCCAAGACTTCTTTAATTTACTATAAAAGATTTTTTTTCAGCAGAACTATATTAACAGTGTTATCAATAAACAAAAAACGTGTTGACACTTAAACAATTATGCAATGCCCCCTGTGTCTCAGGGAGTCTTTTGCCAACAACTAACATGGCCAATTAATTTAAACATGTATTTGTGTATAAATGTATCTATTTAATAAAGTCTTAGTAAACTAAATTTGACACCTACATTTCTCACCTTTTGAATCAGTTTCTGGTAAGGCAATTTTTGATTTTTCTCCATTATCTTCGGACCTAATTCTCTCCCCTCTTAACTCTGAATCCTACCAATCATAATGACGTTTATTTTTTATTTTTTTACAAGCAACTGCTGCGCGCAGACGGGTACATGTCTTTCATCCATGTCTCAAGGGACCGTCTCAATGGTATTGAAGATTTCTACTGTCCCCCAGCTTGCCGCGTTTCGTTAAAAAAAAAAATGATCCATATGTACACAGAACTATGGTCCGATCCCTATAAAGATTGGAAAGAAAGTAGTTGCTCTTAAATTACAAAAACGTGTTGAAGGGCTCCAAATCATTGACCCTTTCCAGATTGCCTTCCGCCCATCTCACGGAACAGAAGCTGTTCTAGTGACCATCTGGGAGGATATCTTGAAATGTACCTACGAAAGCATCTTCACTCTATTGATTATTGTTAAGATGGATTTTCAGAATCGGCCCTGTGGGCAAAGTCTGAGTGGTCACCCTATTCAAGAGAGCAGGGAAAGACACTAATGGCTAGCCAAGCTCTTATCTTTCACCCACTGCCTGAAATGGAAACACAGAACGGCAGGTACTCACTATCCCAGTGTCCTGCCTACCGTTGAGAAGCGCCAGTACTCCTCCATTAAAAGTATAGGCCTCCTTATGAGATGTGCAGGTACTATGTCTTGCAAATAAAAGAAGTGCAGATATTTCGGAACTAGAGCTGGGTGAGCAAGGGATTTCATGGGTATGTTCGAGCCGGGGGTCAGACCTGGTCCTACGAGCCCACCATGGGTCGAGCCCATGAAATCCATGGCTTACCCCCAAAAAATAAAAAATAAATAAACACGGCCCTGCCGTGACACCATCAGGGACCTCTTTCGTTTTTAACCCGTTTTGCGCTTTTCTTTACATATTGGCAGTTTGTTTGATTTTTAGATTCATTTTTTTCTTCATATTTGGGCATGTTTTGACTTTACATTTTGCCCGCACAGGATGGAAAAAATGCCCAAATATATAATTCGGCCCTAATGGCGGTTACGGTGCCGACAAGGCACCAGGGCTGTTTCTTTTTTTTGTTTTGTTCATGTTTGGGTATTTCTGTGTGGGCAAACTGTAAACGAAATGCCCAAAAAAGGTAGATGGGGCAGGGAGTGTGGCCTACCTTAACCCATAGCTGCTGGGTTAAGGTAGGCCACACTCCCTGCCCCGTAACTCCTGCACCCTGTTCTGCCCCCTGCCAATCGTGTTGTCTGGGGGCAGGACAGGCAGTCCTGTATCTGAGGGTGGTGTTCCGGCGGGCTTTAAAAAAAAAAAAAGAAACCTGTTTCAATCGCCGGTCGTGTGCAGAGTCGCACACGGAATACTGCATACTGGGCAGCCTGTCAGTACCGTCTTGAAACGAGTGTCCAGCTGGAGCCCTCCTTTCAGCCCGGGCCTTGTCAGTCTCTCCTACCTCTATCCAGAACTGGCAAGCCTGCCATTTAAAGCACTGCACTTAGCGCTTTGTTTCATGGATCCTTTTTTTCTTTGTTGGGAATTGGCTTCAATCTTTGGAAGAATCGGGACATCTGTCGTTACGTAAATCTGTTTCTGTAAAATGCTGTTCCTCACAACCATATGTGATTATACAATCGCATATTATCTTTTCCTTTCTTGTGATCCTTCGCCAAACCTTGTTCACGTTCCCTTCTCTGCAGTATTCGGGGACACCGACAATCTGGTTCGTTGGAGTCCCAGAGGAGGCGTGTAAAGTAGCGCTCCCATCTTGTGGGAACTTCTTCGGCTCCTACGGAATTTGGCGTGTATATCTTCCAGATTCCTGAGAGCCCGCTTCTTGTGTCAGGATCCTGACATATATCGAGTATGTGTACTGCACCCATCACCACTGCAGTGATCGTATGGCGCCTAGCCTAGTCATCTTTGGCGTATTGTGACCTCCCCAAGGGTGTTTCCAGGGCTTGGTCTGTGGTAAGGAAGGCTAAGGTTAGAAAAGCTGGTGATGGGGAAGGGCTGGGGTGGGATAGGAGGAGACGACGAAGAGGGGCGACTACAATAAAACAAAAAATTGGGGGCAGAGATAAAAGAGATGACGGTGGTGGGATTGATATGGTGTTGGTTGTAGGCATGCATATTTAATAAACGATAGTTACCGGTATTCAGGGGGAGTGTAGCTCCGTTTTACGTTGACGTCAGAATCTAGAGGAGCCGTTGCATGCTAGTAGAGGATGCCGGTGTTTGCTTGCATGACGGACTTGATATGTGCTCTAGAGAACACAGCGTGTGATAGAGTAGTCCGTTAGAAACCATTTGTTAAAAGCATCAATTCGGAGTATGATATTCATGACGTGTAACCAATGAACACCGATTTGTGATTAAGGTTTCCACTAAGAACAATCCGCAAAAAACGGTTGTGCAGTGAATTATCTGAATTGGTTAAACTAAACAGCTCGGTTATTGATTCCTTCTGGTTAAGACGTAGGAACATTTATACAGGTGAAACAGAAACGTTCTCAGAATTGCCACTAGGTGTCGGTATATGCTTAGGGATGGCAGAGTTATACATTAGTATAACGCGCGCAACTATTTGAGTCCATTAATGGTAGAAAACGTAATAAATGGACATTGGTGGCATATAATTCAGCAGTAAATGGAAGTTCGAACTACAGATATGAAATGCAAATGGCAATAATTCAGAAACGTATGCAGTTCTTTAAGCCATCTAAAAATGTTCTTGATGAACATGTATCACAGAGTCCAGAAATAATGAGTCATGGAGTGTTCTGTGTATGGCAACAAAGGAGCTTGATGGTGAAACTGTTAAGCAACAACCGAAAGCGAATTAAGGGTAAATTCACGCCACAGGGCAATCGCGGGACACCAGAAACGCATGTAGTTGGACAAGCAGCCAAGCATCAATACAATATAATCCACAAATAGCAAAGGACACGGGGTGGGGTACCGATGACAGTAACTGTGAACGGTTGAATTAAACGTCTGTATGCCATGCCCCGCCCCTAAACGAGATCGAGGAATGCGAAATATCTGATGAAAAGAAGCCCTTGCACCAACCTTGTGGAAGGAGCATAAAAGGTAGAAATGTGAACAGTGTCACCAGCGAGGAATCCTACTTGCGTGGGGTTCATGGTAGACCTTGCGGGTTGGTGCCACCAAGGTCCTAGGATAAGGTCGAGTATAAGGGACATATGTTGGCAGTTAGTACAGGTTTGTGGACTGTGCATATAGGAAGTGATGAACTGCAGGAATAGTTTGGTGAAATGAAGTAGTATTCACTCCAGAACAATATTGTTCTGTAAAGACTGAGCAAGGTAGACCAGATAATGCAATTTAAGGATAGATACACTGGTTAAACAATGCTCTCTGAGCTTGCACTAAAGGTCAAAGTTCCTATATACTGTTTCCGGGGCTATCGTAGGAGATCCCAACAATGGTAAAATGACCATGGTTCTTCCTCAGCAAGGTAACTCTTGTAAGTTTGTCCTAATTACCAAGGAGGTTGCAAGTTAAATCTGTGTTAGGGCTGCTTGAAGGTATCCCTGTAGTAAAACTGTCTGAACGCTACTTGGGTTTATGGGTGTATCTAAGGCTACTCGTTTGCGTTGGTGTGTCCTTTGCAGGCCTGAATCATTGGTCACGTTGTCCCTGAAGGCTCTTGGGTGAATAGTCTCGGTTTACCTCTGGTTTTCTAAAAGGATACGGGCCCAGCCCTCATGCAGGATTCCCAGAAGTGCAAGCTTGGGGTGCTTTCTTCCTGAGTGCACTGGCCCTTTGCCACTTCAGTGAAGGTCTTTTAAACTCTGCAGGTGTTTTCTGTATCTATTCATTGCATGCGCCCGCCCCCCTTATATCTGTGCTTTGCTATCTTCATGTGGCGTGCAGATCGCTGGTAATGCCCTTAGATGATCATTCTCCATTGGAACATGTGAGGCTATGGATGAGAGATGAGCATGGACTCCGCAGTTTTGCGGGCAGCTATTTCTGGTGTAGAAACTGTAGAAAGGCCAACAGAAGTTGTCTTGTAGAGCGCCTAAGGGAGAATGTATGCCAGCCGCCCAGTGCAGGGTGTGGGAGCAGTTGATGTTCATTGCCTCAGTAAAAAATCAATCCGGCTTGGCTGAAGGGTGAAGACTAAAATATCCAGGGTCTTTCCTGGTGGATGAGTGAATGGTGAATATAATTAAGGAAATAAAATGCCAAAACGAGCTAATCATTACACATACAGTGTTTGATAATGGAAACGTCCATGCATATATATTACTTCTAAAATTACTGTGCATCATTATAATCAAGAAATGTAACAAAATTCAAAATGGGACCAACCAAAATGGGACTCTCCTTCAAAATGTCAATTTCTATTGGACGCCATAGTGAGCTAACCAATGATGGGTGTGAGAAAGAGGACACAGGATTAAAAATGATGGCACCGGGTTCACGCTCTGCAACTTCTCCATATACACATTAATCTCATCCTGTACGTCCCTGGACTGTTGGTATATAATTTTGTAAAACAATATTCCTTAATATATCCATAATTTACCCGTGTAAGTCCCGTGAAGTCCCGCTTTGCCGCGGACCCTGTTTCCAGCGTTTCCAGCGCTTCTTTTGTGGATCCTTGGATTTGTTGACAGTTCAACTACAAGCCCCAGCAGGCTCCTCTGCAATAAGGGCTGGGCGGAGCTCTATAAGCTCAGGGGCGCGCGCACCGCGCGCGCGCACCCGTGTAAGTCCCGTGAAGTCCCGCTTTGCTGCGGACCCTGTTTCCAGCGTTTCCAGCGCTTCTTTTGGGGATCCTTGGATTTGTTGACAGTTCAACTACAAGCCCCAGCAGGTGAAAAACAAAGGGAGAACTATTGACTGTGTGAAGGATCAATTAGCTACAAGCAAGCAAGATTTTAATATACTTTTCTCTCTGTTTAGGCTCCTCTGCAATAAGGGCTGGGCGGAGCTATATAAGCTCAGGGGCGCGCGCACCGCGCGCGCGCACCCGTGTAAGTCCCGTGAAGTCCCGCTTTGCCGCTTCGCAGCGGTGCCGCGGTTATCGTGAGAGAGCTAGGTTTTAAGCATTTCATGATTAACTATCAATACTGGTTTTAAAGTCTTTAAAAAAGCAAAGCGAGGCATTATTGTGAAGTAAGAAAGTGTCAACCATGTTTACTCTTAAATCTGGTATGCCTTGTGCGGAACGAGTGCGTGCCTTATTGGAGTCTACCTCAAGAGATAGTCCAACGTTCACCCCCAAATTGACGCGTCCTTTTGTTAAAAGTGCGCCTCTGGATACGCGAACAAAGAAGAAAAGATCACGACTTGACTTTGTTGCAGGTGACCTGAGAGACTACGGATTCGACGTTGGTCGTTCTACACGTCCTGTGGTTCGAACTGCTGAATGTAATAATTTAAGTGTATCAAGTGTCGAGGCGCACCCTCTCAATAATGAACAAGCGGGTTCCGCTATCCAGCAACCCGCTCTGAGCCCTCGATTGACCCAGGTCATAAATGCTGATACTGGGATGGGAGAGCAACATTGTAATATTTCTTTATCGGACTCAATGATGTTGTTAAACGCTCGCTCAGGAGTTGTTAGTTTAGCACCTCTGTCCACGCAGAAGCAAGAGTGTGTTGCTGTTGAAGACAATGCAATTATAGAGTTGGGGTCATCGGACTCTTGTTTTGTGGCCAAAGATGACGAATACGACCTCTCTAAGTCCCCTGTTTTATTTAAAAAATGGAGATATTTCAGAATCAGAAAGCTCCATTTCATTTATCCCACCGACTCCGAGGAGACTAAATAGTAATAGTTCAGCTGCAAGCCCGACTTTGATAATAAAAAAAGCAGCTCCTGTAACATTAGAAGCAATGAATATGGCTCTGATGTCCCTCGCTAAATTATTTGAAATCTTAGACTCAAAGATCAACTCATTGCAAAATAATGTTGAAACCATCTTGAGGTCACAGAAGGCTTTTGGTTTATCTTTGGCCCAGAAACAAGAGTATGATGTTGATCAGATAGAATTCTTCTCTAAACAGTTAGGTGAGTTGGTGTCATCAAGTAATAATATTGGTGTCCAAGTGGACAGGAAATTGAGCTCTTATAGAGTTGAGAAAAATATGCAAACGTCTATGACTGCGGTGCCTTTTGTGGAGGGTATTATACGAGAAATAATAGCAGAGGACGTAGGGTTGGTATCTGTAGTGTCACAATCAAGCCCTTATGTGGGAACAGCTAATGTTGTTGGTGAGGACGCAAGGGGTCAAGGGACTGTGAAGCTGACTAAACTGGCTCCTATATTTGACCAGGCGGTGTTATGTGAAGAGGAACCTGAGGTCCCTTATGCTATTGCCTCCAAAACAAGGGACGAGCAGCAGTCTAAAGGGGCATATACAATATTCGCTAAAAATGCTAAAGGGCTAGACCATCAACAGAAGAAAAATCTGAAGAAATCAAAAAATCAGAAGTCTAGGACAATACCTTCGAGTGGGAAAACAAAACAATTTTTTAAATCCTTGGCTAAACCGGACAGGGGCGCTTTGATAGCTTCTGATGCAATTTTAAAAAAATATCAGAACTTATCTCAAGAGCGACAACGAGTGAAGAGTGGGGGTTCGGACCCCCTCAATGTGATCCCCCCGCATGCTCCCCTCAATGAGCTGGTGCAAATAGTGGAAGATCTAGAGAGCGAATCCATAAATGCGACAGATCGGAATTTAGCTTTAAGGGCCCCGAAGAAAAAGCAATCGAAAGATGATAGAGTATCCAACTCAATTATTAACACTCAAGATCTTAGAAAGGCAGTGGATGAGTATATGGCTCAATTTCATCCAGAGCCATCTCTGACTTACCCACTGTCCAAGGTCCTAAGTCCAGCAGTAAAAAAGCTTGAATTAGAGATTGATGGGAAGGTAATTACTGGGAGAGCCCCTGATAATCAACCAATAACATCATCTGGAAATGTTTTGCCAGTAGCAGATCGGACTTTTGATACTCAAGAAAATCTACAAAATAATATCTTAATTACAATCAAAGATTGTCTAGCTGCTCTGACCTCAGAACAATTGACTCTTAAATCATCTCTGAAGGCAATGAGCTGTAGTCAGGCTGATCTGGCAAAATTTTCTGATGAAAGATCCACTTCTAAGAAGGTTTCGTTCAAACTTCCAGTTGAAGAGACCAAATATTATCCGCCCATAGAAACATCTAGTATTCAGAGTCGCTCCGGCTCTAAGGGAAGATTAAAGAGCAAAAAGCCCCCCCAGCTATTTGCCTTGTTTCTCAGCTGTCGTGAGGGCTCCTTCCCTAAGTACATTATGAATAGACAAAGTATAATGCAAATATTCTCGGATGTGCCGAGTTTAGAGGACATCTCTTCCCGGGATGTAGTACAAGTAGAATTTCCGGATGACAACGATCTAACGGTGTCCTGTTTGTGGTTGGGATCCCGTGTCATTCATAACATTATTTGGTCTGCTAAATCTGATCTTTTTGATCTGGGTTTTAACCTAATTCCGATCACGAAAGATCCCCTGGTGTCCGAGACTGCTTTCAAATCTATCATGTCTACTAGTGATGATGGTAATTTAGCTAGGAGTTGTAGCTGCGGGAAAGCATAACTAAGAACAGGTGAATCTGCTGCGCGAACCCAGAAATTTGTAGTTATGAGCTGGAATACCTGGGGCCATAAACACCTACTAAATAATATGAGTAGCTGTTTGGAGGAATGCAATTTAGTTTTTATGCAGGAAACATGGCTAACTGCCCCACCATCATGGGACAATCATTATGTCCATTTGGCTCCAGCGATTAAGGGACAAAAAGGTAGACCTATGTCAGGGATGACAATTATCACTAAAACGTCCACGATAAATACAATTTCAGATGGTCCTAACCCAAATCCCTATTTGCAATGTTCCAGAATAATGTTTCATAAATTGGCATTTCTTGTTATAAACATATACTGGAACCCAATTGCAATTACAACATCTACCTTTTTTAATGATTTGAATGCATTGATGGAAAACACTATGACCACCACAGAGATTGCGCACGTGATACTAGCAGGGGACCTGAATCTACATCTGTTGGAACCAACTAAGAAAAGAAATACGGATAGGGTCTCCCAATGGTTGGTATTTATTGATACCTGGGACTTAATAATGCTAAATGGAGCAGTTAATTCTGACAATCCACCATCTTATACTTGGACTTGTGGGGGCCAAAATGCTACAATTGATTACATGTATGTTGACCGAAAGCTATTTGAAAAAATATCTGAGTTCAAGGTAATTCCGACTACAGTAAGTGATCATTGGATGCTGAGGGCTGAGTTTTTACTCCAGGTTATGATTGAACCTCGATATTGTCAGTATCAAATGAATGGTCTGGTTATAAATCCTCAACGGAACAGGTTATTATGGACAAACGAAGGACTAAACGCTTTTGCGGCCAGTGTAACAAATGACTATCACTGTTTGTTGAAAGGTATTGACTCATCCAATTATCATGATAAAATGCACCTCTTTGCCTCCACTCCGTCTGCAGGTTTTGGTAAGGGCAATAAGTGTCATACCCATGTATTTGACCAGGGCATCAGAGAGAGAAAAGCACAGTATCGAAAAGAGAAAAGGCAGATAGCCCTTTTACCGGTACACTATCGAGAATCTGCGTTACGCAAATTGAAGACTAATTATAGGAATTGGGTCCGGGGCAATAAGGCAGCTTTGTTCCAACATGATGGCGAAAAGTGGTTACAGGTGGTTAAAACCAAAAACACATCGCAAATTTGGAAATTGTTAAATAATGGAGTGGCTGATACTCAACTAGCAACTCAACTTAATGGTGTGTCGGAGAAGAAGTGGGTAACCTATTTCTCTGACATATATGGTCTTCCAAATAATAAAAAAATCTCACAACCAAACTTGGAATTGAGCAATCCATCTTTTCAAATCAAGTTTGATCGAGAAGATGTATTGTTTTATATAAATAAAGCGAGCTCATCTAGAGCTCCCGGGCCAGATGGCCTGTCAAATTTTGTATTAAAACAGAATTCAGAATTATGGGCATCAATTCTATACGATGTTTTTCAAACTGTGCAAATTAAACAAGCAGTTCCTCCTTCATGGTGTAAGGCCATTACGGTACCAGTCTATAAGAAGGGAGATCGAGCGAACCCTGCGAGTTATCGTCCGATTTCTCTTCTTGACGCCCCGGGTAAGATCTTTAGTAGAATTATTCTAAGAGAGCTCAACAACTGGGCGTCAGAAGAGAATCGACGAGACCCATTTCAAACTGGATTTGTGGCAGGTCTTGGCACCAGTATTAACATAACGACTCTGAATGCAATTAAAGAACTGTATGCATCAAGAAATCAACCAATTTATCTTGCTTATGTTGACTTTCGAGTAGCGTTTGACTCCGTAGATCGGAGTCTGCTATTCGAGAAATTGTTAAAATTTGGGTGTCCTTCTTCACTTGTACACTTAATATTTTTACTCCATTCCAATACTTCAATGAAAGTTAAATTAAACTTAAAAGGACTACTATCTGAAGAGATTCTAACCCAGCGAGGCCTGAAACAAGGATGCATCCTTGCTGCCACACTGTTCAATTTGTTTATTCTAGATTTAGGCAATGAATTCAATATTGTAGGGAATGATGCTCCGAAACTAGGGAACCAGATCATCGCATGGCTTTTGTATGCAGACGATTTAGTCCTCGTCTCGAAAACACCGAGTGGCTTACAAAACATGCTTGATAAATTAGATCAATATGCCACCAAGAATAATCTTACTTTGAACTTGGAAAAAACTCAAGTGATGGAATTGGGGAGACAGAAGTTAAGATTAAGGAAACAGTACTGTTGGTTTCTGAATAAACAAAAGTTGACCGTGGTGAATGAATACAAATACCTGGGCGTTGTATTCAGTAACTCTCCCACAAATAAGCCCCAAAGAGACAAACTAAATGGTAAATTGACCACATTAATATCACAAGTCAGAATATTGCAATACAAGTATGGTAAGTTTTCATGTAAACATATTCTTACCTTTTATCAGCAAAAGGTACTTCCCATTATTACCTATGGATGTGAGGCTTGGCTACCTATGGAGGCATGCTATTGGAACAAATTCGAGGCAAAATTTTGGAAGAAAGTCTTGAATCTCCCAAACTCTAGTCCAACAGCACTGCTCCGCTTTGAGTTGGGAATTCTATCAGTAAATATACATGCTTCATGGAAGAGATGCTGTTTATTCAGAAAATGTGTGTTGGGCCTGGCGAGTAATGGCATACTTAAGATTCTGGCAGACTATCTTCTACGCTCAGTACACTTATTTCCATCAAGCTGGAGAGCGGCAGTTATGTCCGATTTGACGGAAGCCAATATCTCATTAGACACTCTACTAATTAATCCCTCTAAAACCAAAATTAAATTATATCAACTCGATTGGCATATAACCCAACAAGATTGTCTAAAATTAAAAGATTTTGATAGAGCTTTGTTTGGGCATAAAAAATTCCGCCAAACCGCGGATTATTTACTAAAATGCCCCTCTCACAAACTCAGAAGCCAAATACTGAGGTTTCGCCTGAATCTATGGCCGACCAAACAAATTTTGGTAAGAAGGGGCATCATTAAGTCTGATGACTCATTCTGTCGATTTTGTAATGATAAACTAACCAAAGAAAGTCTGAAACATCTTTTATTAGAATGCACGGCTTTAAAAATGCAGAGAAAAGACATCATTGATAAATTAACAAGACATCACTATATAAGACGCTCAAATGATGAATTATGGAATGAGCTATTTGCGACTCCAAAGATCACAGTAAGAATAGCTACTATTCAATTCCTAAATAAGCTTTTATGCCCAATCTGTCCAAGTGAGTAATTGATTGCTTTCTTTATTCCGATTATATGATCAATCATGCTAATCACATGTGATATTGTATGATGTTTTATTTGTTGAATTGATATACCTTGCCTTTTATTGTATTGAATTGGCATACCTTGCCTTTTATTGTATGTGTTTTGTATAAAAGTAATTTTGTTTGAAAGGTTAATTTAATTAGCCATCCCAAACTAAATAAAAAAAAAAATATTCCTGTAAACTTTCAAGCAGTGATAGAATTGCAAGCATCTCCTGGTGATTCTTACCACGTGATTAGCATTGTCCTGCGGCGCCCCCTGCCTTTTCGGTTAGTGTGTTGGTCCGGGCTATTGTGTTCTGTACCTTGATGGTGATGTCCGGTGTTCCGGTAAGATAGTGTTAGGACCACAGAGATCTGTTTTTCCTAATCTCCCTCCTGGTGGGCGTTGCTGTGATTCAGAGAATTTCACTCAAGATCATTGGAAGATCCATCAGAGAGTACTAGAGTGATATCCATCCATTATAACTCGTGGGGAGTCGATCCCAGATCACTTTTCCTTCCACTCTCACTGGGAAGAAATGCCTAGGCAGGTATAGGATGATGTGCTGGTCCTCTTCCATGTTGCTCCTCTCCTACCTATTTCACTGAAGAGGAGTGGGATATTTGGAAGGTTTACCTAATGGAACTATACCGGATTGCAATTAAATAAGTGCCTCAAGCTCTGCTCTCTTTCTCCACTTTGTCACTGCTGTCCTGTCATTAAAGGCATGGTCTAGTAAAACATTTTATTGTCCCTACGGGTCGGCCATGTTTTTTTTAAGCCTAAGTGGCTCGATTTTAGAAAACTTTCCCATGGACCTTACCCGAGTTTTCGTCCATTAAACGCACGCGAAAACAAGCACCAGGGAGCCGCCATTTTCTGATAATCCTATCTCTTCCCCGATCGCCCTGGCTGACCTGCTTTTGCGGCACTAAATCAATTCCCCCGCCCCTGAGCCTGACATTATCAAAACATTCATATTCCCCGCCTCTCCGCGTGACTTTACTGTGTTGCGTAGGCAAACTCGCCCAGTCGTCTTCTGCGCGACTCCACACAGAACCCAGAAACCAACACAGATCAACTCACAACACAGCGCGCCACAATACGGAATATGAAACTGTACTTTAAAATGAAACGGCAACACGGCACATTTGGTAAAGTACATTTATTTGACATTAAATGTTTAGAGAATATTCAGCAATTGCCATATGAACTCCGGAAGCCATTTATTTTCTTTTATCTGTATCCGCAATAACTGTTTCGTTTCATCTTGAGTCACGCGCTGTTCCTTTATGGTACACAGGGTGTTCATTTTCGTAAAAAGAATCACTTTGGAAGCACGGTGAACCGAAAGGCTGTTCCATCAACTAGGCACTAGTCCAGCCTAAAGGTTGTTATGTTGCTTCTAGCCACTAGTACAGCGTAAGGGCATGTGGGCCCTTTGAGATCGTCCCATAATACGGTGATCGTGCTCCAGTTGTTGACACGAAGCTGCAGGTGTCTGCTGAAGAATCCATCCGCCGGTGTCTCAAACAGATGACAGTGGCAGAATGGGATCAAATACCTGTGATGAAAACAAAAAAATGATAATTAGTCTCGCTAGCCGAACTTCATTAATATTACTCATTTTATTTATTACGGCCGATCAGAAACTATTTGCTTGCAAGGATAGTTCAATGGAGTATGTTTGTCTCTAAAATCAATGCGAAAAGTAACGAGATAAATCGAGTCCAACACACAATGATAAATGACAGTTAGTCTACATGCGTGAGGAATGATATGATATGGCATTTGTAACGCACCTATACTCAAGTGTTTCTAGGTGTGACGAGGCAGGTGGGGAACAAGGGCAGACAGACAACGATCCTACTAGGCCAGGTGTCTTTCTGATCGCGCATGGGGAAGGGCTGTACATGGTTAGTTGAATACAAATTAAATAGGGCCAGCTGGTGGCAAGTGCAAGGTAAATACTGGGAGAAGGGGCTGAAGGATACAGAGACAGTCCCGTAGTGCAGGTAGGCAGTGCAGGGAAAAGTGGCTGGGCCAAGGACCGAGATCGGTGAGACCAGTGGACCTGCATGCCCATGTGCCCACTACGAACAGTTTTACTTGCTTTTCCTAGCTCTTCATTCATTCATTTATTCATGCATCCATTCATTAAATCTTCATTCCGGTATAAAAGCGTGTAAAGATTTACTTACATTATATTTGAAATTTCCATTGTGTCTCTTCGTAATGCAGTCTGTAAAACGGACCGTGCTCTTGACAACGATTTTTCGTATACTGACCTAAAATGAAACTCGGTTTAGTTTCTGAATTTTCTGCCTTATCGTCTCTTACGTTATTGCGCACTCCCTTCAAATGTAGTTCTTTCGGCATGGTCCCCGTCTCAAGGTCAAAAAACAATAGACCCTTATACTTCCAGTGCAACTTGTGGGCCTCATCTGGGCGCTGTCCTTCGCATTCTTTATTTGCAAAATCACGTAGTATAGGCATCTGTGAGAACTTGAAGTTTAGAATCCGTCTATGTAGTGCGCCTCAATGTGCAAATGCGAACTGGCTTCTCTCCCAAATGCCACAGCCCGCTTGGCTGGCGCGTTCTAAGTGCCCCAATTTTGTCCCCGTTGTCTGCGAGCTTTGCAGCCCAGATTGAGACATTTAATTTTTGGCGGAAGGTCAGGGAAAGTATAAAGTACCACAGGAGTTCAGTTAAAAGTGAGATTTATTGTTTGTTTGTTTTATTATTTGCAATACGCAAGCCTCCCCTCCATTAACAGTGCGCAGCATTTACATTTACATGAGATGAGACATGAGAAAAATATATACATACACATATGTGAGGTGAAAAGAGAGAGTTCAAAGATGACACCCAGCTTGTTCGCCACCCATGATGGTGAAGGTAGGCGTTAGGTTTACAGGTACACTGTACAATAACATTTATTTACAAAAAGACAATCGTATTGCAATTATTGAAACCGGGATTTGTACTTCACAATCAGCTGTGCTTCGGGTGGGCATGGCACAGTCGCAATGTTCGGTGGCAATGGATCACTGCTCTGCACAGAAACGTCCAAAATTCCATATCTGTGCTTCTCTAGCACAGCAACAATAAGGCCTTTCACAAAGTTGAACTGCATTTCATCATAGACTGGTTTGATCACCCATTGCTTACTTCGTTTTGAAAACACCTTAGTGTAGCGAGGCATCCTTACTTTACCCCTAGTCCTAGATTGTTCACGTCCGACATTGCTGTTAGGGGCCAAGACCGCTAGTAGAGTGCGATTTTTTCATGCCCCGAAAGCTAAAATGCAAGCGCTTTGGCCTGTACTTTAGGCACATATTGTGGAACACCTCCAAATCTCCTGTGTGACAGAATTCTGTCAGTCCTCTCAAATCTCTTGATCGAGTTTTGTCAAACAATCTTCTCAATGGCTTTGTGTGTCGGTGAAGATGGAATCAACCACTTCTTCTTCCGTGCCTCCTCTGGGGACAGAGGGCCATGTTCACATTGGTGGAAATGTTCATTTGCTGTCCAGCAGTGAACTTTGGTACAGTGGTGCATCAGTGACCGCCATTTTTCAAGTAGTATTTCCACTGACCCCCTCAAGTTTTTGAGCTCCACCAAAGATGGTTGGTGATAGAATGTGACCACTGCAAAATACTTTCAAAACCTTTTTTTTTCCCTGCAGCCGAGATTTTCTTAGTGATTGATTTAGCAAGATGCCATACGTCAAATTGATGTTTAATATGTGGGAACTGCTCTCTCATTGTCTTGGCAATTGAAACGTGTCTATCCGTGGCTATGAGGTCGATGTGCATTCCCCTCAATTGTAGATATTCCACTGATTTTATAAAACCTAGTTTCTCCATGGCCACTGAGGATGTACGTTGTGTTACCTGCACGACCACCGAACTCACAATTTTCTTACTATCCATGTCCTGAAAGTGGTAGGTGCAGTACTTGGCAGACAATCCAGGGCTGTCGCACTGTCCATCGCCGACTAGCCTGAATCGTTTGCCTTCGAATGTACTTGCTGGAGACAATTGTTCAATTTTCCAAGCATCACTTATGGCCGGAAACAGATAATCACGTTGGTATATGTAGTACAGCGCTTTAGAAATGAAATGGAGTCCCACAAACTGAAAGAAAGCCTCTAACTTTCTAAAACTGGAGCCACTAAAAAGTGATGCAGCTGCACACAGTAGATTGCCTGCTGGCAGTTTCCCCAGCATCGGTTGTGCAGACCATGAGAACCTAGCATTTATTTTGACGTTACTGCCTTTTATTTGACGAGTCACATTAATCAATGGCTTCCCACATACTTTCCCTCTAATGGAATGCACACATTTCAGCATACTTATAATTTCCATCAAACAACTGTCGAATACAATGTATTTGCAATGTATTTGCTCTCGTTCATTAGACTGTCATCCTGCGTCAGCGTTGTTTCGGCCTTAGATGTTGTGGAGATTTCAACACATTGCAAAGTAATATCGCTGATATCAAGTTCTGATGCGTCTATGGATGCTGCGGCTGGTTCATTCTCTGTCATTTCAACATCTGTTACTTCAACATTGATGGGAGAACACAACAATGTCGACAGGTTTTTTGGTGGCAAATTTTTGGCGGGTGTAGATTGTGTAAATTGATCTGCAACCACTTCAGAGCTATCTTCAATACATTCAATAACATCTTCTTGTGGTGGTGCGGTCGCACTGTAGCTATGGTCCAATGCAACTTTGCTGTAGTCACCAAACACAGTTAATTCATGTTCTGGCCATTGGACATGAGCATCTCGAGCCTGAACACGCCTCGCCTCAATTAATAGTTCCTCCATAGTGTACACGGTCTGGCAAGCAACATCTCTCATTCGCCTCACTGTCTGTGTGTGTATAGTTCTGACACCCACGGGTAACTGGAGGAGAGATTGGAAAAGGGATGTTCAGTTTAAACACAAGATGGAGTGTAGTAGAATTGACTGAAAAAAACATAAAATAGTCCCCAGCACAAACGTTTTTTTAAAGTTATGAACTGTTTGTAACAAAACTTTTTTGTTTTTTTTTTTTTGCAACTTTTTTGACTCGACCTTCAACATCTGCATGCTGTAGCTCCGATTCGTTTCCGCATGTCCTCCCTTCCTCTTGCGCTGCAACGACTATATTTTCTGTATCCGCATATACAGCACGGAATGAGGCTCCATCGTCTCCCTGAAACATAGTACTTTCATTACTATATTGTTAGCATAAAACACACGTGAGGACGAACACACAGCTACATCTCAATAGCCAAACACGATTTAAACATTGTGTGCAACAATCAAACGACAAGTATTCGACCAGTGATGATCTATTTCGATGGAACTGTCAGTATCCATACCTCTGCATGGACTGCCATGAATGGTTGTATTGGAGAGGAGGCATCCGCATCTCCCTGAAACACAGTACCTGCATTAGTATGCTTTTCAATATTGGAAACACAACACACACTTGGGGTCGACGGCACAGGTACATATAAAGAGATAACCACAAATGATGCATTGTCCAAAAGAATCAAGGAAAATCTAAATATGATCACATTTCATCGACTTTTTTCAACAATTCCTTTACATCTGCATCATCTAAATGAGATGTTGTGATTGTGGTGGAAGCTCCGTCGTCTCCCTGAAACACAGTACTTGGATTAGTATGGTTTTCAATATTGGAAACATAACACAAACCTGGGGTCGAACGCACAGGTACATATAAAGAGATGACCGCAAATGATGCATTGTCCAAAAGAATCAAGGAAAATCTAAATATGATCACATTTCATCGACTTTTCAACAATTCCTTTACATCTGCATCATCTAAATGAGATGTTGTGATTGTGGTGGAAGCTTCGTCGTCTCCCTGAAACACAGCACTTGCGCTAATAGGGAAGAAAGTATAGCAAATGGAATCGCGTTATATGATCACGCATGATGGAGCTGTCATTATCCATACCTCGTGCTGCTGAAGAATATCTATGGATGTTGCAAATGTAGTGCGCACTTCCGAAAGCTGTTGCGCCGATTCGTATACTTGAATGTCAGGCTCTGCATCAAGTGCAGGGGTTGACGCTCCATCAACTGCCTGAAACATAGTACTTGCATTAGTGAGGATTACAATTGTGAAAACATAACACACACCTGGGGTCGACAGCACAGGTACATATCAACGGCTAACCACGAATGAAACATTGTGTAGAACAATCAAACGACAAGAATTCCAGCTCTGATGATGACGCTCGATGGAGCTGTCAGTATCCATACCTCCTGCTGTTGAAGAACATCTAGAAATGTTGTAGATGTGGCGGACGCTTCAGTATCTCCCTGAAAGACAGTACTTGCATTAGTATGGATAACACTAATTAGAACTGAAAACAAACACCAGTGGACGATAACTAAGGTGTATATCAATTGGAAAGCAGTAACCAAACATTCGGTAAAGTAATTACACGATAGAATAAAACTGTTACTTGACATGCATAAAACAAGTATGTAGCGGATTAGCCTAGTAAGATTACCTGATATGCGCTAGAAGTGGTTGATAACTGCGACCACGTCAAGGATGTAGAATGTTCTTGCTTCAGATTGAAGGGATAGTCAAGAAGTTGTAAAGGTCAATTAATGATTGATAATAAAATGCCAATATTAAAAATAGCCATGTAAGCCGACAGAATACTTGAAAAATGCTCAATACAGCACAGTTCCCTGTCCCCATATATATATATACATTGCGTTTGTGGGTTATGAAATCGAAAAAGAATATATTGATAAATGTCATTATTCAAAAAACTATACACTCATATCAATATCGAAATTATTACAAGGGATAGAACACCTACAATATCAATTAATCCATTCGGCTACCTACACACTACCGCAAGGCCTAAAGCTTAATCCGGACACTTGACTCACCGGTGGCGGAATGTGGACGAATAGAGTGGGAATAGCGTTTTCGCGCAATATACGTGTCGTTCGCCGTTTATTCTTCGTTACCCAAGAAGTTGTGTACATGTCCAAGGGAAACTGCTGGCTGCAAATGCGCTATCAATCACCCCTCTTGTCCTGTAAGACTTGTTGGACTCTACTTTCCAGCTCATCCAGTGGATATCCGCAATGTCTGACCCATTCTCTTATTCGATCAACAGTTTTCAGGAATACATGCATTGTAGTGCCTTCAGATTTAGCATGGGTCTTCGAAGGGCAACCGCTAATCGAACAGGCAGGCATTGTTGATAAATCTGAAAAGTAAATATCGACATTATTATACAATCTTCAAGAATAAAGATTTGATACAAAAGTAAATGAATCATACAATGATCAATGCAAGGTTTGTTTTGGTCGCAGGAACTATACCAGTTCATTATGTGTTGCTTAGTATTTGCATAAGTTGCAGAAATGTATAAATGATGTGACTAAAAACTGAACATGTGACTCATCCCTTGGATGTTCTGTATTGCACGAGAAGGAAACATGCTTACATTATAGACTGGACCCCCGAAGGGTGCAATTCGATGACAATAGACACAGATGAAAATAAATAGATCTATTGATAGCATAGCAATGGAAACTCAAGTCAATAGCAATGAGACCAATGAACCTAGCACTATTGTATACTCAACTCGTAAATAGATAGAAATTTAAAAATCTGCAAAATATGACTAGGATACATGGCCTTACCTTAACCAACAAACAGTTGGATTCAGCAAGCAGAGCAGTATGTTGCAGGAGAATAGGTGGGTGGCCACGGGTAGCACACTGATGGGTTTGCTCTAAGCGGTCACAGAAGTTCACGGATAGCACGATGACGGGCAGATTAGCGTAGATCTCAGTGGTTGCCAGGTAACAGGTTCAGGAGTTGACTTGCAAAGCACAAAGATGTTCTCATGAGACATATCAAGTGGTTTATAAAGTATTAGAAACAGGGGTGTGTTTGTGAATGAATGACGTATGTATGTCGTGGTCTTAGGGGGGCAGCCTGCTTCAAGGGGAGGCCTGGCTGGAGACACGGGGTCTGAGGAGGCCATGTGACCGATGGCCCCTTGGCGTGGGACACCCTTTGAAGTGTACATGTAGTTTGGCACCTTGGCCTTTCGCGCCCCTGACTGCCTCCCATGCCAGCGCGCATCCACCGGCGCGAACCGCCTTTATATCAATATACAGTATATCGCCTTTATATCAATGATAGTATATCGTTGCTTATCAATAACAAATCCCACATAGCGGAGATTCTTGTGAGCACAGACCCACACTTCAACCGGTGTATTATAGTGGTCAAGACCCTAAGGCCTGTATAATCCAATGGTAATTGTTAGTATAGATATATGTGTGACTTTTACAGAGACATAACCTACTGAAAGACTTTGAACAAGTGTTATTTAGTGCATGCATTATCGAGAATATGTTATGTTAGCTTAGATAGATAGTGACCACCCTGCTTCACAGCGACCAGACCTTCACCGATTCGGAGCACAGATGTCTGACGTCCATCCTTGAATGTGACACACTTGATTCATTAAAAAAATTGAGACGACCGTTGTTAAAATATACGTGGTGTTTTATTTTGTATCTTATTTTCATGACACAAAAATACAAGACTTTAAAGATTATACAGGGCAGGTTGCAGCACAGCGAGAGAAAATCCCCTGTACTGACCGCTGTCACTCGGGAACGTTTCTCTAATGGCACGAACGGCACAGGCGGGTATCACTCTTCGAACGCGGTGTCCAAGCCTCCCGTGAAGTAACCATGTAAAGGAACGATGGGCCACCAGCCTGTACCACCTGTGAAAAGGAATGAAACAAACTGTTTTTAAATGACCAAGATAAGTTTAATAAACGTTTGTTGTCCATGACATTTCTTGTAACTAATGGCATTTTACACGGACAAATGCTATCTAGACAATGCACACTACTGAACGACTTACATGCGTTACAATGATATGTAGATGTAATTTTGGATATAGTAGAAGAACATGAAATAGGAGTGGCATGACAAGCAGAGTATACTTACTCGTTACTCGGATTACGAGGACGAACAGTTGCTCGAAGTTCGTGCATAAGCACCATCATTATTCTCAACACGGCCCGTGTGAGGCAGGCTGCCCTGAAGTCTGGCAGCTCGGTGATGCATTGCGATCGTGGCTCGCCTTCCGAAATGTAGGCCAGGCATCCCGAGTTTTCTCGGCAGCAGCAGTTCTCGTCCTCAGTTGGCATTAGCTCGCACCGATTGCATGTGCACCAGGTGGATACGCCGTCCATTCGACTAGGCCCAGGCTCTTCATCTGTTGATTCGTCCTGCCAACTGCCGTCCGAATCCCCATCGTTTTCGCGTGCTTCCCTTTCCAGTAGTTCCTCCTCGGTATACTCGGGCTCGTACATGTAGGGCATTATTGTAGCCATTGTGTCTTAAACAAACTAAAATAATTTATAGCGCTGGTACTGGTATCTGTTCACACTGGCTACAAGCGGCAAAGGTAGCTGACCAGAGCACTGAAACGCGTCACAGAATACTCAAAGTAACACAGAGAGAAATGGAATCGAAAATCTGCTGCTGTGTGTTGTGAAATGGTCTGTTTATACTTATTGAGGAAAGGCGTCCTGCCATTTCCATGGCGACACGTCATTAGCTGAAGCGCAGCGAATGTTGACACGAGACGTGCTTTGGCGTTGGGAAATGGGTGGTACGAGTCTGCTGATGACAGGCTCAGGGGCGGGGGAATTGATTTAGTGCTGCAAAAGCAGGTCAGCCAGGGCGATCAGGGAAAAGATAGGATTATCAGAAAATGGTGGCTCCCTTGTGCTTGTTTTCGCATGCGTTTAATGGACGAAAACTCGGGTAAGGTCCATTGGAAAGTTTTCTAAAATCGAGCCACTTAGGCTTAAAAAAACATGGCCGACCCGTAGGGACAATAACATTTTTTACTAGACCATGCCTTTAAGAACCAAAGAAAAGCAAGACCTGAGTCACAAGGGGAAGTCAGAGAGAATTCATTATGAAGACCCACCTACAATTTACATTAATCATCTTGGAGAGGAAATTGGAGGAAGTAACCTGGACCCTGACCCAGGCAACCAGATTACCGAGCCTGACAATCCATTAGTTCTAAAGGGAAAGAAAACCCTACAGCTGATCCATCCTCTGGCCACGGAAAGAAGAGTGAGCAAGAAAGACTGTCTCCGCTGGTTTATAGTCATAATGTCGACAACAAAAATGTGGACAGTCAAAATGTCGAAAAAATGTCGAAAAAAAAAATTTTGACTTTTTTTTTCAATGCATTTTTTTTTTTTAAATGGGGGGTTCCCCCCCAACCCCCCTTTTTTATTATTTTTTTTTAATTTTTCCCTTTTTTTAACTCCCGAACCCCTAAAATAAATATATAATTAAAAAAAAACGAAAGTCGACATTTTTTTTTTCGACATTTTTTTTGTCGACATTTTTGTCTGTCGACATTTTTTTTCGATATTATGACTGTCCACCGTCTCCGCTCAGGCGAAGATGCAGACTCGTCTTCAAGTTCCGATGCTTATGAACAGGAAGTGGCAGGAGGCAGCACAGACCCAGAGCCTGGACATGCAGTTAACACAGCCCTATGAATCGGAGACCTGGATTCCTGCATCCGGTGGCAAAAGTGAGATTCATCCCCAGATCTTCCCTCCTCTTCCCACAATGCAATGCGCTATAGATAATTTGTTGACACCTACCACTAGAAAATTGAGCCATTTCCAAAACGGCGATCCTTCAAACAAACTCTAGAATATGTACCTACTGTGGTCAGAGCTCCATCGTAGAATCCCAACTCCTGGTGCATATTAGGATCCACAAGAAGGAGCAAGCATTTACTTGAAGCCTTTGTGGGGAGTGCTTCAATAACAGTTCCTATCTATTCATGCACAAGAGATCTCACACAGTTAAGAGTCCCTACAAATATATGTAGTATTTTAAAAGCTTCACTCTGAAGTAAAATTTGACCCAGCATCACGAGATCAATACTGGGCTCATGAGCGCACTGGATGGAATAAGTATTTTAATTCTCTCTTACACCTGAAGCACCATCATAGATCCTACACTGGAGAGTGGCCATACCAGTGAGCAGAGTGTCGGAAAAGCTTGAATCGTTGTTCAACACTGTACCGGCAACAGAAGATCCATACTAGCGAGCGAAGATACCAGTGCACAGAATGAACAAAAACCTTAATTATTTGTTCCAATTTGTTCAGCCATCGGAAAATTCATTCCGGGTGCGACCATACCAGTACATGGCATGGAACAAATTATTTTCTAAGAGGGCGCACATGGACAACCATTTGAGAATCCATACAAAGTAAAGTCTTAGGAATGCACAGTGTGCAATACAAGATTCAGTCACTCCTGTAACCTGCAAAGTCATCAGAGTATTCATACTAGGGAGACACCCAATGAATGCACACAGTGCAAGCAAAGCTTATGTAATCCCCCTCATCCTTGAGGAAGCATCGGATAGTTCATGCGAGGGAGAAACACTATGAATCTATGAATGCACAGAGTTCTATATAGGTTTCAGTGACCCCCCTCAACCCTGAGCATGTATTTGATGGTCTGTACTGGGGGGAAAAGCCTGATGAATACATCAAACGTGGTAAATAATGTAATAAGTGATCCAATCTGAGAGAACATCAGAAGTCCTACATGGAGGAAAGACTGTAAGGTCACTTATGTACAACCACCAGACGATCGATTCTAAGAACAGGTACATGGAGTATGGCTAGTACATTAAACCTTTGAGTGCACAGACCCCTGAAATACCCACCATGCCGATGGTACAATAAATGGTTCACCGGACTTGGGAAGGGGGCACATAACCTTCTTCCCTTCCTCCATCCATGCTGGGATATACATGCAGGCGCCCACGTTCTGTAACAGATACATGGCCTTCTGGCACTAAAGAACTTTTCTGGCTTTAACTCAGGATGCAATCGATCACATCGAAGGTGTTTGGTGCAAGGTGTTTTCTACAGTGGAGGCCATTTATACATCAATAGCGAACCTGCTGAGCCGGTATTCCCGTGTATCTGGTTAACAGCAAAGGGGGGAATTACGTTTTACAATCTGCAAGGTTGGTCCAAAGCATTGGGCGCAGGAAGGAAAATAGTAACTGAGCTTTACCCATCAATGCACAGAACAATATCCCAGCATGTCCTCGCGCAGGTCCCCTTCCACCTTTGTATGTTATTAGGAAACTAATGTTGAGAACTAACCTGGGAAAACGCATAGAAAGTAAAATCAATAAAGGCAGGCATCAGAATAAGTTTAACCATTTAAAATCATGAATTTACAGAAAAGATAATCTGAGATCGCAAAAGTGGAAAATGCAAAGAAATTGCACAGTAACAGCATATGCTGATTAGCAGTTATCACATGAATGCTAACGAAAAGAAGACTTGGAACGTAACGATAACACATGATGGAGGGCAGAGGAAAGGATTGTTTTCTTTCTATGTTAATAGAAAAATCAGATGCATGTAGAATCAGCCTTATAGCTCTAAAGACTGCCTCACACCACATGTCTGTATGCCGCGATTTTGTGGCAGGCGGGGCGTACACAGCAAGACGCTACGTAGAGGAAATGTAATCTCCACCTCAGCCAGGAGCCCAACAAAGATCCCAAAACGTACTGTTAAAAACGCGTTGGCAAATGGGCACATTAATTAGAAAATGTGGTTCCCAGAGAGTGTTCAGTGCAGCACACAAAGAAAGGGAAGATTATGAAACATTAAAAGATGCAATGGGAAATGTGTTTTACAATTTTTACTCAAAGTAGATATTAGTTTTTGATGATAGCAATTCCTAAAAACATCCTTCATTAAAGAAAAGAAACATGTTTTAGATATAGGGCAAACCTCCAATCTTGAGTCGCTACTGATGATACTTGCCTACTGTTTCTATCGCTGAAAATAGTGTCTAATTTAATTTTGGTCGATGTCTAAGACGCACCCCCATGCTCCACGCATTACATTGTGTAACTGTACCTGCCTCAATATTGTTTTCACCATGTCATTATTCTAAACGAGAAGCAGAAACACTGCCCGCAATAAAGTTTACGAGCAAAGGGAATGTTGGGAAGGGGACACAATCTTCCCACACACCCCAAGCGCTGCAGAATAACGCAAAGACTTCTACGCAATTAGATTATTGCATACTTCGTAGATGTAGTGCCCATGTGGGAATAGCAGCCATTTTACGCATTTGCAGCCACATTGGAACACAAAGCTTAAACGCAGCGCAAAAGTCGGAACTCTAGGCCTAGGCTGCGAACATGAGCAAAGGAACAGGTTATATCCAGGCACTGATTAGAAATGCTAGAGCTACAGAGATTCATAAACCCTTAATTGTCTAAAAAGTTTCCAGCCTTTGCACCCTGGGAAGAATGTGCCCTGCAAGGCCATGGAAGGAGGGCTGCGTATCTTTGTACAATACAATCCCACGAGAAGGAAGGCATGGGTCTCTGATTTCCCCCACCCCCCCACACCAGTCCCAATCCTAGGTTATAATACCCAAATGCCTTTGCTGTAGGACCTCTGAATTCCAAGGTACCAGCCAGCCCCAGACCACTGCATGAACCTGTGAGACCCCCGATCGATCAAAATGATCAGAAGGCAGGACTTTTCTACCTTCACTTCGGGGTCATGTGATTTGTGCTGTGAGGTGAAGGGAGGGATGAAATTATAGCCCAGAACGAGGGTGAAAGACCTTGGAGAGGTGCTGGCCTGCCTGGGACCGAGTGAAGTGTGTGACCTAGGATGACCTCAGCTTTCCCCAGGGGCCCTTGTCTGCTCATACCAGGTGCACTGCTACATAGATAGAGATGTGTTGTTTAATTTGCAAATAATTGCCAATTACCCGGCTTGGGACCGATGACGAATGCAAAATCACCAACGCGGGAAAAGACGGACGGGGCTGGGACCAATGGACTGACATCCCCTATGGAGCAGACTGTGCATTTGTAGGGTCTCACTAACCAGCCGCGCAGGGTCTTACTGTATGCAATGACGCCACTAATGGCGCTTTGTGCCTTCATAATGCGCTGTTCATGCAGATTTTGGCAGAACGTTCCGCGGCAGCAGAGTGCTTTGTTGGCGCTTTCCATTTTTGGGTGGAAATACACCTTGTTATCCTTGTAAGAGGTGTATTGGGCCTCTTTCCCTAGTGGGTTGTATTTTTTCTGGTGTGAGCGTCTAGGGGATTTCCTACATTTGGTGACCCCTGCGACGAGGCTTTCAGGCCGCTTCTCTGAAGGGGTCATGCCCACTTACAGTGACCAGTCCTAAGCACGCAAACCGCAGAGGTGTGTAGGAGCCGGTTTCACAGAATTCCTGTCTATTTGGAGCGGGGCGCGGCTTCTGTGAGAGTTTCAGGCCGTTGGTGGGACCCCGTGACGGTGGAACTTGGGTGAACACGCAGACATGAGTACACCCCTTGCGAGGGATAACTAGGGGTATGGTGTGTGAGGAAGTGTGGTATGCATGAGTAAAGCAGCAGTCTGGTAAGTCCACGTGGCGAGATTTACATATTTTTCTTTTATAAGAAGAGGATTTTACAGAGGAAAAACAGGAGTGTAGGGAGCCTTTCTGAGTGAGGGAAGATGACGCCATTTGCTTTGTGATAAGGAGGCAAACAAGTAGGAGCTCAATATAGTTGGAGGCCTTGGTGGAAGTAGTAGTTTTTGTTTTAGCTTGTTGTTTTAGTGTATTTCAATTTTTGGTGGGCCATCGTTGACAATTATTTTTGGGAGTGGGTAGTGTGATTTTGTGTCTGTGGCTGGCTGGCTGAGGAAGGGAGTGGGACTGTCTGGTCACATTCTTGGAGCCAGAGAGACTAGGTGTGGGGCACGAGTGGAACCAATAACTGTCCCTGATTGGACAACTACAGGCTGTTTGAATGGTACAGCTCCTTACCATTCATGGGTTTGGACTTGCTTCCAGTCTGGATTTTGGATGAGAGACTCCTGCAGCAATTTCCTCAGATCAGCATTGGAGCCAAGATGGTTACCAGACATTTGGTCGAAAAAAATTGGTCGACCAGACAAATGGTGGAACCAATTTGGTTGAAAACCAAATGGTCGAATTTTTTCATTTTTTTATTTTCACCCTTTTTTTTTGGGGGGGGGGGGATCCCCCCAACCCCCTTTTTTATTTTTTTTTCTAAAAACCCATTTTTGTAAAAAACGAAAACCCGAAAAATAAATATATAATTAAAAAAAAGAAATTCGACCATTTGGTTTTCGACCAAATTGCGTCGACCAAATGTCATTCGAACAGTTTTAGGTCGACCAAATGTCTGGACACCAGCCAAGAATCCCTTGTAGAAGAACATCCAAATGAAGATCCGAAGAAGACTCCTGAAGAGGCTCAGCATCCCTTCCTATGTCTGGCCCAGTGAGGCAGCCCTATTGGGCTACCTGATCTGTGTAGTCGCTTTGTGGTGCTTCAACCCCTCGACTGGTCGGACCAACCAGTCTCAAATTGTTCTTGAGGATGCAGCCATCCTGAGTCTTCAGAAGTGTCCCTGGACTACCCCGTAGACTGACCTGCTCTCCAGTGGGTTACCTCGCTAGAGACGTTGCAGTTCTACGTTTGCAGTCGGATCTTTGGTGGTAGACCGCTTTTGTTTGTGGCCTTTCTGACAAATTTCAGTCTCCCAGCTTCAAGGGATCCTGTCCTGGAAGGACTTATACAACCGCCACTGGAAGGACACATGCCGTCCCCCATCCTGTGATGTGTCCCGAAGAAGGCTGGCTACATTGTTGCATTCTGCATTTCTCCATCGCCAACAGTTGCTCTTTGCTCCTGGACCGCACCGGAAGCATTGCACCCGCAGCTCCTGGGCATCTGACCAGAATCAACAGTGGAAAATCCATCATCCAGCGACAAACTCCTCAATACTCCCCCATGGACTCATCTAGTCATCTGGAAAAATCTTAATCGGGGGGGGGGGTACGTTGACGAAAAGCATTCTTCTCCCCCTGTCCTCCATAGGATAACTTAGAGGACAAGTATCTTTGTATCCTTCCATTCCACTGCTTTTTGGTCATCGCACCTAGGCAGCTAAACCTGGAAGATTAGAAAAGTTTTACGTACCCAGGAACTTTGTTGCATCTCTTATTTTGAACAATGACCAACACAAATCACTTACCTGCATCAGATACTTTCTGACAAGAAGCTTTCTGACTTTTAGGTATCCACCATGCTACATGCTTCAATGTTTTCTTTACCCCAGTAAGGGGCTGTCATTTTCGTAACGTTGTGTGTTATGAGTGACGGAGTGGATGTCTAGCCACCCGTTGACTGAACATCAGGGCAGTTTTCCAAAGAGGCCATGTGCATCACTGCTGTTTTCTTTACTCCAGCAGGGGGTTCTTTGCACCACCATTAAAATAGTTAGGCATTGTAACGTTTTGTGCTATGACTGACTGGCTGAGGCGAGGCACTCTCTAATGCTAGTCCCTTTTTTTTTTCTTTCTCCCACCCCCTTACGATACAACTATCACCAATCGTGCATCTGTACATTCCTCCTAGCACAGTGTACAATGATGCATATGTTCAGATGTAACTGTTTATGTCACATGCTGGTGATGAATTGTTGGCCTACACAAATAACACTGTTGGCCCATTGGGTTGGTGGGGTTTTATAATTTGTATTGCTTTGATAATGACCACAGCCCTTTTGGGCATCATTGATGTATCGATGTTGGTTTTGGGTCCTTCTGCCCCTTTGATCGTTTCCCGTATTTTATTTACAGCCACTTAATTTGCCCTGATGATGGACTGTGTAGTCCGAAATGCATTGGCATTTTGGCAATGGGCGCTAACACATTGTGTTTTATCCAAATACAGTGTGGTCTTATTTTGGAACATCAATTGTCATTTTTTCTAAGAACCCAACACAAACCAAGAGTAAACAAATACTAAAAGCAGTGTTTACTATCTGGCAAGCTAAACTAAGGGAGTGCAGCCCTCGCCGTCACCTATTTAGCCGTCACCTATTTAGCCTAGGTCCTATGAGGTCTAGGTCCTTAGAGGGTATTGTAAGGAAGTGTGAGAAACCTGAGGGTATTCCCCCTGTAAAACCCAGATAATCCCTTATTCAGGTGGCCAGGGCACGGCCATCAGTATTGGATCCAGTTCCTGGGGTGGACCAGTGGGGGAGGATTACCTGGGTAGGGGAACCCAGGGTTGTGGTCTGGGGGGGGAATGGGGGTGATACCCCAGATGAGACGCGGTATGTTACAAAGACGAGGAAGGTGAGGTCCCGGAGACCTTTGTTGGCTGTACTACATCTGGCCCTTTTCTCCCATAAAGTCTCCTGTATCAGAATCTACCAAGCCCCCCGCCCCCCTTTGCCCCCAATCTGGTAAATCCTCTAGGAGCACGAACCCTATTAAAGTGAAAAATCACATCTCCCAGAAACCCAGCTTTCCCACTGCCTACCCGAAAACACTCAACCATTCTTCTCCACATCCTTTTGATTATTATTTTACGAACACTCCATCTGCCCAGACAACACACTACTTGTCCCAGAATCCCCTGTTCACCTCACAAACCCCAACAATCCTGTTTCTCTGAATATCAATGTCTAAACCTCCAGTCAAATGTAACCTACTCTTCCGAGATCCCCACAAACCCTAATACAAAGGTCTTTATTGCATGTAACACCTCTTTCCCTTCTGCCCCGTTAACATATCTGGAAATTCTACGTCTCTCCTTTTTTCCCCGACACAAACATTCTTTCACACCACAACAGACTAATTCCAGAACCGTTTTCTTGACACATCCCAACCCCAGCGTCAGGCAATTAATCTGAATCACACACACACCCGACGGCCCTTTCCCTATAGGAATACAAGGTGGAGAAAGGCGAGTACAACAGACATCACAACAAGAGGGTTATGACGCAGCAGTGCAAGAGAAAGAGAAAGGCGTTGGGAATCAAGAGGGTGGCGAGGAGAGAAGTGACCTTGCCCTTCCGCCGAACCTTTGTGGAGGAGAGCCTAAGACCGCAAACAATAGCACAAGTGTCCTGCAGCAGATGTCAGAGGTACACGGGCAAGCCTATGCCGATAAACAGGAGCGACAGGTGCTCCTGCGCCTGTGGTACCAGCCTTGACTCCAGAGAAGCCAAAAGCCAAGCGGTTCGACAGTCGGTAAGTCAAGCCAAGAACCGATGAGAACCGGGCTGTAATGAGTGAGAATCGCAAAGGGGCAAGTTTTGAACCAAAGCTGAGGAACTTTGAATGAACTGTTAAGTGTGAAGGGGCGACCAGCTGCAGAGGGAAACCGGCACCGTGTGGGTGCTAACTCGAGAGAGACTGGTCGAACCCCGTATGAGATAAACTACAAGTACCAGAAGGCCGTAGGTGGGCCTGCGAAATAGCTCAAAGTGGTCATACAGAGGGTCAATCAAAATCCCTGTACCATCGAAAGACTTTGGTCTACAAGAACTGTGAAAGAAAGGGAAGTGAATCCCACAGTGAAAGTGGGACCGTGCCCGACCGAGGGAGATCCAGGGGAGAAGCCATCACCCAAGAATATAAAGAGAATATGGGTCCGAGCCCGTCTGAGGGAGAGCCGGGGGTGAAGCTGTCACCCGAAGTTGTTTGATAAAGGAACTGTGGTATATTTTGGAATAAGAAATGAGAAGGGTCAACGCCCAGAAGAAGGGGACCAAGGGGACCCATAAATTACCTTTCTCTCATGTAATACTTGACCACATTACTGGCGGACTGGTGTCCAAATAAATCAAGTAATCTTCCTATCTGGCTGGTTTCCACATTGTTGGATGTTTCCCACTGGTTTAGAAAATCATGCACTGAACCTATATTGTGCTTCACATAGTGTCATACCTCAGGGAAACTGGCGTGTTTGGAATAAGTGGAGACTTCGCCTCCATTGGTTGTTCCATAACGTTACTTCACGTATCTGTTTCAGCTGTCTAGTCTATCTGCAACATGGCTGCCCCTGAGTTCTTTTGATCACTCTGCCTTCGGCGTCCGGTGCGTTACAACTTTCCAGGATTCTCCTTTGTTGTAAGCGCTCTGTATTATTTCTCTTGGGGTAACCCGCCTTGCTATTCCTGGCTGTTTTTTCCTCTTTTTCCCCCGCTTTCTCTTAGTTTGCCTCCGACCTGCCTTCCGTGGGTCCTTCCACCTGTTTCTGTCCGCCTTTCTGTGCATCCCTTTCCTTTTCCTCTGTGCGCTTCCTTATTTCACTTCAACCTTTCTTTAGTACCCAGCTGCTGATTCTTCCCTTCTTTCTGTTCGGCTGTAGTCCAGTTTTCTCCAGCTACCTTCTTCCGGGGTGTCCCTGCTTAACTGCATATTGTTTTTCCTCTGTTCCAGTATACTCTTGTTATATTTTTCCGTACTTCCCATCTCTATGTGGCATCCACATACAAGCAGATCCAGACATTGAACAGCACTTCATTGTTGGTTTTTATTTATGCCTTGCAGCTTTTTCCCCCCTCGGAGTTTGGCTGTTCTGGGAGAAAAGTCACTGGACCGCCAGAGACTTGTGGGCACAGTGGCTTCCTCTAGAGGCAGACCAGATCTACATTAAAAAAAAGGATTACCTTTACGAAGAAGGAAGAAAGGACTGGATACCTCCTCTATTTCTTCCAGTGAAGAGGAAGGGGAGGAAAGGGAAACTTTACTCTCAGAGGTAGAAGAGGACATTACTGACCCTCCTGACACATAGCACTATTCATGCATTTACCAACGTATTTACCAATGTTTTGCTCTGCGCTACCAGTGGTACACATCCAACATTGTGGAAACTAGTCAGATAGCAAGATTATTTGATTTATTTGGACACCAGTCCACCGGTAATATGGTCAAGTATTTTATGAGATAAAGGTGATTTATTAGCCCTTAGGAAGACCCGTTTTCTAAGAGGTCGAAACACGTGTTGGCAGGATTATGCTAATCGCCATTAGAAATTAAATAAGCATTGGAAAACGGAAAATATTCCTGAGATTTCTCAGGTGCAAGAGTTTGAAAAGATTGCAATTGCCAATCATTAGCGATTTTTAATTTGGAAGGAAGTGAACATTGGTCTATGCGCAGTGGATAAACCAATACGTTATTCACTTTATACTGTGTGGTTTGGACTCGTAAGGGGACCTTCAGTCTGGATTGGTAATCCTTGCAGCAAGGACATGTAATTGAGTGGATACAGTACCCAACTAATCCAGAATCTATGTTTAGTGGTTTTGTGCATCATCGTACAAGTTCCCCCCCCACCCCCCCTTAGTCCTTTGAGGGTGTATCTGCTTGATTATATTAAACTATCGAAGACTTTTGAATGCGCACTGGGACCAGTTGCATGACCACCTTGATCTCTATTTCTTTCTCTCACACTCAGCATCCGTTGGATACCTAACAGACTTTCAAATGAGCACCCACATGGCGACGGACCACTCTGTGTATGGTATTTTTTCTTGGCCTCCCAAAGTTTAATTATAAAGTTCAACTACTTCCTTTGGCTTCTAATTTTACTTGCGTCGCTCATCCCAGGTGCTTCACACACTGTTTTCTTTATACCATGTTGCCGCTTGCAACCTTGGTTCCAAACACAAGCTGGTTTGGTATCGGTCTTTCCGACTCACCGGCTGTGCTCTGTTTTCTGATGCCGCTTTGTTGTAGGCACCAAGTACAGTACCACGGTAGCAATCGCTCCACCCTGCCAGAGTACCTCCGACACACTCTGCAGGTTTGATCAGCCTCAGTTCCTGGTATTCGGTTTCTTACTTTCCGAGGCTCATGAAAGTAAGTCTTTGCAGGTCAAGGGTGCTTCTCTCCTCGCTATCGTTTCTGGTCTCACGGTCTTTCTCCTTGTATTAAACTGCCATCTTGGAACTACTGTTTCCTTGTATTTTGTCTAGCTCAGAATGTGCTTTCGTGCTGCGCCTTTTATCCGTGTGGGCAAGTGTGATGGAAGTCAAGTTTGTGTAATGATCCATAATTGCCTGACCTTGCCTGACCATGGTGTTGAAACATGTCGGGTATATAGCTCTGGTGTTGGGCTGTTGTCGCTCACGGTGAACTGTCCGTGAGAAAGTGTTTGTGTGGGGAAAGGGGTGAGGGGGTTGAGTTCCTAGGTATCTCACCTGGTAGGATGGGGAAAAGATGTTACAAGGAAGGGGTACCACGTCTCACCCTCCGGTGTTCCACTTCCACTCCCCAAAGACCCCTCATCCTTCATCCTTGTGATCCTCCCAAACTGGTCCACCCCTAGGAACTGGATCCAAAAGCGATGGCCGTGTCCTGGCCATCTGGATGACGGATCTCCGGGGACTAGCGGGTGAGACACCTTCAGGTTTCTCACAGTGTGCACCCCACATGTAATGTTTACTCAGTATCTATAGACAATAATAACCAAGTAAATGGCACTAAGTTGAAGCAGTGCCCCCTCGCCAAGTATTGCTTCTTATTTTAAAGTTCCCATTGACATTCAGTTCCTGAAGGGGCTAATGATCATTTTCTCTCCTGTTCCGATTATTGTCCCAGTTTGGGATCTTAATCTGAGTTCCGTTTGAGCCCCTCCATTCATGTCCTTTAAGGATGTTGACTCTCAAGGCCTATCTTTTTTTGACAGCGATCACTTCAGCTTGTAGTGTTACCAAGCTTAAGGCCTTCTCTAGCAAACATCTGTTTACGATCTACATGGAGAAAGTCATTTTGAGGGTTTGGCCCTCATGTTTTGCCTAAGGTGGTCTCTGAATTCCACCTAACGCAGAAGGTGGTTCTGCCTACCCTTTATCTGCCTCCTTCCAAGGATAAAGAGAGGCTGCACCATTTGGATCCTAAAAGGGAATTGAGATTCTATAGTAACAGGTTGGCTAAGATCAGCCAGGATGACCCGCTCTTTGTTTGGCATGCTGGTAACAGACTGGGTCAGTCTGTTTCCAAACAGACCTTATCCCAATGGATTATTTTTATGTATCACTGAATGGTACAACTTGGCGGTTAAGGATGTCCCTATTGGTTTAAGGGCACATTCCACTAGAGTAATGGCTGCTTCTTCGGCTCTTCAGAGAGGTGTTCCAGTGCAGGACATTTGCTGTGCTGCAGCTGGGTCTTCACTGCAAACCTTGACCATGCATTACTGCCTGGCTTCTGTATCGGTTCAGGAGGCTAAATTTGGAATGGCTCTTCTGCACAGCATAAATCAAAAATAAATTCTCCTTACCCACCTCTTTCTAAATACTGCTATGGGAGTCGGTCAAAGATGAAGAATACATGGGAGGACATAATCCATTAAAAGAACAAATTACTTACCCGTAGTAATGTTCTTTCTGGTGGATGTTCCTGCCACATATTCCTCATCACCCTCCCATCCTACCCCCCTATTATGGGGAGAATTTCCATTATTTTACATTTGTCCTCTTTCAATGCCTGGTTTCTCAGACTGTGCTGTAATGGGAGGAAAAACGTGAACTGAGGTAGCTGGTGGCGTGCGTGCTACTTATACCATTGTCAACGTCCCAGTCGAGAGCAGGACGGATGCCTTGGTGGACTGCAAGCCGATGACGCACTGTGCCCTCTCTGATGAAAAAAGTTTTCCGAAGTTGTCAGCAGGATATCAGAGAATATCAAAGATTAGGAATACGTGGGAAGTCATTGAATCAAATGCTATTCTATTTCTCCTTATGGTGACTGTACCTATCAAGTTTGTAAGGGTTTATGTGACAATATTTGACTTAAGATGTTACTTGCTTAGTGTGTATTTTAAAGGCTTAATCAATAGTTTTTATTTTTAGACTGACCCGTCCAACAAGAATTATTGGTATTTGCTCTCGGTGGACTAATTGTACAGGTAGACCACTCTTGCACCCTTCCTGAAACTAAGCCTTGCCCATACCTTACCTTGATTGGGTTTGGCTAACCTCTGCATCTTCCCTGTTCACAGTAATAGGGTGGCCTCCCAAAATCCTCCCAGCAGGGATGATTTTGAAAATCCACCCTAACGCCCAGCTTCAGACATTCCACCTCCAGGATGTGTAATGGGTCCAGACAGTCCCAACTGCCTCTTTGCCCAGGAAAGCAACTTTTTGTGCTAGGGGAACAAAGAACCATATGGCCAAAAGAACAGCAAAAACCGTATGGCATGGCCATGTTAGGGTGCTAGCCACATTTAGTTGCCCTTAACAATAAATGCAAAAGCGCACAACTAAAAAGTGTAAAAAACAGTGGGAAAATATCCCCTGCCACCAGCTCTTCTTAGGCACTTTGTAAATATAGCCAAAAAGGTAGGATACTAAATATCCTAACCGCACTTCACTTTCAGGTCATGTGCACAGTTGTAAAAATGCCTGAAATTCACGAAGAGAGCCATATGGGCTCATTACAAGTCCCCCGGTATCCTGCTGGTAATTCGGCGGAATACCGGAGGACTACTGTACCGTCTCTGCTGCTCGAAATCCTGGTATTACCGGGATATTACAAGTGGCGGAGAGGCCGCTAAGGACTCCATGGGATGGGGATGCCGCAGTCACCAGCACTGTTCCGGTGATTGTGGCAATTGTCTGCCGGTACGGGGGCTGAACAGGTCAGGGCTGCCAGTAGATCACATCCCTTACTGGCAGACTTGGAAAGGTGCCGGTACACATTGCTACTGGCACCTAATTTCCGGACTAGCAAACTCATAATAAGCCCCATGTAGTCTCAGTGCTGATGGTCTCTACCAGTTTCCCCATAAGAATGAGCAAAAAGACAAGGGAAGTAAAGCAAAAGGCTTTACATCCACAAAGTTGGGTCAGGAGTCAAAATAAAGCAAAAAGAAAAGATGTCCTACAGAAGTCAATGGGATGAAAGCAGCAAAAAGAACATCTTTTCTAACAGTTCTCTGACCTGCTTTTTGTGTCCCAAGCTCAGGAAATTACCCCTCTGCAAACCTTGGACCTGTTTTCATGGGAAGGAGGTAAAGTCTTGCACCACAACCCGTCATCCCTCCACTTCAATGCTCGACTCCTCAACACGTGGTGTTCTGTTGAGTGGACAAAGTCTCAGGATTGAAGGCAAATTCTCGCCATAGCCCCGTCCACTATCAAATGGTACAGCAAAAAATGAAAAAGATTCACTGTCTGTATGCAAGCCAACACTTCCATTCTGTTGCATGCCAAGCCTCCTATTTGCTGCCCAACTTTCTCCCACCGGCAAGAAGATGCTTTTCCTAATCGTCTTTCAAGGTCCACCTGGCAACTAGTTAAAGGTACACTGGGACTACAGATGTAACGGCCTTGTGCTCTACATAAACAAGGAGTTCTTAAATGTTTTCAGGATGCTTCTACCAGTGCACAACGTCAACCATTTATGGGAGCTCAATACAGTCCTCGCAAGGTTGATCAGACAACTATTTCAGCTGATGCACACGGCAGACATAACGTATGTCACCTGGGAAACTGCTTTGCTAGCCACACTCGCCTCATCCTGAAGCGTATTTGACCTGCAGGCTCTATCGGTTCAAGAACCCTTTCTGTTGTTTCACAAGAACAAGGTTATTCTACAAACTGATCTCAAATTCATATGCAAGGTTCATTCCTCGTTTCACCTCAATGAACCACTGGTGCTGCCAGCTTTCTTCAGTATTCCTTCTACTTCTCTGAATTCTTTCAAAGTATGAAGGGGTCATAAGCACTACCTCAACTGCTCGAAGACGTTCTGTCACTCTAAGCATATGTTGTTATGTTTAACCCTTTTGGAGTTGGAAAAGGGCTCTGTAAAGCGGGCATCACAAGATGGCTGTCTGCATTTGCCTATTACCACAAAAGGGAGGGAAGACCACCTTCTGGCAAGCCAAAGGCGCATTCTTCTAGTGCAACAGTTTCCACAGCTGCCTTATTTGCTGGGTACCCTCCCATGACATCTTCATAGCGGCTATGTGGAGAGTTATGCATACCTTTATGAGGTTCTGCTGCATCGAAAAGAACTTGTCAGAGTTATGGGTCTGGCAGGCAGTTCTATGCAGCCTGTTCGCAAGAGATGAGCCTCTTTTTTTTTTTCTTTTTTTTTCTCCTCCTCCTGCTCTATTGCTGTATTCCTAACTGCTTTGCAGTCTGTTCAACAGCATGTGAATCTATGAAAGAGCACTGTGTCTTTCATATGCTTAACAGGCTGAGAAATCTGCTGTATAGTACAAAGCTTTTTTATCGTACACTTAACTGTGCTTACTTTAGTGATCTATGCCCCAAATTGTGGGCCTTTTATGCAGTAGCCAGTGAGATGAGCAGACTGCTTCCATCAGTGCCAACCTTCTTGATGACAATTCAGTCTGCACCCAAACAACTTTCAGGGTTCACCCTATCGACTGAAGTGCTATTTCCACAGGATAGTAATCATCCAAGAAGCCGCTTATAAGAGATTACCAAAGCTAAGGGCACGAAAGCACCATCCACAACACTAGTCCTGTATGGGAACTTGGAAGAGCTGGTATTCAAGGTGGTGCTTGTGCTAAAAAAAGTTATTGATTTGTGACCCATTTTAGGCCTTCGATAACTATATTCTTTTTCAGGCTTTGAACGTCCCAGCAGTCTTCAGAGGTTCGGACATTTGTGGCTGCTCACCTCAGGAATTCTACAATAAACATCTTTCTACACTTGAATAACTGGTATCTGAAAGCAAAGTCATTTGAAAATGGGCTCTATGCTTATTAGTAAGACATGCATACCCCCTCATTCTCTGTAGTGTTCCCTAAACTGCAGGCTTTCCAATCTCCCACCATCAAACATGATCCAGTTTATTGGCACGATTTTTGGTTACTGAAACGTGTATGGTTTTTCATGCCCTCAGATTGTGTGTGGGACATCTGTCTGCAGTGTCTCCATTTCATCAGAAGTCGCTGTTGCAGGATTCCAAATTTCTTGGCTATTTAGTGCCATGTCCCGTTCTCGCTTCATGGTGCCAGAGGCAGCACTAAAGTTGCAATCTCTTCAATGATAATGGAGTGGTCCCAATTCTTCAGAAGTCCTGGTGTCTGCTTCCATTCACTGAGACCTGTTGTGGTAGATGTCACAGTGCAACCTATTGTGTTTGGTACTATTATGGCATCCTTGCGCTCAGTTAATGGTGTAGATGACTACTCCCTGTTCTGAACTAGCAATAGGAGTCTTGCTGCCAACCCTTCTGTCCATACATGGAAAATACATGCTTAACAGACACATCTAGAGGAAAACATAGATTCAACATGAGAAGCAATGCAGTGCAGCCCTCTGCAGTGAGTCACTGTTGATCTATGTTTGAAATAGTGGTCTTTTTGGATCAAGATGGGGCAAGAAGGACTTGCTGTTCAGAACTTTAAGACCTGTCACTCTCCTCCTTTAGGACTTCATCTTAGGAGGGAGCTTCTGTAGCAGGCTGGACTCCAGGTTCTCCATCCAAATCTTATTAGTCTGAATGTTTATGCTACTGAGAAGCTGAGATATCAGGACAGTACTCTCAGATGATGTCCTTAAGGTGATGTTGATTTGTAGGCTTTAGAATAGTCCACTTATACCAATAGACAACGCTTTTCTAGATGGTACTGTTGTAGGGCTATCAATTTGTTTTGCCCCTAGCAGCTAGTTTTTTTTTTCTATGTTCTGCTATCATTGGGCTCGCCTTAATGTTAGCACAAGCAATGAAAACTTGGCTGTTGCATCAGTTTTCAAGGTGACTGAACAAAGGTCATATTTTGCTATTCCAACTTTTATGCAGTTTATTAAACATATTTTACTCCTTTTCATGATCTGAGGCTTCGGATGGAATCTCCTTTTTGTGCCGATGCTTTCTTGCCTTTGTGACCTTCTGAAGGAGGGGACTATCCTAAGATCTTCACTCATACGTGTCATGTTGATGGACTGCAGTGCCTTAGGGTTCTTGGTAGAAAACTCAGACTTTGAAGAGTGAGATTTAATACTTTCGACAGTAATCTCGAAATGAGGGTTCTTTGAGAGTTAATTTTACAGTGCTCTTCCCTCCTCCACATCACTTCATGATTGAAGAAAGTTTACATCGGCTTAACTTGTCATTCACCTTCTATTTCCAGAGATCCATAGAGTACCATATTGCTTACCAACTTTTTATTGGGTTTTCCGTTCATTCTAAAGGTAAAACCATTGCTGTCTGGACTAGTTGGCAGTGAAAGGTTCCCATTTTGGCTGGGCCGCCTTGCAGCATTTATTTACCTGAGTATTTGTTATATGCTCTGAACTCATTAACCCAGTGCCCTGTGAGCATAGCCAGCGGTTATTGACTATCAAAGGTTGGCATTTGGCATCCCCAAAGTTTGCATCCCCAAATAACTCTGTAACTTTGAAGAGTATGCAAACATTTGAATAGCCACACTACCCATTTGGGGACCCCACTCTGGGTTTGCCAAGCTAGTGGAGTGGTGGACTCCAGCCCTCTCGTGTATTAGGGGAGATTTTCTTTTTGCAACTTTCCTTCCATAGTTTCCTATGGAAACCCATTATTTCTGCTGTGTTTTCATCCTGTTGTGACATTTTGAAGGCAAGTAAAGCCTTTAGCTTCACTTCCCTTGCCTTTTGCTCACATGATGTGGGGAAACTGATCAATCCTTCAGACCATCATTCATGAGAAACATTGTTTCCCTTTTGAATTCTTGTATTTTTACATTGCACACAGCATCTTACAAAGCCTACAACTCCTTACTTTAGAAGGGCTTCTGTTGGGTGTCGGCCTGTTTGGGTTTTCTTGGCTCTCGTAACCTTCTACGCTTCCCCAGCATTGGGTAACAATGCCTCTTGTCGGCACTCACCAAAGCCCTTTGGCCGCCTTACTTTAGCGGAGCCTCGGTTGGCCGTCTGCCCGTTCTGGGTTTTCTGGCTCCTGTAACCTTTTAGCCTTCCCCCCCAGTCTTCGATACAGCTGTTTGATCTTTCAGCTGCATTACCTCTTCTGGATCGTTGCCAAGCAGGGACAAGCAAGGGAAGCAATTGGTGTACTTCTCTTGCTGAGATTGGGGATACGGTCTCTCTGCTGCGGTCTGGTCTCAGTGTCTGTTAAAGGGCCTCAGGTCCACCACGGCTTCTGATGAGACAGTCTTCTTCACCATGGCCGTCTCAATCTCTCTATTACGCTACATTCTCATCCAGCACGCCACCCTTCTGGTGTCTTGCTAGCGATCAGCTCGCTCCTCCCATTACGGCTGGCTCTGTGGTCTAGTGTGACCCCGCCCCTCCAGGATGTCCTCCCGTCAGAGGCTCGCCACTGCGTAGGATTCTCTCGCCTCCATTCCAAGTTCCTATTTGTTGTATGGACGTCATCACAAACAAAAGGGGTGTGTTGCTGCTCTTTGACAGTAGAGTTCAGGTGAGATCCAGCATTACCCGAAGCCAAAGAGATTGAAAAAAATGTCACTATTTGGAAAGTCCAAAACAGAAGTATGTAGACAGACAATGTACTATGGACAAGGGAGTTCCGTACAGGAATGGGAGTCTCTGTCCCCAAGAGGGGAGTCGCTCCCAGTGGGGTTCCACTTTCCCAGACCCCTAGGGGAGTGTCTTGCCTAGCGGGCTCACCTCCTTAGCCTCAAAGGGGGTGGCTTCCCCTCTGGGGAGAAGGGACAAATAGTCACACCTCCTATAACTTTATCTCCCGTTCAGAACTTCACAAACCTTTACCAAAAATATTAATTGTGGGCTGAATATGTTTGAACGTAGTGTTGTGAAGTTTTGTCACTAGGCATACAAAGGTGTAAGACTTCTGGAAATGCCACTCTGAGGCTTGTCTTTTTATAGATTTATTTAACTACCTAGAGCTCCATAATAAGAGGAATGGAAAGAATATTGCATAAATGGCTCCAGATAAGATTTTGAAGTAAGAATATTTCACTTTATTTTTTGAAGTTGGACATATAATGATTTTTAGTTAGTAAAAAGGTAATTCCCATTTCCAAAGGGCTATTTTTAAGGCTAATGTCACTTCTCCAAATATCTTTGGAGCTGTGTTTGTGGAAGCATATGGACATGGGTCTACGTAGCTATTGTTTCCTATTTTTCATTGGGATTAGTTTTTTTTGTTTTGGTAAAGATTTTCAGGTTCTTGGTGATTGAAGTGGTTTGTGTGACACTTATGTATCTCTAGATACATTTTAAGGGTGTAGGTGTTATCCCTTTATGTCTGTGTTATATGTTGTTGGCCAGGTTTATGTAATGGTTTTCAAACCCACAACTCTGTCATTCCTGGATTATTTCTGTGCTGTGTGGTGATTTGGGACCAACAGAGCATGTGTGCAACGCAAATATAGGTTCTCGCCTTTATTAGTTAGGATTATCAGGTTTGGGATTAAGGCATAAAGTGTCTGCAGTGTTCAACTTTACCTCAAAAGGACAACAAAACTACAGGTGTCATGAGGCACAATTAAACCGATTCAAGGGCCTATTCTAAATGAACTGGTGTCCTTGTCCATGGTCTCTAATCTAATCTATAATCCCAGGGAGGTAACGTCGCAGAACGCTTCTTCTGTTTTCATCATCTGTCTCTGGTTCACCTTTCTAGGTTCCTTGTGGCAGATGCTTCCATCAAGTGCTACTTACCTCCCTTTCCTTATGACGATCCTTCAGAGGGGAGACCCTTTCCATGAGGCTTGGGAGGTGAGGCCGCTAACCACTAGTCACCGTAGGGGTGGTAAAATGCGGGAGGACCTCAGTGCAGAGCTGCACAGGCGATTATACAAGAAACAGCCAGAAGTGCGAGCAACACGCTACCTGGAAGGGCTGGGCAATCTGGTCTGCACCAAACGCCCAAACTGCCTATAGCCGAGGGCTGCGAAGCCAAGCAGGCCCCAATGAAAGAAGGAAGAAACAAAACATCCCAGAATGGCCCCGGGCAGAACCAGTAAAACATTCCCTGCCCAGAACAGAGAAGAGGAGATGTAAGTGAAAGTCGAAACATAACCAAAAGAGACTTACTTTAAATCCTGGGCTGGTGCTCTGGCTTCTGCCGCCAAAAATCGAGGACACGTATCCTTTGGAAGGTGTTCCCGAAAAAAGGCCAGCTCTCCGATCCAGGCGTCTTCAAGAGCATCCTTGGCAAGAACCATATCCTTCTGGTGTGCAGCATGGAAACTGCCAGCCTCATGGGCACATGCCTGTGAGCCAGAAGATACCTTTTACGACACACAACAGTGCGCAAGAGGTATTCTTTTCATCGACACCAGATCCCGCCAAGAGTCCATGCCCCTTTGAAACCAATGGCACACGTGTCGTTTTCTAAAAAGAGGAGAATCCTTTGTTCCAAGCATGGTTTTCGAAAGACCAGAGAGCAAATGACAAGCATCTTCCTCATCAACGTTGGGCAATGTAAAGAAGGTAGAGAAAGTAAAGGGCGTTAGAAACCCTTCGAGGGACCTACAAGATTTGCTAGAAGTTCGGACACCCTAGAAGAGGCTTACAAAGAACTGAGAACCACGATAGGAGAAGGGAAGTCCTTCTAGCTCCATCTGGAAATCGTGGAAATTTGTTTCTTTTTGAACTTGGGAACTTTTCCTTTGTTTGTGACCCTTGGAACATTTCCTGAACTTGAGCACGTCTCACCCGAGGAGACTCATACCCAGGAGAAGGGAGTTCTTCTCCTGGGTTTTCGGAATAACATTTCTTAGATTAGGATTTGTGTTTAAGTGGTATGGATTAAAAATGAGTTTGAACTAGGACAGTGAACATTTGATTTGGAATAAACAGACTTCCTGACTGCACAAGTTTTTAGTTTGTTTGAGGTAGGGGACCCACCTCTAGTTAGGGATAGATATGGTTTTCATTAAAGAAATAAGTCTATAACAACCACTATGTCATCGTTTTTGGTGAAACTCCTCATTCCATGCCACCACAGCAAGCATTTCATCCTTCTTTACCCATGCCTGTTTACTACTGTTGGCAAGTATTTCTTCCCTTTTGCCAGGGTTGTTTTCAGGCTGAAGTTCTTATTCACCAGCCAGGAGTCTCTAATTTTATGCTGTTCTCTGGTTTGTCATCTTTGCTCTCTGACCTTCGTCAGGCTCTGACCTAGAGCAGTCAGCAGTCTGATGTTCTCACTATAGTAAAATGGTGCCAATTCTTGTAGGGGCGACACCCTGCATTAAACGGAACCTCAAAAATGTAGGTGGTCAAATGCTCCACAAGGATCTAATTTATCATACACATAAGAGCTCACATTGCTTCGATCCATGTAAAAGCAAAGGGCATTACAAAACTGAGCTTTGCTTCACTACTAAAGGAAAGCCAGGCAGTTGTAATGGGCAGTGAATTGCCCTCCAGGTAATCGGACAAAACACAGTGTACAAAGTCTTTCTTTGAACATGATAACCATTTGACACAAATAAAAACCACATGCATGTGGCAAGGGTCCTGACCGACTAGAGTGCAGCCAAGATGGGGAGAGACATAGAGATTCATGGAGATGATCATCGGATGGCTGACACAGAACATGTAAGCAGCAGCACAGAAGAGATGAATCCCACACCCAGACATCGGACAAGTGACTCGCCTCGGAGAGAGCAAGAGGTCAAACAGAAATGAGATGCGCTTGGGGAAACAGAGCCTTCAGAGAATCTTCTGCATGGGACAAGTGCTCCAACCAAAGCAGGGGGAGCGCAGTAAGTAGGTGCAAGGCTGCAAAGAGGTTCAGAGTGCAATGGGAGAACCGAGAGGAAGAACATGGGGTGGAGAGATGTCCAAGACCCAACTCAGTAAAGCACACTGAGAAAGTCAATGCAAGGAGAAAGGGTGCCAGCTGTAACATGGAAAGGAATGTCCTAGGACTTAAAGTAAAAAGGGCTGTTGCCTCGAACCTGGAGATAAGGTTCCAAGAACCCAAACATTTAGCAAGTTCAAGCATATGTGCTGCATGCTGGAACCCGAAGGCAAAGTACCTAGTGCCCATTGAAAAAAGTGAGATTTACTGCATACTGTAGCAGAGCTTGTCAAAGTTCTTAACCATACCTGATCAAGAATGAAAAGACTGGGAAAGAAATACTAGCAACCAAAATACCAAATGTACAGTTCCTTACTACCTGATAAACCTTTTGAAACATACATTGTTGAACTCTTCTTTAGTGTGCAGTCTTAATGTGTGTCAAATTCTTAAAATAAAATCTTGACCATAGTATTGGTTTTGCATCAGTTCTTTGGATATTCTTTCTGCTAATGAGCCAAATCCGTCTGTGCTGCTGAAATTGTCTGCCACCTCTTGCCGTTGTGAAGGGTTCCCCATGTTACCATTTCCTTGTTGAGGATAACCTACTGAGGTCCAATGAAGTCCACTATACCTCTGACTTTTTCTGTTGGCCCAATTGAATACAAATTATATGTGTGCAAATTCTTTCACTGCATTATGACTGCTCTAAGGCCATCTCATTTAGGCTTGTAGCCCTTTAGGAAACTCTAAATGACCAAAGAAGCAAATCTTCTAGTAGATTAATCATGGGATTACTGGGAAAAGGGAAAAAGAAAGAATTCCCCACCTAAAGTGGTACACTTCCATAAAGAGCTTCAGCTTGAGTTGCTCCTCTGATTTGCGTCCGTCTTTTCAAGTATCCAGAAGCACTAAGGGCCTGATTCACAGAATCACTTTATAATGGTGCAATCTCATAGGAAAACGTTCTGTGAATCAGGCCCTCAATGCCGTGGGAATCCAACTCTGTTCAATATCTGATCCACAGGAAAGATTGCCATTGAGACACTAAAGGAATAGAGCCAAACCCACTCGCCTAGAGGAGCACCCAGAGAGTCTTGTGTAGGTTTGGATGGCTTCCGGGACTACCAAAAGGTTTCCGCAAGAAGTAGAGATGTATTGCATTAGAAGTGAAATAAAATTGATTGGTGAAAGCAAGATTGTAAGGGAAAAAAGAAACCTGATCTGGGCGAACAATTGACTAATTTCAAGAATAAATTAAATGTGTAGGGCCGTAAGTTGCTGCAGAGCTTTCTTTCTTAAACAGAAGCAAAATGTTGCTCTTTGTAAAAAGATGATCTGAAAGGCCTTGGAAGTAATTGCTAAGACTTGACAGATTCACACTGTTTAAGATTTTTTCGATAAAATTATGTTTCCTGTGTATTAATGATTGTATTTCATTTATGTACAACTCAAGGTTCCTCGAGGCCCTAAATTCTTCATTGGAGGCATATCTTCCCCGAATTCCTAGCATTGAGCTCCTAAGAGCCGTCTATTCATCTTGCATAATGGGTTACTTCCCTCAAGCAGCTCTCAGCAAACTCCTCCAAGAGGACACACTCAACGAGCTTCTCAACTCAGGTCAGTGAGGGCTTCCTGTCATTTTGCCCTGGAAACGTTGATATGATCTGCAAATGTATACATTAACTTACATGTCATTTCCTTGAAAAGAAGCTTTCTAGATGAGGAAAAGCTACATTGTAGAGCAAATAATGCAAGATGCTGAAGCATTCTGTATGGTACTGTGCCAGTAAAGGGAGCAGACGTCTGAAATGTTTTGCTATCCATCTTTTTGTTGCCTGCCACCGTAGCATAAGAAATAGGCCGCACACACTTCCCGGCAACCTTCATTCTCTCATTGTGTTAAATAACAGAGCTTTTGCTAGTTTACACAGTTGTATAAAATATTTTAAATGGAAAGTCGGCCGATTTGGGGCAAATAAGAATATATTGCAATTCTGAAGAATGGGATTTTTTTCCTTTTTGATGGTTGCCCTTTCACAGATTCCAAAAAGTCCCTTTTTCATTTACTCTTGCAACACAGCATACCCTAGCTGCAGACCACCTAATTGTAAAGAATGATCACAGAGCAAGTGGCAAAAGGGGACTTCACATTTTATGTATATTCTTTAGGATGGGGTACTAAATGCCATACTCTGATGGTGGTGTATGATTCTTGCTTTATTTTTTCTGGTAGGTGAAGAATAGGTATCCAATTTTAGGGAGAAGGGGGATCAGGCTGATAGTTTGCTGTATGTGATCCTTTGATTATAGCAGGGTGGCTTGCTGTTGGTCAGTATCTGAAGCAGGCTGCAGTACCTTTTCTAATAGCTCGGAAACATTTGATGATTTTGTATTTTCAGTCAGAATGTCAGAATCCAGGTCTATGTTGACATATTATTTTACTTTCTATTGCTGTTAATTCATATTGATCAATTACGGCCCTTCCCTCCAATAAAAAGGCTAACTTTGTAGTTCATGCTAATTTTATAATTACGAAAAATACCTACTTTTGACATTATATATGTTTTCAAAGCCAAGCAATGACCAAAAAGCAGCATGATCTAACGATATTTTGGTCATGACTAGCAGGTCAGGATCTGTGGTCAGCCTTCAGGTCAGAGCTTTGGCTGGTTCAGTCCTTCCTCCTTCAGAGGTTGTGAAATTGTGTACCTTTTAAACTTGGTAATAACACCAATCACTACATGTCCAGAAGCAGGAGGAATCCGGCATGAAGCGCTTTGAAATGTAGATTATTATTGTTATTCTGTTGAATTTCATGAATGTTAAGACCTATTTCTGTTACCCAGACTTGCCTAGAATGATGACTTTGGGAGTGGAAAGTAGATTTACACAATGCCTTGTAAAATCATAATGCTGTCTATTTAGGATTCTTACGAAAGAATAGTCTGCTCATAGGTAATCACTCCTGCTCGGCTGCCAAGACACTCGCTAACAATTTCTCCCAGCTGTTTCCAGCCAACTACTCCCCTCATAAACTAAATCCAACCTCATTTTAATAAACTGATTGGTTGTTACTTGGTTTCACTGTAGTGTAGTCCTCCATTTGCATGGCCTCATGGTACTTTGGGGTCCTGAAAAAAAGGTTGGATTTGTGGTTGGTTTAGTTGGAGCAAAGCTTTCTATTTGATTGGCCGTGCAAGGCACACAGAAATTAGCCTGACTGAATTTTGAGGTGCATGAGGGGGTGTTAGTTTGTCTTAGTGTTACTTTTACCAGTGGTAGGGGCTCAAACCAGATCGGCCTGTTCTCTTCTTGCATAACTATAAGCTATTCTGATGACTCCAGGTATAGTAAGCATCCACAGCCTAATGTTGACCAGTCTTCAGAGACTTGTTCCACCTATTACTGTTCTGTTTATGTAAATGGGAATTTGTATAGCGCCTTTCACCATTGGTATGGTGTCAACGCACTGTAGGTTGAACGCCCTTTGGGACTGCAGTCCAGTTAAGACTGCATCGCTGCGTACCCCGCCCCCTCAGGTCCCCCGTAACTGTGGATGTTTGCCGCCAGCCCCTCGTCTCCCCTTGATGTCGCTCTGTACTCACCCCTCAGATCCCCATGTTCCCATCTCGTCACTGCACCCCAACCCCCCTTGTCCCCGTGATGTCACTGTGTACCCCCATGTCCCTTGACTCCCCGCAATGCCGCTGTGTGCCCCCAGCACCCGCTCCTTGTCCCCTCAGTTATTGCTGTCCCCCATGCCCCTCATGTCCCGTGTCGTTGCTGTATGCCCCCAGCTCCCTCTTGTCCCCCTTTATGTCGCTATGTACCCCCCAACCCTCTGATCCCTGTGATTTCTCTCTCTGCCCCCTGCACCCTTTGACCCCTCGATGCTGTCGCTGTATGCCCTCAAGCCCCTCCGGTCCTCGTGTACCGTTCCATCCTGTCTGTCTTTGCTCTTGGACTGTCTAGGTGTCACTAGGCCGAGTGCAATGGCTAGTCTTCACATTCTGGCTGTTTGTGACCTGTGGGTGTGTCTTTGCGTTTACCCTTGTTCCCTCCCTTGTCGTCGAGCGCTTTTGAAGTGCATTGTGTGTGGGCGCTGTACGGATGAACCATCATATCACTATGCTTACTCTATACTGTACACCATCACACAATTAGAGTGTAGCTACACCCCTCGATTAATTTGCCCTATCTGATCACATACGAACAATATCCCATGAACACCTCATTCTAAATAAAACGCAGCTATATCCCACAATAAAATTGGCCTAGCTGCACACATAAGCGTCCCACAGGCCTACTGCAGACAGATCACAGTCTTGGTGTCCACCCGCCAGACTGCACACATTGAACCAATATCAATAACACCACACCCAATGCTAGAATGTAGTTACCATTAACCAATTACATTAGCTGCAAACTTAACTGGTGCACCCAAGCACCCTTCGACTGGACTACGGTCCCAGAGGGTGTTCAACCTACAAGCGCTTTGAGATCACACCAATGATATAGAGTGCTATATAAATGCCAAATAACGTAACATAAGTGTAAATGTTAAGAGAAATAAATATGTGCATCTAGGACGGATTAATCATGGGGGCTAGCTGCATTCTAATGCTGGAGTTGTGTGTAGAGTATGTGAGACAGGTAGCATGTGTACAGCTAGGCCGAATATGTTGTGGGGGGTAGCTGCATTCTTTTTTTTTTTTTTAAACTCTTAAGGTTCACGTCTCATACTCATACAGGTAAAATTAAAAAAAAAAAAACACCGAATGATGCACATCAGCACAGTATCCCGCCATCCTACCATTAGTGCCATACATCTCTTGCCCCCTTCTTTAGAGGTTTATGGTTCCTCCCCATCTCGCTATCGAGCACCAAGAAACGGTGGCTGGGGGGGATAGCTCATGGGCACTGTTTGTCTTGGAAGCAAGACCATGCATAGCAACACAGGTTTGAATCCTGGTCTCCTGCTTAGAAACTGGTCTCTGGTATTGAGCGTGTTCTGAAAGAACAATTATAACGTGGCCCCAGATATTTCTCGCCCCATTAACCCCTGCTGTTATTGCACAGTACTCACAGGCCATATCACAGAACCAAGACATGTTGGGGGAGTAGAGCTGGGCCATCTTAATTGCCATGCCAATATCATACCAGTGGTCAGTAACTTGCGGAAACCTTTTGGTAGTCCCGGAAGCCATCCAAACCTACAGCAAAGTATATCACAGGGGATTTCTTTGCCAAACATCCTCGCAAACATAGCCGTCCCCTCAACCCAATAATCATGAAATGTGAGAGCATGCCCACAACATATGGATGAAGTCCGCTGCCACCACTCGACATCGCAGGCATCTATCGTCCTTACTGGGGTCAAACAACTGGATCCATGCCAGGGTCCCGTACGCCCTATGCAATATCTTGAACTGAATACGTTTAAGCCTCCCATTCACAGCCCCGGTATGCGAACACTCGCACATCGAAGCTCACTGCCTGTCAGTAAATTAAGACTCAGCATCTACCTCCCATTTTGCTCTGCAGCCCAAGGCCACCTTCGGGGTTCCTTGCATGACTATCCTAAAAAAATACAGGAAACCACATGCTTCGCCGCAGTCGAAGTTGCGATGTACTGCCACAGCGGCACCATCACTGGCTCCCGCGTGAAGGACAGAGACCATGCCCTAAATGCCACTCTCGTGCAATGGTATTGAAACCCCAGACGTAAGTCACGGCCCGGGTAGCTGCATTCTAAGGAATGTGGTGCTGTGCAGTAAGTAGGGTGTGTGGAGCAGCTAGGCTGAATTTATCGTGGGGATAGCTGTATTCTAATGTTCTTCGTAATGTGCAAGGTGGTAAAAGATTGGGTGCAGCCTGACTGGAGCTCATTTTATCATAAAAGCATTGAGCGCATTGTCACTCATGGATGCAGTCGGACATTGGTCCGACATCTGAATCCTTTATAATAGACTCTTTTTCTACAGCTTTCTCCTCTTGGACATATCCACCACGTGCAAGTCTGGCTTCAGAAGATTTTCCATCTGATGGCATGCACAAATGACTCTACTTGCCATTGTTTGTACCCATGACTCTAAATGTGATATTACAGGTGGTTTATCTCTAGAGCCGGCTGGACCCTATGATCATAATTCCCTTTTTCTGCACTCTGGGTATTGCTTTGGAGTACCACTGTTTGAGAATTCTGCCCAGCATCATACTGCCCTCAGACTCCCCAAAAGCCCCCAACGGAAGGCCTGCAAAGACTGTGGGAAGCCCAGGTCTGTATCAATCTGCACTGGCTCTGTATTTGGTGCTAGGCGCTGGACCATGGTACTGATTATTGTGGCTCCTGCCCAGAAGTGTCCATGCACCCACCATAAGTTCATTAATGAGCTGCTTGATAGTCTTTAATGTTTTCATAAGAATAGGAAAACTTCCATCAAGTCCCTGGCTCAAAACGAAAACATCTTGCCCATTGAGAAGTCTAAGGAAATTAGTCCATCCACATGGGGATACCTTTATGAAACTGTGCTGAAGATAGTAACGACTGAATGACTCTTCCTCCAGATGCCACTACCGTTCTTCCTCCAAGAATGCCCTGATGCCTACGGGCTCCGGCGCAATACAAGTAAATAAACGTAAACGTCGCTGTCACTCTCACTTCAAAGAGCCTACTTCTGACTCGGAGTAATCGCCTCCTAACACTTGTAAACAAACCATCCTCCATTAGAGCATCTAGTTAAGAGCAGTGACATCAATTTTGGCAGAAGATGTTGGACATTTGGGCTTGGTCAACTTGGCTTCGGACTGACCAGAGAGAGCCATTGGCCCATAACATGTCCCCAGAACTGAAATTCATGCAGGTTTATACAAATGGCACTGCAGTGACGAGGGTGCGTTTTCAGAAGACCATAGCAAAAGCTGCATAAATGCCTGGGAATGGCTGCCTCCCTGGTTGCTAAGGTACAGCACGACATCTTGGAGCAAGATCCTCCCAAAGATGATCCCCCTGCCCCCCTACCACCCCATCCCTTTAATACTACTATTTCACTGTTCTCTGATTGACTGAGGCCTTCCGTGGGTGATCCACTTGCGGGCAAGGATTTTGACACTTAGCAAAGATTTTCTTTTTGCACCTTTTCCTTTGTAGATTTCTATGGGACACCCTGTCTTGTTGCTTATTTTCTAACCCTGGTCTGAGTTTTGGAGGTCATTAAAGCCTCCTGCTTTTGTTCCCATGCCAGTTTTTCTAATTCTTCTGGGGAAACTGACTAGTCCCCAAGACTGTCAGTACTGAGAGACACTACCTTTAATTTGGAATTCTTGCATTTTTACAATTGCACACACAACCTTATAGTGAAGTGCATTTAGGATACTTTGTATCCTTATAACGTTTTACCTGATGGCTTTTCGGTTACTTTGACTATGTGCTTAAGAGAGGCTGGTGTGGTAACTGTGATTTTTACAATTTTTGTGATATTTTTTCTCTTACTGCGAAAGGCTACTAAACGTAGCTAGCACCCTAACATGGCTGTGCCACAAGATGTTCACGTATTCTTTGGCCACCATGTCCTTTGGCCTGCTTCCTACCTTCACAGGTCATGAAAAGCCGTAAAGGGCACCCATTTTCCCTTTACAAGTTGCTGCTTTGGTGGGATTTGTGTGATATGTGGTATATATGGTTTTTGATTACATTGCTTACCTGTGCTTTTTGTTTTGTGCTTGGTGTGTGCATAAAAGCCCAATAAATAATTGTATTTTAGTATACTCTCTGACTAAATTGAATATTGGTGGTGCTCTGTGTGGACATCTTGTCGCCGTAGTGTAAAGCGAGGCGTCTCTTGAGCGTTGGATATCTGTTCTTCCTGGTGAGTGATGTGGAGAGGCTGCTAGTCTGTCGACGTACACTGAAGCGAAGAACAAGCAACGCGGGGCACCAACCCAACACCCTCCTGGTTGACTCAAACGGGACGGGGCTGGACTGGTTCCCAACATCACGGGACGGCACTTTTCTGATTTTTGTATGAAGTCAGGACAGTGCAAGCACTGAAACAGAAGGCCTCGAGATGGTCCAACTGTAGTTTAGGTGTTGAACAGTGTTCCGAGAGACTGAGGTACACAAGTTCCAGGAGGCTGGACTATGTGGTTTCAAAAATGGAGCAGTGAGCTGGTTCCAGCAGGCAGGGTACAAAGCAAAAAGCACAAGGCAGTGTAATGACAAGAGGCTGACAGCCAGGAGACTGCCAGGAGAGGCCAAAGGGAGTCTGGAGAGAGAATCCGGGAAACCAGAGAAAGGAGCGGGAGACCCCCAGAAGGAGAGACAAGGAACCAGAGGGCAAGGACCCAACCCAGACCCAGGGTAGGGATCCCAACCAGACCGAAGGTAGGCACAGGAATCAGCCTGACAAAGAGCAGGCCAACAAGGCCAAGAGAGGAGAACACGGCAAGGAGCATGGACCAAGAATTAGTCCTACGCGAGGAACGTGATCAGGGGACTGATGGCATTGAGACGCACTGAATTGCTGCTAGTGGAGCCCGGATATAGGTCTGGATCCAAAAGGGAGGGTTGGATCGCAAGCTCTGGTTGCCAAGCAGACTGCGCATGCATGGAGAGGTGGGCACGGACGCCCACGCATGCGCTCACCCACGATCATGGTTGCGCCCACGGAGGCTGAGACCCAGACCGGGCAGGCTCGTCAAAAGCGCCATTGGGGGTAAATCCTCCATGTCAGGATTCGCCGGAACCGAGGACCCGGTCTCCCAGACCCGGTGAGTGGCATAACAGCTAGACCACACTCGCACTTTTCCTGACACTAAGCCTTGACTACCCATCCACACTACCTTGATTTGGTTTTTGCTAACCTCTGTCTCTTCTCTGTTTACCATAAAATAGGGTGGCCTATTGAAATCCTCCCCGCTGTGGCTGATTTTCGAAATCACCTTAACAGACACAAAGCAACCGCCTGCGTTTTCAGACCCGGATTGCCTTTCCACCCACCCTGCTCCTGAGTTCCTGGTGGTTTAGGCAGACACAGTGTAGAGGTAAAGGCCTGGTGTGCATACAAGAGAGCAGATCTTCCATTGGTTATCCCAGATTTGAGCGCGAAACAAATCTTGGATAAGAGAAGGGGCTCTGCATCCATTCCAGGTGATCTACTGAAGTTCACACCGAACTACAGAAGGAGCCAAGTATCCTGAAATGCTGAAGCAGACCTGTGGAACCGCCACAGATGCACTGGAAGGTTTGGTAACCTGTGTTTGCTGCTCTCCCGTCGGATCCCTGCTTTTGTCATTGATCGTGGAAGGTCTGCAGGGCTCTCCAACCCTTTGCAGTAGTTGGAACTACTCTTGGCACCACCTGATTACCTGCCAACAGAGCTTTCTTGAAAGTGTTCCTGGGCCGTCCAGTGAACTGACAAGCTCTACTGCGGGATATCGCATAGGCGCGCAGCCGTCCCGAGTTGCCAATCTAGACTTGGGGAATCGCTAGCTTGTGGTCCTCAGCGCTCTCCTGCCAAATCTCATCCTAGCTACTCTGGGTCGAGAACTCGGAGAGTGTGCCCCGCCGTAAGCCTTTGTGATCCCTTCGTCACTTTGCTGTGGTGACGGTCTCTGTAGGTGCTTTGCCTAACTGCTCTCCTGAAGCCTGCTGCACTGGAATTGTCGTCTTCTCTTCTTCGTGAGCTGAGTAAAGGCTACTGTCCTGTCACGGACGATAGTTCTGTCCCGCAGCCGCTGAAAGACAGAGCACCGAGAAACTGCAGGGCTCAAACCTACAAGCGACCTCGACTAAACTGGCAAAGTTTGGTCCGACCTGTGCCAAGGGACAGTGAGTACTCGCTTCACTTAACGGTAGCCCCTGGCACAACCGATATATTTTTACACACGAGAATCCCTTCAAAGATCCTCACTTTGGCTAGGATAGCCTGCGCTCCCTCGCTATTCCCGAATGTCGAAGGTCGCTCTGCCTGCAAGGGAAGACCCTCCTCGAATAGTGGTACTTTATTCTTCATCACCTCAAGCCCCTTCCTGAACTGCTACATCCCCCTGAAGAGGTACCGTTTTCGCTCCTGACACACGACTGCACGTTATAAACCCACTGCTGTACCTTTGAGCGCAAGACTCCCCACTTGGTAGGGTTGGACTGCTTAAGTTAGAGTTTGGATTCGCAAGATTGCCCAATGCAATAATTGTGTTAACCTTCTTTCTGTTACAGGTCGTGGATGTGTTTCCCCCATCTTGCATTAGGCTAAAAGCGATTTGTATATATGTTACATAGTGATACGCTTGTGTGGTAAGTTTCTCTATTACTGTCGTTATTCATGTTTGATTTTAAGGCCTATAATAAATGTATATGTCTTTTTGATATACTCCTGTCTAAGAGTATTCTGTGGCTCGTTGCTGTGTGTGCTCATTGTGGGTTTCTGATCACTCACCCCTTCTGAGACCTTGTCCTTATCGCCACCAGGCTACCTTGATTGGTCTGGTTTGTCCAGAAGGTTCCCCTGTTTCACTAAACTAGGGTGTCCTCCTAAACTTCTGCCCACCAGGTCAGAGTTTAGAAATCCATCTTAACAAATTGGTGTACAGCGGTGGGATAACATCGGAGGTACCCAGTATTGCGCACTGGTAAATGACCTGGATTACTCTTACACAGTAAACACAGTGACCTGCAGTTAATTCGTAACTGTAAGCCACCTGCCTCACTTATAACATGGAATTGATTGCGGACAGTACTTTGAGTGCCTCAAGGTCACAAACACTAAAAGATTTGTGCAGAAAGAGGCCTGTCTGCCACTGGCACGGGATCCAAAATGATCCAAAAGATCATGGATTGGCAGGAAAGTCTGTGAAGAATCAACTTCCGTGGCACCAATGGCCCAGGGATGAATATCAGTTTCTAAACCATCAAATCAACCCCCACACCTCTAGTACAGCAGAAGGTATATGAATAGATTGGAATACAAGTGAATTATAAGACATACTTGTCCAAATTTGGTAACATGGACGGAACAGCAGGCTTATCTCTGCAAGGTTATGGATCGTTGGTTAGTTGCAACACAGCGGAAATACCATTATTACCCAATGATAAAAGGGACTGTCCAGTCAAGGTTGCATAAAAATAAAAATATCTACTTTTATTATTACTTGTTACGCTCACCTGGTCTCTGCGGAGGCGTTTGGGCACGTTGCAGCCCTCCCTGAACTTGAATCACCCCCTTTAGGCCTCTTCCTCAGTAGAAAAGCTGTGAGCGGTGGTACGTGGTGATACTGCTCCTGCGTAGAGATGAGTGTGTGAGTGCGCCAATCTGTTATTGTTGTACCTCTCAAACCCTTCACCCCATAGTATGGTTTCTGTGAGCATACACCAGCCCATAAAGCTCACCTATGAATTATGGAAGATAAGCTCTCCGTCCTGCTACTTATGGCAGGGGCGCATTGAATGGGATCTAGTTCCTTCACAGATTCCTGATGAGGATTAGTCCAGTCCAGCTGCGACTATGCTTCTCCTTAGGATTGGTGAATCTTTCTTGAGCTCTTGTGATGCTGTTCGTTCTGTTGAATGTCTTTACATGTTGCTCCTATTTATGCCCGCAATAATGTCTCTCTTCTGTTTTCTTCCCTTAGATGGAAATGCAGCCTCAATGCAGCTGTGAGACGCGAGACGCGGCCAGATGGTAGATGGGTGCTACCGCAATGTTCGACAGCAGGCACGTAAGTGATGGTTTAAGGAAAGCGCGAAGTATGGCGAAGCGCAACCTTAAACTGACAGTTTTTTCGATGTCTAACCTTGTCTTCTGTTTTTCCTTGCAGGCACAGGCTGTACAGGTACCAACAGCTTCCCCCAGTTGGTAAGTATGCTGGCAGGAAGCAGGATGTCCAGGAAGCAGGATCTTCAAAGGTAAGTTGACCTCGGGCGACGGTGAGCATTATGCTGCTTGCAAGTGCAGAATAACGCGAAGCGTCTGTCTTGAGGATCGGGGAAGCTTATATAGCTGAGATCGTGGGCACGCCCATTAGGGCCGGCTTACCAGCCACACCCTGCCACTCCTAGAGAGTTAGCACGTGCAAAGGCAATCCATTAGCAGCCCCACCCAAGAATACACTTGGGGCTGCTTAATGGATGGAATGTTCAAGGTTAATGCATCTGAAGTGCTATGTCCATAATAAAAGCCTTTTGGTGTTAAATGGATGTTCTTGTGTACTTTTGTTCATGAGCCCGGTGCCAAAGGCTCCAGGACAGTGTCCATCCAGGTCTACTGTGCATGCGACCCCTGCATGCCTGTGCCCCTGACTTGATGACAATGACATTGCTGCAACAGACAGTACTAGCACACTACAAAATACAACTCACCCTGTAAAGGAACACAGAGGACAGACAGTTTCACAAAGGAAAGGGATGCATGCTGGATACTGACAAGAGGGTAGTTGGTAAAGTAATTAGTCTTACTGTTCAAGATTATTTGTTTCAGCACCATGGTGGCCAAGGGTCGTAACTGTCTCTACGGGCCTTCGCAGAAGGACCAGGGGGGCAGAACCACAATGTATCTGGTGCTGAAGAAGTTCTTGGTGCTTGACAGTGTTGAGGCGGTTCCAGGGCGGTTCGCAGCTCTTGAGACAGATTTAGTGGCGGGAGACAGCTGTGGGTACCAGGCGGCAGGGTGTTCGGCAAGCAAGGCTAGAGGGACGTCTGCAGGCTGTCTAGCGTGGCGGCTCAGGGCCAAGAATCGCTGTCTGTGCTGATTGGCGGATCTGGAATGCTGGTCGATGCATCTCGGGCGGCTCTGGTGACTGCGGCGTGACAACAGTCAGCGGCGCAGTCGGATGTGGTTCGAGGACTCGACTGTCTCAAATTTCCTTAAAAGATGGACACTGGATGATGTTTGTGTGGCACTCCTCCTAGCTTCTTCGCAGGGCTTGTGTCCTTTCAAGGCGGATGGTCCAATGTTCAGGAGTTTTTTTGCAGGCAACGGCCTTGTCCTTGGTTCAGATACTCTGGCACTTCCCACCTAGGAAGCTTGCTCACCAAACCTAGCAGGGCAGGATGTGTGCTAGCTGGGTACCGGTTATGGAACTGCTGTACGGGTCCTCTGAGTCTGGTATCTCCCTCTGTTCCCTGGGAGATGTTTAGGGGAGGAATTTTGCTTCCCTCTTGGAACTCCTGGCCTTCCTTCACTGGTGGAAGATGTAAGGCAGACTGTACCTTCCGCTCGGGTCCAAATGAGTCCTGCTTACACCTTCCGAAGTCTTCAGATGATCTGTAAGTGAGGGGTTCAGCCCTCTTTTAAAGCCATATGGGCCCCTGTGATTGGTACAGGCTAAGCCCGCCTTAATTAACCAATCCTGTGTCTCCACTAACAATCTTGTTATGCATGAGGTCAGGACCAGAGTGCTCTGCAACAGGACAGACCATGGGTGACAACATATACCCAAGTCCCACCTATCTCCCAGTCTGTTGTAGAGCAAAGTGTCTCTTTGGTTAACTGAGCCCTCTGTGACTCTTGATTGAAGCGCAGGGTTCCCTTGAAGTTTGTGCTGGTAGCAGACTTCCTGTCTCCCCCAAACCACATACTTCTCCCCTCTGAAAGGGGTCAGCTCTGCAGGGGTTTGCCTATGGTTAAAAAGTGTACCCATGCATTCATTTCACTGCCTTTCATACAGAGGGTTGGGAACTAGCTTAAAGTTGACACATTGCATACCAAAGGGGTGTTATCTCCGCCTTTCCTGTTATCTATTCCGGCAACCAAGCACCTTTCGGCTAACTTCACTTATCTCTCATTAGTATACACTGCCACCAGCCGGAGGACAAAAGGAATGCAGATCCATGGAGCCTTTGATATTTAAATTAGGTTGTCCATGGCTGCAGGAAGGTGTGCCCCCTACTTGAGATGTTATGATGTACCCGGGGCTGTTACATTCCAGGGGAAGGTGGCACCTGGAGGCTGCATTTCCGGAATACATTTGACTATAAGGTTGGCCTCCCATCATTCCTTTTCATTATTAAAAAATCAAAAAAGCCCAGGCGAGTGCACTCTCCCAGTGCTGATGGTCGAATTCCTCACAAAGCCGCATTACAGCTTTACCCTCCTATGATGGTGCAGAAGGTGCTGGGACTGCTCCCAGTAACAAAGTAACTGTTGCTGCCTTCATAGAAGGTATTGGTGTAGATAGGGATTTATTAGATTATGCTGGGTCTGAGGCTGAGGCCCTATAGAATTGAAGAGAAAAAGAACTGATGACTAAGCTAGAGTTGGAGAAAGCAGAAAGATAAAAGGTTTCGGATCACCATTTGGAGCTTGAAAAGCTACAGACTAAAAATGATTCCTCTACATAATCTGGCAATCGGTCTGGCTCCTCCTTTCATCCAAGGTTTCTGAAAGATCTGCTTAGTATGTATGATGACAAGAAAGACATGGCAGTCAACTACATTTGAGTATGCATGTGAGGTACAAGAGGTTGTGGATGCTAACGAGATTGCATGGGTGCTCAGTCGACTACCACATTCTGGCTGCAGTGCTATTATGGAAATGTTTAAGGCTGACAGAAAAAACTTTTTAAAATTAAAGCCAACTCTAATCTTGAAGTTTGGGAAGACTCCTGCCCAATACTTGAAAAGATTTAGAGAATACAAAAATAAAGAAGTGAACACTTGGATTTCTTATGTGACTGATTCCTTAAAAAACTTAAAAAAAAACATGAATGGTTGGGTAGAAGGTTACAAGGTCACCACCTTTTGAGTGCATGATTTCTTTAATCATGCTTGAACATAATTGTGCTCTTTGTTCCCCTGGGCTTAAGCAGCACTTGGCTGATTCTAAGGAGATAGATCCAAAGAAGTTAGCCAATGCAGCTGATTTACGGGTGTCGCGGAGAGTGTCCCATAAGGACAAGTTTCCATCTGGTAAGCAGGAGGCGGGTAAAAAGCACAAAGAGAAAGAGGGTGGGGTACTGTTAAATCTTCCTCTATAAGGGCCACAAAATGTTTAACAAGGGCAAGTCCCATGAAAATGTTCAGAGTAGTGGGAGTCAGTCTCCCAAGCATAGTTCTGGTTATAGTAAGCCTCCCTATGTCCCAAGACCTGTCATGACCACTGGCCCCAAGGTGTCAGACCTAGCCCAACATCCTTGGAAGCAGGGTCATGATCCTCATTCCAGGCACCAGCCGGCCCCCGTAGGGGCCTTTTGGACCTTGTCCTGGCGCCTGTGGCGCCAGGCTCATGCTCATAAAGGGACCCAGTCCCGGCACTGGAAGCGCCGGGCTCATATAAAAGGGATTGGTGCTTGGGTGGACTTACCTGCTGCAGACCATGCTGCCTTCCTACCTGCAGGATGAACTCTTCATCCAATCCTGCTGGGACTACTTTAACTGCTGGGTGGGGCCAGCACCACTCCCAAGAACCACATACTGGAACTCTTTTCTTACCTCTGGAGGCTGTGGAAGAAGACGCCTAAGCACTACTGAAGGCTATTTAAACCACACCCGATTGGTTTCACGTGCTTCGCGTTATTCTGCAATAGCAGTAGGACGCTCACCGTGTCGGCTCCAGCTGATCTTCTTCTTCTGCACCTGAAAACAGGACAATCTTTAACTTACCTTCCTGAAATCCAGCTCCAGCCTTCCGTGACATCTGAAGAGGAAAACGAGAACATTAGAGTAGCACGAGAAAATACCAGAGCTGCTCTTACCACCCGTCGGCGCCTTCCAAGGCCTCGTGCCGCGATTCTTCGTTCTCCAGCCATCTGCAGCAACAAAGAATACAGGTTTGCGATAACTCCATGATATCTGCTTACCTGTGCCACGGTCTCCGCGAGCTCCGTTCTGCGCCATTTGTCCGCACCTGTAAAATACAAGAAGGACATTATTAGAGCTCAGGACTCCATTTCTACTCACGTTCCTCAAGTGGTCCTCCGGCATGATCCTTCGGCATCAGTCTTCATCGCCGGTTGCACCGTGACCTGAAAGAAAAGGGGAAAAAGACATTTAAAAGTGCATTTAACTTCAGATGAACCTTTTGCTTGCCTGCAAAAAACTCCGGACTTTTCCACTTACCGGATCAACATACTGGACCTGCAAAGAGGCAAGATTCTGAAAGGACAATAAAAGACTCAAATAAGGCACTTACCGTTCGTGCAGCTAACGACGGTCTTGCCTTCTGGAATCTACCTCCGCAATAAAAGGCTGAACTATCGTCCAGTGAAGTAACTGGCTACAGCGCCCCTGCACAGACGCAGGATGGAGAGCGCCGCATTTACTTACCTAAGGTGAGCACGTGCGGCCTAGGGGAGTCGTAGGAGTGTCAGGAAGGGGAAAGGGCCGAAACCCCGTCAGGCAGACGTTAACCCCGGTTTCCTCTCTGCCCGCAGACATCTCACTCTCCGGATTAAGATCACAGTAAGGAGGGGGCCCTTCCAGGGTGGTGCCAAAGACCTGCGAGTGACTCTGGAAGGTTCGGAGAACGCCCAGACCAGACCCGCGCCTCAGAGGGATTCAGGTGAGCGTTACAAGACCCAGTGGATGCTGTGGGGCTTATGGAGCAAGTGGCCATGTGAGGGGGATCCCAGATGTAAGGGAGAAGAAATAACAGGGGCATCCTTCTCTTCAGACTCCTTCCCCTGTAAGGTAGAGTCTAAAGTAGTTTTAGTATCCCTGTGATCCTGGGAGTGTGGAGTATCTGAAGCCTATGCAAGTATACCTGACCATACCAAGCGCTACTCTAAGGATAGTCTGTTAGTGAATGGGTTGATACCCCTACCCTTAGGGATAGTGGGGCCAGCAGAACTGTGGTGGATTCCACATTGGTAAACCAAGAGTAGCTTGCCAGAGCTCCCTTGATGCCCACCAAGTAAGCTAATGGACCCCCTCTCAAGTGCCCAGTAATGCCTGCGACTATGACCCTGAATGGAGCATCAGTAAGGATACCTGTGAGTGTACAGAGGCAAGTCCCAGGAAACATTCTGCCAGGGAATGACCTCAGAGACTTGGGTCTTGTGGGGGTCACAGCAGAACGACCATGCACAAGATCACAAACCAGAGCTGCCCTGGCCAAGTCCAACGCTGCGCCAAAGCCAAAGGGGGAAACCCAAGGCTAGCGGAGTAAAGAAACTCAGAAGAGATTTCTATAACGACGACCAGCCGCTTGAAGACTGTGGGGAGTTGTCCCTTTTTTATCTGAGCGGCCGATAAAGCCTCTAGTCACTCAGAAGTGTTTGATCCCAATCATGCGTGCCGGCTGGAGAAGGGTGTATTCCAACCTTGATCAAATTATCCCTCATTGCGTTGGGCGACTGATTCAGCCCCACTTTCAAACCCTTTGAGTCGCCTCCCCTAGGCAGGAAGACAAGATCATGTTGGTGTCCTAGTCACACCCCAACGACGAGGACTTGGAACGGGTGAGAATTCCCCCAGGGTCATCGCGGCTCAGAAAAGGAGTAACAATTCTTATACAGACCCAGAAGGGGAGGGCCCCCCTAAAGACCAACCCGACGAATCACCCCACCCAGCCTCGGGTGAAATGGGCGAGGATAATTTTAGATTGCGCTGCTGCCCAATACATATTAGGGTCAAAATTGGCACCAAAACAACTTCTTCACATAATACCCTAGATAAAATGGTGGAGGGTGATAAAACCGAGGCAGACTCCTCCCGTATTCAAATAGGAAAAGACTTACTTACAGCCCAGATCATGGCCATAGACGATCTAAAGATGCAGGGGGATACCCAGGAGGCAGATCAGGCCATCCTGGCCCCTGGAAACTTGGAACCCAACTTTCATCATCTACATCCCAGGATGCCGAGGATCCAATTACAGAGGTTTGTAGGTTCAGGAAAACGGACCAGATGGGTAATCAAAAAAACGTGCCCAACACTCATTGAAGACATATTGGAAGCCTAGAGGCTTGGTCTCAGAAAATCTCTGGTCAAAGCAGCGGTTCTTCTACTGGAAGGCGGAGGACCCTGCCCGGAGGCATGAACTAACCCCTCAGGGGGTGGATGGTCAAGCCAAAGATGCCACCTGTCCAAATATACACTTTATGAAAGGTAAGCCGGCGTGCAGAGCGGTTCTGAATGATTCCTTCAAGGAGTAGACCTGCTTGGTCACCATGGAACCAGACCCCCTCAAGGGAATTCATGTTGCCGGTCAGGCTAACCTTAAAACCCCAAAAAGAACATTTGCGATCTGGACTTGGGAGATCTTTCCACTCTGGATAGAAAAAAAGCTAAAATGACGACAGACGTGCCAACAGTGTGATCCGGTAGTTGGGTCGCAGAGATCCCCGCAAAGGGCCTGGTCATTCATTGATATGGAAGGGGCAAGTGGAAGCGAGACTCAAGGGGGGGGGGGAAGGTTGAGGTGTATCCATTTGACGCAGAACTTTTGCTTCACATAGCGGCAGCACAAGTGGAAAATCAGACCCTGGCTAGGCCATCAATAGACCCCGGACAAATGGTGGCCCTTATATTAACCCTGGCCCCATTTCTGAAGCGTATATATAACAAGGAGATAAGAAAAGAATGTGACTATTTTGTGTAGACCTCAAAGAACCCTACCTAAACTTCCTGATGTTCCGGCAACACAGACTGAAAAAATGGGACTGTGTGCTGATAGAATATAAAAATAATGTCAATTTATTACAAAAATTTGCCACAAACAATTTAAAACATAACTGGACCCACAGACACCATACACAGTGGAAGAAAAATAACAAATACCTAATGCCTAAACCTATCGTCTGAAAAACACTTCCTACGTAATTACAAATAACACAACAAGACTCAAAACTAAAGCAATAAACATTCTACATGTGTTATAAAAAAGATTCCCAACATGTTTCTGTTCGTCAACAACTCAAACGGTTGAACATTCTTCAGGGGAAAACTTCTGTAAGATATATTGTAGACTGATTCAACACTGTGCACAATGGGTCAATTTTCACATCTCCAAAAAGGATGTAATCTAAAATACAAAAATAAGGGGAAGAGATGGTAAAAATTGGGTCTGTGAATACTAAATATAAGCCTCCAAACTTTCAGTATTGCGGATTAAAAAGCACTTTGCATGTAGTAAGTGTTCTGGATTAGTTTCACTTATCTATAAGACCATGTGGTGCGGTGTTTGGAATTTCACTTTTAGGGCCACACATGTAGAGGTACACCGATAGTATACAAGTGTCCTTTTGTTGTTTCTAGGTAGTGTGGACATAAACTCTTGAAGATCGGATTGATCATTTGTAGTTCGACCGTCGGAGCAAACCTGTTTCTGACTGAAGGTAATAGAGGGGATTTTCCCTTGTTGTTTAATGATGACTAGGTGGTTATACACCCATATTGAATTACATCTGGTGTGGGTGTTTTCTGGCTTTTGTCTTGGCTCTACAGTGTCCTGGATCAAGTTTTGAGGCGAATTACATGCGCCCATTGAAACAATAGATGCACCCAGTGATTAGTGTTCATCGTGCAGCTCTAATTACTGGCACACGTTGGAAGCAATTATACAGTAAAGGTAATTGCATAGTTGATTTTAAGAACTAATATAAAGGCAGATGTTATTTGGTTTATCTTGCCTACGTTACCTCATGCCTCAGTATTATTCCTGAAGTTTGGAGGCTTATATTTAGTATTCACGGACCCAATCCTTACTATCTCTTCCCCTTATTTTTGTATTTTAGATTACATCCTTTTTGGAGATGTGAAAATTGACCCATTGTGCACAGTGTTGAAGCAGTCTACAATATATCTTACAGAAGTTTTCCCCTGAAGAATGTTCAACCGTTTGAGTTGTTGACGAAAACAGAAACATGTCGGGAATCTTTTTTATAGCACATGTAGAATGTTTATTGCTTTAGTTTTGAGTCTTGTTGTGTTATTTGTAATTACGTAGGAAGTGTTTTTCAGACGATAGGTTTAGGCATTAGGTATTTGTTATTTTTCTTCCACTGTGTATGGTGTCTGTGGGTCTAGTTATGTTTTAAATTGTTTGTGGCAAATTTTTGTAATAAATTGACATTATTTTTATATTCTATCAGCACACAGTCCCATTTTTTTCAGTCTGTGTTGCCGGAACATCAGGAAGTTTAGGTAGGGTTCTTTGAGGTCTACACAAAATAGTCACATTCTTTTCTTATCTCCTTGTTATATATACACATTATTGTCCCTACTGGTGGAAATAGGCTTTGTGTTAAGTAGGGTCTGTTTGACCTATTTATAACACACCCATTTCTGAAGCTACACAAAACATTAAGCAATCAAATAGGAGACCAAACAACTGTGATGGCCATGCTCCATTCAAAACTCCTCTTTGTTGAAGGATTCGTAACAGGAATCCAAGGGAACATCGACAAAAAGAAAGAGGATATTACTAACATTCTTCCGAGTATTATTGAACATTCATCAAAGATAAAAACAAAAGACGCGCTGACTGGGAGAAATCTCAACAATGGGTAAAGAGGAAACACATTGCCTCCTTTTAGCCCGCTAATGGCAGAGAAGATACCGGGAGCCGTAATGCTGCTGAGAGGACAAGGAGCACAAAATTAAAACTGGCTGGAAAGACCTCCTCATTGCTTGGTAGTGGTGAGTATGGACATAGTTCCCAACGCCCAGTCTGGTTCTACCGAAAACTCGAAAGTTGACTAAGGGGTGACAACTCTGGACCCTCCGGCATGTGTTCAGGCAAACACGGTCCACCATCAGCCTAGAAGGCCTGAGAATCGGCCAACTAGCACCCCAATGAAAAAGTTTGAGATCTTTGCAAAATTTTCAGAGGGGAGTAGGGACATTAGTGATGTGCCCAATTCATCAAGACGGAAGAGGGATGCGTTGAAAACAAAAATAACTAAAGAGAGGGGTCAATCGACCTCTATGAAGTCAATTGGCCGAAAACCCAAAGAAGCGGTTCGTGGTTCTTTTTCAAGAGTCAATCGGCCTCTAAGAAATTTGACACTCCCTACTCCCATCACTTCTACACTACACGTGGAAAAAGAGAAATTGGATGCGTCCTTGACGTTGGGTCAAAACACACTGGCCACTATGTGTAGACGCGAGAGCACAGTCACCGCAACTAGCCATTTGGAGGAAGAGTCCGAGGACCAAGACCTGTCAGTCCTCATTAATTAATCGACTTACTTCATACAGGACAAAGTGGGGTCGGATGCGGATGGGGAGGACCAGCCTCGTCCTCCTGAAAACAGACACTGCAAGAGGATTCTTGCAGCCTAATTAACATTACTGCGGATGCAGATCCCGAGGAGGAGTTACCCCCATGAAAAATCGCAACATGTTTTAAACAGCAAAGGTAACTGCTGGGAGAAAAGCCTCAAGGAGTCCTGTAAGGGGTGTGTGATTGACGTTTTGTAGAAGAGTGGGACTCGGAGGAGCCCCTTCCACGAACCCTCAGAAGGAGGTCAAGTGCCGTGATTTGAATGAAAGCGATGTAGCTTTTAAATCCGTAGAGCAAAGAAGATCTCAGTGCTTGAAAAGGGTCGACAGAGGATGGGGACAACAGCTTTGTAGATTCAAAGAAACCCAACAATTTGAATCAAGAAAGAAGCCCCCGCCCCACCCCCCAAAATATAAATCTATCGTTGGGGATCATGTAATAGCCAAAAGAAACCAAGCGAGCAGTAATGAGACTTTCAGATGATTATTCAAAACCATTTTGGTCATCAAGAACAATCTGATCCTAAATAGAGCTAACGTATTACGCCTTATTCATAGTCTCCCCGCCTTAAGCCAAATTCATTCTAGAGACTTGCACTTGATTGAACTTCCGAAAGAAGATCGCCCGGACAAAGTAGTGCTCTACTGGTCTTAATACAAGAAGAAAAACGTACTCCTCGGGACGAGGGAGAGCCTTTCATCCATGGGCTTTGCTCTATCTGACTATGATACACAAGTGCTCGCGCCACCAAGAGGAGCAAAGGGATGGGCCAAGGAGGATTGGGCTAGTGCTCAACGCTCAAAAGCCCTTCAAGAGCCTGATCAAAGATATCAACGGCAAAAGAGTTGTGAAAGATCCCCATCTACTACGGAAGTTTCGCCAGTAAATACCAGAAACTCTGCATAGTTGTTGACTCCACCCGTATAGAGAACAGGAAGTTGTGTACAGGAAAGAAATGGAAGATGAAATTTGGGGCTGGCTGGCAGGGGCACTGGCCACTGGTAGTTGGTTGCATAGCTCAGGCAGCCTAAGGAGGAAACGGCAAAGGCTCACCTTTGTAATACCATAAATATCTGCAGCTGGAACACCAGAGGCTTTGTTCATTTATTTGGAGAAGATGCCCTAAACTTAAAGGATTTCAACATAGTCTATCTACAAGAGACGTGGCTTCGAACCCTGCCTGTTTTGGAAGGGTATTCAATTCATTTCAACCCAGCAGAGAAAGGCGCAACTGGAAGACCGATAGCGGGCCTGCTGATAGCCCTGAAGAACAACACAGGCTTCAAAGTAATTTCTGAATGCAACCCATCTCCACTCTGTCACGCCTCTTACCTGGAGACCGGTGTCCTCTGCACCTACTCGCTCTCCTCTCTCTTGGCGGATCTACCCGTGCTTTCGCCTGCGGGGATCCGCCATGGGGAGAGCTTCTGGGGTTCCCGTCGGGAGTCCTCTACGCATGCGTGGGAGACCAAGGTCTCGATTCCGCGCATGCGCAGTAGATTGGGCGCTCTCCACGGCGAGTGCTCGCGTTCCGAGCCTCGCTTTGGATGTGCCGGCTCCCAGTAATGAGACGGCTTGCGTTTCAAGCCTCTCACGGGTGCCGGCCATCCTATAAAGCGAGCCTCGATCAGGAGCAAGTCGAGTCTCAACGCGGTTTGCCCAGATTGTGTTTTCGCTCGTTTTTGCCACCTACCTGTTCCGGCCCTGCTCAGTCTCCTGCTCTTGCCTGAACCCTTCCCTGGGTTCCTGCCCCTGCAGCTTATCTGGTCCGTCTCCCTTTGGGGTCTTGGTGTTTCACTGGGGTCCCAGAGTTCTACCCTTAGGTGCTGTTTCGTTTTTTCCCTGGGTTCCCCTTCTCTGTCCTGTTCCTGGGTTGGTTTCCCAGTCCTGTTCCTGGGTTGGTTTCCCAGTCCTGTTCCTGGGTTGGTTTCCCAGTCCTGTTCTTGGGTCTGGTTCCCACACTCTGCCTGAGCCATCACCTGTTTCCTTTGGGGCATTGTGCCTCCCAGCTGCTTCCAGTCGGAGCTTCCACCTGCCTGCCATCCTTGTTTCTCCAGTGGTTGCGGTTATCCGGCTCTACCACCAACTACGGACTTCAGTCTTTGGACATTCGACATCTGCCTCTCCTGTCAGTGCTTGCACTGTCCTGACGCCACGCAAATCAGGAGAGTGCGTCCCGTTGCTTTGGGAGTCGGTCCATCTTCCACCTTGTTAAAACCTTGGGTGGCGGAGAGGCCGGTTCCTCGCGTCATACGCTCATCGTTAGTCTGGCTGCCACGTCAAGATCTTCTTCCAAGTCTTCAGGTACGCTTCACTCACGTGATGCCCATCTTAACACACTCATACAGGGACTAATAATTAGAACTGGACCTCACTGACGGGCAAAGACCATCTTGATAGTAAACCTGTATTCGAACTCTGCCTCATTGGCTGGAAAGGGATTCGCAGACTGAGTTCTAACGCTCATTGATGATGAAATGGGAAATCGACCCAACTTGGAAATTATCCTTTGTGGGGATTTGAACATTCATCGTTTCAACACTTCCATTTTGATTGAATATTATACCCCCTTAGCAAGCCCAAAGGTGATGCGAGGTCTAAAATGGACAAGTTAATTAGCCTTGAGAAACATCTATATGGCCAACGGCCATACCAAGGGGGGGGCCTACCGGCAAAGCCGACGTGGAAGAGGGGCATGGAGAAAATTTTATTGGACTACATCTTTGGCATGGGGGAATCTACACGCCCAAATGTTTAGTCTGGAGGTGCAGGAAACAGCAAAGCGACCAGAACATCGTTATAGCATCATTTACTTCATGGCCGATGGATTCACCAACGAAATCAACATCACAGGTGAAAGTTGGGTCGGGTCGAAAAAGGTTGAGCATACAACAGGACCCCATTGCTGTAGTGGCATTTGCACGAGGGGGAAACTGTCTCCCTATTGAAAACTTCAGACTTCGAAACTTATGTCGCAGTCAGATCCACTTCAAATAAATCTGGTTTTTGCCCTCAACATAAATTCGACTCTGAGGTGGCTAAAAGAAAGAAGCGTCTGAATAGAGAAGCCAGAGTAAACTGGCGCAGAAACACCAGAGGCGCTCAAAACCTCAAGGCGTCTGAAGCAGAGCTTTAAAAACTGGTTAAAAGGCCATCGCCTAATTATGTCCCAACAGGATGCAGAAAAATGCAGTGTCCTCCAAAAATACAGCCGAGATGTGGAGCTTGATGGCCTCTCTTCATGCACCGCAAGTCTCCTTACTTTCTAATCCTATAACATTGGAGGTTTGGGAGGAGCATTTTACGGCCTTGGTTTCACAGCCCGATACTTGGGATCTGCGCAATCTGAGCGATCTGTGCTAAGGGGAATCAACAGGAGCATGGTCCTTTCCGACGCTGAAGTGACATCCTGAACCTAATCCAGAAGGCCAGTAAATATAGGGCCGCTGGCCCCGATGGCATTACTAATATTATGCTAAAGCAAGATCCAGAGAAATGGGCATAAATGATGTTTCTTTGGCTCAACGAAAGCAAGAGGTCAAAGAAAATCCCACACTCCTGCACTATAATCGGGCCAATCTTCAAAAAAGGCGACAGACTAACTCCAACTAATTACGGGCCAATCACCTTGCTGGATGTGACGGGCAAGATTTTTGGTTCACTTATTCTGCATGCACTCAAAATTTGGAGCAAAGCATCAAAGCATTACGACCAATGGCAAGCGGGTTTTGTTAAGGACACGCACACTGCACTGAACCTTTTCCTTTTAAACATAAAGGCTAGAGCAAAAAAAAGAACGTTTGCAAACTCCATCTTCAATCAATAGACCTAGCCCAGGCATTCGATACAATTGACAGGCATCAACTCTGGGTGAAGCTCAAATACAGGGGCTGTCCGGAAGATATAAGAGAAGCCCTCTGGCTCCTCCACAAGGATACATTGCTACTAGTGAGGCTTGATCGCAGTGGAGCTCTGACTGTGCCCATTTATACATTCAATGCACTTAAAAAAGGCTGTGCACTGGTGCCAGCTATATTTAACCTGTTTATTTTGGATGTAAACAATGCCCTTGACTCAGTCCGAAGTGTTCCCAATTTGGTGGGAGTGGAGATCAGTTGTCTCCTTTATGCAGACGACTTGATCCTGCTGGAACAAACCCAGGTGGGTCTGCAGAGACAATTGGATGCTTTAGAAGACTACATGACAATGAATTGTTTAAAAATAAATGCTCAGAAATCCTGAATCCTCATCTTTGGCCGCAAGAAGAGTAAAAAAGGGGACAAAATAAAAGCCTGGTATATAAAAGGGGAAAAGCTCTTAGAAGTCACATCTCTGACATACCTAGGCATGTGCCTCAATGATAGTGCTGTCGATGCCCACAGGGAAACTGTACAGTGAAGTAAAGCAAAGAATTTGGCAGCCCAGGCAAGGTTGATCAAAGCCTGGTACTGTTAATTCTCTTTGACGCCAATAATAGAGTTTTACCGCTTGAAGGTCTCGCCCATCCTAACCTATGGGGCCGAGGCGTCCTTTACCCTGGCGGCTGCGGCCTGGGCAAAATTAAAGGGCATCTTCTGGAGAAAAGTTTTGAATATACCTAACTATGTACCAATGCAGGTAATAGGGGCAGAACTAGGTCTAAATTCGCTGTATGCCATGACAGTATGGAAAACGCTATTGCTGTTCTGAAAATGTTCTGTGAAGAACACTGAAGGTGGTCCTGCGGCCATAGAGAAAGCAATGACTGGCAGCACCGACCTGCTACTAATGGTTTAGAGGGAGGCGTGCCTCTGCATTCTTTAGGAGTTCAATGAAACAGTGGAAACCCTGCTGGGAAATCCAGCTAAAGTAAAAAGGAAATTGTATGACTTGGACTGGATTAAGACATTGGACCACAGGCAACAGTCCAAACTCTACGGAAACAATTTCACTGATATAAGGGCCAGGGGTACAGTCGCGATCTACTTGACCAGATTCCTGTGCCAGTTCTGACGGTTTCAGTTCATGCGCATTCACATGAACTTGCTTCCAACGAAAGAAATTCTGGAAGTTAGAAAAAAGAAAGAACAGCGCAATTTTAAATGTGGATTGTATAACTGATAAAAAGAAACTTTGTATCACTTGACACTAATATAACTCTGGTTTGAAAGATCTAAGGATAAAATGGCTGGGAAGATTTTCCAAAGCATTCTCAAACTTTACAACCAAGGATTGGAGGGCTAAACTGATGAATGGTGATCGAATTTCGATCACATTGGCACTTCTGCCGTACTTAGAAGACGTTTTTGCAGGGTTTGCAGCGTGAGCGTAGAGCACAAGGTAGTGAAATGGGTGTCAAAATCATTTTATGGATGTTTTATTGGACTATATTTTTTTCTACACTGCACCCGTAGGAGTACCTGAACATCCTGCGAGATGGGGCCTGTTCCTCGTTAAATACTGTGCCTACATACCAAAGTAATTGTGTTTTCTTTTGGAGTTCTGTTGGTTAATTTTATTTTGTCTATCCTTTTTCATTGGCTTTTTCTTAGTTGGTTCTTAAATGTTATAAGGAAGCCTTGCAATCTGGAATTTCTTGTATCTTCTTTTTTTCTAAATTGCCTTTTGTCCTCTCTTTTTATTATAGGGAGTTTATTTCATCTTCTCTCTTTGGTATGTGTTTGTTGATGGTTTGTCTTTTGTTCTAAGCAAAAAGGTTTTTCTTAAACCAAATGCTAATAAAAAAAAATAGCTGCACTACTTCTGGCATCAGACACGGAAGAGGAGGAATCGGAGCCTCTTCCTGACTTATTTCAGGGTAGCCCTTCAGATGGCTCCATTGAGGGTGCAAAAGTGGCCTCTCACCTGACTCCTAACCAACAAGAGGAAGTAAGAACTTTGCTTAGGCAGTTCTCCCCCTTGTTCTCACTGACTCCAGGTTTGACGCCTTGGTGCAAACATGACATGAACACTGGAGTTATTGTACCTACCAAAAGTAAGGGTTACAGGATGTCGGATAAAGTGAGATCCTACATCAAAAAAGAGGTCAACAAGATGTTGGATCTTGGGGTGATTTAGCCCGCCAGCAGTCCATGGTGCAGTCTTGTGGTTCTGGTACCAAAGGCAGTTATTTCTTAATTGCGGTTCTGTGTGGATTACTAGGCCCTGAATACCGTCACCAGCACAGATGCTCACCCTCTGCTGAGAACTGATAATTTGATGGACACGCTGGGTGCTTCAAGTACCCCAGCACTTTAGACCTCACTGCAGGGTGTTGCAAAATTGCCCTAGCAGAACATGCCAAGGAGAAGACCGCATTCTCAACTCCGGAAGGGCTTTACCGGTTCATTGTAATGCCATTTGAAGAATGTACTTGGCACTTTTCAAAGTCTAGTGAATCATGTTCTAAATGGGTTGGATGAATTCTGCTTAGAATATCTGGTCGATATTGTAGTTTTCAGTGCCACCTGGGAAGAGCATGTGAAACACCTGTGAGTAGTGTTGCAGGCCGTTCAGAAGGCCCACCTGACCATAAAGGCCAGCAAATGTCAAATTGGTCAGGGTTCAGTGGTTTACCTTGGTCATGAGGTTGGTGGAGGGAGGATACAGCATCTAGCCAGTACTTTACTGGGGTAAAGGCAAGTCTTTTAGAGGGGCTAGGCTAGTCTTGTACTGCTTGTACTTACAAGACTGGCCTAACCCCACTACCCAAACCCAACAGAGAGCCTTTTTGGGCCTCCCTGGGTACTATAGGTATTTCATGGCAGACTATGAGACTGCTCTCACTACTCTGAAGAAACCCAAGAAGGTTTCTTGGTCTGAGGAGTGTGGGAAGGCCTTTCAAGGCTTAAAAGACTCCCTGTGCCAGGCCCCTGTTCTCAGGGCCCCTGACTACAAATGTTATTTTATTGTGCAGACAGGTGCCTATGACACTGGGATAGGTGCTGTTCTATCACAGGTGGATAAAAAGGCAAGGAACACCCAATTCGATTAGTTAGCCGCCACCTTAAGGACCGAGAGCTCAGGTGCTCCATTGTAGAGAACAAATATTTCTCTGTCATGTGGGCCCTAAGGAAGCTGAGGCCCTACCTCTATGGGACCCACTTCACTGTGCAAACTGACCATAAGCCGCTAAAGTGGCTAATGAACATGAAAGAGAATCCAAAGTTGTTGAGGTGGTCCATTAGCCTGCAAGTCTTTGACTTCACCATTGAGCACAGGCCAGTTGTCCAACATGGCAATACTGATGGGTTGTCCAGAATGTTTTCCCGACCCAAACAAGAGGCCCATCGAGGGGTGGATTAGTTCCCTCTTGTCCTTGGTCGGGCGAATGTGAGGGGGGGGTAACGTGTTTGGAAAGATTTCTCTAAGTGCAATTTTCCCTCCATATTATGAACCCCAAACTTTTTGCTTTTGTTTGACTGACCTAACCTGACTTTTTCCAGTGGAGCACAGCCTTCAGCTGTGCTCCCCTGGGGTTTTGCTAATTTGTTATGGGGAAACTGACACGTCCTTCAGGCTGTCAGTACTGGGAAACTGTTTCCCTTCGTCTTTGACTTTGTTGCCATTTCTATCTGTGCACCAAGTACCTTACTGTACCGCGCACAGGGGTCTTTTCATTTAATGGCCCTAGACACCCTCTAAGGATTTTCTGGTGGTTATACAAGTGTGCCTAGGATGAACTGGTGGCAGCAGTTTACTGTACTGGTATCTTTACTTGTTTTTATTGTACCATACCGCGTTCAACGCGGTGGCCAGTGCCGGAAATGGCTGTGCCACAAAGTCTTTTGTTCTGTCCTTTGGCCATCTTGTCCTTAGCCTTCATCCAGGTTGAGCTGACCTGAGAATTCCTTATTTGGGCATGCAGCCTCCCACGAAAACCGCATAATTAGCAGGCTCCTGCATGCCATGTGTGCAAGTGTCCAGGAAGAGGATAGGCACTGTCTGGTCCCAATCCACACTACTAGTGCCAGGATGTCTGGTATGCCTGAATGACTGATGCCCTGATTGGCCCACATCTGGTGTGCATGCAAGAGAGCAGATCTTCCATTGGTTATCCCAGATTGGAGCGTGAAACAAATCTTGGATAAGAGAAGGGGCTCTGCATCCATTCCAAGTCGATCTACTGAAGTTCACGCCGAACTACAGAAGGAGCCAAGTATCCTGAACCGCTGAAGCAGACCTGTGGAACAGCCTGAGACACACTGGAGGCTTGGCACCCTGTGTCTGCTGCTGTCCCGTCAGACCCTAGCTTTTGTCATTGATCTTAGAAGGCCTGCAAGGGCGCTTCAACCCTTTGGAGTACTGGGAACAACTACGCTCGGCACCTCCTGATTACCCATCAAAAGAGCCTTCACGGAAGTGTACCTGGGCCGTCCAGTGAACTGACCAGCCCTAACCCAGGATATCGCATAGCGCCGCCGTCCCGAGTTGCAAATCGAGACTTATGGAATCGCTAGCTTGTGGTCTTAGGCCCTCCCCCGCCAAATGTCGTGGTCCCAGCTTCCATGGGTTACGAACTAGGAGATTGCGCCACGCCGCAAGCCTTTGTTATCCCTACGTCACTACGCTGTGGTGACTGTCGCTGTAGGTGCTTTTCCTACCTGCTCTCCTCTGCCCTGAAGCCTTCTGCACTGGAATTTTCTTACTCTCTTCTTCATGAGCTGAGAAAAGGCTACTGTCCATCACAGATGATCGTCCTGCCCAGCAGCCTCTGAAAGCCAGAGCGCAGAGAAACTGCAGGGCTCGGACCTATAGGCGATCTCAACTAAACTGGCAAAGCTTGATCCGACCTGTGTTAAGGGATCTTGAGTACTTGCTTCTCTTACCGGTAGACCCTGGCACAACCAATGTATATTTACGTACGAGAATCCCTTAAAAGATCTTCATTTTGGCTGGGCTAGTCTGTTCTTCCTAGATATACACCTGTGTAAGAGTATTCTGTGGCTCGTTACTCTGTGTGCTCATTGTGGGCTTCTGATCACTCTCGCCCCTCCCGAGACCTAGTCTTGACTGCTTGCCAAGCTACCTTGATTGGTCTGGCTTGTCCAGAAGGGTCCCCTGTTCCACTAAACTAGGACAGCCTCCTAATCTTCTGCCCATCAGGTCAAAGTTTAGAAATCCATATATAACACCTGTCTTATTCTACTCTGGGACGCCTCTGCATCACCAGGAGTCTCCTGTGGGCTGCACTGCAGCAGACCTCCAGAAACTGCTCAATTGGACACTTTAGCAACAGGTAATCTTTTCACATGAAAAACATCCCAATTGTGCACAACTGGTCTCCCTTGGCCTCGTCCCAAACATTCTAGTCTAGGAAGAAAAGGTTTTATTGGCCTGCGAGTGCATTTTCCCCTTTAAGGAAAGACCGCTTTCTACTTTTTGGGAGAACAAAAAACAACGATCTTACTAGGCCCAGTGACCTTGAGAAACATGCAAGTGCATGGGAGAAGTAAAGGGGAAAAGTGCATGGAAGGGATTGAGGCAGCAGACGGTATGTCTGATAAATCCAGGAAAAAGCGTGGGGGCCGGAGGGTCTGTATGGTTACAGATACAGACCCCAGTGCAGGGATTGCCTGGAGGCAGTGCAGGTTGGTGGCTGGGTGAGCAGGTACCTGGGCCCGGAAAACAGAGGGTAGGCCAGATACACAGTGCAGAGAGAGAAAAGATCAGCAGTGGAGAGGAGGTGCAAAGGCAGAAGCAAAGATTGAAGGTCTTGAGGTGCTTCCGGAACCGTAGATGGTTCTCCTCAAGTTTCAGAGTGGCAGGGAGACTGTTACAGAGCGAGGCCCCAGCTGAAGACTGAGATCTATTCCCCATCTCGTTTCTTTGAAAAACCACTGACCCTGAGGGAGTTGGAGGTAGAGGAGCAAAGACCTCGAGAGGGGAGGCATTTACAGATGGATAGCTGAAGGTATTTTGGACCCAGGCCTGAGAAAGCCTTGTGCACCATGCAGAGGGTTTTGAATTTAATCCGTGTGTCCACTGGGAGCCATTGGAGAGATTTCAGGTCTGGAGAGATACGATCCAAGGGCTTGAGGCCAAGGACAAGTCTCGCCGTCCTGTTCTGGATGAGATGTAAAGGGTGGAGTGTAGAGGAAGGTAGATTTAGAAAGAGGCTGTTACAAAAGTCCAACCTAGAGAGAACCAATGCTCTGGACACAGTGAGCTTCTGGGAGAAGGAGAGGAAGGGCTGAGTACTTCTGAGGAGGTGCAGTAGTAAGTTTGACTTTTTAGAGACATCAAGAGATGTGGGCAGAGAAGGAAAGCGTGGAATCAAAGATGACCCTGAAGTTCTTAGCCTCACAGGTGGGGGTAGGAGGAGGGCTAAGGGAGGCCGGCCAGAGAGTGAAGGGAAAGGAGGGGGAAGGTGTGCCAATGAGGAGAATCTCTGTTTTGCTGGCATTCAGGCAGAGATCATTGGCGGCACACCAACCCTGAATGGCAGTTACGCAATCAGAGATGAGAGAAGGAGAGGAGGTGGCCGAGGGAAGCCTGAAAATGAGTTAAGTGTCATCAGCATAGCACTGAAAATTGGAGCAGAAAATGGCAATGCAGTGGGCGAGAGTTGCCAGGTATTGGTTGAACAGCCAGGGCAAGAGGTTAGACCACTGAGGAACACCACAGGTAGAAATGGAGATGGATGAAAGGAAACACCCAAGTTGGACCTGGGAGGGTCCATCAGAGAGGAAAGAGGTCAGCCAGGCCAGAGCCTGATCGGTCATACCCAGGTAGTCACAGAGACGGTTGAGCAGGATGGTATGGTTAACCGTGTCGAAGGCAGAAGAGAGAGAGAGTAGGATGAGGACAGAGGGATTGGAGAGCAGATGTTCAGGAGAGCAGTTTCCATGCTTCTGGCAGCTCTAAAATCGGACTGATGGTCCTTGAGACAGCCAACAGAATCGGAATGAAGGTTAAACTGAGAGATGGTCAGCTTTTCCAGGAGTTTGGCCAGTAAAGGAGTAATACAAATTGGGCGATAGTGAGCCGGACAAGAAGTATCAGCTGTGGGTTTCTTGAGAAGAGAATGCACAAGAGTGCTTCAGAGGGGAGGGGAAGGCTCCTGAGGCAAAGGAGTGGTTGCAGAAATCGGCAAGGGCCGGAGCGAGGGTGTCAATGTGGTCCTTGATGGTTTTGGAGGAACACGGATGAACGTGTTTTGACGAGATTTTCATAGATCTGACTTGTCTAGCGACCTCGTCAGGGGAGAAACGAGGAACGGCCGAGAGGGGGGGGGGCGAGTGGCTGAAAGAGTGTCAGCATTCACAAAAGGAGGAGAGGAGAGGGTGGACAGTATATCCTTGCTTTTTGAGATGAAGCGAGAGGCAGGGGCATTTCAAAGAGCCTGTGAGGTGACGGGACGGGTAGAGACTGCAGCCGGGTTGGCCAGCTCTTTGCAGATTTGAGAGTTTGGCCAAGTTATTAGATGCCGCAGAGACACAGGCTTTGATGTGGGCTCTCTTCTTGGTGCAGATAGTCGGTATTGCCTTTGGAGCAGGCAACAGGCCAGTTTGTCAGAGGATGAATAAGAAGCCCTCCATTTCCTCTCAGCCACCCTACACTTTTAAGTGTAGTTGGGTCAGAGTCATAACAAGAATTACATTTGGCTTTGGACTTAAAACGGATCCTCATGACGGGGGCAAGAGCATCACGAGTATCAGAAAAAGAGCAGAGACAGTGGAAGTGCAACGGGTGAGACGTGGTATCCTCTTCTTCCAACACCTTTTCCCCATCCTACCACGTACGTCATTCAGAAACACTGCCCCCGCCCCCTTTTTCCACACAAACACTTTTGCACATCACGAAAGAACAGACTAACACCAGAGATGTTTACCTGACATGTCCCAATACAAGTGGCAGGCAGAGTCGGGCAATTGACCAGAATCACACACACCTGATGGCCCTTTATTTTCCGCAAACTGGAAAGTTCAAAGAACTGTAAATTGTTAAGGGAATACCAGCTGCAGAGGGGATCTATAGAGACTCTGGTTGATTCCATGCTGATTGAAACTACTGATGCCAGAAGGCCGTAGGAGAGCCGCCAAGAAAGGTCAAAGTGGTCATACAGGGGTCTAGCAAAACCTCTGTACAGTTGAAGGTCTTTGACCAACACACCATTAAGAAACGCAACTGAAGTGAATCCCATAGCAAGAGAAAGCAAAAGGAATTGTGAAGTGGCAAGAGTGAACCCGACGGAGTGACACCATTAAAGAGGGGCGAAGTCTAAAGTCCCAACAAACAGTGTATTGACAAAAGTGAACCTGGCAGAAGGATGTCCACGGAGAACTGTGTAAAAATACATTAAGATTTGTGAATGCAACCGAGAAATTATTTGGAATATAAACCAGCGTGAACCTGACGGGAGGGAGGCTGATATTCCAGAGGGGTCTTCAAGCTGGGCCTGATCCTGGATTTCTTGCCTGATGACAAAAAGACAGAATCTTTAGCCCTATTTCAGGAGGGCGAGGTGGCTTCTGAGCACGCCATCACGTGGCGTTGGATGTCGCGATGGGAAACAGCGTGGCACTCGGACTCCAAGGTTGGATGAAGGCCACTCATTTTAGACCAGATGTCCATTCCAAGCTGGTGGATATGACCTTTCGATGGGGATAACCTCTTCATCAAGGTGGTGGACGAAATGCTGCAAGCTATTAAAATGGACACTGAAACTACTAGATCGCTGGGTACCTTGCAACAGCGATGGGCTTCATCTTTCGATCATCTAGAGGGAATTTCCTCTAAAGGCTACGCTCCATCTTGTACCATCAACACTCCTGCTCCACCTTACAGGAGACATACAGGGGCCGTTCACAGACCTTCGGCGGAGGGGCACAGCGCTGGCGTCGCCCGCAAGCCAAGATGCAAATGCCCAAGCAAGCCTGACTCGGCCCATAGTCTGGACCCCCACTTTCGCACCCCTGTGGGGGGACGTCGCTTGGACTTTAACGAGTGGAAGAACATCACCACCGACGAGTGGGTGCTGGACATACTTCATAAAGGGCACACCCTGGAATTTGACCACAGGTGCTCTTGCATTCCCCCCATGGCAAGGAAGGAACTGCACATGGCCCAGCTGCTACAAGAGGTGCAGACCATGTTAAGAAAAGGGGCAATAGAACGCCACCACCCCCCTCAGGTATCCGGAGTATACTCCGGATACTTTCTGGTCCAGAAGAAGTCTGGGCAGATGGCGCCTGATCCTGGACATGCAAAGTCTCAACGAGTACCTAAAGTCCCAAGAATTCAGGATGGTTGCGTTGCAGCAAGTACTCGGGCAGCTGGAAGAAGGGGATTTCCTAGCGACGTTGGAGCCTAGAGGATGCCTACTTCCACGTCCCCATACATCCAAAGCGTCGGAAGTTCTTGTGGTTCTGGGGTGTCGTTACCAGTTCAAGGCTCTTCCCTTTGGCTTGAAATCGGCGCCAAAGTTATGCACAATGTGCATGGCCCCGGTGGCAGCGCACAAGGGCGTACAGGTCTATCCGTACCTGGGCGACTAGCTCGTCCGGTCCCCCTCTCAGGCCCTGGTGGTGCAGCACACCAGGGATGCCATATGCCTTCTGATGGAGCTCAGATTCTCCATCAATTATCTGAAGTCCCGCGTGCCACCATCACAGAACACTCGGTTTCTGGGTGCCCCCCTCATCACAGTGGCATCTCTGGCATTTCCCTCAGAGGAGAGAGTGGCAGCTATGTTGGTTAAGGTACATCGCCTAGCTACAGCTCAATCCACAGCGTTTTTATCAATCAACTCGCCGCTGGGTATGAGGTTGTCCTGCATTCACCTGATTCCGTTTTGCAGGGTACAGATGAGACCTCTGCAAGTGTTTCTGGACGCCACGTGGCTCCAGATCACGAGCAAGCAGACAGACAAAATTACCCTCAACCAAGACTCCAGACAAGTCATTCAGTGGTGGGGAATACACAAGCACCTTATGCAGGGAGCTCCATTTCAGGTTCTCCACGTTCCAGGCTATGGTCACCAACAATGTCTCTCTTGACGGATGGGGGGGCTCACACCGGGCAGTCCCACGCCAGAGGCCTCTTGCTTCCGGAGGAGCAGACTGTGCACATCAATGTTCTGGAGTTGTGGGCCGTGTTTTGGGCCCTCAAGTCTTTCCTACCTCTTCTGCAAGGGCGGGTGCTGAGGATCTTTTCTGGCACCTCCACCACTGTTTTACATCCGTAAACCAGACAGGACCTGCTCTTTCCTTGGAGGCAGGCCCTGTGGCAATGGGCCATTCTTCAGGACATGATTCTTGTCCCATTTCATCTGGCGTGCATCAAAAACACCATTGCAGACTCCCTCAGCAGAGAACTGCGGTCCTGCCACGAATGGGAGCTCCAGAAGGCACAGACGTCACATCTCTTCAGCATGTGTGACAGACCCGGATTGACATCTTTGCGACAGCAGTGAACTCTAAGTGCCAGGCCTTGGCCAGCAGGTTTCCCCAGCTGGGGAGCCTGGGAGATGCTTTCTCGTTCATATGGGAGGGCCTCTTCCTATAAGTGGTCCCTCCAATTCTGCTGCTGCTACATGTGATCAACACACTCGAACAATGTTGCGGCATGAACACACTCATCGCCCTGGTGGGTCCTCGCCAGATCTGCTACCCAGAACTGCTCTGCATGGCAGTAGCTCCGGCTGCCTCCTCTTCCTGACCTACTCTCTAGAGAAGACGGAACGATACTGCACCATGACCCAGCGTCGCTGAACCTCATGGCTTGGCTCCTGCAGCCCTAGAGTCTGGGCATTATGACATTCCTCTAAATTGTAGGAAGAGGTCCTGACCAAAGCTAGAGCGTCCTCTACACTATTGTGTTACGGCCGCAAATGAAAACACTGTGTGGTGCATGGTGCAAAAGATTACACCTCTACGTGTCACAGCCCCAGAGCTCCTACCCTACCTGTTCTCTTTAGCCAAGGCTGGATTGGCCCATGCCTCCATCAAGGTGCATCTGGCGGCCATTTCCCAGTAAACGTGGTCAGCAGGCAGGCCATCGCTGTGGTCTCACAGGCTCGTCAAGGAGTTTCTGAAAGGCCTCTTCGGGACTTTTCCACCGCTGAAGGCTCCTGCCCGGCTTGGGAGCTCAATGTCGTTCTTACTAAACTCATGGGGTCTCCATTAGAACCATTGCTTCAGGCCCTCTGAAGTTTCTCTTATCAAAGACAGATTTCCTAGTGGCCATCACCTCAGCAAGGAGGGTCTGGGAGATTCAGGCTTTTTCCTACAAGCGCCCATACTTATCCTTCCCTGCTACGAGGGTGGTGCTTCAGACTAACACCACCTTTATGCTGAAGGTTCCTTCTGAATTCCATCTCAACAAACTCTTGGTGCTTCCAGTCTTCTTTCTGAATCCTTCATTGCCCACTGAAAGGTCGCTTCATGCGCTGGACGTTGCTCGTGCCTTGAAGTTCTATGTGTAACGCACAAAGGATTTTCGGAAGACGTCTCAACTCTTTGTACATTTCGGACTTGTGAATCATGGGAAGGCCCTTTCGAAGGCTTCCATATCCAGGTGGCTCTCTGGCTGCATCATGTACTGTCATCGTCTGGCCAGCAGACCTCTTCAGGCCGGCTGAGAGCCCATTCCAGCAGAGCCATCACAGCGTTTCTCTCTGGTGTTCCCTTGCTGGACATTTGCAAGGCGGCTACATGGTTTACGCACACCTTCACAAAATTCTATTGCATCAATGGGGATTCCAGGGAGGAGTCCAGAGTCGGTCATGCAGTGCTAGGCAACCTGTTTGTTTGAGGTGAGTCTGTTCCAGGGGTAAGTGGTAGTACTTTTGTTAAGCCTTGCCACCTCCCGTGGTTGTTATGTACTGCTGTGTGTTTATATTCATAAGCATGTGAATCCATGCCAACCCATGCTTGAGATCAACAGTTGCAAGTAACTTGTTCCATCAAACACATCGTATGAGCTAGAAAGGGAAAGACACACTATTTAACCAATAGTTAAAAATGTTTAAAAAAATTCCTGAGGCCTATAACAATAATCCCCATTCATAAGTACCTCCTTGTGCATTATCTTACAATTAATGCACAGGTACATATATAATACATTATAGTCAGAGTATGAAACCAGCATAAACCCTAGCCAAAGTCTTTCAAGAATTAATAAAACATTTTAGACGCGGTTACCTCCCTGATTTATTTCAAGGAAAATATACAAATTGTTACCCGAATTAGTCACAATGTTAAAGGTACAGTCGCCATAATAGAAATACAGTGTAGGACTTTAATAATGAATATAAAATCGAAGGTGAGTGCTAAAAGTATAAACTCTTGGCCAGAGCTCATTGGACCCTTTGTGGAATTAGGAAGAAATGGCCAGGCACAGGTAAGTACTCCAGAGTCAATTTCAGGAGAGTTCCTGAGTAAGTTCACAGTGACACTGCAATGTATGGGAAAAGTTAGAGACATCCACTTTAATGCAAATAAGTCTCATCTACACCACGGGTGCAAAGTCTATGATGGACAACACCGGGGAAGGGCAGAGGCGACCCCAAGGAAGTGTTCCAGAGGTCAAGAGATGGGTCCAGGACCCCAGAAGGAGTAGCAGCAGAACTGATGGACCCCCCAATAGAGCTAAATGGTAAATGCAGCAAAGGCTTTCCTCCAAGGAGACTCTACCCCAGACCCGAGGGACACCCAACGGTGAATATCTCAAATAATCAACCCTTCAAGGACCCAAAAATAGGTACTCACTGCAGTAGTTTTGGGAAAGTGTAAATAGCAGCATCAAACAATCCAAACAAATCAAACAATCTAGTGAGTAAATTGATCTTTTCCACAAATGCGTTTTAAAGATTCAGTTGCCAAGGACTTGAACCCTAGGCCGCCGATGATCCCAGTGACCCTGAAAAGGAGCAAAGGCTCGTCCCATGTGCTGGCCCCTTAAGCCTGCGTCAGAGATTCTGCAAAAGGAGGACCCCAGGAGGATGTAGGACCCAGCAGCTTATCAAACAAAAGAAGACCGCAGCACGCCAGTCCCAAGCGGTCAATCTTGCTGTGAGATGCAGTTTTAAGACCTCTCTAGATATCAGCAGAGTCCCACAGCCAAGCGGATGCTACTGGCAGTAAATTGCAGGAATCTGTGGTAAACGGCAAAGAAAATGCTTCCAGAGTGTAGGGCTTGATGCAACAGATGTAGTGAGTTACCACAAATCTTCAGTAAGCCCAAAATTGACCTTCAGTGGGGAAAACCCTGAATCAGGATATGCCCAAGCAACTGCACTTAGCAAGATTTGGTAATTGAGGCTTTAAAAATAGCAGAAACGATGGGAAGCACAGGAATTGGTCCTTCAGTAGGTTGGCAGACCTGCCTCTCCTGCAAGTTACAAGAAAGCAGAAATGCAACCGGGGCTGGACAAAGCCTAAATATCTTTGCACAAATGGGCTGGCCAAAAGCCTGCCAGCCAATCACTAAAGGGGGCTTGGGGAAAGGATCAGATGACCAATCATACTGGTTGGTCAGTAGGAGTAGCACTTGCTTTTAACTACCACCACAGCAAGTGATACGAATGGTCCATGCACCTATATTGGCCTAAAGCAGTTAACACCAATATGGAGGCTGCCATTGCAGGCTCACATAGATGGATGCTTGTTAAGAAAGATGTTATTTTTGCTGCTTTCCTCCCCTCAGCCTCTGTGACATGCTTTCTTTTTGCTTTTTAGAGGGTAAGTAAAGCCTTCTGCTTTATTTCCCTTGCCTGTTTGTTAATTCTTGTGGGGAAACTGACTAGTCTTCTAGTTGCTGTATTGTTATAATTGCTTTTCGGTTACTTTTACAATGTGCCTAAGACAAGCTGGTGGCAGCAGTGATATTTGTACTGTTTTTGAAGCATTTTACTTGTGCACTTTTGCATTTACTGCGATTGGCTACTGAAAGTGGCTGTGCCCCAAGGTTTTTTACTTGTTTGTCCTTCTTCCTCCCTTCTCAGCACAGGAAATGCCCTATATGGAAATCCCTTTCCCGGGGAAAACTGCAGCTTTTACGGGCTAAATGGTGGTCTCTATGCATGGTCAGAGGCAGGGGCTGGGACTGTCTGCTCCCAGTTCACGTGCCTGAATGTCTGTTGCTGGTCAGTTGATGTGGCCAGTGTCTATCCATGATTCGATAGCCAATGCCAGTTTGAATAGTGCAGATATTTGCCATTGGGGGGGGGGGGGGGCTTGGGCATGCTCCCATCTTACATTTTAGAGAAAAGGATGGCAGCCATTCAACAGATCATGCTTGGAGCCAAGACTTCTACTAAGAAGTGCAGCCTGCTTACGAACCAAGGACAACCGCTGAATCTGACCACCATCAACTCAAGCCCTGTTCTGCCAAAGTCCTGCTCTTCTGTCCTGATCTCATGAAGGCCCTCATCAGTGCTTCCACCCCAACGCGCCCCTTGACTGGTGTGAACAACCAGACTTGACCCGCTGCTTGAGGATAGGTGCCTTCTGACCCTGCTGAAGTGTTCCTGGACCAACTGGTGGACTGACCAGCTCTCTCCTGGGCTATTTTGCTGCGGCTGTCACTGTTACAAGTGCATTCTTGGCACTTGGAGGGTCTTCAGTCTGCTCCTGCTTTTTCAGCCTTCTTGCATGAGTTGAAGCTGGGCTGGGCCTGCTACTGTGTTGTCCACTCCAAGATCACCTGTTGCCGCCTGACTGTGGTGACTCCCGTTGCAACACTCCTTCAATCTCAGAACAGACAAACGATCTTCAGGCGCGGTGCGTACGGATTGTGTAAGTGCACATAGGGTCACGGGGAGGATCAAGTGCACCCGGTTGGTTGAGACTGGGGGTAAGTGCAGAGAGAGCCACTCTCTTGGGTTAATTTCTCAAGTGCATAGAGTGTGGGTGGAGTGTAGGGCCCAGGGGCAAGTGTAAGAGAGGACTGGTGGGGTGCCAGGGACCAGTGAGACTCTGAGGTATACCCGGCAGCCAGGCAGCATGCTGTAAGGAAGAGGAGGGAGTGAAGGAAAAGACAGAGAACTGGATTAGCAGGGTAGAGGGAGAGAGCAGGAAGAGAAGAGGAAAGTCCTGAGGAGTTTCTGGAATTTAAGGAGATAGGGCTCAAGACAGAGGGCGGCAGGGATTCTATTCCAGAGGGAGGCACCGCCTGAGGAAAAGGATTTCCCTCCAAATCTCTACTTGGGGAACCAGCTCACTCGCAGAAGGTTGGAGGTAGATGAGCGGAGGGCTCGTGAGGGACCGTATTTAAATAAGCAGCATTGCAGGTAGCTAGGGCACAGGCCCCAGAAAGCCTTGTGAACAATGCAAAAGATCTTGAATTTGATTCTTGCAGCCACGGGGAGCCAGTGAAGGGCTTTCAGCGCCAGAGAGATGCAGTCACTGGGCTTGAGGCCAAGGATAAGTCTTGCGGTTCTGTTCTGGATGAGTTGCAGAGGGCACAGGGCAGAAGAAGGGAGGTTTAGGAAGAGGCTGTTACAATAGTCCAGCCTGGAGAGAACCAGGGCTCTGGAGACAGTGAGCCTCTGGGGAAAAGTGAGAAAAGGTTGAGTACCTCTGAGGAGGTGAAGCTGATAGAATTTTTAGAGATGTCTGAAATGTGAGAGGAGAAGAAGAGTGAAGGCAAAGATGACTCCAAGGTTTCTTGATTCGCAGGTGGGTGCGGGCGCAAGGCCAAGGGAGGCCGGCCAGAGGGAAAGTGGTGCAGAGGTCCCAATGCGAATGATCTCAGTCCGTCTTAGTGGCGTTGAGGCAGAGGTTGTTTGCAGCACACCAAGACTGAATAGCGGACAGTCAGATATGAGCGAGGAAGAGGTGGCTGAGGGTAGCCTGAAAGATAGTTGCATGTCATCCGTGTAGCACTGGAAGTTAGAGATGAAAGTGGCAATCAAACATGCCAGGGCAGCCATATAGATGTTGAAGAACCTGAGGGATAGGTTAGATGCCTGGAGAAATGCCACGGGTTGAGAGAGTGATAGTCGAGTGAAAGGCAGAGTTCCACCTAGGATGGACGGTCGGAGAGGAAGGAGGTTAACCATGTCAGAGCCCAACCTATGATTCGTAGGGTGTCACGGAAAGGTGCATTCAGGATATTATGGTTAAGCGTGTCGAAGGCAGAGGAGAGGTCAAGGTGAATCAGGATAGTGTCAAGATTTTAGAGCAGGTCTTCACAGGTGTTCAGAAGAGCAGTTTCCGTGCCTCTGCATGCTCTAAAGCCAGATTGATGTTCGTGGAAGGAACCAATAGAATCAGTGTGGAGGGTCAGCTGAGAGATAGCCAGTTTCTCCAGGAGTTTGCCCAAGAAAGGAGTGATGGATATAGGGCGGTATTTTGCCGGAATGGAGGGGTTGGCAGAGGGTTTTTTGAGCACAAGGTGATCAAGGGAGTGCTTCAGGGCAGTTGGGGAAACTCCACTGGAAAAGGAGAGATTGCAGAGATCAGCCAAAGCTGGGGCGAGGGTGTAGATATTGGGCCTCATTACGAGTCCGGCAGTAACCGTGCCGGAAATTCTGGCAGGATACTGCCGGACTCGTATTACCATTCCGCCTCCGTGATTGCCGGAATCACCGGGGCATTACAACCCCAGTGACTTCTGGAGGCGGAATTCTGTTAATCCCCATTCCCATGGAGTCCGAAAGGACTCAGTGGGAATGGGGAAGTGGAAACACCGGCACAATGCTGTAATGGTGCCGGTGTTTCCATGTCTGCCTGCAGGCGGGTGGTGTTAAACCCGCCAGGTCAGACCTGGCGGGAGTGACACCTCCCGCCTGCAGGACTCTTAATCCGCCGGTCCGGAAAGAACAGTGGTGGCGGGTTTACTACCACCGTTCTTTCCGGACCGGCTGACTCGTAATGAGGCCCATTGTCTTTAATGGTTTTGGAAGGGCAGGGGCCACCTGTTTGGATGAAGCCTTCATAGATCGGACTTGTCTGGTGGCCTCATCCAGTGTGACAGGCGAAAGAGAAGAGAGGGTAAGAGGAGGGGGGCTAAGGGAGGCTCTGGTGTCGGTGTATGCTGTGGTGTGAAAGAGAAGGTGGAAAGGATGTCTTGGATTTTTGTGGTGAAGTGTGCAGCCAGGGCCGAGCAAAGGTCCTGGGTGGGTGTAACAGAAGAATTGGGCAGTTCCCTGCAGACTTTGAAAAGTTTGGCTGTGTTGTTTGATGCGCGGAGATGCAGCCTCGAATAAAGACTCTTTTCTTGGTGCAAATGCAGAGTTGATACTGCCTTTGAAGGAGGCGGCAGGCCCGTTTGTCAGATGGTTCGCCCAGAGCATTCCATTTCCGCTCAGCTGCCCTACACTTGAGTTTAATGGCAGCCAAGTTGGAGTCATACCAAGAGTTGCACTTTTTGGAAGGCTTCAGTCGGACCCTCATGACAGGGGCAAGAGTGTTGGAGATAGAGAATTGAGTTTAGCAAGGGCTGTGTCAGGGTGGGAGTCAGCCGAGGGATGGATGGAGGGAGGGAGTGGGTGGAGAAGAGTAGGAGGAGGCAAAAGCAGCCACTGTCACTTTTTTCATGGGTCTGGTGTCTTTGAAGCCAAGTGACTGTGCCGGATGTATTGCTGCAAGAAGAGAGGAGAGCTTCAGGTGTGTTGAGAGAAGGGAGTGGTCAGTCCAAGAGAGGGATGTAGTGAAAGGGATAGAGAGGGGGATGTCCATAGAGATGTGAGCATCCAAGGTGTGACCCGCAGTGTGTCTGGGGCCAGAGGGATGGAGAGAAAGGGTGAGAAAAGGACCTGAGGAGTCCGGACAGTCCAGATGGATGTTAAAATCACCCATCAGGAGGAGTTGAGAGGAGGAGGGAAGTAGGGAGGGAAGCCAGGTCAGCCCATTCAGAGAGGAAGAGATTGGACTGACCTGGTGGCCGATAAAAGCTGGCCATAATGGGAAAAGAATTTGGGGATAGTGAGAGTCTGCAGACTAGGCACTCGAAGGAGGAGTAGGCCTGAGTAGGAATGATGGACACGGGTATCCATTCTGGAAAGATAAGTGCCACTCCCCCAACTGGGAGCAGAAAGGGTTTTGTAGCATTCAGGGAGGAGTGTGTCAAAGCTTGTGACAGAACTATCCTTGAACCAGGTCTCAGTGATGGCGAGCACATCAAGATCCATGCTTTTGAGGAGGTTGCAGATGTCAGACGAGTGTTTGACGGCAGCGCGGGTGTTGAGACTGCGGTATGCTATCCAAATACTATGACAAAGAAGAGGAAGTCAACAGAAGTACAGATTTCCTATGAGAAACACCACTATGGTACTGGGACGAGGAAGATGCAAATCAAAGCACATCAACTTGCCCAATGGACCTGTCCCACTAACAAGGCCAGGCAACATCAGGCAATTGATTTCAACTATGCCAACCTGCAGCCTGTTAAGTATTCAGGTGAATATAAAAGGAACACACATGCTTGGCAATTATAACGAGCAGGAGAGGTAGCAGAGCCAGAGCTGCCCAAACCAAGGCAACGGAGAGCGAGAGGCCAGGACACTAAGACTGCCGGGTATAGCAGGAGAAAGCGTGTGAGAAGGTTGTGTCTCCAGAGAGCCAGAGGAATTGCCAGACGGGAGCCGTGGGGCATGCCATTCCCGTACTCTGTGTGGTAAGAGTTGCTCGTTCTCCTGGGTAAAGCAGGGTCTGAGGGGCAGGTGGAGAGACCCTGACCTCAGGCGGGAAAGCCACTGAAGGAAGGAGCAGCAAAGTACACAACCAGTGAGTTTCTGAATGGGGAAAAAAACTCATCGATGGAGAAAAGACTGTATACTTTGTAACGGTGTGACAGCAAGTGAAAGAGCACACCGCTGAGATGTGGACAATGATAAAGAAGGTATGAAAGGATATAAAGTAGCAGAGTGGGCCCGTGTAACATTATACGTTCAAAAGTCTCTGTGAAGGATAAGACACATCGCAACAGCAGAGGAGCTCTGCGAGAGTCAACTGTGAGCGAAAAGCTCCACAGAAGTGAGGGATCTACATGAAAACTGAGGAGCAAAGGTGCAACAAATGATATTGAGAAACTGTGAGTGAACCAGAATTGTTGAGAAGCATTGGGGTAGCCCCAAAGCAGGAGGCTGATCCAGGAAGGCCGAAGAGACCCGAAGAGACCCCAACTTCACCAAATAAGAAACTTAAGCAAAGCTAGGGACCTGGTTGCGTGACTTGTAATGGCTGGATCTGCAAACTGCGCCACGACCAGGGGGGACCTAGGTGTGAGAAGGAATCATTTGAGATACTGAAGTTGAAAGTCAAAAGGATTTGGTTTTGCATGGGTAAGGGAGTCCCACAAGCAACAAGTGAAGTGATATTTTCTGATGGAAGTTTTGTGAGTGATACATTTGTGTTTGGAAAAAAGGTACGTTTGAACATTGGTATGTTGAAGAATAACCAGAAGGGTCTGAGCTTGAGGCAAGAGAAGCCTGAGAGACCCTGTGAAGAAGTGAATCCAGATGAGGAAAAGGTACTGTGAATATTGCCAAGTGAATCCTGAGAACTTGTGGAACTTTTCTATCCTGATTGAACTTGGGGGAAGGGAGCCATGGAAGAGCTCAATTTTTCATATTGACTTTGCTTTGAACACTATTAAGTTGGCCAAATCACACATGTCCTATTACTAAGTGTGGCCAAACATAGGTTTTGGCACAGACAGTAGTTTACTTTTGACTAATAGACTTAGACTTCCCTTAGTTTTCTTTTCATTGGGGTACATTCCCACCTTAGAGTTGGGGCAAGATAGGTAGTCTTGCATCCTGACCACTAAAAATAAAGGTTTACCAAATCTATCTACTTGTCTGCATCATCTCTTGATACCATGCCTGTCTCACACTCGGTGACCATTTATTTTTGTTTTTATCTGTGAGATGAAACAACGTCTTTTTGGTTTGTTAGCAATATCTAGCCTCTGTCTAGATGTAGGGGATGTTCGCTTTAAGCCAACTGGCACTATATGTTTTGTTCTACTCAAACTGCATGTATTGATATTGATATTTTATTTCTATCGCGCTCATACACATGTATTTCAGGGCGCAACAAGGCAAAGGAAGGGGAACAGGGGAGAACAAAAACAACGATCTTACTAGGCCCAGTGACATTGAGAACGTGCAAGTGCATGGTAGATGGGGAGGGGGAGCAGTGCATGGAAGGGGGAACAAAAGGAGAGTGTGGAGCGAGGAGGAAAAAGCATAAATAATAAAAAATTAATAAAAGGCAAAAAAACAGTGGGAGTGTAGCCAGCAAGTGGCAAGTGTTGGGTAGGTCTGATAAGTGCAGGGGGGAGAAGCGCTGTATGGGTACCGATACAGACCCCAGTGCAAGGGGTGGCCCAGAAACAGTGCGTGAGGGTGGCAAGATGGGCAGGTACCTGGGCCCAGAGGACAGAGGGTGGCCATGTGCATGGTGCCGAGGGAGAGTAGAATCAGTAGGGGAGAGGGGGAGGGTGAAGGCAGAAGCAAAGAGGTCTTGAGGTGCTTCCAGAACCGGAGATGGTTCTCCTCAAGTTTTAGAGTGGCAGAGAGACTTTTCCAGAGGGAGGCCCCAGCCGAAGACAGATCTACCCCCAGCTTGTTTCTTTGAGAAATGACTGACCCTGAGGGAGTTAGAGGTAGAGGAGCGGAGTGCTCGAGATGTGAGGTATTTGCAGAGGGATAGCTGAAGGTATGTTGGACCCAGGCCCCAGAAAGCCTTGTGGACAATGCAGGGGGTTTTGACTTTAATCCTTGCATCCTCTAGGAGCCAGTGGAGAGATTTCAGAGCTGTAGAGATACGATGCCAGGGCTTGAGGCCAAGGACGAATCTCGCAGTCTGTTTCTGGATAAGTTGCAAAGGGCGGAGAGTAGAGGCAGGTAGATTAAGAAAGAGGCTGTTGCAGTAGTCCAACCTAGAGAGAACCAGAGCTTGGGAGACAATGAGCTTCTGGGGGAATGAGAGGAAAGTAAGAGTACCTCGGAGGAGGTGCAGTAGGAAGTTTTAAGTAGGTACAAAGGATTTGGCAGTGGTTGCAATATTGATGTCAGCAAAAAGGTGACCAGACCACCATCACCATCGATCATTCCCTACTCACTGTTTATTCACTTTAGCAGTGAGTTCCTACTCAAAGGTGAAGAACCTCTCCAGTTGTACTGTAGTGCTTGCTCAAGGCAGACCATGTTTGAGGGCTCTGGAAACATGCTTTTGTCAGTACTTGCTAAAATTGTATGAAAGATGTTCCATCAGTCTTCGGCATAACGCTTTCTCTACTGTCACAGATGGCAGTACAAACTTCTGCATTACGAAGGATGTTTCAAGGGTCTTTATTCCACAAATAGCCAAAAGTATGGCTTTTATTTTTCTGGTTAGTTTGCAGGAAGGGTACACTAATGTGCCTCCCACTCTCAACCTCCCATGAGCTCACTCGGCCTCAACCAAGGCATCCCTAGAACCCAGGTTTTTCAACTAGCGAGCGATCACCCCTTCTGTGTAATGCTAGCTATAGGTGAGGTCCTAAAGGCCAAGGCTTCATCCATCTGCCTCCCTCCGTGGGTTCTTTTAAGTGTTCTCTAACCTCACACTCCCCAGGTTAGCTCAATAGGAAAGATGGTTCTATTGTGCCAATGTCAGAAAACCTGGTCCATTCTCTCAGTCAGGTGGTGCCTTTCTCTCATCTCCTTGATCTTACTACTCTCACTGTTCCACTCTCCCCCTTCTTTCCATCCTTTCTCATACCCTCTATTGTTCTCTCTACTTCCTCTCTCGATTTTCACTCCCTCCACTCTGCTATTTGCAGCCTTCTCTCTGCTCGCCTTGCCCTTCTCTTCTCTCCTACACCCTCTCTTCATCCCTTCTCCTCTCTCCTCACTCCTATGTCCATTCTCCTCTCACCTTTCTTTTCCTATGCCCTCACTTTTATCTTCCCCTTCTCCCCTCTCCCCACCCTTCTCCTCTTAGCACAGCACCTACTCCCTCTCACTGCAATCACTTGCACATTCTCTCACACATTCACAGCTCCAAACTTCCAAATGGGTACCACTCGATCTCACAATCAATAGCTCACCTACACTTGACACCAACTCCATACCACTGTTCTCCACTGCCCTCCACCTGGTGTCTTGGTCCGCCTCCTCTCCTTACAACATCAACCATACAATCTACACTCTCTCATTACCTCTCCTTTTATACAGTTATCTTCCTAGTTCTATACCCACTCACAGGCCAATCTGCAGGCCAATCTATGGCTATTTCTTCCCCAGGGGCCAGGTTACATATATGCAAAGCTTTAGAAACGAGTTGTTCCCACCCCCTTTCCCCGCACAGGTCTGTCTGCTGTTTCTGTGATTTGCTGCTGGTCTGGTATTGTGGGTTCTTTTCGCTGCATTGTTTGCTTTTGCACTGAACCTGGAATTCTTGTTCTGTATTGTTGTGCAGATCATGTTGTGCACAGCCTCTCTCTCTTTTCACTCACTCTATTCATGCTTCACCACTGGGAAAAGGGAAAACACTGGCCAGAAAAGGTACTGTGAGACAAAGTTGGTGCCAGTAGTTGCATTCAAGGCACGTGACAGGGTTTCAGGGATTGGGCCCCTCTCCTCCCTTTCCAGCCTCCAGAGAGGGTTGGCTCTGGCTTTCGCCCTGGTATGCTCCCTGGCCCATGTTGAGAGGGTCCCTGTTCCTTTCCGACAGGGTCCAGTGTACAGACCTAGACCCAGTCCTGGACCCTGTCAAACTACTAGTGGGTTGATAGGAGTACAGCAAAATGAATTTTCAAGTATTCTTATACTTTCCTGTAAGTTGATAAATGGGTGGATGAGGTGCCTTCCAAATTCCTACTTCACTTCTCAAGTCTTCTGCCCCTCTAGATGATGGCTTACTGTGTTAATATGTTTGATGGGATTACCTGCATGTCATGCACCCACACCAGTGACGAATAAAGTGAATAACTACAAACCAAATAGAATCCCTGAGGTCAGAAGGGTTGAATTGCCTTATTGAATCTGCTTTCCTTCTTGTTGCAAAAGGCAGAAATATATTTGGCACCAGAGATCCAAACCTCTTGATCTCCCACCCTGACTATATGCCTAGAACCAACTCCATATAATGTGGAGCATCTCCATTGGCTTGTGATTTTACTTCCTACATAGATTGTTCCCCTTTCTCAGACTGTCGCAAATTCAATATGCCTTGATTGCAGAGACTAGACAGCTGTGTAGTGTTTTATAACAATGCAATAGATACATCCAGATACATGCCTTGCCAAAATCCCTTAATGATCAAGAGTCCTTCACTAAACCTTTTTGTATGAAGTTAATGTTACTCTGGCTAAATCCTTCAAGCATTTTTCTCTTGCTTTCATGTGAGAAGCATGTAAAGGGAAAGGATGAGTTTTGTCAATCCAGCATTTGCAGTGGCCTGTTGCATCACTGATCCCACATTTCGAAGGGATTGTGTCCTCCGACGTATTCCTTATCTATGATATTTGTATCTCCAGCTTGCTGGCCTCGAAAAAATTTTTTCCCAGTAGAGGGCGCTGTGTCGATGTCCGTCGAGTAGGTGTTCCTCGACAGCCAACGTATCGACGCCGACGTCATCATGCTTAAAAATGGCCACGCGCAGCGTCCGTTGCTCAGTTCCGTTTTTCCGCGCTTCGTGTGCTTCGGAATACCGTTGCTCAGTTCGTCAGTCGAATATATTCATATTTCCTCGAGAAAACCGACTCGTACTCGATGGCTTCCTCCTCCGACCCGACGACTCCTTGGTTCGGTTTCAAAAAATGCACAGACTGTGGGAAGAAAATGTCGTTGACGGATCCTCACAGGATCTGTTTGTGGTGTCTGGGAATCGAACACCAGTGTTCGGAGTGTGAGGAATGCCTATCCATGACGGCGAAAGCCTTGAAGGAGCGTAAGGGGAAGCTCGAGAGAGGTAAGTCAGTTTTAACTTCCTCGCAAGTTTCCGCGGTAGAGTCGAGACGTTCGTCTCCTCACCGTCACAAGCATTCTCGGTCTAGGTCTCGAAGTGGCTCCCACCACTCGTCGAGGTCTAGACACTCGAAAAAGAGACGTAGAAGATCTCCTTGGTCGTCGTCTTCTAGTTCCCCTGAAAGAGTAAATTGCCCCACAAAACACAGCTCTCAGGCTGAGTGGGAGGAATTCCGAAAAAAGATGCTAAGTGTCTTCGAGAAAGCGGTCTCGACCCCCTCGAAGTCAGCTGAGGGTGATACCCCGGGTGAAAAGCCCAAAAAATCTAAACACTGCTAGCCGAAGCACCCGGCGAAAGAGTCGACCCAAAAGTGCCATGAGCCATCGGGAAGTAAAGCATCTTCAACGCCATCGTCGAAAGCCCCTTCGAAGCATAGATCGGCGCCATCGACGCCGTTATCGAAGGGTTCTTTGCATCCATCGATCGAGCCGGCGTCGACGCAGACATCGACGCCGATAAAAGAAAAACCCACGGCTACTCCGCAGCCAACGGTTACACCGGGAGCCTCCGACACGACGTCGAGAACGTCGTCGACATCCTCGAGCAGTATTCCGATCCTCTCGAGTTCTTCGAGGCCTCTTCCAGTTTTCTCGACGCCTTTGTCGGCGCCTTTGAGGATTTTTACATCGGCGTCGACGACATCGACCTTTTCAAGGCCACTGTTGATGGCTCCCTCTGCTTTAGAGATGGGTTTTATACCATTTCACAGGCCAGAGCATCACCCCTTAACTTCAATTTATGAAAAAGGGAAGATTCTGATCAAGAAAGGCCTTTTGGGCTGCAGAGGACCACATCACCTGAACCAGAGACTTTTGCCTCTGAGGAAAGAAGGTTGAAAGACCTTCAGGATGCATTACAGGAAGCAAGTGGACTAGACACTTCCCCAGAAGTGGAATTTGTCAAACCAGACCCAGGGGAACATGCTGAAACCCCTTATAGAACCCTAATGTCAAGAATTATGGAGTTCATGGGTTGGTCTGCGCCTTCACCTGTTTTTCAACAGGATGACCTCACAGATATTCTGGATAAAGGTCCACAGGAGGATCCTGTGGTTCCCTTTCATTCTGCTTTACAAAGAAAGATTTTAACTAACTGGGAAACTCCTGAAGTTGTCCCTGCGGTTAACAAGAAGTTGTCAGCGAAATATAGGGTATCTGCTGCTGACCCTGAATACCTATCTAAGCACCCTACTCCAGAGAGTCTGGTGGTCCAGGCTGCAACTTCATCAGGCAGTACCCCACTGCTCCACAGGATAGGGATGATAAAAAAATATGATGCCATGGCTAAGAAAGTCTTCTCGGTCTGTAGCATGGCTTTAAAATCTGTTGATGCGACTTGTACGCTCGCTAGGTTCAGCCACACTCTTTGGGAGTGTGCTTCATCAGCGGCTGACTGCCTCCAGGAAGGAGAAGAAAGGGACCCATTTTTAAATATCATCAGAGATGGTAAAGATGCAATGTGTGAGTCCCTTCAAACTGGCATTGATTCTGCTGACAGTATTAGCAGGGCCATGGCGGCAAGTACCACAATCTGCAGGCATGCGTGGTTGAGAAAGTCCGGCTTTGCTTCTGACGTACAGGCCAGACTTTTAAATATGCCCTTTCACGGCTCTTCCCTTTTTGGTAAGAAGGCGGATGACAGTTTGGAAAAACTGCAAACATCTAAAGCAGCAGCCAAGTCACTAGGAGCTGCAATCCGCCAAACTAATTTTCGTCCCTCAGGATCCTCTTGGAGAGGAAGGTCCTTTAGCTATTATTCCTCATATGGAAGAGGCAGAGGATGGCCGGCTCAAAGAGGCCAAGGAAAATTTACCCGTGGTGGACGGGGTAAAGGAAAGAAAGCCGCAGGAGCCACTTTACCTTCGGCAACTGCATCAGCCGCTCCCAAACCACTCCGAGGTCTCCCATCACAAGACACCTGTAGGGTGCAGGTTAACTCACCATCTGACGGAATGGCAGGCTATTACCTCAGATGCTTGGCATTGGAGACAGTTGCCCAAGGTTACTGCCTGCCTTTTCTACGCATCCCTCAGAGCTATCCACCGGGGAACAGCTCTCTGAAAGTGCCGGATCTGCTCCTCTTGCAGGAAATTGTAGACCTGCTAGAGAAAGGTGCCATAGAACCGGTAGCGGACAGGAACAGGGGCTGGTACTCCCCCCTACTTTCTCATACCAAAGAAAGACAGAGGACTGAGCCCCATCCTGGACTTATGAGAATTGAACAAGTTCCTTAGGAAGGACAAGTTCAAGATGGTAACTCTCTCTCAGATCCTTCAGGCCCTTCAGCTTCAGGACTGGTTGGTATCTCTGGACCTTCAGGATGCTTATTTCCATGTGCCAATCCATCCCAAGCACAGGAAGTACCTGAGGTTCGCAATTGGCAACTCTCATTATCAATTTCGAGTTCTGCCATTTGGGCTGACCTCCACCCCGAGGGTCTTCACCAAGCTAATGTCAGTTGTGGCTGCAAGTCTAAGGAGGGAAGGGATTCACGTCTACCCCTACCTGGACGATTGGTTGATCAGAGCAGTTTCTTCGGAACAAGCTCCGATCCAACTAGATTATGTCTGCCACTTCCTTCACAAGCTGGGCTTCTCCCTCAATTTAAAGAAGTCACAGATGATACCATCAGAGACTCCAGTTCATCAGAGCAGTCTCGGACACGTCCCTGGGAAAAGCCTCGCCACCAGAGGTGAGGGCTCCAGATATTCTTCAGATGGTCACCAGGTTTCAAAATGCCCAATGTCTCCCAGCCTATGACTTTTTGAGGTTGCTAGGCCTCATGGCATCCTGCATATCCCTTGTGCCAGAGGCTCGCCTGAGAATGAGATCCCTTCGGTGGGCACTGAGGACTCAGTGGTCACAATTCTCAGAGAGGATGACAGATCTCCTCCGGATTCCGGACAAGGTAGCCCACGACCTTCAATGGTGGGCCTCTCCAGAGAACATTTTGAAAGGAGAACTGTTTTGGCAACCATGGCCGGAGATAACAGTAGTCACAGACGCCTCACTCACGGGGTGGGGAGCCCATGCCAACGACTTGACCATCAGCGGTCGTTGGTCTCCATCAGAGCCCAGACTACACATCAACCTGTTGGAGCTGAGAGCCATCAGACTGGCACTGAAGGCTTTTCTGCCGTCTGTACGGGGGAGAAACGTCCTGATAATGACGGACAATACAGTGGCCATGCACTACCTCAACAAAAGAGGAGGCGTAGGGTCACTGCCACTGTGCAGAGAGGTGATGCAGCTCTGGTTTTGGGCAATTCAGGAAGGAATCTCTCTATCGGCAATTCACCTAGCCGGAGAGAAGAACTTGACAGTGGACGCTCTGAGCAGGCAGAACACAGTCTCCCACGAGTGGGAGATAGCTCAGGAAGTCCTTCAAGAGATCTTCGCCCTTTGGGGAACCCCTCGAGTGGATCTGTTCGCCACCAGTATCAACAGGAAGTGCGACAGATTTTGCTCAAGGGAATTTCCCCCAAGAGGAGCTCTAGGAGACGCGTTCGTAGTGGACTGGGAGTTCCCACTTCTGTACGTGTTTCCTCCGGTCCCTGTCATTCCTCAAATGATCAGGAGGTTGAGAAGGTTTCGGAAGACCATGATCCTAATTGCCCCGGATTGGGCCAGGAGAACGTGGTACCTGGACCTTCTGGACATGTCCATCCATCCTCCAATTCGTCTACCGTACAGAGAGGATCTTCTCTTGCAGAAGGGAGGTCCGGTTCTCCATCCAGCCATCAAGACCCTCAACCTTAACACTTGGTATCTGAAAGGTTGAGGTACAAGGATTGGGACCTTCCAGATGACGTCATGGAGGTGTTGCTTTCGGCCAGAAGGCCAGCAACTAAAACTCTATACCGCTGCCGTTGGAATAAATTTCGCAGTTGGTGCAGAGAAAAGAATATCGAACCCTTTTCATGTGGTACACCTGCGGTGTTATCCTTCTTACTTTATTTGGCAAATTCAGGCCTTCAAGTTGGCACTATTAAGGGCTATCTCGCAGCTCTATCGATCTTTAAGCGCACTGCAGAGGAGCCATCGTATTTCAAAAATCCATTGGTAATACAATACCTGAAAGGTCTAACTAATGTTTACCCTCCAAGACCATTCCCAGTTCCTTATGGGACTTAAATCTAGTTTTAAACACCCTAAAGGGTGCTCCTTTTGAACCACTCCACTCTTGTTCATTGAAGTTTCTCACCCTCAAAACTGTTTTATTGGTAGCATTAACATCTGCTAGAAGGGTTAGCGAGATACAAGCCCTATCTTGTAAACCTCCTCATACCATTTTTCACAAGGACAAAGTCGTTCTACAGGTGAAGAAGCCTAACTTCCTCCCAAAGGTAGTTTCTGAATTTCTCATTACTCAGAAGATTACTTTACCTTCATTCTATCCTCCTCCCCATCCGGGGAAAGAGGAAGAGAGACTACACAGGCTGGACCCTAAGCGAGCCTTGAGTTTTTATATCAGTAGACTTGCTAAAATTAGACAAGCAGACCAACTCTTTGTAGGTTACGCAGGACATAAGTTGGGATTACCAATAACCAAACAAACCATCTCCAGATGGATTATTTTAGCCATTCTGGAATGCTACAAACTGGCAGGGAAAGAGCCCCCTCAAAATCTAAGGGCTCATTCGACCAGGGGTATCGCAGCCTCCTCAGCTCTTCAAAGAGGGGTACCATTAGAGACATATGTGCGGCTGCCACATGGTCGTCCGCACATACCTTTACCAAATTTTATAGCCTGGATTCCTCCTCTAGTCAAGAGACTAGATTTGGCAAAGCTGTGTTACACTCTGTTCATTCTTAGAGAGCAATATGGCATCTCTCACTCCCACCTCCAATCACATACCACTGCTGTGGGAGTCTATCATAGATAAGGATTACGTCGGAGGACACAATCCCTTCGAAGAACAAGTTACTCCTTACCTGGTAACGTTCTTTCGATGGGCTGTTCCTCCAACGTATTCCTTATCGCCCCTCCCATCCATCCCCGCAGTAACATTTCCCTTGTGGTTGCAGCTTACGCTCCTTCAAGGGTAGTAACCATTCATGCAAATAACTACCTTACTCTACAAAACGGAACTGAGCAACGGACGCTGCGCGTGGCCATTTATGGGCATGATGATGTCGGCGTTGATACGGTGGCTGTCGAGGAACACCTACTCGACGGACGTCGACGCACAGTGCCTTCTACTGGGAAAAAAAAATTCCGAGGCCAGCAAGCTGGAGATACAAATATCATAGATAAGGAATACGTCGGAGGAACATCCCATCGAAAGAACGTTACCAGGTAAGGAGTAACTTGTTCTACTGAGTCGTACAAGGGAAAGTAGCATGTGATACCCTCAGGCTAGCGTTAGAAAGTGGCACTGTTACAAGATTTATCGTACTGTCCTTAGTTGGACCTGCTCCTAACATTAACCCTTCAACTCCTGGTCAGTGCTCATCAGCCTGGACCTTTGTCTCAGACCCCTATGGGTGGGTCTGTTGAACAGAAGCTGCTCTGTCTTCATATCTTGTTTCCTACTTGAGGCAAGGGCTCGTCCTGCCACTCAAAATGATCTTTATTTAAATAATTTAAAAAGACCCACAGAATTGGTTCCGATCTATCTTTTCCAAAACACCTGATGAGTAAGCTGTCCTTTTCCACATCTACTGTGCCGTTGGAGTGAAACCTATATTCACTACTTATTCCACTGTTGTCACTAACTTGAGGAATCCCAATGAAGTGGGTTGGGATATGACACAAGACAAGGCCCCTATGTTGATACCTTTTTTGAAGGTCCATGGTATCAGCAGCTTTCAGAGAGTGTGAGCACCAGCATTCTTTTGAGGTTTCGTCATTTTCTGAGCCCTGTTCCAGATGTCATGCTGACCGAATCTTCACCATTGCTCTGGTTCTGTGAAAGATAATTTTTTGTATAATGCATGATATTCAGTGATTAAAGTAGTTTAGATGCAGATTATTCCAGGCTCTTGGCACTGCATATTGTTAATTAAGATGTTCCTAACAGATTCCAAAAGAAGTTTTTCATGAAACTACTTTTGGGAGATTTAGTTTTGGTCGGTAGTGGTACCTGTACTACAGTTCTATGTTCTGGCCAGTTGGTCATCTTTGCTACGAGGATGAAGAGTTATGCAGAGGAGATGGCTCAGAAGACTTGCAGGGAGTGAAGAGATTGATTGCAACAGGGATCATCACAGTCAGGCCGCAACAGGTGATCTATGATTTGCGAACAGGCCCTGACCAGTTTCCATTGGGACTAGAATGCTGAAAATGCAGGGGCAGGCGTCATTTTAGCACAATTTGAAGATCTGCAAGTTCAAAGGAAGCACTCCGAACAGTGACAGATGAAGGGAAGTAGCCTAGGTAGCTGGTCAGTCCACTGGGTGGTCCAGGGACACTTGCCAAGGCTCAGCAGGCACAAATTCCCGAGCATGGGATTGTATCACCAATGGGGGCCTTCTTGAGATCAGGTTAGAAGAACAGGTCTTCAACGGAATTTGGCTGGAGGCAATGCTGATCAGCTGCAATGGTCGTCCTCTGGTCCTCGGTTGACTGCACTTCTTCGAAGGGGTCTTGACTCCAGCGATGATCTGTCGAATGGCTGCAGAAGTCCTCCTTTTATCCTGTATGTGGACGGGAGTCACAACCAGGTCCTCCAATGGTAAGGATCTGCACAATTGACATGGACAGACACTGGCCACACAATCCGCCCAGCAATAGACACTCAGGGGGTCGGATGTGGACAGGGATCACAATCCCAGCCCCCACATCAGAACACACAACCCGCCACTATGCCTAGTATAGCAGAAGCTTTCACCTGCAAAGGACATTCCATATATAGTCATTCCAGCCCTATGACGACAGGAAGAAGGCCAAAGGACAACATTGCCAAAGGACAGGGGAAAATCCTCTGGCACTGCCATTTCAAAGTATATGGTCTTTATGGCATTATGCAGTGTTAAAATGGATATCTACTCTGACCTGGTGGGCAGAAGTTTAGGATGCCACCCTGGTCTAGTGGAACAGAGGAACCTTCTGGACAAACCAGACCAATCTACGGTAGCTTGCCAGGCGGTCAAGACTAAGTCTCGGTAGGGGTGAGAGTGATCGGAAGCTCACAAGAGCAGAAAAACTCCACAGATTACCCTTAGACAGATGTATATAAAAAATACATTTATTATAGGCCTTTATAACAAAACACGATTAAATCACATTTATCAAGAAAACAATTACCACACACGCTTATTCACTTTGTAACATATGTACAGAATGCATTTAGCCTAATGCTGATGGGAGAAAATAACCACAACCTGCAACAGAGAGGGTTCAGTTCAACACTGATCTCCAAATTAGGCAGTTCTTCGTAGTCAATCCCGAATTCATGTAGTCCAGCCCTACAGTAGTGTGTTAACAACACGTGGCTGTGCATAAAACTAAAAGCGGTTTCTATTCAGGGGGCTGTAGCTGAGGTGATGAAGAATAAAGTCCTATTCCTAGAGAAGGGTCTACCCTTGCAGATAGAGAGAATTCCAGTGTTCAGGAATAGCTGGGGAGCGCAGGCTAGCCCAGCCAAAGTGAGTATCTTCTAAGGGATTCTTGTGCATTAAAAAGGATGGATCTGCCCGGGGGCCACCGCTAAGTGATGAAAAGTACTCAACCCTTGACACAGTCCGGACCAAACTTTGGCAATCCAGTCCACTTTGCTCGTAGGAGTCAACCCTGCAGTTTAAGGACACTCTGGCTCTCAGCGGGTGCAGGACGGGACATTGTCTGTTGCGGGACAGTAGCCTTTACTCCGCTCTCGAAGAAAGGAGAAGAATAGTTCTGATGCTGCACGTCTCAGACACGGTGGGGCGGATCTGCAGGCACTTACCGCGGCGGTCACCACACCGAGTGACACAGGGACCGCAAATGCTTGCGGCATGACGCACTGTCATAAATCGCGACCCAGAGGAGCTACGACGATGAGGTTTGGTGGGAGGGGGCCCATGACCACAAGTAAGCGACTCCCTAAGTCTCAAGTCGGGACGGCAGCGTTCCTGGGAGATACCCTGGGTTTGAGCTGGATAGTTCACTGGATGGCCCAAGAACACACTTCCGAATGAGCTCTTTGCGAGGCTAAGAGGTGCCGAGAGAATTTGTTCCCACTACTCCAAAGGGTCGAAGAGCCCTTGCAGGCCGCCTTGGTACGATGCAAAAGCAGGATCCGATGGGACAACAGCGGGGTCCGGGTGCCAAACCTTCCTAGCACGTCAACGGCGGTTCCTCGAGTCTGCTCTTTCCTCCTTATGAAGTTCGGTGTGATCCTCAGTTGATCGACATGGAATGGATGCAGAGCCCCTTCTCTTATCCAAGATTCGTTTCGCGCTCAAATCTCAAGTAGCCAATGGATGATCTGGTCTCTTTCATGCACGCCAGGCGTGAGCCAATCGTGGCACACAGTGGTTCCAGTCATTCATGACTACCGGACATACTGGCACCAGTAGTGTGGATTGGGACCAGACAGTCCCAACCCTCTTCCTGGGGTAGCAAACGTGACATGCAGGAGCCCGCGACAGAAGTGGTTTTCGTGGGATGCTGAATGCCCAAATAAGGAATACCCTCGACCTGGGGAAAGGCAAACGGACAACATGGCCAAAGGACAGAACAAAAGACTTTGTGGCATGGCCATTTTCGGCACTTGCCACAGTCTTGGGCCAAACGCGGTGTGGTCCATAAAAACAAAGTAAAAATACTTTAAAAGTAAACTGCTGCCACCAGTTTGTCCGCGGCACATTTGTACAAACACCCAAAAAATCTTTGAGGGTGGCTAGGCCCATAAAACAAAAAGATCCATATGCGTGGTACTGTAATGTAAATTGCACATAGATAAAAAGTTACCAAGTAATGGCAACATAGTCAAGACTAAGGGAAACCTAGTTTCCCAGTAGCATGAAGGATGTGTCGGTGTCCCCATGACAAATGAGCGAAAGCCCATAAGAGTGCAGCTGAAGGCTGTGCTCCACTGGAAAAAGTCAGGTTAGTTAAGCCAAACAAAAGAGAAAGGTTTGGGGGGGTTCACCAATGGATGGAAAATTGCACTGAAGGGACATTTTGCGGTAATATGCAAAAGTGCCGGAGTGAAAAGTTTAAAACTCAGTCGAAAAATTTCCGCTGCCACCATCCCAGTCTGGACACATTGCATTTGCAACTTCGAAGTTACAAAAGAAAAACTTATAAGGATACAAAGTATCCTACCCATACTTCACTGTAAGGTGATGTGTGCAGCTTTAAAAATACATAGTCTACAAGTACTGAAACTCTTAAGAGTGATCAGTTTCCCCATAAAAATTAGCTCAAAGCAAGGGATGTAAAGCAGAAGGCAAGTATTGTGGTAGACCACCTCTAGCAATTGACATGGCAGAAAGTAGTCCACGGAATGTATGTAGTTAATGTGGACCTCTCGTTGACTTTCTACAAGATACAGAAACTTGCTCTGGAGTGAATAATGCACAGAACTGCAATCCCAGAGCCAAACAGCACTTATATTCAAACATTACGACCGGGCCAGATCATATCATATCCATCAGGTATGTACAAGGTGCTCTCTGATCAAGCCAGGTTACCCTGATCTGCCTAGAAAATGATGCAATGAAATGCGTCACCTGGGACGCGATATCAACTACGTCTGGTTAGATTTGCTCTAGTCTCCTACAGATATGCATTACACCCTCCAATCTGAGGAGCTCCCTAGCTCTCTCGTCCCGGAAGGGACAATAATGCAATACAATTCAAACCATAAACTATGACAGGAAGGCCCATTCACCCGCCACAAACTATTATCCAGGACCCGGAAAATGGGCCCACTAGTACTTCGAACCGAGCTTCTGAAACAGACTGACTCTGTCCCACCTCATGGTAAGTCACTCTGAAGCAGGCGAGGAATCTGACAGAATTATCTTGAAGAACCTATGCTCCTCTAGAATAGACGTCAGCTCAGAGAACACTGGAAATAAAACGAGAACAGGGGTCTCCAAACAATCTGCACTGACACTCACACATACAAATATGCTTACTCTCTTCTCTACACAAATATATAATCAAATGCAACTATACCCCACGATCAATGCGGCCTATCTGCCTACATACCTACTCACCTACACGTACACCTCAACAGTCTTTAGAATGCAGCTATACTCCACACAAAAAATCAGCCTAGCTGCATATATATATATCATACACACATGCCACCACTGCCAGAATGCAGACCATGAGGTCAACAGCCTTGCTGCACACATTCTACTTTCCTCATACAGCCTCTGCACCACACCTACCATTAGAATGCAGCTGCACACCGCACTGGCTGCACACATACTGAGTGCACCCAAGCACTATGTACTACCCTACTCTCTCCACTGACCTGGACTACAGTCCACGAGGGTGTTCAACCCACAGCGCTTTCAGATCATACCAAATGGTATATAAGGCACTACACAAGTGCACTAAACATAACAGAAGGGGAATCCCAAATCACCTGCTCAGTGCAATTATACAACTCCATACTAATACCACCTTAAGCCTGAGACGACATAAGAGCAATCCTCATTCACAATGGGCTACGTCAAGGCTCTGTCATTGCACCCCTTCTTTTTAATTTATACTTGGTGGACGTGGTGGAGGTCCTTGAAAAGTCTGCTTTTATTTCCCCTATAGTATATTCAAAGAAAATGTTGTGGGTAACATGCGCTGACCATATGTTATTTGACTCTACTAAATAAAGTAGGCATTGTTTGGATATGAAACGCATTCAATCAATAAGCTTGTTTAAACAACGTGGGCATTAATGTGGGCGAAACAAAAAAAAATTACTTTTGAAAAACCAGGAGAACAGACTGGATGACCTTTTATTAGGACTATAGAAGAAGTCTCAGATTTGCAATATTTGCAAAGCCACTAAAACCATTAGCAATTCGATCCTTGATGCTAAGGGTGAAACCACTGATTTCTCAGATGAAGCATTTTCTCGGTAGGTTTGGGAAATTTAAATTGTATGAGGCAATAATAACCCAAATATTGGATACGGGCGGGAAATCTTTCACCAACTGGAGGACTGTGATTTGGACGTCATTGAGGGTAAAATATAGAGAGGCACCTTGGGGATATGCCAATCTGTGACAATGACAGTGATACGCCACGTGTTTGGGATTATTTCCATGAACAGAAAAATTCTACGGAAAATACCCAGCTCTGTGAAAAAATGTATGACCCCTCCCCCCACCTCATACACTGTTCAGTGACTTTGAGTTGAGGTTTCTCAAAATAGCAACACCTTTGGCAACTAGCAGTGAGCAGCAAATACAGAAAATGAACAAGTCTAGCAGAAATGGTGGAGAACCTTGGAAGTTGCAAATAACACCTTTGGAAATGGGTTTGGTGCCTTACCTGTGATAGATTACCTGTATATAAACGATAACTAGCGAAAAGTGAATGCAGGTTGGGTTCCCTGGCAAGGTTATTGATTAAATACCCCTTGTGGAGGTTTGCCAGATCAGGTCTTAGATTTCGACTAAACATGTTGGCCACCACTTCAAATCATTTTTTGGTGGAAAGAAGTTGGACTGGTAAATTTGGCCTATCAGTTTTCCATACTGGCAAATGAAACAATATAATTTATGCGTTGTGTGCAAATTTACAGGCCCCGCAAATGAAACAGGTTGGTAATTGTGTTTTCCGGATTTAGTCTCATGTCCTTGTAAATGGCTTTGGGGAAGGCTATTTTCAGAAGACTGCTCTATAATAATGCTGATTGCACTCTACAGCTTTCTACTGGACATTATTACATTTTTAGATTTGTGAAGCAGATCTGTCAGGTGGAAGACATGATTAATTGATTAATTTGTAATAGTATTTATGATTTTATGAGTGACTTTTTGTATTACTTTTTAAGATGATGGGAAAAGTATTCTTATAATGTATATTTTATAATGAATTGATATTCTAGAAAATGTATGCATGTAAATGTGTTTTAAAAAATGTGTTATAGTTTCAGTGAAAACCAAGTAACAAAAAAAATAAAAGAAGGCCGTACTTGTCTCCATAAAGTCAGCAGAGAAAAAGTGTCCCATAGAGGTCTTTGGGAGGAAATGACCAATGTCTAGCCAAACTATCTGGATAGTATGACTGAGCAGTGATGCTTAGACTTAAGTGTGAGAGGAGTGAATGGTTCAGTTAAGCACATGCAGAGCACTCTTAATACAGTTAGGCGGAATGTATAAAAATACAATTATTCATTTAGGCCTTGGACAACTCTTATCAATTCAAAAACACAAGTTAGTATCATAGTGCATAGGCACTATTATACGCACATTCAGTTTTGGAGTACCACACCAACACTTTACTTTTTAACACAGGTAAATTAGATTTAGACCACTATTATGTAGCAAAGCAAGTAAAGAAAGAACTGATATGTAAGGGAAAAACAAGTTAAAACACAATACACAGGCAAGATGGCTGCTGCACCTTGAAAACGTGTGTGCAGTGTGCTCCATCTAAGAGCAAAAATTAAGGCAGTGCCCCCCCCCCCCACCCCCCAACCGCATCATAGCTCTGCAGATATAGCTCGGGGAGAACCCAGGCACAGCAAACCCTCCTACTTCAACATTGCGGCAGTGTGGCGTCCGCAACGCAGAAAGGCTGGCCCTTGTAAGGGTGTGGCCAGCAAGTGCGAGAAGCCGGCACAACCACAGACTGTCTCCCACCTCGGAAGTTCACTTATAGAGTAGGTGCACGGCAAAGTGGGGGGATTGGGGCTTACAAACGTTTGCATCTCAACAGAAAAGAAAAGCTCTCCGCCACCCTGGGGACCCCTTATATAGATCCAACATTGCAGGGGGGGGGCCACGCAAGCTAACCGCTCAGGCCTGGCCCTAACAACATCAAGCACAACATAAAGGATAGCATAGAGGACAATTAAAGGGTCCATGCCCGATAAGAGATATCTGCAATTGAACTGGCATGATTTTTGAGGGCAATTAAAGAGGAAACACTCCAGGTGTCTTCCTGCTTGCTATGGATGTGGGCTGGACTATCTAACAAGTGTGGAGTGATTCTCCAGATTTAACAGTTTCTCTACATAATAAACGGGGATCGGGTGGCATAGTATGCAGCACATCACATTGGAGAGGCAGAAAGATCACCCACGCAGGGAGCACCAAAACCCCTCAAACCAAGATAAAGCCCTTACAAAGACTGTGGGCACTGGTCCAGGGGATGCCTACATCTGGAAATATAGCCACAGCTACTCCGGTGAGCAGGTCAGGTGCGCTGAGGTAGAAATGGAAGACTTGCAACGAGCATCCAGGAATTCCAGGACAGGTTTCTTACCTCATTTCAGGTGCAGCTTACTGCTTTCACTGCTGAAATAAGACAATCATCTGATTTCAGCAAAGACATAACTTCCCTTGGGGAGTGGGTAGACTGCAATGAGCGGCCGATCCTGGAATTGACACGGGGAAAGCAAGCAGTCTGATATCACCCTAGAGGATTTGGCCAGGCTGACACGCAACCTCAAAATACAGTGTGATGACCTTGAGATTAGATCTAGATGCTCTAATGTACGAATAAGAAATCTTCTGGAATTAATACTAGATGCCGATTTGAAGGACACTGTCGCTCACATTTTTGCAGATTTAATTGCAGGGGATGAGACGGTCATGGTTGCGCTTGATTGGATTCACAATGCCCCAGCAGCTCGCTCATGGGATGTCTTTGGAGCGTACGCGTCATTCCCTCAAAAAACATTCTTAGGAAGGCACGGGATGCATCTTTAATTACTTTCAATGGGAATGAGATACAACACTTTCAAGATCTCTTGCAAATTACCCTCCAAAAACGGCAGGAGATGCAACCAGTGGTGTAAACATTGCAGTTGTGAGGAATTCTATATAAATGGACTTTACTTTTCGGAGTGGCCTTTTCGTTGGAAGGCAGACGGCATAGGATCACTTCTCCATAATCAGGTATGGCCTTACTACAAATCGAAGAAGGTGCTTCCGGAGGCCCATCGGAGGCAGTGAATGCCGCTATTGTCCATCTGGCACAACAACCTAAGCCTTGGGAGTGGTCCACTTCAACAGCTCGATACAGGATGAAAGACAGGGCTAGACCTCAAGAGGACTGGAAGACACGACTCAGAGGGCACGCCTCAAAGACACTGGAATAAGGAAAGGCAGAAGAAAGCATCCTTTCGAGAATGGATAAAGACCTGACTGGTTCTTCATAGCAGAGACAGAGCACACCATCTCTGATCTCATCTGTTCAGGTAACAGATGGGAGTACTAGGATACCCCGCACGTTGCCGTGGGGTTAAAGTTGACTCACAGCTAGGGGCTTTTAGCAGGTTTTGTAAGGTACTGTGGCTCACACCACGGGACATTGTTTGGGGAGTTTGTTGGGATAGTTAGGCTTAGGGGAGGCTTAGCGTGCGGGTTAGGGCAGACAAAGAGGGGGGTCCACAAAGCATGGTATATGAGAGGAATGTCAAGGATTGCAAGGTCTGACCGTGGGACAACAATTAGATATTTATTAGTTATCAGGATAATTCAAGTGCCTAACATTAAACATTAGGGGTCGTAATGCGCCCGCGAAGCGCAGGAAATTAGAATCCCTCTTGGGGCGGTACCAACCGGACTTGGTGGCGCTCCAAGAGACGCACATCGCTCTGATAGAAACAAATTCAAACTCTGAAAATACCAGGTAATATTGCTAGCAAATGCAGTAGGGAAGGGGGCTGGGGTATTGATAGCATTGGGGCGTGGTCCACACATTAAAGTGCTTCGAACAAAAACCCACAAGGAGAGCCTTTGTCTTCACAAATTTGGCACTAGGCCCGAAGACAATAACGGTGGCTTCAATTTATGCTCCAAGCATACGTCAGGAAGGCTTTCTAAAATCAAGTCTTAAACTAATGGAAGCTTTTAGTGAGGGGGAAATATTCTTTTATGGGATTTTAACATGGCCTGGGACTCTGCCTGGGAGCGAAGTGTAGTAACCCGTTTCACGCAAGCTCCACCATCAGAAATGTTAACACCAAAATGTGCAAGCTTAACATTGGTAGATGTGTGGCCAACACTCATGGGCTCGGGAAAAAAGGATATACATTTTATTCACATTTCCCTCAGTCTTTCTCTCGTATTGACTATGCGTGGGTTTCAAAGCCACTTTTAGGTACTGTCATCCAGATTACTTGTCGGACGAATATGCTCTCGGACCATGCGCCTCTTATCATAGACTTGAACATAGCAGGGGGGATTCAGAGTTATGGGCATGGCGATTCCCCTCAGAAGTTATCGCAGACGCAGTGTTGAGAGATAAAATTAAAGGGGAGATGGAGGAATTCTTTGAGTTCAATCCGATGCAATAGACCCCTGTAAATGTGACATGGGATGCCTTTTAAAGTGACTATTCGCGTTATTTTAATGGCAGAAGCAGTGATTATATGTAAATTAAAAAATTGCATTAGAAATTAAGCTGGAGGAAGAGCTACAACGGGTAATGAGGACAATGGAAACAAAAGTGGGCCGCACCATTCAAAAAATGTTTAGAACTCTGGTGGGTAAGCTAAACCTACTCCAAGCCAAAAAAGGCAGAACAATCGAATATCTCCGTCAAAAATATTATTTAAAAGCCCATAAGGCAGATTGATTGCTAGCTAGACTATTACGCCAAATAACAGCATCACAAACTATCTAGACGATTCAATTACCCTCAGAAAAGGCTAAGGAAACTCCACTTATTGTCGCAGTTTCATATATTTTATTCAAACCTCCTATCAGTTGGAGTCACCTGACCAAGGAGCTCAGCTGACATACCTAGATGCAGTTACCCTTCCACGGATAGCTCCAGAGGAAGAGGATCCCCTTGAGATAGATATCACCCAGGAAGAAGTACTCAGGGTAATTAACGCTCTTCCCCCTCAATAAATACCCGGCCCAGATGGATTTCCCACCTTGTCTATAAGACCTATTGGGAAGTGGTGACCCCAAAACTCACTTAGATAACTTGTTTAAACAGAAAGGTCGCATATCCCCTAGTATGGAGGAGGCAAAGATCATCTTGTTCCCAAAGCGAGGAAAATATCCTAGTAGGTGTGGCTCATATCGCCCCATAGCTCTCATTAATTTGGATGCTAAATGCTCTCCAAAATATTGGCTAATAGGATAGAGGATCTACTCCCCACAGTTATACACCCAGATCAGTCAGGCTTTATAAAGCATTGTCAAACACATAACATTAGGTGTACATGTCATACAATAGAGATGGTTGAAAAAAAAGGACATTACGGTGGTCTTACTTTCTCTTGATGCAGAAAAGTCCTTCGACCAGGTCGAGTGGTCATTTCTCTTTCGGACTTTGTCGAGGATGGGCTTCGACCCGAAAGGTAGACAAAATAAGGGTGAACTATAAACAACTGTTGACTCGTTTACTGATGAATGGTCAACTCTCTTTGGGGTCCGACTAACTGAGGATATTCAAGGGATTAACTTTGGAGGGACATCATATAAAATGATGGCCTTTGCAGATGGCATGTTACTCCTCGTGTCCGATCTGGTACATATACTGTCCACAGTAGAGCGAGAGCTAAACAACTATGGGTCAGTGGCTGGGTTGAAAATTAACCATATTAAATCAGAAATCCTAAATCTCTCTCTCCCGCCAGGGGAAGTGCATTCACTCCGAACACAAACACAATTTGGCTGGGCGCAAGAAGGAATTACATTGCTGGGCGTCACTTTAACTCCTAAGATTGCAGAGATTTAGGAGGCGAACTACCCACCGTAAAGAAATGTTGTGTCAACTAGTAAAATGCGGTCCATTAACAATGTCCTGGCTTGTTCATATCAACTCAGTAAAAATGGTCATCCTCCCCAAAGCGCTTTACATTTTTCAGGCTCTCCCAATCCGGGTCCCGGCGTCCTTTTTCAAAAAGCTATGTAGAGTGATATCTGCATTCGTGTGGAACAGCAAAGCCCCTCCGGCAGCTTGTGACGTTTTAATGACTCCTACAAACAGGGGAGCCCTGCGTCTTCCTAATTTTCAAAAGTTCTACCAAGCCGCACAAATTCGAATAGTGAAAGACTGGTGGGGAGCAGATTCTGGGAAGCGGTGGATACAGATGAGTGAGCGATAGGAGGGGCCGCAGCTCGGCAACACCTTATGGCTCCCTAAATCTGATAGCTCCCCAAATATCCACAAGAGCAGGGTTACGAGTTTATCTGATAGTTCCCCAAATATCCACAAGAGCAGGGTTACGAGTTTAGTAGAGGAGGTCTGGGACACAGCGGTTAAACAATGCCAATTTTACAACATTTCCTTCACCCTGTAGTTTTTTAATCCCCAGTTCACTCCGGACCTTGCCTCTCAGGCATTTACTAGATGCAAGCAGACAGGCTGTACGAAACTGCGCAATATGTTTAAAGGCAAAGACCCTAAACCTTTTCCTCAATGCAAATTGGAACTAGGATTAAATGAACAAGCTTGATTTCAATACTTTCAGGTCCGGCATTGAATACTGGCTCCTCTGCATAAACAAGCGGCAACCAGCGAGTTGATGTTTGAAAAATGTATTGCCTCCGACCCAGGGAACATGGCTCTAATTTCAAATGTATATAAAATCATCTCTGAGGCTACCCCTAATAGCCCTATGTATTACAAACATTGTTGGCGGTTAACACTGGGTGAACAGATCTCAGAAGAAGAATGGGAAGGGCTCTGGAAAGCTATCCCTAGACACACCCGCTCAATCCAAATAAGAGAATTTTGGTATAGGTTGGTAAGGCACTGTACTCTAGTTCACTTGCATATGATGAGATCGTCCATCTTGGATCAATGCTGGAGAGAGTGGGGGATGCTCAGGGACTGGTGGCATATATGGTGGGGCTGCCCGATTTTGAAGGGTTATTGGACAGAGATTGATGTGTGTATATATGGTGAAAATGTTTGGTTCGTTAAAATCCAGTTCTCTCATATCTAACATTCTGTTGATGCTAGAGGCAAATATAAGACATAGCTCTAAACAAATATGTAAAGCTCTTTTTATATTGCAACTGGCAGCTCTACTGGGTATAGCTAAAAAATTGAAATCTAAAGATCCACCACAGATCAGCGAATGGCTATCCAGACTTTGGAACTTTGTTGCCCTTGAATGGATTATATATTCTTTACAGGGGTACCAATCGAAATTCTCGTAAGACTGGGCAGATGTGCTGATATTGTTACAAAATGACTAATATTATAGTTATTGCCCTCATCATCTTCGAATCCTTGGTATTCAGTGACTCTGTTAACCTTGTTAATTCTACCACGCAGAAGGGACAATGGGGTGTGGGGGGAGGCAACCGGGGACGGGAGGGAGGGAGGCAGCAAAAGAAGGCATATGTTAATGTTTATTTATGAAATGGCAATTTAAATAAAAACACAATACACAGCCTTAAAAATATATCGCTACACTTTAAAAGACTTTCCTTGCTAGAAACGATAGGGCCTAGTGCCCTTAGAGGCAAAAGTCCCAATAAAACTCTTTTCAGGAGTCTGGGAATCTGTAAAGGAGTCTCACAAGTGTGGCAAAGCCATCGGGTGACTAAGTGTTTCACAATATGAGTAAAGTTCTTAGGAGCCCTCTCCCAATGCAAACACAGTTAGGTGCAGCCCAACGGAGTATCTCTGACCAGAACTCCACTGATCAGTCAGGCAAGGAAGTGTTGGGGCAAGGGCTTTACACCCATTACACCCTATGGAGATAGGGCAGGGGGATTAGAACAGGTAGGTTTACTCGGCCACTGTTCTCTGATTCACTCAGGAACCACTTTAGTGGCCCTTGAATTCACTGGGCCCCTGTACATTGTATTTTGTTTCTGTTGGAAGAGGTCACTGGTTACCTTTGACGTCAGTATTTAGTTCTGGCTATTCGGTGGTTCTGAGCTAGGATATGTCTCCTCTGTGAAAGGCACAGTGATCTAAAGACTTGGATGAGACTCTCCCGGGGGCCATCCACCCAAGAACAGGTCAATGGGCCGTGTTCGTGCCGGTAGAGGGACTCCCAGACCCCGCTTTTTTTTTTTCTTTTTTTTTAATATAGGTACACGTGGAATTTATTGGGAAAAATAGTGTACCCAACATAGCTAGATTTCTTCACCAACCTCGCCATACCATTATTTCTATCCCAAATTGCAGCCTTTAAATATAACAGCCAAGTTTTCTGAAGCTGAGCAAGAAAGCCCCATCTCATTGAGGAATGTCTCAATCTCACTGAGCCAAGGTCTAAGGACTTGCTGGAGCTCTCTGCAGCCCTTTAAAGAAAATGAGAACATTGATCTCCCATTATTCTGGAGCATCAACATCTTTGCATAGAAATTACAAGTCTCAATCAGTTTTTGTGTTGCAAGAGAAGTAATACCTAACGCACAACAGATGGCTTCCATGGGCACTGACGGGGACAAACCTCAAACAGGCTCTCCGTAGTTTTCCTTCCAGAACTTTTAACCACTTAGTGTCTACATTCGTATAAACTTCAAGTCCGTACAAAACAAAGGGGACAATACATGCCTTAGATAATGGCAAAACCGTCAATTGAATAGCCCCCTGTCCTTGATATAAATTATTGAATTGCCTTAAATTATTCGAGGCTTTAATCATAATATACTGTGAGAAAGCCACTTTATTCAAATCATTTGTTATGGACATGCCAAGATACAGATAGCTAGAAACCTCTTCCACCAAAGTATTCTAAATAACCCATCCATATTTGTTTATATTTTTCTATTAGCTTTGATGGTTATAATCTTAGTTTTAGATAAATGTATGCTAAGATTATGCGAGATCGAGAAATGTTCTAGTGATGCTAGGCTGCGCTGAAGTCCCAATGCCATCTGGTCCAATATTACTAAGTCATCCGCCTATGATAGCCAAGCTATCTTATGCTGAAAAATATGCAGCGGGGCATTGTTAGATTTTTCAAAAACAGACTCCAGTTTGGCAGTATAAACATTAAACAGTACCGGGCAAGGGTGCACCCCTGCTTTAGACCATGGTTAACCAAAATCTCGTCACTCAGCAGGCCTTCCAGATTCAACCTGATTTGGATTCTATTATCAGTATAAAACGCCTTTGTAAAATACAATATTTGAGGATGGCTTTCATCTTTTCCCATAGAAGGTTTCAGTTAACTGTGTCAAAGGCCTTTGAGAAGTCAACAAAGCATTATAAACAAGGCCTTTGACTTAGATTTTTATGTGTCTAGAATGAAGTATGTCGGGGTCCAAAGATTAGATACTACTTCATCCCTGCCTAAAACCAGTTGATTGATTACTAAAAAAATCTTTGGCGTTTATCCAGTAATTAAGATATCGTAATAGCAAGTTACAGAAAATGTTTGTGCTGGAGTCAATCATAGCTAAAGTGCGATAGTTTGCATGTGAAGTTCTTGAACCCTTTTTATAAAATGGCACTAACAGCGACCTTTTCTAAGAGTTGTGTATACAGCCCATGATGACAATCTCTTGGAAGATAGTAAACAAATGCGCACCCACATTTTTGGATTAGTGTTAAAAGAGCGTTTGGAAGACCATCAGGCCCTGGGGCCCGAGAGGGCTTTAAGCCTCTGATTATGTCTTCCATATTTTACTCTGTAAACCTAAAAAAACTTTTTATCGGTTTCTCCTGATAATATTCTTTCACTTCGAAAACATTTTCTTTATGATCTAGGCACAGTACATAATTTATCAAAGTATCCATAGGATACAATGGTAAAATGCAGAAGTCCATGCAAGACTATAAAAAAACACAGTAGGAAACTCCCCACTGCTACCAGCCCATCTTGGACACTTCATGCAAATAACCACAAAGTTGTCAAGAATAAAGTTATATGGACACAAAGTATCCTATGTGTAAAGTGTAAAACAAACCAGGAATGTTACAATAGAGAACACTAAGCCATATAGGTTGACCCTTGCCCCCAAAACAGATGAGCATAGCAAGGCACACACAAAGTGCTTCACTTGCATCCAAAAATCGGGACAAGTTTAAAATAAAAATAAAAAGTTGGTGGGATGGAGGGGTTTCTATGGATGTCTATGAAGGTAAAGCAGCAAACCCATCCCATTTCACCTAACCAGGAGATTGGCTGAAGCTGGAGGAAGAAGATGGACAGAAACCATGGTAATGAGGGGTTTCCAGGTGGGTTGTGGAAAGATTAACTGATTTGACTGGTGAAGATAAGGAGACAACTGTAAAGAGTTGTGAGGAGGAAGGAGACGAGAATTCGGGGGAGTGGAGTGAAAAGACAGGTTGAAAGGTGGAAAAGTGTTAAGTACAGGAAGTTGTAGGGCAGCAGGAGAAGTGATGCTGATACTTGGAAAAGTAATGAGCAAGCAAGAGAAGGAGGAGCTAGTTTTGCCATTCACTGGTTGCACATTTGGGGATTCCCCAACCAGCCTGAACCCCAGCACCAGACCAAGGCAGCCACGCAGGACCCATAGAAGGATCTTCTCCAAAAACCAGGACAGGATGTGGATTACAGGATTCCTATGGAGCAGGATGTGAGAATGAAATGTTGAGTGAGCAAAAAAAACCTGGACTGTGAGTGACTACAATGCTGCAGCATTTCGGGAAGAACCCTGGATCAAGATTTGTAAAACCAAAGAGTGGTTTCTAATGCATTGAGTTTGAAGAACGTGTCCTGTGGAATTTATTGTACATTGGGAATGAGATTGTAGAGGAACTAATCTTGTCGGAATTAAAGAACCCTGCCAGACTGAAATCAGAGGAATTCTCTTTGGGTATTGGGGTGCGTGGAAAAACATCTTAAGGTTGGAAGTAGGAGAAGCCATACATTTGCTGTTGGGGAACAGTATTATTTAGCATTGCCTATTTGTTTGCTTCAAGTCTGTAAGTAACCCGAATAAGCCCTACTTAAAGCATCATTTTCTCGACCTGTGGTTGATCATCCTCACCCCCTGATTTGTGACACAGCTACATTTTAAGAATCAAGTTTTCATTGTGCACAATTGTACTACATTATTATACAGTATGTTTTTTTGTAAAAAAGAAATGAAACAATGGAGAAGTGTTGTTAGGTTTGTTACTCCAATAAAGATCCTGAACATCTAATTTGTGTTACTCGCAGGTACTGATTACATCCTTATCTTTATTTTCATTCCAGCCAATCAAAATATTACGATGAATGAGCGAATGCTTCATTATATCAACCTCTGCTTGGAACTTGATAAGCCTTCTGTCACCAAGGTAGCTACAGATGTCGTGTTGGGAAGACCATCAACTGGCATTGTCCGGAATCCTACCAGCCTGCTGCTGGCTCTGCAGGAGATTCTAGGAGAAGGGGACGAATGCTTTCGCCAAAACTTGCAGCTACCCAATGATTACTTCTTCGGTATGAATATTACTTCCGATAGTCACATGGGTTATTCAAATCGTAGGCTACAATGTCTGTATTCTCTGTGCTCATACTTTGCATATGTTCTTTCCTGTCACCCAGGTCCTGTGTGCACAACTCATTAGCTGTTTGCTCGGCTTCATCATAATGCCCATTAAGCCTTCTCGATGAGTTTGAGATGCTTTGCATGATCAAAAGTTGAAGTTGTCATACACCATTCAAAACGGTGTTAACAGTTTTACTTTGAAAACAAAACCCTCTGCTGCAGGATCCATAACACATTTGCACTTTAAATTGTAGTTTCCCTTAAAGCTTTTCTTATGCAACGTGAAAAGCCTACTAAAAAATCTGAAGAGCTTTGGGAGGCTTTTTTGAATGTTCGTATCTGTTATTATGTTTACTGTCTGCTGATTGCAGTGCAGGGGACTCTTTTTGGTGTTACAGACTGAGCTTGATGTTTAATTGGTGTTAATGGTTCTTTGTGTAACATCACAACCAGTCAGTCCTATTATCTCTTGGATTCTTATTTCACTTCTTTATATATGGCATTAGAGGGGAAACTCCCATTTAACAATTTGTTTCAGAGCACAACACAGAGTCCAACAGTATGCAATTCATCTATTTTCACAGAAGTTGGATCACCAACCAGAAAGCGACCATCTGTGTGTCACAAGGGATAAAATCACAAACATTATCACAAAACGAAGTAAACAGTTTTACAACTCTTTTTTTATTTTTATTTTTTATTTTTCTACATAGTAGGAAGAGTAAAGCAAGCCTTATCCTTCGCTTAGACCCCAAACGGAAGGACACGCTCACAGGTAACAGCTTGCACATTGCAGACACAATCTGCTGCACCAGGGATCCTGAATGGGGGCCTCTTGCAGCACAGGCTGGGGGAAGGAAACTGAGAAGGCGATCTCGATGGGCAAAGCAGAAAATATATGGGACAATCCCGGCATGCGTGTCCTTGGTAAGATACGTTTTAGTCCCCATGATGGGAGGATATTCTGAATTTTGGAAAATGACATGGAGGCTAACATGCAAGTTCGGGACTTGCAGCCACCTAAGACGCAGCCCTTTTAACCATTATATTGGAAAAGCACTTCCAAGTTTAGCGACCATCCCAGCCAGCAGCCTTAATTATTTCCAGCAACCTGGTGGCAGAAGTAAACGTCTTAGAGACAATGCTACACCTAGACGGTTCTTCCCTTAACATTTTAATGTCAGTACCTTCATTGTGCAGAATCAAGCAAATCCAGAGGGTCCCTTTCAGAGAGGTACAGGCTGATTAGACGGGCAAAAAGAAAACCATGCTGACATGATCACAGCCAATGGAGCGATGCAAGTACTTGCTGCATATAGAAAGACCAAGATACAGACATCGAAAGTGTTTTCTTTCAATTGGAGACACTGCTGCTGATGTGCCTCATAATGTCCATGGCACCAACATCTGAAACCCAAATCTAGAAAATGAAAAAGCAACCTGCACATCTTAAGAAAAAGGTTGCAATGGTATAACTAGTGGTAAGCCTTCTAACCCAAACAACCGCACAAAACCTAGTCCATAGTTAGGGAGGTTTTGCCACTGGTGAAGGGTGAAAGAAGACATACCTGGTGAAATAAGAATGTGCCCATAAAATTAATCCCATCTCTTACTATTTGTAGTGTGGTTGAGCCGTCTGACTTTACTGTCAGTGGATGTACTGGTTCTCCAGCATGGGGTCTGGCATGGATTCACATGCTCATGAATATTCCCCGTCGTCAGGCTGGGAATCCTCGGTAAAGAAAAAACCAGTATCAGTTTCGTTTCTGATCTGTCTTTCGTAGTAATAACCAATCACTGGTCTCTGCGTCATACTGACCACAGCCAATGACTGCCCTCTACCTAAGCACCGCCTCTGGCAGCCATCTTCAGATTTTTACCGCACGTTCATGTGTTGGGATCCTCGTGCTATTGCTCTCGAGCGTTAGTGCTATTTTTCGCGCTTTTTCACAAAAAACTTCGATTCTTTCGGTCAAAAGAGCCTCAAGCTCCACCGATCCTACATCCGATCAACGGGGACCCGTGTCGGATTCATCTGTGCCCCTCAAGGGTGAAGATTTCGTCGAGCTCAGGCCCGGTCTCGGAGATGGCCCAGGAGAAGGGAAGCTCGACGCCCGGAAAGCTGTTCAGGGTCTGCCCTGGATGCCAGCTGCAGAACGTCTTCAAGGAGGACGAACACTCTTTCTGCCTTTACTGCCTTCATGAGGACAAGACGCACGTGGAGAAGGACTGTGCGTTTTGCGGCAACATGTCGGAACGGACCATGAAGGACCGCCATCAACGTCTCGCCAACTGGCTGGAGGGTAAGAGCCCGTCTGGCGAGAAGAAGAAGAAATCCGAGCGGTCTTCTAAGACCTTTGAGGGCGCCCCGGCGACGGGGGCCCAACATAAGGCCAAGCACCGCGAGTCCGCTGGCACCGGGAGCGCCGAACGGTCGGGCTCTACGGGCGCCAGGCAGGGCGCACCCTCCCCGGCACCATCAACCACGAGCCAACGCTCTGGGTCGGGTAAGAGGAAGGCCGAGCACCCGGCGAAGCTCCTGGAGAGGCCCCGGTCGAGCTCTAAGGCAGAGGAGGAGCGTGGCAGTGCCCCCTCCCTCAAGGATAAGGCGGTGAGCAAACCTAAGGTGGTGAAGGCCTTGATCCATCCGACCAAGCCCTCTATCGAAACGGTCGCGGCGGCCCTGGCTCAGCCTGTGGTGGCTACACCAGCGGTGGCGACCTCAGGGCCCAGAATCTCCCTGCCTCCTCGGAGGGAGTCTTCCTTTGTGCCTATCGATAGGACCCCCGTGAAACCCTCCGTGGGGAAGAAGAAGGGGGGGCAGGGCGTCGTCGTAGATTCGGCATCAACCTCAGAAGAGGAGCTGATCGAGGTCTTAAGCCACGGCCTAGGCGTGGAAGGCGGCCAGCCCGTCGGAATGGACCCCGACGCAGGTGACGACGACGACATCGTCGAGGATACCGACGGGGCCCCTGCTCGCCCGTCGGATTCCCCTCTGCCAGCGCCGCAAGACAACTCGGCGGCCATTTTGTTGGCCATACAGTCCTTATGCTCCGAGATAAGGACGAGGCTACCGTTACCGACGGAGGAACCTCTCCCGTCGGGGGATCCAGAACCGGGACCTTCTGGTTTTCCCCCTACCAAGAAAAGAAGGATCCATCCACCACCTCCTTTTCAACCGTCGCGCCCCGTCCAGCCCTCCTCCCCGTCCACCCGAGGGGATGATACGGGGACTGACACGGCAGCGACGGGTACGGACGACGAGGCATACGACGAGGATTTTCCGTCGTCGCCTCCCACCAGGGCTTCTCCGCCCGACGAGATCGGATCCTTCCACTCCATGATCTCCAGGGCTTCCGAGCTTTTCCAACTCTGCCCTGAGGAGAAGAAAAAGGAAGGCTTCCTTTATCAGCGGCGCGAGGCCAAGAGGAAGACGGTCCTCGCAGTGCCTCTGTTGGACGACATTTGGGATGAGGGCCTTTCCCTCCTCAAGAACCCTTCCACGACGCCAGCTAGAAGAGACCGGTACGAGAAAAAGTACCGGGTCCCGGACACGGCCCCCCTATGCCTCCGGGCGCAGCCTACCCCGGACTCCGTCGTCTCCGCGGCAGCCAGGAAGAAAGCGGGGGGGGGTGCGGCCTCCACATCGACTTCCCCGCCGGACGGCGAGGGAAAGAAATTGGATGCGATGGGACGTAGAGTCATCTCGTCGGCAGCGACGACGATTAAAGCGGCCAACGCCTTGGCTATCGTGGCCCGCTACGACAGGGAGCTCTGGTACAAGATGGCTCCCCTGCTGGATTTTCTGCCGGACGACAAGAGGGCGGAGGCCCTTGAGATCCTGCAGGAAGGTGAGGTGGCGTCGGACCACGCCATCACCGTGGCGACGGACATCGCCGACACTGGGTTCCGCCAGCTGGGCAACGGCGTTTGCCTTCGACGTCGTGGATGGCTCAAAGCTACGGACTTTCGGCAGGACGTCCAGACCAGAGTCCTGGACATGCCCTTCGACGGGAACAACCTGTTTGGGAAGACAGTGGACGATTCCCTTCAGGCCATCAAGGCGGATACTGAGACGGCCAGGGCCCTTGGAGTCCTGCAGCAACGACGAACGCCCTTTCGGAGCGGCGGAGGCAAGGGCGCCTCCAAAGGTTCCGGCGGCGGTTTCGCTTCCTACCGTCAAGCGGCCCGCTCGTCGTCGCAAGAGGCCTACAGAGGACGAGGCAAGTCTAGCGGACCCCGCCGTCGTCGCCAAGGAGGTCAAGGCGGCAAGGCCGCGTCCAAGCAGGATTGAACCGGCCGTGGGGTCGGGCCCCCACCGGAGCACCCCGGTGGGAGGCCGGCTGGCGGGCTTCGTCAGCGTGTGGGAGTCCATCTCCACCGACCGTTGGGTGCTGGACGCCCTGGCCCGGGGCCACGCGCTCGAGTTTCAAGGAAGGTGCCCGCGCGTCCCCCCCGTGGCCAGGAAGGAACTTCACGTCCCGCAACTTCTCCTGGAGGTAAAGGCGATGCTCAGAAAGGGCGCCATCGAACTCGTCCCAAAGAGGCTTCGGGGCTCCGGAGTCTACTCGCGATACTTCCTCGTGAAGAAGAAGACGGGAGGATGGCGCCCCATCCTAGACCTGCGACGTCTGAACAAGTTCATCAAGGCGCAGAAGTTCCGGATGGTCACCCTCCAGCACGTCCTGGGTCAGCTGGAGGAAGGAGACTTCCTATCGTCGTTGGATTTGGAGGATGCCTACTTCCACATTCCCATCCTAAAGGGGCACCGAAAATTCCTCAGATTCGTGGTCCAAGGGCGTCATTACCAATTCAAGGCCCTTCCCTTCGGACTACGGTCGGCACCCAGGGTATTCACCAAGTGCCTTGCACCGATGGCGGCGCAGCTGCGCCGCGAGGGGATTCACGTCTACCCCTACCTGGACGACTGGCTCATCCGCGCCAAGACGAGGGAGCTCGCCGTGGTCCACACGGCAAGGACCGTCCAACTCCTCACGGACCTGGGATTCTCCGTGAACTACGCCAAATCCCACCTGGTGCCCGCGCAAGTCGCACTGTTTCTGGGAGCGAGGCTCGACACAGTGTCCCTTCTGGCCTCCCCGTCGGAGGAGAGGACCAGGACCATCTTGGGCAAGGTGCAACGGATGTTGGTGGCCGACGCGGCCAAGGTGAGGTCCATCAAGTCCCTCCTCGGGATGATGTCTTCCTGCATCTACCTCATTCCCATGTGCAGGCTCCGGATGCGCCCGTTGCAAGAATTCCTGGATGCGCGCTGGATCCAGACGACGGGCAGCTTCGAGGAAAGGATCAAGCTCGACGAGAGTTTCCGACGAGCGATACGGTGGTGGGGCACCCGCGCGCATCTGACGGCGGGCATGGACTTCCAGACCCCAGCCCACCAGGAGACTGTGACCACGGATGCCTCCCTGGAAGGGTGGGGAGCGCACACCGAAAATTTGCACGCAAGAGGACTCTGGCTCCCGACGGAGAAGTCCCTGCATATCAACGTCCTGGAGCTCCGTGCAGTGTTTTGGACCCTCAGGTCCTTCCTTCCGTCCCTCAAGGGCAAGGTGGTGAGGATCTTCACCGACAACACCACCACCATGTTTTACATCAGGAAACAGGGCGGAACCAGGTCCCCAGCGCTGTCCAAGGAGGCGCAGGACCTGTGGCATTGGGCCGTCGCCCAAGGGATTTTTCTGGTGCCGTTTCATCTGGCAGGGATAAAAAACACCATTGCCGACTCACTCAGCAGGGAGCTGCGCTCGTGCCACGAGTGGGAACTACGGCAGGATCTGGTGGATCGCCTCTTCCGACGGTGGGGCACACCCCAGATCGACCTGTTCGCGACGGCGACGAACACCAAGTGCCGGAGGTTCGCCAGCAGGTTTCCCCAGACGAGGAGCATGGGCGATGCTTTCTCGTTCCCCTGGGAGGGCCTGTTCCTCTACGCGTTCCCTCCCTTGCCTCTGCTAATCCGGCTCGTCAACCAGCTCAAGAGGTCACGGTGCAGGATGATCCTCGTCGCACCTGCGTGGCCGAGGCAGATATGGTTCCCGGACCTTCTGGACTTGTCAGCGTCCCCGCCGATCAAGCTGCCGGCGGACGCGGATCTACTCTCCAGGGAAGGAGGCGCCATCCTCCACCACGACCCGAAGTCGCTGAACTTGCAGGCCTGGCTCCTGCAGCGCTAGAGTTTGGAGGATACGACATACCGGCCGATTGCAGAGAGGTTCTTGCAAAGGCCAGGGCGTCCTCGACTCTTAAATGCTACGGACACAAATGGAAGAGGGTCTCTGTCTGGTGCCACGCACAGAAGATTAACCCTCTACGGATTACGGCTCCCCAAGTACTGCCGTACCTGCTGACGCTGGCCAAAGCTGGTCTGGCACACGCGTCCATCAAGATTCATCTTGCTGCGATCTCCCGATACACCAGAACCACGGGGCGGACGTCCTTGTGGTCTCATCGTCTGGTGAAAGAGTTCATGAAGGGACTGTTCAGATCGTTCCCGCCGGTGAAGGCTCCGGCCCCGGCGTGGGAGCTCAACGTGGTGCTGACCAAGCTCATGGGACCTCCGTTCGAGCCTCTGCACTCGGCCCCGTTGAAGTTTCTATCGTGGAAAACAGCTTTTCTTGTGGCCATCACCTCCGCACGACGAGTGGGAGAGATCCAGGCCCTTTCCTGCAAGGCCCCGTACTTGACTTTCCACGACACGAGGGTAGTGCTCAGGACGCACCCCTCCTTCATGCCCAAGGTACCGTCGGACTTCCATCTCAACGAACCCTTGGTGTTACCTGTGTTCTTCCCGTCGCCTTCGTCGCCGGCTGAGAGGACTTTGCACTCGCTGGATGTAGCTAGAGCGCTGAAGTTCTACGTGGACCGCACGAAGGGTTTTCGGAAGACGTCACAACTCTTTGTGAACTTTGGACCTGTCAATCAGGGGAAGGCTCTCTCGAAGGCTTCCATCTCCAGATGGCTCTCCGGCTGTATCATGTGCTGTCACCGGTTGGCAAACCGACCGCTGCCTGGCCGTCCGAGAGCCCATTCCACCAGAGCGATCGCAGCTACCACGGCGTTCCTATCTGGTGTGCCCCTGCTGGACATATGCAGGGCTGCTACGTGGAGGTCGACGCACACCTTCACGAAATTCTACTGCGTCGACCGGGATTCCAGGGAGGAGTCCAGGGTCGGCCAAGCAGTGCTGCGCAACCTGTTCGCCTGAGGTGAGCCTGGTGAGGAGGTAAGATGCTTAATGTTGAGTTGATGTGATGCTTAATGTTGAGCCTTTGCCACCTCCCGTGGTTGTGCATGTGTGTACTGCTATGTATTCTTTATTCATGAGCATGTGAATCCATGCCAGACCCCATGCTGGAGAAGGAACAAGTTACTTACCTGTAACTGTTGTTCTCCAGCATGGGTCTGGCATGGATTCACATGCGAACCCTCCCGCCTACCCCTCTGCGGCTCTTCACTTGGTCATACTGCCACTTCACGTGCTTCCAAATCTGAAGATGGCTGCCAGAGGCGGTGCTTAGGTAGAGGGCAGTCATTGGCTGTGGTCAGTATGACGCAGAGACCAGTGATTGGTTATTACTACGAAAGACAGATCAGAAACGAAACTGATACTGGTTTTTTCTTTACCGAGGATTCCCAGCCTGACGACGGGGAATATTCATGAGCATGTGAATCCATGCCAGACCCATGCTGGAGAACAACAGTTACAGGTAAGTAACTTGTTCCTTCTAAGGTACAGTTGGAGAGAAGAGATCCAGACAGACACACAGACGACTATTCATTCCCTCCATGCAAGCGATACCGGGGGAATGGTCTTCCTTCGGGAATCAGATGCTTGCGATTTTTGAATCGCAGGGCACCGGTCCGTCCGCGCCTCTGAGTGGGGTCGGTCGGCACCGGTCGAGAGACACTGCTCGTACGCCTTTGGGCTCGGGTGGTCGGCACGGCTCGCGGGAGAGGTCCCACTCGGACAAGGGTAGCCGTTCTCGCCATGCCCGTTCCAGGTCCTGGTCCTCGACGCGCTCGAGACCACGTGCTCCTGTGCCGTCTTCGAAGAAGACGTCGACGCCTGTGGCGCCGAGGTCCTCGACGATTTCTCTCGAGGCTCCGCCTCAGAGGGGATCGTCGACCCCGTCGGCTCCTAGGTCGTCGAGAGACACGCTCGGAGCTCCAGCTTCGAGGCCTGTGTCGACGCCGCTGATGCTGGCGGCGCTGCAGCTGACGTCGACGCCTTTTCTGTCGACGCTGGTGCCGACTCGTTCATCGCAGACTCGTTCGGCGCCCTCGACTCCTTTCGAGGCGGTGGTGTCGGAGGGGCCCCATGGCACGGGGTTTGCCCCTAGAAAGGCTCTGGCTAAGGTCAAGCACTGCTTTGGTCCCCAGAGGTCTTCCTCTCCCCGCCTGGAGTACATTTCATAGGGTGATGAAGGCTCTGATGACGGCTTGGTTCCGGTTACGGTTCCAGATGAGCTTATCTCGGGCCATAGCCAGTTTGATGACCTGAGGCAGTCACTGCATGATGCCAGTGGACTGGACACCTCTCCGGAGGTGGAGTTTTGTAGGCCGGAGCCTGGCACTCATGCCGATTCTTCATATCAGCGCCTTATGTCTCGGGTCACCGAGTATTTGGGTTGGTCGGCTCCCCCAGGGGAGTTCGTTCAGGATGATCTCACGGACATCCTTGATCTCGGTCCCCCCACTGACCCGGTTTTGCTGTTTAGTATGGCTCTGCAGAGAAGGGTGGCGGCGGCGGCTTGGACTGCTCCGGAGAGTCTGCCGGCAGTGGGCAAGTCTTTGTTGCGAAAATACCGTCCAGCCAGTAGCGACCCCTGTTACTTGTCCAGGCACCCCACTCCGGAGAGTTTGGTGGTGCAGGAGGCTACGGCCCCGGCAAAGCAGGCGTCGTATCCTACCATCCCTCCGGATAGGGACGACAAACGTTTTGACGGCTGGGCGAAGAAAGTTTTTTCTTCGGGGGGGTATGGCGCTTCAGGCGGCCAACTCCATATGTGCTTTGTCTCGTTTCACACACACTCTGTGGAACTGTGTTGCATTAGCGGCTGAACATATTCCCAAAGTGGACGAACGGGATGGTATCCTTGCTATGGTTCAGGATGGCAAGGATGCCATGTGTGAGGCCGTTCAGTCGGATTTGGACTTGGCAGATTGTGTCAGCCGGTCCATGGCGGCGAGCACCGTAATGCGCAGGTTTGCGTGGTTGCGGAAGTCTGGGTTTGCTCCTGATGTGCATTCCCGGCTCCTCAACATGCCCTTTGACGGTGAACACCTTTTTGGCAGCAAGGCTGACAAGAGCCTTGAGAGGTTGCAGACCTCCAAAGCTGCAGCAAAGTCGTTGGGCGCTGCAGTTCGCCAACCTCCGCCTTTTCGTCCTAGGGGACAGCAATGGAGGGGAGGTTCCTTTCGCTATTACTCGTCCTTCAGTAAAGCGAGGGGAGCTAGCAGTCGAAGAGGCCATCGTAAGAGTGCCAGAGGTGGAAACAAAGGTACTTGAGATTCCAAGGATGCTCGGGCAGGTGCCTCTTTGCCCTCAGGCAATGCCGCAGCCGCTACCATTCAGTCAAGTTCTGGAGATCATATCCCACGGCTACTGTCTTCCTTTTCGGCAGAGGCCTCACGACAATCCACCAGGGAACCTCTCTTTGAAGTGTCCGGATCCGCTCCTTGCGCAGGAAATTCTAGCCCTGCTGGAGAAAGGCGCCATAGAACTGGTGCCTGTAGCGGAGAGGAACAAGGGATGGTATTCCCCTTATTTTTTGGTTTCGAAGAAAGACTGGGGATTGAGACCCATCATGGACTTACGCGGTTTGAACAAACTCCTCAGGAAGGACAAGTTCAAGATGGTGACTTTCTCAAGTCCTCCAGGCCCTTCAACTTCAGGACTGGTTGGTGTCTCTCGACCTCAAGGATGTTTACTTCCATGTGCCGATCCATCCCAAGCACAAGAAGTACCTGAGGTTCGCGGTTGGCGACTCGCACTTTCAGTTTCTGGGTCCTGCCGTTCGGATTGACCTCCGCCCCGAGGGTTTTCACCAAGCTCATGGTGGTGGTGGCAGCGCATCTCAGGAAAGGGGGGGATTCACGTCTACCCCTACCTGGACGATTTGGTGATCAGGGGGAGCTCTCCCGAGCAAGTCCTGGATCATCTGTCCGTCACCTGCCACTCCCTTCACAGGCTGGGCTTCTCCCTCAATTTAAAGAAGTCCCATTTGACACCAACGCAGCAGCTCCAGTACTTCGGAGCAGTGCTCGACACGTCCCTGGGGCAGTGTTTTCCTCCTCAGAGGGCTCTTCACATTCAGCAGATGGTGAACAATTTTCAATTTGCCCAGGATCTTCCAGCGTCTGAGTTCTTGAGACTGCTCGGCCTCATGGCATCCTGCATTCTTCTGGTGCCAGAGGCTCGTCTGCGGATGAGATCTTTGCAGTGGGCACTGTTAGGGAGAATTCTCTGTTTAGGCTGAATTTCCCAACCTATTGAGTCCCCCAGCAGCTTTGCTGGATTTTTGGGGTTTATTTTTTTCTCCTGCCAAGAGTGAGACTTTTACCCTCACTCTTGGGCATGACTTGAGAGTGTTTCTGTGACTTGCTATGCGCTTATGGGCTATGGGGTATTTCTTTTCCCCATAGGCTATCACTGGTTTTTGAATGTGTTACACAGCACCCTCAGTGCAGTAACATAGGGGTGTCATTGGGACCCCCAAACATAGACTCCACACCCTGGGACTGACTACTGTCTCCCTGGGTCTGTAAAGTCCCCATTGACTTTACTAGTCTTAATTTAGGAACTTAACCAGTACAAGCCATCATACTGTGGAAGTACTGGTAGGGGCAATTAGATTGCCCCTGGGTTTGTTGTCGAGGGGGTACTGTCCCGTCCCCCCTCGCCGAGTTTCTGGCTGGTGGCAGTGGATACCACGGAAATATTCCACCGGAATATTTCCCAATGGGATTTCCCATTGATTTAAAAGCACCACTTTTTGGTGCAATGTTAAAGATACCGCCGGTTTATTTATTTAATATAAATTCACCGGTTGGGATTTTTTGCCAGGACTCGCCGCCAAAATGTCGTCTAGGTTCACTTCAGTAACCCTGAACCCGAGTCGAGCCTTTGTTCCACTTTTGGCGGGCTTCTGCACAGAAGCCCTCCAAAGTGGTGCCATTCTGTCTGGGTACCACAGGGGGTGTGGGAGGGGGTTTAGGCACCCTGGACTGAGTTGCCTTGCCAACTCATGTCGCACTCTGGTGTGATTGGCCCAAGTGGTGAGCCACCCCGCTCACCACTTAGCATGTTTGAGTGACAGCTAGGCTGTATGAATGGGGGTTTGCTGCATAAAAGCAGGGTCTTTGGGGCTGGTTCTGCAGAAGTCGCCACAGGACCTAAGAAGCCGAAGAGGGAGAAGCCGAGCCGACCTGCCAAGACTACACCACCGGTGGAGCCCTGCGGAACCGTCTCACCACTTTTCTCGACGACAGAGGAGATCTCCCGCCGGAGAGTCTTCTTCCCTTGACTGGTGGGGACAACCAATTTCTGCCGCCTTCTCGCCGACCTGAAGTACCTCGTGGCCGCCTTGCCTGTGCCAAGCACCCCGGCAACCGGGATACCACTTTTTACCTCAACCGCGAAAGAGGGGTAACATCCTTTTAACCGGAAAAACTCCACGGCTGGTTTCTTCCCTGGTAGTGCAACGACCTTCAGCTTTCCTCCACGACGAGATCTTCTCCTCCTCTGGACGACGCCGCGACTTGCACCCACTACCAGGAACAACTGCCCCCGCTGGAGGATCCTTTCCATTTTAAAAGGTACTGTGTTCCGCCCGGCTTCCCTTGCCACCGATTGTACGGGGTAGATTTAGCCCCCGGCTCTCGACCCTGGGTAAGCCTGGGCACCCTAACTAAACTTTTCTTAACTGGGAAAAACCTTTTCTACTCACCTGTAAAGACTTGTGACATTGTGTGATCTTGGGCATCTTTTTGCCTGGCTTTCCCTAGAGTGGGCCTGGCAACCGAACTTCCTTGTTCCACAATAGATTGCCTTTCTACACTCACTGTGAATCTCTGAAAAGTGTTCTACCTAGCTGTTTTCACTTCCTTTGCCTTTTCCCTCCCTTTTAACTCACTTGTTGGAGTGCCATCTAATGTTAAGCGCTCACCTCTGTTTGGAAATAAGTGGTGTTAACTTAGACTTGTACAACCAATAACTAGGGATGTACATATGAGTAATAGTGACTGTGTTTTGACTTACTTACCTTTTCTGTGCTAGTGTAATTTATGAGTGTGTCTTTTAAATAAATAATTATATACTTTTACACCTAGCTCTGGTCAGTGTTTGCTTGTACTATTGTGCCTCTGTACCTATTATGTATGCTCTGTATACTGCCTAACTCTTCTTGAGGGAAGTCTGACTGCTCAGCCACAGCTACCAGGTAAACCTGGGTGGTACAGACTGCTACCAATTGAGTTTACTGCCAAACACCTGTAGTCTTAAATCTTTTGCAGTGGTCCCAGAGGGAACTGCACAGGTTTCTGTCTAACAGGCACTCAAGCTCCAGTGGGCTCAGTCCTCCAGTAGGCTGTCGGACCCTGTTCAGGTGCCGCCCTCGGTAGCCGGGGACCTTCTATGGTGGGCCGTCGAGGGCAATCTGATGAAGGGGGCCCCATTTTGGCTGCCCTGGCCGGAGGTGACGATCGTGACGGACGCATCCCTCACGGGATGGGGAGCTCATACCAACGAGTTGACAGTCAGCGGTCGTTGGTCTCTGTCGGAGTCCAGACTCCATATCAATCTGTTGCAGCTGAGGGCCGTCAGGCTAGCCCTGAAGGCTTTTCTGCCGACTCTGCGTGGAAAGAGTGTCCTGATTCTAACGGACAACACGGTGGCCATGCACTACCTCAACAAAAGGGGGGGGGGCAGGGTCACTTCCGCTGTGCAGGGAGGCGATGCAGCTCGAGTTCTGGGCCATCCAGCAGGATGTTTCTATCTCGGAGGTTCATCTGGCCAGAGACGACACCGTGACGGCGGACACTCTGTGCAGGCAGAGCACGATCTCTCACGAGTGGGAGCTGGCTCAGGAGATTCTCCTGGAGATCTTCGCCCTTTGGGGGACCCCTCAAGTGGATCTCTTCGCCTCCAGTGTCAACCGGAAGTGCGAAAGGTTTTGCTTGCGGGAATTTCCTCCAAAAGGAGCCTTAGGAGACGCATTCGTGGCGGAGTGGTCATTCCCACTGCTGTATGCATTTCCTCCAGTCCCTGTCATCCCGCAAGTGCTGCGGAGGTTACGGAGGTTCGGTTCCCGGATGATCCTCATTGCTCCGGCGTGGGCCCGGAGGACGTGGTACCCGGAACTTCTCGACTTGTCCATCTGCCCTCTATGTCGTCTTCCCTACCGAGACGATCTGCTCTCACGGGAGGGGGGTCAGGTTCTCCATCCAGAGGTCAGATCCCGCAACCTTCACGCTTGGCTTCTGAAAGGTTGAGGTATAAGGATTGGGACCTCCCTGAAGACGTGATGGAGGTGTTGCTCTTGGCCAGGCGGCCGGCAACAAAGTCTCTGTACCGTTGGAGAAAGTTCTGCGACTGGTGCAGAGTTAAGAATGTGGATCCTTTTGATTGTGACATTCCCATGGTTCTGTCTTTTTTGCTTTCTTTGGCCCACAGGGGCTTGCAAGTGGGGACCATTAAAGGTTACCTGGCGGCGCTGTCCATATTTAAGGGCTCGTCTGAAGAGTGTTCCTATTTTAAGATTCCTTTAATTTCGCAGTTCTTGAAAGGGCTCACTAATGTGTTCCCTCCGTCACCTTTTCTGGTGCCAGGTTGGGATTTGAACCTTGTTCTTAAGTTTTTTATGGGTGCTCCGTTTGAGCCTTTTACATTCTTGCCCTTTGAGGCTGTTAACTCTGAAAACTGTGTTTTTGGTTGCGGTTACTTCCGCTCGCAGAGTGAGTGAGTTACAGGCACTTTCAGTTAAGCCACCCTTCACTGTATTTCATAAGGACAGGGTTGTCCTTAGAGTTCGTCCTTCTTTTCTTCCGAAGGTGGTTTCGGAATTTCATTTGAGCCAGAAGGTTGTTCTTCCGGCGTTCTATCCTCCTCCACATCCTGGTAAGGAAGAGGAGAGGCTCCATAGGCTTGATCCTCGGAGAGTGTTGAGTTTTTATATTTCGCGCATGTCCCGGGGCAGAGTGGACGATCAACTTTTCATTGGTTACGCTGGAAAGCGTTTGGGACAAGCTGTGACGAAACAGACTTTGTCTTGTTGGATTATTTTAGATATCTCCGAGTGTTACCGCTTGGCGGGTAAGGATCCTCCGGCTGGCTTGCGGGCCCATTCTACCAGGGGAGTGGCTGCGTCTACTGCCATGCAGAGGGGAGTTCCTATTTGTCACATCTGTGATGCAGCCACCTGGGCTTCAGTACATACTTTTGTACGTCACTACTCCCTCGATTCCATCAGAGGGCAAGATCTGGCCTTTGGCAAGGCAGTTCTCTATTCCGTAATTTGATTGGGCATGCTAAATTTGTATTCTAAATTCTTTCCCACCTCCTTGCTTGGTACTGCTTTGGGAGTCTGTCGTAGATATGGAATACGTCGGAGGACCCAATCCCCTCGAAGAACAAGTTACTTTCTTACCTGGTAACATTCTTTCGATGGGATGGTCCGACGACGTATTCCATATCGCTCCCTCCCTGCCTTCCCCGCTGCAGAATTTCTTTTGCGATTGCAGCTTGCGTTCCGCAAGGCCTTGTGTGTCTGACTGGCAGAAAACTGGTGGCTCACGTTCTGGGAAAAAACTATAACTGAGGCTATGGGCGTCGTGTGTCCTACTTATCACATCGGGTGATGGCGGCCGTCGGAGGAGGTCCTCGGGGACGGCGCATCGACGGACGCAGGATGCAGACGCCAAAGATTTTCCGAAGCCGCACATTACCTGTCATAAATATGGAATACGTCGTCGGACCATCCCATCGAAAGAACGTTACCATGTAAGAAAGTAACTTGTTCTTCTGCCTCCTCTCCTATTCTCCATAGGGTTACATCCAGTCTTTAAATAGTTCTTTCCTGACTTTGATCGCTGGAAGTCTGGTCAAGGATCCCATCCTAGGTCTATCCTTTTTAGGAGGCCACCCTATTTATGGTAAACATGGAAAACACAGAGTTTAGCCACAACCCAATGAAGGTAGCGTGTGGAAGAGCAGTCGAGGCTTGGTCTCAGGAAAAATGCGAGAGCAGTCTAGAACTACAGTTGGTCCACACAACACCAATCATTCAAGTTAGTCAGTATATGAAATACAATTATTTATTGAGCCTTTATGAACACACTTGGCATAAAACAAATCGCAGGTAAGTAATGTAAATAAAAAAATATATACAACGCCATACATTCCCCCCTTAGAAATAAGATTACACATGAATTAAATACAAGTATTCAACAGGTGAGTAATCCGATGCGGTAAAACAGTTTGAATAGTTTGAATAAGCACAAACCCAGTTCCCTCTGTCTTATGAAGTCCAGCCCTAAGATGTATGGCTTCTAAAGGGAACATATTTCAGAACTGATACAGTGGGCTTTGGTGGTGCATTGAAAGTTCTATAAAGTTAGTTAAGTAACTACCCCACTCTATATTATACCCAAGCTAAGTCCTAGGAAATGATACTTAGCCCAGGTTTGATGACCAAAGGCGAGGCCAGAGGGAGTTTAGGGACAAGGGCTCTACAGCCAATGTTACCCTATCAGAGACGGTGGAGGGGCAGGAACGGGTATGTTCACTTAACCCCCTGACTCATATTCTTCCATGTTACACTGCAGGTTGAAGCACCAACAAGGGTATTCTCAGATCAGGCAGGGGAGCAGAGCTTCACCGGGTTGAACTGGAGTCTATGCTGGTCCGCAGCAGGAGTCATCCTCTGGTTGCCAGCGGGCAGCTCTTCTTCGTAAAAGTCTTGGATCCAACGATGATCGGTTGAATAGCTGCAGGAGCCCTCCTGTTATCCAAGATTTAGGCTGGGAGCTGGCCCAAGCCAACCAATGGGAAGGATCTACACAGTTCAAACAGCCCAGGTTTGTCCAATCCTGGACAACCACTAGCCATTACATCCATCCAGCAATAGACTTTCGGGAGCCAGAGAATTTGTGTTGGGACCAGACACTCCCAGCCCCCTCCTCTGGCTCACACAAAAAGCGCACTTGCCCATGAAAGCTGCAGCTTTCACCGGGAAAGGGAATGCCATATATGCCATTTCCTGACCTGGGAAGCCAGGAAGAAATCCATAGAAGAAGAAAAAATCTCATTGCACAGTCGTTTTAGGGAAATGGCCATCTTTTGTAGCCATTTGCAGTAAATGCAAAAGATTTCCATAATAGAGACAGTCTCTCCAGTACTGATCATCTCAGGGACTAGTCGGTTTCCCCATAAGAATGAGCAAAACATTCCAGGGCAGTAAAAGTAGAAGGTTTTTCTGACCTACATATATCAGGACAGGATTCTAAAATGAGCAATGGGGTTCCCATAGGAATCGGTGCAAAAAGAAAATCTACCAGTTCTTTTTATTTCTAATGCATCAGCGTGCTGACCTGCTTTTCGCTGGTCATTGAATCAAACGCAATTCTATATCTCCTAAAGGTGAATGTATATATCTGTTTTAGAAATGGTGGTATAACAATATTTGAATAAAGGTTTTACTTCCTTAGTGTGCATTTTGAAGGCCTACTAAACTTGTGTATATTTTTATTCTTACCTGTCTAACAGCAGTTATTGGTGTTGCTCTGTGTAGACTCGTCATAACTGTAGACCACTCCCACACCCTTCCTGAGACTAAGTCTTGCCGTTCTGCTACCTTAGCTTGATTGGGTTTGCCTAAACTGTCTTCCTGCTACCTTAGCTTGATTGGGTTTGCCTAAACCGTGTCTTCCCTGTTAACCATAATAGGCTGACCTCCCTGAATCCTCTCCTGAGGGCTGATTTTGGAAATCCATCTTAACAGTAACTGGGAATTGGTGTGTTTTGGATTGTCTGTATAGTCAAGAAGCACACATGGTTCAGATAGGGGTTAGGCATGAAAGAGTGTCCCAACATATATTTATTAGGATTAGATGACGCTTAAGCAATTCTCTTGTGGTGAAAAGTGTGCTTAAAAAAACTCAAACATGGTCATGTTAATCATGCCCAAAATATTTAACAACTGTGCTCTGTTGTCATTCGGTTCCAAACATAGTCCTTCCTGGCAGCCTAACATTACAGAAAAAACAAATGTGGCTGTGTATGCTTAGATTCCCAAACAAAGACTTTCCAAGGACAGTGCCCTCTTGGCTTTTCAGTGCACATAACAAGTCAGCTAATCCAATAATTCTATTTCAGATTGAGCTTAATCCATAAATCATAATACACATGAATAAAATGCATACATTTACACTATAGGATTCAATCCAGAGGCAGCCTAATGTGTTATAAAATAAACAAAATCAACAAATCGAGCTCCTGACCATTTACAGATTATCATTTTTACTGGGAGTACATTTACCTGGGCCTTGGTCAAAAGATTTTTTTGGGTGTTTGTAACCATATAAACTATCCAGCTGTTCCCATGCTGGGGAAAGAGGATGGTACTGCCTAAAAGTGATTTTGGGGAGATTCATATCTTCTCTATTATGATTCCAGAAAGTCCTGAACCTCTGTTGAACCACTGCTTCGAGAATCTGACCGGGTCGGAGTCATCGAATCATGCTCTCATATGCACTGTCATCAGGAAATCTTTTTATGGCAGCCAACCATTCTATTTCATAAGGTCTCCCCAGAAACAACGAGTGCCTCACGATACTGTAATTAACCCGTTCCACGGGCTATACCGGGGGAATAATGGCCCGGCAGCCTGTGTTTCAGGGCTGAGCGAAGCAAGGGCTTATCACGAGAGCACTGGAATGCCCTCCCCCCCCCTACATGCTAGCCCTTGGAACGGGATACTAACATCATTAGTATCCTGGGTTGCCAATCTAGTAACATGGTGCTCTGATACCGGTGTCTTTTCTATGAATGAACGGGACACCTAATGGCGTCTTGTTCATTCATAGAAATGACTATGCAGAGACGACCGCCACGGAGCTGGAAGACGGGTCTCCAAGTGGAGCCCCTCTTTGATTTCCATGGCGGCAGGAGGAAGGAAGTCTGAGAAGCTGCCACACTCATTAGGTAAGTGGGGGTGGGAGGGACGGGAAATATTAAGGAATGGAGGGTGGGAGGAAGATGGTGGGGCGGGGGAAGCAACTGCCAGGTTGCTCTGAACGCGGGCTTTGATCGTGGTATTCAGACCACGATCCAAGCAACCTGATTTACTCTGCCAACCAGGGTACTAATAATAATTTAGTTACATGTTGATCTCAAATCATCATCATCAAAGTGTACCAGGAAAGAATTGACTTCAGCAAAAGTACTTCAGTTAGTTAGGGTGATCAGTTTTCCAAATCGGTAAAGTATGCAAAGGTAGAATAAGGAACACCAAAGCCAGAGTAATAAATGGGTTTTCCTCACATTGATGACCCTGTAAATTACCAAAGCCACATGGTTCACTCCCATAGACATTTGTAGCAACACCCTTTCCTTCATGAATTGTCAGCAGATGATCAGCAGTGTGCTGTTACAACATGTTTGCAAATCGTAAGATACCACTGATCACTTGCCTCATCTCAGCCTTTGCTTGCTTATATCATGCGTCCAATAAGTGGTTTGTTAAAAGTTAGCCATAGATAATCAAATGGAATCACTGGCCATTAGCAAATGTCCAGTCAGGGAAATTTGTGGGATCTCTAAAATGTGTTAACGAAACACAGTGCCACATTTCCCTGCATTCACCTTAAGTCCCTATCCTGTCACCCAGTATGTAAAGAGTTAGGGGGGTGCGCAATAAATGCAGCATCATCGGTGTAACTCTTAAGTGGCAACTTTCTTTTCCAGCAGTGCGGCAGTTTTAGGAAAGATTTTCTTTTTGCAACTTTCCTTCCAGAGTTTTCTATGGAACCCCATTCTTTTTGCTTTGTTTTTATATCCTGGCCTGACTTTTTAAATGGAAGTAAAGCCTTCAGCTTCACTTCCCTTGCCTTTTACTCATTTGTTATACACTTGGTTTCCCCTTCTGAAGTCTTGTATTTTACAATACACACACCACCTCACAGTGCAGTACAATGGGGATACTTTTGTATCTCCATAACCTTTTACACTTAGGATTTTTGGTTACTTGCATGTGTGCCTAAAGACAAGCTAGTGGCAGCAGTTACATTTTTACTGTTTTTGCTTTATTTTCCTTGTTCACATTCGCTTTTACCGCATACGACTACTAAACCTGGCTAGAGCCCTAAAATGATAGTGCCACAAGATGTTCACCTATGCTTTAGTCATATTGTAGTTTTACCTTCTTTCTGCCTTCCCGAGTTATTAAATCCCATATAAGGTCATGCACTTGCCCGGGAAAGCTACTGCTTTAGCGGCGGGGTGTATGTGTGTCTGTCTGTCTGTCTTTCTTTCCAGGTCTGCCCTTGCCCCATAATTTATCCTGATTCTGTCTTCGAAAACTCAATTAAGGAGTCTATTAATCTGAAGCCTACAGCATGTAAGGGAGACCCCTGTCCTGCTTCTATCAGTATATCCTTCATAGACTCACTAATACCTCTCATTACAAGGATTATTAATGCTTCCCTTATTGCAGCTTTTTGTAACTGTTTATCTAAAAGAGGCTTGGATCATTCCTCTTTTAAAGAAAGAATCTATTCACCCAGAAATACCCTCCAACTACAGGACTATTACCTGCACCCCCTTTTAAAGCTAAAGATTCTCAATAGGTTGGCCTACTTGCAGTTTGAGCACTTTCTTGGAAACTCATAACATCATGAGCTTTAGGCAATCCAGTTTCCGACCGCACCATGGTACTGATTGATCTTAAAGCTAACATCTTCAATATTATTCATTATGGTAATACCATACTCCTCATGCGTTATCGGCTGCTTTCGACCTAGTTGATCATTCCATTTTAGTCAATCGCCTTGCTGTTGCTAATTTTTCTCCATCTGCCTCTGCTTCGGTCAACTCATTTCCTTCCAGTAGACAAGCCAGAGTCTATGCTGATGATGATTCTGCATGTCCAGTCTCACTTGATTACGGTGTCCCTCAGGGATCTTGTTTAGCACCCACCCACTACAGTATCTATATGCAGCCCCTCTTTGATCTGCTTGAACACATGGGTGTGAGCTACACTAATTACGCTCATGATACCCAGATACTGCTACAATTATCTGGTGACTATGACGAAGAGACTATGGCTATCAATCAAGTCTATTCTGGTATTCAGGCCTTGATAGCTACCAGTTCTCTAGCACTGAGCAACACAAAGTCCAAGCTGCTCATCATTGGCACTAGTCAATGTGCTAAGAAGTTAGATGCCTGCAACTGCCCCTTCTTAAGCTCTGACTGCACCATTAAAGTAGCTGACACGTTAAGACACTAGGATTGATCTTGGACTTGGAACTCTCCTCATATGAACCAGCTTAGATCCTCCTATGCATGCTAGCTTAGATTACTTAGACATGTTAGACCAAATCTGTCCGACATCAACCGTTGCCTTCTAGCTAGGGCAATTGTGGGTTCCAATTTGGATTATTGCAATGGCCTTCTCATTGGCTCCTCACAAGCCAACTTTCATATATTGCAAGTTATACAGAACAGCACAGTTCGTATTGTGGCAAAAAGCCCCGAGACAGTGGGCCAATACCGCCCCAGGTAATGACCCGGGGCCCGTAGTTACCTTAATGAGGCCCTGGGAGCATTACCGTGGGCGTTATTGGCCCGCTATCGAGGGGCTTATAGTCATTAATACCCCGGCCCGTTAGACCGGGATACTAATAGCATTTTTTGCGTTTCGAAACGAAAAAAGAAAGTCAAATAAAATGGCTGCCGGGAAAGGGAAAACAGTCCATTTTTCCTTTCCATGGCAGCCATCCTTCCCAGCGCGTTCGCTCCCGAGAAAAGAAAAAAAAGGTGTGTGGGGGTGGGAGTGTGCGGAGGGGATAGCTTGCAGAGGAGGGGGTGGAGGAAAAAAAATCTTACCTGAGGCCCCGGCATGGGACGAAGGCAGCCTCCTGTCTTGGAGGCTCGGAGCGGGGATTGCCACGTTTTGAGCCTCCTCATTGGCTAAAGTACTGCCACGCCCCCCGCCGGGATGAAGACAGGCAGTGCAGGTACGTGCATCCATGGGATTACACTGAGGGTATGGCTCGGAAATGAGCCAATCACCTTTCAGTGTAAGCCCGTGGACATGAGTGCCGGGTACTAATGTTGGTTATGTTGCTCGCCGGGACCATATACCTCCCGCCAGTCAGTCTCTACACTGACTTCCAGTCCAGGCACATGTTAACACACAATTCGAACTTTGGCACATAAATGCTGTCAAGACTCTAGCCCTGCTTATCTCGCCAGTAGCATAAAACTGTCTATCCCAAGGAGATGTCTTTGCTGTAACAAATCTTTTCAGCTGGATGTCGGTCGCATCAAGCTGAATCGTACCAGCAATTCCATGTTTGATTTTGCTGCTCCTCTCTGGAATAGCCTGCCGCCTTCGCTCTGCTGCATTCCTTCCAATTCATGCTTCAAAAAAGTGCTTAACACCTGCCTATTTGTTCCTGGCTCGACTCTTCTTTGCTTCCTGGCCTGACATAGTTTGATTTTTCTCTTGTTCTATCTTGTCTTCCTCTTTAGCGGTCTGTGGCCCATGGGTGTGTGGTGCTATTACAAATAGATAATAGGAGCACTCCTGCAGCCATTCTTCAGATCTGCAAAAACAAAAAAGGTATCAGGGTTACTAGGTATTTTTGGGCGCTTTGTCTGTAGAGTTAAGATTTGTGAAATATCAGTGTCTGCTGCAGATGGTGAATCCATAGGCTACCCCAGCCTAGCACAAAGATAAAGAAAAGGAAGGTGGATCACCAAACATGTGCGGATATGTATCAATAAAAAACATGAAAATGCAAAATCTGATACAAAAAACAATTTAATGGTGATATATTGAGTTTGTGCAATGGTGCTGACACATGTTTCAACCCGGTGGGTCATTTTCAAGGCACAAAACAAAATTCTGAATATCTCACGTGGTCTCCTGGCAGTTTAGCCTGTGCCTATTTAGATGCTCAGAAGGAGCAATCTAGATGGCAGGAATGAGGGAGGTCAAGAGAGGAAGACTCTTACCCTACTTTGTCAAAAGTTCAAAGGACTTCCAGTCAATTCCATCATGATGAAGTGTTTGACCTAACTGAACCAGAGGAAATCCACCAGGACCCCTATGATCAGGAAGAGCATCCCTTTGACGAGACTATAGACCAGTCTCCAGACTGGGGTGATAAACCACCGGTAGGCGAGTCACCCTGGCTGTCACCGGCCACTACCCCGATCCAGACACCCTGTGTATAGATCCTCCCTCCTCACTACATCAAAGACAAGCCTCTTGTATTGATGACAAGATGGCATTCAATGCTATTCTTAAAAAAACAACTGAACATTTTCAGATTGCCACTCAAGAGGCGGTACAAAGACTGACTTTGTGGAGGACATATTAAAGGAAAAACCACCCACAAGTCAAGCAATACCACTTTTAAATTCTATCAAAAGGCGCATTGCTTCCTCTTTGATAACTCCATCTCCAACGAGCAGTAAATCTGCAAGTAAAAAAGATCTTTGGCCTCTCTCCAAAAGACCCGCTATATATCCGGGGACATGTCACTCCTGACTCCCTAGTAGTTGCAACTACAGGGAAGAGAGCTGGAGTACCCGTGTCTACAGCCGATGCACCTCCAGACAAGGATTGCAAGAAGTTTTGGGAAGCACATTATAACATCAGCAGCCTACTCCACTAGGATAGCTAACACCACCACATTGCTGGCTAGTTATAGCGATGTCCAATGGAATTTGCGCCAGGAAGGCCTGCAAGAAGTCCTGGAGCCAACACGATCACGCCATCTGGCGGTTGTGTTGGTAGGGAGGCAAGTTAATCAAAACATCCTCAAAAACACCCTGGATGCTGCAGAAACAGCGGGATGAACACTGGCCCAAGATACCCTGCTTAAGAGGCACGCATTGGCTAAAAAATCCAGGATTCAAACCTGAAACCCAGGCATCCCTAATTAATAAGCCAGTGGTAGAGACTAACCTGTTTGGGAAGGCAGTGGACAAGGCCTTGGAAACAGCTAGAAAGGAACACAAAACCTTAAAGTCTCTGAGCCAAATTACTGAAAGACTCTACAGCAGCGATGGGGTAGCTCTCACCGCTCCTTTTGGGGACAATCCTTCCCATGTTTCCTTCCCCCCCACACCACACAATCAGTACGTAAAAGGGAACACACAAGGGGCAACTATCACGGGCCAATATCAGCAAAGCGGGCAGGGCTGTGGCAAAGGAAGGGGTAGAAACGCCTCCCCGGTCGGGGGACGAATAACATCTTTCTTTCATGCATGGGAGGGAATCGCTACAGACCAGTGGGTGCTCAAGACCATCAACCACGGTTACTGTATCACATTCATCCGACCACCTCGATACCGACCCCCAACGTCCAGACGCTTATTGCCAGAAAACCTCAAGATCCTGCAAGAAAAAGCGCAATTGAAGTTGCCCCATTCTACAGGTAAACAAAGGTATTTATTCAGTGTACTTCCTTGTACCTAAAAAGGATCTCACCATGCGCCCTGTGCTAGACCTGCACCCAGCAAACAAATTTGTCAAGCCACAAAAGTTCAGAATGACAACATTGCAAGAGGTAATCCCTCTACTAACATAGGGGGATTACATGGCTACATTGGACATGAAAGATGCATACTTTCATATTTCAATGCGGCCAGTGCACAGAAAGTACCTAAGGTTCATTATAGAGCACAAGCACTATCAGTTAAAGGTCCTTGCCTTGGACATTGCCTCAGCCCCAAGGGTATTTAGAAAGGTACTGCCGGTAGTTGCGGCACGCGTGCACAGGCCGTCCATTCCAGTCTATCCTTACCTCGACGACTGGCTAATAACAGGGGATTCATATGGAACATGCCTATCAAACACCCAGAAGACGGTAGATCTACTCTTCAGTCTGGGATTCTCAATCAATGAGAAAAAGTCCAGCCTAGACCCTAGCCAAGTCAAACTATTTCTGTGGGGGTCTAATTCAGACACAAGACGGCCTTGTCTTCCCCTCTAACGACAGGGTTCAAAACATGCTGTTCCAGATCCCTCATATAGCCAATCGCGAGGTGACTGTATGCAAAGCCATGCAACTGCATTTACTCTTTCCCACACACACGTTTGCACTTGCGCCCCATGCAAGAGTGGCTCAACAGCCAATGGTGTCAGGTCAGCGGACAATGGGACGATCTAGTGGTTGTCTCGGCAGCCCTTGTTCTCTCTCTGCAGTGGTGGTCAATGGAAAAAACGCTTCTGGGGAAAACCTTCACCACCCCCACAGTAGTAGCCACTCTCACCACGGACGCATCTCTCACGGGTTAGGGGGCCTCGCCTTCTTAATTGCATGGCGTTTGGTCCCCAGCAGTAGCACCCAACCACATGAACCTGTTGGAATTGTCAGCTGTGTTTAAAGCCCTGAAGGCTTTTCAGACACAACTAAAGGGGAAGACAGTACTAGTCCTCAAGGACAGCACCACAGCCATGTATTCCCTGAACAAACTGGGGCACACGCTCTCCAGGCCTATCCAAACTGTCCCAGAACATATGGAAGTGTGCTCTCAAACACAAGATGTTCCTCCTGTCTCACCACGTTCCAGGGGAACTCGATCTTCTGGAAGACGTGCTCAGCAGAGACTTCCCACTACCCACAGAATACGAATGGCGATTACACTACACAAATACATCGTCTCCAACGTTTTTGCAGAATGGGGCTTCCCCGAGATCGACTTGTTTGCAACTCTGGAAAACACACAATGCCCAGATTACACCTCCAGGTACCCCCAGAACCGCTCCAAGGGGAACGGTCTCTGGATAACATGCTCAGGGAAATTTGCCTACGCATACCACCCCCCCGACTCCTCTACTCAACAAGATAGTGCACATGATGCACCAGGAACCAGTCACAATGATTCTGGTGGCCCCAATGTGGGCCCGCCAACCCTGGTTCTCCCATCTGATGGCGATGTCAGTCTCTCCTCCGATGAAGCTACCTTGCCCATGCAACATGCTATCACAAGACAGGGGGAAAAAACTCCATCCATGCCTGCAAACTCTCAACTTAGTGGCCTGGCTCCTGAAGTCATAGAGTTCAGTACCTCTAACTTCCTCAGAGATGCTTGAACATACTTAGAGAAGCAAGAAAGCCTAACACCAGACATTGTTACTCCAATACATGGAAACGCTTCGCTATCTGGTGTAATTCCAAGAGCATCAATCTCCTAGACTGCTCTCTGACACATATTGTCTTATACCCAAGTCATCTAATTGACTCAGGTCTGGTTTTAAATTCCCTGAAGGTACACCTAGCTGCACTTTCACCTTATTCTATGTCCCAGAAAAAGGTGTCATAGTGGATGTTCTCCAGCATGGGGTCTGGCATGGATTCACATGCTCATGAATATTCCCCATCGTTCGGCTGGGAATCCTCGGTAAAAGGAAAAAATCTGGGTCATACTGCCCCCAGCCAATGACTGCCTTCTACCTAAGCCCCTCCTCATACGGCCATCTTCAGATTTTTACCGCACGTTCAAGTGTTGGGAGTCCTTGTGCTTAACGCTCAAGCTTTTTTTCCTGCGTTTTTTGGCTTTTTGGAAGATTTTACTCTATTTTTCGGTCAATCGAGCCTCGTTCTCCATTGATGATCCTTCCGATTAACAGCGACCCGTTTTTGGATTTCTTAAGCACCTTTCAAGGGCGGATTTCGTTGAGTTTCTTCGAAGAAGCTTCCAGAAGATTCTTCAAGGCCTACACCTCGTGGATCATGTCAGACAAGAAGAAGGATTCCACTTCCCTTTTCAAACTTTGCTCCGACTGCGGTTTGTGGAATGTTTACATGGACGACAAACATTCCCAGTGCCTGTACTGCCTGTATCCAATGCATAAGGAGGAAGATTGTGCATTTTGCCGTGACCTCTCGAAGTGCACGTCGAAGGATTGGTGTAAGCGGCTGGAGCAGTGGCTGCAAGCTGAGGCCTCTGCACTGGGTAGTTCCCAGGAGCATGCCTCTTCTGGATCCGGGAAAGTTGAGTGGGCTTCTAAGTCCTTTGAAGGCCCCCCCACCCACGGGGGTCCAACAAAAGGCCAAGCACTGCGAGTCCACTACCGTCGGGAGCGCAGTTGCAGTGGTCTCCTCGGCGGGGGCAGGGCTTGTTCGACATCACCAGCTGCATCGGTCTCCAGTCAACACTCGGGATCTTCATCCAAGAGGAAGTCGGATCACCCTGGCAAGCTGAAGGTGGCTCCGGAGACGACCAAGGAGAAGACCAAACAGCATACGGCGTCTGGCCTACCCTCGGTGGAGAAGGCCAAAGGGGACTGGTCCTCCGAGTCGATCTTTATGAAAAAGGCCAAGCAGGACAATGTTCCTGGGGCGACCAAGAAAGGCTGAGCAGGACAAGGGGCTGGCCTGACTGTGAAAGCCCAGGTGCACCAGACTAAGGCGGCTCCTTCCATCGAGGTGGTGGTAGCGTCCCTTTTTGACAAGCCGCAGGGTGGACCCGCAGGGCGCCCTTCCGAAGGCAAGAGTGTCCCTCCCCACCAGGAGGGAGACTTCATTCCAGCCCATTGAGAAGACCCCAGAGAAGATGATGCTCGTCATCTCCCTGAAGAATCCTTCTACGGCCCGAGTGAAGAGGGACCGTTTACAGAAGTAGAGGGTACTGGATTCCACGCCTAAGTGCTTGCGAGCCCAGCCGTCGCCGGACTCTGTGGTTTCTACAGCGGCCAAGAAGTCGTTGGGCTCTGCCTCTTCGGCAAGTTGGATGCGATGGGAAGGTGAGTTATCTATTCTGCAACGATGACCATCAAACCCGCCAACGCCCTCTCTATCGTAATGCGCTATGACCGGGAGCTGTGGTTCAAGCTCGCACCTCTGCTGGACTTCCTCCTCGACAATAAGAGGGCAGAGAAGCCGGAGTTTCTGCAAGAGGGTGAGCTGGCCTCAGACCACTCCATCACGATGGCCACGGACATCGCAGATGTGGGTTTCTGCCAGATGGGCAATGGCATTTGCCTTTGCCGCCGTGGCTGGGTCAAGGCCAGCAACATTTGACAGGAGGTTTTGGACATGCCCTTTGACAGAGACAATCTTTTCAGAAAAGCTGTGGATGAGTCTCTACAGGCCATCAAGGCAGACACGGAGACGGCACGTGCCCTGGGCACGCTACAGCAGTGACGGCCGTCCTTTTAGTCCTCAGGAGGCAAGTCTCCCCGATTCTCAAAGGGTTACGGCGGGGGCTCCTCCTCTCACCGCCAACCCTCCCACTCCTCGGCCCAAGAGACCAACAGGGGCCACTCCAAAGCCTTCGGAGGAGGGCGCCATCGTCGACAGGGAGCCCAAGCCAGCCTATCGACCTCTAAGCAAGAATGAACTGGTCGGGACGTCGGGCCCGTGCACCACGGTGGGATGCCCGCTGGCGAACTTCGTCAGCATGTGGAAGACAATCTCCACCAACCTTTGGGTGCTGGACGTGCTCGCGCACGGACACACTCTAGAGTTTAAATGGAAGTGTCCCCAAATACCACCGGAGGCCCGGCAGTGAAAACCACGTCCCTCAGCTGCTGCTGGAGGTTCGGGCCATGGTAAAGAAAGGGGCGATAAAGCTGGTTCCAAGGCGACTCTGCAGCTCTGGAGTTTATTCAAGGTAATTCCTCGTGCGAAAGAAGACCGGGTGCTAGAGGCCCATTCTCGACCTGCGACTACTAAATAAGTACAAAAAGTCCCAGAAGTTCTGAATGGTCACTCTTCAAAACGTGCTCGGACAGCTGGATGAGGGAAACTATCTGTTGTCGTTGTTGGTTCTGGAGGATGCGTACTTCCACTTCCCCATTCACACAGGACACCGCAAGTGCGCTTCGTCGTTTAGGGGATGCTTTGCCAATTCAAGGCCCTTCCTTCGGGCTGAAGTCGGCGCCCAGAGTCTTCACCAAGTGCCTGGCTCCGGTAGTGGCCCATCTAGGTCTACAAGGGATCCGCGTCTACCCATACTTCGACGACTGGCTCATCCGGGCCAGCTCAAGGGACATCGCTGTCCACCACACGCTGAGGACCATCCCCCTACTGACAGATCTGGGGTTCTCGGTGAATTATGCAAAGTCCTGCTTGACTTAATCGCAGTACGCGCTGTTCCTGGGATCCCGTCTCAATACTGTCATGCCTGGTGTCACCGTCAGAGGAGAGAGAAGCGGCCATCCTGGTCAAGGTGCAATGGCTGCCAGCTCTGAAGATCGCCACGGTGAGAGCCATCAAGTCTCTGCTCGGCATGATGTCATCATGCATTTACCTCTTTCGACTCTGCACGTTACGGATGTGCCCACTGCGGAAGTTCCTCTACGCCCGGTGGATTCAGGTGTCCGGAAGATACAGGACAGGATCACGCTCAACGAGGGATTCCGTCGGATGATAAGGTGGTGGGGCGTACGCTCTCACCTGACCGGAGGCGCGGATTTCAAGGCCCCGCTGTACCAGGAGACGGTCATGACGGACGCTTCCCTGGAAGGATGGGGAACCCACACCGGAAGCCTTCACGCCAGAGGCCTGTGGCTGCTAGAGGAGAAGACGTTGCACATCAACATTCTGGAGCTACAGCCGGCGTTTTGTCCCTCAAGTCGTTCCTGCCGTCCCTCAAGGGCAAGGTGGTGCAGGTCTTCAGGCAATACCACCACAATGTTTTAAATCAGGAAACGGGGGCACCAGATCCCCAGTGCTCTCAAAATGGCGCAGGACTTATGGCACTGGGCCGTCGCCCAGGGGATGTTCCTCATCCCGTTTCATCTGCCAGGAGTAAAGAACAGTCGCCAACTCTCTAAGCAGGGAGCTTCACTCTTGCCACAAGTGGGAACTTCGGCAGGGCCTACTGGAGAATATTTTCCTGAAATGGGGCAATCCCCAGATCGACTTGTTTGCGACGTACACCAAGTGCCAGAGGTTTGCCATCAAGTTCCCCCAGCAGGAGAGCATGGGTGGCACATTCTCATTCCCGTAGGGCGGCCTCTTTCTGTATGCGTTCCCTCCGATGCCGTTGTTGCTTCAAGTCATCAGTCAACTCAGAGGGTGCCGGATGATCCTCGTTGCACCGGCGTGCCCGAGGAAGATCTGGTACCTGGACCTTCTCAGCATGTCAGCGTCCCCACCAGTCAAGCTGCCAGTGTTCGCGGATCTTCTCGCCAGGGATGGAGACACCATTCTTCACCACGATCCAGGGACTCTGAACCTGAAGGCCTAGCTCCTGTAGCTATAGAATTCAGTGGCTACGATCTCCCGGCACACTGCAAGGAAGTTCTCGCCAAGGCTAGAGCATAATCTACTTTGAAATGCTACAGACTCGAGTGGAAGAGATTTGCTGTTTGGTGCCGTTCCCAGAAGATCGACCCTCTGAGGGTCACGGCTCCCCAGGTACTTACGTATTTGCTGTCGTTAGCCAAATCAGGGCTGGCTCACGCCTCCATCAAGGTTCATCTGGCGGCTATCTCCCACTACACCAGATCCCAAGGACAACCCTCCTTGTGGTCGCACCGGTTGGTCAAGGAATTCGTCAAGGGACTATTCCGCTCGTTCCTGCCAGTGCAGGCTCTAGCCCCGGTGTGGGAGTTCAATGTGGTACTTACCAGGATCATGAGACCCCCGTTCGAGCCTATGCCATCCGTTCCACTCAAGTTTCTGTTGTGGAAATAGGCTTTTCTCGTGCCCATCACCTCTGCACGACAAGTGTGTGAGATCCAGGCCCTCTCCTGTAAACCACCTTACTTGACTTTCCACGAGACGAGGGCGGTGCTGCTGACTTTCATCTAAACGAGCCATTGGTGTTGCCTGTGTTTTTTCCGATGCCTTCATCGCTGGCTGAAAGGACTTTGTAATCGCTGGATGTGGCTAGAGCGCTGAAGTTTTATGTGGCCCGCACGAAGAGTTTCCAGAAAACGTCTCAGCTTTTTGTGAACTTTGGTCCTGTGAACCATGGAAGGCCCTCTCCAAGGCTTCTATTTCCAGGTGGCTCTCTGGCTGTATCACCCACTGTAATCAGTTGGCAAACTGACTGCTGCCTGGCCGTCCGAGCGCCCATTCCACCATGCCGATCGCTGCTACAACGGCGTTCCTCTCTAATGTGCCCCTGATGGACATCTGCAGGGCTGTTAGTGGAGGTGACGCACACTTACACAAATTTATACTGCGTCTACAGGGATTCCAGGGAGGAGTCCAGAGTCGGCCAATCAGTGCTATGCATCCTGTTCGCTTGAGGGGAGTCTGTTCCGGAGGTAAGAGTTAATTGCTTCTGTTGAGCCTTGCAAATTAAAAAGGTCCTTACCACCCCCCGTGGTTGTGTAATGTTGTACTGCTGTGTATTCGTTATTCATGAGCATGTGAATCCATGCCAGACCCCATGCTGGAGAAGGAGCGAGTTACTTACCTGTAACTCTTGTTCTCCAGCATGGGTCTGGCATGGATTCACATGTGTACCCTCACTCCGACCGCTCTGCAACTCTTCTTGATCATACTGTCACTTCCTGAGCTTACCAAATCTGAAGATGGCTGCCAGCAGAGGGGCTTGGGAAGAGGGCTGTCATTGGATGGGGCAGTATGACCCAGAGGGCAGTGATTGGTTTAAAGGAGAAAAGTTTGTAAGTGAAACGGTTTTTTCTTTTACAGAGGATTCTCAGGCATTGTTACTCCAATAAGTGGAAATGTTTTGGTGCAACACTAAAAACATCAACTCTATTATCTAACACACCTCTTAGATTCAGGACGACCTTACTTCCTCTCTGCGTACACCACATCTCAGAGCAAGGTTTCATGGTGGAAGATTCCTGTTATTAAGGCAACTCCCAGATGGGACTTCAATATTGTTCTCACAGGATTAATGGGACCTCCCTTTGAGCCAATGCAGAAGGCCTTTCTTAAGACCCTCACTTATAAGACTGCCTCCCAGTGGCCATTACCTCTATAAGGAGAGTTAGTGAGCTGCAGGCTCTCTCGGTTCAAGAGCCATTTGTGACCATTGATAAAGACAAGGTGGTACTGCACACACACCCATATTTTGCGCCTAAATCCTTTCTAAGTTCTATGTGAATCAATCCATCTTAACTTCCAACTTTCTTTCAGAATCACACCAATTCTGCTGAAAGAAGCCTCCATACACTAGATTTTGGGGGAGCAGCAGTATATTACCTCGAAAAAACGAAACCACTAAAAGTCAAGCCAAAAATTAGTCTTTGTTGCCGCTGGTAGAGAAGGGGACCCTGTTTCTAAATCATCTATTTCTAAATGGATTGTTAAATGCATCACACTGTGTTACTCTCTTGCCTTGTCGTTCTAGGCGTAAAGGGTAAATCTCTCTTGTGAGATTTACCCTTTAGGCCTAGAACTCGCTCTACTCGAGGCACAGGAGCTACTATAGCATTTGTAGCAAATTCTCCTCTTGATTCTATTTCCAAAAGCAGCTACCTGGAGCTCTGTTCACACCTTCACTCAACATTACTGCTTAGACACACATAAAGTCTGATTCTCAGGTGGGTCCAGCGGTGCAAAAACATCCCTTTGCTACTGTTTCTTCACACATTCCACCACCATCTCCTTGTACTGCTCGCTAGTCTATGCACAGCATGTAATTATAAGCAGATTCACAAGCATCAGAAGGCATACATTACTCACCGTAATTGTATTTCTGATGATTGTATCTGCTTAGATTCACATGCGCCCACCCTTAAGTAGAAGGTTTACATCTTACACCTTCTTTTCTTCTGTACTCACTCACACATTCTGTAAGGCTCCCTCACGGCAGAACAAAAACAACCGGGGGGACCTTGACACGTGAAGAATTTTGGCTTCACTACTCGTAACGTTAGGGATAGTGTTACAGTCAAGCCCATGTTGACATCCCTTTTTCGATCTTCGGAAGAAGATGTACTGCGAATACCACTAGATATCGGACTATATGCACAGCATGTGGATCTATCAGAAATACGATTACAGTGAGTAATGTATGCCATATTTTTACAACTGACTGTCTAAGCTGAATTATTGTGTGTTATTCTGTGAGGACTAATTGAGGGCCTCTGACCTCACACTGAGACTAAGCCTTGACTGCTCTCCATTGCTACCTTGATTGTTTTTTGACCAAACTGAGTCTCCCTGTCGACCCTAAGTAGGGTGACCTCCTAAAATCTGCCAGGCAAACAAAAAATAAGGTGACTACACCCTAATAGTGCTGGCGCTCTCAGTTGGCCCCAAAAGGAGCTGGAAAAAGTTCAAACATATGTTGATTCAAAATTCATCTGGTAGTTATAGGTTCATTTTTGTGACCCTTTTAGTTCCTTATTTAACAGAATTTTGAACAAAAATGCTGGAGATCTTATTTTTAAATCAGGAACTGTTTAATGCTAACCAGCAGGGGAATCGGGCGATATGAGGTCGCAAAAGTTTAACCTCTTTTTCTAAAATAAATTGCCACTATAATGCTAGTTTTCCAATTATCCGGGATCTGCTTAGTAGACAGAAGAGCGTTACATACTTGGAGAGTACTAGCTGTACACAATAGATCGCTTAGGCACTTAGCAATTTCAATCCTTCTCTTAGCCAGTTCCAGCTTATACTCCCTCTGCTTCCATATGATATCAATTATGTCCATTGAGGCGGCTTTAACTACTGTAAAAAGGGCTCTCTTTTTGGCCTTACAAGTGGCTGATAAACAGGATTTGTATACAGCCAGATTAGTATGTTCACTGTGCTTGAAAATAGTCCCCCAATTATTAAAATGAATGGTAAATGCGCTGATAATTTCCAGTAGGACAGTCTCTGGGCTCATGTCATGATGCCTACCTCCAAGGAGCCAGGTCCGACCCAGCAACCCCAGAGGCAGGCATCATTTCCCCCAGGGAAGTGCCAGCGGACCCAAGCTGGGGCCCTTTGGACGCAGTCCTGGCGCCTTAGGCGCCAGGCTCATGTTGGACCCCTGTCCTGGCGCCTTAGGCGCCAGGCTCATAAAGCTAGACATGTGTTAAAGTGTTTGAATGTGCACTTACCTGATGCAGACCATGCTGCTACATCCAGGCCCTCTTGAGGCCTGAATGGAACTACTTTACTTGTGGGACTACTTTCCACCCGGGTGTGGTCGGGGAAGGATACATACCTGATCGGTGGAAGGATACACACTTGGAACTTCTCCCAAAGCTATTTAAACCACACACGATCAGCAACTCACGCTTCGCGTTGTTCTGCTCCTCGCAGCTGGACGCTCACCGTGTCAGCTCCTGCATCTGGACCTCAGCCACGCCTGTCAGTATCCTGGGTCACCTGCAAAGGGAGACAAAAGACCTTACCTGCTAAATCAGCACCACGGAGACATCACACCGACGATCCTGAAAAGGAAAACATCATTTTTAAAAGCATTTAGCTACGATCGCTGCAGTGCTGCATTTCACTCACCTATCCTGGACGCCTCCATCTTCAGCAGCGATCATCCGGATCCACAGCCACTTCCCAGAGCCTAGAGAGGAAAAGACAAGAACAAGGTGAGAGAAGGAAAGGAATAGGAAAAGCTCAGCTTCCTTCTAAGACTTACCTGTTGGGTCATTCCCATTTCATTTCGGGTCTTGCCGCTTCCAGGCATTTTCCGGACCCCGGCCCCTATGGGGAAAAAAGACAGACATTGAATGAGCGAATGCAAAGACATTACCCGAGCGCTCATCCAGAACTTACCTGTCATTTACTGGAACTGCACGTTTTACTTCGGGTCGGCGCCATATCTCCGCATTCCGAACCCCGGCCCCTAAGGGGAAAAAGACATAAGCATTAGCGCTTGCTGCAACAAGACAATGAACATTATTATAAAGCTTGGACTTTTGAACTTGCAGCAGAACTTTTACAGCGCCTTACCTGAATAGTCAAGCTTACCTGAACTCCCATCAATCCTCAATCCAGTGAAGTAACTGGGTTTCAACGCGCCCCTGCATCAGAAGCAGGATGGAGAGCTCATCCTTCCTGACCCTAAGGTGAGACTTCACGGGGAACCGTGGAAGGGTATCGTGAAGGGTTGGAAGAGAGTGGGAGGCTTGAGCATAACTCAGTCAATAGGTAATACTCCCTTTTCACGCACAGGGGAATATTCCTGCGAGCCAGAGAAGCCAGAGCAGAGGGGCCTTTCCTGTCCATCTTCAAAGTCCTGCGCTTCACCATTGAAGAAGCACCAGCACTCGAAGCCAGACCTTCGCCTCCGTGGGAATCAGGTGAGCGTTACAGAACGCGAAGCCTACCCACAATTTCCCACCCGGACGCTATGGAGTCTTCCGAGACTGACCAGCTGGCCCAGCTTTTGGGGGAATTACGGGCAGAGGTGCACTCAGCCCGCCAGGAGACTAACGCTCTCAAAAGAGAACTGATGCTATCCAAGGAAAGAACAGATGGCCTAGCCAAAAGGTTATTACAGGCCCAGGCAGGGCACACTCCTTTACCTAATTCCGGAGACATTTCCACATCAATGGGTTTAAATAATCTGGTACAAATCAATCTACCTGGACACATGCCTTTGGCCCCGCCTGAACGTTTTGCGGGGGATCCCAAGAAATATGCCGTCTTTATGAACCAATGTCGTTTACACTTTGTATGCAGACCCGGAGCCTTCCCTAACGACCAGACCAAGGTAGCCTTTATACTATCTTACCTCAGTGGCAGTGCTGCCGATTGGTCTATTCCATTGGTAAATCAGGATGATCCCATTCTCCAGAATTTTCAGGGCTTCCAGGCCAGCATGGAAAGATTGTTCGCTCGACACTCACAAGGACAGGCCCTTGATAACGAACTGCTATCCTTACGACAAGGTAATCAGGATCTTCTGCCCTACATTGCCACCTTTAACAGACTGGTTGTGGAAACTGGATGGCCAGAAAACAAAAGGATCACATTGTTTCATCGAGGCCTGCGCGGAGAACTTAAGGATGTTCTAGCACAGATAGTAAACCCACCCCAGGTCTGCGCATACTACATAGACTTGGTGGTTCAACTTGATCAGACTTCAAAACAGAAAAGAAGATCGGTTCAAGTACGAAACCCGAATACCGATCAAAACCCACGCTAACTCCAAGAGTACCGACGGATCCGAACCTATGCAAATCGGTGGTGTTAAAGGACCATTAACGCAGAAAGAACGAGAGAGAAGGCGGCAAATGCAACTTTGTCTGTATTGCGGGACTTCCGGTCACTTTCTTCGGAATTGTCCAGTTAAACCACCTAAGAAGGTGGTTGGAGCTACTGATAACGAATTATTGACACCTGATTCGGGAAACGACCTAGCCCGACAAGCGTAGGGGTCCGCTTGCCGAGCTTGAAAACTAACTCTTTGACCTCGCATTTTGTCATGACAATGGTGCTCGTGGACCCAAAACAGCCTCAGCAGTTGCATGCTATAAAAGCATACATCGACAGTGGAGCTATTGGAAATTACATAGACCGTGAATTGGCTTCCAGCATTAAGCTTCCTCTCTGCCCGAAAGTAACCCAAGATGTCATTACTACAGTAGATGGAACCGAAATAGCCTCAGGGCCTGTAACGCTTTCCACTGTTGAAGTGACTCTGGTGGGTCAGGACGGACATTGGGAAGCAATCGTGTTTGATGTGATCAAGGCCCCACAATTTCAAGTAATTCTTGGAATTCCTTGGTTAGAAACACATAATCCCAGAATTGACTGGCGAGCAAAGAAGATAAGTTTTCCTGATTGTGAACCAACTTGTTATCCAAGAAATTCAGCTATGGGTCTAGCCTCAGCAACTTCCACCCCTGTACAGTTACCGTCAGAATACCAAGAATTCCAAGACATTTTTCAGAAAGAACAGGCTAACACGTTACCTCCCCATCGGTCTTATGATTGCCAAATCTATCTGGTACCCAATGCTCAACTACCTTGTAGTAGGATTTATGCTCTTACGGAACCTGAGAACCTGCATTTGCGTCAGTATTTAGATCAGTACCTAGCCAATGGTTTTATTCGCCCGTCCAAGTCTCCTGTCTCTTCAGCTCTGTTCTTCGTGCCGAAAAAAGAGGGCGACCTTAGAACGTGTATAGACTATCGCGCCCTAAATCAAATAACAATTAAGAATCGTTATCCTCTGCCCTTGATCCCTGAGCTTATCGACCAGGTGAAAGACGCTTGTGTGTGCACCAGGTTAGATCTCCGAGGAGCTTATCACCTGATGCGTATAAAAGAAGGCGACGAATGGAAGACTGCATTCTGCCCTTCGGTTTGTGCAATGCACCTGCCGCCTTTCAGTACTTTATGAATTATGTTCTTCGGGAACTTATCGATGTCTGTGTCATTGTTTACATTGACGACATCCTGGTGTACTCATCTTCAGAATCTGATCACAGAAAACATGTTAGGGCAGTTCTTGAGAAATTGCGCCAGCACAGACTATTTGCAAAACTCGAAAAATGCGTTTTTCATACCACAGAAGTTGAGTTTCTCTGATTCATCCTGACACCTCAAGGAGTCCGAATGGACTCGCGAAAGGTGGACGCCATCCTCAAATGGCCATCTCCTAGCTCGGTGAAGGGAGTTCAGAGCATGCTCGGCTTTGCCAATTTCTATCGAAGATTCATCCCGGAATTTTCCCGAACAGTCCAACCCATCACAGCTCTCCTAAAGAAAAACAAACGCATCGAATGGACTCTTGAGGCCGAACAAGCCTTTCAGGACCTGAAAACCAAATTCACCTCTGCACCTGTATTGAAGCACCCGCACCCAGATCTCTCGTACATTGTGGAAACCGACGCATCCAGTTCGGCCATGGGAGCTGTCCTGTCGCAAAGAGACCCAAAAACTAACCAACTACACCAGTGGCCTTTTGGTCCAGAACATTTTCTCCTCCTGAAATCAACTACGCAATTACCGATAAAGAGTTACTGGCCATCAAATCTGCTTTTAAGGCTTGGCCTCACTACCTTCTCGGGGCAAGACACACCATCACCGTAATTACGGACCACAGAAACTTACAGTATTTAAAGACGGCCAAAGCTCAATCTTCACGACAACTCCGATGGGCTCTATTCTTTGCGGAATTTGATTTTGTAATTACCTATCGCCCTGGCTGCAAGAATGGAAAAGCGGACGCCTTATCCCGGATTGGCATGGAAGTACCTAATTCGAGCTTAGAACCTGTGCCCATCATACCTGAGCAAAGGATCTTAGGTTTAACTTCATTGCAAACTATTGAGGACATCCAAACACAAGTAAAACAACTTCTAGACTCTTCAACCTTACTGGAATGGAGTCAAAAGGGTCCTCATTACACCGTTAAGGATGACTTACCCTACTTCCAGGAGCGGTTGTTTCTGCCAAGTAAAGAATTGCAAGAACTTGTTATTGCCCATCATCATGAATCTTTAATGGAAGGACACCCTGGTATCGCTAAAACGGAGGAAAAAAATCAAACACCACTTCTGGTGGCCTTCTTGGAGAAAAGACATAAAGTCTTTTGTTCTGTCTTGCGGAATTTGCGCCCAAAACAAAGCTCAAAAGAAAAGGCCAGCCGGCCTACTTCAACCCTTGGATATTCCACCGGCACCATGGCACACCCTGTCAATGGACTTTATAACCATCCTGCCTCCTAGTGCTGGTTACAACACAATCCTTGTAATTGTGGACCTATTCTCCAAAATGGCCCACTTTATCCCTTTTAAAAGGTTTGCCTTCAGCTTCCACCTTGGCCAAGGAATTCCTGGAGAATATAGTTCGCATACATGGTTTCCCTTCCGTATTAGTCTTGGATCGTGGAAGTCAATTTATCTCCCATTTTTGGAAGAAGTGTTGCCGATTAGCGCAAATAGATGTGCGGTTATCCACCAGCCACCACCCCCAGACCGACGGACAAACCGAGAGAACCAATCAGACTCTCGAGCAATATCTTCGGTGCATGTTACACCAATCTGAGTTGAATTGGAAAGACATTCTTTGGATCGCAGAATATGCATACAACAACTCGGTGCATTCTGGAACCGGACAAACCCCTTTTTATACTTTGTATGGTCACCATCCTCGGACCTCTGACCTAGATCCACCTCTGACCCTGGAAATGCCCGCAGTAAATCATCTGCATTCCACAATAACCCGAGCCTTCAAAGAAGCTGCAAGTCATTTACAGCAAGCCAAGAAAAAGTATAAAGAAAACGCTGATTTGCACCGAAGTAAAACTCCTCCCTACCAAGTAGGAGACCAGGTATGGCTAGCAACTAAACATTTACCCCTCAAGGGCCCGCGAACCTTCAATCCCAGATTCATAGGACCTTACCCCATCAAGGCTATAATCAACCCAGTGGTCTTTAAACTGGATCTACCTTCCAACATGCGTATTCATCCAGTTTTTCATGCATCACTTTTGAAGCCAGTACAACCAGGAACCCGATTGTCCAAGCCTCCAGATCCAGTTCAAATTGAAGGGGAATTAGAATTCGAAGTTAAAGACATTTTAGACTCCAAGGTGGTAAAGTCGAAACTCTTCTATCTTGTTGACTGGAAGGGATATGGACCTCAGGAGAGATCGTGGGAGCCTAGTAACCATGTCCATGCACCTCGATTAGTACAAAGGTTTCATCGGAGATTTCCGAACAAGCCAAAACCCCCGGAGGAAAGAACCTTGGGAGGGGCCTTGAGGGGGGGTACTGTCATGATGCCTACCTCCAAGGAGCAAGGTCCGACCCAGCAACCCCAGAGGCAGGCATCATTTCCCCCAGGGGAGTGCCAGCGGGCCCAAGCTGGGGCCCTTTGGACGCAGTCCTGGCGCCTTAGGCGCCAGGCTCATGTTGGACCCCTGTCCTGGCGCCTTAAAGACAGCCAAAGCTCAATCTTCACGAAAACTCCGATGGGCTCTATTCTTTGCGGAATTTGATTTTGTAATTACCTATCGCCCTGGCTGCATGAATAGGCGCCAGGCTCATAAAGCTAGACATGTGTTAAAGTGTTTGAATGTGCACTTACCTGATGCAGACCATGCTGCTACATCCAGGCCCTCTTGAGGCCTAAATGGAACTACTTTACCTGTGGGACTACTTTCCACCCGGGTGTGGTCAGGGAAGGATACATACCTGATCGGTGGAAGGATACACACTTGGAACTTCTTCCAAAGCTATTTAAACCACACCCGATCAGCAACTCACGCTTCGCGTTGTTCTGCTCCTCGCAGCTGGACGCTCACCTTGTCAGCTCCTGCATCTGGACCTCAGCCACGCCTGTCAGTATCCTGGGTCACCTGCAAAGGGAGACAAAAGACCTTACCTGCTAAATCAGCACCACGGAGACATTACACCGACGATCCTGAAAAGGAAGACATCATTTTTAAAAGCATTTCGCTACGATCGCTGCAGCGCTGCATTTCACTCACCTATCCTGGACGCCTCCCATCTTCAGCAGCGATCATCCAGATCCACAGCCACTTCCCAGAGCCTAGAGAGAAAAAGACAAGAACAGGGTGAGAGAAGGAAAGGAATAGGAAAAGCTCAGTTTCCTTCTAAGACTTACCTGTTGGGTCATTCCCATTTCATTTCGGGTCTTGCCGCTTCCAGGCATTTTCCGGACCCCGGCCCCTATGGGGAAAAAAGACAAAGACATTGAATGAGCGAATGCAAAGACATTACCCGAGCGCTCATCCAGAACTTACCTGTCATTTACTCGAACTGCACCTTTCACTTCGGGTCGGCGCCATATCTCCGGCATTCCGAACCCCGGCCCCTAAGGGGAAAAAGACATAAGCATTAGCGCTTGCTGCAACAAGACAATGAACATTATTATAAAGCTTGGACTTTTGAACTTGCAGCAGAACTTTTACAGCGCCTTACCTGAATAGTCAAGCTTACCCGAACTCCCATCAATCCTCAATCCAGTGAAGTAACTGGGTTTCAACGCGCCCCTGCATCCGAAGCAGGATGGAGAGCTCATCCTTTCTGACCCTAAGGTGAGACTTCACGGGGAATCGTGGAAGGGTATCGTGAAGGGTTAGAAGAGAGTGGGAGGCTTGAGCATAACTCAGTCAGTAGGTAATACTCCCTTTTCACGCACAGGGGAATATTCCTGCGAGCCAGAGAAGCCAGAGCAGAGTAGCCCTTCCTGTCCATCTTCAGAGTCCTGCGCTTCACCATTGAAGAAGCACCAGCACTCGAAGCCAGACCTGCGCCTCCGTGGGAATCAGGTGAGCGTTACAGCTCAGACAAGTCATAAATACTGGATAACTATAGTAGCTCCTGCTCCCTATCAATTCTCCACTGCAAAACCCTATTGTTGTGCCTCTTTCACTATGTGGGTACAGGTGGAGCCTGTTTCAACTCCTCTGGCCCAGGAAAGCGACAACAGATAAAGGTCACCCTCTCATCCCTCAATAATGTTGAGACCGTGATTGCAGCCCTGCCACTTCATGGGATTAGAAGGAAGTCTATAATACTACGGAAACGACCGTTGTTAATGTAAAAAAAGGGTGTTGGAGTCTTGTAGCATTGGGTTATGCACTTTATTCAGTAAAATAACAAAGCTATTCCCATTTTTGTTATTATGGAAATGTATGAACCCAAGAGATTTAATTCTTCTTACACTGACTTTCACAGAGAGGATATTTGAGTCCGTGTTTCCCCCACGTAATACAATATTTTTACGAAGCCTCTCTTTGATATATTGGACAAACTAGGGGTCTCATATACCAACTACGCTGATGATACCCAGATCCTTATCCCAATCCAAGGCGATTATGAAAAAGACACCAGACTAGTAAACAAAATTTACCAAATCATCCAAACCTGGATGGCCACACATGGCCTATGTCTTAACAACGATAAGACTGAGCTCTTAATCATTGGGTCTACCAATAAACTGAACAAACTACCCCAGCTTTACAATTCCATCACGATCGATGGCATCAAAATCAAGGTAGCTAAGGAAGTTAAAACCTTAAAACATTAGACTACTGCAATGCACTGTACTTAGGCACCAGTAAACATAACACTAACAAACTCCAAACCCTGCAGAACAATGCCCTCAGAACAGCCCTAGGTATCCCCAAAGGACAACACATATCTGCCCATAGGAGAGCCGTCAACTGGTTGGCCATCAATGACCGTATCAAATTCAAAACTCTGAACATTACACACAATTGTCTGAACAACAAAGCTCCTGCATACCTGACAGAAAAATTCACAAAGCACACCTATGAACGTCCCATCAGAAAAGCCCTCTCAAATAGCATCAAAGTCCCCAACTTTAAACTGAAAAGAACCGGTGGGTCCAGCTTCCCGGTCCTAGCAGCGCAGCTCTGGAACTCCATCCCAGATGCACTTAGAGCTACCCCCTCCTTCCATGCGTTCAAAGCCAACGCTAAACTCTGGCTTAAAAATAACGACCGCTAAAGGCCCCAACTGTACCAATTACTCTGTATATTTATTGTAAACACTGTAACTTATCTCTTGTAAGTCATCCGATATTGCAACACAAAAAGATGTTGATCTATGTAACATCTCTCTCCTGGAAGTAAGAAATGCTTGATATATGAGCTTGTAATATATGATCCTGTAATTTAAGAAATGTAACATACTCGTGTACCTGTAACCCAAGATTTATTTTCTGCAAGCGCCCAGTGACTCAACGGCCAGGTGCGCTCTATAAATAAACAATACAATACAATACATACCTGCACTTCCCATCCCAGGTTTAACAACATATAAATGGCCAGACCCCCAGAGGGTCTGCCGCTCGTTCCCAACTTTCCCATTATCATGTGAACCAAAATAAACCCTTGAAGATGAACAGGTTCAATTGCCCAAGTGTCTTGAAAAAGGACAATTTGATAACCCGTAACAGAATTCCAGTGTGTGCCATATTTCTGTTCAGTTAAAAAGCAAGCCTTGCCAACATGGATAGTTAGTCCACACGTTAGTGCCACAATTCGTTTTCTAGAGATTACTCGCTGCAGGGTGTGGCATCCCATTAGACTCCATGCAACTTAATTTAAGAAAAAAGCCATTGAAACGTTGCTTAAGTGTAGCTAAGTGTTCGCAGGATGCATACAGCCTCTGGAACAGCCTCCCTGCCACTCTAAAACATGAGGAGAACCATCTCTGGTTCCGAAAGCACCTCAAGACCTTCCTCTTTGCTTCTGCCTTCGCTCCCCATCTCCCCTGCTCTCTCTTGGCACTGTGCACCTGGCCACGCTCTGTCCGCTGGGCCCAGGTACCTGCTCACCCTGCCACCCTCCTGCAATTCCTCCTGGCCACCCCTTGCACTGGGGACTGTATCTGTACCCATACACCCCCCCCCCATTTTTGTTCTTTTTCTGCACTTATCAGACTTACCCAGCCTGCAGCCTTAAACACTGCACTTGCCACTTGCTGGCTGCACTACCACTGTTTATTGCCTCCATTTTCTTTTTATATTTATTATTATTTATCTGCTCTCCTCTGCTCCGTTCTTTCCACTCTCCCCCTTCCATGCACTTTCCCCCTTTTCCCTTTCCCATGCACTTGCGGGTTCTCAATGTCACTGGGCCTAGTAAGATCGTTATTATGTTGTGTTGTTCTGCCCTGTTCCCCTCCCTTGCCTAGTCGCGCTCTGAAACACCTCACCTGTGTACGAGTGCGATACAAATAAAATATCATATATCATATAGGCTGCGGTGGCCTTTGTGGATAACACTTGCTGTTGAGGTAAATGTGTAGTCGACATGACAAAACAGTAACCAAACCTTCATAGTTTGAGGCCTTGGTGTAGCTGGGGATCTTGGATCCACGTCCAGCCAAAGTCTTCAGCAACCTAAATTAATCCTTTTTTCATTTTAGATTTCGAATTGTGCATGGATAAAGATCGAAGAACTGTGATTCCACTAACTGAAATAGAAGAACTGAACAATACAACAGATATCCAAAGGTAATGTTTCTGTGCAACCATGATCATGTTTCAACTGTGCATTTTATAATCTAGCTTCCCTGGTTTACTGTGAATTAAAGTTGGTTCTGCCCTTTTGCAGCTCCATGCTAATCATTTAAGGTGTTGCAAATGCTAGTGTGGATTATCTCATAGGGGTAATCATGTTATCCATTTGCAGAGAGAACCTATGGCTACTCCTAGGATGATTCTTGTGTAGCTTAACCTCGTTTGGCTTCCCCGTTTGATCCTTGCTGTGGGTCAGTGGTTACTATGAGATGCCAACCATCTGTCCAGCTCAACCACTTGATCCTCGAAGTGCAGCGTCGGAGATCTTGTGAAGTGTGCGCCGTCTGCTTATGTCAGTGTTTTACTAATAGTTGGCAGGACAAACGATCAGGTTAAATACATACAATGACTGTTTGACCCACAGGATATGTAGCAGACTTTTTTTGTGGACTGACATCTGCCCTCTTGTTTGGCCTATTCGGAAGGTGTTCGGCAGCAATCACGGTTCTATCTTTTTTTTCTTGCATTTGAGGCTTTGTTTCTGCTCCTTTATTTAGGTACTAGCAGCCTGCAACTGGTCTGTACGACAATGCCAAAAGTGCAGGTGCAACATGCTTGTGGAAGATTTTTTTTCATAGAAGTCGGCCTGTATTTTGGCCAAATGGGCCGGATTGGGAGTTACTGCACTGTGCAGCTAGTAGCTTTCATCAGTGTTACTCAAAACATATTCATTAAAATTGAAATTTTGCAACACATTTTACCCAAAACCACCTCTTGAGTACTTCTCCAACAGTCTGTCAAAAAAGGAATGAATTGCCATTGCAACACGTTTTCATTGGTGCCTGCGCCTATGTTATGCCTCATTCGGACCCTGGGTACCATCCTTTAAATTATTTTTAAGGCAAACCTTAGACACAGTCTGCAGAGTTGGGGAGGTTTGTACAGGATCGCTTATTTAATCACAAGTATTCTGCCCCACAGAAAGGACAAGCATTGCAGTCTGCAGAGATAGTTAAAGAATGATATGGGTGCATTTGAAGAGACGCATGCCATGGTTTTGTTGATGTGATGTCAAATTCAGTATCTGCCAGGTTTCATCAAAAGTTTTCCTTTCCTCCTTGCATTTAATAAACTCTCAGCTTTTTGTAAATACTCTTAATTCTCCTCTGTTGGACCTTTGAAAACTGACAAACCTCCCATTGGTTGTGCACAGTTGGCCAGCATCGCCTTGTGTATCACTCGGCTCTCCAGTCACAAAGATGTGTGTATTCCTTTCATTCCCTTCATTGTTCTGACAATGAGTATCATTTTTCTAATACTCCGCCCCACCTTTTTTGTTTAATGAAGTGAGGTGGTTCCAAAAACAGATTGTATACTTATCTGTGCCAAACTGTGGAGCAGACAAGAATTCTCCAATCCTATGATGTGGTGCGTCTGCAAGGGGAAAACATTGCGGAGCAGGTTGATGGTGTTTTATAGGATTTTTCACTTACACCTGAACTTATTAAACTGGACCATTTAAGATGGTAATCAAAATAGCAGTTAGTGATGTTTATGAAATGCGTTGGTGGGCTGAGTTCAGTTCTTTCTATGGTTTAGGAAGAGGAAGTGCTTTCCCCCCACCCCTCTATTGCAGGTGTAAGGTCCACTGACCTTAATTGCAAGCGCTAGTTTGTACTTCTGTGAAACACTGTGGTCACCACTGCCATTAACCCATGGCATGTTATGTTCTGTAAAGCCTGCACGAATGCTTCAAAGCAACGTCTTGTAGAGTACGCTCTTGTAGCATTAAACCCAGCGTTCGACAGGCATTCAGTCCTTAACTGCCTGGCAGAACAAAGCACTGCTTGGGCATCTGGGAGGCCTCATGGCCTTCAACGTAGGTATTAATGCAGTTAAAACCCTAGCTTGTTGCTCTGGTGTTCGAATAGTGTCTTGTCCAAAACATAAAAATAGTTCTCTTTGTAGATCAGGCGCACATGGTTGTGTACTTATTCATCAAAGGGAAAGGTGGCTTGCAACAAATTGCCTCCATTGAATGAGGGAGGAGCTCGGGAGGGAATCCCTTGTCACTGTCCAAAGGTGCTTGGTGGAGGAGAGAGGTGGTGCCTTGTGGTGCGGAGAAGTACTGATCTCTAGTGTGTCGGCACTGGAAGCTCCTGGGCAGCCGGATGGTGAGTAGACTGGGGTTTCTGGCACACATAGCCTACAGCTCCCTTCATACGCATGCTTACCCTGGTGGTTTCATTCTGGCATTCAAATGGGCAAATTGGCCGGCTCCCAAATCGAGGTGGTAGTAATTAATTTTCCTCATTTTCTCCAGTACCTTTGTTTCAGCTGTTCTTCAGGTTAATCTTCGGATAACACTACTACTTGATAATTTTCCAGTACAATTCTCAGAGGTCTTCTGCTGCTCATGTTGTCATACCCAACTAATCTAAGGACGGTAAAACTTTGGTTGGGACTTTTCCTCTTCTTAAAGCCCAGCAAGTTTGAGAAAATGCGTTTTCATCTCTCCAGACTGAGTAATGGTTTTCCCCTCAGAAAACATCATACTGACCTTCAACCAATTGTGTTATTTATAAAAAACGAATTCAAAGATGGCTCGCCCGTGTGTATGGCGGCTACCCTCCCTTAAGTAAATCGGGAAGTTTGTACATATTTTCCTATACTTTCTGCGATTACAAGCACTGCAATGTATCCGTACCAGACAGGTCTCCTGTCCCTGTTATTTACATGCTGACGAGCCCTTTCGAATTCATGTGATAGATATGAGAGCGGCAGCCATCGGATCTAAAACCCAGTATAAACATGGAGTGAGAACTTCATGTTCAAATTGTAGCATTGCCAAGGCCTTTTGAATACATTCATGCAAATATGCGAGTGACTTGGGTAACCATGTTTGTCTGACCTGGCACTTCCAGGTCGTGTTTATTCAGTGAACTAATCCAAAGAGTAATGTGGAGTCTGAGACTTCTCATATAATGTAGCTTTCTATTCCGAAATTCTGTTTCTCCTTATTTCTGAATTTCTTACATGTTCATTTCATTTGTTGCGCCATCTTAACTAGGTGTCCATTTTGAGAAAGCATTTTAGAACATAAGGATTAAACGCCTTACTACTTAAACTTCGAAGGGGGTACTGAAACACTTGCCTTTTCTGTTGATTAGTATCCTCCACTGCCTTTTCGCATTTGCCTTTTTTGTTTTGGTCTCTTCGAGGAGATTCTTATGCCTTGAAATATGAGGATTGGTGGTGCATCCTGGGCTGTTCTATAATTGATACCTCTTGCCTGAAAAATGTGTAACTAACACTTTTCCCTCTTCTGTCCTGCTTTACTTCTAGCACCCCTCTCATCGCTTCCACAACAGTGCCCAGAAGTAGCTTCAGGGTGCCATTAAATGTCCAAGCAATCTAGCCTACTTATGACAGCTTGGCGCTGACACGTTTTCCCCGCTTCCTAACTCCTTCCTGTCCTACCCCATAGCACTTGAAATGGCGCCTAGGTGGTGATGAGTAAGTAGCATACACAAATACTTACATGCAAGATTTTAGGCAGAAGACCTCAAACAAATACGCACCAACCCACCAGGAGCATGGTAAAAAGATCCCTTATACTAGATTTAATGCAAGCCATTAACACAGCTGTGTTGGTGCTGCTGTGAAGGGGAGGGAAACAGGCGAGATAACAATGAGAAGGGAGATTGAAAAAACCGTACATTTTTCTGATCTCAACAATACACCGAAAATTTGCAAAAGGTAGTGCAAAGAAATAAAGCACAGATTATTTGCCTGCTTTCAGAAAAGCTAAGTCATCTTATTCTCAAAGGCGACCTAGCATTTCAGGAGTGCTGGACATGAGTGCAAACTAGGGGCTTAGACAGGGTAGGGCCTGAGCGGGGAAGGCCTTCCCAAATCTGTAAATGCCCACTCGGTAGCGCGGTGTGGGGGCATTTACAGCTGTTAATGTCAGTGCAGTGGGCCCAACTATATTAACTTCAGGCCCCACTTGTTAGATAATCTTGGCTACGCCTCTGGTGCATCAATTGCTGGTCAGCCCCCTTGAATACATTACTCACAGGAGCCTACTCTCGACACAAATGTACTTCAGGCTCCTGGAACACGTGTGCTTGGAGCGCATTTTACATTAACCAGCTGGTAAATGTCCTACCTCTGTGAAATGCGAAAAAAGTAAACGCATTTCTCTCCCTCTGTGGGGGATATCAATGCATGTTGGACAGAGCAGTTCATGAATTGAGTCAGCAATGTCCCCTCATGCATTAAGCACCACCCCAGCGCCGGTTCCAAAAATATGCAGGGGAATGGGTTTGTTTTTTGTGCATTTCAATGCACATCATGTTTTTTAATTCGGATGTGCATTGAAATGCTCTGGAATGCCCCCGTATTTGCGCAAATGCTCAACGGGGGTGGAAAAGCGTATCTTAATGTGCCTCACACATATATTTGTCTTGGTGCTCATGATGTGATGCGGTAGCGCATCTCCTCACTCGTGCCAAAAAAAGTTTGAGAACCTGGCCCAAGTTCACATTTAAATTCCTGGATGGTGCCCATGAAGGGTGGTTGAGAAAGTAGAGCTCAATGATTCCACTATAAAAAGGGCGTGGTTGAGCTTCAGTCATGGACTCCAAGAACTATATTCGCCCACAGTGGCCAAGTGGGTTACACGTCTGCAGCAGGAGCCTTTTCAGATCAATACTTCAGAATTGCCTCTTTAAAGGGAAGCATCTTCAGCATTTTATGGAATTTCAGTTGTGCTGCTTCCCACTACACATGCCTTGATGTGACCTTCCGGCTAAAAGTTTAACCACAGCAAAACAACTGTGCCAGCCACTTCCAGACACCCATGCCAGATTGCCAAATTTGATGAGGTTTCTTTGACCACGATAGGCTAATAGTACACATTCAGCAGTACACACAGACAACACAGGTGCACTTACTTAAATATTAGGTCGTTTACATCTATGCTGTACTTTAAATGAGTCTTAGTAGTCCTGTACTTTAACATTCCCAATGTTTGTAGACTCCACATTTTTAAAGATGGCAATATGAGCCTTGTTTTTCCTTCATCTTTTATTCTCCAATAATGTCCTCTTTATTTGTCTGTGGCCCTTTCTTTCGAAATAAAATATAATTTGTGTGCTTATTCTGTTTTGGGCCGTGGTTAATTTGTAAAATAAGTTGTTCCAGGATGCAAAAATTTTCCGTCATGCCTCTGCCACGCCAGGACGGTAATTTGCCACACAAGTCTGTCACTACCCACATCTGCTGCCTAGTGTGAATGTGTTTGGGGATGCAGCTCAACTCCCTCTTGCTCATTGGGGATGATGGGTGCACTACTCATAGCAGAAGTCTGTTTTACAAATACCAATCCATATAATTTAAGATAAAAATAATCTTGAAATTACACTAAACGTTTAACTGCTTCTTTAAACACAATATGCTTTTTATAGTTTTCCTCCGATTCTGAGGTTGGCAAGTGGAACATTTTGGCCAACTATCAACAGAAAATAGACTGAGCGTGCTTTATTCCCATAGTAAGCTGATGAACAATGCAGACCACATCATTGAGCTGATGACCTTGCAGAAAGCACTACGATCTTCGAGAGGTCAGCACTGGCACAGGAACTCCGCAGCAGTGGCCTTTTCGTTGACCTTGCTCCTTTGGTGGTGCTGGTGACTATGCTGCTGTGGTCCTCTCTGTGCACAGTACCCCTTTCACCTGCTAATGCCACTTGTGGGTGTGCTGCACCTCTTAGTCACGTGCCAGTGTGTAGAGGTCAGTCCTCATCCCTCAGTAGCCTTGGACGCGCCTGACTATTGGCACACCCCAGTCTAGCTGCATACTAGTTAAGAAATGGTCAATGCTCACGTTAACAATGCCCTGCATGTGTCCGCTGAGAGCCCCAGCATGCCTGCAGAAATGAATCTGTACTAGAGCTCTGTGGGCCACGCTGCAGCCAAACCACTGACGCCAGTGCATATGCATGTCCATGCCTACCTGCAAACTAAACCAGTTAATTGCCTCAAGAACTGTGGCTGCCTGACGCACACACCCCCGAGACACCCACCTAGCTGCTGCAGTGCTGCCCTTTTCGGCAGTAGTGGAACACACCAGTGTCATGCAGGCTGACTGCAAAAGGGTGCGGGCATGAGCGCCCAGCATTGTCATCTTTGGGCTCCTTGTTTTTTTAATGAAAATGGATAATTGGCACAGCCGTGCTGCTGGCTTGCTTCATCAGGTCCATGAATAAAAATGACCAGTCTGGGATGAGAGGCATGTGACCCGTGCACACTTCTGTTGCTTGTGTTGTGGCTACAACGGGCTAATGAAGTTGCCAAAACATCACCCCATAATCAAACTCAATCTAAGGATAGAAGTGCTAGTGCCCAGAAGAAAGTACACCTCACCCCTCACAATTGAAGCACTGGTTACTGGTGTGTGTGTAGGCATCTTCTGTGCGTGTGGGCTCCATTTCACCATTAGGTGTTCAACATTTGTGATTCGTCTCGTTTTTTTGCACTGATATATATATATATTTTAAAAAAGGTAGCAGGCGCTCCTCCCCAGAAAGAACATGGCATGATTACCTGTTCTGAGATGAGTTTGCAGCACACGCTTTTTGCTCACTGTACCTTTCACAGATGGGAAATATCCATTTGCATATCAGTCTTTGTCCCGCCCACATGGGCAGTCTAGCATCGAAATGCTATGGCAATTCCTCTCTGAACAAGAGCACCAACAGCAACCCCATACACGTGTTTCAGCCTTGTTGGGCCTCATCAGTGAGGTGAAGCTGTGTCTCTCTGAGTAAAAGTGACCAGGGAGTCCACGTCTGGTTGCCCCCAGGTAACTCGGGGTGACCAACCCCAAGTTCCTTGCAAATAATAAAAAAAAAAGGTAGCAGGCAAATGAGTTTGCAGCACACGCTTTCCCATCTGTGAAAGGTACAGTGACCAAAAAGCGTGTGCTGCAAACTCTCATCTCAGAACAGGTTATCCTGCCATGCTCTTTCTGGAGAGGAGCGCCTGCTACCTTTTTTTGTAGTACTGATATATATATATATGCCACAATTTATTTTAAGTTTATTTATTGGTTGTTTGTGATCCGCACTATACAGCAAAAAATTGTGTTTCAAGGCGCATTAAGACAAGGTGCAGGGAATGGATGACAATGGGGGAATAAAAAAAATACGTTCTTAAAGTCTTGAAATATTCGGAACGTGCAAGTGCTATAGCATGGGGATGGCGGATGGGGGAGGAGGGGAAGTGCAGGAAGGGAAGAAAACAAACATTCTGGTTAGGTCGTGAGACGTTTTGGAACGTGCAAGTGCTGTCGCATAAATGCAAGGAATGGAGGGGGGCGGTGCAGGTAGAGGGGGAAGAGGGCTGAAGCAACAGAACAAACAAAACAACGCTCTTACTAGGCCATGCAACATTTCGGTACGTGCAAGTGCTAAAACACGAATGCATGGGGGGGCTACCTCATGGTGTAGGGGCTGCAACAATGCAAAAGCAACAGCTAAGTCAACAGCGCCAATGAAAGGAAGAGTAAGTTTGCAGGAACATTTCTTATTGCACCGAAAATGACAGCAAAAAGCTCAGCAAGCATGGTTAAAAAGTGAGGTCTGACAGATTAATAAAGAGCGAGGGGTAAAGTGGCAGGTAGCAACAGCAAAAACGATGGCAAATATCATTGTAAACATTGTCAGTCAGGCCTAGGAGGCGGAACGTGGAGGCTCTTTAACAGTTTGGTAGCTGCTGAAGCAAGAATAGAAAGGAGCAGATATCCCAGTTGCAGTGTTAGGTTGATGCAGGAAAGGTTTTGTCGGGATCACGACATTGAGAAGAAAGTCAAAGGGAGGTCCGTGGAGTAAGCTGGGGGTAGACAAGCTCATATCCGGGTAAGCTCCATGCTAGCAGGAGCCTTGCAAAGGCCCTGGCGCACGAAATGAGGCAGCAATGGACATGAGGGAAAATAGACAACGAGTCAAAGGAGGGGTTAACAGGGAGGTGCCGGAGGAGGAAGAGGGGTAAGGAAGTAGGACACACAGCCAAGGCAGAAGGTTGCTGCAACGCTTATCTAAAGGTCTTGGTAGAAGGAGATGCTCCAATCGGGCAATGGAAGGAGATCCAGAACCACATCGGCAGCGACTGCAGGGAGGGGAAAGGAAGGAGACAAGTGGGGTGGCAGCACGGCAAGACGGCCATGGCTGGACAGGCCAGACAGAACAAAGGCCTTGGTGTGGGCTTTAGTGGGGAGTGGGCTTCGCCTGCCGGCTCCCCCAGACATGGTCTCCTTTCAATCCCCCGGACATGGTCTCCTTTCAATGAGTGAGTAACGAAGAGGTTAGGTGGGTGGATTCTCTTTTCAGGCTGTGGTACAAACCGTATTAAAGTTTTGCAGTTCAAGATGCTCAACATGAACTAATATGTTAAAGAATAATTCCAGAAATTGAGTTTGTTAAACCGTATATCCTGCATGGTCCCAGGTAATTTATGCAGCAATTGTGAGAGCAGCAGTAAAGGGGGTACAACACTCGTTGCAGGCAAATGTCACCTGCTCCCCTTTAACTTACAGTGCAGAGGTCTTCCGCGTATTAACTAAACCAGCAGCGAGTCGTGGGCCAGAACACACATCATATCTTTGTAATTTTCAGTGGTTTGCAGTTGACGCTATCATTCCATTGAAGACTGAGGTGGGGACTTTTTATGACGCAGTAAAACAGGAATCCAGACATTATGCAGAATGTTCTGCAGAATAGAGGTCAGTACAAGAACAGATGTCTGCTGGCTCGAATATGCTGGAGCTGCAATCATCCTATGGGGACCAATAAAAAGCAGACCAGTGCTTTACACAACAGTGAGGCAAACGCAGTGACCAAAATAGGTAGTCTTCTGGAAAGCGAAGAGCTAGAAGTCTGGCTCTTCAGATGTAGCCTTTCAATGCCAACTACTGATGCAAGCCATAGTCTTTAGCTGACACACACTGATATTGGCCGAATTGCTTGAATACTATGCTCCTGGCAAGGGGCAGAAGCAGCCTGTTTTAACCCGAACACTAGCCTGTGTAAAGAACTAAAGATTGAATGGAAGAAAAATGTAATCCGCAATCGAGTAAATAAATAAATGATTGAAGGCTATTTGACCTTTTTTTCAAACTGTCTTAGATTACCAAACGAGAAATAACATTGAAAGACGTTGGTAAGGCGATTGAGAATAAACACTGTAGACTGTGGGAAACGGAACGATATTCATTTCAGGACATTGCACACAAGGATTATTATAGTGTGGCAAAGATGGAGTAAAACAGCCCACTTTTACATCCATTTTATATGGGTGATTTATAAGGTGCCAACTGCAACAAGGGCACATTGTAGCGCCTTATTAAGCTAAAATGCAAAGGGAGATGTACAACTAATCATTCAAAGCTCGGGGGGGATTCAGATCAGTCGGTGTAACTGTGGGAAACAAATCGACAGTGCAGTCCAAGTCATAATAAGGGCAAATAAACAAGTGCTAGACTTCCCCAAAGAAGCAAGTGCTAGCAAGAAGGTAGTGTGAGGGCTTGGGGAAGAGTGAGCGGGAGAGCACAAGTGTAGAGGAAGTAGAAAGGCTCGCATCGGGAGGGAGCTTCTCTTGTCAGGGTGGTTAGGTCAGTTGGTGAGTTTGTTGCAAGTTGATTCGAGAGGTGAAGGGAGTTTGGATTATTTCTCTAGCCTTGTGTGTTCTCGAGGTTGGTCAAGATGTGGTGAGTGAGGGTGGTTGAGGATTAAGTTATTAGGTGGTTTCTTCGGGATACCGACATTGGAAAGCACAGCAGTGCACAATATGAAAACCACATCACATAATAAAGCATGATGCAGTAAGGTTTCTTGGGGATGTCTTGGTGGGAGCTCGTGTGTGTGAACAATACAAGGCCTTCTGTGAGGAATGTTAGGATGTGAACATCAGAAAGCATAAAGTACGCTTTCTGGGATAGCTCACAATACCATTGAGAAGTGTGCAATGAGGGGCAGCCTAGAATTTAGTCTGTCTCGCAAGAAAGACCACAACTGGAACTAGTGTAACAGGCCAAAAAAAGAAACTAGCAACTAACTCCTATCATCTACTACATATTTGTTTGCATTCGGTAGAAACTGTGAGCCAGAGCTTGCCAAAGCTGCTAGGAAAGGCAATTTTTCTCATCTGGAAAACGGCCATAGGGATTTCTACTAGGTGCAGAGGCTCAGAAGGACAGTAACTGAGACCCCGGTGCATGTTTCTAGAAACAATTCAAATCTGACAAGCCTACTCTTGTGGTTAGTTTGGGCACAGAGGCAAAATGTGTTACTGACTTATTGAGAGGACTGCTCCAACCCCTCAAGCAAATGACATGCTTTACTGGCCCACAACTGACCTATTGTCCAAGGTCAGAGCTCGATATAGACCTTCACTTCCATCATTTTTATCTTCTGGATTATGAAATGGGGCATCTGGTTATAGGACATTATAGTGTGCGGTGACCTCCTGCTGTGCATTGTGGGCATAATAGTTGCACAGTCCTGAACTGATAAGAGAGATGTTATTTGGCATTTGTATAGCACCTGCTGCCATTGGTATGGCCTCCAAGCGCTGTGAGGATGAACGCCCTTTGGAAGACTGTAGTCTGAGTCACGAAGTAGTGAGCGAAGTTGTAAAATGCCTATGTGCAGTCATAGCCTGATCGAAGGTAGGTAGGGAATGACTGGCTCCCTTAAGCAGCCCATATTCTCAGGTCGTGATTAAAGTAGCATTCTAAATTGGGAGTCTTAGGCAGAACGCAAGTGTGGCCAAACCGCGAGCTTCAAACACAGGTGTTGCAAATACAAACAGGGGCCAGCTTCAAAGTAGCAATCTAGATTAGGAACACTAGTCGGGCAAAATGCAGGTGTGGTGATTGCAAGTAGTGGTGAGCCTCAAAGCATCATTCCATACCGGGAAACCTAGTCAGACGAAATGCAGGTGTGGCAAATACAAACGGGGGCGAGCTTTAAAGTAGGGATCTAAATTAGGAGCACTAGTCCGGCAAAATACAGGCGTGGTAATTGCAAGTAGTGGCAAGCCTCAAAGCAGCATTCCAAACCAGGAAACATAGTCAGACGAAATGCAGGTGTGGCAAATACAAACGGGGGCGAGCTTTAAAGTAGGGATCTAAATTAGGAGCATGAGTCCGGCAAAATACAAGTGTGGCAAAATACAAACAAGGACGGACTTCAAAGCAGCAATTCAAACTGGGAAACCTAGACAGGCAAAATTAGGTACCTTGGTCTGGAAAATTGCAAGTGAGGCAAAACACAAGCAGTGGCAAGCTTCACACAGTAATCTAAACTGGGCAACCCACTCTGGCTAATGGCGAGGCTTAAAGCATATTACTAAACTGGGAAACCTAGTCCTGCAAAAAAAAGTGTGGCGAAATGCAAAAAGTGGCAAAATATAATGTAACGCATCCCCTGTTGGAACACCTTGGGAAGCACTATGTAGGTGTGGCACAATACAATAGTGATAAGATTCAGAGAAGACATCCCTTACCTGGGAGTAGCTGTAGAAGGAGAACATGGACCCGGCAGGGCTGGGGCGTCAGGCAAACGAAGATGGAAGGCGCCCTTAGCCTGTGTCCTTCGCTGGCTGCCCTGGCGGAGATCTTCAAATATGGTGTTCCAGACGGTCACTTGACCCGGAACACCAATATGCTGCGGCGGGATGGGGGAGGGCGGGCTGGAGAGCGTGGAGATGGGCGACTTATGGAGAAAAGGCCCAAATCAAAGTAGAAAGAAGGGCTCAAGTCTACTTATGGCCCGGATCGCCTCCCGGTAGCAGAAGTCTCGCCAAAATGGAGTGCTCTGTACTCCCTCACTGTGTCTCCCTCGTGTTCCGGGTCACGTGACCGTCTTTGGAAAATGCTGATTGACTAGCAGATTGGAGAACCTTTGATCCAACTTAGAATTTACTGTGTGTGAAGAGGGATTTTCAGAGATAGCCCTCTGGGAAGGTTCCGATAGGCCACCCTAGTTAGTAAACAGGGTAATTGCCACTTTGGTCTTGCCAAACTATCAGGGTAACGTAGACTGAGCAGTACGGCAAACTTCTGCAGATATGCGTGTGCTGTTATTGTACAGTAAACCACACGCAAAGCACACAAATAAAATGAACAACACGGGAGTAGAAATATATACTAATGTATTAGTCCTTTAACCCTAAGCAGGTAAAGTAGGGCAGTTATCACCAAAACGCACCTATGTACACAGTTGTTGATCTCAGATAGAGGTCACTCGTGCTTTATAATTAAGAACAATGAAAGCAAGAAAACTAAGTAGTGAAGCAAAGAATAAATGTTTTACTCAGTAACCATATTCCCTGCCTAGGGAGTCTAAGCCCCTGTTGCTACAGCAGTCCTGCCCTACCCGTTAAGTAGGACTAGTGCCTCAAGAGTGAACGTTTGAGGTAATTGGAGTAGGAAGAGTCCCCTTAGAGCAAGCTTTGGCAAATCCAATGGGTTGAATACAAATGCAGAATAAAGCACCTTTGGCGTGTAGAATGCAAGTCAGAGCTTTTAGGAGTAATCTTTAAATCTCACCACACCAGGTGTAACCCTGGGGCTAATCCTTGGCCCGAACTCCACTGCTCAAAGTCAGGTAAGCAAGAGTTGGAGAGTGAATGTTATGCCCATACAATCCCTATTCCTGGAGTGGGGTGTGAAAAATGCTATGCAAGCTTGCACCCATTACTGTGATTCCCGGAGTGACCCTACCTATGCTACTCAGAATTTCTGGGGCCACATCTGACCCCCCCCCCCCCCTACTTCCCAGAAACTGGTCCCATGTTTGACTGCTTTCTATTAATCATTGCTTGACAAGTCCAACCACTTAACTGCATTCATATTTCTGTCATTAGATACAGCGAAGTTTTAACTCTCAGGTTAGTTAATCTTGTCCACGGGACGCACAAGCTACGCCCCCCACAACGAATATTACTTACACATTATTATTTTAATTCACAGGAAACAAATATAATCGCAGTTATCAGTTACCTGATGAAGGGCACCACTGCCTGAAACCCGTTGTAGTAAACACGAGGAGGCACGCCGAGCTATACCATCTTGTCTTCGCCTAGAACTCTTCCCTACTGAGATCTGTGTTCATGAATTTTTCGATCATGATTGTTACTTTGTAATGTTATCATGTGTACTTAACATGTATCTTTCAAACCTTCGAAACATAAAAGATCTGCACATGCAATATTTTATTATTGAAGTCAGTGTTTCCCTTCTGGAAAGAAATATTTGTTATTTTGTTCCAAAACTATTGAAGTGTCTTAATTTTGAATCATTTTCTGTGTTAATTCTTGATCAGTAAAAACGACACTATTGAATTCTGTGGACTGTGACTTAATCCATTTAGGCAATTGATTTTGCCAACTTCTACCCAGGTCATGCCCCCCCCCCACCCCCCCCCCCCCCCGAACCACTCGAGGGACCTCCTTGTGCATCACAGATTTGATCTTGTAGCCAAGATCAGACCGGCAGCACCAAAATAATCTTTAATTCCATTTAGTTACTTTTAAGTTATCTTGAACTAAAGCAATTGAGTGTACACCTCTACACACAATCTCTTTTAGCAGTGAAGTTCACCCTGATCAGGGGGTCTCAGTGGAGATTCGTGGTGCCAAGGAAGACTCGGCTCCAGCAAGACTCCTCTTCGTTCCGGAGAGTAGCAGCAGCAAAGGAGATGGTCTTTAGCTGCAAGTCTTCGACCTGCAGAGTCCTGAGCTCTAGCTCAGGATGGCGGCTGATGCAATGCAGAGGCCTTTGCAGAGGCGGGACAGTCCAAAGGATGGTCCTTGAGCAATTCTGCTGGTTTCTGGCAATGGGCTTCTTGTGTAGAGGCCTGAACTCGTTGGTCAAACCACCAATGGTGGCCTTTTAGGATCACTGCAAAGAGAGGCAGGGTTTCACGTGAACTTGATTTTGGCAGTGCTGGTTGCCCTCAGGCGCAGTCTTCCGAGTCTTCATTGCTGTCTCCTCTTCTTCAGCATCTTGGCTCCAGTGATTGTTCTCAGGAACAGCTTCAAGGCTCCCCTTCTTATCCCAAATGTGCCCCAGCACATCAATGGCAATGACCTGCACCATTAAAGCAGGTAAGAGCTGTCCAGTCAGGGACAGCCACAAGCCCCACATCTGCCGCCCAGCACCAGGCATCTGGTTGGAGTGTGGCTTGGAACCAGACAGTCCCAACCCCCATTTCAGGCCAGGGCACACAAATCATCACTTTGCTCGGGAATCAAAGCAAATCCTGTGAAATTGTACAGCAAGCATGTCATTTTACGGACCTCGAGACGAGAGGAGAAAGGCCAAACAACAAGATTCTTGGAGATATGGTGAAAACCACATGCTACGGCCGTTTTGAATATTTGGTACCCAAAATGGCATAATGGGGTAGAACATAAATGTGTGCGTCAAAAAAGAATAGAACTGTGTTTACTGCCATCATCCCTCCTATGCACATTTGAACTGTTAAAAAATTTACGTTACCAAAGAAAACGATGCAAAGTTACACCTACAGAACTTCATTTGAAGGTAATGTGGGCTACAGTAAAACAATACAGGAATATTGCAGAGGGGGCAGGGTCCATCTGCACTGGTAACCTTATGGACTGACCAAGATTAGTGAGTTGAGCAAAGGAAGTGAAGCAAAAAGGCTTTATTTTCCTCCAAAAGTCAATACAGGATTAAAGTCATAACAAATAGTTGGTAGTTCCATTGATGGCAATGGAAGAACGTTGCAAAAAGGAAAAGCTTTCCTAACACTTTGTTGGTCTGCAATCATGCATTTACTAAGGTTACAACTTGTGCCATTGGGATCCACGTGGAGAATGCTGGTCAAGGACTATGGCAGCGACTGTTGAATACTGCAGGAGAATCTATCTTTGTGGTATTAAAATGCACACATCACAATGTGTGCATTTGCGCAATAGTTATGTTTGATTTATGCAGAAACCGCAGCCCATTAAATGGATAAATGATGCCAAACGTTGATAAGCTAAATACAATAGTTTGCCTTCATCGATCTATTGTATATCATGGACATGTACAAAAGCCGATAAATGTGTTCTCTAATCTGGTGTAGACCATGATCCACGCCACACAGTGCTGCTTAGATAACAATCCTATTTTTTTCCATTTTCAGAGTGGCTCTTATCTATGCCCCGATTTTTAATTACTGCCTCGGCACATCACACCCAAGGGGCAAGCTAGCAATGAAGATGAGGCACCTGCGAGCAATGGGCTATCACGTCGTACTGGTAAGTTCGATTGCCATCAGTGTTTTGTGTGTCTCTACTGCCCGTTGAGTAGTGATAGGTGGTTTTAAGGTCAAGCATGGCAGACATTTGGATGCCAAATGTAAAGTATTTTTCACAGCCAGTTTAGTGTACTAGCTGGTTAAAATACTCATGAGCGTATAGAGAAAGCAGCAACATGTATATTAATGTTAATTCATTCATAGTGGTATTCTGAAAATGCTATTTGTATTAACTGATCATGAAATCCATTTCTTGTGTCATACTTTATGGGTCAAGTTCCTGGTGTTAAATGGAAGTATTTATTGTTGTTCAACATCTTGTAGAGTGTCTGGCCTCTTGAAGGTCAGTGTGATAGCTTGGTGCTTGACATGGGGGGCAATAGGCATCTCTTCTACCCTGGCACAGCTTAAACATTGTTGCTAGCTGTTTTTCTTGAATGACATCTGCATTTTTATTGTGTGCTAAAGCTGCTTTTTTAGAGCTCTCTACCTTGTTCAATAGCTGAAGAGTGGCCCGTCCTTTATCTGGGGATAGTCCTAGGATAGTGATTTGCTCTTTAATCCTAACTATTTGAGGCATGTATGCACCACCTACTTTCATTCCCACGGGATAATGATGCCCCTTCTGCTTCCTTCACCTCCACAAATGTTCTGTTGTCTATTACGTTCTTTTGTATTTCTCAATGTTCTCTAGCCTCTTTTTCCAGTGTTTATGAACAGTGCACTCATCTTTCACTGTCTGTAGGTCTTAATCTAGTCTAGATTTGCCGCTATCCTCTTTCTCCAAATACAAATTTCTTTTGACCATCTCTTTATCCCTTTTTTCCTGTAGCGATTTATTGCCCCCAGGTGTTTGCTTATTTACTGATTTGCTATCTATCCTTCCCAGACACTGTTCCTTGAATGTTTATTGCGACTGTGAGCTATGTATTTATTTGTCCATTTATAAAGCGTTCATAACCCATATGCATCTAGGCGCTGGAACTTTAAGAACACAGTTACAGTTTTGTGCTTCATTAATACAGTTACAGTAAGTCGGTTACAGTTAATCATTTACATGTGTTCATGATTTGCTCGGTGGCAGGCAAACACATTGAATTGCAGCAGACAAGCTGTACAGAATAATGATGATCGCCCCGGGGGGCTATGCAAGGCCTCATGGCTTCCTGATGTGCAAGAGCTTCTCTCCTGGAATACATTTCTTGCATAGTGAGCTCTTACCTACTGTAAGACCTGTAAATATTTACTAGCATGCAGATATTGGCCCGCCAAGGAAACAAGTGATCTATACAATACAAATGTGTTACCAGCTAGTCTACCTCTGTTTCAGATTCTAATCTTCCTGCACCCAACTAAGTTGTAACAAATAGCCACTTTGAAACGCTTTTAAGATGGCATTTAGTGGGTAGTTGGTTTATTGTAATTATTCCTTTCTATGTTGATAGTACAAGCAGTCATGTGGCCATTTTCATTAAGTGCTCGCTGGCTACTGCTCATTTGAACACCCTTTATCTGGTTCTCTTGCTTATGTGTATGATGCTTCGTATTTCAAATCTCGACTTCATCATGGTTATCGTGCAAATATCACCATTATCCGCCCAACCTTTCCAGCTATCTTCAATGTGTTACAAAATATGAAATTCTTATTTGTTGATTTAATCCTATATATTTGTCTAATACTCCTCCTTCACTAAACCTCTAGCCCCTTCACATTTTTTTTACTGCTGTTTTTGAAGTTCATCTAGTACCCACTTGTCCTTTTTTTCAGCAGATCTTTTGGGTGTCCACTCCAAGATTTTAGAGTGTTCTTCCGTAGTGGATCAGATTGGCATCCAAGAGACATACACCTATAGTGTGCATTGGGATTTCATTTTTTTTTTCATTTCGTGATTACTGCGAACCCCTTTTTAGCGACTCCAAAAATGTTGAATTCTAAAATGGGATTGCGCCGTAACTACATTGATCGCTCTGTGCTGCTTTCCACTACCCCCAACCACCCCTCCCTACTTAACTTTGCCTCCTCACAAATACCTTAATTCCCATCTCTCTGTCCCCTCGTCCGTCCCCATGCGAGGTAAGTCTCTGTCCCCTAATGTGGGCTGAGACTTCCGTTGCAGGGTCCTTATTTTTCTTTTTTCTTTTCGCTCCCGCACTTCTCGCCTTGGAAGCGGGGGACACCACTCGACACGCCTGATCCCATCATATCGATCACAGGGAGCAGGGACATCCTCCAACCCCTGTTCAGTATAATGGTATTTGTTATTTTAGTTAATGCCGAATGTGCAGTAACTGCGCATTCAGCATTTTATTTTTGGTATTTTGGGGCAATAACATCCAAACAGGAGCTCCCATGCTCCTCCAGAAATATCAAGGACAATATTGCCTCCCTTGCTTCAGCCTTGGCTGATTACTGCAATCACTCCTTTGCATTGGATCCTTCCCGCTACTCCTCAAGCGCTTCCTTGTGCACCCTCTGCTCAAAATGCCTTCGGCCGACCCCTCCTGTCCGGTTAACTACCACCCGATCAACATTACCTTCTTCCTGGGCAAACTCTTGGAGAAGCTGGTCATTTCCCAGCTGATCCACCACACTGAATCAGAAGACTTGCTCTCTAATCTCGATTCCAACTCTCCTTCCGTTCTCATCCTTCTTGACATTTCCTCTGCCTTTTGGTATGGTCAATCACCCCAACCTTATAAATCCACTCTGTGATACCCTTGGCATCACAGACCTGACTCTGGACTGGCTGGCCTCCTTCCTCTCTGACCGACCTTCCCAGATTCAACTGGGCCCTTTTCTCTCCTCCATCTCACTCTCCACATGCGGTGTCCCTCAGGGCTCTATCCTCTCGCCATGGCTTTTCAATATCTACCTTGCCCCTCTAGCCCATTTGATCTCTGGCTGATCTCCTAACATCCAGTGTTATGCGGACGACACACAGCTCTCCTTCAAGCTTCCCTCCACTGCCTTCCTTTCTTCCTCTCTCATTCCTGACTGACTGCTATTGACCCATGGTGCACTGCTAACGTTCTCTGCCTTAATGCCATTAAGACTGAGATCCTTCTCATTGGGACCCCAGCTCCCTCCTTCTCTCCTACACTCTGGCCCCCTCGCCCTCCTGTGATGCAAGAAATCTTGGTGTCATCGTCAACCACACTCTCTCCTTCTCTCCTCACATCATGTGCCTTGCGAAGAAGGCCTACTTTCAGCTGCACCTCCTGATTGCCATTCTCCCTTTCCTCACCTCCCGCCAGAAACTCTAATGTCTCCAGAGCTCTGGTCCTCTCCAGGCTGCACTACTACAACATCCTCTTCCTTAACCTGCCTAACTCCTCGTTTCGTCACCTTCAACTAATCCAGAATAGGCCTGCAAGACTTATCCTTTGCCTAAGCACAGGTACTGCATCTCTCTAGTCCTAATATAAATCTCTCCACTGGCTCGGTTGCTGCAGGGATCAAGTTCAAGGCTTTCTGGGACCTGGGACCCTGCTACATCCAACTCTCTCTATCTAAATACCTCCCTGCTAGAGCCCTTCAGTCTTCTAGCTCCAACTCTCTGTAGATCAGATGCTTTTCTAAGTAGAGAGTGATGTATAGATCTCTCTCCTCTGCCGGTGCCTCCGTCTGGAATGGCCTCCCTTCCCCTCTCAGAATTGAGCTGGATCTCCAGCTTCTCAAGACCTTCCTTTTCTCTTACTCCTTCCCTCTCCCCATCCTCTGCTAATGTCCCATCTGCCTCCTTTTGACTGGCTGCCTTGTTTCTTCAGATTCTTACAGGACACTAGGCCCTCCTCGACCTGTCTACCCCTGCAATTGGTCTCCCTGACCACACTCCTGTAACCTGCACTCGCCTTTTCTTGCTCCCTCACCCTTAGCCCCCATTGAGCCATTCAGGCCCTGTTCCCGTCACTTCTTCCCCTGCACTCTCTGCATTCCACTGGCACTTCTCCACCTGGCCTCCCCTTGGCACCCGCATACCCCATGGGCCCTTTCCGCTCTGACCGGCATTTCTACCCCTCTCCCCCGCACTTCGTGTTACTGCACTTGCACAATCCGAATTACACCTGCAATTACTTTCTATCTGTACCCTATCTTCGGCCCGTAGAACTGCATGTTCAACCTCTCCTTCATCTTCTTGATGGCAAGATGGCCTGCAAAGGGGGACCTCATGCTCCAATTGCAGTAGGAAGGGTAACCACCAACCTCTTATGCTCTCCTTCAGTGGACTCTGTAGACTTGCTCTACATGAGCCCTCTTTCCCAATATATACTATGCTTCCCTGGGGCATCACACTCCAACTGGGAGCAGGCCTGTCTACTTAGGCCTTCAAGTGATGGGCACTCACGTTGGGCCTTACTGTCGTCTTCCCTTGAGGGACCAAGTAAACTGCAGTTCTGGTGGTTCATGGGGATTAAGTATTTCAGTCAGCCCCTCCTAGTCATGTTCAGGGGCATGACCAACTACCTCCACCTCCAGTGGTAGGTGAGTTGGGGGGGATATTCTCTTTCCTCGTCTGTGTTTCTTCTCTCCTTTACCCGTATGTTTCCCCCTTGGCTTTGGCTGGACCTTAGGCTTGGCTAAGGCAGCCTTGGTCTGAGACCTAGTGTGTGGATGTTCTGCAGTGTCCCTCACAAGACCCAAGTCTGAGGTAATTCCCTAACAGAATTTTTCCTGGCACTTGCCTCTGTACACTAACGGGTATCCTGACCACCCCACCATTCACAGCTTAAGTGACAGGCATAACTGGAAGCTTGAGAGGGAGAACCATCGGCCAACTTGGTGGGCATCAGAGGAGCTCTGGTCAGTGCCTCTGAATGTACCAGAGTGGAATCCACTGCAGTCTGACTGACTGTCCCCAGTTTCCCTAAATAGCAGAGATGTCTACACCATCTACCAGCACACTATCACTAAAGTAATGTTTGGTATTATCAGGGATGGGAGGCATAAGCCTCATCAACTCTAGGTTCCTACGATCCCAGGGAAACTAACACTTCTTTAGATCCTATCCCACAGGGTAAGGAATCTGAAGAGCAGGCTGCTCCTGTGAGTATATCTTCCTCTTCATAAGGAAGTGCTAGATTCACAGATATGATATGATATATGATTGGTTATTTATAATGTGCTTAATACCCAAAGGTTTCTAAGCACGGACCCGGGGATCGAACCTGTTTTGCTCCGTGTTGTCTTGCTTCCAAGGTTAGCATGGTGCACCTGAGCTATGCTCCCGAGAGAGGACACCCAAGGTCTTAGCGTTACTTGTGGAGGTCCCCCTTCACATAATAATTTGCTCCTCTGGCTCCACAAGATCCACAGGACCTTTGTATATAGGGAGTCTTAAAGTGTCCAAGTTTGTGCTTAGGATGAAGAATCCCACCACCCTGTCCATGTAGCGTATTCCCCTTACGAAACATTTTGTGGGGCTTCTGGGAAGACTATTTTATCAGTAGACCCACCCTCTTTCTGCTTTTTACCATCCTCATGCTTACAAGAAGCATGCTTGACCTTATGGGTCACTCTATGGGAAACCCAAAGATTAGCAGCAATTGCCAGCTTCTTATGATCTAACACTTTTGAATCTGCCAAGTGCTGCTTTAGCACAGGAGAACAAGAAGAAAAAATGTTTGAGCATTACCAAATTAATCATGCCTTCAAAAGAGGTTACTTTATGGCCTTCTACCCATCCACTCAAATTCTTTAAGGAATCAGTCACAAAAGACACCCCAAGTGTTACTTTTTCTTTTTGTATTCTCTGAATCTCTTTAGTATGGGGCAGGAGTCTTCTCAAACTTCAAGAGTAGAGGCTGTTTTAGTTTGTCAAAAACCTTTTCGGCCAGCCTTAGACATTTCCATATGGGCACTGCAGCCAGAATGGGGTAGTCTGCTGAGCAACCAAGCAATCTTATCGGTCTCGAATTCTTCTTGTACCTCACACGCATACTCAAACGTAGTCAGCCAATCCATGATATCATTTTTCTCACATATGCTCAACAGATCCTTTAGGAAATCTTGAATTAGAAGAGGACTCAGAACCACTACCAGAACCTATTGAGGAGCCTTGAGACCCTTGTAGTCTGGCCAGCTCTAACTGGTGTTGTGTCTTTCTGTTTCTCTGTCCTATCAAACACCAGCTTACTCCAACAGTCTAAGCTTTTACTTCTTGTATTTTATTAAATTTATAAAGCACCTTTCGCCAAAGGCGCTGAACAATAAAAGAATTCAAAGAACAGTACAATAAAAATGATACAAATGAGCAAAGGTTACATTTTTTTTAAAGTAAGAAACGAAAGAAGGTTGATTTTAAGATTTGTTTGGAAAATGCAAAGAGGAAGAGCGAATAGAGCGGGGAAGAGCGTTCCAATGTTTAGGAGCCAGAAGAGAAAAAGAGTGTGGAAACAAGGTGAGGCACAGGGGGGCTTAGGAACAGTTAAGAGAATTCGATTCTGAGAGTGTAAGGGGCTTGAAGGGACATATAACGAGAGTAGGGAAGAGAGGCAGGGCGGGGCCAGACCATGAGTGGATTTGAAGACAATCAATAGAAAATGATACAAAAGACGAGATTCAAAAGGAAGTCGTGAAATTGAAAGCAGGGAGGATATAATGGGGACAAAGAGGGTAAAGAAAAAAGAAGACGAACAGAAGAGTTATAGATGGAACAAAGGGGGGAAAGGTGGCAAGCAGGGAGACCAAGCAGTAAAGATGAACAGTAGTCAATACGGGAAAAGACAAGGGAAAAGAGAGGTTTAGTGGCGTGAAAAGAAAGATCAGTGCAAGCGCATCAAATGTGAAACAAAGCATAGTGGCAAGAGCGGGCAATAGAGGAGATATGAACGGAGACGGAGAGGGAAGGATCAAAGATAACACCTAGATTGCGAGCTGAAAGTGAAAAGGAAAGAGAGGATGGGGAAAGGATAGAGAGGGAGGGGATGGAGTAGAAGAGATAAGTAGGGAAAGAACAAAACCTCCGTTTTTGAGGGATTAAGATGTAGAAAATGGGAGGACATCCAGTGCTGATCAGCTAAAAGACAGTTGGAAACAGTTGAGTGCAGAGCAGAGTCAAAGGAGGAGAAAGAAAGATCCTGGGGGTCATTAACGCAAAGGTGGAAAGAAAGGTGAAAGCAGGAAATAAAGGCAATGAGAGGAGCACTATAGAGTGTAAAAAAGAAGAGGGCCAAGTACATAGCCTTAGGGTATACCATAAAGAAGAGGGAGTGAAGAAGCGTGTCCAGGGCAAGTAATAGAATAAGTCATTTGCGAAAGATAAGAGTGAAACCATTCGAGAGTAGACCCAAAAATACCTAAAGTGGAAAGAGAGGCAATAAGAAGGGAGTGGTCCACAGTGTCAAACGCTGCAGACTGATCAAGAAGGATAAGAATAGAAGAAAGCTTGGAGTGACGAGCCGTGAGAAGAGAATTTGAAACATGAAGAAGAGCACTTTCAGTGGAGTGAGACGGGGGAAACGAGACTGCAAGAGAGGAAGAAATGAATGAAGACTCAAGTAACAGGTTACCTGGGTATAGGCGTCCCATTCAAGAATTTTAGAGAGCAAGGTTAGAAGAGAAATAGGGCGTAAATTAGCTAACGAAGACTGAGAGAAGATTTTTTTCAGGATGGGAAGAATAAGTGCCTGCTTGAAAGCCGCAGGAAAGCAAGAATGTACAAGAGAGGAATTAATAAGAGAGGTAAGATAGTAAAGAAGATTGGCAATATACTTGAGGAATAAGAGAAGAACGGAGAGGGTCAGAGGAGAGAGGCAGTAGGATGAGCATGAGTCAAGAGCAGAAGTATCAAGGTCTATAAGAGGAGTAAAGGATGCAAAATAGTAAAGTGAAGGAGCAGAAGGAGTAAAAGCAAGACAGAGGCTAGCTACTTTGCTAAATCAGAGGAAGGAAAGGATAACAATGAGAACGCAGAAGGATCAGGATTTTGGAGAGAGAATAGTGTGCAGAAGCTGATGGAGACGACGAGGTAGGTGAGATAGAGAAAGTGTAAGTTCTTTACCTCATAAAAGGCCTCCGCCTTTGAGATTGACATAGAAACATGGGGGGGACCCCTCCTCTTCTTCCTATGCATTTTCAATAATGACAGTAACCACAAGCCAATTGCTGCTGCTGGAACCTGCTCCAGCACCCACTGCATCACTACAAACTGGTAAAGGAACACTCCTAGTTTCCAGGTGATCTAATAATTTCGGCATAAGATCAGCCTGTAAACCCAAGGATAGCAATGCTCTAAACATAACTTTTTTTTAATGTTCTACTAGAGCAGCAAGGGTAGTTATGGTAAATGTTTCCATATTTAAAAAGACTAGGCAACTGTTAGTTATATAATACACCAGTGACCAACACCGGGGTACCCAAACACGTATTCTCACAGCTGAGCACTAACTTGGAAGATGGATTTCTAGAAACTGACCTCATGGACCGATTTTAGGAGGCCACCTTAGCTATAGTGAACAGGGAACTCTGAGAGGCTAACAAAACTAAATCAAGGTAGCAAATGAGGGCAGTCCAGGCTATTCCTGGGAGAGTCGGAGTGGGCTCCGGGTTCCAAATCGAGTCCAAACAGCAAGCACACAATTCAATTTTGGAAGGAATGTATACAAATATAATATTTATGCTATGCCTTAAACACACTAAAAATGAAACTAGGACGTAAAACTATCGCTCAATACATATATACATTCACCATAGGTTTTAAAAATAAATTTAAATGACTAAATGAATGTTGTAGGTAAGTAAATTAATGCAGTAAAGCTGGAACTAAGTTGCAAGTGATTTTCCCTGACTTCAGCAGTCCAATCCCTAAGAAGAATGAGACCTTGTGCCGAAAAGTCCCAGGAGCCCTATTGCTTTTCCACAGAATGTATCTGTAGCAGGTACGTTACTTGTGTTGGTGATTGTTCAAAAGAAGAGATGCAACAAAGTTACTAGGTAAGTAAAATGTGTTTCAGATGTTACTACCCAAGTTCGACGACCAAAGGCAGTGGAATGGAATGGTAGGACACAAAGAGACTAGTTCTCAATGTTGGAGGACAGAGGGGAGACAAATGATTTGCGTTTACCTACCCCCTGACTCAAATTTTCCCAGATGACGTGATGAGTCGACTGGTGGTCGCTGGAGGTTGGACTTCTCTCTGTTGGTTCTGGTGAGGTGTGTCCTGGAGCTGCAGGTGGAAGGATTCTTCCGGTCAGGTCCAGGTGCAACCCCTGGCAATGAAGGAATGCGAGTTTCCCCAAAGTAGGCCTCTTCAGGACTCTTCACAAGGCGGGCAAGGCGAGTTGCAGCGATGGCCACCGCACACAGATGGCAGCAGGCGTCCTTCCAGTCACAGTTGAAGAGCCTTCTTTAAAACAGGATCCCTTGATGCTGGGATGCTGAAATCTGCACGGAATGTGACTTGTACCACAAGCTGGCAACCACCGAAGTTCTGGTAGCAACCGCAGAACGGTAACACTTCTATCGAGGTAGTCCATAAGGGAGCTGTTCAGTCCAGCAGTTGGTCCAGCGACACTTTAGAAGGTTCAGAACGACTGTATCCTCGAGAAGGTATTGAGACTAGTTGGCCCCTGTAGTCCAAGGACTAAAGCACTGCTCAGGGTCTTTGGAGATCAGGTAGTCCGAACATGGCCTCACCAGGACAGATGCAGGAAGGGATGCCAGGCCTCTTCGGACCTTCATTTGGCTTTTTGTCTGAGGGATTCTTGACTCCAACGATGATCTGAAGAAATCGCTCTTATTATCCAAAATTCAGCCTGCAAGCAAGTCTAAGTCCACTTATCGGATGGATCTGCACTAGTCAAACAGCCAGTAGTTGTCCAATCGGGACAACTATTGGTTTCACTCGTGCCCCACACCTAAATCCACTGGCACCACCGATATGGAGTGGGACCATACAGTGCTACCCATGTGACGCACACACACAATCAATCTCGTGGTACTTTAGAGAACTTGCCATGTTTAGTAGCCATATGCTGTAAACGCGCATGTTGACAGGAGAAATAACGCCAACATTTTACAAATATATCTGCGGTCACCAGCTTGTCTTTGAGGTCATATAAAAGTAAAGAAAAATCCCAAGTCCCAAAAAACATGTTGATACAAAAATATCCCCATATCACTGCATTGTAAGATGCTGTGTGCAAGATTTAAGTTTTTTTTAAAATAAATACGATAAAAGGTAACCTAGTTTCCCAGTACCGATAGTCTGAAGGACTGATCAGTTTCCCCATAACAAATGGACAAAAGGCAGGGGAAGTGAAGATGAATGCTTTACTTCACCTCAGAAAGTCAGATCTGGTTAAAAAACAAAGCAAACAGATTGGGAGTCCATAAAAACTATGGAGAGAAAGTTGCCAAAAGATAAATGTTTCCTAACTACTAGCGATTGGTGGAAGATGTGGAGACTGGAGGACTCGAAGAAAGTGGCGAAGTGGCAGAAGGCGGTACAATCAGCAAGATGTGGGGAAGAGTTGGTTCTACCTGGAGGTGGTCCAGGGTTGATTAAATCAGAAGGTGATAGTAAAGTATTGAAGGTAGTAACACCCCTAAAAGGCGGTGGTGAGTTTAAAGATGTGACAACATCCAGAGATGGTGTCAAAGAGTTGAACAAGGCGATGACATCATGGATACAAGGACTTGAAAGCCTGTTAGTGGATGTGCAACATTTGTCTTACTCCTGAAGCTCCTGACTTTCAGTAAGAAACTGAACTTTATTTTTGTCCTCAAACTCTTGGACAACTGCTAATGTTTTGCCAGTAAGCACTTGCAGCTACCATAACCAGTATTTCTATATCTATTGCATTGGTATGTTGCCAACATTGTTTCACATCTTTTTTAAATAGTTTTATTGCCCAATTTATTTTGGTAATACACCAATTTTTTTCTGCTGAGAACCATAGTTATTAAAATAAGGATAACTTTCAGATAATATTTTGTCCAGTTAAAGCATAGTTCTTGCCCCCATTAATGCCAGACATGAATACAATGTATTACTATGTCCCATCCCCTTTCTTCCATAGTTATGAAAGTTCCTTCCATGTAGGGACAGAAATGGAGCCATAGCACAGCAGCACTTGCTTCCCCTTAAACAATTTGGATTTGGATGTGGAGATGGGCTATACAAGCAGGATGTGGCCACGCCTGTGCCTATACCCCAACCTCATTCCCCTCAGTCCCTTTTTCCTCATCGAATGCAGCTCACTTATATTTTTGTTTGCTGCTTCCCTGCTGTACTTATGAATTTGATTTTGGTTCCCCCACCCCTCTGTCTGCACTCCACTCTCTCCCATGTATGCTGGTTAAAGTTAGGCCTTTTTATGTGCACTACTGTACTTCTGGTTCGAAATCCCCTTTCCTCCATACACCCTCCCTCCCCCTAAAATCATAGTTAGTCTGCATGGCCCTCTCAATAGGTAAAGGGACTGAGGGGTGGGTGCCTGGGTGTGGAGGCCTGGGCTTGGCCATGTCCCACGTGCATAGCTGCCTCCACATACCAGTATTGCAGGTGTATCTCAGCTACAAACCCTTATGTTCTGTGCTTAATGTTTGGGCCCACTTCAATGTTGGCCACCGCTGCGTTCTGTGGCACACTTTTGCAAAAGTCGCTGAAGCATCGCTATAAGTTGCTTCTCCGGATCACTTCAATAGTTTTGTGCCTTGAAGAAGGTACATTAAAGCATTTTTTCTTTAGCACTCCCAACCGGCTCATTCCTTCCCAACGATCAATGATGTTCGGAGAGCCTGCTCCAGGCCTAATTAGACTCCCCACACTACTATTGGAGTTTGCACCATGGCCTCAGAGTAGGCTGTTCATGGTGCTTGCTCAGTCCGAGGGTGCTCCAGCTTCTGCTTGTATCTGATGCTTTGATCCTTAAGGCATTTCACCTTGTCCTACGCCCTGGAACTCTAAACAATGGCCCTTAGGGGCCTGTGGTTGTGGCAGGCTTTACACACCAACCTCCTGCAGGGTTCTCAAAGGCCATCATGGTTCCCATTCCCATGCTGCAGCTGCGGACCACAATAGAGCTCTGTACCGCTGCAGTGACTTCCAACCTCTGACTCCCAAATCCCTATAATCTCTAACAAGGTGGTGATTCCTAAAGATCCTCTACCCCCTTTGCGCACTGCTGGTGGCTGGACCACTGGGTGACAACCCTCGCTAAGCTCAGAGCACCCCAGGTGGATCTCTTTGCATCAGAGACAAACTGCAAGAGACCGTGTTGTGCCTCCAGGAAGGTGGATGGGGTGGGGAGGTCTCGGTGAGATGCCATGTCGATTTATTTGGGGACAGTTTGTTTGCTTATGCATTTCCTACTCTTAACTCTTATTCCCACGTTTCTGCAGAAGCTCTGCGCCTGCAGGAATTGCAAGATTCCCCTGGGTGTGCCCCACTGGCTGAAGAGGCACTGTTTTTTCTAGCTGAAGCGCATAGGGTCTTGCACTGTCTGAATGTCCGCAGGGCTTCGAGAGCACTAGAACTCCTAGATCTTCGAAAAGAATTTGTCCAGTTCGGGGGCACCTGACCTAGCAAACAAGCAGCAAAGCCAACCACAGCACAGTGGACTGTCCACAGTCATGCACCACTGTGCTTTACAGGGCAAACTCTGCCTGTGGAATTTCATGCCCAAGTGACTAGGGCTAAAAGCACGGCATACATTTTTCATAGGCACTTGCCATGAGATGCTATTTGGAAAGTGGCAACATGAGCCTCCCCGTCAGCTTTCTGCAGAAATTACTCTATTGAGAGCAGCTCTAGAGCTGATGCAGAATTTGGACATGCACTCCCCATGAACATTTTTGGGGCAGTGTCAGTTCCTCCCCTTGGATTAGAGTAGTGATTGGTACTCTTCCCTATAAGTACGGTAGAAAGGGGATGGGACGTAGGAGTAAAGAAAAGTTACTCACCGTATTGACTACTGTACTTCTAGTCCCATTTCCTTCATCCACACATACCTCAAATTAACTTTAGTGACTGCAATTGTAACAGCACAATCCGTGTAGTCCCCAGAACATATCCATAAACCCTCTTACCCTGATGATTTAATACCCAGTGTATTGTGCTTATTAAGAGCACTCTTTTCCCCCCCCCCTCTCCAGTTTATTTTATAAACATAACTTTTTCTTAGTTTGTGACTCAGTTCAAGTCTAAACTTATTCTTCTATTGTTTCAGATCCATGAACAGGAATTTGAGAAAATGAAGATGGACGACAGAATTGTGTTCCTCAAGTCTCAAATCTTCTCCCCGGATGCCATTCACAATCCATGCTTGAAATCTACAGAGGAGCAGTTAGAAATCTGAACAACACTGTAGGAGGTGTGAATCCCACTGGCTACAAAGTGTAGTTCTTTTGCGGCTGTCTGAGGAAATGGCGACACATGGTTTCCTCTCTTCGTCTTTGTGAACTCGTGTTTTCGGTATTTCTATCATGGCAGGGATAAACAGATATACCTTTTGGTATATAGTAGAACTTGTATACATATTCCTGAACTCTCAAAACTGAACATCCCGGTTGATTTTGGATATCGTGGCTTTAAGTGAACCTTTTAAATGTCAAACTTACAAAGAGATTTTTGTGTGTGCGCCTTGTGCACCAATTCCAATGAATAGTTCTCTGTAATCAGTCAATTTAAGGTGCACAGTCAAAATAATAAACATATGACCTTTATAAAATGCTAATGTTCTTTTCAGTTACAAATTTATATATAAATGTGTTTACTCAATAAAGGCTGTGACCTGCACCTACACGTGCTTGATGTGAGGCCAGTCTGCACTGTACTAGTTATGTTTAATGTCGATTTACAAATAGATCCCATATATTGAATTCCTTAACGATTTACGAAACCTTTTTGAAAGAACCAAACGTCTAAGACCCATCATTTTACCACCCTTGATTTCAGGGTAGCTTTATTTCCATTAGTTATTGGTTTGGACTATCGCTGCATTATTAGTCATAGAATAGTGTGCTTGGAGACATGCGCCCCATTAAGAAATAATTAAAAACACTACTCGCATCCCTTTGAAAAACCGGTATAAATGAATGCCATTGCATCTCTCCGCCTAGTGGAGAAATGCACAAGTGGCCTGGGTTCTCTTGAGAGAAAGGTGAGGTTTGGACGATCGATGCATCCCTACTACCATAAAATACATAGTGTATCTTAAAATACTTTGAGTCACTAGTCACCATGTATTAGGGGGGGTGCACCAAATCAGGAAGTATGTGTGCCCTAGCAGTACATCTTTGTAAGTGGGCCCTGCAGAATAACATTGCCGTATAGGCGATACATCTAGCAGGGACAGACGAGCAAGAGGCAGACACGCTGAGCAGGACATCTCATTCCAATCACTGTTGATCAATATCTTTGCCAGGTTATTCACTAATTTGAGCGCACCACGGGTTGATCTTTTTGCATCAGAAACAAACTGCATATGACCTTGTTGTGGCTACTGGAAGGCAAAGGGGGGCGTGCGGGTTTCTTCGGGGTATGCTGTGTCTATTTTCTGGGGACCCACTGTTCGCCAATGCATGACTAATTGTGATTTCAGTGCAAACCTCTGCCCAACCGCCTTTTCTTCCTATTTCTGTTTCTAGCGGAGTGGGGAAGGCTTTACTCCAGTAGGCCTCCCCAACCTGGTTCAGCCTGCTTGGCAGTTCATCTCAACTTCACAAGACGATGACCGGAAGTGCAGCATGAGATCTTCACATCAGACAAAATGTTACTCCGCGGGCGAGTTCAGCCTTATAACTGTGCTTATGGTGCTTGGTCACCTGTTTGGGTAATCTGGAGACTGGACTCCTGCATCTTTGCAGCCTACGTTCTTGGCTTACCTCACATATGCTGTCCCTTCCACCCTTCACCATACAGGGGAACCACTAACCTGGAGGTGAACACTGGCTCATTGCCTGTGCCACTTCCGACATTTCCACCTGAGCAGATGTGGGAAATTGCAGTCACGAAGTAAAACCCTGCCCTCAATAAAGTTTGTCCACTACGTGATGTGGTAGAACTCGATTTACACACACTGTTTCTTAATAGCTAGCTCTTTTAGAAATGTTCAAATATACAGTGTGATTGGGTTTGGCATTAAACAATTATATTTCTGCTTTTCTGGTTGATGCACAGTTCATACTTTCCACAAGTAGCTAGACAGTCCCCAGAATAGACTTGTTTTAGTGGTGGGCAAGCCAATGAGGTATCAAGCTTGGCTTGAGACAAATGAGTGGCTCTAACTCCACTCTAGGTCCACAGCTAAGAGGGTGCGAGCCAGAGTTTAAGGTCTCTGTCTCTCTCGTCTCCTGGGCCCTTTCATGCTAAGGGGAGCTGTCTGGCAGAGGGTTTCCACTGCAAGGATTGCTTGCCTTTAAGTTGGGGTGGGCCCAGACTGGAGAACCAAGGTCCATATAGGCAACATTCTGGGGGTTCAGGGCCTGAGGTCCTCCCAACTCCTTCCCCCTGCCTCTGGGGTAGAGTTGACACTGGCATACACCCTGCTGGGCCGCATACCCAGGTCGGTAGGGGTATGTTGACTGGGTCAAGCCACTGACCCTGTTACAATGGATGGTAGCAGGGCCTCAATCTTGTATGTCGTGGGTTGCCCAGATATCTAATTTAATGGCACTAAGGATTTGGGGGCAGATTGTCTTGCTTTTGTTTCTCATGTTTCCATAACATCCTTACGATCTTCCACTGAAAGGTTTGTAGGATGGCAGGGCCACCTTGTTTTATCTCCTGTGTGTCACAGATGGCAGGAGAATTACTCCAAGCTTCAGACAGTTCAATGATTTTCATAGAAATCGCAATGGGCCCTAGGGCTTCCCCCTCTTGTTTTGTTTAGCGCCTCTGCCCTAACCCAGGCATCACTGACCTGAGGTTAGTAGCTACTGAAGATTGAACTCTGTTTATATCTGGCTTATATTAGATATGAGGACCTAAAGGCGGGGTGCCTTCTATAACTAAACTCCCTCAGGGACTTCCTAACTGCCCCATCTCTATCTGTTTGCTAGTGTTCTGGAGGGATAGGCAATTGTACCTCAGACACCCTGTTGGATTCAGTCATTGTACCCCGCTCACTCTCTCCTCTACCCTCTGTTACACTTCCTCCCTCCTCCACACTTCTATTCCTTCTTCCATTCTACTGCTCCCTCAACCACTCCTGCACGCTATCACTCCCTCCTACACTACAGCTCCTTCCTCGCTACAAGTCCCACCTCCACACAACTTCTCCCACTCTACCCACCTGCTACTCTGTCACACAGTCACATCCACTCCACTATAACTCCTTACAGTAACTTATCTAAACACACTTCCAACACTAACACGCACACTGCAGTACCACTTGGACTCATTAACCAATACTTCACCTTCTCCAGAAAAAGCATCCACATTCTGCTGCTCCTCCTTCCCGCTGGCATCTTGGTCGACCACCTCCACGTCCTCTGACCTCACCCTTACAACCCACATTTTCCTGTGCTTCCTTTTATGCTCCCCTATTCGTGCAATCGATTCACTTCACCTAACCAATCTATCTCTGAATTTCCCCTCCCACATAGTGACACAATTAATGCAGCTGTTAAATGGTGAGGGTAAGTCCCACCCTGTTTGCTGCTCTGGCCAATCGTGTAATAGTGATGGCAGGCCCAGACGTTCAGTGTCCATGTTAGTGTTGGGGGGTAGTGTCCAAACTCTTTATACTTCCAGGTTTGCATATAATGTCCTTGGTGGTCTAGCGTATGTACAGCCAGTGGTAGCGTGTTGTTGCTCGTGATAGGGGGCGTTGTGCGGCCCCACTCACAGCTGCGTTGCTTTTCCTCTGCTGACCTGCTTTCTCCCTGCGGTCTTTCTCCTTCCATACATGGAATGCCGCTAGTGCTCAAAGCGGAAGGGTTGCTGTAGTTGCTTCTGGTCCAGGCTGCCTGAAATGTTTGGAGAGTAGCTAGGGCTGGAGGGCTTTTCGCTCCTTGCTGATGACCTTGACTGATCTTCTCGTTGACCTATCAAAACAGTCTGGCAAGCATTTTGTGTAGGTGACATGGTGGGGAGCGTTTGTGAAATGCATAGTAGCATGCTGGCACAAGGGGAAGTAGAAACCTGGAGCCTCTCAACACCACTGTTGTCCTCGGGGGAAGGATTTTCTCTGGTCTGCTCGCTGGTAGGGGCTCCCATCCCCTCTTGACAAGGCCAGAGTTCTGGCCTTGTCATATGTTGCCCAAATTGACCGATTCAACAAGACTAAGCATTTGGTAGCAGCTTGTCTAGCTGTTGTCTCATGTTTCCATATGGTCTATTCTAGCTTCCATTGAAATGTGTGTAGGTTGCCAAGACCACCTTGTTGTATTAGGGATTGCCCAAATTATCTGATTCAATTTGCCTAAGCATTTGGTGAGCAGCTTGGTGCCCAGCTGCTCACAGTCTTTGTATGTTGCCTTTTTACAGAAAGTGAGCAAATACTATGCCCACCTCTGGATGAGCACTTGCTTTTGCAGATATAATCAATGCGTATGGTGCTGCTCTTACTAACAACTCCACTGGGCCAGGTGCTGCCAGTGGCGCTGGCGACAATTGATGGTGTTCACCATGAGAAATGGAACACGGCAACAGATGGTGCTTGCCCAAAAAACATTGCGACTTGTTGCATGCAGTGTCTGCCTCAGGATGAGCATTCGGAAGTGGTGGAGGACTTTTCGTGGGATTGAAGAACATGAAAAAGTCCTTGGATCCGAGTCTGTCGTCCTCTTTAGCACTCAGCAGCAAGCGTGTGCCCCTGCTCCATTGGCGCCAACTGCAAGCCCACAAGCTGAATGCAGCATCACCCCATCACACAGAAACTAACTGGGAATATGGAACTGTTGACAAACCAAGGAGCAATATAGCGGTTTATTCCAAGAAGGGGGTGATCAGGTGAAAGCAGGGATCTCATCTGGGTACTTTGGGCCATATAGCCCACAAGAAAAACGACCACAAGTTGGCATTTAGGGAGGAAAGAGAGGGAAAGGGGTGGGGGGGGGGGGATTAAGCGAATTGCTTTAGGCAGTGGCTGCACTTCAGTTGCAACCCTATGTTTATCAACAGGGGTTATTGGATGATGCACAGGCAGGCTTTTGCCCCAGATCTAGAACACAGTTGTTGCCATCATGGATGACATTAGGTGGTTGGTGGACACTGGAGGCACTGATTTTGTTGGACTTCTCTGCTGTATTCGACACTGTCGACCATAGTAGTCTTGTAATGGAGGCATTCGAGACAAAGCGCTGGCCTGGTTCTCATAATTTGTGGCAAGTAGAGATCCATTGGTGATGTTACCACTGTTTGAATCATCAGTTAAGCCAATGTCTTGTGGAGTTTCACAGGGGTCTGCACTTAGTCCCCTCCCGTTTAACCTCTATATGAGACCTCTGGTTCACTTAATTGGAAATTTTGGGGCAAGGTTCTTGATCTATGCTGATAATACCCAATTATTTTTCATCCAGGGTAAGCGGAGGGTTCACAGACTCTCTTAAGGAATGCCTGGAACACGTCAGTTTATTGATGGGCCTGAACTATCTGATTCTACTGTGCTCTAAATCCTCTTACAGGCCTGATGGAAATAATCAACAGAACATTATGGAAGAACCTTTATCTGCGGAGGCATGGCTTGACAAACGTTGGTCCAATGAAGTAGGTGCCTGTCCAGCTCCATCTCAGAATGTTGGGGATTTGGGAGTCTGGTTGGACCCTTTGATGTCCCAGGAATCTCATATCTCCATGTTCTCCTGATCCTGTTTTTTTTCTACTTACGCTCTCAAAAGAAATTCTTGGACTTTTTCCAATAAAATTCAATTCAACGCATTTGTGTCTAGCTGGCTAGTCTCCTGTAATGCAATTTATTTGGGACTGCCTAAATCGCCTGTACATGAAGGATCGAAGAGCTCATGTCTCCCCAGTTTTCCCGATGGTAAACTGGCTTCCAGATGAGCAACACATCATTTGTAAGGTTCTGTGTCTTGTGCATAAGGCGCACTATAATATTGCTTCTCTGTTTATCAGTGCTAGTTTCTGTCAATATCTTTTTTCTAGACTCTTACACAGCATCGGCAGGACTTCTTAAATTCAGACTTATAAGGTGGGGTGGCTATGCAATTTCAGTCCAGGCTACCAACCTTTGGAACTCCTTACCAGCCGACCTCCACCTTAGTGTAAAAGATCTGGAATGTAGATGTAATTTAAAGACCTTTTTGTTCTCGCACTGGGATTCATCTCAATCCCTTTGGGTCTTGGAGAGAATGCTCTGAACTCTTGTCTAGTGCTTAAGGTGATGGTTTGCACCCTGTCTTCATACCATACCAAGGGAGAAATTGGTGGTGGTGGTGGTGGTGCTGCTGCTACTGAGCCTACTGCTCCTGCTCTGGCTCCTCTCTCCAACTGAACCGGTGTGGTGGAGACTACAGGTAAGGGTCACTTAAATAGATACAATCCCACTGGCAAGTATATACTTCACATAAGGTGCAAGAATGAGCAAGAGAAATGCCTGCTTGCATTCACCTGAGTCAAAGCATGGTGTAAGGAGCATGAGCACAAAAGAGAAACCAGTCTACACTTCTCCCGAAGCAAAGCATGATGTAGCGCACATTCATAAAATGAAAGGTGCATGTACTATATGGAATTCTGCAGGCTGCATTTCCGCGCTGCAGCGAAATAGTGGAGTGGAGCAAAATTACGATGATTTCATGCTGAAATCCTACAAAGGAAAATGGGGCTGATTCGCCCAATAACTACAGAAAAGAAAGGAAGGGGGAGGCACATAGCCAACCATCAAGAGACAATCCATAGGAATCACAAACATAAATCCTTAAAGGGACAGGTGTGTACACAAGATCAATGAACTTTATAAGGAAACCCTCAAAATGTTGAGTGTAGACTGTCAACCTTTTTGTTTTGAGTTCGACACATGAAAGGACCTTTTTGTGTTGAATAACACCTGTTTTACGAGACTTTGTCAGAAGTGGGACCCACAAACGCTGTTCCCAAGCCCATCTAAAACCTCCAATCCGTACATCTAGAATGGCCCAGGATGCTCAAAAGCAACCCCTGACCAAGCTCTTCTTGGCAATATGAACATTACACTGAAGGGACGGGACGGTCTTTAGTTTTCACAAGCCTTGGAGTTGGGCTACCTGAGGGTGCATATGGAAGAATGTCCCCCAAATCGGTCATACCTGGAAAATACAGCATTGACGTCCGCGATTCACTGGGATTATCATGGAGTGGTAAAGGTGCTTTTATTTGATATGATAGTTAATTTATATAGCGCCTATACACGTGTTTCAAAGCACTTCAAGGCACGGGAGGGGACAAGGGAAAATACAATTACATTCTTACAGGCCATAACAGTAAGGATGTGAAATTAACTATTGTACTCGGCCTGACGACATTTCAGATAGTGCAAGAGCTAAGACATTGATAAGAGAGGGGGAGAGGGCGGAAGGAAATGCAAATTGACAGGCGACTACCGTACTAGCCCTGACGACATTTCTGGTAGAGCCGGAGACAAATAAAAGATGAGGGAGAGGGGTGCAGAAAGGGAGGAGAGGAACAAAACGAGCGACTATCGTACTAGGCCTGACGACATTTCAGATTGTGCTAGAGGAGGGGTCGGGGGGAAACGAGTAAGGGGAGGGTGGAGGAGACCGACGAGGTTGCCATCATACTAGGTCCAGGGACAATTCTGATTAAGTGCATAGAAGAAAGTGAGGGGAGGAGGAGAGGAGATAGGAAAAGGGAGAAAGGGAGAGGATGAGAGAACAGAGCATGCAGTCAAAAAGAGGGGAGATAGAATACAATTGCAGAAGTCAGTAGTAACACATAATGTTGCAAGCCAGGATACAAGATGAAGATGGGAACAGCATGATTCGGGGCCACCATGAGTACAAGATGCAAAGAAGTCCAGCATGAGAGTTGAGAAAGGGAGACGCACTGTGAATCAATGAAGTCCATAAAGGTAAAATCCAGCATTGGCCACAAGATGGTGATGGTGAAACCAGAATGTATCAGGACAGACTCCTGCAGAAGTAGGATGGAGGGGGGCGAGGGTGAGCAGGATAGAAGAATCAAGCAAATCAGGCAACACCTGTGTGCGCGAAGAGAGGGGGGCATAAGGGAACATCACAGGGGATCCAGAGGGGGTGGGGATGGCCTGTGGGGACAGGGGGAGTAAACACATGCTGGTGCATGCTTACCAGCACAAATCTGACACGTTCATAGTCCAGGAGGGGGATCCCATAGCTCAGTCGATTTGTTCAATGTAACTTCCTACTGTGAGACAGGCATGGTATCAAGAGAGACACAGGCACAAAGATGTTAATTTCAAAACCTTTTTTTTTACTAACGTTCCTGGGTTGGTGTAATGCCTAACTGGCCATAACACTAACGGGAGGGATCCCTTCATTGATGTTTCTAAGGGCAGTCGAAGTCTTAAAGTGCAAAGTAAAGATCTATCTGTGTCTAAACCTATGCTTGCCCTTGCTCTTTGCCAAAATGTGTTAGGAAGTGTCTTAAAAGAAAAGGGTAGTGGTTCAACAGAAAATAGGAAACCAATGCTGGTTTCAGGTGGTCTTCTCAGCAGGTGTAGGTTGGTCCGTTTCACAAAAATGAGTTCAATCAAAAAGGGCTGTTTGCAAAGCCCTTGCAGTACTTTCAAATATCTTCAATGTCTTTGGGTTCCTTGAGGTTCCCTTCCTCAAGTTTCAACGTGTTCAAGTTCCAAACACCACAAAAGAAATATAACACAGTTCCTTTTTTAGCTCCTCTGGATTACCTTCCCCAAGCTTCAATCCTTTCAACGTTACAAAACAATAAATCTCCAATTTGGTTGGGCCTCTCAGGGGTCCCTTCCCCTTTTTGGTTTCAAATGCAAGTTCAACGTGGTAGGATGTACGTTTCCTTTTAAACATAGTTCTTTCATACATACTTCACTTGTGGGACACAGAGACTTTCGAAACGGCCTGGTGCTTTACTCGCCCTATGCGTGACCACCTCGATCTGTATCCCCACTCTTTATTCCTTGCTCTTCCTTCTTAAGCCTTTCACCTTCATGTGCTTCCTGCACCCGTTGTTGTTCTCCTTTGTGACTTTTGCTTTCTTTCTTGTGCATACTTGTACACACCTGTACCCTTCTGACTTTCTCGTGCACACCTGCCCTGCCTCTCGCTTGCTTTCACCTTTTCCGTGCCCCTGGCACTTTCCTTTTCCTTCCTGTGCCTCTTGCATGCTCCTCTTGTCCTTTCGGTGCTCACTTGCACCCTCCTTTTCGTTGTGGGTTACTTGCACCCTTTTCCCACACCTTTCTGTCCTCCTGCTGCTCATTTGAACCTCTTTCCGCTCTCTCAGCACTTCTTTATACACTTTCCGCTTTCCACTTTCGTGTCTTTCAAACTCTTTTTCAATCTCTTTCAGCTTCAAAACCTTTTTACCTTCCGTCGCTTGCTTTTCGCTCAGTGGCGCTTTATATTCTGTGCCTTTCTCCCGCTCCACTCGGTCACATGCACGCTCCCGAGTTTTTCTCACTGCTTTCACGAAACTCACCGGGCAGTGTCGCGTTGACCGGCGGTCCCTTCAGAATACATGGGGTTGAGGGTCTCACCACCTGCCCCTCAGACATCCTTGGAAAGTAGCACTGTCCATGACGCTGCCAGCAGGATGCAGGCAGCCTCACTTCGGCTCCTTGGAGACATAGCTCCCTCGCCACGATGCAGCCTCTCGCAGACACTGGGCCAGTGTATCAGCATGCCATTCTCCTGCACCCCTCAGCTCCTGGCAGTCTCTGCTCCTTGGCACTTCTCGTTCAGACAGCATCCCCAGCTTGCTCTCCCTCTTGAAAAAGACCACACCTTTTATAGTTGTGAAAACGGTCAAGTGGAGTCGGGTGTGAGTGATAATTAGTAAATGCCTGACTCTTATCTGTCGGACAGTTTAAGTTCTTTCTATTGTCGATTTCCCTTCCTTTCCCCTTGTTGTTTCTATGGGTAATCTTTATTACTCCCAGTTGCCTCTTCCTCGTCTCAGTATTGGTTGGAAATGGGGAGAGCGTGATGGAAGGGTTTTCGAGGATAGATCTGTTTCAACGCTCTTCTATCAGGGACTCGACAATGGACATAGGGAAATCATGTAGCCTGGTTTTCTCTCAAAGGGTGGGTTTTGATGGTATACCCTGTGATTTAAATTGGTAGAGGATGAATGGATATTAACATCAGACTCCTGACTTTGTTTTAGTTGGTTTTTCTTCCTTCCCCACCTTGGGCAATTGACTCTTTCCTTCCTCCCCCTTGGGTCATTGATGACGGGATGGGAATTAGGGAAAATGAAACCTGGATCAGGGTGATGGGAATCAGCGTATCCCATGAAGGCGTCTGGGACTTCCTCCTCCTTTTTTGTCACCCCGTCAGATGCTGCATCTCGCCTGGGGTATTCCCACGAAGGCAACCCTGGAGTCCCTACCCAGGTGATCCTCCCTTGCTCGTCCACCCCTGGGGCTGGGAACCAAGAGCGATGGCCCTCCGCTGGACACCTGAATAGTGGACTCTGATTTAACAATACCCATAGGTATTGAATAGTGAATAGTGGACTCTGATTTAACAATACCCCTAGGTTTCTCACACTACCGAACTTCCATGAGACGAACAGAGTGATGTCAGGTTTGTGGCCTGGGCTCCAGAGGTCCCCTAAAACAGTCAAGAGTCCATGCAGGGGAATGGAGTAGGGTCAGACACTTTAGAGGGGCAGGTACCTGATCTTGTGGAATAGAATAACTTCCTTTAAAATCCAAATTTGTTTAGCCCAGAAGAATTCCTCTCTGCATGCTGCTTTTGAGGCCACTACATCATCAGAAGAGGGCAGTTGTGACGAGGCCTTATTTTGTCAAGCGAAGGGGTATTTTATACAGAGTGATTAACTATGTGGAGGGAGCTTTGCAGATTAGCTATCAGCTGTTGGTTCCCCGCCTTTCCAAGAATCTGTTCTAGATCTGTCCACGTTATATTTTAATTACATTTGGGTTGTTGGTAACTAAAAGGGTCCAGCCCTGAGAACAGACAAATAGTCTGAAATGCATTGGCTAAATATGGCCTGCAAACATGAATGACTGCTGCTTCTATGTGTTTTTACTTAACAAATTAAGATTTGTGAATCATACGTTTATAGAATGGAATAAGAATATGAAGACCAATATCACAGAATTGAAAGATATAGCCGCTCTGTAGAGCAATGTGTGAACACATGGACTAAGAATTATTTGGGAGTAACTGTTGTGATGTGTACTCTAGTGCCAGAGTTTAACCATTGTGTTCAGCATACATTTTCATTAACAGATTAAGTGGTATATAGGAAGTTTGAAATAGACGGTAACAGCCTACCCCCCTTTAATTGTTCTCTTTGTGGCACTACATAATGGCGGTGGCACGTCAGGAACATGTTGTTTGAAGGTATAGAAACAATTACTAACAAAAGAGCAGAAACATCGAGTTTCTCACCTGAAGAAGCAGACGTCATTTTAACTGTTATCACTGACGTTCGCACTCCCACTAAAACAGCAGATCCGACTAAACGAATTAAACAATTAGAATATTTGATATGTAAGGAAATAAATAGAAAGCTGCAGGCTATTACCCTGGAAAGGTATTACAAGAATCGACGTATCCCAAGAGGTCTAAGGATCCAACTAAGACCTTATGTAAGGAAAGCAGGGAGTTTCTTAAAAAATGGGAATCTCTTTTGAATAAATGTCCATTAATTCTGATCCTCTTGACAATACAGTTAGCTAAAAACCTGCAAATGATTTCTGAGGATATACAAACAATAGAGAAAGAATTAAACACCTATTGAATAAAGAAGAGATAGACCTGATTTTAACAGACATTAATAAGAAATTGGAGAACTACAAAACCGAGTTACAAACTAAGAAAGTGACGAAATTTAAATGAGACACCTATGATTACCTTAAGGATGAAGTGCACACCTGGTTGGATACATTTAGACCAGTTAATAGACCCTACAAACTGGGAAGTGGAACTATTACCTCTTCTGGTTCAGAATTATCAGGTGAATCAAACATGTGAAAATCTATCGGGAGAAACTGATGGGACACTGCTTGCAATACTTCAACACACTTTTTATTTAGAAAAATCCCAGGAAACGAGGAAGAGGAAACGTAAAGGGATGAGGAAGGGTGACCAGGCAACAAAGGAAGACTTGGTAGTTAATCTATTATTTTGTCAGGAAAGGTTTTCTTTGATGAAGTAGAGTCAAGATGCTGAAACCTCTACAGAACCAGACAGTGAAATGAAGGAATTTAGACGTAAGAGTTAATTTATGCCTCCCAGTAAAGTCCAATCTGTGAACATATTCCACAAACAGGTCCTCAAAGACATTTCATACAAACATTCTAAATTTGGTTATTTGAAACCTCATGAAGAGGTTTAAGAGACTTGTATGGAGATGAAAAATTGACAGGACACCCTGCTGATAAGGGTGGAGCTTTAGTGATAATGAACACATTTGATTATGACAATGAATGTCAAAGACAATTGAATGATAGCACCATATATGCCAGAGCAGATGAAGATCCATAAACATCTGACCCCGCCCCATTAATTTGTACAAAAGACTGATACCTATATCAAAGATACCACACATTTATTACATCAATTTAGACAAATTGAATACTCATTGGATAACGTTATTTTCACAATAGACGTAAAAAGCCTATACACGTCCATTCCACGTGATCTAGGAACTGAGGCAACAGTCGTTTCTCCTTAATGAAGAAGACCTTAAGGCATCTAAGGAATGTATCCTTATTTTGTTACAATTCATCGCCCAAAATTCATATTTCCAATATAGAGATCAATTATTTTGACAAGTTTCCGGCACGTCCATGGGGGCAACCATGGCGCCCCCTTATGCTAATTGTTTTATCTACAAATTCGAAAAAGATCATGTACTTGACCATCCAATTTGGCATAACTACCTAAATATTTGGTTAAGATATATAGATGACATATTTGGAATATCGATAGGCAGTAAAGAGAATTTGGAGGGATTCTTTGAATACCTCAATACTATAGATGAGAGAATCCACTTCACTAGCGAAATGTCCAGTACTCAAATTCATTATTTGGATGTGATATAGAAATCAAAGCCACCCAACATGAGTATCACACAACATTGTTTAGAAAAGAAACTGATAGGAACAATTTACTCCCATTGCTTGTGCTTTCATCAACTAAGCCTTATTAGAAATCTACCCTGTAGCCAAATGCTACGAGTAAAAAGAATTGTCAGCAATCCAGATGATTATGAGGATCTAATTTTGATTATGGAAAATAAGTTTGTGTCCTGGGGTTATAAACCCGAGGATGTCAGACCATGAAAGGAATGACTAGAGAAAACAGAAGTAGCCAATACTTCTACTGAACAGCCCAAATCTGAAAAGTCACTGCGACTGGTATTTATCTCCAAATATCCAATGCAGAGTACAATTATTAAATTGGTGATCTAAAGAAACTGGCGGACACTAACATGTGACTCACGAGTATAACATTTATTTAGGGAATTACCAGTTTTCGCTTATCAAAGAATTGCCAATATTAAAGACCGATTGGTGACAACAAGAACATATAAAAAACCAACATCAACCCAAATAATTGATACGTTTGCATGCTTGCACTGCACAAACTGTGGGTTTGTAACGAAAGGAAATGTGATACATCATCCCAGAACTGGAGAGAAAATAAAGATGCAATGCTTTGCTACTTGTGATACAAAAAAGGAATTTATACAACTAAATGCCCCTGTGGCATATACTATATGGGACAATGTTCAAGAGCATGTAAATTGAGGTGGAACAAATACAAATCATGTATTCGAACACAGAATATGAATTAAACAGTGGCTAGACACTGAATGCAACAAACGCATGATATTTCACAGATCCTTGTTCAAGTGGTGGAAGCGCTCACCAGAAGAGGACCTTATGACAACTTGCCACAGAGTTTGGAACTGAGAGAAACATTTTGGATAGAGCGTTTGGACTCCTTATCAACAAATGGGATAAACTAAGAAATTAAATATCAATGCTACTTGTACATTTTTACAAAGACCTGAAAAGTATTGCATTTTATGTATACTATATGCAACAGCTACATATGTTATTTAAATGAAGAGTGTCAAATGCTTTAAGTTTAGCATTGAAATAAGAATCAGAAGAGGAAGTACTTCATGTGTGTTGCGAATCAAGCAACATAAGGTATGCATGAGAATGTGTAAACAAACAGGTTAGTTATGCAAATTACATTACAACACTAGTCAAGTAACATCTGTTATTCTAACATCAGAGTATGAATGTATCAAATATTGGAAGTTTTGCTATTACTATGAGACCACCAAGCTGTTATAATATGCAGCAGATGAATAATATAGAACTATGCTTATTACATTACAAGACCAGTCCAAGTAGTGTTAGTTATCTTTACATCAGAGAAAGAATGTTTCACATATTGAAACTTTTGTGATTACCACGAGACAACTGAGATGTTCCTATATACAGCAGAGGAATATTATAGGAAGCACTAGTAACCTAGAAATACCAATAGCATTCCCCACAATGTTTCTTACATCCCAGAAAGGGAACTTGTTAGATGATGAACGGATGCATAACATAGGTTGCATTTGCTATGTAGCAATGTAGATACCCGACTCGGAAAGTACATATAATGTAGCAACTTTTGCAGGACTAACCAATGTTTTGAAATTGAACACAAGTTTTACGTGCTCTCTGAGCCATAATGTTTTTGTTTACCTAGGCTGCACATGACGTTACCACGCCATCGATGTCACGCGCCAGTGGCGTTGGGATGTGGATGACGTCACGCGATATACCGCAAAGCTAATAAGCAACACCGGTAAGCGGGATGCAGTAATGGCTAACGCCATACAACTGCATGCATCTCTACGTGACTACTATTCTTCTACAAGAGAGGTAGGAATGGCGACTTTCCAGCCCCCTTTGACTTATTTGTATCAAAAATTTGAGAACCTGTTTTTGAAACATAATTTTTTCAAATAGGAGCATGCCACCTGTTGGCATCACACCCAACTAAAAGAAGCACAGCCAACGAATGCCATGATTCCTTACCTAAATAGAAAAACACTTAGACTGTGATAATCGTTTCTTTTTTGAATATATCCCTTTTTCACAGTCCGCTCAGGAATACGTTCGTAAAGGTATTTAAACTTGAATATATCTATCAATATGTAAGTGATAAAATGCAATTACGATTATGTTACTAATTATGCTTTTGTTTTTTCCTTTTTTACTTTTTTTGCATGTACGTTCTATTTGAATTACATTTGGGTTGTTGGGAACTAAAAGTGTCCAGCCCTGAGGGCGGAGAAATAGTATAAAATGCATTGGCTAAATATGACCTGCGAATGACTGCTTGTGGATCATAGGTTTATAGAATAGAATATGAAGACAAATCTCACAGTAATGAAAGATAAAGCAGCTCAGTAGAGCGATGCGTGAACACATGGACTCCTAAGGATTACCTGGGAGTAACTATCTAGGTCTGCCCACTCCGAACTTCCGGCAGGATACCCAGGGGTGAATAAGACCCAGGGACATGTTGTTTGTAAGTTCCTTTGGCCAGGGATCCACCAGCAAATTTCAAAATACTGTCTACAGCCAGAGCCCAGTGTATCAAATGACCACTAGGAATGATGTGGGTAAAGGTTCCCAACAGCCCCTACCCATCATTGATGCTCCATTCTCCAGAATTGGAATGGATTTGGTAGGTTCCCTGAGTTTGTCAAAGGCCAGCAATCACTATATTCTAGTCCTACTGGAGAATACTTTGAGGCCTTCCCTGTGAAATGGCACACCACACAACACATTTTGAAACATTTTGTACAAAACTTTACATGGGTGGGGTTCCCAAAGGAAATCCTCACTGGCCAGGGTACCCCGTTTATGTCCAAACCTCGGAGTGATTTAAAGAAATTATTGCTGATGCATACCTTCCAGACAGATTGTCACCCCCAGATAGATGGCTTAGTGGTGCATTTCAACCAAACTAATGTAAGAAATTGTTTGCGGGTAATGCGAGGAATTGCGATGAGCTACTACCCTGAGCTCTCCTTGCTGCACTGACCCAATTACCTCCCCACTTCCACAGACATTCCTGTTTAGATAGACCCGCTGCTTGATCCAGTGACAATTCTTTCTTGATTTGCCTAAGTATGCTTTGTGTTTTGTTGTTTTGTCTATTTTGCATGTTTGTTGGCACCCGTAAGCCTCAGGGTCACTTGGTGCGCCTTATATATTCAAGTAAAGTTAAAAAAAAGATTCTCTCCATTTGTACTGGTTTATGGAAGAGAACCCTGAAACATCCTTTCCTATTCTGAAAGAAGGTTGGGATGAACAAGATGACCCAGAAGGAGGAACTCGGAGTTTGTCAGAACCACCCAGTGAAAACACTGTAAGATCTGCAATTTGGCACAGCAACATTTACAGACCAGTCAAGTGAAGCAGAAACACTTATATGATCAGAAGAACATTTAAGGTGGCTTTAAGTAGACAATCTCATCTTTGTGTTACTTTCAACCTCAGAGATTGATCTGGTGACCATGTGGCATGGACAACATCAAGTCATGCACGTTCCCAGTGACTTCAACTACCATAAATCACAGCATGATCACCAGAAGGCCTACAAGTATATCATTTAAATTGGCTCAAAATCTGAAGGTATCCAGAGGAGCCAACCATTTTCTGCCACATCTTGAATCATCGTAGAGGGAGATACTCTCTGCAACATTAATCAATTGTGTACCAAAAGACATGACTCCAGAACCAAGATCTACATACCTATCTGCAGCACTTCACTGATGTCTTTGTTGATTTATCTGGCCAGTGCAACAATTTTGCACACTATATCTCCTCCAGGGAAATCAGTCGAATTGCAAGTCTATTGGACTGCTCAAGGCTCGTCCAAAGGCTGTGGAGATTTAGGTGAAAAAGATGCTGTACTTGGGAGTCATTCATAATCCTGTTGGTTCCGAAGCCTGATGGTACTTGGCATTTTGGATAGATTTCAAGAAAGTGAACACAATATCTTGCTTGGACACATATCCCATCTCAGGAATCAATGAGATGATTGAAAGGATTCATTTTATTTTTTATTTTATTTTAGCATTTATAGCAGCCCTCAAGACCCTGAGGTATCTCAGTGCTAGTTACATTAAGTGCAAATAGACAAGTTAAACGAAGCATGCTTTGGCAGAGCCGCACCTCGTGGTACGGGGCTACATCAAATAGGCTGGTAAAATGCAAAATTAGGATGGGTGCACAAAGTGGAAAGCCTCACCTTATGGTACGAGGGAGCTACATCAAATAGGCAGGTAAAATAGTTTGAATGCAGCATTAGGATGGGTGCACAAAATGGGAAAGCCTCACATCATGGTACGGGGGGCTACATCAAATACAATAGGTAAAATGCAACATTAGGGTGGGTGTACAAAATGGGACGAAGGACAAGATGTGTGTATACATTCTGGCAAAGCCTCACCTCCTGTTGCAGGGGGCTACATCAGGCATGCAAACAGGCATAAAGGACAAAGTAGGTGTGTGTATACATTCTGGCAAAGCCTCGCCTCATGGAACGGGGGCTACATCAGGCAGGCAAACGGGCATGAAGGACAAAGTGGGTGTGTATATACATTCTGGCAAAACTTCACCTCATGGTGCAGGGGGCTACATCAGGCATGCAAACAGCATTAAGGAACAAAATAGGTAGGTACTGGTAATGAAATCTTGTGGTACAAGAGGCAGCATCAGGCATATTGACAAGACATTTGAAGCCTGTTATCTTTTGTAATCAATGCAGAGAGTGTAATAGACATGAACTGGTAAGGCCCTGCCAGTGGTGCTGCGGCCAGTTTGGTAGTGCAATGCAACCATGTCAACGTTGGTTCCAGTGCAGATTGAAGGAATGTGTGCACTCCGGTGGGGTCGTGACTTTGCTCCGTTAGACCACAACAGAGTTTTAACGGAGTTAAGAGGGTCTAGAGGTGTGACCGCGTTAAGGTTACAGGAGAATGCCGAAAGTGCTACATGGCAGCAGACAATGGCCAGTGATAGTGCATAAGAGGGTAAAGCACACCTTACCTGGTGATGAACAAAGGAGGGGACAGCAGTGACAAAGCCGGATGCCAGTGAACGAGTATTAAGCAGCATCTAGGTGTCCCAGGCCGGACAGGGCCAGACAGGAAACTGGATACAGGTCTTAAACTAAGGCCTTTAGCTGGAACAGCATCACCATGCTGGCTCCGGAGCAGAAGGAGAAGAGGAAATCAGACCCAACCCATGAATGGCAGGCCGAGGCGGGATTGTCAGATTCGGGCCCAAAAACTATGGCAGTCTTTTTGCTGGCAACCATATTAACGGGGCAAAATCGGACAAGTGATCTAAATGTCCATCCTCGCCCTAACAAAAGATTACAGACATATCCCCATGGGTCATGACGCCAGAGAAAATGGCTTTGGTCACACCTAGAGGCATTTTGTATGTGTGGGATTTATAAAGTGTGAAACTAGCTGGGAAGCAACCATGTGCTAATTAAAGGTGTTGCAATACTACATTTAGGGTGCAGGGGTAGCAAAGGTCCTACGATGGGTATTGGGACCAGGGGAGGGAGCGGGTGGGCGGGACTCCAGAGGGGAAGAAATAGGATTGAGTGGAAGATCAGCGATTGGCAAGATGTTCTTTGAAGAGCAGGTTCTCTAGTTCATTTCTAAAATGTAGCATGGAGAGAAGTCCAGTCTTATCTGCGTTAAGAACGTGTTCCAGAGACAAGGCGATTAGCAGGAAAAGGTCTGTTTCCGGTTTTTCATTCTTGCAGTTCTTTTATTCCAGCCTAGTGACGCTGCGGCTTCTGATGATGCGCTGACCTCCAGGTTGGGTGAGTTGCTTGGCCAAGTGGAGTGTTTTGGTTTTGACTTGCTTTGTTGGCGATTAATGCAGACTTGAACATGTGTGCTTGAAGTGATAGCCAGCATAGCTCCTTTAGGATGTAGGTGGGAATGTAACATTTTCTTAGTACTGTAATGAAGCATGCTGCAGCATGTTGGATGGCTTTCAGAGGGGTAAAAGTTCCATCTGTGATTAGGGCATTGCCACCTTCCATGCACAAGATGACATGGCTTGGACAACTGTTGTTAAACTCTGGGCAGGATGAAAGGCTTGACTTTGCGGAGGAGCGCAAGCTTGGTCCATGCTACTTGGCTCTTCTTGCCAATGTATTTTCTAATGAGAGGCCACAGTCTAAAAGCTGAGAGAATTTGCACTGGATGCAAGTTGAGGCATGCGTCCCTCAAGCTTCATATTATTCAGCCAATTCCGGATTTGGGCATGTTTGGTGTGGTTTCTTAGGAGAATGAATTTGGTCTTTGTAGGTCCTTTTCCAGGTCACTGTCATGCGCTTCCTGCTATATGGAGCTCCTGCCATCTTTCAATGTGAAATGGATAGCTTACTTTAGCCTTACCAAGGTTCTGCATGAGCCTACATGGAGGGAATTGCACCATACAGTCAAACTTGAGCCAAACACATGTGATGGCTATCTCTCATTGCCCAGTGTCAGAAAGGTGGGACGCGAGGCCAATGCTCCATGCTACATATAGATGTATGTAGATATCTATATACATCTATATATTTTTGGATTCTACATTTTATTGCGAGTTGGAAAATACTAATTTTATTTCAGCACGCCCTTTCTGGGCAGAACCACTGTTTTTTGTAGTTTGCTACTACGCTGAAATAGTTACAACTCTGACACTACATATTTCCAACATTAATTTCACTGTCTATTGGTCTTTCAATATTTCCAATTCCTCAGATTTATGAAAATGTCAGAATCATACTTTTGATCATACCTTAAGTTATGAACATCACAAAACGTTTGTTTTTACATGGTCCCAACCACCTTTTTTCTTCCCTATTACAATGTACCTGGGATGGACTTGATGGGACACACAATGCTCTTTTTATTTAGGAAAATTTGTTGAATGTTTAACCAATGGCACTGCATGCTATGAGAGGTAGTTTCATTTCTCCTCCATGTTTCCATTTCTCCTTAAGCATGTCACCAGCCACTTGCTCAGCCCAATGTTTATTCTACCCTCTCCTGCTGAGCTTCAAATGGTCTTTGTTCAGAGCTAATGTACATTTGATCTGAAACCTGACCTTGGAGATCATTTCTGTTAGTCATGTTATCTGTAAATCCCATTATTTCAATCTACTTTGTATATCTTAGCATTTACATTGACAACCAGACCTGTTTCATTTGTGGGCCCAGCCCCAAAGGTCTTGGGGTCAAAGTGACAGCTCAGAGACAAAAACAAGTTGCAGTTCACAATTCTGAAAGGATAGCATATTGCATTTACTCACCATGTACATGAAACTTTCAATACTGCATGAGGGCTTGTTGGTCACAATATAATCTTTCTTTATAGACTGTATAAACAGAAATAAGTTCACTCTTGATATTTTTCACAAATATGCCACAGTTACATAAGAAACCAGTGTTCATTTATGCAAAACAAAATAGGCCTTTCCTTATAAAAGTTGTCATTTTCATGTACTGAAATTAAGTCTTTATTTTTCATGAAGGCAATTTGTCATTCTACTTTACTTTTCAAAGTTAAGGCATCATTCTTCCAGTTTAGCTTCCAAATGCACAATATTTCCAATGTATTTTTCTTTCCATGTGCACTGTTGCGGTTCTGAATCTGTCAAAGTGTGAATTTACACAAAGCCAGCATCTGACGTGCCCCATGTCTTTTGCACCCCGTTTGACGCAGTTAACAATATTCCAGTTCTAACTTGCAGTTTCTTCCGCTGAGTGCCATGAACATTCTAAAAGTGGAGGGAGGCTCATTCTGGCTCAATCACTAGGCCTTATGTAAAATCACTGGTTTGTACTGGCTTTTGTATTTCAAATGGAACTCCACACTAAGCCAGCTTCACTCTCACAATGGGGCCTAGCATGGCCTCTCACTCTCAGTCGTTCAGGGTCTTTTTTACCCCGCAAAATCTGAAAGGAAGAAGTACCATCAAGTTGGGAAAAGAAACTGGCCACATGCTGGCACCCGTGGAAGGCTAAAGCGATCTGGTGTGTACACACTTGGGGAAAGGACTCTGCTGCATTCGTATCGCTGTGGGCGATGGACTTGCCTTTTGAAGAAACATTATGGATGTTTACTTCAGCACCCTCCCTTCTCTTCACTCCATACTTCCTCTATCTTTATTGAATCCTCTGGGTCATTAAAGTGTCATCCTATCAGGATGAGTATTTTAGCTTCCATAGTGTTCAGTCCAATCATTAGTCACCTTCAGCAACTGGGGGCAAGTTCCTCTACAGACTCTGCTCCTCCCTACCCCCAACATCTCTCTTCGGTAGCTCACCACAAGCGGCAGATCTAGGTTTTCAGTATGTGGTTTGGCAAGCATAGGGCGGAAGAACCCCTCTATACCAAGCAGAAAGGGTGCCTAAAGAGGATGCCTCTGATCTTTCTCTCGAATTCACTCTTCCTCTGACCTCTTCATTGACCCCTCGCTCTCTAATCCCTCCATTGTTCACTTTAACATCTCAGCCCTGCCTCCTTCTACTCCTCAATGATTAAGGGGACATTCAGGCCGGACTCTCTTTCTCTTTACCTTGATGATGTGATTTCCTCTCTCCGGTCTCTTCCCCTACTCATGCCTCTTCCATTGATCATGCTTTCTCTGACTTTGACAATGCACTTATAATTCCATTTGACCAACAATACCCTGCTTGCACATTCACACCTTGCAGGGCCCTGCCTTGGGTCACCTCTGAAATTCAGACCCTCGAAAGAAGAATGGGCCATGACCTACGAACATAGTGCAAATTAAGGAAAACATTCCCTGCTCTTGGCCTATGAAAATTCCATTGCTGCCCAAACATCTACACTGGACTCTGACAAATCCTCCAACTTCACAAACCTAATCTTCCTTCTCAATCATCCTAGCAAAGGTTAATCTACCTGCCAGTCTTTGCTTACATCTCCCAAGCCAATATTCATTGCTTCCTCTCTTTCTACTAATGACTTTGTGCACTCCTTTTCCTCTACAATCTCTAAAGTTCATGGCACTCTCCCAGTGCTTCTCCCTTCCGAACCCTTCTCCTGTCCGCCACTTCTCCCTCACCTCTTCTACACTTGGCTACTTCTCTCCAAACTCTCCTATTGAATTAAAACACATTGCTTGAGCTGCTAACCTATCCTGTGCTCCCAGTGACCCTTTTGCTGCACAAATGGTTAGACTTGGTCTCAATCACTTGCCCTCATCTCTCATAGCTCGTAAACCTTTCTCTTTCCGCTGGACATTTCCCTCCTTTAAAAACAGAAACTGTCTTACGCCTATTGTAGAAACCCTCTGATTACCCAAACGTCCCAGCAAACTATCGCCAGTTTCTCTCCTCCATTATTCAAAGGTCCTTGAGTGGGTGGTTTTGACGGATCACAAAGTACCTTGAAGATAAGGGCTTTGGAGTTCCACTTCAATCTTGCTTTCATGGTAAACACTCCCATGAGACTGCACTAATGCAGGTCTCCAATTTTCTGTCTAATACTTACCACTCCAAACTTTCTTCTGTACTCGTCTTCAACCTTTCTGCTGCTTTCGACACTGTTTCCCACTCTCCTCCTCACTCTCCAGGACCTTGGTTTCACAAATCTGCTCTTGCCTGGCTTGCCTCCTACCTGGAAGGTAGATCCTGTAAAATCTCTTAGAACTCGCAAACCTCTGACCCCACACCCTCTCCATGCCAGAGTCCTCCAAGAATCGATCCTTGGGCCTCTTCTCTTCACCCCCTATACCTCTGCCCTAAAAAGACGTATCTCATGCTTTGGCTTTCGTTATAACCTTTTGCTGACAACACTAACATTTTTCTCCTTTCCCTCCTTCACGCCTCCATCACAGAAGAGATTATGAACTGCCTCACTGGAATTCATCACTGGATGGCTCTCTGCTGCCTCATGATGAACTCTTCAAAAACAGAAGTCCTCTTTCTCCCATCTTCCAATTCCATCCCTCCTCTCTCCGATCTCCTTCCTGCCTGACCTCCTTGTCTCCCTCGCCCAAGCCTTGCAATCATGTTGCCCTCTTTAATAGCAACCTACCACTGCAACAATTCATCACTATTACTGCCTCTTCTGCCCGTATAAATCTCCTCAACCTTCAGAAAATGTGTCCTTTTCTTACTAACCACTCTACAAACACTCTAATCTACAATCCTGTGGTTAGCCAACTGGACTACCGCAAGGCTACTCCTTAGCCTTCCTCTCTACTCCTTCCTCCCTCTAGACAAAGTCCTCAAGATGTCTACCTGCAATCTCTACAACCTACCCAGATTCTTCCCCACTTCTACCTACCGACAATACGGTTGTTGGCTCTGCATGCACAACTGCTCTTTTCAAGTTCCTTCTAGTGTACAAAGCTATCAATGGTCTTGCTCCTCAGTACCTGCCAGATTATATCACGGTTTACTCACAATCGCGTTCTCTCCGATCCTCCTCTGCACTCAAACTCGCATCTCATACCCTCCCTATTCCTCCTCTGGCTTCTGCTCTTTCTCCCTACTCCACTGGAATGCAACGTCCGGCTTAAACGTCACTTACATACTAAAGAGGGAGCTCCCTCTTCCCCCATCCTCCCTACCTGGCCTGCCACTACTGCTTAATGTAACTTTGCATATTTATTAAGTACGCCTCCTTTGTTATGAAGTACCTGATCCCTTTAGGTTAATGTTACCTTTGTAAGTCACATGTTTTCTTTTAAACATTTTGTTTGCTTTGTTTTGTCCCTATTTTAGGCCCTAATTTTGTACACCCTCAGAAACTGGCTCACTACATCTTCATATATTTATGCTGTTGTACAGTCAAATGCTTCTGCCATCTATAAATGTTACTGTAAGGAATTTCGGATCTAAATTGACATCCCCATTCTTCAAATAAATACAAATGCCCCATTCAAATTCTCTTTCTAAAATGGAGAACAAGGCACTCTCTCAATCGCATTTGATGTTGGTGTCCACACCCACTTGGAGGAATGGCTAAACAGCGGCAGTTCTCCCTGGTCTTCCACTCGTTCTCCACCTGGTGGCTCTCTTACTAGTAAAAGGGACTGGTACATTGCTGTGTCAGCTCTCGACGAACTAAGAACAAACGAAGAATGAAAAATCCATCAACCGTGCCACAAAATGGGCCACACTAGGCATATATAAATCATTGCTCTTAGAGAAACAAATAATAATTTCAAAACTCTGCCTGCTGCAGAATTAGCCCATTTACTTTGAAAAGACAATCCTGAAGTATGTACTGCATTGAAACGCCTTACTACCCACAAAGTCTTATTTCAACCCACTCTGGAAAAAACAGACATTTACAACGGATTCCTTTTTTCGGAAATATATATATGCATTACGAATATTTCCAATCTGCCAGCAATGCCCTGTCAAGATTACAAAAGAAAGGGGACAGAATGGAAATAACACTTATTTTCCCAAGCAAGCTATCGGTGAAATTGGTTTAGAACGTCTCAAGAAAACCTCTTTATTCTCCATCCTGCACCCATAGTAAATACAACACAAGGGAGCTCATTTTCGATGAGCCCGTAATTCAGCGGTGTAGACCCTGGTACGTGAAGACCAGATGTAGACAAGTTCCTGATGCTGAATTTTGGTCATTTGCATGGTGTGCAAAAGGTAGTCTACAAGCGTGTATGCAGCTTTTTGCCCTCCCTCTGTGTACTCCACCGTGCAAAATGACTAAACTCTGTCTGATATGTACGCATGACGGGCACCGTTTAGAATGGATCCCGATGAGGTCTCCCTGCTGTTTGCTGGTGTGAAAAGCCAAAGGAGTCCTTAGGGATCTCCAGCATTTGCGATGGCATGTAAATGCATGCCAGCGCAAATGCTGGAGGATTTGTATGACGGAGAGGAAGGGAGGCAGCAGAAACACATGTTGCGTTCTGCCCCTCCTATCTGCCATTCCAATGAGCTGTGGTGTGAATGGAAGGCGTAAACACAAGACTTTTATAAATTCCATTCACGTAATGGCAAGCTCAAAATGAGCTCCATAGTGTGATTTGATGTTCAATTTTATCTTGTGCCCCTGGGTAGAGAAGGGTCACAGAAATTGCCACGTAATTCCTTCAGCATTATCACATTAAAAAAATGTGTGCCTCTCCAAATGCAACAAATCGCACAAGAGAATATTTTCCCAGTGAAGCTTCGGATTTCTTATGGATCCTACTACGACATCTTCTGCCTCAGTCTTTAAGCTTCCTCCACAAGCTCCCCAATTATTTAATTACCCCTTAAAGCTATCAAATTGCAATCTGAAAAGCAGCCTAATCTGGCACTCGTGTAAACCATTGACGACACGTTTTGAAGACAATGTACCTCAAAACAAAACTGCCTATTGTATACACACACCCACACCAACCACTGGCATCCATACCACTAGTGGCCAATTTAGCAGCGGAAACTCAACGGATAATATCAGTGAGTGGTCATTAAGGTAAATAGTCTGTTAGAAGCTACTGGCGTCTTCACCTCACTGAAAACTAGGCCTGGTCTACAGTTCTTTCCTTTGCTATATCTGCACCTCTCACCACACATTATCTCCCTTCCTCTTGTGACGATTCACGGGATCTCGTCACTTCTCTCCCGAGTGGAGCCCTTCGCTGTGAGGCTACAAAGGTGAGCCTGCTACGCAATGATCCCCCTAGGGATGGTGGAATGTGGGACCTCACAGGGAGAGACTCTCATGGAGACAAGGACTCCTGTTCTGGGGTGCAACTCCCTAACGCCTTTACCTCTGAGACTAAGAAATCCTTGAGGTCCATCGCCCAAAAGTACTGAGAAAAGGAAGATTGAAGAAGTGATGCAAACTAATCCTTTTCCAAGTCTAGACAGTACTGAGAAGAGGTGGCCCAAGGAGGCAATAACGATACTCTACTAATGCAAACAAAGGATTATGGCACTCTGATGGGGAGGACCCAGCTGCAGAATATAAAAAGCTAAAAAGCAAGAAGGGACTCAATGAGAGGAGAACCTGGCATGGACCCTGTCAGCCCCAAGAGATTCAACTTGGAAACAAGCAGGAGAAGCTGGTCCTTGGTCATGAGGACACCCTGGAACGGTCGGCAGAGCACTCTGTAGTCGGATGGAGACCCAACCTAAGCAGAGGTTGGAGCGAGGCCGATGGTGGCGTGACCATCGGGAAGGTGGACCATGCAATCCTTTAACTATGCCGATATTGAAAGGCCATGAAGTCTGTCGAGGCAGCGCAGTGCATCAGGAAGCGGAGCTTGAGATGCAAAGAGCGTTCGACTAGAGAGAACGAAACCACCTCCCCGGGAAGAACCGGTGACGTGCTTCCACGGGAGATGCGGTAGGTGTTTGGCTGAAAGCAAGTGTTTTGGGAGTCATCTCCCATGTCACAGTAATTGCAGAAAAGATACCAAGAGGGCAGAGTGGCTCAGGAGTAATCTCCCTCATCACAGTAATTACAGCAAAGATACCAAGAGTGCCGAGTGCCTCGTGCCGCGGGAGTAATCTCCTCATCACAGTAATCACTGAAAAGATACCAAGAGTGAAGAATATCTGGGAAGTAATCTCCCTCATCACAGTCATCACAGAAAAGATACCGAGAGTGAAGAGTGCCTCAGGAGTAATCGCCATCGTCACAATAACTGTAAGAGAGATATCAAGGATATAGATCACTACAGGGGTAGTCTTCCCTCGTCTGAAGGTTTGTGGAAAAAATTAAGGATGTTATGGGAGTAATCTCCCGTTTCCAGAGTCATGAGGAAGATAAGGAAAGTCCTGGAATATATATATAATGCTGAGAAAGAATAACTGTTGGGCAGTTCACCAAGCCCAAAGAAGCCCTTTGGAAGAATTACAAGGACTTATAAGAACTGTTACAAAAGACTATCAGAAACAGGAACCGATAGGCCTTCTTTTTCTTATTATTTGAATAAAACACTAAGTTGAAATTCCATCCCTTTGTCCGACTCCTTCTGACTTACCACACCCTACAACAGGGGTCTGCAACCTGCAGCTCTCCAGATGTTTCTGGAGAGCCAATTGTTGCAGACCTCTGCGCTACAACTACCTCTGCTGCAAACCTTCCAACAAATCGTATGTACAACCCATCCTTCTCTTCTCCTTCCATTTCAATCCCGCCCTTTACTCTCTTCACCCACTGCACCATATCTTCTACAATGTCGAATTGAACTCCAAATTGTTCACGTACCTCTTAACTCGCATTATTTTTCCATACCTTTTTTTAAACGGTTTTTAACATATGCAACATTCGAAGATCCTGGCTTTGCAGTCTCTTGTTCATGTTTCACTTTACCATGAATAGTTCATGCACATCTTCCCTACATATTCTTCACTCTATTCCTGCCTTTTTAAAATTGTGTTTAGCACACCCAAACATCTAAGGTTCATGCTCTGTTGCCTCATCTTCGTGCTTTGCAATGATTTTAATAAACCTTTGTTTCCCAAAACAACTTCTCATGACACTCATTTAGCTATTAGTAGGCCTATGTCTCTACTTCCAAAATGGCCGCCGCTTTCCCCATGTTAATTGGTTCTATAACACAAGCCAACTCTTTGTTCTGATGCTGTGTGCATCCCTGCATTGTGGTCGATTACCTTTGGCAGAGAGCCCCGGATCGCCCCGGCGCATTTTGTTTCAGTCTCAGTTTTTCACCCATTAGCAGCCGAGCTATAGCAAAGTACTAAAAGGTGCGAATGGCATTATTACATGTAATGGTGGGACGATCATAGCGGTAATGATTTAAATGCATTAAGGGAGCCTTGCTTTGCTCAGGCCATTAAGATGGGTGGCAGGACCATTACTGGCTGGTGTGGCCCTACACCACAGGCAAATACGCATCAATCCACCTATTAATGATCATAGATGATATCAACATGCCCAAAGTAATATGCTCACTAATACTAGCTCAATGAAGAAACATCTTTTTCCAACTCTTATTGCGGACTGGGCCATACTCTAGAAACCACAAGCACTGCATCACTAGATGCTCATCCGCTCTTTGTGAATAAATCTCCATGATCTCTTAATCTCTTTTAGTTTAGAAAAGCTATATATACTGTTAAGCATAGCGGAGGGGCATCTAGTTTCTGAGCGCGGGCCCGGGATTTGAACCTGTGTTGCTCTGCATCGTCTTGCTTCCAAGACGAGCGCGTTGCCACTGAGCTGCGCTACCCACTTCAGTTACCGTCTCAGGCATGCTATCTTCTGTGCCATACAAAACCGAATGCGCTTTGGATTCCTGTGGCATCTGCCAGCTTTTAGCGCCTGCTAGAAGCTGGAAGATTCAATAGGATTGCAGGTCCATGGATCCCGCTGTGGATGAGCAATGCCGGGAGACGCCATTGTTTGTACTAGGCCCAAATTGCTGTGCATTGTTTGCTTTTTTGAAGTGCATACAATGAAATTGGCACAGCGGTCCTGGGTGCAGGCAGTCCTCTCGTCTCCCTGCTAATTACAGGCAACCACAACATGAGCCGCGCCATGATCAAGTGTAATCTTCGTATAGCGCTGGGTTCCACTTACCCATCCCATTTCTGTGCTTATGGATCTTCCTAACATTCACATTTGTGTCCGTTTACGCTTGACCAGCCTCCCCAATTTGTGCTGTGGCGCTCTTAGGGTTTATCGAAGCTCTATAGATTTCTCTCCAGAAGACCTCGCGGTTTGAGTCTGCCCCCATACATCAGCTCTGCAGTGTTTCAAGCGGAAGGATCTCATCCGTCCGTGTGATGCGTCTCATCTGTCCGCCGTCTGTTATCCTGAGTTGGTTCAGGCGATGTGACAGCCTGAGATGTATGGTTGTATCTTGAGTATTGATTTCAGGCGCCCTCTGTGAGCTATTGGTCTCTGTGAGAAATGGCATCTGCCCTTTCGCTTGACGGATCCTTGCTCTGCTCTTTTGCTGCAGTACCTTTTTCAGTTGGTCATTTTCTATGCACGGGGCCTCTTTTTAAATGAAGTGTTGATCATGTGAAACTCTGTCCCCTCAATGCAATTTTCATCGATTCATAAACATTGCAGAGAAAAAAAATGGTCTTTACCGCTACTTTTGGAAAAGAGTGTATGTGCCTTCCACAATGAATCCTGACAGATGGTGTTTAAACTCGATCCATATGGAATCCTCCTGCTTTTTTAGCAGGTGCTTTAAATGGGCACATTCCATAGGAACGTATTGGTTTTACGACAGCATGAAAATGTCATTTGGTGTAAAACCAATTGGTATTGCGTGTGGAGTGAAATGCAAGGCAGGTAAAGTACGGGGAGCCTTTAAGGAGATCTGCTTCTTGACAGGGAGCCAATGTGGGGAGCACAGAAGTTATGAGATATGAGAGGACAGTCATGCCCCCCGTTGCCCAGACTCATAGCCACCTAGCACCAGTTGCAGTCACTTGAGCAGATAATGTGGCAGAGCCCCAAATGCACTGATTTGCCCCACACTCCTCGCAGGAGGGGATTGTGACTGAAACAACAGAATTGTGAAGATCGTATGGAAGGATAGCGAGTATTCAGTGCAGCAACTTACGGGGAAAAGTAGGAGGCGGCCACTGCAACCACCTGTGGGCAGTGGTCGAAGTGGGCGGGAGCGGTGCTCCTCTACTTTTTTTTTTCCAATTAAGTTTTACTGTTCCTATACTTTTGTTATAAAAATAAACCGCTCTGGAAAGGTTTCGTTTTAAAATAAAAATGTAGGAAACAGTTGAAACGTGCACTTCAGTGCATTGCACTGAACTTGCCCTTAAACAGTAGGTGCATTTGTTTAGGGGCTGGTATTACGCGTGGGACGGGGCGTGGCTATGGGGTTTGTGGGGAGCAGGAACAAGGCCAGCAGGGATCATAGTTCCACTACTTCTTTTCGTACACTTCGACCACTGCCTGCGGGGCAAGTTATAGATTCTTATCAATAATAGACAGCATTGACCTGCTTAAGCACTGATTCTCTGTTGGAATTCCAATGTTCTTCAGCGTCCCCCACTAATAACTGAGTTTGGGTGGTGCAGAGTTACAACCAGTGGTCGTCCCTACAGTCTCTGTAGGCCTCCATGCCTGAAACTAGAGAAGTTAGTATTTCCCCGACGTTACCCGCACGAAGCAGCTGTGAGTGTCATTGGAAAGAAGGAAAAAGGGGAAGTCAAAGGTGTTGATGACAGTTGCCTGAGGCTGAATATTGAAAAGAAAGAGGTGATGGGGAACTTAGGATGTTTGAGGCTGATGCACAGATGTATATGGACAAAGGACACATTATACCACGTCCGAAAATAAATTAGTGGAGCTAGAAAACACAGCAACTCCATTGCTGTCCTCTGACCCGCACTCAAGCTTACAAGGTCCTTTCATCGAAAGCTATTTTTTAGATGGGTTATTTTACAAACATCTTTTGCTGAAAAAAAACATTGAAAAATATAGGGTTGTGGGAGGGTATATAAGCGGTTGCAGGGTTGGCAATAGTAAAAAAAAGATAGGGTTTGGGGGAAAAAATTGCTGTTGATGAAATGACATAGATCCCCCTCAAGTAGGATGGATTGGTCAGCAATGTCAAAAGCCACGGACAGATCGAGGAGTATCAAGGCAATGGCACTTCCTATGTCAGCAGTCTGGTGGAGATCATCTGCAAAGGCCACCAAATCAGACTATGTAGTCTTTCCTGGACAAAAGTCCACTTGGAAAGGGTCCCTATACCATTGGATTCCACATATTTCATAATACTGCTACTGACATGAAGCTCCAGAAGCGCAGCAAAGGGGTCCAAACTGGACTTCTTAAGGTGAAGACTGACCTGCTGTGTTTGAAGGCCAAGGGAACAATGCCAGCTTCAAGTGAGGCCTTAAGAATGCATGAGATTGAGCGAATGACCAACCGATGCATAATGGAAGCTAAACAATGAGATCAAAATGTGATAGCAATTCGGGGAAGACGCACTTAGGAGAAGGATTCATTAGCCCAGTTGAGAGGTGTATGCAAACATTATTTTGGTGATTATCGGGGAGATTTTGTACTTGTGAAATGTGTGGTCTTTACTTAGTAATAGGGAAAGGACTGATTCTATGGCCTTTTGGAGATTATAGCTGTGTATCCAATGCAAATAGTTCTTTGTGGCCATTGTTACTACTGTAGATGCTATGCATTCTGTAAAATAGGAGATTTTACTACCACATACCAACTTATTGCAAAGACGGAATTGTTTTTTTTTAGTCATTTTGTTGCTTTACAGGTGTTCTACAACAGGTTACAAAACCAAGGAGTACATTTGAGTTCCCAAGAGACCAGAGATTCATCCATAGCTCTAATCCAGTTCTGAAATGTAATTAGGAGAAGGGAGAGATGTGAACCGGACCAGGAAGGCATAGCGTTCAGAAGATGCACAGTGAAATATGCAACACTCACCCAGCCCGAAGGCCATGATTCCCTTCAGGGTGGTGAGTGCTGTCAGGGGGGGGGTAATTGGGAGGAAATAGAAGAGTCAAATATACATTGAATGGCCTCATTGCCTAACCACAATAGGAGAAAAGGAGAGAGGCCTGAACCACACCTGAGAAGAAATACCATCTACTAAACAAATGTACATCATATCTTTCTAATCAAATGTCACTATATCAGCCTACTCGTTTTTTTAAAATCTTTAAACCCCTATGTTTGTACTTCTCCAAGGTTTTATTTTTAAAACTACGTTTGTTAAAACCTTCTCCACTCAATCTCCTTCCCCAATGACCCTTCCACTTGCATTAAGGACAAAGATCAAGTACTACTTGCTCCGAAAACACTGCTTTTTTAATGTTACCTCAAATAGCACATTTTGATCACTCCTGATTTGGCCATCATCGGACTATCGATAATGCTGGTTTTTCAGAGTGCTTTAATACTCTAGAGTCTTCGGCACTGTTCAGGATTTTGAACACCACCAGACCTTAAAGAAACTGTGGCCTTTACTGTGTCTGAGCCACAGCGAGCGAGTGATGGTCTGGAATGTCCATATTATCATGCAGGGGGTGCGGCTGCAGTCGAGGATTGGCTCTCATGCTAAACCACACACTGAAGTCGCCTGACATCACCTGGTGTTGCTACTTCAAACACTAAGATACAAATTGTAGGTGCAAGAGCCTTGATAATCGTAGAGTCGGGAGTGCGAGGACAATCGACCAACCCACAAAAGAAAGACGAATTCAAAGCTTTTTTAGCTGCCTCAAATTCCATAGCAGCCTCAGAAGGAATTAATAGCAAGGATATGGTATGTATATATTATATTTCCACAATAGCAGCTGTTATAGTTACATTTGCATGACACTTTATATAGGAAAATGAAAAAGAAATACCATTGTAACTTTTGTTCTTGTAAAGGAAAGTGCACCAGATTTAGGATGTAACTAACCAGCCAAGTCAGAAATCTCCTTCAGAATTTAGCAACGTTTCATATACGTGTTAATGCCCAAAATGATTGCTGTACAACACAGGTTTTTGCATTGCATTTCATTAGAAGCAACAAAAAAACTATATTTCAAAATAGTTGTGTTAATGTATCGAGATTGGTGGCACGCATGTACCTCTGAGCCCGAAGTTGTCCACAGCAAATACATTTTGATAGTCGGATCACCCAAGCTTGCGTTATTCACTTTTTAAGCAAAAAGAAATGTATCGAAATATCTGTAACTGTTCAGTAGGAATGGGGGGTCAACACAGAATAAAAAATAAATAGAAAAAAACATTCACAAGCTTCAACAGACCGTCCACCCCCTTATTCACTCATGCTCTATAGGGTTTGGGGGGCCGAGGGGGTGAAATGAAAAATATACAATGAAATTAAACGTATTCTGTGTAAGGCACACAATGCCCCTCTGCACCCATCATGCAGTACAGCCGCAATACGTGTGCTTTAGGGTTGCAGAGACAAAAAAAATATCTGGCAATATTAATAAATAACCCACGACACAATGAAAGGAGAAATATTCTGTAAAATGTACAAAAACATGTGCAGCACACAACACACACCTCTAGTCAATCATAATGGTCGAGAGAAAAAACAAAATGACCATGTAGCACAGAGTGAAACATATTCTGGAAATGGCACAAGGTGATCTGCTGCACCAGACATGCAATAGGACCATTGCGCATGCGCGGTGGCTTTGGTGGGACAGAACAAAATGAAAACCATACTGCGAAAGGAAAATATTACCCAGAACACAAAAGATGGTTGGCCACACCAAGCACACAGATGGGCTGCCTATAGTTCCTGAATCGATCCCATCACTCTCCCAGGTGTTTCCTCTCTATCTTACATGCTGCTGCTCTGAGGCCTACAGACGTGTCGCGCCCTACAAGAACCGAAATAAATAAATATATGCTCAGTAGTGTCCGAGGAACACAACTAAATCAAAAATATTTACCACAAACTACACAGAAACATGCGCAGCCCCCAAGAGACACAAACACACACCCCTATTCATGTATGGCAGTAGAACAGGATGGGAAAATCAAAATGCTAAACATACAGTGGAATGAAAACATTTCTCCGAAAGGCCAAGGCGCAAGACGATCCCCTGCACCCAGATTCTGGTGGGTCCGACATACATACGCAGTAGGGTTCGAGTGACGAATAATGAAAGTTTACTACAAAAGGAGCAAGATTATTCACTGCACCAAAATACAGTGAACCATATATGGGCAGAAGGGTCAGAGGGAGAAAACTTCAATACACATCATTGAAAAGCACAAGATGTGTAGCACCCAACACACGCAGAACCACCGTACATCTGCAGCAGGATCATAAGGACAAAACTAAATGACAAATGATTCCATGGAATAGAAAGGATGACCCACTGAACCCAACGCATTTTAGTGCAGCTGTGCATGCACAGTAGAGTTAGACGGGCAAAACAAAATGGAAAACGGATAGTGAAATGAAAAACGCGCAGCAAGGGCTCCCCATATATGCGCAGCACTTTCGGAGGAGCAAAAGTAAATACCACACAATTAATAATATATATTCTGCTAAACACACAAGATGATCCAAGGCATTCAACCAGCAGTAGGGTAAATCAATATAAAAACAATACTCTGTGAAGTGCAAAAGTTGATCAGCAGCACATAAAACAAGACCGCTGTATATGCACAGTAGCATCAGAGGAACAAAAGAAAATGAAACCTATATTATAAACCTCACAAAAACATCTGCAACCACCAACAGGCACTTATACACATTCTTATTCAGTCATGCCCCTTTAGAGTAGGATGGACAAAACTAGATTTTTTTTTTTTACTGCAGAATGAACATATTTAGCAAAATGCACATGGTGGCCCATGTACCTAATATGCAGTGGTACTGCCATACGTGCACAGTACGGATCGAGTGATGAAGCAAAATTAAAAACATGCCATGAAATGAAAATGTTTCTGCGAAAAGCACTGGATCATCCACCGCACTCACATACACATTAGGGCTACCATGCCATGTGCAGTATGGTAGGAGAAATAAAATTAAATGAAAAACATACTAAGAAATAAAAATAAACCAGCAAAATGCACAAGATGATTGGCCACCAGGGGGCACCGAGATGAGCTAGCAGCTCTGTGCAGCTCCTCATCAGCGGGTCCGTTCTGGGATGAGAGCCCCGACTGAGTGGCAACCAGGAAGGCACCAGGTGGGCGGGGCTTTGGCCAGGTGACCTCGATCCACTTGCACCTGCTCCCCGGCTGCAAAGGAAAAGAGGCAGGAGGGCTCCTTAAGTAGGGAAAAGAGCGGCAAGCAGGAAGGCACCAGGTGGGCAGGGCTTGCTAAGTGGTGAAAAAGAGCAGCAAGCAGGAAGGCACCAGGTGGGCGGGGCTTGTTAAGTGGTGAAAAAGAGCGGCAACCAGGACGGCACCAGGTGGGCGGGGCTTAGGCCAGGTGACCTATATCCACTTGCACCTGCTCCCCAGATGCAAAGGAAAAGAGGCAGGAGGGCTCCTTAAGTAGGGAAAAGAGCAGCAAGCAGGAAGGTACCAGGTGGGCGGGGCTTGCTAAGTGGTGAAAAAGAGCAGCAACCAGGAAGGCAGCAGGTGGGCGGGGCATAGACCAGGTGACCTAGATCCACTTGCACCTGCTCACCAGCTACAAAGGAAAAGAGGCAGGAGGGCTCCTTAAGTAGGGAAAAGAGCGGCAAGCAGGAAGGTACCAGGTGGGCGGGGCTTGCTAAGTGGTGAAAAAGAGCAGCAACCAGGAAGGCACCAGGTAGGCGGGGCTTAGGCCAGATGACCTAGATCCACTTGCACCTGCTCCCCAGCTGCCTGCCATGCTTTTGAAAGTGTCAAAAAGTAAGTACAAAAATAGTGATATAACTTTGCTGCCCGGGCAGTGGGCCTAGCCCGCAGCAAGGACAAATGTCTACTCTGGTTTGCCTGTTGGGGAATGTGGCATGGTCAAAACCCATGCCTCATGCATTGTGGAGACTGGCTATTGCTGAAGCCATGAGCACTGGCCATTGGTCACATTATGAGGGTATAATGGATACAGGTTGGGTGCAGTGGGTAATGTGGGTGGTTTGGTGAGGCTGGGGTCATGGTCGAGCCTCATGCCCTAGGTAATTCAGCCATGACTTGCATCCCCAGCATGCGCTGCTTATGAGACACATCAGTATGCGTTGCAAAAATATGTTTCTTAAAGGAGGTTTACAGTTCTTTCATATGTTAAGAGGAAATACAATGATGTGACATCATTAAACATTTTCACTCATAAAACCCTATGAAATTCACAGAAAAATATTTGTTAATGGAATGTTATGGGTAAGTTGCACTAATAAAAACCTATGAAAGTCAGTGAAAAAACTTAGTTAAAGGGACGGTATGATTAGAAGTAAAACTGAAAAACCCCAGAAATGTGCCAGTTATAGTAAGCTATCAAAGATGACATCACAGATTAGCACAAGATATGCCAGCTACTGCTAGTTGTTTATCCTTACTTTTTATGTGATTGTGTCGTCGTAATTGTTTATCAGTGTGTAGTTGTTGGAGTAGACACATGTTAGTCATTGCAGCTATAGTGGACAGGGAGTGATTGGGTGTATTATTGTTTATGAAGTCTTTATTGATTATGCTGCTTTACTAATGTTACAATCTGCAACATAATCATTAACAATCTACCCACATTATTTTTCGCTTCCCCATCTACTCTGCAGCTATATCCAGGAAAAATGCTCTTTCTTATACACTTGAGCCAAAGTGATTAAGAGTTATTTTTTCTAGTCCATGTTTATTTTATTTTGTCATTGCAGCCTCTACTCTGTCTTTTCTTGGCATGCCCAAGTATGATGTCATGTCACTGTGTGTTCCCTGGTTGTTTCAACATAGCCTTGTAGTTAATGGCATTCATAACTCCAGAGAGTGGGGCATACCAATACACAGAATGTCATTTTGACTGGTTACATCTTCACCCAGTTTTTATAGTGTGAAGTACAATTTATATGAGCTGACAAAATGTCTTAGTTCTTTCAGGACGCTGTATAGTTATTTGGGGAGGTATGAAAAGCCATGATGGGGGATGAGGGTTTTGCAAATGTTGGAATAGAGTGGATTCACGTTGAGTAAAGTGAAATGTCCACCACAGAGTATCTAAACCGCATTAAGGGTATCACTACAAGTGTGCCAGTGTGGTAATAATGTGCTGGCATTACCGCATACCCGCACACCCGCACGCTACAGCACTTGCATACTCCAAGTTTGCCTGCTTCTGGAAGCTGCTGACTAGGGTGAACTTTCACTTCTGGGAATGCTGGTTCTGTCCGCCACCTTCGATCCGGTCAACCATATCACCTTGCTTGACCGGCTGAAGACGGTTGGCAAAGTATCAGAACGTGCTATCAAGTGGTTCAAATCATTTCTGGAGAACCATCAACAATATGTTAAACTTGGAGGTTTTGCCTCAGTTCCCATTAGTATGGGATGTGGTGCACCCCAGGGTCTTTGCTGTTGCCACTTCTTTTTAACCTATATCTCCAACCATTGATGGAGATTTTAAGGCGTCATGGGAGGAGCTACCAATCCTACGCCGACAACACCTAGATCTTCATCAAAATTGGTAATTTTGAGGAAACTTTCTCTAGGGTCAGTTACTGCCTGAAAGAGGTTAGTGAGTGGATGTCCACTAGCCAACTTCAATTGAACGCATCCAAAACAGAGTTCATGCTGTTTGAGGCTAAACATCTACTCAAAGCCTTCACAGATAAACCAGTCCCTAACCTCCCGCGGCATAGGACTAAGCTTTGCCCCAAAGTAAAGTATTTGGGCTGTATCTGGCAGGACAACTTGAGCTGTGATTGTCAGGTTGGTGCCAAGGTATAGGCAATCTTCTACTCATTGAGACTACTTCGACAGGTTTTGCCATACGTTCCAGAAGATCTACATGAAATGGTGGTGGGGCTTTGACTAATGCCCATCTGGATTACTGTAATAGTCTGCTGATGGACATTCAAGCAAAACAACTCTATAGGCTCCAAAAGGCCCAGAATGTTTCAGTCAGGCTGGTTTGTGGACTGAATAAAACAGCCCATGTATCTTCCTCCCGTCTAGCACTACACTGGCTAGCAGTAGAAGAACACATTCATTTTAAAGTGCAATGCCTTATATTGAAATGCCTAAATGGATTAGTAGATCCAGACTACTTGAGGGACATGATTAGCCGTTACTAACCTTCCAGGCGCTTACGATCCCAGGATCAATTACTTTTAAGCATCCCCTCATCTGCCTTTGTATCAAGGGGGAACAGTAGATTTGCTGTCATCAGCCCAAGGCTTTGGAATAGTATTCCTAGAAAGATCAAGGCCTTGGACACTGTTTTCCAATTCTGTAGGGCACTAAAACATTCCTGTTTGGATATCTGTCTGTCTATCATGTTTGTAACATGAAGTCTGTTTCAAATCTGACGGTGGCTACAATCTGTTTGCTCAACTTTCTTTTTATAATTCCTGCTGCGCCACTATACGGATCAGTCCGTCATGAGTGCGTTATCAAAACTCAAAATCAAATAAACCAAATCAATAGAGTGGTGGATTTACCACCAGCTCTGAGCTGGAGATATATCCGCCATCCTACTGGAAAAAAATATCAGATATTACTGGCCCAGTAAAACCGATGCCAGTAATTCCAGCAAATCCCCCCATGGAGTCCTATCGGATGTTATGGACTGGGGATTTATCAGCGTTTCCGACACTTTGAATCTGTCAGTAATTCCGGCAGACCAAGTGGCAGAAACTGTATTACAGTTTGCCGGTATCCCGCAGGTAACACTGTTCAGATACCGGCAAACTTGTAATGAGGCCAAATGTCTGGTAGAGGAACCAACCACAAAGTGACTTGGTTGGAGTAAAAAGAAATGTGCAACAATTCAAGACCGAGGAAGTGTTGGTGTCACTTCTAGGGATGGCCGAATACCATTCTAAGTTTATAAAGAGCTTTGCTAGTCAGAGGCGTTGGTTGCTAGGGGGTGGGCTTAGGGGGCTATAGCCCGGGTCTTTTGGTTGTAGCCCCGGATAGAAGCTCAGGGATTACAACCAAAAAGGTTAGCTAACCCCCAGTCCCGACAGTCCCAAAATTAGCATAGCCCCAGATCTTTTCCAGACCTAGCAACACCCTTGTTACTAGTACGAAAACACGTCTGCACAGTTTAGGGAAGAAAGGGGAGACATTTTCATGGTATCAGCAGTGCGATGAGCAGTTTCCAGAAATAAAATTCCTCTAATGAGGCCATTCTCATACAGGCTACAGAACATGGTTAGACCTCACTGCATTTGCTTTAGGGTTATTTGGAGGAGCTGAAAAATGGTACCCAGTGATCGAAAAATAGGTATCTGTTAGGTCATAAAAAGGGCAAAGGAAAAGTTGGAACCTTTGTGTGTGAAACGGGATAAGAATTAACCATAACCAGCACAGAACCTTTTTAAACAATAAGGGTTTAGGCAAGGTTTCCTCCTGCATTAGGTGATGGGTGATTGCCTTATAAGAGTTTACGTATGAGGTGGGCTACGTGCCTGGTGTAAAAAATTAACCAGCAGATTTTCCCTGAAATTGAGAAAATGAGAATTGACAGGAGGAGGAGTTGGAACAGGTTATCACAACTCAGCAAATTGCTTTCTAGAAGGGTGAGTGGGAAAACGTTGCTGAGAAGATGGTTTTATATGTTACTCAAATACTTGATAACAAGCAAGAGCATTGACTAAAGAAAGGCTTGGCAGGGGTGCCATTTGGAACATCAAGAAGGAATTCTGTTTTGAAGCTGAGATGGGCATGAGAGGAGACATAATCAGTCCACTGTAGAATGTGAGAGACACGATTATTGATGTAAGGGACAGCGAGGGATCAGTTCATCAAACAGAGAATCAGGTGCTACTTTCAGTGATATGAGCGAGAACAACAAAATGGCAAGAACAGTGCCCATGACAGTGGTGGGAGAGCCAGATCTGCTGCAGGAAAGAGTGGGTTTGGATACAGTAGGTCCCATACGGTCTAAGGTACAGCAATCATTTCGCATTGTACTAGTCAACCATTTATTCCCAGCGGTGAAAGTAAAAATAGTGAGAGACTAGGCCATCAGGGAAGCCATCCACCTGGGGATAGTTTGTGGTAGCATTTGGAAGGTGATGCTTAGGAAGCGGATACTTGCACACATGCTCACGCCACACAATGTGCTAATTGAAGTATCCACTTAAAGTGCCGGAGAGGGGAATACAAAGTTATGTTCGGCCTGGCTAGGAAGGACAAAAACATTGCCACGCAGGAACTGCACAAGGAACTATTCAACAAAAGAAAATCTGTCAAAGAAATGTGGCTATGAAAAGGAGGTTGGGTCCCTTTTTGAAAGACGCGGAGGAAGCATGCAGTCTATTCAGACCGCATGCAAGTGGTAGCAACCAAGCTTTAAAAACCTCTGATCAGAGAGTGTGGGGTCAAAGCAGTTCACACAATAAGAGACGCAGCCCAGAAAGCAAATGAGGAGAGTGGGGGTGGTCTACACGAAAGGGAAGGAGGGAAAGTGAATTATGAAGACCTCCTCTCAAAGATTGCATAGCAATGTTAGGGATTACACATTGGATTGTCAAAAAGTAAATTTGAGCTTTGCTGTATGAAGAAGGAAGATGTGTGGCAGTGACACAGAATGTGCCAGGGGAAAGCTGTGACCATGGGATGTCTGGTGTGGTGAAGTAATGTGAAGGAATGGTAGGAGCTTGAGTAAGAGAGTGATGTAGTTGCGGGTATGAAGCTGGTGAGAGATGGCACAGCTCCCTAATTTAATCCTATACTTTCTTAACTTCAATAAAGCTGGTAATTACTGTCATGCGGTGTGAGTCTGATTACAAGTTTGCGGTAGCCTTACTGGTAAAACCAGCAGGCTGCTGCCAAACTTGCGAAGTTTGCCGGCGCCCGGGAATGGGCAATTAACTGGTCATTACGGCCCCATCAGACCCGGTATTTTCCCATTCAGAATGGTGCCGGTGAATCCGACGTGCTCTGCTCGCAGGTGCCGGACCGTCCGCCAGGTCTGACCTGGCGGATGAAAAGGCACCAGCGAGCAGAATTCGTAATTTGCCAATCCGGTAACTACGGTACCGGCAAGTTTATCAGTACCGTAGTTACCGGACCGGCAAACTTGTAATGAGGCCCAACTGTGTGAAACAATTGACTCTTCTCGTTGCCAGTGCAAGTGGTTCTGGGACTCCTGATCCTTTGCTTTAAGTGAATGACCATCCACAAAGCCCAGGACTCCTTTGCTCTTTTCTCAGTGTGCTGTGGGGGCAGGATGAGAGTCTGTCTCAAACATCTCCATACCTTGCGTCAAGTGGGGCCTCTTGGGACTTTTGGACATCGGGGCAGAACCTGTTGGGCAAATAACAGCATTTTCCAGTCAAACGGGCCAGGGGGTAGAATTATTGGTCCTTGGCCCGATAGCTTTTTCTAATCCTTCTGTGTGTAGCCTTTTGCTGCGATCCCTTTTCTTTTCCTGGCCGAGAGGATCCACACAGAGATCTGCTTGTCTTCGTTTGGCTACTCGAGAGAGTCCTTGAATCCGCACCTTTACAGTCACTTGTCTGGTTTTGCTCATAAGAGCACTTGGTTCCTTTTTCAACCTAAGCTGTTATTGTCTTGGCAGTGCTACTCCTGCGAGCCCGCTGTTGGCAGAAAGTGAATGCATTCTTCTGCAGCACAGTTTTCCAGAGCTGAGTTTCGATGGGTTGCGTGTGTTTTCAGAGTTCATGTCCCTGTAAACCAAGCGAAAGTGATTGGCTGGCTTGCAGGTCTGTAACCCCCAATCACACCAGCGTTTACCTCAAGGCTCAGATAGCCGCAGAATACCATTGCCTATCAAGAGCCAATCAAAACACTTTCCTGTGTGGCCTATGAAAATAATGGCCTTTTGAAGTTACCAAAACATACTCTGAACAGGTCATGCCCCATTCCGTTAGCTCACACTTGGCAAATGACCTCTTTTTGTAAGGATTCACGCTTATGGGTATGTGTACACTTTTCATTTTTTTAACGAGTTTAAAAGGGAAGCCAAAGCAAAGTACAAAGTTGCAATGTTTGTCCTGGGAATCTGCCAAGGAAGACATAACATGATTTGAACCCATTTGTACATATGCATACATGACATATATTCTTTAAAAAACAGGAATTGAACTTTTACTATTGAGATCAGTTGAACAGTCATGTCAACAAGTCAGGAAAACAAAAAAAAGGGCAGGAGAGAGGAAAGGGCGCATGAGAGTGCGAGTGCTGCATCATCAGGCAAGGGTGAAACAAGATGCATACCATCGGATCTTTGTTTAACACTATATTGTAACTCGTAGCCTTGCTTATGTGCACTCTATCAATTGAGTAATTTCTGGGTGCCATCAAACCAAGAGAATCCTGTTCTAGGGTAGGACAATGCTGCCCCCTACACCCCATCAGCAGGTAAGTGCCAGATTTCAGGAAAGGTTTGCCTTTCTCCTGGGAGCAGCAGGGCGCTGCTGCGCGGGGGCAGGCCGGGTAGGGGAGGGCGGTGCTTGAGTGGTGGTGGCAGAATGTCACTATACCTACTGAAGCAAACCTCCTTGCTCCGTGCCTCTTAAGGGGATAGTGGCTTTGCTTGCCCCCCTATCTGTGGAGGTGGGTGGAAGTGAATTGCACAGGACTTTTCTGGCAAAAAGAGAAAAAAAAAAAACAGAAATTATCTCAATGTTCTAGTAAGGAGATCAAACCTCAAAACGTGTACCAAATTACAAGAAAAATACATTTTCAATGCACTAAAAACAGTAAAGAAAAACGTTTACAACTACAATACCCAACATGCAAAAAGTAAAGGAAAATCATGTAATGCCGAAAGCGCCAACTCTTGTTTTGTGGTTCAACTCAAGAACTTTTCTGATGACTCCAAGGATGTCTCAACATTTGATGATCCTGAAAATCAATAGAAAAAAACAATGATCTGAATCTATGAGCATTTTTAAAATTGCCAAAAAATGCAAAAAATAACATTTCTAGTTTTCTCAATAGTTTATTTGAATATTTATATGGGAAACAAAGCAGATTAAATGGCATCTAGCACACTGTGATCTAAACTGATTGCCTTACCTTGCCTTCCAAACAAGGTTTGCAAGAAGAAGGGTATGAGGGCTGTGCACAATGCAAGCTGTTTCTTTGATTTAGGTATGTGCAATGTAAGGGAATTGCATGATAACTAACTTAAGGGGGCATTATTGATATTGCTGGCACTGGTTTGCATGGATTTTTCCAAAGTCAAAATTAGCAGGTGGAATTTGGGAAGCAGTATTTTGCAGATGCACTAGAAGCCAGTTTCTTAGTAGACTTTATGGGTATGATTTTGAGAAGTCAATGTAAGTGAATTTTTATTTTTTATTTTTTTTAAAACGTAATTTAAGGAACTCCTCTGGTCACCTTATTCTCAAAGGTAACTTGCGCATTTCTGGGAACAGATGTACCCACGCAAATGATGCGCTGTCTTGCTTCATTGCATACATGAGCATTGGGCGCATGCTCTCAATATAAATGTATGACAGGCACCCAGCACCCTCGTGGGTGCTGCTTGTGCGTTTTAGTGATGGTCCCTTTAAGGTTCTGCCATTGTAAAATGTGAAACCATGTACAGAGTGTCTATCCCTGTTTGGGGATAGAATTGCAAGTCGAAGAGCAGTGGCTCATAATGCTGCTGCCCCGCTTTTAAAAAACGCATGAAAGGATCTGAAATAACCATCTCAACATCTCAAGCGTGGCACATCCTCCTCAGCCAGTTCCAGACAGACTCAGATGAATGCATATATTTCCCACACATTTTACATTGATTCCTGGCAATGTGCTTTCAAATGAGCAGAAAGGCACAATTCTGCAAAGGGGGGAAAAGGGTTTCTGGAGGTGTGCATCTATGAAGCTCACATTTATATAATGATGTTTCGTAGCACCCCAAGTAAAAACAAATTCAGAGGTTGCAGGGGTGTCCCCCGCATGTTCAATGTAATAATGTCTCCGCAAAAAATGTAGGCTTTTTTGTCAGGAGACATTTATGCGGGGACATTATTACATGGAACCAGGTAATAATGTCCCCATACATAATGTTGCAGGGAAAAGCCATTGGCGACATTATATATGATGACATTATGTGTGGGGACGAGTTGCGGGGATGTCCCCTGCTCCCCTTGCAAAAAAAATAAAAAAATAGGGATTTCAGGGGAATCCCCCGCATGTTCAATGTAATAATGTCTGCGACTTTTTTGTCAGGAGACATTTTTGCAGGGACATTATTACATGGAACCAAAGGGGTTTGGTCCTTCAAAGCCTTGACACTGTCAGGTGCCAGGTAGAGAGAAGATGCAGATGTGCAGTGCAACCAAGTAAGATAGCAAAGCAAATGCAAGTAAGTGCGAGTGATAATGCAGTCTACATAATGCAAGAACCAACAGGTGTCCTCGCGGAGACAGCATGACCATCGAGTTGGTCAGGGATCCAAGGCGAGCTTGAAAAGAAACTGTTACCTGAACAAGAGATGACTGTGTAGACCTCTCAGAGTAATGGGGAGGCTGTTCCAGAGGGCGGCACCTGCAGTGTTGAACAGCCTGTCATCATATCGCATAATGGGCCTGCGAGCACGAGAAGGGGTTAGCCGATCTTGAAACACTGGGATGGCCATGACTCTTTTTCTATGCATGTAACCAGGCCCATTTCTACAGAAGGCTCAGTCGATGGTACACAAGGTTTTAAACGATATATGTCTCTCCACAAGTAGCCCCTGTATGGATTTGCCAGTTGAGGTAATGTGATCTCTGGGATTCAGGTTAAGGGGTAGCCTGGCAGCTTTGCTTTAACGTACCTGACATCTGGGCATTCTGGACATCCAAATATATACTTTTACACTAATCCCTGCATGAGGGAAACAGGGCCCTGGTTTCTTCAACTTTAGGGACATGAGGAAAGGCAACATATGTTTCAGCATATGGCGATGATAGCGTAATCTGCTGAATTGTAGGGGCAGATGGGAGCAAGCCATTAAACTTAGTACCCAGAATGCTTGCTTCTGACACTAAGGAGAGACCAGTGCCCATAGTGGTCGGTGGGATGAATGGACCAAGGGGAATGGATCTGGTGTTTGATATATTTGGGGCATAGGTAATTGTCAATCATTTGAGTCTTTGATACTGGACAAGCAAGCAGATGTGGATGCTGCATCTTGTGAGTGGCATTGCCCAGAATGAATTCCATCTGGGTACCATCTCGTAAGTCTGGAATGAAACAGAGTAGGGTGCAGTGAGGTGAGGCTGCAGAGTAGGGTGCAGAGGTGAGGCTGCTCACTTCGAGTTGCCATTCTGTGCAACGGCCGGCAACAGAGAGATGACCGATTATACGAGGTATGATTTGTTGTCCCTGGCCCCTCCGCACACTCACTTCCCCTCTGGATGGACGATGACCCAGGAAACACACACTCCTGATAACAGGAAACAATTGTCTGTGACTCAGCCCGGTATTACTGCTCCGTCCCTGTTTCTATTAAATACACGCTCCCTCACGGCGCATGCTATGGAATTATCTTGACTATTAGATGATCGTTGCCCGGCCTTCCTAGTCCTTACGATGACATGGCTTTGGGATTGCTCGGCACCCGCATTGGCCCAGACCATCCCTGAGGGATATAATATCCACATGGATAGGCCTGGTCCTAACCATGGCGGCGGAGTAGCCATTATCTTGAAATCTGAATTCCAATGCACCCAATTATGCTGTCCTCATAGTCTCAAGATTGAATCGCTATTGCTTAGATGTACTATCTCTACGTCTTACCTTTGTCATATGTCGGTCATCTATCGCCCTCCTGAGACTAATGGTGAGCTACTGGAACCACTTGTTGACTTCATAGCATGTCTACAGGCCAAATATGCTAATATTTGTATTCTTGGTGACCTTAATCTTAATTCAATCTGCCAAGGACAGCGGCTTTGGACCTTTTCTTTGATAGCCTTCTGGATTTAGACCTTCCCCAGCAGGTTATCGGACCTACTCATAAGTTAGGGATTACCCTCGATGTGGTGTTTGCGAATAAGGCTTCCCTTTCCTTTTGCTCAGCTGAGCCCATGGTCTGGACTGACCTTTATCTGATAACTTGTGCACTGTTGAGTACCACTGAAACACCTAAAATGTTACCGAAGCACATTCAGCACTGTTGCTGGTGCTCAGTTAACATACAAAATCTGTTGTGCTCCGTCAAGCAAAAATGGTCAGTGGCCCCTACCCACTCTCTGTCCCTACTAATCACTCTGCTTCTGGATGCTGCCAATGAGGTAGCTCCCTTGCATTATTTTCAACCCCGCAGACTTCTGTCCCAACCCTGGTCCTCTGACCAGTTGAGGGCAGCTCAACTGGGGGTCAGACAGCTCTCAAACTCTTTCTCTCCATTTCTTTATAAACCTTTTTAACATCTATATTTTTCTGCTGGTTTGTCTCATCCGCTCCTTCGGCATCAGGTGTTATTCGTACGCTGATGATACCCAATTACTGATCCATTTAAATCTAGATCGGGCTGAAGTGCTGGCGTGCTTATATAAGTGCCTGACTGCCGTAGGTGAGTGGATGGGATACAACTGGCTGAAATTGAATGGGGACAAAACGGAGGTGCTGGTGGTAGGTTCCCCTCCCAACCCCTCACTGTGGATTTCCTCTTTCTGGGCTTCTTCTTTGGGTCCGCTTCCGGTTCCTTCTTTGAAGGTAAAAAACCTTGGAGTTATTATGTCGGCCAAAATATCTATTTCAGCCCAAGTATCTGCGGTATGCCAGATGGGGCACTTTAAGTTGAAAATCTTAAGGAAGGTGCTCCATCTGATTCCAGGTGGCTACGTCCTCCAGTGGTAGCAGCCATGATTCTGAGTAGACTGGACTATTGAAATTCCTTGTACATATTTCAGCACTTGGGGCTGATAGGCCGGCTACATCGCCTTCAGAATCTGGCAGCTAGAATGGCAACTGGTACCCTGTATGGGTCCCATATGTATCCCCTGTATTGCGCTCTCTTCATTGGCTCCCAGTGGCACAGTGCATCCAGTTCAAGGCACTCTTCATTGTGCATCGCTCTCTTCATGATCAGGGTGCTGAGTACCTGTGGGTCAAATTTGAACATTATGTTCCTAACTGCTCACTGCGGTCTGCCTCTGCAGGGCTGCTGCGTGTGCCATGCCTTCCGCCGATCATGGCTTGGAGAGCGTGCTTTCTCAATCACACCAGCTCAACTATGGAATAATCTCCCCCCTGCTTTGAAATTGCTTTCTAATCACCTTTCTTTTCGGAAGTCATTGAAAACGTACCTTTTCTGAGCTGTCTATTCTTACTCAGTTTTGCTCTGTCCTCTGGTTTAGTGGCTTTTCCTCTCCGCGCCAAGATGCTCTCGGGCGATCGTGCGCATTATAAATCCGCATAACATGACATAACAGTGAGGCCAGCCAGCAGCATGAGCCAGGCCTGGAAGAGCCACGTAGAGCAGGGAGAGCCTTCAAGCACCCCGCAGCACATGCAGATTGCATGGAAAGGAAGCAATCCTCTACAATTGCCCCCAAGAAGAAGATGCCGGCTGTGGGTCAGTAACCCGCAAGGATAGCTGGGTCACAGTTTTCTTCTTTAGGAGCGGAGTGTTGAGGGTTTCCTTCAATGCGTAAGGAAAGCATCCAAGCAGGGTGCCACGAACTTGCCATTGCCTTGGATCGTGGTGGCCAGGCTGGGGTGAATTCTGCACACCTTTTCTTGGTGCAAGTGAAGGTAGTGCACTTGTGCATCCAATCACTTGCACCAACAAATATGTTGGGTGTCAGACCCTGCATGAATTTTGACAAGAGTCGGAAGGAGACGTTGAGTCCGATACCAAACCAGGGATGGTGCCCTCGGTCTACTCGTATCTGGCAAGCTTTCTTCCCCGATAGAAGACGAAAAGACTCATTGCGAATTTGGAGGGCTAAGTGGTGCTAATACCACAAAAGAGAGTGATGGCTACCACTTGTGGTAACAGTGGCAGCACCCCCTAATATTTTTCGGTTATTCTGCATTCTAAAGTCCATTGGACTTCCTTGGGGAACAGAGGTATTTCCACCAGTGGCAATGCCTCCGTTTTTTGGAGAGGATACTGGCATGCACACATTAGCAGGGCTGCAGTTTAAGGGTTTACAAATTCAGAATCTGGCAGACTAAAAAAACAGGTGTTAATACCATTACCGTAAGGAGGCCCTAACCGCCTAACTCTGGAACTGTTCACACCTGTGCTGAGTATATACACTGGGAACAATCCGACTTCCGTCCTATTTATGTGGCAATTGCCCAGCTTCCTATGTGAATGGCTTAGTTTGTAGGTGCACTCTGTGTTGAGAACAGTGGATCTGATCTCCAAGTGCTAGCACACCACGAGGGACAGACCGTCAAGAAGAACATGAACTCGGGCATCGCTGCATTGAACTTGTCACCTTTATAGCTTCTTGCATTTTATGGCCTGTGGTTTATTAAATAATTATTTTTTTATTTTATTTGTATTTGTAATGCGCTAAAACCTTAAAAGCGCACCAAAGCACAGAATAGTTAATAAACACTAAATAAACACATAATGTCGAATCAGAACCAGGCAGTCAGATGTCAAAACACAGCACATATCAGTACTAAGTAACCACTATCATCAACAAAGCAATGTCTTAAGCCTCTTCTTGAAAGTCGGTCACTCAGTAATGAGCCTCAGTTCAAGAGGGAGCTGGTTCCATGAATTTAGGTGCTATAGCATCAAAAGATTGACCTCCACAATGTGCCAACTTAACACTTGGGGCCTCATCCTAAGTGTGCCAGTCCGGAAACAATGGTGTCAGTAAGCTTAACAGCACCGTTGTTTCCGGACTGGCACACTACACTCATGGGTAGGGGTCAGTACTTCACGTTTTTTTTCTGGCTTCAACCGGAAGCCAATTTAATTTTCTTAAGGTGGATGAAATGTGCTGCTGGCGAGGAATGCCAACAGCCCACCGAGCAGCGGTGTTCTGCTCCACTTGGAAGCATTCAAGATCTGTCTTATTGGCCCCAGCAAGCAGTGCGCTGCCGTACTCCATTTTAGAATTAATGATTGCCCAGGGAATAGTAGCCCTATGATGATCAGACAGCAATGGGCTTATCTGGCTCAAAAGCCGAAGATAGTAACTGCATGAGCTAATGGTTGCATTTAAATGTCCAACCATGGACATGGTTGTGTCAAGAGTGACTCCAAGAGATTTGGCTTTGTGCATCATTAAAGGTTACATCATTAAAAGTGTCTGGGGTACCTAGTACCTGGAAACAGCTGTAAGTCATATGCAGGGTAGTGTCAACTGATAGATTGGCATTTAGTGCTGTTATAATTATAACTGGTTATTTATAAAGCGCTTAATAGCCAGAGGTTTCTAAGCGCGGACCCCAGAATTGAACCTGTGTTGCTCCACGTCGTCTTGTTTCCAAGGGGTGGGAGGTGCATTCAACATTCTAATTATTTCCCCCCTCAAACGACGTTCCACTCCACCTTTTGTTCAATTTTTTATATCCTATGATATTTTGTGATTTAAAAATGTGCACAAAGTATTTGCAAATTCAGAGATAGAAATAGACAATTCTTAAACAGCAGATTCTTGACAACCACCTTTCTCATCTCCAGGTTTTAACAGGGCGGCAATTTAAGACTATAATGACGTCGTTTGTGCGCATTGATTCAGTAAATCATTGGTGCCTTTTCATTTCATGTTTAATTTTCAAGATTTTCTCTGAAAAAACGATTAGTTTGAAATGTATTGTTGATCCCGAACTGAAAGTGTGCAGATTTTAAGGCATGCCTTCTGCATAGTTGTGTGATGAAAGCAAGATTTTTTGGTTAATGGGTACCTTGCTATGACTGTGGGAGTTCCTTTTACCTTCCGTAGAGATGAAAATATTTCTAAAACTTGATAAGGTGAGACAAAATGGCATCGAGAATTGTGGCTTTAAGAGAGTAGGGTTGGTTTGTAAAGTTCATTTAGACTACCTGGCGTTCTGTAGAACATTGAAAGTTGATCATATTTTATATGCTGTGAGGTCTCTGCTACTCTAATGGCGCATGGGCCAACCCAAGCTGGATTTGCCTGTTGTCCCTGGGAGACCAAAAAGATTAGAATGCAAAGGTAGGAGTTTGTGTTGTTTTTCTCGTCAGTGTTCCAGTGAGGTTCCCTGTTGCTGACAGTCTAAGTTGATGGACAGTGCATTTCGATGAGAGTTTAACATTGCACGGCTTTCATCCCTGCTGATGCGTTCTGTCCCCTGGGCCCGCTCACTGCCGTCAAGGATGCCTCCCCCACCCGGATCATTCAGAAAACATCAGACTGAATGTCTCTGCAGTCAGTTTGAGGCCTTCGATATTGAGGCCACAGCAATGACATATAAATGACAATAGGGAGGACAAAGGTATGCCTATCCCAAGACAGAGAAGCCCCAAGAGTGTGACAGCCCAAATATTCTTTAAGTGCTACCTATGACCAGAATCTGTACATAAGGTTCTACTCTTCAAAATGAATGAGGCTCAACCCTGGAGAATTCATTCTTCATATTGCGCTATTTTGGCCTTTGCAAATTAGGGTCATTACGAGTTTGGAGGTATTCCGGAGGTAAATCCGCTGAACTACAGTGAAGCAGAATTACTGTTGCCGCCACTTTGCCCTGCAGATTTACCGTGGGATTGCAAGTGGTGGTAGGGTGGTGTAAGCCCCCATTTTCGTGGTCCATAGATTCCATGGGGATCTCTGCAGAATGACCTCTGTTTTGCAGATTTCTTTCCTTAAGGTGGAGGATTTACCTCCAGCTTTTTTCTGGAAGTTTATCTTCCACCTTACCGCCAAACTCTTAGTATGGCAGTGCGATAATGCGGTGGTAGCAGAATTACTGCCACATTAAAGATGTTTTTTACTGCACTGCTATACTCGCAATGAGACATTAGTCCCAGTTAATAAACCCCAATGTGTGCCACCTGGTGCTTAAGAGCGTTACCTCCAATCTATTGGTGTTCAAATGTACTAATTCCATGTTACATGGTTTTGTAATGAGAAGTCAGACAAGGCATCAGATCCACTGGAAGTTGCTCAGGTTCACATGCCACAAAACCCCTTTCCGTATGCAGGAATCATCATAGAGTGTTGGTCACTCGACCTTCACAATCTAGCAGGGCAGAACATTCCCCACCTTCAGAGTACAAATGCACTGGATTACCCTTATTAAAATAAGAGAATAACCATGGCAAATAAAGAAAAGTTCTGCATGTTCAAGACAAGCCACTTAAATGTTAAAGGTATTTCTATTGCGCACCGTCACCAACAGAGTTGGCCTCCAGGCGCTCGGGCGGATCTGTAACAAGAAGTTGGACAGGTTAGGTTAGTTGGGTGAAGAGGGATTAGGAGAGTGAGAGAAGTGGTGTGCTGTTAGCGGCTTAGTTTGGTTTGCACCATGCGCTGAGCTTTGGTGTGAGCATCGAACCGGATCAAGACCTTGTGTGCTGTTGATGAAGTTTATGTGTTGATTGTTTGTTGTTGAGGTGTGGTGAAGTGCGTGCAGTTTGCTGGGCGAGAAATGGTTGCGTGAATATTCAGGTGAATTAGGTATGGAGAGAAATGAAATTGGGTTAGTGGGTTGTATTTCCTGGTTCTAGCCAATCTTGTTCTATTTAAATAGCATTCCTGTGGGTAGGCTTAGTTGCTGGTTTCATTTCTTGATCGTCTAACTGTTTGAATTTGATGGCGCATCGCGTTACTGGTTGTATTGTATTGAACTTAGACTGATGGGATCGGTTATGTCTAGTCCCCCCTCTGGGGTTGGTGATGTAGATTGGCCGCCTCCTATTCCCTGACTATCTATTTGACGGTGGTCTGTTGGGGCTTGGGTGTATTCAGGGGCCAGGTGCTATTGATGAATCGTCCTTTTCGTTCCGTCTTGGTCTAACTATGTATTCAGTCTTTAGTGTCATCATATCATCGCTATCTTTCAGTTTGTAGTTTGATGCGTCGTAGAATGTCTTCCCTAGATTATCTTTGTAGTTGATTGCTTGGTGGCATTCGGGATTGGTATATTCACTCATCATTGTTTTCAGGTATGCGTGTGCTCCTGTGGGCGTTCTTCTGGTTATGCAATGAAGAACCAGGATTTGAGCAGTTTCCTGAATAGTAGGTGGTTTCCTGTGTTGCGTATGATCTTTGGTAGGTTGTTTCATGTTTTTGGTGAGAGAAAGAAGATCCTCCAAGTTTTCTCTTGTTCTAGGGTTTTGGTTCCAGGCAAATGTTGTTGCTTGATCTGAGCGTTCGTGTTGGGTGATATAGGTGTAATTTGTCTCTCAGGAATTCTGTACCTTGGTTGTGGATTGCTCTGTGCGTGATGCAAATTGATTTGAATTAGATTCGTTGTTTTATTGGTAGCCAATGTAATGTTTTTAGCGCAGGTGTGATGTGTTCTCTTCAGGGTAGTTTGAGAAGCAATCTGGCTGCCGCATTTTGCATGAGTTGTAGTTTATTTTAGAAGTCAATCAGGCAGACCCAGCTATAGGCTAGTGGTGTAGTCTAATCTGGACATGACAAGGGTGATGATGGTAAGTGTTTTGGTTGGCGAAAGACGGGAACGGTAGGATCCTTTTTGCCGCTCACAGGAGAAAGAAGCATTTCTTGAGTAGAGCATTTACTTGTGGCTCTAGGGTAAGATTTCTGTCCATCAGGACTTCCAGTCGATGATGGGTCTGGGGTTGTACCGACTTCCCTTGGCCAGAGGATGTAGCGATTGTCTCTTGCGTTTTTTGTGATAATCATTAGTTCTGCTTTGCCTGGGTTGAGTTTGAGGTAGTTGGAGTTCCTCCAGTTGAATATATCACAAAGGCAATTCTCTAGTGTTGTGTTTTCTTCTTGAGTGTCTTGTATTTTGAAGACTATTTGTGTATCGTCGGCGTAGTTGTAGCAAGTGAGGCCGTGTCTTTTGATGATTTTGATTAGCTGAGAAAGGTAGATGTTGAATAATAACGGGGAAGAGAATGATCCATGTGGTACTCTGCATGTGGATTCTCTTGCGTTGGATTTGAAAGTTTTCATCCATATGGTTTCTGTTCTGTTTGTTACGGAGGATTTGATCCACAGTAGGACAGTGTCTGTTATTCCCAATCCTTTTAATCTCGTGATGAGGATGTTGTCGTTAACTGTGTTGAATGCTGCAGAGAGGACTAGAAGTATCAAGGCAGTACTGTTGTCTGAGTCTGCGTTTGCTTTTAGGTCATCCCATATTGATAGGAGAGCTGATTCCGTTCCTCTCATTGGTCTGAAACCAACTTGTGCCTGGTCTAGTAGGGAGTGCTCTTCTATGAATTCTTGGGTTATTTTGTACATGTATGTTTCGAGCAATTTAGCTGTATACGGGATGTTGGAGATGGGTCTGTAATTGGAAAGGTCCTCTACATTTCCTGCTGTATCTTTGAGTAGCAGCCTGATGTACGCTGATTTGAAGGATTGTGGCACTTTCCCTGTTGAGATTAAAAAGGTTGAGGACATTCCTGTGGTATTCCGTAGGAGTTCCTTGTTTGAGGATTGATTTGTATGTGTCCGGGAGGCAGTGATCCTAAGGAGAACCTGTTTTGTTGCTTTGATTTACCAGTTTGACAAAAGTCTCCACTGATGTTTTGCGGATGTTTCCTAGTTTGTTCAGGTGTTCCTCGTAAGGGTAGGCGGGTTCCGTACTCTGATTGTAAGGTCTGTTTTGTATGGCTTGTTGGTGGTAATGATTTTGTTTTTGAAGTGGTCTGCTAGGTCATTGCATAGTTTCATCGATGGTATTGGCGTGATGTTGCAGCCAGGTGGATTTTTTATTTCATTTATGATTTTGAAGAGTTCTTTTTGGGTGTTTGGTGCTTTGAAGATTTGGTTCTCGTAATATTTCCTTTTTGCTTTTTATATTTCCTTTTTGTATGAGCGGATATGTTGATGAAATTTCATTTTATTTCCAGTGTTGTTTTTGGTCCTCCATTCCAGTTCTAGATTTCATTTTTTTCTTTTCATGGCGCTGAGTAGTGGGGTGATCCATTTTGCCGTTGATCTTTTACGTGAAGGGGTCAAAGGTTTTTCTTTGGCAATTTTGTCGATTGTTGTTGTGATCCAGTTGTGGAGTAGAGATACTTTTTTGTCCAGGTCAGCTTCTTCCATAATTGTTGCTTGTGGTTTGCTGAGTTCCAGAAGTTCAGTTAGGTTGGAGTTTTTAATGGTTCTCCAATTTCTTTTCATGGTGATCGGTGGTTTGTCTTGTTGCTTGTTTGCTGGAGTGGTTAGTGTGATTACGAAGGGAATGATGAGGTGGTCGCTTCAGAGTATTTGGATTGGGGGTGCTATAATAATTAGTTTTTTATTGTGGTTCTTCATCGAACCAGATGTTGAAATCTCCAAGGACGATCAGATGATTGTGCTCGATGGCTAGAATGGTGATTGCTTCCATGAAGGTGTCCACGAAGCTTGCATCATAGGTTGGCAGTCTGTATATCAGTATAAATTCCAGGTTTATTTTTGCGGTCTACTGATAGGCGTATGATTAAGGAATCGCATTTATCGATGTTTAATGGGTCTTCCAGTTTGATAGCAAGGTGTTCCTTGTGGATGATTGCCAGTCCCCCACCTCTTTTGTTTTTTCTGTTTGCTTGGACGCATTTGAAGTTATCAGGCGGGCAGTTGTTGAGGGTGATCTTATAATTGTCATCTAGCCATGTTTCCGTTACAAATAGGATGTCGATACCACCATCTCATAAGAGGTCATAGATTTTGGTGGCATGTTTGGACATCGACCTTGCGTTGATTAAATTGCAGTGGATCTTTTTGGTGTGGTTTTGTTTATTAGTTCCTTGTTTTGGTTTGTATTTGTTCAGTCGGGTTGTTTCTGTCTTGAAGTTGATTGGATGAAGATGAAGATCAGCGAAGGCTGCTTCTTCATTGAAGCAGTCTGCGAGATTGATAAGTTGGCTGTTCAATCGCAGTGCTTCTCTAGTTATGCCGATTGGTTGAAGATCAGCAAAAGCTTCTTCATTGAATCGCTCCGTTAGGTTAGTGGTTGGGTTGTTGATTGCTAGACCTTCGTCGTCCCGTATGGTCTGTTGTCGGTATCGATAGTGCTCTTCTGTTCTTGTGATGAATTTAGTGAGGGGTTTGGAATCTTCCCACTCTCTTCTAGGGTACTCCCGTCTTTTTACGGCTGTTTGGGGTGCTTCTTTGTATGTCTCGAGATGTCATTGTTGTTGAGGTGTCGAGGCTCTGTGGTTGTCGCGAGGTATGGTGTAAGATATAAGGATTTTTCTCTTACGATGTGTGTTCTGATGATAGCAGTGTTTGGCAGGGTGTTTTCTGCATTTGAGGTTGCTTGTGCTGGGGGCAGTTGAGTTTGTGTATCCGTGTTTCATTGCATGATTCTGCTCTCTTTCTCGGTGTCCATTTCTGTGTCGGGCATTTTGGTTCTCGGTGCAGAACTAACAGGGCAAGTGGTCATCTATAATGTCTTGTGCTAGGACAGTATTGGTGATTTCAATAAATGATGATACGCTTAGTGCTTTCGGGTGTCGTCTGTTCTTCCGTCAGTAGCTTAGGTGTTTTCCTACAGGTGCACTGTCCAGGGGGTGTTGGGGGATTATTGGGTGTTTAGTTGTCGGGTGATCTAGGACTAAATACAGATCGGTACTGATGGGGTGCTAGGCTAGAAATCAAACAATATCACAGTGTGGAGCAGGCTAGGAATCTCAATACTATCACAGTGTTGAGCAAGCTAGCAGTGAAATACTATCACAGTGTGGAGCAGGCTAGCAATCAAATACTATCATGGTGTTGAGCAGGCTAGCAAGTACAATACTATCACAGTGTGGAGCAGACTGACAATCAAATACTATCACAGTGTGGAGCAGGCTAGCAATCACAGTGGTAGCACAGTGTGGACCCTTCTAGATGTGAATCAAGTCAATCTCAACAAATTCTCTGGGGTGCGACTCGGGCTTGCAATTACCGCACTATCACAATGTGGAGCAGGCTAGCAATCACAATACTATCACAGTGTGGAGCAGGCTAGCAATCAGATACTATTACAGTGTGGAGCAGACTAGCAATCACAATACTATCACAGTGTGGAACAGGCTAGCAGTCAAATACTATCACAGTGTGGAGCAGGCTAGCAATCAAATGCTATGACAGTGTGGAGCAGGCTAGCAATCAAATACTATCACAGTGTGGAGCAGGCTAGTAATCAGATACTATCACAATGTCGAGCAGTCTAGCAATCAAATACCATTGCAGTTTGGAGCAGGCTAGTAATCAGATACTATCACAATGTCGAGCAGTCTAGCAATCAAATACCATTGCAGTTTGGAGCAGGCTAGCAATCAAATACTGTCACAGTGTGGAGCAGGCTAGCAATCAAATACTTTCGCAGTGTGGAGCAGGCTAGCAATCAAATACTATCACAGTGTGGAGAAGGCTAGCAATCAAATACTGTCAGTGTGGAACAGGCTAGTAATCAAATACTATCACAGCATGGAGCAGGCTAGCAATCAAATACTATCACAGTGTGGAGCGGACTAGCAAACACGGTGGTAGCACAGTGTGGACCCTTCTAGATGTGAATCAAGTCAATCTCAACAAATTCTCCGGGGGTGCGATGCAGGCCAGCAACTACCGTACCATCACAGTGTGGAGCAGGCTAGCAATCAGATACTATTACAGTGTGGAGCAGGCTAGCAATCACAATACTATCACAGTGTGGAGCAGGCTAGCAATCGGATACTATTACAGTGTGGAGCAGGCTAGCAATCACAATACTATCACAGTGTGGAGCAGGCTAGCAGTCAAATACTTTTGCAGTGTGGAGCAGGCTAGCAATCAAATACTATCACAGTGTCGAGTAGGCTAGCAATCAAGTACTATCACAGTGTGGAGAAGGCTAGCAATCAAATACTGTCACAGTGTGGAGCAGGCTAGTAATCAAATACTATCACAGCATGGAGCAGGCTAGCAATAAAATACTATCACAGTGTGGAGCAGGCTAGCAATCAAATACTATCGAAGTGTGGAACAGGCTAGCAATCAAATACTATCACAGTGTGGAGCAGGCTAGCAATCAAATACTATCACAGTGTGGAGCAGGATAGTAATCAGATACTATCACAATGTCGAGCAGTCTAGCAATCAAATACCATTGCAGTTTGGAGCAGGCTAGCAATCAAATACTGTCACAGTGTGGAGCAGGCTAGCAATCAAATACTTTCGCAGTGTGGGGCAGGCTAGCAATCAAATACCATCACAGTGTGGAGTAGGCTAGCAATCAAATACTATCACAGTGTGGAGAAGGCTAGCAATCAAATACTGTCAGTGTGGAACAGGCAAGTAATCAAATACTATCACAGCATGGAGCAGGCTAACAATCAAATACTATCACAGTGTGGAGCAGGCTAGCAAACACGGTGGTAGCACAGTGTGGACCCTTCTAGATGTGAATCAAGTCAATCTCAACAAATTCTCCGGGGGTGCGATGCAGGCCAGCAACTACCGTACCATCACAGTGTGGAGCAGGCTAGCAATCAGATACTATCACAGTGTGGAGCAGGCTAGCAATCAGATACTATCACAGTGTGGAGCAGGCTAGCAGTCAAATACTATCACAGTGTACGGTAATTTGCTAGATGGTAGGGATTCCGGGTAGAGTAATTGCTCTATCCTTCACCCTGGCCACTCTTCCTGTGGTAGTTGCTGCTGGTTGATGGCTGGCCACTGGCTTCCCCTGCTGACACCTGCAGACACTTTCTGGAGCTGCCTCTGTTGAAGCCGCCCTTTGCCTTGGGGCCGGCCTTTGCCTTGAGGCCCTTAGCCGCAGGGGCTGCCAGGCAGAGGGTTGCCCTGAGGTGTCCTTAATGAGGGTGCAATGCACCAATCGGGGCCGGTGGGAGGTCTGCGAGGTGGGGTGTAGCAACACCAGGAAGCGGCTAGGCCATGGGGGAGAGCACGCTACGGCCTTGCACTACGGCCTTGCTCTTTAAATTTAAAATAAGTAAACTGCACCTACACTCACCATTAGTGTGTGTATTTTGTTGAGAGTATCTTGTAAAATGAGTAACATTAAACTATACCGTTATATTTCTATGCCTATTCTTATTTTTTCTTGGACCTGATAAGAAGTGGAGCCACTTGACCTATTTATAATGAATTCATTCAGCCTTGGCTGAAATGGCACCGGGGGAAAGACATGGTCCTCATGTAATCACTGGACTGACATCTATAATGTTGAAACACAGGTGCACAGAGTACCGGGCATACCTTTAAAGAAGAGGAGATTGCTGTAGGAAGTTCATAGGACACTAAGACCTGTACACTGAGCCCTATTATTCTTATATAAGTTGTGTATGAAATTCGAACTCCATCCGTTGGAGTAAAGCTTGGCATGCTCTATGGCATCTTTAACCTAAAATAAAATTCCACTCAGGAGTCTAACAATAGTTGAAATTATTTATTGTGTATATGCCAGGTGAAGCAAATGCACTGTACTGATCAAGCTCTCAGAAAACCCTAATGAAAAGGTATTGGATTAAAGCATCTATCTGCTCCCACGGTCACTCAGTAGCAATGAGATGGTGGGAACTCTTAATGGCATTTCAAAGAACACGCTACCATGATATGAAGCTACCAATTCACTAATGGTGAGGACCTGCTCGATTTAGCGGAATACGGGACTCTTGTAAGAGGAGGTACTTCAACCAGTTCTGCTGTCAGGAGTTATTAAAGTTTAATGTGTGCATTGCTGGAAAATGTGGGGCTTGAACACTTGATGTTTGAAGGGTATTTATTAACCTCTTGCCTTTTATATTTATTAATATATAATATGGGTATTAAAATAACCTTGTATGTAAGCATTTTTCTTAGGTGGAACAATATTAGTAAAATTAACCACAGTAGGGATAGATCTACATAGTAACAATACATTATTCAAAACATGTATTATCCTATTTGCACATGTACAAAAAATAATAATTGGAAAGAGTATCGCAACTACAAGAGCTTAAATCTCCCCTTTTCCTGGATTTGATTCCAAAGCCTCATACAATTGATGATGGTAGAAGTATCCTTGCCAGTCATAATCCTCGTCCCTATCACTTCCCAAACAAGCAATTAATTAGGATGAGTTCAATTCAGTAAAGTATACTAGCAAATGCTTACTCGTCTCAGTGGCTAATGTTAGTGCAGATCAAATCTAAAATGTTGAGATGATGGAGGTATATGCCTTTACGAGCATCAGTTATTTCAAACTAAGGTAGTAGGTTAAAGCATAATTGAATATAACCCCTTCTGAGTTTCGAGCAAGGGTGATGATCCAGGTACATTAATGATTCCCCAAATTTTGCATAACATTTTAAGTATTCGGCAACATGAACAATTTTGCTCAATATTTTGTAATTTTTACCTTCGTCAATTCCTGTAATTCAAGTTTGCTTTCTGCTATTACATTATCTATTTCAGAGCCACTGTGTGGTTTAGGACGGATTTATTTATAGGCTCATGGCAACTACAACCTAAGAAGCTGTCTACTAGTACAGTCCTTACAAAGTAAGAGTGTTCTTCTCTTCATTCATTAATTTATTATATAATGGAAGAGCACCGCCCAAGGCAACCATTTCAGCAGATAATGAGCCAGGTCAGATCTGATGTATATTGACAAGGGGGGTCCTGGAAGTCTCTCTGCCAGACATTAGTCCTGGTTACGAGAGACTTACCCAGAGTCTTTAGCTCACTATCTTTCACAGAGAAGAAATATCCCAAACATATCAGTCTTTGTCCTGCCCTGGGGCAGTCCAGCACCGAAATGCTAGGCAATTCTCCTCTGAACAAGAATACCAACAGCATCCCCAGACACGTGTTTCGGTCTGGTTGGACCTCATCAGTAGGGAGGAGTGTGCCTCTCCAAGAATAGTGAGCAAGGGGTCCACGTCTGGATTCCCCTAGTAACTTAGGGTGAGACCCAAAGTTACTTAAATATGTAAATTGACAAGGGGGGGGTCCTGGGAGTCTCTCTGCCAGACATTAGTCCTGGTTACGAGAGACTTACCCAGAGTCTTTAGCTCACTATCTTTCACAGAGAAGAAATATCCCAAACATATCAGTCTTTGTCCTGCCCTGGGGCAGTCCAGCACCGAAATGCTAGGCAATTCTCCTCTGAACAAGAATACCAACAGCATCCCCAGACACGTGTTTCGGTCTGGTTGGACCTCATCAGTAGGGAGGAGTGTGCCTCTCCAAGAATAGTGAGCAAGGGGTCCACGTCTGGATTCCCCTAGTAACTTAGGGTGAGACCCAAAGTTACTTAAATATGTAAATTGACAAGGGGGGGTCCTGGGATTCTCTCTGCCAGACATTAGTCCTGGTTACGAGAGACTTACCCAGAGTCTTTAGCTCACTATCTTTCACAGAGAAGAAATATCCCAAACATATCAGTCTTTGTCCTGCCCTGGGGCAGTCCAGCACCGAAATGCTAGGCAATTCTCCTCTGAACAAGAGTACCAACAGCATCCCCAGACACGTGTTTCGGTCTGGTTGGACCTCATCAGTAGGGAGGAGCTGTGCCTCTCTAAGAATAGTGAGCAAGGGGTCCACGTCTGGATTCCCCTAGTAACTTAGGGTGAGACCCAAAGCTACTTAAATATGCAAATTGACAAGGGGGGTCCTGGGAGTCTCTCTGCCAGACATTAGTCCTGGTTACGAGAGACTTACCCAGAGTCTTTAGCTCACTATCTTTCACAGAGAAGAAATATCCCAAACATATCAGTCTTTGTCCTGCCCTGGGGCAGTCCAGCACCGAAATGCTAGGCAATTCTCCTCTGAACAAGAGTACCAACCGCATCCCCAGACACGTGTTTCGGTTTGGTTGGACCTCATCAGTAGGGAGGAGCTGTGCCTCTCTAAGAATAGTGAGCAAGGGGTCCACGTCTGGATTCCCCTAGTAACTTAGGGTGAGACCCAAAGTTACTTAAATATGCAAATTGACAATTGGGGTCCTGGGAGTCTCTCTGCCAGACATTAGTCCTGGTTACGAGAGACTTACCCAGAGTCTTTAGCTCACTATCTTTCACAGAGAAGAAATATCCCAAACATATCAGTCTTTGTCCTACCCTGGGGCAGTCCAGCACCGAAATGCTAGGCAATTCTGCTCTGAACAAGAGTACCAACAGCATCCCCAGACACGTGTTTCGGTCTGGTTGGACCTCATCAGTAGGGAGGAGCTGTGCCTCTCTAAGAATAGTGAGCAAGCTCCTCCCTACTGATGAGGTCCAACCAGACCGAAACACGTGTCTGGGGATGCTGTTGGTACTCTTGTTCAGAGGAGAATTGCCTAGCATTTCGGTGCTGGACTGCCCCAGGGCAGGACAAAGACTGATATGTTTGGGATATTTCTTCTCTGTGAAAGATAGTGAGCTAAAGACTCTGGGTAAGTCTCTCGTAACCAGGACTAATGTCTGGCAGAGAGACTCCCAGGACCCCCCTTGTCAATTTGCATATTTAAGTAGCTTTGGGTCTCACCCTAAGTTACTAGGGGAATCCAGACGTGGACCCCTTGTTCACTATTCTTAGAGAGGCACAGCTCCTCCCTACTGATGAGGTCCAACCAGACCGAAACACGTGTCTGGGGATGCTGTTGGTACTCTTGTTCAGAGGAGAATTGCCTAGCTTTCGGTGCTGGACTGCCCCAGGGCAGGACAAAGACTGATATGTTTGGGATATTTCTTCTCTGTGAAAGATAGTGAGCTAAAGACTCTGGGCAAGTCTCTCGTAGCCAGGACTAATGTCTGGCAGAGAGACTCCCAGGACCCCCCTTGTCAATTTGCAGATCTGATGTATGAAATAGTGGTGGCTCGAGGCAGGCACATACATTTCTTTATTTTATTTATTCTATATTTGTAAGGCGCCTATACAACAAATGGTTAAAGTCACATAAGCATTTTCCCTGTAGATTGTCCAAGTGATGGGAGTTTTTTTAAAAACCTACAATTCAGAACCATATAAAAGAAAAGGGAACTAGCTTGCCACAGTTCTTGATTTCAAAGCGCTTCAAGCTAGTTGGGTTTTTTCCTTAATTTATTTCAATTGCTATGGCCAATCACAGTCCTTGTGTAGGACCACTTACATGATAACCTCCCATGTTTTGTCAACCAATTGCTACTGCAGCAATGTTGTTTCCTAGTACTGCTCCTGTTAACCAACATAAAGGTAACCATTTTCTCAACCTTACTTAAGAAGGATGGACATATTTCAATATGTAATGCTATATTCATTAATACCAGCAGCTAGAATAACCCACTGAATGTATCTCACTTTGGCTCTTAACAATTAAAAGAAAGCCTCGACTTGTGTCCAGGAAAGGACATTTGATTTGTTTCCCTCAATCCATTGCATTTTCCTCTTCAATGTCCAAATGATTTACTTGTTTGTGCACTATATTCTATTTCGAATTCAGACCTGTGCCACTTGCTATCAGACACTTGTATCCACAACTTATGGACACTCCCGTCCCATGCACACCTTTCTATACTGAAGCAAACTTCAGTCAACAGTTTGATTTATCTTGTGGTTTATGCATTGACTTTTGATGCCAGAGTCATAGATTTCTCCCGTGCACCCTAAACATAGCCTAAGTCTCTTCAGATTTGAAGATAGTCTCATTTACCCTTACGAATTGAAACTTGGCGTGCTTAGCCACTGTACAACTTCCCACTTGCTATCAGGCAATGCTGTGCCCACCAATCTAAGTCCATGCTATGCAGGATGATTCTTTTAATACATGCGAACAACTATTCTGCAAGTCATTTGGGGCAGTATTCACATTACCTGAAGCATTCACCCCATGTTGAAGGGCTCAGCCAATTTCCGTGGGTTGCTCCATGTCTACGTCCGGGCATGGGTCACCTTGCGGGAGGTGGCTTTCCCTGCCTTCCCTTTAGTGATTGGGATTGGGAAGTTCTTGTCAGCGACACATTTCATGATGGTCATCACAGCTGCCAGAGTCTCTTCACAGGTGGGCTTGATCTGCTCCTCCGGGAGCTGGAACCCGTACGTGCCTTCATCTCTCAGCTCAAGGGTGAAGGAGAACTCCACCCCCTGGTCATAAACCCAGTCCTGAGAGGTCCCGGAGGCAGGGTCTGCAAAATTTAAACCACAATTTTATACAAGATCACTTGATGTGGTGGTATTTTGTATCCAGTACAGTGCTGCGTCTACACAGAGTGTTAGTTCCCTGATTTATCGCATGCATAGCATTAATAGGGTTATTTATAAAGTAAATAGTTATCCAATACATTCAGCCTAGTGCCTTGTGCCATTGCTGGGTCTTTTTGATGATTCTAGGTGGTATGCAGATGTTTGTTTGAAATCATGTTGATATGAATAAGATAGTGGCCCTTTTTTACATACACCCATAATGACCCAATCATAGAAAGATCCTTGCACTTGAGCATCACTTCCCCCATAAGCGCAGACCCATCACAGCTGAAAAGGCCCTATGGCATCAGCAAAGGGCACAATGTATATACTCCAAAAATCTACTGAGGGAACAGAATTCAACATCAACATTATCTAACAGATTTCTGGCAGAGATGGATATGCGGTATTAGTATGAAATACATGTTTCCTGGAAAAGAAGAAGGCATTGCAATTGTTTGGTGTAAAAGTATTATTTTCCATTTTTTAATGAGGTGTATTTGCCTCCAAATATCCCCTATAGTCTCCCCGTTCCCACCTTCTTCCATCTACACTAACACCGACATCCCCCATATGTTTTTTGGCAGTTTTGTTTTTGATACTGAAATGCGATTTCAGGTTCATGGTTACAAAAAACATGTGTGTGCTATAGCAAAAACATACTCTCACAGAGGCATTTCCCCTTTAAGCAGACAGAGGCATGGCCCCTTTAAGCAGACAGAGACATGGCCCCTAAGCAGACAGAGGCATGGTGTTAGTCTATGGGGAGCTTAGTCTGTTAGAAGAAAATCTAACAATCATAAAAGCAGCTAGTACATCCTCTACGTGCCTCCAATACAAGAGCAAATGGATGTCCACGTGTACCAACTGACTAAACTACAAAGAGCACAAAACGCTGCAGCCAAACTGCTACTATCACTTGGCCCAAGAGATCACATCTCCCCAGCCCTCAAAACTCTGCACTGGCTTCCGATTGCCCGAAGGGTGACCTTCAAAACCTTATGCATCTCTCACCGAGCAATGCATAAAACCGGACCTCAATATCTTCAAGACAAGCTAAAACCCTACCATCCTCCACACATGCTAAGATCAAGCTCTGCCGGCCTCCTAGTCATACCAAAAACCAACTCAGTCAGGTTAGGTGGATCATCATTCTCAGCCCTGGCCTCCACTCTGTGGAACGCACTTCCACCCCACATCCGACTCACCGAGCACCTCATGTCTTTCTGCAAATTACTGAAAACATGGCTCTTCCCCTAAAATGGACTCTTAGCTCAAACTGGATAACAGCAATCAATGACCTTAGCCCAAAGTCGCTATACCATAAATAACAATCCAGCATCATGATCCGAGTGTGAAATCGAAAACTAATAACCGCTAATATAAATTAAAACGGATAAACTGAATAGAACGAGTGAAGTGGATGAAAGTAGTGAAGTGGATGAAAGGAATAAACTGGATGAAAGGAGTGAGGTGGTTGAAATTAATGAAATGGATGAAATAAATGAAATGGACGAGAGGAACGAAGTGGACGAGAGGAATAAAGTGGACGAGAGGATGGAAAGGATGAGTACATGATATGGATGGAGTGCACTGAATAGATAGAGTGCATGGAACGGATAGATGGCATGGAATGACAGAGTGCATGGAATGAACTGAACAAATGGAACAGATGAATGGAGTGCATGGGACGGATGGAGTGCGTGCGACGGATGACGTGGGTAGAACGGATGAAGTGGGTGGAACGGATGAAGTGGGTGGAACGGATGAAGCGTGTGGAGCGGAAGGAATGCATTCAACTGATTGAACAGATGGAGTGCATAGAACCGAGGAAGTACATGCGACAGATGGAATGCATGGAACAGATAGAAGGCATGGAATGGACATTGTGCAAGAATGGTTGGAGTGCATGGAACGGTTGGAGTGCATGGAACGGTTGGAGTGCATGGAATGCATGAAGTAGTCACTACGGATGGCGCGGACTCAACGAATGGAGTTGAACAGACAAAGCCGACTGAACAGACTGAGTGAATAAAACAAATAGAATAAATGGTTCAGATGTGCGCTTGATGAAAACCACCATATCACATCGCCATGCTTACTCTCTTCTATACACCACCACTCAACTAGAACACAGCGATACTATGACGCACTGGTATAGCTGTTCTCATACCAACACTTGCCACATACTCCACATCATCCTAACTAAACACACCTGGCTGCACACCCGCCAGCCTACGCGTTCTCCTTAGGCCTAACGCAGCCAGAATCAGTCTGAGTATCACCCTGCCAGAACAAACACATACTCCTGATCTCCCAACCACCACACCTACCGCTAAGAAGCAGCTATCATACGAGTGCCTCACCAGCTGCACACATACCCGGTCCTCACACGCACCTTATGACTCTCTCTTTCTCTCACTCTCCAACTGACTTGAACTACAGTTCCAGAGGGCGTTCAATCTACCAGCGCCTTGAGATCATACCAATGGTACATAAGCGCTATATAAATGCAAAGTAACATAACATATCACATTTAAGCAGAAGATGATTCTTTTGGCCTGTGGAATACCGTTTCCAGCAGAGAGACTTTTGATAAGTGTGCTTGTTATCCAGGATTATGCGGTGGCGTCCCCCATCTCAGACACAGGTGACTGCAATGCTGCATGCTCTAATGAAGGCCAGCCTGGTAGCCCACCGCGGAGAGCATGTCATCAAATAATGTCAGGAATGATCGTTACTTGGGTCATGTTTGGAATGGATGTCTGACCTCTGCATCCATCAACTCTGATAGGTGCAGTGATTTGAACTAACTCCCTGTCCTATTCTCAGGGGAATGGGTTGGTCTTGCTGCTACCCGATGTGTCTCCTAGACGATGGATGGATGGAGCAGAATTTCCTGAGCAGAGAGCTGGTATTCCTTTAGTCCCTTCAGCGTTATCCTTTCCTAAAATGATTATTCCAGTCTACACGTCCCATCATTCCCCAAAATGGTCAGACTTTACCAGTAGAGAAGATGCCTTTTAGAAGCTCAGACTGCGGGGAATGGTTGCTATGAAGTTAAATCCTACTCCATACCTTTAACAGACTTGTATGCTGACGGACAGGCAAACCGCAGGAATTTGCACAGCGGAGATCATGGGTAGACATTACTCCACAAGAATACCAGACAAACACTGAACCTCCAGAATGAGGAGCTATCCACTTGTGGTCGTGTGACACTGCAGCCGTCTTTACTCCCTGCACCCCACTGAAACCTTCTCCTTGTCGCTTTTTAGCTTATCCGTTTCCCGCCATCCCCTTTGCGACTCCCTATGTCAATCCTTTTCTCTACTAGCCCCACTCCATTGGAATACTCTACACACCGATCTCTTTACCTCTAAACTGACAGTCCACCTACCTGGTCTCAATGCCTCATTCCAAATAGGCTTATTGTAAAGGCATCCCACCTAAGTACTCTGTCGTGTGTTGATCTTACTATATACATTATTTCTTGTTGGAATTATATCCTGCTGCTTCAATTAATACAATATACAAATGCATATCAATGCCTACAGTATATTCACTATACAATATGTCTCTGTAAATACTTCTACTCTACTTCATCCGTTAATTACTTATGTCAATAAGATTGCACATGTAAATATCACTGATTATTATACTTACGGGTCCTATGCATCTGTAAACTATCTTATGTCTGTAAATATGTTCAATATAATATATGCCAAACGTATGTTTTCTATCGTTGACTGTACCGCATTACCTTCGTTCCAGCACCCAGATACCCACAGGTTTGGCACGCTCTATAAATGTGAAATAAATAAATTAAATTAAATATCATGTGGCCTATTTGTGAGTGTCTGATGGGCCATGTGAATGGGAGCAATGGCAGAGTTTGTCTCTTGTACCTCAGATGTGCTTTTTAAACGCACCCTATGGCACTCTGTACACGCCCAGATGGTTGATTGGAGGTGTGTAGTTTAATTTAATGCACTGTTCGCAACTTACTCCCCAACAGGTTCCTTGGTACAAAGCAAGCTATAACATACCGTCAGAGTAAATTCAAATAAATAATGCCAAGGGAATGAGGAGCCGTAACATTAGGGGTGGTTTACATCTCATTTGGGAGAAAGAAAGGTTTTCATGTGTTTTCCATATGAACAGTGATTTCTTTCTTTCCAGAGAGAATCTGGAATTGATTTCCAGAGGCTTGTTGCCTGGACTGAGAAAGATTGACTCCATACTTACGTGGTTTTTGGAGGGAACCACGTGGTTTAAATCTTTTGAACGGAGGACACGAGTCGGTGCATGTTTTTTAAATGTATTGGACAAGAAGCCAGGACCTTTTGAATGTAAAACATTATGACTATACACAGTGCTTTAAACTTTATTCACGCAGAGGCTGGTAGCCAGGGCAGTTGTTTAAAGACGGTCATGGAAGTTCTCTACTTGGGAGCATAAAGAGAGTTCTGGCTAAAGAATTAGGAATCCCTGAAGACTTGAAATTAGGTACTTCAGTGATACCAAATATCAAAGGTCCAGTCGAGATGAGACAAAGGCATTAGCTAGGATGACTGTCTTGGTGGCTGACTAAGAGAGTGGAAGAACATCCCCTTTTGGAGGATTTAGTTGAAGCATGTACCACCAACCTTACTTATTTGAGGAATAAATATAACCTTAGCTGTCAATAATGACTCCCAGATGATGTACTCTGCGCCCAGGTGTCTGAAGTGTTCATAAATCATCTAGCCAGAAGCAAGGTTCCAATTGGGTAGATGAGTGTCCCCAGGGCAGGACCTCTGTTTTGATGGAATTGGATGGATTTCAAGAGGTTCCAATCCATCAATGCATTGCCTGCTTTAAAGCTCACTGTAAACAGGATTTGATGTAGAGGGCACCCTGCCTAGATGCTGCACAGGTGTAAAAAACAAAAGATTTTTGTGATAGGCTGAAAGTAACCATGAAAAAATAGAAGGGAAACTGCAGTGCCTTGAGGGACATCGTAAGAAATCCAAAATCTGAACACATAAATGATTCGATGAAAGGAAGCTCCTTAGCCATCCTAGCACACAGTCGGAGATCCCAAAATGATGGAGCCCGCCCAAGAGGATGGTGTGGTGGACAGTGTTAAAGGCTACTGAAAGATCAAATAAGACCAGCGCTCTTACACTGCCACCATCAACTGGCCTACAGAGGTCGTCCACCACAGAGGTTGCCACCAACTTAGTTCTGTACACACAATGAACACTAGCTTGTTTGTCATTGAGAATCATAGGTATTTCAACATGTCTTCACAGCGGAAAGGGAGTCTTGAAATGGGCCAGAAGTTGGCCATGTTAGAGGGGTCAGCCCCTTTCCTTTTAATAAGGCAAAGAGCCATGGCATGTTTTAGAGCAGAAGAAAACTGACCTGTGGCAAAAGATGTGCTAATAAGTGCTGTGAAAGGATATGCCAGAGTTGGAAAACGGGTTTTGAGAAATTTAGTTGATCACAACCCTTTGGTGAATCTGATGGTTTGACTCTAGATTAAAGGTTAATTGTATTATCTGATAGTCGAGTGAATTTCAGTTTGTTTGTGACTTTACATTAGTATTACAAAAATCACCATCGGAACCAGGACATTTAGCTCAAATGCATTTCTGGATATAATATAGCTTATTGATAAAAATGTTTGCAATAATTTCACAAAAATCTTTGGAAGTTTTGATAACATAGTCAAGAAACTGGGACTTTCATAGCTTATCTAAGACTTTAAATAATTATTTTGTGATGTCAGTCAAGAAGATTCTATTGGTAATGTAGACTTTTTTGGCCATGAGGAATTTTGTAAAAGAAACAAGATTTAACTTTAAAACTTTGAGGATATGTAGATAATGTGCCATCTGTGCTCATATCTGCATGGTAGGAGTTTTTCTTCATTTAGAACTGTTGAATACCAGGGTTGTATTTGTGCATGTTTTTTGTTGCTAATACTAATTTGGATGTTGCTAGCATACCAAGACTAAAGAAAGAAATCTATTTATATTATACACGGTATTGGAGGTACCCAAGTCATCCTAACTGCGATGGGTAAGAGGTGCAATCAGTAGGCACATGGCAGGGGTAGAAACTACTTCCTGAATGGGATTTTATCCAACCTTCAGTTGGATGATTTCAGCTTCAAATACATAGAAAAAAGAAATGGTATCCCTAGAGGGTCTGTCCATTCGAAGGTAGAGGAAGGATACATTAAAAGGAGGTAGATGTGTACAAATACCATCCAAATGGTACCCTGTGCTCAAAGTTAATAATTTATGTAAATCCTACACAAGTTAATAATTTAATAAAGATTTGGGACCTCATTACAAGTTCAGCAGTATGGTTAAAAAAAAGTGGTGATCATTCCGTTACCGCCACTTTTTTGGGAAGTTACGGGATTACAGCTGTTTTTGCTGCACACCGAATTCCGAATTTGACCTTGAATTGGAGAATTTACCTCCAGCATTATGCTGGAGGTAAATTCTCCACTCTAAGGTAAAAACCTGCGGGGAATTACCACGGCAAAATTACTGCTCACAGTAATTCTGCAAAAATCCCCATGGAGTCCTAAGGACTCAAAAAATGGGTATTAATAGTGCCCTTCCACAACTCAAAATCATGTGTTAAGCCTACCGGACCAAGTGGTGGTAACAGTTAACGAGTTTGGCGGTAATTTTGCAATTTACGACTGAATTACTTCCAAACTCATAATGAGGCTTAAAGCCTCATTATGAGTTTGATTGTATTTTCAACTGACATACTGCCAAAGTCCTTTACCATTACCACCACTCTTTTTAGCCGTAAATCGATTAAATTATGAGTTTCAGTAATGTGGTGCTTGTTCTAATTCATGGAGCCTATCGTTCGCTATTGGGGCTTGGAGCTTTTACTCTGGGTGCTCATTCCAGCCGTGTTTCCAGCTGTGGTAAATCCTACATGTTTTTGTTGGTAATGTGGAAGAAAATCCTCCAGCAATGGCTGGAGGATTCCCCTCCTCATTGCTGCCAAACACGGAATTGAGCACTGCCGTAAAAGTGGTAATAATTCTGCACATTTGCTGCAAAGTGAACCTCTGATTGAGACCCAATGGCCTCATTAGGAGGCTGGCAGTAGCCATTATTTATTTTTTTCCGGCACCCAGGAATGGGCAGTAACCAGATCATTACGGCTTTGCCGGACCCGGTATTTGTCCATTCCTGGGCGCCAGAAAATATTCTTCGCCATTCCTATTGAGCCCCATAGGGCTCAATGGGAATGGGGAAGTCTGATGCACCGGCACCGTTACAAACGGTGCCGGTGCATCCGACATGCTGTGCTTGCAGGTGCCGCTCTGGCCGCCAGGTCAGACCTGGCGGGCAGAAAGGCACCTGCGAGCACAACTCGTAGTTTGCCAGTGCACGAACTACGGTACCGGGAAGCTTAACAGTAGCGTAGTTTCCGGATTAGCAAACTTATAATGAAGCACAATGCCCCTTATTCAACCTTTTTTTAAACCTGCAAGAACCCCAAAACATTCTTCTGTTCTGCTGAACTCAGAAGTTGTTGCTGGATGACTTCTCACATTCCAATCAGTCTGTGTAAAGGTTTTGGCTCCTCAAAGCACTGGTGGAGATTATCTTTTCAGACTGGATGTTTTCTCATGGGTAACCATTGTGCACTATGTCCCAGGGCTGCTTATTCTGTATTATGTTGTTTAGTTTTTTCCACGATTAAAGTTGATCAATTATGTCTATATTTTCTATATGAATGCCACATTTTGACATTAAAGGCTGGAACTAAATTACATTGAAAGGAGGAGTAAAGTACAGTTAAACAGTTGTGAACTCGTCAAATTTTTTAAGCCTACAACAATCATGTGACAGTTCATTAAATCGACAAGGGGGATTTTTGATGATTTAATAATTTTACCGGAATATAATTTGAATATGTTCTGCTATAGTATGGCAAAAATATTAATACGCATTAGTACCCAGCAGGGGGAGGTGTGCCAGCCTCTCAGCTAATGAGGAGGCTTGGAACGGGGGCATTACCAGCGGTAATTCCCCCCGCTCCGATCAGCTTCACGGCTGGAGGCCACCACCTTCCCCCGCCGGGGAATGAGGTAAGTGTTCTCCCACTTCCCCTCTCCCTCCTCCCCTCACCCCCGAATTCCCTCCCCATCCCCACTTACCTTCGTTGAAGTCCATTTCGGGAGTGGATGCGCTGGGAACACTTCTGTCCCCAGCGTGTCCACTCCTGATCTGCGAAAGGCCGTCATGGAACGGAAGAAGGAACTACTCGTAGTCCTGTCTTCCTTTCCATGGCAGCCATTTTTTTGTTTACTTTTTTAATAGGCACCATGGAAAGAGAGAAGGGACTACATGTCTTTATGAAGGAAGAGTGACTTCAAAAAGAAAGTATTTCTTTTTTTTTAAGTAATAGGGCTGCCTTCTACTCCATGACATGCAGGCCTGCAGCCTGGCGGCTTCCATGTCATGTGGTGGTGGGGAGCCTTCTGACTTAGAAAGAATTTATATTATATTTGAAGTCTGAGGGGGGGCCCCCTCACCAGGGCATGTTGGAGCAGACCCACCCCGCACCAGGGGAACTTAAGGGGCCCCTGCTACGCCAGTGGTTGTACTCCATGCTCAATACTGGGCACATTACGAGTTTGGCGGTGCAGTAAAAAGCAGTGGTAATTTCCTTTTTTCCATGGTAACAGAATGACCACTGTTTTACTGTACCACCGAATTCAGATGTAGAGGAGGTCCCAGATACGGCCTGCACTCCAGCCCCCCATTTTGAGATACCAGGAGCATAGTCGCCAAGATATGTGACGTATAAGGAGCAAATAAACCAACAGAGAGCATCAGTGGGACTCTGTCCAGTACCCATCAGAAGAGCAATACCTATTGAGGCGCCAATAACCATACAACCATGGGCTGCACGGTACCAATTGAGACAACCGTACCAGCAGCTGACGCGAAATGACGAGTACTTACAAACTGTCCCTGAAGAGACCCAAAGGGCCCTAATTGAAGGCGAATGGTGGCGACACAATGGCCCAGACAGACGTTCAGATGAACGAAATGACAATCCAAAGATGACACAACGATAAATGATATGAATAAGGATGTAATGGACATAGAAGAAGAGATGATATTGAAATATAAAGAAATGTAACCATAAAGCAGGAAGGAAATATGCAACTGGCTAAATGCCTGTAAATGGGCTTGGAACGCAAGAAGCTAAGAAAACGGTACGGCTTGCAATGCTTAGTAGAAGAATAGAGCGGCAAGCGGCAACTATATATCTACCTCAAGAAGCACATTATACAAGTGTGACTCCATTTTATAAAAGCAGAATCAAGCCCAGGATCATAGAGGACAAACAGGCCAAGATTCATATACCAGCACAAAGCCAAACGAAAGAGCGGAATCGAAACTCAGTAAGAAGCAGCTCATGCCTGGAAATTCGAGGTCAACTCCAGGAAGGGAGGAGAGCGGCAACTCCGAAGAAACAAAACTTAAGAGCATAGCAGCCAGCCAGTGAAGGTCGAGATAAGGAGGCCCAGCCAGGTGGCAAGGCTAAAGGAAGAATCAAATACACAAATAGAGGGAGAATGAAGCAGATTCACAGTGAACTGACACGTGACCAGCCAAGCACAAAGAGGTACCCACGTCTGATGTCATCCAAACCTAGAGGATGCCATAACTTCTCCTGATAAGAAGCTACAGTTTTGAGGCCATGCTCTGCCAACTAATTAACACATAGCCCTAAAGTGCTGATTGATGGAAGGGAGGCAGGGTGAATCTTGGGGCACACCGCAACTGGGTGTCCATTCTGCATGCTGCTAATTAAAGTGGAGTTTTATGCCTAGGGGTGTAACCCACCCAATCACAATGGACCAAATAATCTAGGGTGCTATAGCTAGCAGAACCAATGAGAGATCATACTTTTAGTGACGTCTATCACGAGTGATGTAGACGGATGGGCGTAGACGCCCACCTGATAAGAATCTTCCAATCCCCACACTCTGTTCCCATATACAGATATAGCACCTATACTTAAGTTTCCTTTTCCGACCAATAGAATTGCATGACAAACTTATGAGTGTAACACATCAATGATGACGAAATTCTGCTATAACTGTTGCTGTCTGAATGAAGAATTTGGAAGTTGAAGCGAGACAGGCGATCGCATCACTGTTGATTTCCATTTGTTTCCCCGTTTTTTGTACTTGTCATTAAACGGACTTCCCTTTGCCAAACCATTGACTTGTACTTATTGATTGGTGTTGGAATAAGAGAATCCTGCACCCCATCCTCCTCAATGTGCAGCTATCTCGCCTTAAGGTACTTGAGGGTGAGCTCTGATCCCATGGGCCCGTCAGAGGTCGCTCTGCCCTCCTGTACACTTGGTAGCGGTGAGGATGGTTTTGACCATCAACTATTGAATATTGATTATTGATAAGACACCTATTGACCGTCGACACGAAGTAACTCTAGGTCTTCGTCAATATCACGAGTCCTTTGCCATTTCGGCCGAGTAGACTGTGAAGCTTCTGGTGGACAATGACAGCTTAAACTTGTCAAAAAAACTACAGTGGGTTGAATCACCTGTTTTACAAACATAAACCCTTTCATTCCTACGGGCAATGGATCAGACGAAAGACCAAAAAAGGTGGTAACGGAGGCAGTGATCCTGAGGGTCCAGAGAGGAACGATGCGAGCGGTGAGTGAAACAAAAAATGGATGCTTTGGCAAATGTCTTTAGGCAGTAGAAGAAGTAAGGGAAAAGGTAATAGAGGGAGGTGGAGAAAAACAAAATAGAGGTAGAGAAGACTGTATATATATATATATGGGGATAATGATTTGAGAATAACTGAATAAGTAGTGAATACCGGGGTGGACACCCGAGAAGAGAGAGGATACCGGGGTGAACACATGAGATAAAGAGAGAGGATACCGGGGTAGACACCCGAGAAGAGAGAGGATATGCCTTGTTCCTGCACTTTAATATAGCGGTCAGAAGAAACGTTAACTCATAGTCCCACATAATAGGGAAAGACTAGGCTACCACGACGATTAAAGACGTTGTAAAAGGAGTTTGTTTAAACTCCATGTCGGGGTATTGATTAGAAGGCAGAGATATCTGTGTCCAGCTGGTGTCTGTCTAGTCTGTTTAGTGTTTGCCATACATGTTATACGATGTGTCACACATAAGGAAAATTGTCTCCTTGTTGTTTGAAATTTATCAAGGGATTTTACGCGATTCTATAGTTGAGAGGGAATCGTGCATGAATTGATGTTCTTGAATGAATTGGTGATATAAAATTTTGGCGGGAAAAGATTGGATTGGAGCTTGCGGTATTGGTGCTCGCTCATGTGAAGTTACATGGAAGTATTGTTAGAAACAGGTTTAAGCATGGAAGATATTACTCCACTAGCACACTTATGTAAACAACTGCCTAAACGTGCACCCAAGCTTAAGAAATACAGTACTGAGTGGGTTAAGGGTACCGCCCACAAGATGTTTATGCCGTGGCCACAGAATGCGTCCTTATCTAAAGCCGTTTTACAACACATGACGACTTACTTGCATGCCACATATACAGGCAAAAAACTAGAGAAACGCCTTGTTGTTCTAGAACTTTGGAAAATGTTCGAACAGTCGAAGGAAGTAGAGCCACCTGCTGACTGGATATTAAAAATATGCACGGAGGGGGGGTTAGACGCTTACCGCGCCACCTGCCCCGCCTGAAACAGAAACTGAGGGAAGTAAGCCGGAGGGACTCTACCCATTAAGAGATCTTAAGGCAGTCCCGGGTACAGCAACCCCGCATATGAGTCACCTACGTACAGTAGTGACGACAATAAGGGGAAGGATCAGGATAAGAATCTTACTCCGCAGTCCTGAGGAACAAGGAGAGACGCGATGATGAGAGGAAGGATCAGGCACAGAGAAGTGCACCTCTCAATAAAGAGAGAGAGGGAAAGAAATGGAAAGGAAGTGAAGACAGAACTGATGAGATCGCATTCGCAAAAGACAAATGGATGGGAGGACAGATATTGTTGAAACTCGATGGAAAAGGAAGTGATGATGTGAGACCGAGAGAGAAGTCTGATGAGGCACAGAGAAGGGAGAAGGAAAAGAAAGTAAGGGACGAAAGGATAAGAAGGAAAGATAGGCTGAGGCGAGAACAGCTATATCATGAGGAGCAAGAAAAGCAGCTCGATCGCAAACAGAAAGCAGCCTATGACCAGTACAGACAGAATCAGAAAAGGTTAGAAGAAGAGCAAAGAGTACGTGAAAAAAGGATGTAGAGACGAGAAGATGAGGAAGTTCGAAGGGCAAATGAACGTAGAAATTAAATGAGAAGGGAAGAAGATAAGGTCAGAGAAGAAGCGAGGAAGCGCAAAGAATTCGATGATGATATTGAACGTAAGCGTAGACAGAGGGCACGTGATCTCGAATATCTGGAGCGGGAAGTTAAAAAACCCAATCCTGTTGTAGAATGGGAAGACATTGAAGAATTTTTCCCTGCATACGATTCAGTACCAGGCACTAGTGGGGCGAATATCCCCACTAGCATCGGAGAAATGATCGATAAAATATATGATGAAATGGGGTTAGAAACAATATCCCAAGGGGAAGACAAGTGTTTGCAAAGCACTCAGCTGTATGACACTGAAGATGTCACCCGAAGTAGTAGGAGCCAAGAGGCTGTCCCTGGATAGGCTAGAAATCAGTAGGAACGACGATGATGCAAGGAGTTGCGTGAATTGGGAGCAATCAATGTCCGACTCCACAGAGGAGACAGAATGCGAGACAAATGTAGAAGGGAGACGGCTCGAAAAGCGGCTCCCAAGGTACAAAGGGGTATGATGGTCAGACGCTAGCAAGTCTGCACCGAGGGCATCAGAGTCTGCTGCGCAGTCTGACCGGCATGAAGGAACACCCCATGGTCAGAGAGGGTGTCAGCACCCGCCTATGTAGACAGGTTAAGGACATTGCCAGGCAGACAGCAATGCAAGAATGTTACCCCAGCGATAGACAGAAGAGCTATGGGGAAAGAGAAAGAAGGCTGTGCACTCCAATTTCTGCTGTTAGAAAAGGGGGGAGCAAGACCGCAATATATTCCATGGCCACACATGTATCGGGAAAACCTGAAAAACAAGCTTCCAATGCTGACATTGGGAGCCGGGAAGTGGATACACGAGTTAGAGAAAATGACAGGGGGTGTCACGTTAGCTATAGGGGACATTAAAAGTCTCCTGATCGCCATACTTGGCGAGAGAGCAGACGATGTGTGGAAACGGGCAGGGTACACTGGTGTAACCACAATTAGCACTACACACGACGGAGCAACTACACACGACGGAGCACCATTTAATAATTGCAGGGCAGCAGTATGGAAAGCGCTAAAAGTGCTTTACCCAAACACTTCCGATATGGGAGCTATAATGACTCGGAAAATGAAGGAGTCAGAAGATCCGTTGATTTATATCCAGAATTTCCAAAGGGGCGTCTATGCTCGAAACGCATGAATCTTGGACGAAATCTATACCTGTATTTTATCACATATTGTGCTAGGGGTTATCAGAGCCTGTACAAAAACAGCTTAAGAAATTGGTAGGAGCTGAGGTTAAACCTTGGGCCGAAATACAGTTGACTAATGCACATTATTGTAGATTGTTGTAAGAGGAGAATCGGAAAAAGGAGGCAACTTCAAAAAGTGAGGAAGCGAAGCTGGTGCAAAAGAAATGATCAAAGTATGCTCTTGAAGGAGTCATGCTGAATAGCTCAGCTGAACAGAACGTACAACAGGTGGCTAACCCACAGCAGAACAACAAGGGTAACGTAGGATTGTACCCGAGGGGAAGAGGATTTAGAGGAAGAGGATGGCAGAGTAATCAGGGATGTTTCCAAAGTAATCAAGGAGGCTTTCAAAACGTGCAGATGGGCAGTCCAGATATGTCAAATGGACAAATAATTCGACCACCGCCAGTGTGTTGGCTGTGTGGATTGACCGGGCATTTGGCACGCTCGTGCAGAAGCCAAGGCGCGTGGCAAAATGGCCAAGGAATGGGAGCGGGCACAGTGAATCCGCTGCAAACTCCCAACAGGGCGATACACAGAATCACACAGTGCAGCAGCAAGCACCAGGCATGCAGCAAGGTGCGCAACAAGGGGTTCAACCCCCTAACGTGGGAAACCTGCCGCAATTCCAACAGGCACCACTGCAGACTTCACAGGGCACAACCCTGGGAATGGAGAGAATCCACAAGTATATAGTGGACCAAACTTCTATATGAACTAGGACAGCTCACTGGGAACCCTGATGTGCTCTATCCCATCAGTGACACCAAACCCTAACAGGGAACCGAGGGTGAATGTCATCATAGGGGGTAAAGATTATTCCTTCTTAGTTGACACGGATGCAACGCGCTCGTGCATACGAGAAGGCAAATTTTCCTTGTCCGGCGAGGCCATAGATACTCAGAGTTTTACAGGAGCTCACAGTCAAGTTCCCTTTACAGATGCAGTCCGAGTCTCTGTAGGAGAGTGCGAATTGAATGTACCTTTGTTGTATTCACGTCAGACCCCAGTAAACATTTTGGGACGCGATTTAATGACAAAATTGAACATGACAATCTCGTTCACGGAGGAGGGCATAGTATGCTCCACTCCAGAAATGCATTATTCAAACGTGTGCGAAATAATCAGGGCATACTCAGGACGCATAGCCATGAGGGCCGTGCCTCTAGTACCAGAGGTCTTCGCATATGGCATGTGTGTGCTTATGGCAGGATTGCCAGGCCTCGCAGATAGAACAATGAGAACCCCTGATGAGTTTCTATTCAGACCAAGAATAGCTATGCATGAAGAGGAGGGACAAGTATTTCCCTTGATGATACATGCTGCAGCAGTGCGAGGGAAAGTAGCATTGGTCGAAGGATACGACGATGAAGGCAGACAATGGTGTGCGTTTATCGCCATTGAGGAAGGGTATCGAGTGACTGACGTCACCGATGACGATCTGTTTGAAGAACAACCAGACTCAGAAGAGACAAGGGTGGAAGTGAGTCTCATATATTGGGTAAAGATGATTAAAAGAGAAGTACCTCAGAGAATGATGTTGGCAGTGGCACGTCTGGAATACTTTGATGATGACATGACCCAAGTGCCTGTATCGGTACGGACTACAGGACCATATGACGTAGGCCTCCTGAAGGGGGTGGGAGAAGTGAAAATTAAATGAAAACCAGGAGCGATATTACCAAGAGAGCGACAATATCCCAGGTCCAGAGAGGCGGATGAAGGGATTGTAAAGACAATTTCCACCATGATGGATCAGGGCATCCTAGTGACGTCAGAGTCACCCTGTAACACGGTGATCTATCCTGTCAAGAAATCAAAGGGAGGGTCTTGGTGTTTAATCCAAGATTTAAGAGCATTAAACGATATTGTTGAAGCTGAGTTCCCTCCAGACCCTAATCCATCTACAATCCTATGTAACATACCCACTGAGGCAAAATATTTTACGGTCATTGACTTGAAAAATGCCTTTTTCTCAATCCCATTGCACCGTGACTCTCAAGATCTGACGTCATTTACATTCAGACAAATGCGTCTGAAAAGCACGAGGTTGCTACTGGGGTACTGTGAGTCCCCGTCCATATTTAACAGAGTCCTACAGATGGACCTAAGCAATATTGCATTAGATAGTGTCGTCTTGCAGTATGTGGATGACATCCTAATCTGCAGCACCACTGAAGAGCAATGTGGGCACGATTCTGTTAAGCTACTAACCATACTGGCTGAGAAAGGATATAAGGTTGACAAGGAAAAGCTACAGTATTGTCAACAGGAAGTGCTGTACATAGGCCAACTCATCTCGCCTGAGGGAAAAAAAGGTGACCCCAGAAAGGGCTGAAGCTATTATGAACTCGGCAAAGCCACTCACTATAAAGCAAATGCAGAGCTTTTTAGGCCTGTGCAAGAAAAAGTTGCACAGACGCGTTTAGAGATGTAGTTATAGCTAAATACCGAAAGACACTTAGAATCAAGAGAAGCCCACATGAAGACAACAATGAACTAAATGATTACCTGGACAGCACAGCACATCTAGGAAACAACATCTGGTACCAACACATGAAAGAAGTCAGGAGAAGGAACTCAGAAGGAGATTGCTTCATTTGTGCACTTCTACCGTACAGCATGGTAAAATCCAAGATCTTCGTAGCTATAGAGATTGATGTCCCGACAGCACATTGTCTGTCGCACGTAGCAATGTGCAACAACAGAGGACAGTTCATGGGGAGGGATGCCTCGTTGATATGGGCAACTGAACCAGCTTATCCCGATGAAGATGATTATGTCCAGGACATTAAGACAAGAAACAGAGCTCATACTAGGAATCATGTGATCAGGTATGAAAAGCCAGAAGTGAAAGGAGCAGGAACAAGATGGGAAATCAACCCGAGACTGAACGTCCAAGGAAAAACTCCAAATTTGGAAGAACAGAGGCCAACTGCAGATTTGGGGATCAGTGCTTTCACCAGACGGATGGGAAGAAAGAGTAGTGATATGCCGAGCCTGGATGGTCCTAGGAGCCTGCCAAGAAGCAACAGAAAACTCAGAGAGGTTGTGCAAACCTCTATGGCCAAAGTTGGTAAAGTTACTAACATGGGTCGAAGAGGAGGACCCTTGCAGATAGTGCCACTGGAAAATCCAAAATTGTGCTTCAGGAGCAATGGCATGAGGAAGATGGGAGAGAATCAAAACTGCGGCCGAATCTTTGAAGCTCCAGGAATGACTCACGGGACCGCAGTAATTATGGATCATTACTGGGCGTGTGGATACAAGATATACATAAGAATGCCGAAGAACTGGGGAGGCTTATGCACAATCGTGAATGTCCATGTTCCTGCACTAGTGTTCCCGAAAAGTAACCTGAATATTGACAGTTTCCCGAAAGCAGATGCCCACCTGAGGAAAAGGAGATCTGTAGAACTGGTATCCCGAATGAAGAGAGAAAATTATTTTTCTGCCAAATCAGAAGCAGCATTACATGCAATCCCATATGGACACAGGCTGTTCAGCCACACCTCATCAGTGTTCACAACAATCATCATGCCAAGATTCCAGGTTGGAGCAAACACTAAGTGGTTGCAAATAACCAGATGGGAATTATTACAGACCATCAACACAACCATAAAAGGATTCAACGCGATTAAAGAGGATCTAAGAGCAATCCCATTGATGACTCTCCAGAACAGATATGTACTTGACATGATCACAGTGATGGATGGAGGTGTTTGCGCGAGAATCGGAGAATCGTGTTGCACATTTATACCTTCGCATGATGAAGAAAATGGAACCTTAACAGAAGCCATAAGTATGCTGACAAACCTACGGAACCAGATGATCGATGAAACTGATGAAGTGGATGATGACAGCTGGTTTAGAACTCTATTCTCATGGGTCCCACAATGGATGGCAGACATATTCAAGTTTCTGGGACCCCTATTATTGATGATACTACTAGGATTTTGTGTTATCAAGATAATCATCACACAGTGCCAGAAAACTGTGAAGAAAGCCATTGGGATCAAGATCATGATCGATGTCAAACCAGATGGAAGCCGAGAGACCTGACAGATGAAAAAATAAGAGACTTTGTGAAGGCCAGCGAATTTGCGCAAGAAGGAACAAAGTTTGTGTACCCCAGAAACCGAAGAAAGTATGAAGGAAAATGGATCTATTGCAGCCCAAATGGACAGTGTCAGCTTATGACCTGGAACACAGACGAAAATGTAAAAACAGCAGGAAGTCTGAAAGGAGTGATAAAAATATAGACTCCAAAGAAACACACGATCACACCATCACGTATGAACCCAGAAGACGAAGAAGTGGATCCAAAGGAGAAAAGAGAAGTGGTTGATGAACCGACCAGAGGGGGGAGTGTAGAGGAGGTCCCAGATACGGCCTCCACTCCAGCCCCCTCATTTTGAGATGCCAGGAGCATACTCGCCAAGATATGTGACGTATAAGGAGCAAATAAACCAACAGAGAGCCACAGTGGGACTCTGTCCAGTACCCATCAGAAGAGCAATACCTATTGAGGCGCCAATAACCATACAACCATGGGCTGCACGGTACCCATTGGGACAACCGTACCAGCAGCTGATGCGAAATGAAGAGTACTTACAAACTGTCCCTGAAGAGACCCAAAGGGCCCTAATTGAAGGCGAATGGTGACGACACAATGGCCCGGACAGACGTTCAGATAAACGAAATGACAATCCAAAGATGACACATAACGATGAAATGATATGAATAAGGATGTAATGGACATAGAAGAAGAGACGATATTGAAATATAAAGAAATGTAACCATAAAGCAGGAAGGAAATATGCAACTGGCTAAATTCCTATAAATAGGCTTGGAACGCAAGAAGCTAAGAAAATTGTACGGCTTGCAATGCTTAGTAGAAGAATAGAGCGGCAAGCGCCAACTGTATATCTACCTCAACAAGCACATTATACAAGTGCGACTCCATTTTATAAAAGCAGAATTAAGCCCAGGATGATGGAGGACAAACGGGCCAGGATTCATATACCAGCACAAAGCCAGACGAAAGAGCAGAATCGAAACTCAGTAAGAATTCGCCTGGGAATTCGAGGTCAACTCCAGAAAGGGAGGAGAGCAGCAACTCCGAAGAAACGAAACTTAAGAGCATAGCAGCCAGCCAGTGAAGGTCGAGATAAGAAGGCCGAGCCAGGTGGCAAGGCTAAAGGAAGAATCAAATACACAAATAGAGGGAGAACGAAGATTCACAGTGAACTGACACGTGACCAGCCAAGCACATAGAGGTACCCACCTCTGATGTCATCCAAACCCAGAGGATGCCATAACTTCTCCTGATAAGAAGCTACCGTTTCGAGGCCATCCTCTGCCAACTAATTGACACATAGCCCTAAAGTGCTGATTGATGGAAGGGAGGCAGGGTGAATCTTGGGGCACACTGCATCTGGGTGTCCATTCTGCATGCTGCTAATTAAAGTGGAGATTTATGCCTAGGGGTGTAACCCACCCAATCACAATGGACCAAATAATCTAGGGTCCTATAGCTAGTAGAATCAATGAGACGTCGTACTTTTAGTGACGTCTATCATGAATGATGTAGAGGGATGGGCGTAGATGCCCACCCGATAAGAATTATCCAATCCCCACACTCTGTTACCATATACAGATATAGCACCTATACTTAAGTTACCTTTTCCGACCAATAGAATTGCATGACAAACTTATGAGTGTAACACGTCAACGATGACGAAAGTCTGCTATAACTGTTGCTGTCTGAGTGAAGAATTTGGAAGTTGATGCGAGACAGGCGATCGCATCACTGTGATTTCCATTTGTTTCCCCGTTTTTTGTACTTGTCATTAAACTGACTTCCCTTTGCAAACCATTGACTTGTCCTTATTGATTGGTGTTGGAGTAAGAGAATCCTGCACCCTATCCTCCTCAAGGTGCAGCTATCTCGTCTTAAGGTACTTGAGGGTGAGCTCTGATCCCATGGGCCCGTCAGAGGTCGCTCCGCCCTCCTGTACACAGAGTTTGTAGACAAAAGTGGAGAATTTACTGCCAGTGAAAAGAGGTAAATCCTCCACTTTTCCTCCAAGATTCAGCGGAAAAATCCACATGAGTTCCTATGGACTGACAAAATGGGGATTAACACCACGATTCTACCACTCTTAACCCCATGGTAAATCCACAGGACCAAGTGGCAGTACTGGTCAACGAGTTTGACGGTAATTCAGCAGATTTACTGCTGAATTGCTGACAAACTGGTAATGAGGCAGACTGTCTTGCGACAGATGGTCAGCGTGGAGTGCCATCAGAATCCTATGTAAATCATAAACTTGTTTCAACAGTATTAGCTACAGCTGTTCCTGATTAAGTGAATCCAAAGGGGTGGCCATATCCTTAAAGGCAGAATACATAGGCTATTTCTTGTAGAAATCTAATTTAGCTGCTAACAAGTACAAATGAAGGGCCTAGTGCATAATGCCAAGGCCCTGCTGAATGATAAAATGTCTGTGGATGATAAAATCTCATTGTCATGAAGGTATTGTGGTCATCCATTTTACATTATTTTCCATAATAGTTTGAAAGAGCTGGGGCGCAGTGTTTGGCGGTAGTGGCAAATATCTTGTATTTTAGAATCCCTGCTGTTTTACCGCCCTGCCAATCTGCGGGTTACAATACTGAAACTCTTCATTTCTGCATACCTTTGTGTGGCTGGAGCTACCTCCACATAAACGCATTAATACCTGCAGTAATTACAACAGGTATTACTATGAAAGCCGAAAGGAGTCCTATGGGTCTCCAAAATGGGGAATGATTGGAGGGCCCGCATGACTGAGACTCATGCAGACCCTTCAAATGACGACTTGTTTTCTGTATGTAGTAATGGTAATACCATTTGTTGGTATTTTTAGAGGAAGAATTACCAAACTTATGCTCAGGCCTATTTATTTTCTTAAAAATGGGTAGGATGACAGCTTTCTTCCAAGACTCAAGAATCTAAGTCAGCTTAATCACTGAACGAAAAACATTAACTATCAGAGGGAGCCAAGCAACTGGGTTATTCTTAAACATGTTAATAGGTACACAATCCTTCCACAGACTCCACAGACTTGTATTAGCTTTGATAGCCATCCTTACTTCAAATACATTTTTTTTAAAACGTATCTGGTAATTATGTTCCAGCAGTCACAGGTCAATATTGCCCTCCATTGGACCAACCACCTTTGCCATATCATTTCTTCAACCATAGAGAGCTGAGAAAGGCTTAACCCAGGTGTCCACAGGCACATTGGTTTCAAAGTTCTCTGCAGGCCACTATCTGACCCATGTGCCATTAATCCCTCCAAAATGCTGTGAATTAGCCAGCTGTGCCCCTTCAACAAATTTCACCCTTCCGCATCTGCTCTCTAATGTGGATTTACAGCTCTTTTACAGTTTACAAATCATCTATCTATATGGCAAGAAAGACGTAAAGGCTGGGAGGCTGGGTGAAAGACTTAAGGGCTGAGAGCAAGTCTCTTTTGTATTTTTTACACATAATAGCAGCCATCCCACATAGCATTGCCTCATGTGCGGATTAGGGAGGTAACTTTTCAGTTTTTTGATTTCAGCGATGAGGTATTGTTTATTCCTATAGTCATACTCGCTAATTTCTCTTGATTTGTTCTGGGCAATCTCATTTTTTTCTGGGTTGTGGTAACCCAACAATCCAAGACTCTTGCACCCTGATTCATGGAATTATTTGCGCATTAACCCTGTTTGAGGTATGGGGATTTTCGGGAAGAAAGGCGCGCAAATGTGCGTTTTACACACAAATAATTCCATGAATCAGGTATTTGGAAAAAGTAATTCACAGTTTAAAAAATGAATGTTCAGTTTCACTAAAAAAGCAGAATGATCACTTTCGGAATAAGGTGAAATATTTGGGCATCATCACAGCCTTGACGGTATCCCGGCAGTAAATATGCCGGGATACAGCCAACGCAAATAGCGTCATCGTAACTTGGTCAGCCACCATTAGTGCCAGATCCCGATTTGTGGTAAGGCTGTTACTCCCCATTTTGTGTAGAGTCCACAGAATTCTGTGGGGTAGCAGCAGCGCTATTATCACCAGAATAGCACCGCAAATGGGCAGAAAGGGGAGGTTTTTACCTCCAGCAAAAAGCTGCAGGTAAACCTCCCACTTTCCGCTCAAACCCTGCACTGGACTGAGCGGTAATGCGGCGGTAATAGCATTACCACTTCATTTTCGCCACTCTGCTCACCCCCTGATGAGGCCCATTGACATTAATAACAGATTTACAATGTGCAATAGTTATAATATTCGGTGATAGATTCACCTTTATGCTCAATGAACGTAAAATTACAAAGTGAATCAGAGGCTATACACCCATCAATAGATCTCAAACCCTATTTGTCTTCATGATGATCAGATCAAGCTTCACAGGGACTGTAGGCAACTTCAAATTAAAATAACGTCCAATATTTCATGGGGGTAAAAGATGCTCAAAATTACCTAACGTGGCAAAGATTTATGTTTGTAATGATGCGAAAAATCCATAATTCTTTCTCTGGGGAATTATTACAATTAATTACATAACCAATAGTAAAAGGAAAGGTCACCTTAATGATAAGCACATTGATTATTCACAATCAGTAGAGGGTAATTTAAGATTCATAAAAATGCAAATGTTCCCCTTTTCTTATTAATATCGGGCCCGTAGCAGAGGACCAGTGCCTTTAACAATGGATGAGAGGATGTGGATATAAGACCAGATGATGTAGGGGAGGTAGAAACATGACACAGGGACAGGTACAGTAGAGCATGATATAGGAACGCAATGGTGGAGGAAGTGCTAAGATTTAAGATGAAGGGGTGAGGGATAGATAAGTGCTGTTGGGTTGTCGTAGAGATGTAGGTGGAGAGGAGAACAGGGAGATGTGGTTGCGTAGAATGCTATGCAAGTGGTTCTTCAGAACAGAAAGTTAGGAGGTTGCATTTAAATAGAGATCGAGTGGGAGTAGCGTGGAGAGGAAGAAGTGCATTCCACAGTAAGGAAGCGAGTAGAGGAAGAGAGCGGAAAAAGGAGTGCAAGGGGCACACAAGGTGGCAAACAGGTGAGCTGCGGATGTTTGTAGTGAGCGAGAGGGAGGGTAGGGAGTGAGATGGACTGATAGGTCAGTTGGGGCAAGTTCGTGTTTAGTTTTGAAGATTATGAGAATGAGTTTATACTTAGCCCTCTGTCTCTTAGATAGCCAGCCTAACTGGTGACGAGCTGGGGAGGTGGAGGTGAAGAGGGGGAAGGTTAAAGAGTGTACTGACAGCAAAGTTGAGGACTTTGTCGAGTGGTGAAAAAGCATAGTTGGGAAGACCATAGTAGACTGTCACAGTAGTCAGATCTAGACAGTACTAAAGAGGAGATTAGATGCTTAGCATTGTTGAAGGGAAGAAGATGCCTTATTGTTCTGATGTTGAGGAGATTAAGGGCCTCATTATGGGTTTGGTGGAATCTGGGCGGTAAATCCACCCGTACACCACCAAACTGTATTACCGTTACCGCACTTGGTCCGGCAGTATTGCTGCCGTATTACAAGTGGTGGTGGCAGTGTAAATCCCCATTTCTTTTTTTGTCCATAGGACTCAATGGGGCATTTTCGGTGGAATTACTGTGTTGGTAATTCCGTGGCTGTAATGCTGGCGAAATTTGTCAGAAAGCTGGTACATTTACCTCTAGCTTATGGCTAGACGTGAATCCTCCAACTTTCCGCAAAATCATTAGTTGGGCGGTGCGGTAATGCGGCGGTATACGGTAATACTGAGGCATTCAACCCACACTGCCCAACCTCTGGCCACATGGGCAGATTTGGAGATGAAGAGCGAGAAGCTGTGAGATGGGTTGAAGATCACACCAAGGTTGAGAGCAGAAGCAGAGTAGGGAAGATAGTCAGGAGAGAATAATAGAAGAGCAGGAGAGGAAGAGAGAGCCTGTTTGGATGGAAAGCAGAGAACTTCAGTCTTAGTGGAGATGAGCGAAAGAGATTCTTTCCAGTATTTGATGGCGGAGAGACAGTTAGATATTTTTGACTGTAGCTCATCAGATAAGGAGGGAAAAGAGAGGAAGGTCTGAGTGTCATCAACAAAGAGTTGGTATGGAAGTCATAGGAGGAGATCAAGGGACCAAAAGCAGAGGTATAGAGAGTGAAGAGACGTAGATCCAAGACTGGCCCTTAGGGAGCACCAATAGTAAGGTGGGGTGAGTGGGGAGGTAAGGCTGTCACAGGACACCTTGAAGTGTCTGGGGGCAAGATAGGAAGAAAACCAACCGAGAGATAGTGTTGAGAGAAGGTCAAAATGTTTGACGGTATCGAAGGCAGCAGAGAGGTCGAGAAGAATAAGAATAGATGAACGGTTAGCATGATGAGGGGAAGAGATGTAGCTGAAGAGAGACAGGGCGAAAGCTGGCAGGACAGTTAGGATCTAGGCCAGGTTTCTTAAGGATAGGGATGAGAGTAGCCGACTTGTAGAATAATGGAAAAGTGCCACTGGCAAGAGGAGTTGAACAGGGAAGTACGAATTGGAGCAACATTGGGTGCTATGAGTTTCACTATGTGTAAGGATAGAGGGTCAATGGGGGCACATGAAGGGTTAGCCCTGAGCAGAAGGTCAAGAATCAATCTCATCAGGGTTAGTGGGGTCAAAGAAAGACATTGTTGCAGGAGAGGGGGGTAGAGTTGGTTGACTAAAGTATTTCTGTGTCCTGGATGTTATGTTTGGTGGACACAGCAACCTATTGGTGCATTGAGCGTTTACTCACAGGACAGCTCCCTGTACTGAGCGGCTATTGTTTGCTTACTGTCAATCAAAGCACTGCATTTTTCCTTGCCACCGTTGATAGTATATTTAAGCCAACGTGAATATCTCAACATACAGGTCCCTGTATCTTTTTGGCCGTGGCTAAAGTTGCATGCCTAAAAGAGACCTGCACCCAAAGAGTCGCGCCAAAACGACCAGCTCCAAAAGCACTGTAACAGAATATCTGGCTTCAGGAGTGTCTACCTCTCCCTTTCATTGCTTGGCTCGCCCTCTGCAGGTCCCTCTGGTGGTAGTAACTGACTGACGGCCCCTTCAGCCTAGTAGCACCATCGCGGTGGCATGCAGCTGCTGAGCCAGCCATGTGAAAAAGAAGTGGCGATTCGAGGTGGAGGTTAAGCCTCACCGAAGTCAGATACTTTTGTCTTCATTTTTTTAAATCTCTCCATTAGAGAAGGGGGCAGTTATCTGAAACTTACATAACGTGCTGTAGAAAGACCCAACTTTATAATCGGTCCCATGCTTCTGCTTGAGCGCCGCTGCAGCCTTCAGCGCTATTTCTTTCTGTTGGCAGAAAATTAAGAAAGGTAAAAGAAAACCTCAAGCCCATATTCAAAGGTGGACATTAAAACATATCATAACGAATACATGATAGTAACATTTAGATGTTTCAGAGGTTGCCATTAACCAATTAGACTGCCTAACGAGAGAATGCAGTTGGTCGAGCTAGCTTAAGGTGGACCTGGCAAAATGGTGTAGGCTCCAAAAGTTGGACAAAAAGGAAACCAGGTAAGCCGAAGGGGAAAGGGTAAGGGGCGCATTTGTGAAGAGAGAAGACTGTAAAACAGTGAGATTAGTTGGGGAAAAAAACGTAACAAGGTCACCTTTCAAAAACGGTCAACTTTTGGAAGTTAGCCGTACAATCCAACGATACAAAAAATAGGTTTCAACCTTGCGGCGGTGCCCTTTTTGCTGTCTCATTTTAGGCAGACTCACTTTCCACCACAATCGCCCTTTGTACATAGCACCCCACCAACATTTACCACCAGGGGAAGAATTTCCGCCCTCCCCAGATTGATACCTCTGTGTTGTGGTGCCGATTGTGTCTTTTACATTACCATTCTGATATTCAATCACGACAGGTAGTGCTTCAAGGAAGCCCTGGCTCAATCTTCAAAGATCAATGGAGAAGAAACAACACCACACCACCGCACCCAAGCCTCATTCTACCATGCCAATTCCACCGCCACCACTTAGCTAAGTGATACTAGGTCCCACTGGTATACTGCTTCAATTAGAAAGGATTTAAAAAGGACCAACTACTGCCAGACCAGAAGAAAATATTCTGCCCATTTAAAGCAATATTAACACTGACATTAAAATAACCACAAGTACCAAACCAATCACCTTCACAGACAAATCTGACATCTAACAATTGTGATAAACACTACCAAAATCAAGATCAGGTCTCTGGTGGTCCTAAAACGTTTCTTACCCAGTTGGGACTCTGCTGTTTCTTTGAATTGGGTACAATGAAAAATAGCAACAATTTCCTTACATTGAAATTGGATCTGTAGGATACTCACCCAAACTGTAGAAATAACATTTTGTATTTGCTGGTGGTACATCTCCACCAATTCTTTGCTGGTACTAAATCTTTAACACATGCAGAATTTGTGGCACAGAACATGCTGAAAATTGTGATTCCCCAACTGGTACTTTTACCACCAGTAGTAATTCTCACTGGCAGTTTATAGAACAAGAGGTAATCCACCTGCATTTCACACTGCCAATGGCATACCAAATGAAGTGTATCTTAATTGTGGTGGCAGAGAAGTCTTGTATCACTGTGGACAGTATTTGAAGACTGAGGCTGATAAACCTTTGCTTTGGCTGATGGCTTGCTGCCACATGACACTTTTTCTTACACACCAGTAAGTTATGGACCATGGCCTCTTTACGAGGTTGGTGGTGTGGGAAAAAAGTGGCATTCATTCTGTTACCGCCACTTATCATGCAGAGCCAAATTCCATGTTTGGCGGAATTACCAACAGCGGAATTACTGCATGGTAATTCCACCAATGATTGGAGGAAACATGGAGGATTTACCTACAGCTTGATGCTGGACCTAAATCTTCCACTTCTCCTCCAATAATCAATGCAATTACCAGTCGGTAATTCCGCTAGTGATAATTCTGCCAAAAATCCCCAATGGACTCCATAAATGGGGACTAACACCTCCACTTAACACCACTTGTAATCCTGTGGTAAACCCAAGTGGCAGTAACTGTAATAATATTTTTGGGGGGTATTTCAGAGGATTTACTGCCAGTTACTGCCAAACTCATAATGAGGCTGCATTTTTCAGCAATTGATGTCTCTGTCACGTTCTTTCAAACTTGGAGGATTCTAGCATTGGAATAATGCGCCCCTTTTTATGATGTTGTGTGAACTGGCAATGGAGCAGTTATTTTCTGTCATGCATGTAGCCTGTTTCCTGGGTTTAATTCTGTTAACTTGCGTTATTTTGTTCAATTAGTTTTACAAGTTAAGATTAGACTGTTTTTGGAACCTCATAGGTGTTTCTTGTTTCTTTTTTTATTCCAAAAAATAAATCATTGAAACACCAGTACAAAATACATAACAGAAAAAGTAATTGCAAATTATATGATACATCATAAGCCCTCAACACAATTTCTTTAATCCCTGTTAGTGCCTGGGAGGGGGCTGGTGGGTGGAGGGGTGGTGGCCTCCAAGCCAATCAGCAGGCTAGCAACAGGGTATTTGCCTCATGGTAATGCCCCTGCTCTGAGCCTCCTGTTAAGTGGGAGTCCTCCATCTTCCCAGCGGGGAATTAAGTTAAGTGCACCCCGTGCTCCAGTTGCCCTCCTTCTCCAATTTTCACATCCCTCACCTACTTACCTTGCGCTCCTTTGTCCCTTGCCTGTGCCCGGTGCCCGGAACACTCAGTGTTCCCGGCGCATCTTTGTCGCAGCAATTGCCGCCATGGAAAGAGAGAAGGCCCTATGTGTAGTTCCCTTCTCCCTAATCCATGGTGGCCATCTTGCTTTGTAGTTTTTTTTTAAGTTGAGAAACAACAACCATATGGTTTCTCAGCTTAAAACAACTAACTGTTTTCATCCTGGTAAACACGCCAGGATGCTAATAGCAATAAAACCCTCCAGGTGGGGGCTTTACCGGGGCAAGCTTTGCTCAGGCTTCTAACTGGCCTGGGCATTAGCTGACCTGGTAAAGCTCCCACACGTTGGGGTTTATTGCTTAATATTGCACAGAATGACCAATGACTGAGGTGAATCAAGTTTTGTTCCTCAAATTCTGCTGGGATTGGGTCCATCTGAGTATTAGTTGAGGATTATTTGGAAAGCATTTGTTCCAACACAAAAGGTGTTGTTTGTCTACCTATGAAGCAAAGGGTGATTTTCAGGAAAACCTGATTTGTTAAAAACTACTCAAATGTTCTGCAAATACACACTACAGCCTACTGCCTATTGCTGAATGCTGCCTTTGCCACACACTATTGTACCACCTAAGTACATAGACACTTGGGGCTAGATTATCAAAAGTAAAAAGTGGGAGCATCTGAGACGAGCCACAAATGTACCACAATTAGATGGGCATCATTCATAGAAGTGTGCATCTCAGAGTTGCGGCACTTAGAGGCATGCAAGTACACCAAAAGTCAGTGCATAGTCATGTTTGCAGTTCAAAATGACTTTGCCCGGACTTTGCACGGCAAAAATACACTTTGCACAGTTCCATGAATCAGGGTTTGTGTTTGCAGTGCAATGTAACTTTTCAGCAGTGCAAATTCACTTTGCACCAGACAAATATTCCATGAATCAGGCCTATAATATCTCTCCTGCTCCCACATACCCTCCAGACTGCCTCCCTGCACCCATCCACTGCATGCACTATTCTAAGTTCCATTGCACAAAACCTCTTCCATTAGAATGCAGCTATCCCCCACGACACAAATTCGATCTAGCTGCACACATAATGTTTCCCCTGTTCTTGCAGACTCTCCAGACTACCCTCAGCACCGATCCACTACATGCACTTCTCCAAGAAAACATTGCACAACACTTTTGCCATTAGAATGCAGCTATCCCCCATGGAAAAGGTTGGTCTAGCTGCACACATAAGGATTGTACTACTCTTGTATACTCTCCAGACCACTGCCCTGTACCCATTCACTACATGCACTATTCTATGATACTCTGCACAACACCTCTGCCATTAGAATACACCTATCCTCCATGACAAAATTCGGTCTAGCTGCATACATTGGCCACCCCTACCTACCTTCAAATTGGCTAAAATGTACACACACATTCTATAATCTCTCGGACTAATTTTCAATACCTGGACCCAAGGGCCCCGTAAGGGCGTTCAACCTACAGCTCGTTGGGACCATACCAATGGTGAAAGGCGCTATACGATTGACAATTACATTACAATACATTAAATTCTTGGTTTTCAAGTGTCTTCAAAACCCCTTTAGTCTAGTAGATTCTTCATTTTACACAACTTGAGATAAGAGCACCTAATTTAATGAAACAACCGGAAGTATTTATTTGAACTTCAGATGTATAGCCTTCTTCCTTCAAAACCTACAAGCTGCTGTGATCTTCACAGGGATAGCAGTACAGGGGCAGTTTGTGCATTTGCCTGTACTTTACACCTCGTGGTTTCTGAGTCAGCTATGAACCATGTTATACAATCAACACTTCAAAGCTTGGGGGAAGGGTAGAGGAGGATAGCGAAGGGAAAATGTCAGTGGACCATCACAGCAAACCGTAAGAGACAAATTAAAGATCCTGACTTGGCGGAAGGAGGCATGGTGAAGGAAGGTGAGGTTGGTGGTAAGGATCTGGGGAAGCATGTGGGCCACATCCAAGACCCTGACTTGGAGGATGCCAGAGATGGAGGAGGAAAGTGAGATTGAGGAGTAAAGGTCAGGGGGAAGTCACAGCTCAACCTGTGGCTGCATTTAGAATCCTGACGTGAGCAATAATAGAAGAGTGAGAGTAGTAGGAGAAGAGGACATAAGAGTGGATGAAAATCGAATCCCATGAGTTGAAGGACATAGGCAAAGGGCCGAGTTTGGGTTGTCCTGTGGGAGGCAGGAAACAGCCCATTAGATCCTAACCTAAATTGGGAAGGAGCAATCACAGGCTCCAGGTAGTGGTGTTATAAGTGCTGGGCAGCAGATAAAAAGTCTTTGGTGCCCTCTGCGAAGGACCTCACATCTTTGGCCATCTTAATGGGACCTAGATGTAGAGGGGACCCTAACATATCTCTTTATGCATGGGTGGATTAGCCTCTAAAATGATGGGGTGGATTTGAGTGCAATCAGGAGGGTACAGAAGAAAATGGTTGAATCCAGAAGAAGGGTTCAGTTAAAGTAGGGTTTGGTAATACAGTCAGCTGATGCATCTCAGTCAAAGCAATACAAAAGAGGAAATGGCTGAAAGGTTTAGAATGAATCTTAACCTCTGGCATTGCTATGGGCAACCCTCCAGACCATCGTTCTTTGCCTGCCAAGCCATTACAAAAGGGGAAAGACCATATGAAATTCAGGCTTAGTCCCACCCAAAAAGGGGCAGTCCAGCCCAAATTGCTTGGTCACATCCCTTCTGCACGAGACCAGAAGAATATGGTGGTGTGGAAGGTTGCCCAGACCAATGCCAGTGGTTCTGATTAATTCAAAACCTTCCACCCATCCCTTTTTTGGTTTTAGTCTTTCTCCGTGTGTGAGCGAGGGTATGCCAAGTCGTGGGTCACTTCGCGCTGCACCATAGGGAACCATGCTGCACCTCACTAAGGAGGCCCAACAAGGCCGAACCATGTGTGGGGTTGCTTTTTTTCCATGCAGAGAGGACCTGGCCTAGCAGTTCGGGCAGGGCTGCTCCCATTGGTGGCAGTACCTGACTTATTTGCATATGGCTGGACCCCTCGTGCAATGGCACAGATGGGCTAAAAGTCAGTGGTGTGGAAGGTTGCCCAGAGCAATGCCAGTGGTTCAGATTAATTCAAAACCTTCCACCCATCACTTTTTTGGTTTTAGTTCATCTCTCTATGTCTGAGAGGGTATGTCTAGACATGGGCCCCTTGCTCGCTGAGCCATAGGGAACCAAGCTGCACCTCACTGAGGAGGCCCAACAAGGCCAAAACATGTCTGTGGTTGCTTGTGCTTCTGTGCAGAGGGGACCTGGCCTAGCAGTTCGGGCAGGGCTGCTCCCATTGGTGGCAGTACCTGACTGATTTGCATATGGCTGGACTCCTTCTGCAATGGCGCAAATGGGCTAAAAAAAACGGTGGTGTGGAGGGTTGCCCAATTATTGCTCATAACTTGACATCTTGGCTCTGTCTGCAGAAAGGGAAGTGACAGCTTCCCCACTTGGGTGCCAAAATGACAGTTTTAAAGGGATTTGCTGAACATTAGCAGGTCTCTGTCTTTTAAATTAATTGAAATCTACTTACACACAGTAGGAGTGAAAAACATAAAAGCTATGTCTGACTGTCTGTCAGCCTCCTTGTACAGACATGTATGGAATATGCTTTGCCTTCAAAGCAATGCTGCTCAACCTCACTCTATTGCGATATCATCTTTTCAATGGGAACCTAGAACCCAGCAACATCTCTGTCACTGCTTTTGGCACACTCCTCCTGGAGGACTACAAGATCCTCTCTAAGCCCGGGCCTAATGGGTCTGGAGGCAGAGTAGCCTTGAACTTCCCTGAATGGGTCCCTGCTACTATCATTCCCACTGAGACCTACTACTCCTTCGAATGCCTCGTCTGCAGGCTTGGTGTCTCTCCAAACCTCTTGTTCACTCTTGCTTCCATCTGCAGACCTCCTGGCCCCATCTCCCTCTTCTTCTTGGAGTGGTCTGACCTCACTTCTTCTCTTCTGGCCTCCACCTCCAAGCTGCTCCTCCTCAGAATCTTCAACATTCACCTTGATTCTCCTGATTTGGCCACTGGACTCTTCCGCAGCCTCTTTGATTTTCCTTCCCCCACTATTCTTCCCTCTGGTTCGGCACACTCAGCCAGACACACCTTGATGCTCTCATTTCAGCAGACGTCCCCATCTCCAACTTTCTCACTACATCTCTCTACTGATCTGACCATACTCTCCTGTCCTCTTCCCTGGATCTCTTAGGTGCCCCAGCTAAAACTATGCCTGCACTGCCAGTCTCTTTCTCTGTCATGTGACCGATGAAGCGAGTGTCAGTTGCTGCTTTTGCCGCCACCTTCATTCCCCCTCCCACTCCTGCCACTGATTCCCACACCGACTCTGCCCTCGCTAATCTTCACCTCACCAACACCCTGGACATCCTTGCCCCAGTCATGAGGATCCGCTTGAAGTCTGCCTCTAAGCGCAACATCTGGTATGACTCTGACCTAGCTTCTCTGAAACACAAGTGCAGAGCTGCAGAGCATAAGTGGTGGGCTTCAGGCAAATCTTCTGACAGACTGGCCTGCCGCCTGCTCCAATGGCATTACAGAAACTCCATATGCTCGAAGAAGAGGGCCCATATCCAAGATAGCATCTCTGGGGGAACTAGCAACACAGGCAAACTGTTTAAAATCTGCAAGGAACTCACCAATCCTACTGCAGTCTCCACTTCTCACCTGCCATCCCTGACCCTCTGTATTTCACTGGCCTCCCACTTCTTAACCAAAACTCAGAACATCCTGTCCTCACTCTCCTCTACACCATTTCCTCCTACCTTTCCTGCTCTTAGGTCCCCTTTGGCCCCCCTTTCCTCTTCCCTTCTACTCTCCTCCTGCTCGCCCATAGCACGAGATGAGGTCTCTAGACAAGTCCTCTCTATGAAAGTCTCCTACAAACAGGTGCTCCTCCAGAACTATCAAGGAGAACATTGCCTTACTTGCGCCATCCTTGGCAGATTTCTGTAACCACTCCTTTACCACTGGCTCTTTCCCGCTACCCCTCAAGCACTCACGTGTGCATCCTCTCCTCAAAAAGCCCTCTACCGACCCCATCTGCCCAGCTAACTACACCCTATCCCCATTACCTCCTTCCTGGGCAAACTCCTGGAGAAGCTGGTCATCTCCCAACTGATCCAACACACTGAATCTGTTGGCTGTCTCTGTGATTACCAGTCTGGCTTCAGAGCAGCCAGAGGCACGAGAACTGCTCTCCTGAACATCCCTGAAGATTTGCTCTCAAATCTCGATTCCAACTTTCCATCCATTCTTATCCTTCTGGATCTTTCCTCTGCCTTCGACACGGTCAATCATGCCACCCTGACAAATTGGCTCTGTGACACCCTTGGCATCACGGGTCTGGCACTGGACTGATTGACCTCTTTCCTCTCCGATCAAACTTCTCAGGTTCAACAGGGCTCTTTTCTCTCCCCTATCACACTCTCCACCTGTGGCGTCTCTCAAGGCTCTATCCTCTCGCCATGGCTCTTCAACATCTACCTTGCCTCTCTGGCCCACCTCATCTCCTCCTTCTCTCCTCACTTCTAGTGTTATGTGGATGACACGCTGCTCTCCATCAAGCTTCTCTCCACTGCCTCCCCTTCCTCCTCTCTCATCCCTGACTGTCTCACTGCTGTTCAGGCATGGTGTGCTGCTGATGATTTCTGCCTTAATACCAGTAAAACTGAGATCCTTGTCCTTGGGACGCCAGTTCCCTCCTTCCCTCTGGCCACCCTCTATGGGTCCCCTCCCCTCGCCCTCCTGCGAGTCAAAAAACCTCAGTGTTATCTTTGACTCGTCTCTCTCCTTCTCCTCACATCATGGACCTTGCCATGAAGGCCCACTTTCAGCTGCATCTCTTCAGAGGCATTCTCCCTTTCCTCACCTTCCCCCAGAAACTCAATGTCTTCAGAGCTCTAGTCCTCTCTAGGCTGGACAACTGCAACGTTCTCAGGAGGATAGCTCAGGGGCAACGTGCTTACCTTGGAAGGAAGACGACACGAAGCAACACAGGTTCGATCCCCGGGTACGTGCTTAGAAACTTCTGGGTATTAAGCACGTTATAAATAACCTATCATATATCACATCATATAACAGCCTCTTCCTCAATCTTCCTTTATCATCCCTTCGCCCACTTCAATTAATACAGAATAGGACTGCAAGACCTATCCTTGGTCTCTAGCCCAGGGACTGCATCTCTCCGGCCCTCAAATCTCTTCACTGGCTCCCGGTTGCTGCTAGGATCAAGTTCAAGACCCCCTGCATCATCCATGGGTCTGTCTGGGGCCTGGGACCCATTACCTCCAACTCTCTCTCCCTTAATACCTCCCTGCTAGAGCCTTTTCGTCTTCTAGCTCCAACTCTCTGCGGATCAGATGCTTCACTAAGCAGAGAGTGGGGGTAGATCTCGCTCCTACGCAGGAGCCTCCCTCTAGAATGGTCTTCCTGTCCCTCTCAGGCTTGAGCCGCATCTCCTTAAGTTCCGGAAGCTCCTCAAGACCCTCCTTTTCTCTCCTTTCTTTCCTCTTCCCCTCGCCTGCTAAGATCCCCATCTGCTGCAGTGACTGGCTGCCTGGTTCCCCCTGAGTTCTAGAGGGCACCAGGCTCCCCACTCAGTCCTTCATCACACTTATCATATGTTCCCTCACCCCTACACCCCTGCAATCCCTGGCACTTGCCCACCTGGCCTCCCCTTAGCACTCACCTAGCCCCTGTGGCCCTCTTCCTCCCCTCCTCTACCCCCCTTTTCACTTCACCCTCTCCTCTTTGCCTTGCACTTCCCTACCCACCCTAGCATTTCGCATTTCGTGCAGACCTGCACTTACCCCTCCTGACCTCCCCACCCTCTCCCTCGCACTTCTTGTTACGGCACTAGCACGATCCAAATGTCACAAGGCCTAGTAGGACCGTTATTGTTATCTCCTCCCTTGTACCCCTCCCTTTTTTTGTCTTGTGGCATCTTGAAGCACCATTTGCTGTATAAGCCCTTTACAAATATCCAATAAATAAATAAAATAAAAAAATTCCAAAGATTTGCTTTTATAGTACTGCCTACAGAATAAGGCCATGTTGTCAAGCTGGGAAGTCAACTATTTCAATCCCTGAATCTCAATTCGTTCAGATAGTGAGATCCTAAGCAATATCTTCCATCTCCCGGTGCCTCATTCCAATTATCTGGGAGAGTTTGAAGAACTTAGAAATAAACAAACTTCTAGTATTGGGCTCTTCCTATTAATTTGTATTATATTTTGACACTGTGAGCAATGATCACAACCGCTGTTCCTAATCAACTACTGCTTGAATACACAACACAATAAAATCAAGTATCCTGACATGTCATAACAGAGTCTGCCATTGTTATTGTGTGGATCAATAGAAGAGAATCCTGAACATAGTGGCTAATGCCCGCTTTGTTGTGGAAATACTACCGTACCGATTCATTGTGGTTTCTTGACGGTTTCCCAGTGTACCCATATGGTGTCAGGATGACCTGGCTGAAGGAGTGGATGGTCAGATAGCACAAGATGTCAGATTTCCTGCTTTTGACAAAATTGACCAAAGCTTGTGTCTCAGGCTCTGATGCTGGGCTTGGCCCACAGAAGTTTTCAGATTTGCACTTTGTGGAATAATCAGCACCTTAAAGAGAATCAGCACAAAATCACATGGTTAGAGCTATGCGATTGTATGGGATTGACTAGTAGTAATCAGCAATGTGCATGACTTGCCTAGTCCTAAGCATCGAACGGTGCTTTGGTTACTATGAAGAGAAAGAAGCAGAAGAATTTACAATGTTAGTGTAAGTGTCAGAGACCATAAGTGGCTGGATGTAAATGGGGGCTGCTAATAGTTTTGGTACCTTGAGCCCTGCACTTGAGCAAGAAAGAATGTGCTGTTGACTTGCACTTTTGGTGGAGGCTCTGAAAGCACTCTCTGCATAAGAAGTTTGTCTTATGGCAATGGTTGCAGGGAAACAGTAGATTTGTAAACCAACATCGCCATAGGAGTGTCTACACTCAACCCAATGTGTCTGTGGGATCAGATTACAATTTAATTTTTTTCAGAAAGCAATTTTCCATAAAATGGCAATACATACACTCAACATTTCGTACAAATATAAAATCACATTGCATAGAACACATAAAATGGATATATTAATGTTAAAGGTCATTTATACCGCACACTAACACCACCGGAGTGGTCCCCTGGCGCTCTGGCGGATTAGAAAGGTAAGAGGGTAGGATGGGTTAGTAGGGCATAGCGGGAAGAGGTAGAACGAGAATTGCGGTAAGTCTGGCGGGATACCGGCAAACACACCCTACCATTTCCAGCGCCTGATATCACGGTCTTACTGGGCCTCATTACAACTCAGGCGTTAAGGGTTAACGCCGTCGGTAACCCTTAACGCCTGATTCCGATTTTAACGGCTGCTTTTAGCAGCCGTTAAAATCCATGGCGCTAAGGGACCATGGTGCTAATTACGCCACAGTAGTTTACGGTGGCGTAATTAGCGCCTTCCCCACTCCCATTATGCCCTATGGGGCAAAAATGGGAATGGGGAAGGGTAAAATGGGAAATGGGGATTTACCGCCCCACTCACCTTGGAATGGGACGGTAAATCCGCCATCCACCATGGTGTAAACATAGTTTACACCATGGTGGTAAAGTTGGCGTACTTACCGCCTGGGTCGTAATGACTCCCACTGGGATATTACAGGTGCAGGCAACGGCAGTCATTTCCCATTCCATGGAGTCCAGAAGGACTCCATGGGGGGAATTGCAAGTGAAACAGGCTGTTTTTTGCTGGTGGGGGCCCGATTCACATCCAGCTCTTGGCTTGAGGTAAATCAGTCATCAACCCCCACCGGCAAACTTGTAGTTTGGCAGTGCAGGAAAAGTGTCCCTAACGGAATTAGTACATTTCCCCCACCGCCAAACTTATAATGCGGCCCATATGGCTTAAGAAAGCAGCGGTCAACCCTAAGTGTGTTAATTGACATTTAATATAGTGCAGCCACAGTTTTTCATCCTTCATTTCTGTGGTGCAGATATCAAGCATTACTAGCCGATAGAGTTCAGGAGCATCCTTAGTCCATAATGATGCCCAGAAGTTGAGTGGTTGTCATTAAAGGATACTGTGTATGTATTTTACTCCTGGAGGAAGAGCCCGTAGGAAGTTGTTTTCTTTGTAATGCAATTCATCAGCGTTCTCTACGCCCGCCAGTTCAGCCGCAAAGTGGGCAGTAACTCACTCGTTTTATATTCTCAGTAAATGTCGGGCATAGCACTAACACCATGTTAATGAACATATGTATCTACTGCCTGCGCCTTACCAACTATGTTTCTAACTTCGCACCTAGACATACAAAATCCCTGAACCTCTACAATGTCTGGCTGCCAAACCACATTATTTTATTATTTAGGCCCCCCTAGCCCTCCTGCCAATGCAATTACATGTCATGTTGCAACCTCTGTCTCACGATTGATGTCTCACGTGTAGACTGTACAAGGTAATGCATTCTGGGAACAGGCCATTAGAACTAGATTGTCAGCGTGTAAGGTTAACTGCACTGGACGGTTACCAACTCTTGGCACATCCCCCAATGAAGCCAGTTAGTGAATTCGTATAGATATTAAATAAAAGAGGCACCATTAACGACCCTGTTCAGGCTCTCCAGTACACATAACTGGAAGAGATAACTCTGCTCTGGGCCACAATGTTCATCAGCGTAATTATTATTGTGAACGTTGTATATAAAAGAACACACGATCCTGCTAGCTTCCATACCCTGTAGGATTTCTCAAAAGCAGACCAGAGATCCTATAAAGCTATTGAAAATGGCCTTTAGGTTTACGCACTGAAGAGTTGTAACGTGGCCCACCCTGAACCCCAACTAGGTATCTGGTGCCAGCATAAGCTATGGAGATGCTGAAAGGTCTAATTGCCAGATTCTCGCCAAGACTTACTACATGGTTGGTAGGACGTGAAATGTTCTAAAGGTTGCACCTTCGCCCCCAAAAGCTTGGAACATTCTGTGTGGCGTGTAATGCCTGTTATCTATTTGTGAACTTGCTTTGAGCGTTAATACCATTTTAGTTTAAATAATAGTGGTTTATCTAAGACCCATGTTGGTAGCCTGCCTTGCAGTACTCTACCGTTTAGTGTCACCGGAGTCTAACGGTGGTTATGTCAATAGCCCTTGTGGAAACAACTGGAACCAAAAATAATGATTTCTCTGAAGCCAGGTAATTCCCTGTTTTCAGAAAGTCACAAGTCCCTTTATCAACATTATATGCCAGCACTGCCACAGCAAATTGGCCAAAGAAACTCACGAGGGACTTTCTCAACAATATCTAGCAGCACTGACAACTAAAACATATTGGCCCTCATTACGACCCTGGCGGAAAGTAACTGACCTGACCGCCATAGCGTAAATAGCGTTTCCGCCATCGCACGATGGAGTAAAGTGCGGCTAATTATGACCCATCGGGCACGAGCATTACGCCATGGCGGAAGTGCAAAGTCCGCGATGGCGGAAATGTCCCCAAAACGCCCCTCACCGCCGTCGTACGGCGCCCTAGGTGCAATTCCGCCACCCATCATAGCGGTCACCGTAACGAGCGGAAATCGCAAAATACGGTGACCGTAAATATACGGAAACGGAAGTAAAAACATGGGGCCGGAACGGGAAACAGCACGCCGTACACCTATAAAATCAGAATCCCAACACAACCATTACAAATCCGACCCTGAGACACATCCCAACCCGTTAGCCACCCTAGTTAAAACAATCAAAATGGGAAAAGTTGCTAAAAAAGCGTGCGACCGCAAGCGGCAGGTCCACTTCTCCCATGAGGAACTCACCGTGCTCACAGAGACCCTCCAGGAGAATGCTGCCGTCGTCTTCTCGACGCAAATGACCAGGACGGCACTTGCGAACAAGAAGGCCATATGGGCCCTGGTGGCACAGCGGGTAAGTGCGGTGGGGACCGCACCCCACAGCAATGCAGAACGCGATGGGACGACTTGCGGATACGCGTACGGAGCATACTATCAGCCAACCGTAACATTGCCACAGCTACCGGGGGAGGATCGGAATCACCCATCAAGTTGACCCCCTGGGAAGAAATCTGTGCCTCCACCATTGGAATGGAGAGTATAGAGGGAGTCGGAGGGATGGAGAAAGGAGTGCAGACATCCGAAGAATCAGGTAGGTGGGCCAAATAAAACAATGCTAAATCCACAATGTCCAATCATGTGAAGTACCATGTGTCCACATAGTGCAACAGAAACACATGTCCAGGAGAACGTCCACACACATTGGCCTGATAGCGCACTTTAAAAGTCACATTAAATACAGAAATAATTAAAAATCCTAAAAACACCCTCTACACGTGCAGCATGCACACCCTAACTGCAGGCTGCAAAACAACTGCATCCTCAATCCACACAAAAATGAAACCACCTCCAAGGCCCTGACCCAAATCACCCTCAGGTACCACCCCAATGCATGTGATACATTGCCATTCCAATTTCCACAGACCCATAAATAACGCTCGCCCTCCTTTACTCCACCACAGGGTCCGATTCAAACGACGAGCTCCAGGACACCCCTACCAGCACACCTGCAAAGAGGGCCAAGACCAACGGCCAAAGACCCTCCACCTCAGCTGCACGGATCAAGACACGGCAGCAGCACAAATCAAGTGGCAGCACACAGGAGGGGACTTCAACAGGCACCCCAGCAGCAAGCATGCCCACAACACCAGCACCACAGGTCCCCCCAATGGATGCCACAGAAGGCACTGCTTCTGGTGGCAGCAGCACCATAGGTAACACTGCAATAATGGCAGCATGCTCCGACACAGAAAACGGTGCTGTCGATGTAGGACCCATCCATGACCTGTCTCAATCCCCCTGTTTGTTTCATCCCGTACACCATGAGGATACCACTCAGGGGCACCCACAAGACGACGACTGGCCATCCCCCACAAGCCCTGTGGCAAGGCAACATGAGGTGATCAGCCCCTCTGTGACACCACCGCAAATGGCCATGGCCCAGCAGAGGCAACAGTCCCTCGACCAGGTGATCGTGCAACAGCAGCAACTGGCCACGCTCCTCAAGGAGCATGCTGATGAATGTGTGGGTTCTAAGGCAGTCATAGAAACATCTACTGAGACACTTAGGGCACAAATGGAGAGAAGTACAGAGACACTAAGGGTACAAATGGAGAGAAGCACCGAGAGCCTGAGGGGGGAACTGCATGCGACGTCCAAAGACGTATGTGGTGAACTTGCCGCTGTGCGCCATGTGCTCACTGAGCTCTCACAAACCCTTAGGGACATGCATGGACGTGAGCAGGCAGAGACATCATCCGTTGCAAGTTCCGTCCAGGGCAGCCCCCAACGTAGATCTGGGAGGAACCTGCGCTCCACAGGCAGGGGTGTCCCTGATACCCGGAGAGGGGGCTTGCAATAGCGTCTGCCCACTGACAATGAGCATCTTTGGACACTGGTGTTCGGGGGGGAGGTAGGAAGGTGGAGGGGGGGTGTTGGGCTTTCTTGGGTGGTGGGTCGATGGGGTGTGTAATATAATTTCACATATGCTATAAACATTACATAATCATCCAATGAGATGTGTGGACATTGATCTTTGTGTACGAGGCCTTTATTTGCGTACAGTCCACATTGTGCATGTTCCAGACACACACAGTGCCACGAGTCCCGTGTCCATGTATCAGCCACCAGGCGTGAGTGCTAGAAGCATGAATCTATGATATTCTGACGAATTTCACGGCCCTCCTGTGCCTCGCGGACTCCTTGAGGTGCTGCCACATCCCCACCCTCATCATGACCATCTTCAGGTGCTTGCAGTTCTGCGTCAGGGGGCATGGGCACATTTCTATGTACGCACATGTTGTGTAGCATGACACATGCCATGACCATCTTTGCAACCTTCTCATGGCGGTACAGGAGTGCCCCGCCAGACCTGCTGAGGCAGCGGAAACGAGCCTTCAGTAGGCCGAATGCCTGTTCTATGACTACACGGGTACGTGAGTGGGCATGGTTATAGTCCTCCTCATGCTGGTTCTGTGGGTTCCGGAGTGGTGTAAGGAGCCATCTCTTCAGTGGATACCCGGCATCACCTGTATGTGGACAATAAAGGAAGTTTGTGGAATGACATTGCTACGTACGCATCTCCCCCCCTTCCTGCCAGGTCATTGCCGCATCACATACCCCACATTATCATGCATGAAATGAGACTCACCGAGTAGCCAGGATCTGTTCCCTGCATGTCGCTCCATGTAGCGTGGTATTGTAGAGTACCTCAAGACCATAGAATCATGGGTTGATCCAGGAAATCGGGCACAACATTGTGTAAAGATCCTGTTGGAGTCACACACCATCTGTACATTGAGAGAATGATATTGTTTCCGGTTGCGGTACTGGGCCTCCATGGCATGTGGGACAACCAATTCCACATGGGTGCAGTCGATGGCACCAATGCAACCCGGTATGCCGGCCAGTGCATGGAATCCCACTTTTGTGTTTGTATTCTCCTGCTCCGAGCGTGGGAAAGAGATGTAGTCGTCTGCGTGCTTCAGGAGGGCATCGAGCACTTGCGATAGTGTCCGTGAGAACAGTGGCTGTGAAATGCCATGCTGGTGTGTGCTCGTAGGTGCCTGTGGCCAGGAAGTGCAGTACAGACACCACCTTCAGTAGGGGTGGGATGGCGGTTGGGCTATCTATCATGCTGACAAGGTCAGCGTGTGTCATGTTCACAATGGCGGTTATGGTGTCCCGGTCCAAACGGTAGAGGGTGTGGATCTGCTCAGCAGTGAGGTTGAACGGATGAGCTCGGAGGCATGGGATTGCGGGCTGCCTGCGTGGTGGTAGTGGCTGTGCTGGTGGCCCTTGCTGGCCCTGCCTTGCCCTCCTCCTCCTCCTGCGTCTCCTCTGTGCGGCCGGTTGTTGTTGTAGTTGGTGTTCGTCTTCTTCTTGAAGTTGTAGTACTTGCAGTGCTATCAGGTCCCCCAGGGCCAACATCGCTAGTCCTGCCGGTAGCATTTTGGAGTGGGTGTGGTTGTGGGAGGGGGTTGGGTGTGCAATTTATGTGTTTTCAGGCTGTATAGCCTCCGCCTGTGGTGATTCATTCCACCTGTGCCAGCTGCAATCCCCTTTGGGCGAGCACGTCCCGCACACAACGCTGCAATGTAACGCATGGCATCTTGCTATTACAATCATGTATTTAATCCCGATGGCAGTGAAATATTGGTTTATATGTTCATTCTGCTATGGTCCCATTGTTTCACATACTATCTGTGCAGTCGCGAACAAACTTGTGAAGGGTCAGTGGAATGTAGTACTCGATTAACGGTGGACCCTCATGCAGCACTGTACCGAGGTTCACCGACGGGCGGGGCGTCCCATTTGTGAGTGAAGACAGTTGCCATTTTCACACACTGCCGCATTACATGGATGATTTTGTGATTTCAAGCGGTCACAGATGCCTTTTCGACGTGATGTTGCAAATGAGGAATTCGAAGGACAGCGCTTTCGGTTTTCAGCTAGCGGCGAGGAGACGCCCACAGGTCTGACTGCAAATATAACGTTCTATTGTTTAATGTCCTTGGGACAGGGGCCATGGCGAGAATGCAATGATTGATATGAATAGTATGGGATGCGCAATAGCGTAGTGGACGATAAGGCAGGACGTTCCCAAATACATGTTACTTCACAACACTAGAATTCCGGGCTGGAGCACAGTGGATTTTGCAGACTGCATTACGCACAGACTCAATGGAAATTTCAAATGTGATGTGAGTAAATAATCAGGCGTTTTTATACCGGGATGAGGGAATGATGTATGGATGCATGGACAGATGATTTAATTGAGAGTTTGCCATGTACATGGCTTTTTGGAATCTATCCCCTTCCCCTGCGCTATGTGATGCAGAGCTGCCATAGTGGGACCATCGTCTATCTGCCCTTGTTGAACCCTCCCTGTCTCGACGCGCCTTCAAACACTTGTGTCTATGCACGTTACTAATCCCATCTAATGGATTCTGTCTTCACAGACGCATGCACACAAACACTCGTTTGTAATAGTGTTTTCACCTCGATTTATATAGTTATGATTCGCAAGTGATTTTTGGGTGGAAATAATCCTTTTGAGTGGGCTAGCATGCATATGGCTGTAGATTTAGTGTGATCATTGAAGTGAGTAATACAAATGAAGTTCTGATGCCCATACTATTCTTTTTCATTTCATTTGGGTGACAGGTATCTCCTCCCCTTTTGCCGCTGCCATCTGTATGCCACTCCTGCAGATGGCTTTTACTCACGACACCTGCTGCTTCGAGTTAATCAGTGGAGCACCATTACGATCTTATGGGACGATCGCCAATGGGCCACATGCCCTTACGCAGTACTAGTGGCTAGGAGCTACATATCAACCTTTCAGCTGGACTAGTGCCTACCTAATGGGACGGCCCTGCGGTTCTAGGCGCTTCCATGTTGCCTTTTTGAACGTGAATGTAGCCCCTGTGTACCATGAAGGAACAGGGCGTCACACAAGAAGAAGCTGGTCATTTATTGCGGATGCAGCCCACGGTAATGAGAAATATTTGGGAGTTTATGACCTAATAGCTGTATGGGCTTGGTGAATTTGATGTGCATTAAAATTTGATTCTGATATCAACCGTGTAGCGTTATTCTTTGCAAGTAATGTAGCATATTCCTATTTGTGGAGCGATGTATTGTGAGTAGATCTGCATTGGTTTCCGGCTTCTGAGTATAGTTGCGTGGTACTGTACTGGCCGCGTTTGCCTACGAAGCCCAGTAAGGTCAGGGATGGGGGCTGCCATTATGACTGTTTTAATGATGTCATGCTCAGGGGCGGGGGATTAGCTTTTGTGTAACAGATGCCGGTCAGCCAGGTGGATTGGTGGAATGATGTGATTATCAGAAAATGGCTGGTCACAGGTGCCTGTGTTTGCGTGCGTTTCTTGGAGGGAGACTGAGGTCATGTCCATTGGAATAGCTTCTGTATTCGTGCCATCTGTGCCCTGCAGCTCCCATTGGCCCCTCTTGAGATGAGCCTGGCTGCTCAGTCACTCTGCCAACTTGTGTGGTACATGCTTATGCTGATGGTTGGTTTGTTTACTGGCAAGGGTACAGGGCTGGTGCAGTCTCCCTCAGGATACTGCTTTGAATGTTGCCTTACACTGGTGTCAAGCGATGGGGGCCTGTTGTTGTTTTGTCTCATGTTTCAGTTCATATTGCTGTACTTGGACCTTCACATGCCTGTGCTGCATCAGTACGGCAATGGTGACATGCCAAATATGGATGGCCACTCACAAGGCACTTGGGGCCCCTACATTCATTTGTTCGTTGGCATGCATGGGTGACTTGTACATTTCACTGGTTGCATTGTGTAACTTCATTGCACCTACGAGGAGTTGTGCAATGTGGGCAGGGAGTGGTGTACATGCACTCAGTAGGGCCATTTACGGTTGGTTCACGATGCCGTAATTCTCACCATGGCGGAATGGTACTTTCCGCCATGCTTGATGGCGTTAAGTAAATGTCCGCTAGGGTCAGCATTCGCGTACCGTTGCGCCATGGTGGTAATTACGGTTTTGCATGGCGCGCGTGCGCGTACTTGGTGCAGTTAGCGTTGGCGTTCACTACGGTGTCGCTAATGGCATCGTACTTTACGGTGACGGGTCATAATCGCACCGAGCGGTATTCGATGGCGGTATTGCATTTCCGCCATCGTTTTTCGATTTCCGCAAGGGTCGTAATGAGGGCCATTGCATGAGGCTGTCTCCTGTTTCGATTGCACGTTTAAAAAATGCTCAGAACCCAGCCCTTTAAACCATGTTCATCACATTTAAACCGAGATGTTACCTCTTTGCTGGGAGTCTCTTGCTTACAGAAAGTGGGACAGTAATTGAGGATACCTCTAAAAGGCCATCAGTCCTTGGTCCATTACTGGCAATTGCGTTGCATTGCGGTGGCCATGTATTGTACTGTATTTTAGTGAGCTCTTCGGAACTCTCTCTAGTCAGTGTCAAAACAAAAAATGACATGCTGTAAGTCAACATCTTTACACACGTGTTCATTTTCATTAGATTGGTGACTGACTGTAAAAGACAGAGGTCGGAACAGAGAGATAGATTCTGTGACACACTATGGGCTTCATTACGAGTCCGGCGATAACCGTGCCGCAAATTCCGGCAGGTTACCGCCAGACTCGTATTACCATTCCGCCTCTGTGATTGCCGGAATCACGGGGGCATTACAACCCCGGTGATCAGGTAATTCCGGAGGCGGAAATCGGTAAATCCCCATTCCCATGGAGTCCCATAGGACTCAATGGGGATGGGGACCATGGAAACACTGGCTCCGTCTAGGACAGAGCCGGTGTTTCCATGTCTGCCTGCAGGCGGGTGGTGTTAAACCCGCCAAGTCAGACCTGGCGGCAGTGACACCTCTCGCATGCAGGACTCTCAATCAGCCAGTCTGGAAAGAACGGTGGTGGCGGATTTACCACCACCGTTCTTTCCGGAAAGGCTGACTCGTAATGAGGCCCTATGTCTAATTTTGAGCTCATGGCCAGCACTGCAATCATATCAAGAAAGCCAGAAAACAAACTCTGAGATCATCTCTCACTACAGCTACTCTTCAGAACCCCTAATGAGTGAGTCCAGAGGACATCAAAAACAGAAACCTAGGATGTCTGAGCTCAAATGACTGGTACCCAATACCAAGCATGAGACACACTTAACGTTGCATCATTCAAAAATGGTTAATGTATTTTGAGTTTGCCATACTGCATGCAAGGCAGAAAACCATTGGGAAGCTCGAGGCTTACTGATATAACATTGGAAACTGCACCAGTTAAACATTGAGTACATATTTTGTACTGTCATTATTATCAAACTAGAAAACCTTAGCAGCTGTATTGAAATCTCTACAATGTCCTGACACTACATATAGGCTACAAAACACTCTTTTATACTCTGTGTGAGGAAAATATAATACTGCCCCTGCCTTCCAGTTATGTGTTTTTAAGACTTTGAAATTACTGGGGCCCACTTTAAGACTGTCTGTGCCTATCTTTGAAAACATATTACGTTTAACAGTTACATTTGAATAAAATATGTTTTCTTATAATGCAACGACCAGCTGGAAATGTGGATTGTTTTCAAACTATTATTTGCGTTCCTTTCTTCCAGGAGTTTTATGGTCTTTTAGATAAGGCAGTGATTCGAGAAATACATTCCATGCACACAAACCCCTTTGTCAATGAAGTTTAAAATACTCTTTTATTCGCTTTGAAAATGAACTGTCTCATGGGTTTCCTTTACCTATTAGTTCACTCTACATAATCCAATGAAGACGTCTATTGGACTTCAAAAGCTAATGCATTGTTCCATCTCCGCATAATATTTTCAGTTAGTCCAATTAAAGATATCATTGGAGTTTGACTCTTTAACGTGAAAATGAATGTAGCAAACACACTTTTGATGTTACACAACAAACATAGTACTCAAAACAATCAGATGTTTTGCTTTAGTGCTAGCGTTTTTAGATAATATGGATTGTGATAAAATCTGTTTGCTCCATTCTGCATTTGCTCCATTTTTAGCAGTGATCCATATATTAGATCATCTTGCCTATGGAAGTTAATTCCTCCTCTAAATTCTGTCAATACCTGTGCTTACATGCATTTGCTTCAATGGGTTGGTGTAACATTGAGGCGTGGAGCAGCAGCCAGTTCTTGAGACCAATAAATATACTGCTCAGCGTAAGAGCATCCGCATTCCTGATACTGTCAATTTTTACACTTCACAAAACGATGGCTGCCCCTATCGCTAACCTGCCCAGACGGTACCAACTACATACAGGATAGAGATTTTCATATCGGCACACAGGTAACAGGTACTTCCGACCTGTAGCCACCAACACCAAAAGTTTCTGCATCTGCTTTCCTGCTATCCGACTAACACTTCCTGCACTCCTTTCTTACAGAGCCATGTGCAGCAAGGCCAACATTATTGGCAGAAGGGCGCTATTAGGACCACTTTACATTACAGTACATTACAAATAGAAATGGCAAAAATAGATCATCTTGGGGATGCTGGTGTTATCAAGCCTACGGATTGTTCCTATCCTAAGGGTAAATGGTAAGTATTGCACAATCACCAATCACTGCAAAGCAGAGCATATCATGTGAGATGTAATTAGATATGGTGACCCAGGCAAGACCATCCTGCTGAGGTCAGGGAGCAACAAGACAAGTACCACCAGATGAAAGTCTTCACCACAGATATCAGAATATTCTAGCTACAGCAGATGGACATTTAGGGTTTCCACTTCCATCTTTCACTGTGCGAAGACACAATTCCCAGGGGTATGTCTAAATGTCGATTTGCCATTCTTTCAGGCATCCTTCTGGCTGATTGTGCTTTTGATTTGTTATATGTTTTGTCAGAGCACTGAGGCCTATGGGCGTTTTGCACTTATATAAGAACTAAATACAAATACATACAAATATCAAAATTTGTGATAAACTATTTAACACCCAGATTCTTTGCTGAGGTAGGCACAGTGCCACACCCCAACAGTGGTAAGTGCCTTGTGCCATTGTATGCTACAGTTAAAAATCAGTGCAGCCCTCAATACTTCCTCTGCACAAACTGGCCAAAATTGGCAAGATGTTGACCACCCCACCCTAGGCAAAGTTCTGTTGAGGTTAAATATTATTGCTGGCAAGGGTTAGTACAATCACTTATAGGTTGTCATGGTTTCCCACTGCACGTGCAAGCCAATTCACCTAAGCTGTAAGGCTCATTTCCAGGGCAGGCCCTTCTCATCAAAAACATTGCTTATGTCATCCCGAGCATTTCATGATTTGAACATACTGCACCACATAGCATCAAAATTGCGGTTCAAGTCTGTCCCATGGCAGGTTCCGTTGTTATACAGTGATCGAGATTTTCTCCACATGCGATTCTGAAAATAAAAACAGAAAAAACAAAAAGTGAATGGTGGTTTGTCAATGTAAAGTGCATTGCTTGCTTATTAGGAATGCGTCCAAGAGACGAATCACACAGCTAAGCCCTTCTTGTACCCCTGAGGACTCATTGTGGCAAGATAAGGTAGTTCTACAATTTGGGACAGAGGTTTGCTAGTCTGAGGAAAAAAACCTTATTCCTTACCACGTTAGGTCAGACATAACAATGGACCTAAAAATCCAACATAATGGGATCCTCTTTTGGCACATCATAAACAGCGATCCTGTCGCCTATCAACAATGCTGGAGTATAACGTGCAAGTTAAGAAGTACCATTTCACTCTCTCACAGGAAAGTGTCATGAGGGCAATCATGAATTTGGCTAAATGCTTTGCGCTAACTATATATAAAATACTCAATTTTGAAATAGTCAATTTTTAAACTGGTTTTAACAGTATTGGTTCCTGAGTGGTTTTAAACATGTTATAATTATAATGGAATAATGATTGAAACGAAAATATAAAACAAATGTATTTTGCTCAGCAGTAAGAAGCTAATGTGAGTTTACAATTTGTTAAAATGGCTACCAGATTTGCACAGCAGAAGCTAGGATGTAGGTTGAGGTCATGTGACTGAGACAGGAAGTAAACTGCAAGGGGGACCATGATAATAAAAGAAGGCTCTGCATTTCTGAGAAGTTGATTGCCTGATGAAGTCTCTGCAAGAGAGGCGGAACGTGTGGAGGAATGCTTACAGCCTGAGCGCCATTGTATTTGAGCAGTAAATCCATGCTAGATTATGCCTGTAATTTTAATGAAAAGATTTTGCGGAATACAATTTAACTTTTTGCACTTTAAGATCGAGTGCTGGAGGGTTTTTGGTATTCGTCCACGGCAGTTTTTAAATGACAAGACCTGCCTGCAAATTCCTGAGTGTTTGTGTCTTTAGCGGTTTGTCTCTGACCGCATTTTTCAGCACCCAGGCATAGTTGGCTGTGCGCCTTAGAGAGAAACCCTGAGTGGTTTTGAAAAAAAAAAGATATATTACACGGCCTGCGGGGCCTGCGGTAGCGGCCGTGTAGTTATGGTTAAGTTGGGCACCTCATAGGAAGAGCAGTTTTTGGGTGGCTTCTAACTGTGCCCCCCCTGGACCAATCCTCACCAAACTTTGCAAAAAAAGTATATGGCACACTTTGAAGGGGGAGTGCTCAAAACATTTTTTTCCATAGACTGAATGGAAACATTTTTGCTCATGCCTACAGCGCAAGCCACTGGAAAGATTTTCACCAAATTTGCAACAGGATTAGCAGCTCGGTCCGGAAAGCGTGCTTTTGTAAATTTGGTGAAAATCCAGCCAGTGATTTTTTTTAAAACAGGCAAAATGTAGGTAAATAAAATTAGTGATGTCTGGCTCCTCTCCACGGGCCCATTCCCCTGTTCGTGTCACAGGTTTCCCCCCTTCTCACCTGTCTATGTTGCCTGATGTCCTCCTTTGGTGGAGTCTTCCTTCGTATGGTTCGGGACTTAAATAAGCACGCTCGGCCGTCCTCAGCTTCCAGATTACATTCAGCTTCGATGTCCAGGATCACAGGAAACTCAGGAGTATTCAAGAAGGTGTTGGGGGCGCGTGGAAGCGGCACAGAGATTCCGGGAAGTAGAAAAGAGGGAATAATTCAAAAGAAGGAAATCCAGCGGCCAGGGGATAGCAAGTAGCACTAGAGAAGGTTCGGAACACAAGTCCGTTCAAAGCTAGTAGCAGCGTTGAGATGCGCGAGGCCGCGGGGGTGTGGCTTCTTTATAGAGGACGCTGCGTAGAACGTGAAGACTGGCGAGCAGCGTGCTGAGCTTGCCGCCATGTTGGTAGTATTATGGAGTGTAAGGCCCGACGTGACAGGGACCAGGAAGCCCAGAAGGGGCGAGTTCGATGGTTCATGACAGGTTCGTGTCACAGGTTTCCCCCCTTCTCACCTGTCTATGTTGCCTGATGTCCTCCTTTGGTGGAGTCTTCCTTCGTATGGTTCGGGACTTAAATAAGCACGCTCGGCCGTCCTCAGCTTCCAGATTACATTCAGCTTCGATGTCCAGGATCACAGGAAACTCAGGAGTATTCAAGAAGGTGTTGGGGGCGCGTGGAAGCGGCACAGAGATTCCGGGAAGTAGAAAAGAGGGAATAATTCGAAAGAAGGAAATCCAGCGGCCAGGGGATAGCAAGTAGCACTAGAGAAGGTTCGGAACACACGTCCGTTCAAAGCTAGTAGCAGCGTTGAGACGCGCGGGGCCGCGGGGGTGTGGCTTCTTTATAGAGGACGCTGCGTAGAACGTGAAGACTGGCGAGCAGCGTGCTGAGCTTGCTGCCATGTTGGTAGTATTATGGAGTGTAAGGCCCGACGTGACAGGGACCAGGAAGCCCAGAAGGGGCGAGTTCGATGGTTCATGACAGCATGCTTCCTCCGGAAACTCGTTCCACCGGGTTTGCCCGGGTGCATGAGATGGAACCTTCTGGGTAGCCTGGGGGTATTTAGATTTGAGATAGGTTCCCAAGTGCGTTCACTAGGCGGATATCCTTTCCACTCCACTAGGTACTGGAGTTTGCCACGTCTATATCTAGAATCGCAAATCCTGGAGACCTCATACGCCAGTTGGTCATTGATGATTACTTGTTTGGGCCGAAGGTTAGTTCGAGAGGTCTGAACATATGGCTTTATTAAGGACGTGTGAAAGACTGGGTGGATTTTCTTCCAGGAGTCTGGAAGCTTGAGTCGGTAGGCCACTGGGTTGATGATTTCCTTTATAAGGAATGGCCCATAATATAGAGGAGCCAATTTATTTGGTCGCAAATGCCGTGGTAGTAGTTTCGAGGACAGCCAAACCTTATCCCCTATTGTGTAGGAGGGGCTTGGTCTTCGTTTTGGAATCCGCATACAGTTTGGTCTGGGTCCTGGCCTTTTCTAATTGTTCTTTGGCTTCTCTTTGAACATTAATGAGCATTTCAATCCAGGAATCGACTGTTGGAACTGGTGTAGGATGAGGAAGGATGGAGGGTAGAACCGAAGGGTGGAATCCTTGGCTACAGAAAAAAGGACTGGTCTTAATAGCAGAGTGGTCCGAATTATTATAGGCAAATTCTGCCACTGGTATTACGAGGGACCAATCGTCCTGGACCTTGGTAGCGAAGCAACGGAGGTATTGTTCCAAGGTTTGGTTTACGCGCTCTGTGGCTCCGCTGGTTTGGGGATGATATCCTGAGGAAAGAGCGCGTTGGATTCCTAATATTTGGCAAAGATTTTTCCAGAAATGAGAAATGTATTGGGGCCCTCTGTCTGATATGATCTTGGAAGGCAGTCCATGCAGTCGGAATATGTGTTCCAGGAAAATTGCAGCAAGTTCTGACGAGGATGGTAGTTTAAACAGAGGTGTAAAATGGGCCACATGGGTGAACAAATCAATGGTGACCATGATGGTTGGGTATCCCCTGGAAGGTGGTAATTCCACAATGAAGTCTGTTGCTGTGAATTCCCAAGGCCTTGTTGGAAGTGGAGGTTGCTGCAATAAACCCGCCGGTCTCTTGTTGTCATGTTTGTTTTGATTACAGACAGAGCATGCCTGGATATACCTTTGTACACCAGTTTTCACTCCAGGCCACCAAAATTGCCTTTGTATTAATCGGAGGGTATTGGTAATACCACGGTGCCCGGAGTAAAGAGTATTGTGACAGAGATTTATTATCCTTTGCTGTAGTTTTTGTGTTGGGATGACCAAGGCATTGTCTTTGAACAAGTATCCATCTTTGGTCTTCAGTTTCCACTAGTTCCTGTCCGAGATACCTTTCCAGAGTTCCTAGGATTGAGTCTGACTGCGGACTTTATCTAGGAGGCTGGTCGCCTGGGCTACAATTATTGTGTGGTGAAACATCATGGGAAATGCTCGGTCATCAGGAGGTTCATAGTCAGGGCGCCGAGACAAGGTGTCAGCAATTACATTTTGTGTTCCCGGAACATGGTGAATTTGGAACTGGTATTGAGCAAAGAAGAACGCGCAACGGGCCTGACGGCTGTTCCTGCATTCCAGGGCCTGTAACACTTGGAGATTTCGATGGTCCGTCCGAACCTGGACAGGATGTTTAGCTCCTAGAAGTAAATGACGCCACTCGGTGAAGGCTTGGCGGATGGCTAGAAGTTCCTTTTCTAAGACTGAGTAATGAGTTTCACTGGAGGTCAATGTCCGTGAAAGATAGGCAATAGGATAATCCAGCCCGTCATCTAGTTCCTGTTTCAGAACTGCTCTGATGGCATAGTTAGAGGTATCTGTTTCCAATAAGAATGGTAGATTTATATCAGGTTGAACCAGGATGGGGGCTTGTGTAAATTCTGTTTTTAGGCGTTGGAAAGCCTTCTCCTGGGCTGGGGTCCATCGATAGGGAGTATCTTTTTTCAACAAGGAGATGATCAGTTGCACAATCTCCGAGAAGGATGGTATAAACTTCCGATAGAAATTGGCCAAGCCCAGGAAAGATTGGATCTGTTTTACGGAGGTCGGAGTTGGCCAGGATAGTATGGCTTTAACCTTGGATTGATCCATGCCTATGCCATCTGGGCTAAGGACAAATCCTAGATAGTGAACAGTGGAAACATGAAAAAGGCATTTCTCGGGTTTTGCTAGAAGCTTGTGTTCGCGTAGCCGTTGTAACACTGATTTAACATGTTCTTCATGCTTGAGAGGATCCTTAGAGAATATCAAAATATCGTCCAAGTAGACGATGACGAAAAGAAATAGCATATCCGAAAACACCCGGTCCATGAAGTGTTGGAAGATTGCCGGAGCATTAGAGAGTCCAAAGGGCATGACCAAGTATTCGTAATAACCAAAGGGTGTTCTGAAGGCTTTCATCCATTCGTCACCTTCTCTAATACGAATCAAGTGATAAGCACCGCTAAGATCCAATTTGGTGAATATTACGGCTCCTCTTACGGCTTCCAGGATATCCGAGATCAAGGGTAATGGATAACGATCCTTATGGGTGCACTGATTAAGACCTCGATAATCAAGACAAGGTCTGAGTTCCTTGGTGTCTTTTTTAGGAACAAAGAATAATGAAGCTCCAGCCGGAGACTTGGATGGGCGTATGGTGCCATTTTTTAGGTTAGTATCTAGGTATTCACGAAGGGCCATTTTCTCTGGTTCAGACAGGATGAACATCCTTCCAAAGGGAATCACTGCTGAAGCTTCAGTCTCAATAGCACAGTCCTCAGGCCTATGGTGTGGCAGGGCTTGGACAATAGCAGAAGAGAACACATCGGCGTATTCCTGGTAGGTTTTAGGAACCTGGATGATGTTGGAGACCATAAGAGGATCTTGCTGAGTTGTTGAATGTTCTTCTGATGTAGTCGGTGAAGGATCCTGGAGCGGACAAAGGGACATACAAAATTCGGAACCTAAGAACAGGGAACCAGCTGTCCAATTGATGTATGGGTTGTGTTTTTGTAGCCAGGGCATTCCCAAAACCATTGGGTAATGGGCAGATTTTATGATGTCAAACTTTATCCTTTCTCGGTGATGGTTTATAGCAAGCTCAATTTCCTTAGTCTGAAGGGTTATGGGTCCAGAAGAAAGAGGTCTTCCATCAATTGCTTCTACAGGTTGCTGTCCGTTCCGGGATTCGTAAGGAATATGGTGTTTAAGGACCCATTCCTGATCTATGAATATTCCCATGGCCCCACAGTCCACTAGTGCCAGAATGGGGTAGGATTCCTTCTCAGATGACGATAGAAAAGCCTGTAAGACTACCAGGGAGTTTTGTCCAGGAGAGTTCAAGGATGGTATAGATGTGGAGCCTGCATCTCTCTCCCGAAACTGTGACTAAATGCTTGTCAGAGGCACAGTACATGCATAAGCCAGTATGGATCCTTCTCAGCCTTTCTTGGGGGCATATGGGTCCACGGAAGGCCCCTAGCTGCATGGGTTCGGGTTCATTTGTAGGAGCAGGAGAATCTTCGGATTTTGAAGGGCTTGCAAGAGGATTTTTTTGGATGGTTGACTTGGTCTTCCTTTTCTCTGCCTTTCTTTCCTGGATTCGGAAATCAATTTGTAGAGCAAGATCCATAAGTGCCTGGTAAGAACTAGGACGTGCTACCCTGGCTAATTCATCCTTAACATCTTCATTTAGCCCTCTTCGAAAGAGGGTGAAGCAAGCTTCAGAAGGCCAACCCGCTTCTTTAGCCAATTGCTTGAATCGAGTTACTTAGGTGAGCATGTCCTGAGAGCCTTTCTGGAAATCGAGTAAACGTTCTTGAGCACTAAAGACCTGTTCTGGGCGGTCAAACATAGTTTTTAGTGCTTGAATGAATCCATCATAATCATCCAAAAGAGAATCTCTGGTGTTAACTAATGGTGTGGCCCAGGCTAAGGCATTCCCGGAGAGGTGAGAAATAATAAAGCCCACTGTAGCCCTGGGGGTGGAAAAATAATAAGGTTTAAAGGTAAAGTGGACCAAACAAGAGTCCAGGAATCCTCGGAAGGTTTTTGCACAGCTGTCATATTTGTCAACAATGCCGCCCAATAGCACGCTGTCCTTTGAGGCAGAGTCGCGTGAGAGTACCAATTGTTTCAGCACGGCGTTCTCTGCTTTCAAGTTCTGTACTTCGGTCGATAGTTCTTGCATGCCACGCATAAGATCCTGAATGACCGCCTCCATGTCTGCATCGACTTCGGTCAGGTCGCGTCTCAATCTGTCACAGGTTTCCCCCCTTCTCACCTGTCTATGTTGCCTGATGTCCTCCTTTGGTGGAGTCTTCCTTCGTATGGTTCGCGACTTAAATAAGCCCGCTCGGCCATCCTCGGCTTCCAGATTACGTTCAGCTTCGATGTCCCGAATCACGGGAAACTCCAGGAGTATTCAAGAAGGTGTTGGGGGCGCGCGGAAGCGGCACAGAGATTCCGGGAAGTAGAAAAGAGGGAAGAAGTCGAAAGAAGGGAATCCAGCTGCCAGGGCATAGCAAGTAGCACTAGAGAAGGTTCGGAACACATGTCCGATCACAGCTAGTAGCAGCATTGAGACGTGCGGGGCCGCGGCTTCTTTATAGAGGACGCTGCGTAGAAAGTGAAGAGAGAGCAGCGTGCTGAGCTTGCCGCCATGTTGGTAGTATTTTGGAGTGTAAGGCCCGACCTGACGGGGACCAGGAAGCCCAGAAGGGGTGAGTTCGATGGTTCATGACAGTTCGGTCCATGGACAGGCATACGATTGGTCTAGGGGGTGACGTGATGTCCGCGGACATCGGCCGTGCTCCCTGATTGGATGGTGAAAAGCGTGAAGTGCGTCAGATTTTTGGAAACGCCCTCCATGTTGGATTTGCGGACATCCGCCGGTGTCCGCGTACATCGCAGTAAAAACATATAAAAAAACACAACATTGCACTTGTCAAACTTATCAAACCATCTCTGGGGAGGTGAAGGTGATGAGGATGGGAAGGGATATGGGGCCTGATCACGACTTCGGCGTTAACCCTTAAATCCGGCGGTAGCGCTAATACCGCCGTATTTAAGGGTCCGCCGAATCAGGGCTTCGGTGGATTTCGCCCCAGCTCTGAGCTGGGGGGAAATCCGCCGAAAATTCACGCTATTAACGCCGGCGGTAAGAGAACGAAATTTCCCCATTGAGCCCAATGGGGGATGGGGCATTCCCGAATGGGCTCAATGGGGAATGGGGAATTACTTTACTGCCGAACTCGTGATCCGGCGCTATTAGCGCCGGGGAGTTCAGCGGTAGGGCTATTACCGCCGGCAGTAACGGCCAAGTCGTGATCAGGCCCATGGCCATAGAAAGCCAAAAAACAGGTGTTATCCACCCTGAAAGTCCTCAAACAGTCCAGATGTTTGGGGGCAGTCTTGTGAAGTTCGCTGACACTTGAGATGTTCGGGGGCATCTGTGCCTATTTCTGCATTACAGGGTTGGCGAAAAGCAGTTTTTGGATGGCTTATAACTTGGGCGCCACTCAATGAAACTGCATGAAATTTTGGAATGTTATTTTAGACTTGATTCTAAATGCTTTAGGAAAGTGTAGAGCTGCTGTGTCAAGAGGGAACAAATTTAGAGGGGGGTCCGACAATATTGTAAAGGCTTATAAATGTGGTGCCATTTGACGAATCTACACAAAAGTGTGCAAACGGATTTCAGAACTAGATATAAATGTTTTTTAAAAGTTTGGTGGGATTTTGTCAGAAGGGGGCTAAATTAGAAGGGGAGTCTCAACATTTCTAGATGGCTTATAACTTTGTTGCCGTTTGACAAATGTGGACAAAAGTTTCCAGAAAGATTATAGACGTAACCTTCAATGTTTGTGTAAAGTCTGAATGGTTATACGACTATTGTATGTACATACATTTTTAACCTGCGGCAGGGCAAGGGAGCGGTGTTTGGCGGCCTCCCCGGATCCTCCTATCAGTTTCCTGCTTCTTGGCCACGCCCCCTCCTGGACTTCAAAAACTCCATCACGGCCCTGCAGCGGTGAAGCCTGCGGCGGGGCAAGGGCACAGTGTTTGGCGCCTGAGCTGGGAGGCATGTCATGGAGAGTGAAGTAAGTGTCTGCGAGCGACTGCTAAAGTGACTGTGTGCCTTGGGAGAGAAGCTGGGAGAGAAGCTACCGTTGGCCGTTGGCTGGGCTGGACGTCCTGGTTTCGGTCCAGGGCAGCCTGCCATGTCAATTTTAAAGTCCCTGAAGTCTCTAAAGTGCCAAGGCCCTCCAAGGGCACACCTTCCAATTTTACTACCCGCCCACCTTCATCCTATCCTGATCTTGCCCGCCAAGATACCCGGCTCAAGCCCGAGTGGAAGCTGCTACCTGTCAAGCGGCAGCGACAACCAGGTGCATCAGCCAAAGTTAAAGCCCCCACCACGGACGCCTTGCATGCTATTTCTGCATTTGGAGGGGTGATTCCACCTAGTAATTCCACCCTCCGACAGACGAAATCAGAGACCCACCAACACTTGCGGAGTAGCTAACATGTCTGTGAAGGGCCTCATGAAGGAGGCTTGGGAGGGGTATGTGGAGTTTTGATCACTGTTACCCAGTGTGGTCTGTGTGACACCCATATGGGAGGGGGCTGTAGAGCAAGCCAGGAGCCACTAACCACCAAACGAGATACGAAAGGTGGAGGGCCAATCTTGGAAAGGTCCTCGGCCATAGTTCAAGGCATGGGAGGTCTGCTGGCCTGCTCCCCTCCCATGGTAGCTGAGCCTCGTGGTCTTCATTCTCACCCAATGCCCCCAATATGCTGCTCGTATCAGCCAACCCTGACTTCTGCAGGTGAAGCCGGAGCCCCAAGTGGGGGAAGTTGCCCGGCCAGCAGTACCTGCTAGTAGTAGCCCTTCATCCAGCCATATCCCTGCAACCAGCGTGGATCCTATCCCAGATCTGAATTTCACCTCGGCATCTGGCACCATTGTTGGCCCTGGCATGGATGTGGCTCCATCTTTCCTTACCCCTGACTTCCCATTTACTGAAGACGGACTGCCTATCGATGCCCTTATGCTTAATCTTCCGTTCTGCTCCCAAAGCTCTGGTAGTGAGCCCCTGTCACCATTGAACTCATTGGCCAGCTCCTATCTTCATCTATCCCCATTCAGGGCCCCTAAGCTACCACATTGTGAAACCATCGCCAATGCCGGAACGGCCACCGACCCCATGCGGAAGTTGATCATATGTCCAGTGGATGCAACTGCAAGTGCAACCAAGTGTTTGCTGAGTTATCAGTAATTAGAAATATGCTCTCAGCCCTCATAGAATCTCGGGGGAGGGAGAGGTGGGTGGGGGAGCCCTCTACTATTCCAACCGTGTGTAAGGGGCCCATTGACTCTCCTCTGGTCCATCCTTTGGAACAGGCCTCACTCAGACCAGCAACCACAGCCCCTAAAATTGCATGTCTGAGCCTGAAGCCTGGGAACTTTCAACTGGCCAACGCCAATAACTCCTGTGTAAGGAGTGCCATGATCAGTGAGCCTAATAGGGTGCCTAAACCTAAGGCAACGCCTACCCCTCCGACGGACTTTGCCACGAGTCAAGCAGACCCAAGATGCCATACCTCAGGGGAGAAGAGAGCTTTCAGCCCATGGTGCAGAGGGGGCATATCCCAGCCCCAAGGGCTGGCAAGACGTGCCATGGTGTATCTCCATGGTGTACCCAAACTGGCAAGAGATATGCAGGAATCTAGGAATGGCCTCTTAAATAAAAGTTTACACTGGTTAAGGTCCGTAAGAGGATGTGCTTTTGTGTCCAGGGAAACCATTGCGGGATGTCGCAGAGTGGCAAGTGTGGGAAAACTGACTTGTGACACTGTGGAATTGGCCTTCTGGGACTGGAGAGTGGCAAAAGGGGGCCTGGGGAAGGGTGCTGGAGCTGGATGGATGCCAAGGAGTGGGAGTATAATTAGCCCGCACTTTCACCTAGGCTCTGAGTGCTGTATGAGGCCAGCTATGAGGACCTCTCCACTGTCTGGTGCTAACCTTACACCCCTGGGTATAGATCGGTCTAGCCCACCGGTGGATCGACCTGAGTAATGGGCAATACCGCAAAGGTGACGGGCCCTTTGGTCAATTCTTTCCTTACCCCCAGTATATCTTAATGTGCTGAGAGGTCAGGAGGCAATGAGGGCCATCATCGAGAGTTTTAAGGGCATCGTTATCTATTAAAATGTATACCCAAATGTATGTTTTTCAAATAATCCTTAATGCAACTCAAATGCAACAGTGTTCAGAGTACCTTCTTTAATAGTTTAGTATAGCCTTCAAAGACTGGCATACATGAGGGTGCATCCTTGTCAGTGAAATTAAGTAATTCAATGCACATACATTTATGAGGTCACGATATATTTTTTCTTGAAGACGTTCACATCCATGCAAAATGCTCTACCTAAATCTCTGTGAACATTTTATGTTATTAGAAATACAATAATTTTTTCTATATGTTTCGGTATTGAAAAATAAGAAATGTAGAACTGTTCAAATGCTTCTAAAATATTATTTTATATTTAGCAAAATTTGGAAAATATACTTTATTCATTCCATACATTTGTTTATAACATTCAAAAGAGTTGTCTTGTGATGACATGTGTTTCGGCAAATTAGATACTCATTTTGGAAGGTATTCCCTGCAAATGCGCTATAGTCCATCCACAGTTGTGCTACGGTACTGCATTTGGGATTTACTATATACAGGCTGTCAATCTTCCAAAATAATAGCACAAAATGCTATTGTTGTCTGAGGAGTTTGTTCAGTGACCACTATTTATTCAATGTATTCAATTCAATTTTTTGGAACCGTAGTGCATATACTAATGAAAACATGGAAATTATTATCTACACAATGCCGTCTTGTTGGGTGCATCATGCCAGTAAATGCAAACATCATGTCACATTGGATTTCAGAAGGATATAGAGGTCTGTGTTGATCTGGACAGTTTCGTTAAGGGGGGGATTTGCACCCATAACATCTAGGTGCAGGTCTGCAACAGGGTAAAGGGTTTGGGAAGGGAAGATTTACATTTTATAAAGATAAATAAATGTTAATAGCATTAAAATGGAGAGAATAGTGGTCCCTGAATTTGAAACTATGGGATATTAACACCCAGAGAAGAGGCCCTGACCAATCGGGCCAGGAACGTGCGCATGAATCCACAATCGCCAGCTTCGTTCTGCCGTTTCTGTGAGTGGGGGTTCTGATGCCTCAACCCCAGCTGCACCAATTGTTTCCGCCGACTGCTTTCACTGGTCACTCCAACTCATGCTTCCCTGTTCTCAAGAAGTATTCCAGAGCTCTGCATCCTCTCCAACTTACCTTTGCTGCCTCATTCTCCCAGGATCTCTCTCCACACTCCCTTAATTTTCCATGGTTGTTAACCATGTTAGTAGCTTTATTTAGGGAAATTGGGTATACAGAATATGGAGGGACCCCATTCCTTAAAAAATATACCCAACATATGATTAGCACCATGTAAAGAGCCCATAGTGCTAATATGGATAAGCCCCACAGGGGCAGTAATTACCTGCTGCCCTCACCCAGGCCCTCGCTTCACTCTGGCCTGCTTTAGGCTTCTATCATTCCCCAAACAATGGGGGTTTCACTGTATTATATGTGAGAAACCTGAAGGTGTCTCCCTGGCTAAACCCCGGGGATCTGTCATCCAGGTGGCCAGGACACGCCCATCGCTATTGGATCCAGTTCCTGGGGGTGGACCAGTGAGGGAGGATCACCTGGATTGGGGATCCTCGGGGAGTAGGAGTGGGACACCGACGGGTGAGACAATGTATCCCCCTTCTTTCAACACCTTTTCCCCATCCTACCATATAGGACATTCAAAACCACTGCCCTCCTCCCTTTTTCAACACTGACACTTTCGCACGACACACCAGAGAATGGACTAACACCAGAGCCGTTTACCTGACATGTGCCAAGACAAGGGTCAGGCAAGGTCAGGCAATTAATCAGAATCACACACACCTGACGGCCCTTTCCCTTCCCCACAGGGAAAAAAAGGTGGAGCAAGAGAGCACAGTACGAGCAAGGCAGACCGCACAAAGAAATAGCTATCCAGACCCAGCAGTTCAAAAGGAGGAGAACGCGGCGAACATCGAAAGGTTGACGAGTAGAGACACAGCCTTGCCCTTTTCGACAAATCCCAGTGAAAACTCTGCAGAAGGAATCGTAAGACTGATGGCAATAGCCCAAGTGTGTTGATGCAGATGTCAACGGTACACGCAGCATAACAACGCAGATAAGCCAGAGCGAGGGAGTCTCCGGCCTTGACTCCAGTAAAGAGGAAAGCTATGTGGTTCAACAAAGCCGGTGAGTCGAGGGGAGAGTCAATAAGAACCGGGCTGTGGTGAATGAAAGTCACAAAGTGGCAAAGCGAAAAGAAGTGTAAAAGAACTGTAACAGTGTAAAAGGGAGACCAGCTGCAAAAGGGGACTGGTACCATCAGGGTGCTGCTCTGAGAAACTCTGGTCGATCCCCATCTGAGTAAAACAACAGAAACCAGAAGGCCATAGGAGAGCTGCCAAGATTGGTCAAATGGTTATTCAGGAGGTCACGCAAAATCCCTGGACAGTTGAAAGTCTTTGACCTACGAACTGTAAAGAAAGCAAGGGAAGTGAATCCTGCCACAAGAGAAAGCAAGGGAAGTGAATCACGTAAACGTTGAAGTGAATGTGAAGGTAAAGTTGGCATGGGTGAACCTGACCGAGGGATGCCGATAAAGAAGGGCAAAGTCTGAAATCCCGAAATACAGTGTGTTGACAAAAATGATCCCGATCGAGGGGAGTCCAAAAGGGAACTGTGTTTAAACGACAAAGAAAGACAAGGAGAAGTGCACTATCCCGCTCGTCAATTGGGGTCTGAGCCCGATCGGGGGAGAAACCAAGAGACATTGTAAAGCAAGAGGAAGTAAACTATCCCGCTTGTCAGTTGGGATCTGAGCCTAGCTGAGGGAGATCCAGAGGTGAAAAGTTATCACCCAAAGTCCATTAAGAGAAGGAACTGTTGTTTGATTTGTGAAGTACAACTTAAAAAAAGGTCAGCGCCTGGAAGAGGGCGACCCAGGGGAGAAGCCATCACCCGAGAAATACGTAGAACAGAACTTTGTGTTCTATTAGACCCTTAGGACCAGGGAACGACAACCACAGAAGGCCTTGATATTGATAGGAACTGTTTTGGGATCAGCGTCCGGAAGAGTGGGACCCATGGGTGAAGAATCCTCACCCTACGTGAAACCAGGAAATGAACTTTCGTTTTGTTGAAGGAACTTTTGTTTTGTTATTAAATACATCAGGCCCTCGAAAGGCAAGAGACTTTTAATAGAAACAAGACTTGGCCATCGACGGACCTGGAAGCTGCAAGTGGAACTGTCGACTCGTGCTGGGAAAGCTCGAGTGTGTGCTGTGCTACAAGATCCCATCTTACCCAGTGCTCAAAACGTGGGGAAGGAAGACCTAGGCTACCGCATTCTGAACTATTATTTAGGAACATTTCATTCTTTTCTTTAAAACCATCCCACACCATTTTTGTATTAGTTTTAATGTTTGGCAATAGATTTCTTAGTATAAGCCCTTTTTATTTGGCACAACACCACTAGGACCACCTTATTTTCATTTTTAACCCGGAGGCCCTTTTAATGAGGTAACGCTTTATTGGATGGATGGGGATGCAGAATTTACTCTTACACCAATAATAAGACCAACTCAGGAAGTTGGCAAAACATAGCTGTTTTAATATTAATTGTCTAAAACAGGAAGTACAACGGACATCTCAAAGCATATCTCTCAACGTTTTACATGAAAAAATACACTTTTATTGCAGAAATTCAACATAATTGACATACTACGTGGCAAACTAAGAAAACTTATCTAGGATTGTGGTTTGTCTACGGGGAACATCTAGGTATACTTTGTATAGGGGATAGGATTGTGATTGGGTCTCTATAGTCAGGTGGACAACTATGCCCACCCCTAATGAAAGTCATCTTCACTGTCATCAAACACATGACGTTTCATTGGCAATCAAACTATAGGGCTCTTTGCTACGTGGCCCTCTATAATTGGTTGGCACGCTTGTACCCTTCTGGAATTTTCCAATCACTAGCAGCACGCAAGCTGGTACCCTAGGTGCTTGTGGGTGGATTTGAACATGCCTCCCCACCCAACTAGCCCATCATCTATCATCACTCCTGCTGTCTGCCATTCAAATTGTCTTTGAACTCGGCCTTGTAAAGTATCACTGCACCTGAGAATAGAAGAGTGTGAGCAAGTTCTTATCTTCAGTCTCGATGTAGCTTGCCCAAAGTCTATTTCCATCTACCCCATGTGACAGGAGACTGTGTTTTAGCTCCTTCTTCGCATTTAATACTATTAAATAAATAAAACTTGGCACTCATAGTGTTTTTCCATTGCACCTCAACAGGCGCTCGCCTCGCGTATCACTTTCATTGTATCTTCTCAAATAGATAACTAGTTTGTTGGCTGCCTCAACCCTTGACACTGGGCCAGACCAGCCTTCTCGATTCTTCCTCCATCTTAGCTGCTTTTTTCTGCTGCACCACACTTTCAGGCCTTTTGTTACTAAGGTCGTATTTTTCTAAAATGCGACGCGTAACATCCAGATTCTATACACATATATATATATATATATTGGCGGCACCTCCTGCAGTATATTTACTACGTATAGCCAGCCTTCATGGTTACTTAGTCTACTTGCGTTGCAGCATATGTACAGTTGTAAAGCGACTAATATTTTCTTCAGTGTTCTTTGCACGTGCAATCTTCATTCCGCACATGAAATCTTACTAGACTCTTTATTTCGTCATCATATTCTATAAGGTCTATTTGTCTTCTCTCTCGGCATCTCCTCTTGGCACATCTACTTTGCTTCATGTGACATCACCAATCTTATCTTTCATTCATCTTTACACTTTTTCAGGTACCTCATTTAAGAGACTGTCCTTTCTCTGCAGGTACATTGTTTAGGGCTTTCTCAATGGATACCTTGTTTCAAGGATTCTTTGCGGGATAGGTACCATATCAGCGTTGTGCATGTTGCAATTTCCGGCTTCCAACATATAGGCAAAATAGGGACGGGATTTCCGGTAGAGGCATTTGGCTCCTCCTCTACACTCCCCCCTCTGGTTGATTCATCAATCACTATTTCACCTGTTTCCACATTTAGACATCCTCTCCTGAAAAAGTGCTTCTTTGGAGTCCATACCGTCACTACTCCTTTCAGATATCCTGCTGATTTTACTTGGTCATCAACACTCCAGGTCATGTGGCTACATTTTCCATTCGTGCTGCAATAGTCCCACATACTTCTTGGGGTTCCTTGGATACAGGAACTTCATTCCCTCCGGTGCTAGGATGCTTGCTTCTATATATTTTCTGATTTCTTCATATGTCAGCTCCTTGGGTCCAAACCCACACTCGACATCGATCATGATCTTCATGCCTACTGCTTTCTTTGCTGTCATCTTGCACTGTGTGATTATTATTCTGATCACACAGAATCCAAGCATGATTACCTACAGTGCTCTGAGAAACTTGAAAATATTCGCCATCAAGCTGTCATCTGCAATATCTTCTGTCTCATCTTCCATCTTGATGTGTAAGTTCATTAGCAACGTTATGTCCTCTGTCAAAGTCCCATTCTCATCAACGTGAGAAGGTATGGATGTGCAACATGATTTCCCAATTTTGGCACAAACACCTCCATAATGGCTGTAATCATGTCCAGGAAATATCTATTCTGGAGGATCCTCAATCTTATGTCTCTCAATTCTTCCTTGATAGCGTTGAATCCCTTTATGGTAGTGCAAAAAAGAAGGTGGGTGAGGCGCGCACTCCCGGTCCTGGTCTATTAAACCTGTTGCAAAAAGTAAGCAGCTGGGTCACATCCCAAAACGGACAAATATTCACAGGCTTAGATACCTTCTGCTGCAAATCAGGTACTCAGTTTTAACAGGGTTAGATCCCTCGGCTGCAGTTCTGTGGTCTGTAGTTGTTCTCCTCCTAGCGCTTTCTTATCTCAAATAATCATCAGGGAGGCTGTTAAGCAGGTGTGTCTAATTAGACTCAAAGGATTCTGGTAGCTGTAGTGAAAACGTTTTTTTCTGTTCAGGTGACCAGCAAACGACACCCCTCCAAAGCACAAGTCCTTCCCGAATTTGGGGGAGGAGAGAGAACCATCTATATGATTCTCCAAAGTGGGGCACAGTCACCCTGTGGCGCTGCCTCTGGAGCCCGGGACTCCCATAACGGTTGCTGGTCAACTGAACAGAAAAAAACTTTTTTACTACAGCTACCAGAATCCTTTGAGTCTAATTAGACACACCTGCTTAACAGCCTCCCTGATGATTATTTGAGATAAGAAAGCGCTAGGAGGAGAACAACTACAGACCACAGAACTGCAGTTGAGGGATCTAACCCTGTTAATACTGAGTACCTCATTTGCAGCAGAAGGGATCTAACCCTGTGAATATTTGTCCATTTTGGGATGTGACCCAGCTACTTAGTTTGTGCAACAGGTTTAATTGACCAGGACCAGGAGTGCGCGCCTCACCCACCTTCTTTTTTGTACTGAATGCTATGGGAGTCCCGGGCTCCAGAGGCAGCGCCACTGGGTGACTGTGCCCCACTTTGGAGAATCATAAAGATGGTTCTCTCCCCTCCCCCAAATTTGGGAAGGACTTGTGCTTTGGAGGGGTGTCGGTTGCTGGTCACCTGAACAGAAAAAAACTTTTTCACTACAGCTACCAGAATCCTTTGAGTCTAATTAGACACACCTGCCTAACAGCCTCCCTGATGATTATTTGAGATAAGAAAGCGCTAGGAGGAGAACAACTACAGACCACAGAACTGCAGCCGAGGGATCTAACCCTGTTAATACTGAGTACCTGATTTGCAGCAGAAGGGATCTAGCCCTGTGAATATTTGTCCATTTTGGGATGTGACCCAGCTACTTATTTTGTGCAACAGGTTTAATTGACCAAGACCGGGAGTGCGCGCCTCACCCATCTTCTTTTTTGTACTGAATGCTATGGGAGTCCCGGGCTCCAGAGGCAGCGCCACGGGGTGACTGTGCCCCACTTTGGAGAATCATAAAGATGGTCTCTCCCCTCCCCCAAATTTGGGAAGGACTTGTGATTTAGAGGGGTGTCGGTTGCTGGTCACCTGAACAGAAAAAAACTTTTTCACTACAGCTACCAGAATCCTTTGAGTCTAATTAGACACACCTGCTTAACAGCATCCCTGATGATTATTTGAGATAAGAAAGCACTAGGAGGAGAACAACTACAGACCACAGAACTGCAGCCGAGGGATCTAACCCTGTTAATACTGAGTACCTGATTTGCAGCAGAAGGGATCTAACCCTGTGAATATTTGTCCATTTTGGGATGTGACCAAGCTACTTATTTTGTGCAACAGGTTTAATTGACCAGGACCGGGAGTGTGCGCCTCACCCACCTTCTTTTTTGTACTGAATGCTATGGGAGTCCCGGGCTCCAGAGGCAGCGCCACGGGGTGACTGTGCCCCACTTTGGAGAATCATAAAGATGGTTCTCTCCCCTCCCCCAAATTTAGGAAGGACTTGTGCTTTGGAGGGGTGTCGGTTGCTGGTCACCTGAACAGAAAAAAACTTTTTCACTACAGCTACCAGAATCCTTTGAGTCTAATTAGACAGACCTGCTTAACAGCCTCCCTGATGATTATTTGAGATAAGAAAGCGCTAGGAGGAGAACTACAGACCACAGAACTGCAGCCGAGGGATCTAACCCTGTTAATACTGAGTACCTGATTTGTAGCAGAAGGGATCTAACCCTGTGAATATTTGTCCATTTTGGGATGTGACCCAGCTACTTATTTTGTGCAACAGGTTTAATTGACCAGGACCGGGAGTGTGCGCCTCACCCACCTTCTTTTTTGCCCTTTATGGTAGTGTTGATCGTCTGCAGGAACTCCCAGTGAGTGATTTGCAACCACTTCGCATTTGCCATTGTCTGGATCCCTGGCATAAAAATAGTTGTGAATACTGCAGCAGTCTGACTGAACAACCTGTGTTCATACGCAATAGAATCAAAGGCTTCTATGGACTTCGCTGAAAAGTAATTCTCCCTTTTTGTTCGATTGAGAGATCCAACCGATCACCTCTTCCTCATGTGTGCATCTGCTTTTATAAATTGTCCAATTTTCAGGTCACTCCCTGGAATCACCAATGCTGGAAAGTGAATGAGAACTATGGAGCACAGCCCCCCCAGTCTTTGGGCAACTTCATATACGCTCTGGATCCACAGACCCAATAGTGATAATGGATCACCATCGAAAATTCAGCCACACTCCTGATTCATTGCAACCTTTCTCATGCTATTGTTTCTGAAGCACAGCTCTGCACTTGCTAAAGGTACTGTACTATCTGTAATGTTCCTCCTTTATCATAGACCCAATTCAGCAATTTCACAATATTTGACCAATGATGCTTGCATTCATTCTCTGCGGTATCTACGACTGGTTCATAGTATCCTGTTAGTGCTAATGCATTACATACAATCAGGCCTTCTGCCCATCCTCCTGGATCCGGCACTGTTCCCTTGATTTGCAGCTGACCTCTCTCCTTGCATCTTTGTATTTCTTTGTGGTTCTTCCCTTGACAATTTAGCATTTTGTTTTCTTCTCTTCTGATTCCTGCTCCATTTATTCCAGGCTGTTCATATCTTATCACTTGAATCCTTGTTTCTGATTTCCCATTTGTCTCTAAATCTTGTACATAGTCACCTTCTCTTGGAGCGTCTTCTCAGTCACCCATACCAAGGATGCTTTTCGACCCTTGAACTGACCTCTGGTATGGCAGAGTGCAAGGTGTGTCAGGCAGGGAGATCATTGGTACATTCGCTTTAGCAATAGTCAACCTCACACAAGCTACTGGTGTGGGGAAAATCACAAATGGTCTTGGTTTTTCAGTAATGGACAATTCTGTGAGAGTCACTGGAGTGGGAAGAATCAAAGGGACTTCTGCCTTGCTTGGACCAATGAATTAAACAGTATGGATTAAAAGAATCAGGAAAACAATGGTAAATGCTGAACATGCATATATTATGCACCACTACATTAATCCCCACCCTTTACGATTCTCCACACATCGTTGAGTTTGCTCACTTTCCAAAACTATACCATGCTCCACATTACTCATTGTGCCTGTATACTGCTTTAAGGAAGGAAAACCCCTTTTTATTCAGACAACTCTGTTAAATGGTCAGGTAACTGCAGAATCTGTTCAACTATTGCCACAAGCAGCCTCCTGATCGCAGGGCCCTTTTTAGGATCATGCAGAAAAGTGCGTATATTAACACTGCACCCAACAATAGCACGATAAGCTCAAAGATTGAAAACTAAAACAGCAAGAAGGAGCCTATGGGCATCAGCATTTGTCAGGACCATTTGAATTAACCAAACAGAAGCTCAGTGAGGAACGAGTCTGGAAACTGCTCACGTTTCCAGTCATCAAATTCGAACTCTAGGTTTGGCATATTTATAGTACCTCAACACTTTCTAAAGTCCAATTGAAAAGCTTCCTGTGACTCAAGAACTGAGTTTGCACTGCTGCTATAACATCTTTAAAGAGTGTCCTGGGTGAGCCACAGTCCAAATGCACACTTGCATTTATTTAATCAGTAACCTTAGCGTCCTTCTTCCTTTTCATCGATCGGGTCTGCACATTTTGAACTTCTTCTCCATGTCTTGCTTCCGAATCGATAGTCGGGGGTGTGTATGGCTTTACGTCGCTCAAATGGATCAAAGTGCGTCTCCCTTCGACTTTAACTGCTGAGGGAGTAATGTTTTCCTCCAAGTAGGGACCACTAAAGTATGGCTCCTGCCACTTCCTGATGAAATTCCTTATTAGGAATGGATCCCCAATAAAATGTCTAGGTAGAGGTAGTAATTCTGCAGCTCTGGTTGCTGAATGGTCTTCATATGTGTCCGGAAACTGACCCCCCTGGCATTTGAGTTGATCTGAAATGACAGAGATACTAGCGGTCATACATGTCAAATAAGCACGTAACTAAACATTTGTGCAGGCTTCTGGGCATCACTTCTGCTCCTTGATGGAGGATACAAAGGCATTCTCATTCGCCTCACTGTCACTAGCTCATGGGGTGTGAGGTGGTGGTCCGACCCAAGCTGATTCCTTAATGCATGGCAGGCAAGACAGTCATTTATTCTTCAGTGTCAATTTGTGTTTCGCAATTCTCTCTTTAAGGAGTCAGTTGTGTCTCTCGCATTTCACGTTCGCTTGCGGGTGATAAGCAGAAGAAAACTTGTGTTTTATACTTAACAGACTAATCTGTTCAAATACCTCGTTAACAAAAAGGGCCCATTGTCGGATCTCAGCACCTCACACACTCTCCATCTTGGAAAGACTTCTCAGACCTAAAAACTTTGCTGCACAAGTGGCATCAGGGTGATTACAAGGACCTGCTTTGATCCACCTGGAAAAGGGACACACCACTATTATCATATACCTGTTTCCACTACATACTTGCAGCATGTCAACATAATCGATATGTAAATGCTGAAAAGGACCATTTGGTCGAGGAATCACTCCTTTGATGGTTCGCAATGTATGCCAGTGGTAAACATTTGACATACGATGCAATTTACTACATAAAATGCAACGTGTTCTAACAGGTTCGGTATGAACCAGTCATCCACAATAGCTGTTGCAAGGCTTTCCCTAGTTACATGCATAGGGTAGTGCAGCTGTTCAAGGGCTACCTTTAACAATGCTACTGGCATCACCGGCTTTCCAGTGCTGTTTTGTCACCATAATGCTTCAGAGGCGGATAAGGAACACCCCCTTCGTTTGCAAGGGGGTGTTCCTTATCCGCTTAAGAGCTCTTGCTCTTCCTGCGGTGCACTGCCCTAAACTTCTATCAACTGTGTTCTTGATAAATGATTAAACCCTTAATTTACTATCATGATTGTGACTACCTTCTCCTTTACATCTGGAGTATCAAAACTTGAAATATCTGGCGAATATGCATCCATTTTGGCCTCTACATCTGCGGCTTCGTTGACGTGAGAGATAAAGTCAGTTCAGTCTTGCACTTGCTACAACATCAAATTCACCACTTGCTGTGTGTCTCACCACAGCTGAGCCAGAACGCCTTCCCCCACTTGTTTGATCTATTTTCAAAAATCCATCAATAAAGAGAATCCCCCCCTGCTAATGCATTTTCCTTTACGTGCGGGATGTCATCTTAGAATTCTTTGTGATTTGCGCAATCATGCACATGCTCACCCTCTGCCACAGGCTCAGCTACAAACGTGCCAGGGTTCACTATTTTACACATGACAATTTTTCAAAAAAAATGTATTAAACAATTTAGTTTAAAAGTAAACTTTTTCACTCATGTTAACATTTCATAATTAAAAATGTAACTTAAACTTATGGTGAAATTAGTTCTCATGACGGTATCGAATTCCCAATATCTATGTATTCTGAAAAAACAGATCTGCTACATCTCTATTCCATGGTTTCAATTGTTATGAGTTCCCAGAACTGCAGAACTGAATAATCATGTAGATTAGTTTGTTTTGAGTTCCTGCTAGAATGCTCGTCCAACGTTCTTTTGGTTCCAGCGAGGAGGCTTGTCGTGGCCACATGTTCTGGAGCAATTGTCTTTTATTTGTCAGTGATGGGTAGTCCATAATTAGGTGGTATAAATTCTCGACCTGAGGAGATCTTGGGACAGTTGTTTAATTTTCGTCAGTCTTTCTCTAGTCGGTAGTAGATTCAAGCATAGTCTTAGGAGTTGGTCTCTCAATCTACGGTCTGGGAATTGTTGAAGATATTGTGGAAGTTGATTGAGTGCACAAATGTCAATATCATGGGTTATTGATAGTTTGTAATGTTGCATTTTGTTGCATCGTACGTAGCCAGTCATTTCTTTGCAGAAGGCATTTTGCTTTTTGTGGTCTGTGTAATTGCATTTCCAGCTTAATTTCTTCACGCCCTAAAAGGTTGTGGCAAGCGGCTTTCCATGTTTGTAGCACTGTGGCATGTGTAGTCTGTGGTATTGTGTGGAGGATGTCGATTGGAGGAAGAGTGTCTATCAGTTGAGTGTTTCTAAATAACAGTAGAGTTTTCCAGTTTTTTGATGCTTCTAGCGATAAAAGGCCTAATTCGTGGTGTATTTACTTAACCGGAAAGCATGTTGGTAGAGATACAATTTTCCGCCATATCGATCCCTCTGGCATTGGCCAAATGTCTTGGTGTATATTGAATATGGATTCTGAGCCGTATGTTAATATGGCTGTTATTTGTTTTTTATAAAATGCTATCACTGGTTTTAGTGAATAGGTACCGTATTTATTGTGAAGCATCTTTGCTTGCCGGGCTGATGATAAAGCTTTTTCCTTTGTTTTCTCCACCCATTGTTTTTCCGTTGCCGATTGATTTATCGTTACACCCAGGTATTTGATAGATGTTACAGTTTCAAGTTCCATCCCATTCAATAAAAGGGCTGAAGGTTTTTGTTTACTGTTATTTGTTAATGTCATTAGTTTTGTTTTTTATTATTTATTTTTAAATCGTTTTTTTCCATATATATTGCAAGATGATTGATGGCCCGTTGAAGCCCAACTTTACTTTTATCAAAGAACACCAGATCATCTGCATAAAGTATATGAGAAACATTAGATTTGTTCAGTCTTGGAGGGTTTGTTAAAATTGCAGATTGATGTTCTTGAAAATCGGAAATGTACAGGTTAAATAGAAAGGCTGCGAGGGGGCAGCCTTGTTTCAAGCCATTTAGGATTGATATTCTAGTAGAAAGTGAACATGATTGTGAGAGTATTACTTTGATTGAATTGTTAGTATATAGTGCCTTTATAGGGTTTAAGATATCACTTGGGCAGTTCCATGAGGTGAGTTTTTCCTGCAACTTATATCTATTTATTGCCTCAAACGCAAGTTCCAAATCAAAGAAGACTGCGTATGTTGTTGTTTTATCTTTGATGGCTTCCAATTTGAGTAAGTTTAGCAGGATCAGGTTTGTTTGTTCTTGCTTTTTTTACAAATCCGGTTTGTCGAGCATCAAATCTCCCTGTGTCATTGGGCCATTTTGTCAGTTTCTGTAAAAGCAACGATGCAAAGACTTTGCCCATCGGGTCCAGTGGGGCTATGAGCCGGTAGTTTCTTGCCAAATGTCTTTCACTGTGCTTATAAATGGGGATCAGGATGGCGGTCTTCCATGTGAGGTGTATTGTATTAGTTCTCTGGATTGCTTTAAAGATGTCTAAGCAGATATTAGTCCAGATTTCAGGATTTTGCCTGAGATGAGCGTTGCTAAGTCCGGCGGGCCCTGGGGCATGCAACGGATTGAGGTTTTTAATCTTTTCTATGACATTTGTGTAGTCCCATTCCAGATCCCACTTGGCTTTTGGCACAGGTTCTTCAGATGGTAATCGATGTGTATTTAAAGATGCAAAGTGCTGAATCCACTCTTTTTCAGAAACATTTTGGATCGGAGCTGTTTGTTGATTGTTTTGTTTGTTTAATAGCGCCCAGAGGTTCCTGGTGTTCTGGTTTCTTAGTGCTTTAAGGATGTTTTCCACATTGTTTTGTGCTATAATGGTTTTTGATCCAGTTGTTATACTGGTGTTTTAGTTTCTGTATAAGCAGACCGCTGTGCAGGAAGTGTTTCTGTTTAGCTTGTCGCAAGTTCTTATTTAATTGTCTCTTCTTTGTAGCAACACGCGTATTGTATGCATGGGTGTGCTTTGTTTTGGCACAATTATTACGTTTGTTTATTTGCATGAAAGGTTTTAGGTTCGAGCTGTATTCCGGAATATCAAGTTGATTTACCATTATATTCTTGAACTTCTCTTTAAGGCTTGGTAATTGCGTCTGTGTTATTCTCAATCGCGTCATGTTGTTGACCAACTCCATATTTGGAAGTTTGATTTTTGATTTTGAAATTAAATCAGTGGACCATTCAATTGATAGTCTATTGTGATCACTGTTATTCGTTAGAGCATTAGAAAAGTTCAAGTTTTTCTCAACCATTCCATTGCAAATATAAATGTAATCTTTAATTGCTCCAGATACGTGTCCATTCCACATATTTTTTGGTTCTGTTTGGGACTTTGTTCTCTTATTGATTAGAACAAATTGTCTTTTGTTCATTTTGTTTTCCCAGACTCTTGCTTTCATCGTTCTTCCTTGAGGTTTCAGTTGTCTTCAAATGGATGTTTAGGTCTCCAGAAATGATAATGTCTATTTGGGTTTAGTTTAGGCAGATTTTGTCATTTTCTGTTAACACCGCATCAATAAATGCCATTCGGCTAATGGCCAGGGGTTTCCAATATAAGTTGAGGATTCCTAGGTAACTTATTCCTATCTTGCTTGCAGATTCTTCACTTTTCAGACGTAAAGTTGAGATTTGTATTCATGGGTTTGGATTCATTGTTTGAAGTAATTCTATTGCGCTGTCTAATTTTCTTAACGTTAGCAGACCAGCAGCTGGGCGGGCTTTGGGTTTGGTGATTGCTTGGTTGATGCAGACCTTGTATCCTTCACAAATTGGAGGGGGGTGGAGCCAGGTTTCCTGCAAACAAACAATTTGAAACGTCTGTAGATTGATGTGTTCATTTTGCAGCATATGGCTCGATCCTCTTGTGTTCCAGCTACAGAGTGCTAGTTATTTGGTTTCCTTGTATGCTCGTTGTTATTCATTGTAGATTTGATGTTCCACTCCAGAGCTTTCCAAATCATCGTATAATTGTCTTATTGGTTGATGTCAGACTCTTATTTGGAGATGTTCATGGTCTTGTTTCCTGTTTGTATTTCCTCAGACATTTGCACTCTCTGGTGGACTTTTAGATATTGTGTTGTTAGTTTTGTTCAAAGAGATGGATTGACAGGAAAAGCCTAGAGTGGAAACGGCTGATGTGTAAACCATAACATGCCCATGTGTGGACGCAGTCGTTAGATGAATATATACTTGATCAGTTTTTCCATTGTCACAAAAGTTTTATGTCTGAAGATACTAGAGATCTTAATTGAGGAATAGCCTGAAAAAGGCTCAGAATATTCATTCTATTGAGTATCAGGCCCTCAGGTTTCGTTGCAAAATGCTCCCTTGCATCGCTTTTCGTGGCTCCACAAAAATTGGAAAGGAGATTAGCAGACTTGATGTTTGTGTTGAGATGTTGGTTGACTTTTTCTGATTTGAGGTGTCACTATTTTCGCCAGATTCTCTGATCAGTGAATCATCTGAGATGTTACTGTATTCATCATCATCATAGAATTAATTATTCTTTGACTGATATACTTTGCCCGAGCAGGGAAGCTATTCCAGTGGCTTCAGCGACAGATTCTTTGTATTCATCTATTAAAATTACTGATGCAGCATCTTGACTGCTGTGTTCTTTTAATCCTTGATTTCTCGGTTTATAACTACTAGGGGGTCATAGATTTGGTTGTTTTGACGCTGATGAATCTGAGTCATGAGCTTCGGTCAAATACAGAGACATGTACATCATCAAGTTGTGTTGGACCAGCTCTTCGGCTGAGTAAGGTATCCCAAGATTTTGTTCAGACTTCTCTATTTGCTTAGGCATCACTTTTGATTTCACTTGTGCAGTCAAATGTCTCTGCTGTTGTACTTGTATACTTTCAGTCATTGTTCTGTTTCTTAAGAAAGCTTGTGAGCTTCTCTTTGTGTTTTTTCCGGTCTTCAGCTGTATCATTGGTTTGTGTTTTTTTCCTTTTGGTTCTACTACATTCCTGTTGTCTTCTTTGTTTTGCTGATTGAATATTGAAAACGAATCCTGTTGCTTTCCTGTTTCTTTTGAGGGGCCTGTCTCTCATTGGGGAATCTATTTTCGTTTTTTCATCATTTTCAATGTGATTCAAGTGTGTAGATAGACTACCATTTTGTCGAGGGATCGTGTATCTGAGGTGATTTCTCTTTGTGTACGCTGTGACTGATGAATAGTTTCACAGTTCCCCATCAGTCATTTGGTGTGCTGGGATTGGGGGCTTGCCGGGATGTCTGCTGACCTCCTTTCTACTTTGTCTATTTCAGCATCTTGGTTTAGTGGTTTTTTTTCTTTTGTTTATCTTCTAGTATTTCGAGCATCGTTGCTGTGATCTGGGCTTTTTCTGCTCTGTCATTGCTATCCATTTAAACACATTGTCGAAACTGAGCCCCAACTACAATAGCATCATCATTGATGGCAACACTATTCCCATTGTTAAAAGTGTGAAAACCCTCGGTTTTTATCTTGATGCCAAAACTAACCTCTCCAAACAAATCAACATGACAGCCTCAGCCACTGCCTACACTGGTAGACTGATCAGGGCCAGCAGACCGTTCCTGTCCTCTAATAGCTGCCTTACGCTGGCCAGGGCTCTTATACAGTCCAAATTGGACTACTGTAACAGTCTATACCTAGGTGCAAACCAATCCATAATTAACAAACTACAGGTGCTCCAAAATAACCCTCTACAATCAGCATTAAACATCCCCATGCGAGAGCACATCTCCACCACCAGAAAATCATGCAAATGGCTCTCCATACAACAAAAGATCAACCTAAAAAACATCTGCTTACATATAAAGCCTTAAACCATTTAGCACCACCTTATCTCACCAACAAATTTGCCATGAAACCTGCCACTAGAATTACCAGATCCTCCAACACCTTATGCCTAACAGTGCCCAGATTCACCTTAAAAAGAGCTGGAGGTTCCAGTTTCACGGTCCTTGCCGCCCAACTCTGGAACACCCTACCACTTAACATTAAATCTATCGAGTCCTTTAATTCTTTTAGGAAACAGGTTATTGGATGGTTACTGAACAAAAACTAGCTTTTACCATCCTCTCTCTCATATGTCAGACGATACTGCCTATATTTAACTGTGCTTTTTACTTTTAAATTGTATAAATGTATGTATAAAAGAAAAATGTATATATTGTACTATGTAACCGTTTCCTGGAGCACCCTTTTACCCCTGGGTCTGGAGCGCTATATAAATATACATAAATCAAACAAACAAACAAACTGTTCAGCCACTTGCGGGAAGCCTCTGCTCCTAATTCCAATCGTGCTTCGATTTTGTTAATGAAGCCCTCCATGGGGTTAATTTAGTTTGTATCATTGCAAGGAGTGTCGCCTGGTCTCTGATGTTATCAGCAATTGTTTTATATAATTTGAGGAAGGGGAATATTGAGTGCGTAGATGTCATTGTCATGATGTTTTGTAGTTCCATCATGGATGTTGAAATCGCTTCTCGTTGAATTTCGTTGATGTTGCTACGAGGCGAGTTACTAGTTCTCTCCCAATGTTCTTGTTGTCTCGTATCCTTAATTAATCTTTTATTTGCTTCAGTGGTGACTTCTGGAGCGTCATCACTTGATGCAGGTGTGTATCCGAGCGAAGACGGGGCATTGATGTCATGAATGCTTTTTTTTGTGTGTCCTTTGGTTCGGGTGAATCAAACATAAATGCCCTTTTTTCTTGATTGTCCATAAAATCTTCTATTTCATTTAGATCCAATGAGAGTCTCCCTTCTCTTTGGGATTTTTGTTTTTCCAATGTTAACGAATATGTTTTATTTTCATTATATTTCATTTGCCATTTCAGTTTTGCTTGTAATGCTATTGTTTTTTGTGTAGTTTTAGTGGTGATTTGGCCAATTTACGTAGTTTTGCCAGTTCTGAGTTGCTGGAGTGATGTGGGTGGGTCAGAAAATGCAATCCATGCCAATCCGCTATGTGCTTGCTTTAAGACGCCTCTGGTATCAATTAGGTCGGCTTGATGAATGTCATGTTTGGGGTGAATTTGCTTCCCATTGTGCTGGCAGAATTGTATCTCCCTTAGAAGTTTCTCTATGTATACATTCATGTTGTTCTAATATGGAGTCCTTATTTGTATTTGTTAGAGTCCTTTGCATATTTCGGATTTCACGCTGTACAGGCGGATTCTCTACTTTCCCCATAAGTGGTTGAGAGGAATCGGGGTGTAAAGTCAGAAGTTCTTTTGATGTCACCGCGTCAGTCGGCGCATGCGCAGTCAGACTCGCCTTGTCTGACGGCGAGTCTCAGCTTTGGTCATGTAAAGGAGTACCTTCTGCGGATCGGCATAGCGCAAGACGGTCCGGGACAGATATGCTATGGGGAAGGGGGAGAAATAATGAAGCAGGTGTCTTGTTGCCAGACGCGACGTTCCCTCACTCAATTTATCCGCCATTGTTATTGCCAAGCCTTCTATTCGCTCTCCCCCGATGAACTACGGCGGATCGTTGGTTAAGGAAGCAGTAAGGACTTCCTATTTTGTTAGTGCTTCATCGTAAATGAGGACAATGTGTATTAATCTGATATATGGTAGTGTATAGTTGTTAGTTTAATAACAGAGAGGCGCGTTGCAGAAACTCAAAGGCTTTAGTGCCCGCAGTCGTTTCTCACACGCAAGAGGAAATGCAAAGTTGATGTGCCTCACCAATCATACCGTAAATGGTTAAAGGTGCAGTGTTCCCACGTACGTTTGATTGCGGCAGTGAGTCTTCAGTAGCAGGAGTTCTCGTTACTCAGGTGGGCGCCATTTTTTGGATTTGTGTGGTTGTGATGCTACAATTTCGGAATCCATTGTTACAAGCACTGTGAGGGGGGCGCTATACTTGGTAGTGTCACTGGCCTCACAGCGCCCACCGCAAACACCAGGAACACTCGGCCTCACTCTGCCGAGGCTCAGCTTGGGTCGGTGTTCTTATAGTCAGCAATGCAGCAGCAGACAATGTAGACAGACTTCGGTCTGATTCAGGCAGGACAAATGAAGCGTCACAGAACACCAGGAACACTCGCCCACACTCATGACTATTTTGATTGCTGTATTCGATATAAGCACCTCATATGCATAAGCTCTCTGAGATGTCAATGTACCCTTAGGTTTTTCCAAAATGGCAAACAAAGCATGCTCCAGAAAGAGTGTCTTAGAACACCCCATCACAATACTTGTAGACTTCTCAATTGCAAACACGGCTGCTGCCAGCAACTGTTCACAAGGAAAGGGCCCTTTTATAACTCAATCCAGAATCCCACTATAATATGCTAGAGGCTTATACCCCAGTGTAGTTCTCTGTATAAGCACTGCTGTCATGACTGTCCCACTCGTGTGCGAAAATAAAAAGAAATCCTCATCATAATTGGTAATTCCTAACACTGTAGCTTTACAAATTGCTTTCTTCAACTCAGTCCATTCTATTTTTTCCTTATTCACTTGTGCTTTCTTTAGAGCCCGCAAAAGGGGACTTGTATATGGACTATAATCAAACACCCATGCTCCAAGGTATAATCATAATATATAATGCATAATCCCAAAAACTGTTGCATGTGTTTTACTGTGTGCAGTTTTTCTGTTTTCATGTTAATCTCAGCTCTCTCAGGTGTGACCCTCTTTCCCTCATGTGAGATCAACTGGCCTATATACAATACTTCTTCTTGACAATATTGCAGCTTCTCTTTGTCTAGCTTATATCCATTATCTGCCAGGATAGTCATTAACTGAATCGAGTCTTGTCTGCACTCATCTTCTGTCGAACTACAAACCAAAGTAACATCTACATGAAAGATCGATGGAGACTCACGGTACTCTTGGGGCAAATGAGTGCTTTTCAGTCTAGTTTGGCAAAAAGTAAATGGCGTAAGGTCTTGGGAGTCCTTATGCAACGGGATTCAGAAAAACACATTTTATGAGTCAATTACCATAAAATATTGTGCTTCTACTGGGATACTACATAATATTGTCGCTGGATTAGGAACTAAAGGAAACTCTGCCTCTACAATCTGTTTAATCGGTCTCATGTCTTGTATGAATCTCCACGACCCTCCTTTTGATTTCTTGATAGGATACACCGCGGTATTACACAGTGACTCTGGCGTCACTAAAATACCTTATTCCATCTGGGCTGAAATAGTCTTAAAAATACCCTCCTCCGCCTCTCGAGACCTTTGGTACTGTCTTGCTCGAGGTAAACTTGCTCCTGGCTTCAACTTTATCTTGGCCTCCCATAACCCCTTCAATAGGCCTACGTCATAGGGGCCTGTAATCCATAAAGAGTTTGGTATTTTTCCAAATCTTCATTAAAAAAATGCTGGACACTGCATCACCATTACCATTCGCTGTGGGATCTCACTTTTTTCTATTCTGATCCATATGTAATACTCATTTCGACTATTACTTCATCATCTGACGGATCATCTCTAAACAGGTCTTCATCAGTGATGTCAGTCAGTCTATACCCTTCCCCAATGGCAATCACTATTGTCCAGGGCCTGCCCACATCATCTGTTCCTTCGAGCATGGCAATTTCCCCTCGTACTATGGATGCATTTATCTCTAGGGGAATAGTCTGTCCCCCCTCTTTGTCCATAGGTATCTGTGGCCTGAACAAGAATTCATCAGGTATTCTCATAATCTTTCCCACTAAGCCAGGTAGCCATATCAACAAAATGCGTACCCCATAATGAAAGACTTCTGGTTCCAGTGGCATTCCTTGCAGAGCCATTTGCCCTGTAATCGCCAATATAAATTCACCCACCTTCATATAATGTATCCCTGGAGTAGAACACACTATGCCTTCATCAGTAAAAGAAATCGTCATATTAAGCTTTGTCATTAAATCTCGTCCTAGAATGTTAACTTGTGTCTGCCGTGAATAAAATAATGGAACAGAAATGTGACATTCTGCTATCGAGACTGGTAATTCATCAGTGAAAGGAACCCGACTCGTAGCTCCAGAAAATCCTTGAGTATTCATGGCATTTCCCGACATTGGGTATTTTCGCTCTCGTATACATGAATGAGTAGCCCCAGTCTCTACTAAAAAAGAAAAAGATTTGCCTCCTATCGTCACATCAACCCTTGGCTCCTCTTGGGTGTCTGGTGTCACAGATAGTACTGAACACATCAAGTCACCCTGTGAGCTGTCCTATTGTGGATACATGCATATTTATCACCCTTAAGAAGCAAGTCAACTCACTAGCATCTTCAACAGCTTACACACGTAAGCTGATCCGAGCATGCAGACCGTTCCTCTCTGAAACAAGCTGCATCACATTGGCCAATGCACTAATATTATCCAAATTAGATTACTGTAATGCCCTATACGCAGGATCTAATAAATATATCACCGACAAACTTCAAAGGCTCCAAAACAATGCTCTTAGAGCTGCCTTAAACATCCCTAACAGAGAACACATCTCTAGCTACAGAAGAAATGCCCACTGGCTCAAGATCAACAATAGGATCCTCCCTAAAACAGTCTCTCTCACGTCCAAATGCCTAAACAACATAGCCCCATCTTATCTGGCTGAAAGAATTAATAGGAGAATCACTGCACGTCCCTCGAGATAAGCCAACAATAACACCCTCGTAGTCCCTAGATATAAATGAACCACAGCAGGCGGCTCTAGCTTCCCAGTCATAGCTGCCCAAACTTGGAATACACACCCCCATGACCTTAGAACTGACCCACCATACCTGAGCTTCAGATGAAAAATCCTAACATGGATCCGGACCAATGACACCCACTCCCTCCCATAATCGCCTTCCTTATCCCCATATCTAACCGTCTGTATACCATGTATGTATGTAACCATGTATGTATATTACCATGTATGTATGCTTCTTCACTGCAAAATGTTATCTCATTATTCTCCTGTAACTAAGCTATAAATATTCTTGTAATGCTCGCGCCCAGCTACCTAAGGGTTGCGCTATATCAAATAAACAAACAAACAAACAAAAAAACAAACGAACAATATCCCCGTACCTGTGAATGGACTTCCTCCCACCACAGTGACACGCCCTAATCTAGGTGTTAATAACAGTCCAAATGTTTGCATTCTGCAGTATCTGCATGGGTGTGTGCTTTGACTGCCCTTGTGGGGGATTCAATGGTGCTTGCTGTGGTTGCAATGCCTGTAGGCATTTGCAGCGCTTAAGCTTGCTACATTGTTTGATCTTGTGTGAACCTGTCCCTAGCTTGTGAGCTATATGCTGGCGGATAAGCTGTGCCCCTCTTGAGAATTAGCCATTCTTTACATACCATTGGCTTCCACACATGCGTGCAATGTGCCCTGCCATCCCACATGTCCAACACACAGCAGGAACTCTTCTCATTTGGCCCCCTTGGCTAAATCCTCCTTGCATATTCTGATTATCATTCTGCATATTCTGAAAACCACATTGGTTGTTCTTAAAACCACCCCTTCCTCTGTAGCCCGTTCCGCTGCCTCATGGTACAAACCCTTTCCCTCCTTGATCCATTTGGCGTTGATTATTTGCCTGTGACGTGCCCACTGTTTGCTGCATTCCAGTCCTTCTCCGCTTGTCAATACTGCCCCTTCTATATTTATTTATTTATTTATTTATTTATTTATTGCATTTGTTATACGCCCAGATCCTGAGGTATCGCGGCGTAGTTACAGACTGTGGCAAAATACAAACTTAGAGTAGAAAACAGCAATACAAGACATAATACATGAACACTATTGTAAGCAATTATGTACAGAGGGCAGGTGGGTTAGGTCTGTGCTGGTCTGGTTCTATGATCATGTTAGAATTGATTAAATAACCAGGTTTTTAACGATTTTTTAAATAGTGGGTAGGACTTTTCATTCTTGATATTAATGGGAAGGGCATTCCAATGCCTAGAAGCGAGTACTTTGAAGCTCTTCCCGCCTGCTTTTTCTCTTTTGTCTCGTGGGATATCGAGATTTTCGCTGTTGTTCGATCTGAGGAGTCTGGTGTGGCTTTTCTTGGTAACTGCATTTAGGAAACATTTTGGCACTTTATTATTGATACATTTATGGGTGATGCTGAGGGTTTTAAATAGTATTCTGGCTTTGATGGGGAGCCATTGATTAGTTCTCCTGATGTTGGAGATGTGGTCGGATTTTTTTATTCCTAATGCCGCTCGAATGACTTTATTTTGCATCAGTTGGAGTTTGGCTAGATTGGTGTTCGATGTGCCTAGGAAGAGGATGTTGCAGTAGTCAAGTTTCGAGAGTATGAGAGCTCTTGCTAGTGTGACACAATTATTGGCTGAGAGGCATTTACGGCGAAGGGAGATACGTTTGGATGTGTAGGAGGTGGAGGAGGCTAGGGTGTTAATTTGTTTCGTCATGGTTAGGGTGGCGTCTAGGTAGACACCGAGTGTCTTCACTTCTTTAAGAACTGGGATTGTAGTGCCATCAATGATGAAGGATGAGTAGACATGCTGTAAGGAAGCAATTTTAGATGCAGATCCTAGTATGAGTAACTATGTTTTGTCGTCGTTGACACAAAGGCTATTATTAGCCATCGAGTTTTGGATTAGTGAGTAGATTTCATTAATAAAGAATGTGTCATGCTCGTAGTTCACTGTTAGGGGATAAGGATCTGCGTGTCATCTGCGAAATTGGTGTAGATGACACCCATAGCATCCAGTGCTGCAAAAAGCAGCTTGGTGTGGGCGTTGTAAAGTGTGGGCGATAGTAAGGACCCTTGCGGGACGCCTAAAGGCCCTGGTAGGGGATCAGCTGATTCTTTACCAATGGCCACTCTTGAGGTCCTATCTGCCAGTTTGTGACATTGTTTGACAGGTTAAGGTAATTGACTAGGGTGGCACAGAGTTTGTCATGGTTGATCAAATCAAAGGCCGCTGATAGGATAGGTCTCGTAGCATAAGTAGACAAAGTTTACCTGATTGTCTGGAAGCATCCATTTGGATCTTCAGATCGGGTAGGGCTGTTTCCGTACTGTGATTAGGGCGGAATCCTGACTGTCGGTCCCCCAGTAGTTGCCTGTGTTCTAAATGGTTTTGGATCTGGGAGTAAGCTATTTTGTCGATCATTTTCTGAAGAAAAGGGACAGTGGTTATAGGTCGGTAGTTGGTGGGGATAGATGGATCCAGGGTTGTTTTTTTAGAAGGGGAGTTACCCATGCTTTTTTGATACTGGCAGGGACTATATTTAAACTCAAGGAGGCGTTGACAAATTCAGTGACGATGGGTGATAGGGTGTGGGTACATAGTTTAACTAGATGGGATGGGAATTTGTCTTCTTTGCAGTTGGAGGCTTTGAGTTTGACTTGGTATTAAATACTTATTTGTTAGTGACTGGGTTGAAATGAAAAGGGGTGCATAAGGGGTGTGGGTAGGGATGGTGGCAATAGACAGAGATGTTTTATCAGCAAGGAGTGTTTTTTTGCTGTTGATTTTCTTTTGTAAGAGCATTATTTTAGACGCTAGTGCGTCTTGGATTGTAGTGCACCAGGCTTTACTGGTATTATGTGGTGCTGTTATTTGGCCGGGGTTCTCAAGTTCTCTGAGGATAGAGAATAACTCTTTGCTGTCGGGGTTGGCGCTGGCTATACGCTTGTTAAAGGCGTTGGCTTTGTGTGAGATGATCGCTAATTTGTATTTTTTGTTAGCTGCATCGAAGGCCTTTTCTGTATCTGGGCTGTTGGTTTTCCTATGTATGTGTTCAAGCAATCTTTTTGTTCGTCTGAGGGAGACTAGTTCTTCATCAAACCAGAAGCTAGACCGTTTGTCAGGTTTCCTCATTTTAGTGGTAACAGGCGCGAGAGAATCAATGGTTTGGGTAAGACTTTGTTGGTAGCATCCAGCTAGATAGTCAGGATTGTTAGTGTTGGGTATGTTGTTGGCTAGTGCTGAACTCAGGACCGTAGATAGGTTGTCTGCTGAGAGCTTTTTAATGTTCCTGGATTTGAACGTGTCAAGAGGTTTGGGGCTAGTGAGATCGATAATGCTATATTCCAGGGTGAAACTAATGACAAAGTGTCCGACCAAGCTACCGGGAGGATGGAGTCGATGGTAATTGGGGAGTTCAGGGTGAGGATCCAGTCCAGTGTTCTGCCTTTAGAGTGAGTGGTTTCATTGATCATTTGGACAAAGTTCATGTCAGACATGGCTGAGTGGAAGGCAGAGTCGTCTGTGTCAGAGGGGTCACTGAACCCTAGGTTGATATCCCCTAGCACGATACATTTGGTTTTAGGCTTGATAATGGGCATAAGCAGTAATGGGATAAGTTGGGGTGGGAGTTTTTATTAGGTGATCTATAGACCACTGGGAAGTTTGTGGTAGTTTTTGGGTTAGGCGTGAATTTAACTAGTAGGAGTTCATAGCCCTCTACTTGTTCTAGTGGGCAGGCTCTGAATTGTATTGTGGCTCTAGATATTATGGCCACTCCACCTCCTTGGAGGTTATTCCTGTCTGTTCTAAGCATACTATACCCTTGTGGGATGGCAATGGTTAATAGTGGGCCTGCGGCCGGGTGAAGCCAGGTTTCTGTTATTACTAGCATATCAAGTTGTTGCTCTACGATGAGGTCATGGATTTCAATGGCGTGTGCTCCTAGTGATCGTGCATTGACAAGTGCACCTTTGATTTTAGGAGCAGTGTCATGGGGTGGTAAAGTATTTGGGTTGGACAGATGTGAGGATTTCTGATACTTTGTGTTAGGTTTACTAAATTTTTTATAGGGAATTTTAATTTGGAGGTTATTTGGCGTGGTTGCTGTTAAGGTAGGGGAGATTACAGTTGTAAAGGTGTACTTTGACAATTTCTACTGAACTAACTTGGCTTGCTCAAGTTTTCTAGCATCTTCCTTCTTCCTATTTTTCTCCTGTAACAGCTGACAGTGATGAACTATGGTCAACTGTATTTCTGCCCATGGCTTCGCTTCCATTCCATTAATTTCTTAAGCTGTCTCTGTACTTGTTCTGGCAATCCCTGACATAAAATGTGGTAAAATACTGTCACTGATTTTCCCCACAGCTCCCACGTTTCAAGAGTCCACCATTCCTGAATACTTTGAATGTAAGTAAGCAGATCTTCGTCATCTTTCATCTTGCGTGCCATAATTGCACCCATGTCTGATGTGTCAGGATACTGCACCCTAAGCACTATCCAGATATCTGCTCCACAAATGTTAAATGGCGCTCCATCGTGCGCTGCGTTCTGTCTCGTGACACTTGAATAGCCTGCTCTTGTCCAAATGTCATCAGCCCTTTCCCCAAGAATTTCCCCCCGTCATTTTCTCTAGCTCATGGATCAATTTTCCCACACTCGCGTTTAACTGGGACGTTTACACCTGAAATTATCCTTTTTCCTTTTGTGGCCATGGAATATACTGCAGTCTGGCCCCTCCTTTCTCCAATAAAGGGAACTGCGTGAATCCCAACCCTCAATCGGCTCCTATCGTCTGCCTATCTATGGTGGGGACAATGGTTCCTGATCTCCTTCTACCTGACAATGACCTCAGCCTGCTCGCATATGTTGGTGATTCTCCTATCCTGCTATGCGATCGTCCTTTAGGATGCTCTGGATATGCATGGGTCATGATCTGGCATTCTATCTTTAGGCTGCTCTAGACCAGACCATCCCACTTCCTGGTCTGTCTGCAGACATCCCTCGTGACCGCATGCACCTCCTCCCTCTTCCCCACGGAAGGTTTCTCTCTCTTCATCCAATATATCTAGCCCCAATTAGTATGGCTCTCACCCCTTCACCCTTATCTAAAGTCAGCCTGTCTAAGGACAAGGCTCTATGTTCGAGACTAAACAGTTCTCTTTCTTCACTTTGTGATTGGAAGACCAGGGACTGGTCTTCCTTCCTTCGGCTTCCCGATTTGTTACCTTCTCTCAAGTCTTGATAGGCTTTACCAATCCTATATTCGATGCTCCCTATGTCAAAATTCTCTTCTGGGTCTGCCCTAGACCGCCCCGACGTTGCCCCCTGTAACGGGAGGAAAACCTCTATATTGCCCCATGATATCACTGGACTTGGTTCCATTAACTCCTTCTGAACGCGATCAATATCGCGTTCCCGCTGTATCCTTTTTCGCTCCATTCCTTGATCTAACTCTCTTCGTTTTCTCGCTTCCCATCTAACTCCTTCCTCTTAATGCCTTTTCTCCTCCCTTCTTTTGTTCACTCTACAATCTTCTTCTTCCCTTCATCTTTGCATCCTGTAATCCTTTAATTTCTGCACTTCCTCCTCTTCTCTCTTCCTTTCTTGCCCATCTCATTTTTCAATTGCTCTCTCCCTGTTGTCATATTTCCTTTGCTCCTCCGCCCTTTCTTATTTCTTCTACTCTTCTTTCTGATACATCTGTTCTCGCCTTTGCCTACTCTTTCTCTTATGTTCCTCTTTCAGTCTCTTTTCTCATTCCCTATCTTTTCTGTCCTGTTCGTCTGTCTTGATCTTCCCTTTGCCTAACTTCCTCAATACTTTTCCCAAGCATAAGCAATATTTGTCCACCCATCCATTCGCTCTGTACGAGCGTTATCTCGTCAGCTTTATCCTTTTCTCCTTTCCATCTCTTAATCTCTCATTCTATGGTTACATTGAATGGTTTGCTTCTCCCCTCCTTGTTCATTAAGTTCTTAAAGATCTCCTTTCTTCTAGTCTCTTCTGGACTATCGTCACTGCTATAAGCAGGCTGTCCATATATCAGATTACTATACCCTGTCACCACTTTTAGTTCCTGTAACGGATACAATCCTACATCTTCTGTACTATCGATGTTTACTCCCTGCGAGGTAAGGGGAGCAGAAGGCTCTACAACTTCCTCCTCACACTGGCTAAGCATCCATTCCTCATGCATGCAAGTATGTGGCCATGTGTTGGAATACTGCCTTCGACCGTGATCCCCGTTGTGGCCATGGCATGAACATGTTATCTGCCATGGCCTTTACTCATTCCGCACTATACTGTTTGAGCTTAGGCATGTGTTTTGGCAGTGTTTTACACTGGTGCATCAGTGCAGTAATATCTCCCATTGTAACAAGTCTCAATTGACTATAAATACCATTGTTTACACAGATACGTTTCAGAAAAACAACAAATATGAGCACACTCCAACCTTCGCCGCTCAAAAGCCTCTATTTCTCAGTTATCTCAACCTACTTTTCGGTCGGCGCCGACATTGGCCTAAAATAGGCAATAACTTTTTATTTCTACTTTAACTTTACACAGCTTATTTTTTTCGTTCTTCGACACCTTTTTCTTTTTAATACATAGCACATAGACAGACTAGTCGACTCTTTTTTACAAATATACCATGCTACTCCTTTTCACCTAGCCCCTAAAATACTCTGATTGGAGTTTGAGTAATTCCCTATCATAAATCTGTTTATGTGCTGCCTATTTATACCCAGATTGGTGTTTGAAATTACTCCTTCTAGACCTGCCTTGAGTAGGAAACTGGACTCTTAAAATGCTCTTCATTTGACTTTAAACACTCTTTGTTATACTTTAAATGCCCTTCGTTATATTTTAAACAACCCCCCGTTACCACAATCAAATCTCCTTACTTTGCCATTTCCCTCAGTCTACTCACCATTCGATCTTCAACTCAAGCACTTCGGCATTCTCTCCTCTACTCCAATCAGCCACTTTCACCTTCTGTCCGCAAGGCGCCTGTGGAAACCAGGAGGGATTTCGTCAAAGAGGGGCCCGTTACACCTATATCGAATGTTCTCCACAGGAAACCTCGTGATCTTCCGGCTAGATGGCGGAGGGTGTCCGATCATCCGAAAAACTGGAAACTTACTCTGCTACCACGTGAACCCCGAGGCCCTTTTAATGAGGTCATGCTTTATTGGATGGATGGGGATGCACAATTTACTCTTACACCAATAATAAGACCAACTCAGGAAGTTGGCAAAACATAGCTGTTTTAATATTAATTGTCTAAAACAGGGAGTACAACGGACATCAATGGACATCTGAAAGCATATCTCTCAACATTTTACATGAAAAAATCCACCTTTATAGCAAAAACTTGTCATCATTGACATCATACTATGTGGCAAACTAAGAAAACCTTTCTAGGATTGTGGTTGGTCTACGTGGAACATCTAGGTATACTTTCTATGGAGGATAGGATTATGAATGGGTCACTATAGTCAGGTGGACAACTATGCCCACCCCTAGAGAATGTCATTTTCATTGTCATTAAATACACAACGTTTCATTGGCTCTCAAACTATAGGACTATTTGCAACGTGGCCCTTTATAATTGGTTGGCACGCTTGTACCCTTCTGGAATATTCCACTTGCTAGCAGCATGCAAGCTGGTACCTGAGATACTTGTGGGTGGACTTGACCATGCCTCCCCACCCAATTAGCCCATCATCCATCATCACTCCTGCTGTCTGGCATTCAAATTGTCTTTGAACTCGGCCTTGCAAAGTATCACTGCGCCTGAGAATAGAAGGGGGTGTGAGCACGTTCTTAACTTCAGTCTCGACGTAGCTTGCCAAATGTCCATTTCCATCTACCCCATGTGACAGGAGACTGTGTTTTAGATCCTTCTTCACATTTAATACTATTAAATGAATAAAACTTGTCACTCATGGGTGGTCATTACGAGTATGGAGGTAGCCATGGTGCTATTAGCGCCATGGCTACCCCCATACTGCATACAGGGTCCGGGTTCCCTGAATGGGGAAATACCGGGTCATTCCAACCTTGGAGGACCCGGTATTTCCCCTTTCAGGGAACCCATCCCCATTCCCATTCGAGCCCCCAAAGGGCTCAATGGGAATGGGGAGGGAGCTAACAATGGGCCCATTAATAACGGGCCCATTGTTAGCTCCCTGGTCCTTTAGCGGCTCCCACTAAGGGCACCTGGTAAAACCGGCTGCCCTTAGTGGGACCTGCTAAAGGACCTCGTAATGCGGCGGTAAGGGGTTAACGGCACCGGCACCCTTACTGGCGCGTTAACCCCTTACCGCCAACCTCTGAATGAGGCCCATATTGTTTTTCCATTACACCTCAACAGTAGCTTGCCTCGCTTCTCACGTTCATTGTATCTTCTCGAATAGATAACCAGTTTCTTGGCTGCCTCAACCCTTGACACTGGGCCAGACAAACCTTCTTGATTCTTCCTCCATTTTCAGCTGCTTTTCTCTGCTGCACCACACTTTTAGCCCTTTTGCTACTGAGGCCCTAGTTTGCTAAAATGCGACGTGGAACATCCAGATTCTATACACATATGCATATTGCCGGCACCGCATGCAGTCTATTCACTACGTATAGCCAGCCTTCATGGTTACTTAGTCTACTTGCGTTGCAGCATCTGTACAGTTATAAAGCGACTTACATTTTCTTCAGTGTTCTTTGCACGTGCAATCTTCATTTTGCACATGAAATGTTACTCAAATCTTTATTTCGTCATCAGATTCTATGAGGTGTATTCATCTTCTCTCTTGGCATCTCCTCTTGGCACGTCGTCTTTGCTTCATGTGACGTCACCAATCTCCTCTTTCATTCATCTTTACACTTCTTCAGGAACCTCCTTTAAGAGATTGTCATCTCTCTGCGGGTACATCATGCAGGGCTTTCTCAATCGATACCTTGTTTGGAGGATTCTTCATGGGATAGCTACCATTAGCGGCGTTGTACTTGTCGCAATTTCCAGCTTCCAACATATAGGCAAAATAGGGGTGGGATTGCTCCCATCTTAGATTTAGGTTTAGAAAGGGTGTTTTTCCAAACTGCATACAGTTTAATAAACACCCTTGAACTGTGATCACTTGCGTCTGTCTTTACTGTTGCAACCATGAGTTTGTCACATATAGCGCTCAGGTTGTTTCTCACTAACAGCCACCACAGTGGAAGGCCTTGTGATATGTAATGGATAACCAAGAGGCATAGTTCACAGTGGGTGATAGACAGATTCTGGTGATTAGGTTGACATCTATGGGCCACTATTTTATGTATAGGGTGCATGCACCCTAGGAATTACCATTCCCAGGATATAGTAACATTAAAAAAGTGTAATCATTTTCAGGGTTCTGCTCATCAGATAAATAGATGGGGCTTCAGTCGCAGGCTCCAATGAGGGGCCATTATCTACAGGCCTGTGCTCGTATTCTTGGTGCCCTGGACAGCGTTACTTTTTGACACCACCCACTTCCTTGACAATTGCTTCCCATTTGATAAACATCCTCCTAAAAAAAGCCTTATAAGTATCTAAGGCAATCTGCCGTCTGCATAAAACCTGAGGGCCATTCATTTACTTGCACAGCACCTGCCTCCCATCTGCCCCTCTGTGAAGCAAGTGCAGAAATAATCAACTCTCTCCCCTGTTCTAAAGTTAATGAGAATATGCACAGAACGAAAAATGTTCAGGTGGTAAAATGATACAGCCTTAATGCTGCGTCACGCATCACAACATCACTTCTTTGTGCTAAACAGTGATTCAGAGATGCTTTTGTAAGTAGGTAAGAAGTTATGCTTTGACAATAAAGCCGCTGTGTGTGTTAGATTAGATTCCTATACATGAGGAATGAGTATGCTGTTTTAACTCTTTTGGTCTTTCTCGAACATTTGCACCCAGGTAAGGGCACTCTGGAACAGCGGGCATGAATACACAATTCCCGCCCTCTGTCCCAGCCACCCGAGGCCCTTCCCTCGGTGGTGCTTTTTTAATTCCTTTTGGTTTGCGCACCAGTCCCTAAGCTCCTCCTGTCTGGTCACCATTGACAAAGAAAAGGGACTATGTTCTTTTTCGGATAACAGTGGCCATTTCGGATCATGTTTTCCATGGCCGTCGTCATCCGAAAAGGGACCTAGTAACTTTTCCACTACAATAGTGGAAGCTATAGTGCTGAGCTAATCTCACTTCGGGAGAAAAAAAAAAAAGAAAATATCTGCACTCCGGTAAATATTACTGTCCTAATAGCTTTCATGTCCCTGCGGGGGTGGAGGGGAGGAGAGGCGACATGGGCTTTAAAGGCCTGCAGCCCGAGCTGAGGCCTGAGCTTTGCTCGGGCCTACCAAAGCTCGGGCTGGTGAGCCGTTAAAGCCCATGTCCACTCCCCACCCCCACCGGGCCGTGAAAGCTATATTCTTTAAGAGAACAAAAGACTTTCTTGCCCCTAGTGAATATAATTTACAACAGAGAATAGAGAGGTTTGGTTCAATTCTGATATAGAAATCAACTGACGGCAAGAAAGGAAAAGAGGGCAGGGGTCTGGACTAGAGATGGTGGAAGTTGGGGCAGGAAAGATAATATGCTCATACGACGATGTGAAATTCAGATGAATGTGTGAGAAGAGAATGGGTGGCCTCTATGGTGCATACAGGGCATTAATGCAATTGATTGTGAGAATAAGAGAAAGGGGGGGTCATTACGACCTTGGCGCTAAGGGGTTAACGGTGCCGTAAAAGGCTGCGGCGCCGTTAACCCTTAACGCCTAATTACAAGGTCCCTTTGCGGGACCCGACCTGAAGGGATCTACGAGGTAATTACGTTACTGCAATTTGCGGTACCGTAATTACCGCCTTCCCCAGTCCCATTGAGCCCTATGGGGCAAAAATGGGAATGGGGAAGGGCCAATGTTAAATGGGGAATTACCGCCCCGCCAACCTTGGAATGGGGTGGTAATTCCCCATTGAACATTGGCGGACTCGTTACAACACCGGCAGCAACCATGGTGCTAATAGCGCCATGGGTTACCGCCAGTGTTGTAATGAGGGACAGGGTGTTATGTGCCGGCAGCAGATACATCTTTTCACATGGACCCTCTAATGAGCTCTTTATAGCCACGTGTACAGAAATGACAGATTGTGCAATGAGCAGTCATGACGTTTTTGGGTAGTAGTATCTGAGTGGAAAAGAACATGTACCAGAGAAACTTTGATATTTTATTACATCGGTTCAGTGAGTCTTTACAAAGCTCATTATGGAATAAGTCAAATTAAAAATTAAGTGGTGAGCTATCTAACTGGATAAGAATGCATGGAAATGATATTGATTCCCCAAATTAATGAGTTTTTCAGAGAAAAATTGGGCCCCGTGCATCTGTAAAATAAGAAACGTAATTGACCGAAGAGTGAATTTTCAATGAAAACTGTCAATTGGATCCCTCTTTAACAAAGGTCTACAATCCACTTCCTCTATTATATGTAATAATCTATTGGTCATTAAATGCTCAGCTTAAAGCATATGATTTATAAATGTTTGCTAGCATTTCATTTTTGGAAAAATGTTTGGAATTATATTACAAAGATTTTTAATATTAGTCAACGATTAGTCAAAGATTTTATTTGATATTCCAAGTCGGCCGTTCCGGATAAAAAAGTGCCATTATTTCTGGATACCGGCACTTTACCGGACCATCCGACTACATGTTTGTCGGTGGGGCACCTGGGTTACCTCCAGCTAAAAGCTGGAGGTTAGCCAGGTACCCTACCGGCAATAAAAGACATCATTACCGCCACCGGTGTTGCCATGCCGGTAATGATGGCAACTCCTCTCATGGAGTCCTGTGGGACTCCATGAATGGGGATGAACACCATCCCGCTGGCACTCATAATCCGGCGGCAATGCAAAGGTAAGTACGAAATGCCGGGACCCTGGCGGTTCTACCATCAGGATACCGGCAGGGTCAGAATGATGCCCCATGTGTTTGCATTGTAACTAAGCTGAATGTAATCCGCTCCAAATTATTGATTTTTGTTGGAATCAAATGAATAATTTTTACTTGGAAATCACTGCATGTATCATCCAGCCATACATGGTGAACCTTCATGGAATTTATAAGAATAGAGGTTTGATTTTATCCTTAAACAAATCCACCTCATTTGCAGTTAGGAAATCCTTCTGGGATCCTACTGAATCCTTTCTAAATCTTGCAGATTTTACTGATCCGATGCAAAGTGTTAGAAATATATGTATGACCTGTGTGTTCTTCATGGTCTGCTGTAGTTATTGCACCTTCTCAATGAATTAGCAATCTTGTTGTTATGCATCCAATTATGCACATTTTTATGAATGCTAATATTAATGCTTGGACTTTTTATTGGATACAATATTAGTTGTTATTATTCATTGCTATACTTAAGTGATATTACCCGAGCAGGGGGGCATTACCGGATAGGTAATGACACAGGCATCAGTTACAAGTCCGAGCAATGGGTTGGCTCAGCAATAGATTCCAATGCAATTCGCCTCACAGTTACTCATGGAAAATAGCTGGCGGATTACATTGGGATCTATTATGAAATACTGCTTTTATTTTCTCAAAGTGGAAATTAAAAGTGAAGACCAAAGTGATTTTGCTTTGCTTAATTCTTCACGTTTGCACGCATTGTGAGTGATGAAAATGGTATTGAGGTGACCCAAAAGCACATAAGTGCAAACGTTGGCCATCCCCTGCATGCAATTACCATTTTAGTCAAAATTACTCCAAGAGTAATTTTATGATAGGTGTAAATGATAATATGTGCTATTACCAACACAAATTTCGTAATGGTACGTTTCATCGTGACCAAAATGCCCAAAAATACAGATTTTTTAAAAAAAAACGTGGGTGACCCCCCAAACCCTCTATTTTCTAACCTTATAATGACACCCCAAACCCATCCCGACCAATTTTAAACCCTTACCCCTCTACCCTATATATATTTAATATTTTCTGTATTTTTCGGTATTATCTTGTCACGATTGAATGTACCATTCTGAAATGTTCTTCGGTAAATTGACTGGGTACAGTGTACATTTCATGCAGGCAATGACCAATGTTAGCACTTTTGTGAAGGTGGGTCTCTTACATGCAATTTTACACATTTACTAACCAAAGTGTTAAATGAAAGAGTACAAACGCATTTACTGTTTCATTTTACTCTCGGTTTTGTAAAACGTGTAAATGTTGCCTGCAGGTAATGCTTTGCAGATGGCATTTACAATGGATTCCTATAGAATCCACCAGCTTTTAGCAAGTGTTTAATGCAGGCGGATTTTGTGGGTATCCGTTTCTTTTCCACCTGTATGAAAATCTCCTGCAGACATAAAAGCATGTAGACCGTGTAGGAATGCAGGTGGAAATGTTTATACTGTTTCATGCACCTTCTCTGACTCCAAATGGCAGCAGAATGGCTGGAGTGCAAAAGTAAGGAGTACATGATTAATAACTTCCTTGTTTACATTTGCTCTCCAACAAGGTCATTTCACATGGAACATAAATGTCATGCAGGGGACCACCAATTTTAGCACTGATGTGCTGTGGTTGTCACCTGTGTGCACTTTTAAACCTTCACGAGGCAGTGGGGAGAAGGAAAGCGTGAAAGCAAGGCAAACTTGGTTTTACTCTTTCATTTTCCCCTCCATCTCATCAAAAAGTAAATGACACCTCCAAATGTATTTTGCAAGCAGCGTTTACTAATATCTTCCTGGTTCGGAGTCTAAACACCACAAAAAAAGACCAACTTTGCAGAAGGCAATCGTGAAGGCCTCACCCCGCAAGGCCAGTCTTTTACCTCCCTCCTCCTCCCCCTATCAATTTTGAGAGGTCCCCCACACCCAATTCAGGCTGCGAGGCCCGCTGCCACACTCCACATGCACTCCCTCTCCTCCACCTACTTCAACCTGCTCCCACAAAGTATTGCGGTTTCCCCCCAGACCATACCCCATAAAGACTGATGTACAGAATGAGCCTTTTCTACCCGGCCTTCTGTATGCTGGTCTCTAGGGGGCGCAGTCTAGAGGCGGCAATAAGGATTCCAGTGGAATCTGCCTGGTTTTGACCAGGTCCAAAAGCAAGACAGACTCCAAAGGAAATACGTTTATTTTATGCCTGCATGAAAATCTCATGCAGGCATAAAAACACAATGCTCACAACAAGACGGAGGAGATGAGCACAGTGGAGATCTTATCTCGGCTGTGTACCCGACCAATGCCTTGTGTGAGCACAAAAATGGGACAGAGCGAGAAACGGAGGCGTAACTGCATTGCCCATTGCATTTACAACTTCGTTTGCCCTCCACACCATTTAAAATGAGTTATTAAGGGCTTGAAAACTGACCTCCAAAATGCACAATATTCTGTCGAGTGCAAGTGGCTTGTGGGTTAGAAAGCAGACACAACTTGTTTAACCAGAAAACTGCAAATACAGTCACTGACGGGACAATATTGTAAAAAACCTGCAGTGCCTGTAAAGGTATAACCAGCTGTTTTCATTCCAGTGATAGGACATTAGGCCTACTTTAGAACCTGTGTTTGTACCTGCTAGTCCTTCAGAAGAGGTGTGATATCACAAGTGTGTCTATTCCTATGTTCTGGTACTTTACCCCTGTAATGCAATGACAGCCCTTGTTGAAGATGCAGAATAGTTACGGGGTGAGAGAGAATCAATGTCTTCTGAAGCTCCCTACATAGTAGTCAAAGATCGCCGATCAGCGGCACCCCTACTTGCTGTACCCCCGGAAATGTTTACTTCAAACATTACCTTTGGTATACAACTTCTGCCCACATTTATGAACTACAACTGTTACAATTCACCACATATCAAAAATGTACAACTCCATTAGGCATTTACATCACAATATTTAATTCTCATGACCAGTGGAGTCACTTTGCTGAAAATGTTGGTGGGGACATGACATCTGAAGAAAAGGTGCCCCAGCCAAATGAATGGGGACAAAATAGTGTGCCATGAAAGTTGGGAGGGACAAACACCCCCGCCCCCCCCTGAAATTAGGCCCATGCTCATGACCCATCCAAAGGCAATTAGAAACTTGACATTGAACTTCTGAACTAAGAGTTTGATGCCACACCTCAATCATCACATTCACCAAAAATTTGCTAAAACGCAAAACATAACTCAAACGACCCCCCCAAATTAGTATTTTTTTCTGCAAAGGTTTTGTAGGGTGGAAAATTAGATGTTCAAACAGCGGACGGGGGGGGGGGGGGGGCATTGCTCGAAATTGTACTCCAAGAAGATGTAGCGCTTGTCGGGCTCGAATTTAGAGATTACCTGCAGTTGTCTGGGCTGTCTGAAATTACAGCGGCATCATCGGCATATAGAAGAGTGACCATCTTCATTTTACCGATTATTGGCACATCAGTGTCAAAATTTCAAATCCTAGTTTTCAAATCGTTTATATATAAAATACACAAAAGAGGTACTAGCAGACAGCCCTGTTGACACTGTTTGTAAACTTAAAAATGCTCAGTGAATTCCCGACAGTTCCTCCATCTCACCACAGCTGGATTGTTTATTTTTAACCTCTTCATAGCATTTAACAAACCAGGCGGTACGCCTATTTGGGCCAAAACCTCACTCAGGATTTCTCTGTCTACCTTATTGAATGCTGTTCGAATGTCGATGAAGGCGACGTGAATTGCTTCATTCTTTAGATATACAGAATTGTATAACATGAAGTACAAATGGAAGGGCTAAACTACAGTACCCCTCCCCTTTCTAAATTCTGCTACCACACCTGATATACCATTATGCTCGTAGGCCCAACTTTCCAGGGCAATCAACATGCCCTTCCCATGGACGTACAATCAATTAGGGAGATAGGTTTATAGTTTTGTGGTTGCAATCTGTCACCGTTTTTATACAAGGGGGAATTATTGCTACCTGTCTATGACTTGAAGGAATACATTCTGTGTCATTAATAAGGTAAAGCAATTGGGTTAGAATTGGTACTCAGACACAGGATACATTGGGAGATTATCTATTCCTAGCCTGCTCACCTCTGATATCTGTGTGCAGCCTGGAGTGGCAGGTTCGAATCCTGGCAAGGTCAACTCAGCCTTTCATCCTTCCGAGGTTGATAAATTGAGTACCACTTTGTGGGATAATAATGTCATCTGTTATATCAGAGCTCTGAGACCCCTGGGTGTGTAGCGCTAGATAAGAAATATATATTACTATTATTAGTAGAACTTTGCTTCCCTTTTGTGACTTGAGAGCTGTGTCAACCTTGAATTCATTCAGATGAAGCTAATGGCTATTACTAAATATAAACACCCTGTGTTAGAATGTTTTCAGCTGCGGTGTTCACATGACCATGTGGAATACTAAAATTATTGTGCCAAGTGTAGGCTGAGATAGCAAAGTCCAGACTCTCATTTTCATTAGAAGCCTGAGACATAAACTGGGAAATTAAATGCCAAAAATGCCTTTGATCATTGGTTACAAATGCATCCCTTGGAGACAAAAACGTAGTACACGCACCCTCTTGATTTTACTTGACTTGTGCTTGTTTGTAATCGCTTCAGAGGTTCACAACTGGATCAGAAGAAATAATATTGGGCCTCATTACGAGTTTGGCCAAAACACGGCTAAACAGAATTATTGTTACCACAACTTGGCCCCCGGATTTACGGCAGCATTACAAGTGGTGGTAGGCCGGTTTAAACCCCAATTTTGGACTTCACAGGGATTTTGGCAAAATTACTGCCAGCACTATTCTCCCCCTACCTAGCACATAGAGCACTTCTCACCTGTTGTTCCACTAGAACCAACACGCCATCATACAATGTTCATCCCAGGTATTAGTTCCATCCTATTCAGGAACATCCTCTACCTCCTCCACGTGACCAACTACTCCAATATACTCCCTAACACACCTGAAACACCTCTTCACAGCATGACCCCGCCCCACCCACAACACACCCCACATGACCCCTAAACTCACCTTAACCAACCCATGCAGCACAAGCGTCCGAAATTAAAGACTTCGAGTCAGGCTAGCTAAAATATTTGAACCCCTTGCCAGAGTCTCGCCCGGCCGTAGCTCCAACAACCGTAGCATCCACAAACCCATTGCCAAACAAACCCTCCAATCCAATGACACCCCCACACACAGACCAACCTGCACCTCCCCTACCAAACTTCACGTACCCAGCCCAATGACAACGCCTACTAAAACCACTACCACCAATACCAGAGGAGCTTTAATTAATGCACGCTCCTTAGTAACCCATGCCTCCGACATTGCGGACCTGATCCTCCTGGAAAACCTACATTTCCTAGCCATCACCGAGTCTTGGCTCCACACCGCTGCTGGACCTGCACTCATCCTGGCCATACCAGATGACTATACTATTCTTAGAACTCACATAATGGACTCCAGAGGCGGAGGCCTTGCCATAATTGCAAAAACCAACCTGAACATGAGACTCATATCCTCGAACAAACCCAACTCATGTAAATACCTCACAGCCAAAATGCCCACTGCTAACTCCCAAATCCTCACCATTCATTTACTCTACAGACCACCCGGCCCCCTAGGAACCTTAGAAGAAGACCTAACTATCATCCTCACTAACAATCTCAAACATATCACTCAGAGTCTCCTCCTTGGCCACTTCAACTTAGGCCTTAATGACAACAACGACCCTCACGCCACCCTTATCCTCAACACCTTAACAGAGCTAGGATTTTCCCAAAATGTGTCCCTCCCCACCCACAATAAGGGGAGAACCCTCGACTGGGTGGCAGACTACAACTACACGGCGACCATAACCTCCATCTCTCCCCAAGCCTGGTCAGACCACTTTCTTCTCTCATTCACTCTTGATACCGCAGCCCCCACCCCCCCAACAATATTCTTGCCCCAGCCATCCCAAACCAGAAACAAAAACAAATATCTCGGCTGACAAGCTTATCCCCCTCATCCTACCAAATTTGAATGCGCTCACTGAACCCACCTACAACACAAACCCCTTTACCCCTGTGGACATTTACAACAAAACCATGACATCAGCACTGGACCCCGTTTCCCCTCTAAAACTCAGAAAAAGCCAACCAAAAAAAAACCTGAACTCTTGGATTTCCCTGCATCTGAAATCACTCAGACTTGAAAAACGTAAAAGCGAACAGGCTTCGAAACAATCTCACTCAGACATAAACAAGACCACTCTTAACTAAATCACTGCCCTCTACAAAAAAGAAATTATTCGGGCCAAGCATGAATCAAATAACCTAAGTATCTCACAAGCCAACAGTAGCACCAAAGAATTATTTACCATCCTTAAAGAGTTGGAAACCCCCATCTCAACCCCTGACACCTGTGTGAAAGATAAACAATGGTGCACCAGCATCCAAAAGGCCTTATCCAACAAAATAGCAACCCTACAGACCAAAATCAACAACAAAAGAAATAACCTCCCCAAGGACCGGTTAACATCACCACAGGGACCCATCTCCCTCTTACAAAAACCCACATTCAATCCACCTATCCGCTTCAACTTCTCCAAGGTATCCACCCTAGAGGTGGAAAAAGTCATTCTCACCCTTAAACCCTCCAATTGCCAAGGGGACCTGCCAATTGCCAAGGGGACCTTGCCCCATGCAAATTTTCAAGACGCTGCTAGAGAATTATCCCCTTTCATCACCAAACTCATAAATGCCTTCTTTCCCACAGGCATTATTCCTAGCAACCTTAAGCAGTCCTGGGTCCTCCGATTGCTGAAAAAACAATCACTAGACCCCACGATACCCACCAACTATAAGCCGATCACCACGGTCACCTTCTTGCCTAAAATTCTAGACAAGGTAGCTTACCTCACAAATACAGCAATACCTAGAAAAGAACCACCTCCTAGGAATCCGACAGTCAGGCTTCAGACCACGAGACAGAGACAGCACTGATTGATCTCAAAGCCCAAATCGATACTTTAAGAGATGCCGGGAAGACTGCTCTACTCCTTCTTCTCGACCTCTGAGCGGCGTTCGATCTAGTAGACCACACAATACTCTGTAACCACCTAGACTCACCCGCCCACTTCTCTCAAGAAGCTATTGGTTGGATCCAATCATTTCTCTCCAACAGAACTATGCGTGTCTTCCCGCCCACTGCCTCCGCCGATCCCATTCCCATCACCTGCGGGGTACCCCAAGGATCTTGTGTCTCTCCCACACTGTACAACGTGTTCACTAAGCCCCTCTTCGATGATCTAGATGGTCTTGGTATCACCTACACCAATTACGCAATGATACCCAGATCCTCATTCCGCTGACGGGAGATTATGATGAGGATTTGGCCTTGGTGACAAGGTGTACCCCATCATCCAGGCATGGATGGCTTTGCACAGTCCATGCCTGAATGATGACAAGCAGGAGCTGATAATCATCGGGACCACCCCCAACCTCAACAAACTCAACCCAAACTACCAGAGCTTCATCATTGATGGCAATACTATCTCTGTAGCCAAAGAAGTCAAAACGTTAGGCTTCTACATAGACGCTACCCTATCGTTTAACAAACAAGTCAACTCCATGGCCTCTGCCACAGCCTATACATGCAAGTTAATCAGAGCCGCTAAACCATTCCTCTCCACTGACAGTTGCATTACCCTGGCCAGAGCCCTTATCCTTTCCAAACTGGACTATTGCAACGCCCTCTACCTCGGAGAAAACAAAAACATCGTTAATAAAATTCTGATCCTGCAAAACAATCCCCTTAGAGCAGCACTGAGCTTGTCCAAAAAAGAACACATCTCACAAACTAGAAGAGCTAACAACTGGCTTACCACAACCGACAGAATTTTACTGAAAACAGCTTCTCTGACGCCTAAATGCTTGAACAACGCTGCCCCCGCTACCTCACAGATAGAATCAATAGACGTCTATCCAACAGGCCCACCAGAACTGCTAATGCTAACCTCCTCACAGTGCCAAGATTTAAATGAGTCAAAACAGGTGGCAACAGCTTCCAGGTGGAAGCTGCCCAGCATTGGAATTCCCTCCCGCCCCACATAAGGGCAGTCCAAACCTATCCACAATTCAGGCGCAAATACATCCATTGGTTAAAGGAAAATGACCACTAAACCCCACACGGCCTACACTTTGCCTCCGTACATACTTGTTCTCTCGCCTCCTGCACTCCAATTGAATATATCTGTACTCTTGCTTTGAAAACTGTACCATGTCTCCTGTATATATTTGTAAATTTTTGTACAGTATTGCAACCAAGCTTTGCATATTCTTGTTTTTCTGCGCCCTGTTACCCTTGGGTCTGGTGCGCAATATAAATAAATAAAGAAACAAACAAGCAGTATTTCCACTGTGGTAACTCCACTGATATTTGGCAGTAGGGAGGAAGCTTTTCATCAAACTTTTAGCTGGAGGTAATCCTACTACACTAGCACCAAACTCGTAGTTCAGCAGTGTGGTATATTTGGCGATAATGCAGCGGTAACGGAATTGCTGCAGCATGATCACAATTTTTGCAGCACCGCCGTACTCCTAATGTGGCCCGTTGCCCCTTGTCTTCAGTGCCAACAATAGCTGCTGTTTACAGTCTCAGCACTCTTCAGCCAACCATTGGCCTCATTACGGGTCCGGCGGTAACCTTGCCGGTGATAACGGCGGGTTGCTACCGGACCTGAAAAAAATTACTGGCACCTGACAGCCTGAAAATCAGCCGCCAGCAATTTCGTTATTGCCTATTCCCATAGGGGATTGGAGACCACAGAAGCACCAGCACCATTGCTAATGGTGCCAGTGCTTCTGTGACGGTCTGCCTATTGTGGCCGCTGTGCCTGGCAGGGTCGGACCTGCCTGGCACAGCGGCACCGGCAGGCAGACCTGTAGTATGCCGGTCTGGAAACAAAGGTGCCAGTAAGCTTAACGGCACCGTTGTTTCCAGACCGGCATGCTTATAATGAGGCCCCATGTATTACACAGATGCTTCAGGATATTGCAGCAGAAAATGTAAAATGCTGCGGCATACATGCACATTTTGTGGCACAAAATTGTTATTCTTGCAGCATTTTCGTGGCACATTTTTGGACTGGAGGATGTGAGATTGGCACATTGCAGGAAAGGAGCAGTGTGCAAGGCAACATTTTACAGTTCCTGCAGCAATATCCTGCAGGGTCTGATATATTCCCTGATAATTTAGCAGCATGGTGTGGCACAGCATTCATGAGATCATTACTTTTTCAATCATTAAACTTTGTGCTTTCTCTACCGAAAAGCATTTCTCAAAAGTAAGTATTTTTGCACGCTTGTTTGGGAAGTAATGTTTTTCAAGATTGGTTGACAGCAGCAAGAAACAGAACACACCTGCGACATTCCTCCATCACAGTCGAGCAACCACGACATCACATTCGCTATAATTAATCTGAAAATAAGATGATGACATCACCTAGGTGACAGGAAAGTGATTAGTGTAGAAATTGTGTTGTATGTTTCGAAATTAAAACTTGTCCCATAAGTGAGAGGATGTGCAGGTGCACACTGCATTGCCATTTTCTTCTCAAATTTCCAGTGCTACACTGATGACACTCAACTCATTTTCCAGCTGCCCTCAGCCACCTCCTCTCCCTCTTTCATCTCTGACTGCCTAACTGCCATTCAAGATTGGTGTGCCGCCAATGATCTTTGTCTGAATGCCAGCAAGACTGAGAGCCTCCTCATTGGCACACCATCTCCATCCTTTTCCCTCACTCTCTGGCCTGCCTCCTTTGGCCCCCCTCCTACCCGCTAGGCTAAGAACCTCTGGGTCATCTTTGACTCCACACTTTCCTTCTCCGCCCATATCTCTGAGGTCTCTAAAAAGTCAAACTTCCTACTGCACCTCCTCAGAGGTACTCTGCCTTTCCTCTCCTTCCCTCAGAAGCTCACTGTCTCAAAAGCTCTGGTTCTCTCTAGGTTGGCCTATTGTAACAGCCTCTTTCTAAATCTACCTGCCTCTATTCTCCACCCTCTGTAACTTATCCAGAACAGGCCTCAAGCCCTGGGATCGTATCTCTCCAGCTCTGAAATCTCTCCATTGGCTCCCAGTGGATGCAAGGATTAAATTCAAAACCATCTGCATTGTCCACAAGGCTTTCTGGGGCCCGGATCCAAAATACCTTCAGCTATCCCTCCGCAAATACCTCCCCTCTCGAGCTCTTCCCTCCTCTACCTCTAACTCCCTCCGGGTCAATCGTTTTTCAAAGAAACGAGCTGGGGGTAGATCTCTATCTTCGGATGGGGCCTCCCTCTGGAACAGCCTCCCTGCTACTCTAAAACTTGAGGAGAAGCATCTCTGGTTCCGGAAGCACCTCAAGACCTTCCTCTTTGCTTCTGCCTTCTCTCCCCCTCTCCCCTGCTGACTGCCTCTCTCTTGGCACTGCGGACCTGGCCACACTCTTGCCCCTGGACCTGCTCACCCTGTCGCCTTCCTGCACTGCCTCCTGGCCACCCCTTGCCTCCTGGCCACCCCTTGCACTGGTGGACTGTATCTGTGTTCGTGCTGGTAGAGAGATTCCCAGACCCCCCTTTGTTTTGCATAAATTAACTTTGGGTCTCACCCTAAGTTACCAGCGTAATCCAGACGTGGACCCCTTGCTCAATGTTCTTAGAGAGGCACAGTTTCACCTCACTGATGATGCCCAACAAGGCTGAGACACGTGTATGGGGTTTACTGTTGGTACTCTTGTTCAGAGAAGAATTGCCTAGCATTTCGGCGCTGGACTGCCCCTGGGCAGGACAAAGGCTGATATGCGGGGAAATTTCTTCTCTGTGAAAGGGACAGTGAGCTAAAGACTTGGTAGAGTCTCTCCCAGGGGTTATTCACCCAAGAACAGGTCATTGGGCTGTGTTTGTGCTGGTAGAGAGATTCCCAGACCCCCCTTTGTTTTGCATAAATTAACTTTGGGTCTCACCCTAAGTTACCAGGGCGATCCAGATGTGGACCCCTTGCTCACTGTTCTTAGAGAGGCACAGTTTCATCTCACTGATGATGCCCAACAAGGCTGAGACACGTGTATGGGGTTTACTGTTGGTACTCTTGTTCAGAGAAGAATTGCCTAGCATTTCGGCGCTGGACTGCCCCTGGGCAGGACAAAGGCTGATATGCGGGGAAATTTCTTCTCTGTGAAAGGGACAGTGAGCTAAAGACTTGGTAGAGTCTCTCCCAGGGATTATTCACCCAATAACAGGTCATTGGGCTGTGTTCGTGCTGGTAGAGAGATTCCCAGACCCCCCTTTGTTCTGTATCTGTACCCATACAGCCCCCCCTTTCTTCTTTTCTGCATTTATCAGACTTACCCAGTCTGCTGTCATAAACACAGCACTTGCCACTTGCTGGCTGCACTACCACTGTTTACTGCCTCCATTTTCTATTTATTTTTATTTATTATTTATTTATCTGCTCCCCTCTGCTTTGCACTTTCCACTCTCCCCCTTCCATGCACTTTTTCCCTTTCCCTTTTCCCTTTCCCATGCACTTGCGTGTTCTCAATGTCACTGGGCCTAGTAAGATCGTTGTTGTTTTGTGTTCTCCCCTGTTTCCCCTCCCTTGCCTAGTCCCGCTCTGAAACACTTGTGTACAAGCCCGATACAAATAAAATATCATATCACCCCATTCCCTTGCAGGCCAAACAAATGTTGTAGGGCGCAGGGGGTTGTGTCACAAAAGGGTTGAGAAAATACCACTAGTATCTCTAATGTTTACATCCCCCCTTTCCACACGTGTAACTGCACAATGCACACACGGGAACAGCGGCAGGATAGAATAGGACTAGACTGCATTATTAGATGTGAAATGTCTAACATGATTGCATATCATGCTTGCTGACTCCTCCCGATGACATATGTGGTAAGGATTAACTACTGCAAGTGGTAATTTGTATGGAATAACTCAAAAGGCCTAATAAGCCCCAAGTGGCGCCTTTTCTTCCCAAATCGCCACTCTGTTCCACGCAGCACCGGCTGTCAAACACATTTGGCCGTGCTGCCCGTCACTGTCCGATTCTATTTTGCCGCTGGTCACGCATGGAGAGAGAGAAACCGCAGTCGGAATCATAGGAAAGCGGCCATTCGATGGCTTTTACTTACAGTTGTCCAAGAGTACACGTAGCCGTCAATGTTGTAGACGGGCAGCACGTACACGTCGACAGCCTGGAGCAGCATTTTGATAGTGGCATCTTGGGGGTAGTTCTTCACAATCTGGAAAGAGAGAGAGAGCGCATTAACGGCAGCAGACAGCCTGCCACGCAATCCATTAGCAAACGTGTATCAGAAAACGGCTCAGTAAGTATCACAGAGAGGCAGGGGTGTTGCTAGGTCTGGAAAAGACCCGGGGCTACGCTATTGTCAGAACTGTCAGGACTGGGGGCTAGCTAGCCTTTTGGTTGTAGAATCTGATATTCCATCCGGGGCTATTACCAAAAGATCAGGGGCTATAGCCCTCTTAGCCCCCCCCCCTAGCAACGCCTCTGCAGAGAGGAGACACCAAGTCTGGGGCTCGTGGCATAGCGCTGGGCAAACTGGCTCCCCCCTGATCTGATGAAGTTATGGAGATCGAGGGGTCTGGGCAATATACATCCCCATCCATCATCCCCTCGAGCAAAGCAGCGGAAAGACTCTGCGCCCCCATGCAGACTTCCGGCGCAAACTCGCACTGGAATCGACCAGCCATGAGCTTCCCTTGCCAAACGTGAAGCTCTCTTTTGATGCACAGCGACCCCCTTCCTGGGTGAGTGAGCAGCCATCATATTTCTGGTTTGCCCGCTGAGTTTAATTTACACACATTTGATGATTGCGTTTTGGGATATTAGGTTCAGAGTATAAAAGAGATCATTGCCGAGAATAAAACACAATTAAAACGGAGGTGAGCTAGTTGTGGTTCCTAACTCAAGACCTGGCACCAGGGCAGTTTCTAGCCAATTTGGGGCCCAGGGCGAGACATCAGAAGGCTACACAGAAAGGATTGTACCTCTTTCAAACTTTAGCCTGACCAGTAATAAGCTGATGAAGCATTTTAAACAAAACTGGCTTCTGATGCCTGGTATAGGGCCCACAGTTCCTCAGCCACTACCTCCTCACTATTACGCAGGCCTCATAGGTTATTTCAGCAAAAAAGAGCAGGCCCGTGCTTTATCTAACAGAGATGGCATTAGCATCTCCTATTAGTGTTGGCCTGCAGCTAGTGAAAATCATGGGGTGGCAGTGTAGAAAGGGCGTTTGGCCTAGTGGATTTACAAGCTGAGGCAACTTCTTTGATTACTTTGTCTTTAAGTGTGGGCACAGTATGGCATGCTCGTCAGAGTCACATACACAAAACATTACAGTGTGCTCTTGTATGGACATTGGGCATATCGGACAAAAACAGGCATATGTGCTGTTTAATAAGGGAGCACCACATAGACGCCATTAACCAACAGGGTTGTGACTTGTGCAGCTCACAAATCATTGCTGCAAACATACCACTGCATTGATTTGCCATGGGCTACTGTCTGCATGGCGACACACAATGAACTCTACTTTCCTAATCAAGGCGCCAAGTGACATTGAGTTGCCATCTGGTGTGCAAGCTAGGCAGAGGCTGGCTTGTTTAGACAACTAAAAAATACCTTTGATGCTGAGCAGATGCATTTAGTCCATGACACAAAGCAGCCACTAGAATACTTAAGCAAGAAAACTAGAGTTAACCTTCCCAGGGATGCGCCATATGTAACAAAAAAGTAATATACAAAAAAAAACTTGTTGTGTCAAAGAAACATGAAAATAAAGAAAATAGTTTAAAACATTTCTCATGTTCAGTTCTTAACACTGAAATGTTAAGCAAATACTGCGTAAAAACAATGGATTGTTAAATGAGCCAAATGTATAAATTGCCCTACTTGAAAGGCTGTCAGCACAAAGAATGAGGGGCACTGTTACGTTCTGGCTCCGCGCGGAGGCAGAACATTGAAGGCCTCTGAAGTAGGCCGCGGTGGCGCAGCTCCGGCAGTAGCGAAATGAAACACGCCACACGTTGTTAGAGTCTTGGCCCGGAACTGCCTCGCATGCACGGGGCGGGGCTTTTATTGAGACGCCCTGCGTCACCGCGTTGCGGGACGCAGGGCGGATATAACATTCCTCCTTTATTATAATTTAACTTAACATTTAACCACACACATCATCAGATATGCACATGCTTGAAAACACAACAAACCCCGGTGCTTTCCGCTTTAACAGTCCTCGTGAGGCAAACTACCACACATAGTCCTTGAGCCGAGCTGGCGGCTTAGTGGCGGTTCTTAGTCCATATCTCCCACCCCGGGAGCTGGGCCCCACAGTCTCATCTGGTCTCTCACCTTCCATCTCCGGCTCACCCATGTCCGGTTCGTTGCACTGCTCCCACGTTCTGTCACTCGTATCTTCTTCACCCTTAAAGTTAGTGGGTTCGTCTTCAATCAGCTGGGACTCTTCATCTTCTTGGGGACAGTCCCTGTCAGTACATAAGTTGCGTGGCACAGCCTTGAACCACAACGCATTTCGTGTCACCTGACGGTGTCCTCTTTGCACGGTTATCATGGTCCCTTGTGTCTCGCTGACAGTCCATGGGAGAGACTCATAGCGGGAGTCCAGCTTGGACTTTGTCAGATTCTGCAGCATGACCACCTGGTCGCCCACCTGGTGGTTGGATATTTTCGACATCCTCTTGGCACTAATGTGGGCATTGGCATCTGTTCTCCTTCTTTCGGTGTGGTCATTGTCAAACTCATCCGGGCTTCTGCTGGGGTGATGTGGAATTGTAAGACTTTATGACGGTGCCGAACATGAGGTCAGCTGGTGGGACACCAGTCGTGCTGTGTGGGGTGACCCTGTAGTTTCACAGAAAACGATAGAGGTCGATTTTCCATGGACTGGCATTTGCTCTTGATAACCTCAGCACTTTGTTAATTGTTCTCATGAACCGTTCTACATCCCCATTCGCCTGGGGCCACCTTGGCATGATCTGGTGATACCGGATGTTCAGTTCTTGCAGATAGTGTTTGAACTCCTCCCCTTGGAAGGGTGCGCCGTTGTCACTCTTGATCGTGGTGGGTAGTCCATGTGTTGCAAACATCTTCTCGATGGCCGGGATGACCACCTCCGCCGCCGTGGATTCAACCACCTCGACTTCGGGATATCGGGAGTGATCATCGATGGCTACCAGGAGGTATAGGCCTTCTTGTAGTTTACAAAAGTCGATGCCTATTGCGTCCCATCTGCCAGAGCCTTGTTCCGCCGACTGGATTGGTTCTGGATCAGGTAGGGCTCCGGTTATCAGGCATGGTAGACAGGTGTTGACTAGCCTTTCCACCTTTACATCTATTTGTGGAAACCACACTTGGTGCCGAATTCGAGCCTTCGTCCGAGCCATCCCTTGGTGGCCTTCATGGGCGAGCGCCACTATTCGGTCCTGCAGGCACGGCGGGATGATAATGCGATTTCCCCTGAGCAGCAATCCTTGCTCTGTGATCGACAGATCCTGTCGTATGGTGAACATCCCTGTGAGGAACGCCTTTGCTTCCGCAGTCCTGTTGTGGGTGTTCTTCATGAAGGACCTCCAGTCGCCTGAGATGATGGCATCCTTTACCAGGTCGTAACACGGGTCCTTGCGTCTTTCCTCTGCAATGTCATCGATGCTGACAGCCTTTGGCCTCATGGCCCGCACCCCCTGGCAGATATGTTCCTCGGTCTCTTCGGCCACCTGAACCTCCTGTGGCGTCGCCACTCGAGGGTGTCATGAGAGGAAGTCTGCCGGGTTTCCGCTTCCCGGCTGATATGCCAACTCGAAATTGTACTGTTGGAGATGTAGCAGCCATTTGGCTATTCTGGCCGGCCGGTGCGAGGAGGTGCCCATGAAGATTGGCAGGAGGGGTTTGTGATCCGTAATCGCCGTGAACCTTCTGCCATACAGATAGAGGTGGAAGTGGTGACACCCCCACAGTACGGCAATTGCCTCCTTTTCAATGTGAGAGTATCGCTGCTCTGTCTTTGTGAGAGCTCTTGACGCATAGGCGATGGGCCTCTTCTCACCTTCTTTGGTGACCTGCATGAGGATGGCCCTCAGGCCGACAGGGCTGGCATCCACAAAAAGTTCAGTCAGAAGCGTAGTGTCGTAGTACGCCATTTTCGTGGCCACGGATAATGACTCTTTGATACTTTCAAATGCTTCCAGGCACGCTTTCCCTCATTCCCACTTTGCGTTGAGCTTGGTAAGTTCTCTAAGGGGTTCAGAGAGAGTGGCCAGGTTCCGGATGAATCTCCCACAGTACGTGGCCATCCCCAGGAAGCTGCGCATGTCAGTGGGTGTCATGGGCGGACTCGCAGCCTGTATGTCAGCAACCTTCTGGGGGTTCGGTGAAATGCCAGTGCTGCTGAACTTGTAGCCAAAAAACGATATTTCCGTCTTGAAAAACTCACATTTTTCCTTGTGGATGGTTAGGCCAGCATCTTCTAGTCGGCCCAAAAGCATCTGTAATCTTCTTGAGTGTTCTCCTCTGTCCTGAGCATGGATCAGGATATCGTCACTCACATTTAGGACACCTGGTATGCCCCGGATGACTTCTTGAATTGTCTGTTGAAAAACTTCAGCAGCCGAAGAGATCCCAAAGGTTAGCCGCTTGTATCTCCGCAAACCCATGTGTGTTGAAAAAGTTGTTATGTACCGAGAGTCCCTATGCAGCTTCAGCTGGTGGTACCCTGCTTTCAAGTCAACCTTCGAGAAGACTTGATCCCGTGAGGTCAGCCACAATTTCATCGAGGGTTGGCGTAATGTGGTGCTCCCGCTTAATGGCAGTGTTCGGGAGGCGCATGTCTATACAGATCCAGACCTTACCCGGCTGTTTGGGTTTCTTTGTGACCACCATCGGGGAAACCCATGGTGTTGGCCCCGTTACCTCTTCTATAATGCCAGCTTCTTCCAATGCTTTGAGTTCTATCTCCACCTGTTCACGCATGTGGAATCGGGTCCTCCGGTGTCTGACGGCCTTTGGCTGGACTGACTTATCAATATGGAGCTTGATCGTCTTTCCTTTCAAACACCCAATCCCGTTTTGCAGGTTGGGATACTGTGCAAGGATGTTTTCGACCTCTTGCGCTTCCTTGACTTGACTGATGAACTGTACTAGCCCTAGGTCCTCAGCCGCATCACCCCTCAGAAGGCATTCGATCCCCGCATTTACTACGTAGATCTTAGACGGTAGCCTGTTTTCACCGTGGCTGAGGGTGGTGCAGAATCTGCCAACCACCGGTAGTGGTTTCCTACAGCCATATGCAAACAGAAGGGTGTCTGTGTTCTTGAGGTCTGGTCGTGGTTGCAGCGTTTGAAATGTGCTTGTGGACATGACATTTACAGAGGCTCCCGTGTCTATGGTCATCCATACCCGCTGGTTTTGGAGGGTGACCTGGCATTTGCGCCTCCTGAGCCCTTTCTTCTGCGTAGCATGTCCACGATCCAAAGCTGACACCAGGTATACTTTTCTCCCTTTTGTCCGCTGCTCCCTACCAGAGTCTTGTTGAGTGCCTGTGACGTCATCCTCTTCTTCCTCAGTTGAAGAGTTGGTCGTTTCGACTCGCCTTGCACTCGCTTGCTTCTTTTTCTTGGTCCCACTCTTCTCCTGGGGATTCTGTGGAGGCGGTAGTGGAGCGCCCGATGACCGGCACACCTTGGCATAGTGGTCCTTTCTGCCACATGCCCCACATGTTGTCCCTTGCGCCGGGCAGTTTCGTAGGTCCCAGGATCTGTGGCTGCCATCTGGCTGGTGCGTAGTTGCCGCCAGACTCATCTCTTGTGGACTGTCTATTGGTGACATGGGCCACCATGGATGGCGCGAGGGCAGGCTGTAGTTTTTGAAGAGTCACTCCCATGCTGGCGGCCCTGGCATGTGCCAGCTCCCTTTGACGACCCAACTCCAGAATGCGTGTTAGAGAGATACCCTTCTCACTCAGCACCATCCTTCTTAGTTTCTCCGATTGGATGCCGTTGATGAGTTGTCTCCAGATTTCTTTCTCGACATCCGTGAACTCACACGAAATCGCCAGCTTCCTGAGTCGAGTGCCTGAAATGTGGTGCAGAACATGAAGGTTTCATAATCCGGGTTAAGTTGTGGGAGAAAATGAGCCGTCAAGGCGTCTTTCGATTGTTGGTAAATGTCCTGGCCATCAGCAATGGTTAGCGAGTTGAAGATCCGTAGCACCTCGTCCCCCACATTTAACAATAGGTGCGATCTCATTTTCCTGGCGGAAGTTATGTCCTTGCACTCCATTGGCATTTCGAATTTTTGGATCCATAGCTGCCACCGGGGGCCAACTGATGATGGATCCGTGAATGGGTCAAATGGCTGAATCATTGTAGAGGAGCTCCCTTGTGGGCGAGCTTGCGGTGACGACATTGACAGATTCGCCGCAAGTCTAGAGGGTGTACCGGGCCTGGGGGTGGACGTGCCGGTCGCCATAGTGGGGCGTCACCATCACTCGATGGTGTCTATCGTCCTCACCTCGGTGCATGGTTTGAGGAGTCAGTGGTCCCTTTTGAGGCCGACCTTTGAAACAGTAGCCGATGGGACCGCTGCCTCGCTCCAAGTGCCTACTGCCATGATCGCACGTGCGCACTGCGTGTGCGATGGCTTCACACATCGTGTTGTGGTGCCTCTGGCCCCTGGATGCCAGTTGGTTGTATGTCGCAGCGCCCTGGGGCCGCTGTGGAAAACAAATACGACGATACAGCCGAAGGGATGGAGCAAAAAAAAAAAAGTTTCTTTTTTTTTGGGCGGGGGGTTTTGTGTGCCCCCCCACCGGGTGTCCAAAAATCATGCATGTCGCTGCTGGAATAATCAGCTGGTAGGGCGTCGAGCACTTGTGCTGGGTCCCGTTTCCCTCATCGCCAGTGTTACGTTCTGGCTCCGCGCGGAGGCAGAACGTTGACGGCCTCTGAAGTAGGCCGCAGTGGCGCAGCTCCGGCCGGAGCGAAATGAAACACGCCACACGTTGTTAGAGTCTTGGCCCGGAACTGCCACCCATGCGCGGGGGTGGGGCTTTTATTGAGACGCCCTGCGTCACCGCGTTGCGGGACGCAGGGCGGATATAACAGGCACATGATGTGTGACTCCAGAGCATCTGACATGCTGCATTTGGAATATGCGTTCCTTTGTTTGCATATTCCAAGCGCATCGCAGTCATCCATAAATCGTCAGAGAGCAGCCAGCCGCACATCGCAGAGGAGCACTCACCGGCACAGCAGGCTGTTTAATCTGTTGTCCAGCAAGTTCAGAAGCAGCTTTCTGGTTGGGACCCTTACTGCGCCTACCTCCTGAACTATTTAGCTCTGCGCCCGCTCTGTCTGAGCCAAGAAACGGGGCTGCCTGGCATATTAATGGCGTGGTATAGGCCTCAAGTCTTCTTTGAGCATTTGACTCCCCCCCCCCTCTGACCTACAGCCACCATTTTGAAACAGGCTTCAGACCTCTAAACTATAGGGATGTTTTCCATGCTGGAACAGGTGCTGCCGAACCAGTTCCTCATGCCTGCTGAACACCTGGACCCTCTCCTGCTCATGAATAGCCCTAGAGAGCTGCAAAGCATCAAAGAGCAGTCCTCCTGTAAGGCGAAGGATGGGGGCATTTGGCTGTCCCTTGATGCTCTGTTGGACACTTACCATCCAAACTGTTTCTATGTTAATGTTGCTTACCACCAGCCTGGCTGCTACCATTTTACTGTTTGTCGCATGCCGGCCCAGCTGCCGCTCCTTTACTGATGGTAACCCACTGGCCTACCTGCCGCTGCTTTGTATCTAACTCGCTGCTACTGGCCCTGACCTCTCTATTTTTGGTTGCTATGAACCCTACTTCACAAGATATGTCTATTGTTGGCTGTTGTCAGTCTTAGAATGTTGAACTCTTAGCGTGGCCGAAGAGTTCTTCCTATCAATGTATCTCTCTGAATGGGTTAAACATGCAGAGGAATCTATTAACTGGAAGATGGAACACAACACAAAACTCCGGAGAACTGCAAGGAAACAAGGGCACTGTCAACAGATTGTATGATAAACAGAGATTGGTTTCAAAAGAGAAAACAAAGTAGTGTGCTACCCTGTCTAGGAATAGTGTTTGTTGCAAGGTGAATAAACTTTCTTCAGTCAACCTTCTTAATTTGGAAACCCAAACCTAAACACCAAAACAAACAGAACAAGTTACGCGGGAGTAATTAGAAAAGGCAGATTACTAGAACACTAAGGCACTATATATGAGATCTTACCACTAGTGATGCCAAGGAAACTTGAATGATGATTTGAGTTCCAAGTTGGTGTGCAGCAAGTAGGCAGAAAGGCTAACCCCGACGGCACACGGACGCCTAATCCGGGTTGAGGCTAAGTCTCTAGTTCCTGGTAGCCAGCTATCCCATCGGAACGAGGATGCCTAACGTCAATGCACATTAAGCGGAAGTCTCTAGTCCGTGTGCAATCCTCTTGCCAAGCCCAACCAGTGTTCTTCAGAATGTGATGTGTTTTCCATAGTGCTGAACAGCCCAAATGAAACAATCCGGATCAATAACAGTGTGAGCAAGCACAAGAGATCAAATGTTGCGAATGGAGCACAACAAGGAGTAATCCGGGTCAATACTCTTATGGCAGAAGACAGTACAAAACAGCAGGCAACAGGATGGTCAAATAGTCCGAGAGCCGTAGAACGTTACCATGGAAATCCATCAAACAATTCAGGAGTGAGACTGTAGGCAGGTCGAAGTAACAAACAAGGTCTGGTAACACAAGGTGCTGTAACAATGAAAACAACAAGGAGCTGTGATTTCGAATCAGAAGCACCGACATGGAACATAGTTAATGGTTAAATACATTTAGTTATGTGAGGAAATCGGACTCGGCCCCCTGAACGTAGAACACCGTACCTCGTGTGTAAGGGATGCCATTGTCTCCATGGCAACCTCCACGTGCGGTATTGATGGGACATGTAGTTTGTCAAGTTACGATGCATAGAGCATTCTGAATGATTGTGTAAACGCGGAGAACAAGGAGTTATCGCTTGTCCTTTACCATTAAGGATCTCGCGGCGTTGTGAAGACAATAAACGATAATTCCTCCTCTGAGTCGAGAGCTGTACATCCTTCCTCGTATTCCTGACAGCTGTTAATGGCCCAATTACTCCTGATCTGTCTATTGTTGGCTGTTCCCGACCTCATCGCACCTGAACAGTCTATTGTTCGCTGCTAACTGCACCTGTTGCCCCATATCAGTCTTTTGTTGGCTTTGACAGGCTCTATTGCATCTGTTCTATTGTTGGCTATTAACAGTTCCATTACATATGATCTGTCAATTGCTGGTTGCTTACCGGCCTACCTGTTTCTGCTTTGTTCTTGACTAATTGTGATTTTGGCCAGTTGCTACCTGATCCATTTATTTATTTCTTCTTTTAGCCCCATTGCTCCTGATTTATTTGTCTGTTGTTAGCTATTACCACCTTCATTGTACCTGAACTGTCTATTGCCGGCTGCTACCAGCCCTTTAATTGAACAATATAGATTACAACCCCCGCCGAGTACTCTGTCTGATCTATTCTAATACCTACTCCGCATCCCACTCCTCATCATGCTCCTACCTACCCTACTTATCCTCCCAACTGTCCTGCCTTTCTCTCTCTCTCTCTCTCTCTCTCTCTCTCTCTCTCTCTCTCTCTCTCTCTCTCTCTCTCAGAGCCTCCATCAAACCCAATGTCCTACATCCCTCCCTACTCCCATCCTGCACTGTCCTTACAAAAGGTTCCCTGGCCACTCCTTTCCCTTACACACAACCAATGCCCCCAACGCCCACCCCATCTACCCTGTCTTGTATCCAATGTTTTTACCGCGGAAAACTCACAGCTGATTTATTTACCATATATTTTACTGAATATTTGGCGCAAAATTAAGGGGGTAGGTTTGGGTGAGGTAAGATGGGTAGAGGAGCGATAGAGAGTTCGGGATGGGGTGAAATGTGATTGCGGCAGTTTCCCCACATGTTTTCAGCAAAACATCAGTAAAAAAGATTGCAGTAAAAAATGGTGTGGTAAAAACACATGGGACTCCGGTCCTTCTTACATCGACTACTCTATTGTCTTTCTGTCTGCCATCTTCTTCCTCTACTAATGTCACCCTGTGCCCATGGAATGCCCAATCCATCTGTAACAACATTTATTTTCTCACTGACTATTTTGACTCCCACAACCCCAAGCTCTCTGATGGATGTTCCTGAGACCTGGATCTCCCCTTATGACACTGCCACTTTAACTGTTCTTCATACTGATTTGACTACATTTTTTCCCTCCACATCAGGTTAAAAGGTGGTTTTGGCCTCCTAGTCAACAAGATACTCTATCAACCCTCATCTCTTCCCACTGACTTAACCCCTCCTCCTTTCAGCACATCTCTCTCCAGTGTCCTTTTTGCCCCTACCTCTCTTATCATCCTCCTCATTTATCACCCACTTTGCTCGTTTAGCCTCTTTTTATGAAAGCTATTCCTACAACTCAAATCTATCCTAGATGATGTTACATTGGCCACACTGGGCGTCCTCAACCTATCGGATATTACCAATGCTCATAGATTCCGCACGGATTCTTCTCTAGCAGACCACTTCTTGATCAACCTACACAACCTTCTAAACCACACTTGTGGACATTCCCTTAATACCATTTACCCTCCACTTTCAACACCTCTGTGTTATTCACTTCACTATCTTTGCTCCCAATTCACTTGCATTCTCTTTAAATTAATACCAAAAGGAAATTCAAACCTCATGCCATAACCCCATACTTGCAACAAGCCAAGTCCTCCTTCCAAGACCTCTCTCCTCCATGTGTCCATTCCACTAAACTCATCTTCACATTGTCCAATATTGCACTTTCTACCTCTTATGACAAACATCACCCGGCTCATTACTTCATTTGCAACCAAGGATCTCTCCAGCCATTCAACAGCTGAAGACAACACCAACTCCATCTTCGACACTAGTGCAATGATCTCTCCCTTACTCTTTTATGTACTTATGAAGACCCTCTCCTTGCCCTCAATGCTGTTCTTAAGTCTGCCAACTAAACATATGTATTATCCTCTCTCTGGTCTCTCAACCCTGCATACTTTCTATAATCCCCAAAGCCATGCTCCTCCCCCCAGGCAACTCCTCATCCTGCTCTCTGAACCACTGACTCAGCCTCATACTTCTCCTCCAAGATCACAAACATATGTGACAGTCTGCCTGCCCTCTTATCTTTGCCTGTGCATCTTGTGCATCTATTCCTGAGCCGTGCATGGCTCCACCATTTACCACCCTACCCTCTTCTCAATGTACCACTTTCCCACCTCCCCCAACGGGCGCCTACACATTCTCCTCTCAATAAACCCATTCTATGCTGCAATTGACCCCTTTCCACCATACATAATCAAATACCTTGTGCCCACCTCCTCCTCCTCCTATTTCTCCCCCCTCTTCAATCTCCGCCTCTGAACACGTATATTTCCAGAAGCTGTCATCACCGCATGAAACAAGAACCTCACTTCTGATCCTAGAAATCCCTGTTTTTGTCTCTTGCCCAGTCACTCCAAAATCCCTCAGAATTTGTCTTAAACCACATTATCAGCTTACATGTGGACGACTGGGACCCTTTCAAAATCGGGCTTCTGGAACAAACGCTCCTCCAAAACTGCTGTCACTCATGTGACCAATATTTTAACAACTTCCCACCGCTCTGCCCACTACTCTCCCATCTCAGCCATACTCCTCCTACACAATATTTCTAGAGCCTTTGGCACTGTCTATCATCCCTCCAACCACTGGCCCCATCCTTCCCTTCAGTAAGGACACCACACTTGACTGGGTGGCCACTTACCTCCACCCAGCAGTTTGTTAGGATTTCTCATGTTCATTTCCAATGTGTATGCAAATGGCGTGCCACGGACCGGGATCCCTTCACCCAGCATGGAGACTTTTTTAGCAGGAACAACAGCCTACATCCAGAAGAGGGACACACTATTTCAAGTTCTTTACAGTTTAGAGCCTTGTTTGCTCACAGTACCTGGGCCAATTTTATGCCTATGTCCAACACGCGTATCATGATAGGCATGAATGAAGATCCCCCGACATATCATTGCCTCACAACGTGACACATGTATCCTCATGGAGCACTAGCACAAAGTTAACTGTTTGACTTTGGAGGTGGATACATTAAACCTTGGCATCCTGTAGATGGCTTGACTTTAAATTGTTTTGCATGCTGTTAGATTTGAATTGGGGTACATTATCATCCTCTATTGTATAATTTCATTTTGAAATATGTGACTTTTCGATAATCGATTTAGACATTATCGTGAGGTGGTCCTTTGAGATTCTTTTACATGTTGCTTCTCTACTCTGGTGGTTTGGTTTTTGTTTTCACTGGTGTAAGGTTATTTCCTTCTTTTTATCTTTGTGAATTGTATCAAAAGTTTATTATTCTTGTTGTGTGTACTCCAGTGCTTTGGCTTGTACATATTTCTGTACTATTAAAGTATCAATGTATTCTTTTACAGTAGCGTTTTCTAATATTTGCACCAAAAAGGATTTCTCCATTGCATTGTGGTTTTACGGTCTCGTTCCCATCACAATTTGTATTACTTGAGTGTGTATTGCCTACTTTTCTGGCCTTTTACCTCTATGACTGGTCCTTCTCCATCGCATGGCACTCCAGCACCTCGTAACCTTTGCTAGTTCAGATCTTACAAATGGCAGTCCTGGGCCCAATCCTCTTCACCCTCTACCACTCCTCAGAGCGCAAACTCATCTAATCCTCTGACCTTTACTACCACATCTTCACTGATGATCACAACATCTTTTTCTCCTTCCCATCCTCCACCCTTGCCTATTCTGAATGCATTTGCAGCTGTCATCTCTTACTGAATGGTTCTAGGCTATCTGACTATCTAATGTTGACGTCATCCAAAACAGATTTCATTTTTCAGGGGGCATAGTACAAGTCTTAGAAGATGGCACAACAGTCCTCTTGTCTCCATCAAGAAACCATACTGTCCAACTTTCTTAAGTGAATCAATTCCATTTTAAATCAATATTTGCACAATGCCAATACTTGTCAATAGTTTCAGAGAAAACCAAGTGAATTGTATTATTGTAAAATATATTCTAAGAATGGTTTTGTGTTTTTTTCAATTCAGTGTCCGATGACAATCCAATTGTTTATACTGGAGTGGATCTTATGCTTTTGTTTCAAATAGTTATTCACATTTGCTTTTATGCCTATGAATGCTTGTGTGTATTGTGAATGGAAACAAAAGCAAGATAATAGGAGGTGCATTGTTTCTTTTCTGGAGACAAGCATCCTATTTCATGTGGAATATTATGGGTGACTTCCCCAGCATTGAAATTAAGGAGACCACATTTAATATCTTGATTCATTATTTTATATAAAACAGAATATTCAGATTATAAACAGCCCGTTTCTTGTCCCAGATTGTGGGTTGGGATTATCATGGTGGCGTGTGTTAGAGCAGCAAAAGGCAGAAATGTGACTCTTTTTAATTGAAAATACAAGCAGTTCGGGCATTTGGGGGGGGCTCCAATATTTGTATGCACCGAAACGCATCATATTGAATAATAAAAATATGGATTTCTTTTGAAAGTAGCACAGAAATGTCACGGCAAGCCAAGATTTTATATATGTAAACTATGTGGTAGATGCAATGTATGTTGTGCTGCAAAATTACACCTCACCCTAGAGCACTTTCTCAAAATGTTGCATTCAATTAAAAATACAACTAGCTCTACTACAAAAACTTTTATACATGCTAACTTTTCCATTTGCCATTCAATAGCCTAATACCCTAATGTCTGTAACTTTCAATGAGATGAGAAATATTCATAAATTAGACAACTGACACTCTGGTTATTTCACTTTAGTTATAGGTGATAGGATCTAAAACAAAAGGATCGAATGCCTTTTTTTCGACACCAAAAGGACTGAAAAAAATGGTCGTTTTTTAATAATGTTTTTTTTTTTTTAGGTGGGGTTCCCCTCCCAACCCCCTGTTTTCTTTTTTTTTAAACTTGTTTTAGCATACAAAACTAAATATATAAATAAATAAATAAATAAATAAAAAGCATTCAACCCTTTTTTTTCGGGCCTTTTGGTTTCGAAAAAAAGGGCATTCAATCGTTTTTTTTCGATCCTTTGGCTGGACACCTTTCACTTTCTTATGCTGTGATCTATCAGGGCTAATGTGTTTGCTGTTGGTTAGACAGCCACGAAGATCTGATTTCAGGACTGGATGTGGAATTTTTTTTTAATAAAGTGTTCAATTCCAAGATATGATTACCAGCACAGAATGTTCCTATTACTTTTTCCATGTAAGAAAAAAACAACTGTTTACCTTTGACTATCATCAGCTGTTTTTGAATAGTTCATTTGTTTGAGTAAATATTGTGTTCACAATTGAGAATTGCCCAAGATGTCCCACTGGGTTGTGAGCCTACTCTTCATATCCAGCAGCCTACTCTTCATATCCAGCACTACACCTCTTCTTGCACCATCTTAGCTTGATGTGGTCATGTAATTGTTTTACGAACATTGCACACTTGCTTACATTTGCCTTCAGAATCATTCCATAATCTGCGCACACACATCCATAGACATATTTACACATTGAGGGGCTCATTACAAGTATGACGGTGTGGGGAAAAAGTGGCAGTAATGGGATTATCAGCACTTGTTCAAAATAAATCCTCCTACTTTACGCTGAAAAATTAGCAAAATCAGCAGTAATTCAACTGAAATCCCCAATGGAGTCCTATGGATTCCAAATTAATAGGGTACAACACTGCTAGCACCACTTGTAATCCGGTGGTAAATCTTCCAGACCAAGTGGCGGCAATGGTAATTCCGCTGGGCAGTATTCCAGTGGATTTACCGCTGGAATACCACCCAACTCGTAATGAGGGCAAAGCACTGCCCATATAAGGGCTGCCAACCTGTTACTTAACATTGTTGAGAACACCCGATATACAATAGCACTTACAAACGAGAATTGACCAAGATGACTTAGGGGGCGTAGTACAAGTCTTAGAGGATGGCACATTAATACTCTTTTCACCATCTTTGTCATGAACACGTATCTGCGCGGGTCTTGGTTGCGCCGTAGGGGTTTGCGCCGTGTGTTTCATGTACAGCATTACCCTACCAAGATGGCCGTCCGTTCTTTACACTCCTCCAGGACATTTCCCGCACTAGGCAATGTCATTCACACACCCCGGCTGAATTTGAGTGTGGCATATCAACAGTGTAAACCTGCTGTTCTACGCATTGCTAATCCTGTATCAGATGCTCCAAAGTTCGTATCCAGGTACTTTCTGTCTATCTCATGTTCCTTCTGACTTCTCCGATCTGTGCTACTAAAAATATCCTACATTTCTCTTACGCTTCCCCCGTCTTCAGGGTTGCAATCCCGCCTGTCGTAACGGACCCAGCATCAAGCCGTCAGATAACTACCTTTCTACGATTCGGATCCCCGAGTTTTTTCAGAAGGCTTACTTACCCCGGTGGTTTGGTAATCGAATTACCCATAAGCATTCCAAGCTCCTCCTGGTCTTTACATCCCCCCTCACTTTGTCCTTTCTTGTAGCCACTGCCTCCTCTCCGTGTGAACTCTCTCCAGCCCGCTTTCTTCAGCTTCAAGAGTTCTCAACAAACCCACAACGTGGAAGCTGTTATGAAACCCTAACCAGGTTAGGACCTAAAAATCTCTTAATCTTTCTCTCATGCTATTTCCTTTACTACATTAACCACCTCTGTCTCTGCCTTAGAGTGTTCAGACACCACTTTCCCTGACACCTATCTGGTAAGACTTGGGTAACCCACAGATGGCAACCCGAACAGTCCTTTCTGTGTTTTGTAGACCTATCTGGTAACACCATCTTCCATCTAAGATGCTGAAGAGAGCCCAGACATCATTCGACTTACCTGAAGAGCTGCAACACACTCTGCTCTCTAATCGGGACACCAGGGTTTTCCAGGGGATCCAGAGGGTTTCCCTGGGTCCTCAGCTCCCCTCAGATTCTGTTTCTCAGGCAGAGGGGTCCTGGGTTCCCAGGGGGACTTATCACACAATGCTGCTGCATTTGACCAGGTTAGTGGCATGTTCCATATGTCAGTGAAATCTCTGAGCATTTCTTAACCCTCATGACAATCTATTTGTTTATCAAAGGTAGAAGAGCTTCAAAGACATGCCAAAAGCTGTCCAACCACAGCCCAAGATTGTGTGTGTAGCTCGGCAAAGCCAGAATTTAAACACACAAAGAGAAAAGAACAGCCCATTAAGTCTCCACCTACATATTGCATAACTGAGACAAGAGACCATTGTATACAACAGCACTTGCTAAATGAATTGACCAAGATTTCCTACCAGAATTTGGGATCACCAGGGAGTGGTATACGCCTTTCAAGTTGGCTCATCACCCTTTCTATTACCATCGTATCTTGAACCTATCATGTAACTTTTTTATGCCATTGAGCACTTGGGTCCATTTTATATATCAAAAGATATACTAGCTTCAAAGACATTGCATAATCTGCCAGCTCACAGCCGTATACATTAATTCACATATTGATACACATATTGTGTCTCGCAGGAAAAATACAGATGAGTCAAATACACAGGAACCAAAGGACTGCCCATCCACGGACTTCCCATATGTCCCATAAACACACCAAGAGCACAGGATATAAAATAGCATTTGACTCAAAACGTCCATTATTACTGCAGATTCAATTGCTGGCCGTGGATTTTGCCACGACACCGGGCACTAAATGTAAGCAACTATTTGTCTAATTAATTTATATTTTAAAGTTAGGTGTATGTTATGTTATATGACATTTGTATATCAACTACTGCCATTGTTATGGCCTTGAAGCACTTTGGGATGGAAGGGTCCTTCGGAAGATCATAGTCTGTGCAAACATGAACATAGAAGAACTTTTGATTACCTGCGAATACTAATTAGAAATTAGGTGGCGATTCAATTGCTAGCAGAGATGACTAGTATATGACATTATAAAAACCATGCAACACAGTGGGCCTCATTCCGAGTATGGCGGTAAGGGATAGCGGCCACCGCTAACGAGAGCGGTGGCGGTAATCCCTTACCGCCATACTCCGAGTTCCCTTAGCGCCATGGTGCTTTTAACACCTGCTTTTAGCAGGCGTTAAATACCATGGCGCTAAGGGACCTTGATGTTAATTACGCCACCGTAATTTACGGTGGCGTAATTGACGCCTTCCCCACTCCCATTATGCCCTATGGGGCAAGAATGGGAATGGGGAAGGGTAAATGGGGATTGGGGAATTACCGCCCCGCCAACCTTGGAATGGGGCGGTAATTCCGCCAAACACCAAGGCGCTGCCGGTCCGGGTACGGCGTCAACCAAGGCGTTAATAGCGCCATTGGTTAGCGCCGTACTCGGAATGAGGCCCAGTGTGTTCAGGCGCTGAGACGGCTGCTATGCCAGTGACTGTGGACTAGGATTCCTCCTCATCGATCATTTTCGTAAATTCAAAAATGTACAGACAAATTAATTTCAATTGTGGAATTAATTATATTTAGAATTATGACAATGCTCATTTGGACTTTTCAAAGATGTATATGTGCTTGTACTATGTTTATCTCGTTTGTACTTTTTTTTCGGTAAATATTTGCCATAAAAGTCAATAATGTGATACATAACAATACACACACAGTAAAACATTAAGTTGTTATTAAAATCCAGTGCTCATCATTAAGAAACACAATAAAATATGATAAAACAAGTCTGTATTTAAAATGAGCAATTTTAGTATTTGCAGAGGTACAGGCCAGAGGCAGATATACGATCACTTTCAATAATGAATAAACAATTAGAGGGTCTAGGTTCCATAAAGCAGCCAGTCAAATGTAATCTCAAAGATGGCCTCCCTAAGTCAACCAGTGTTATTTGGTTCTTCTTCTCCAGGCCGTCAATTAGAACCAACCCATAGCAAAGGTTGCCGCTGAATCCTAGGCTGCTAAACAGAGGGACACGGCCACTGCCACTGTGTTGGATCTCTCGAACAATCAACAGAGGTTTTAAAGATCTTCTTCTCAGGTCAACAGTACAGAGCAACATAAAGTGGGCCATATTTTCTATTGCGACCTTGCATAGTGGACATACTGGAGTAGCATCATGATTCCACTTGTTCCTAACGGCGACCAAGGGCAAAATTCCCATGCGAGCCTTGATGAACAGTGTTCTCATCTGCTTGGGTTGCATTTGGTCCAAATAGTCTTTATACTCCAGGGAGGACTTTAATGACCAGTATCTAGTAAACTGGTCTGATGTCACCAACCTTGCACTGATTTACTCCTCCCTTACTGTCTTAAAAGCATTTGCAATGGAGATTTTGAAGTCTCTAATAATAGTACCAGGGCAAGTCAAATATTCAAAACAATTGCCTGCAATTCCTTTTTCATGAACGGAAACCATGGTAGAGACCTATCACCTTCCTGGGAGACTACATCGACAAGTGCCAAACCGTACTTCGCCAGGTAGTCACTAGTCCAGAGCATGGCCCAGTAAAATATCGGTCTAGCCCTGAAAACTTTCACGATTGGCCAAAGGTCTAGCTCTTCAAGAACTTATTTTCGATTGTAGCTAGGGAAGGCTTTTTTTACAAGCCCCACAGGTCTGCACCATAGAACGCTGCATGCCTTGCCTGGGCTTTGTATGGTGTGAAGAATCCTATGAATACCTCACTGAAACCCTGCCTAAAGTCTCCTCCCAGGTGGCCAGGGAAAGGCAGACACTTCCTGTTCCTGACCTTGAGGGTGGTGTACTGCGGGAGGATCTCCTGGGAGGAGACAGGGCCCAGGGTGGTGAGGAGATCCTCTGGGATGAGAAGCTGAATTTGTCCTCAGTGCCTTTTTGGGTTGCCAAAACAGGTAATGGCATATTGTCATTATAATGTCCCTAAACCCCATATACGATCTTTAACCCAGGGTATACATTCTGTTAAAACAGAGCAAGCCTTATTAACAGGAAGACCTTTCAGGGTATCTCAGGATAAACACCTTCCTTACTCCCAAAGGTATAATATAAAAGGATCTAGAGAAAATGCAATAAATTCAATATCTTCCTCTGTAACAACTAACTTTAACAGTCTATCTTTTAATACATTTAAGGGAAATACAATGATCCTTAAAAGTAATTCAATGATTAAAAGAGCTACCTCTGTTGAAGGGGACTACAAGTCCTATTATCTGAGAAGTAATGGGATGAGGAAGAGGGCTAAAGAGGTATGCAGTTGCAGTAGTCAAGCAATTAAGCCTAACAGCCCACACCTGAAGGAACATCAGAGGCATAAAAGGCCCCCTCAGGTGCAGGCAATGGGAAGGAGAGAAAGGATCTGGAACTGTGACTGGAATGCGAGTTGTAGCAGTAGTAGCAGGAGGAAGACGACACAAGGCTGGCAAACCAAGCAGAAGTCGGAAAACAAGAGGGATGCCGGAATGGTGAGACAGCAGATTTCACCTGCTTGTTCTGAGAGGGCCCTGTTCCCCCAAACTCTGAAGTGCAGAAGCTGTGCAGCTGAAGGCATGCAGGAGAGTTGTATTTACCTATGTGATCCTGATTGCTGTGGGTGCTGCGCAAAGAACGTGCTCGAGACCGAAGCGAGGAGCAGTTGTCAATCCGTGGGTCTCAAGAGCGAGAGGGGCTCTATAAACCTGTGGCCGGACTGGAGACGCCCTCGCGGAGCAAGGGTGTGGATCCCTAAGAAGCCAGAAGCAGTAGAAGTTGTGGCAGAAGTCGTGGAAGCAGTGCGACCTGCAGAGCAAGTGTCAAAGAAGCCGGTGAGTGAAGCACAGCGTTCTCACACCTTTGCGCAAGCATTGCCAGCAACAGTATCCAGTTCCATGTTCACTTGCGTAAGATTTAAAGAGAGTAGAAGTTGTTTGTTGAAGCCGAAATACCTGAACAATGGAAAGGTATCACTCACGTATAACGTGAACGTACTTTTACTTGTGTGACAAGCTATTGCTGCTTAAACCCATTGTTCAATTGTTAATAGACTGTTACTATCTAAAGGAATGGTTGCATGTCACTAATTAAGAGGTGTGAACATTACAAAGACCATTACCGTATACCTAAACTTGATAACACTACTGTTGAAACCTTTAACTTATGAAAACTACATTAAGAAGTGGTCGCATGTTCCTAATTTTCCTAATCCTTCACTTTCACAGGAATACAATTTCATAACAATCTTTAAATTTCAAAAACTACATCAGAGTGGTCGCGTGTGCCTAATTGTGATTCATAAAGAAAGACTGATTTCTATTCTTTGTTCTAATTTGGCATACCTTTCATATATAAGAAGTTAACGTGTATATATTACTGAAGAGAACAAGCATTGCCCAAGTCAAGAGTCGCCCCAGTTTAACAGTGAAACCAGTCTTTCTCAAAGTTAAGAAGCAATCTAACTGCACTGTGAAGTTAATAACAGTTCAATGGGCCTAAGATATAAGTGTACAAGAATTACCTGAAGCTAAGAGAGTGGCACCAAGGCTTCTGTGTAATTACTTGGGCTGAGAACGCTGGGGAAGGAACACTGGCTGCTTGTAAAGACTATTTTGAAGTTGATACAACCTGTAGTACCAGAGACTCTGGAAAACCGAGAGCAGTGACTCTTAAAGGCAGACCCAGGTTGTTATTGTGGCAGACAGACAAGAGAGGCAAAGAAGCTGCCCCTTCTGAAGAGAGCTATTCAGAGGAAGAGTGCTTTGCCCACTGGAAGCTGTTGAAGTACTTTGAAGTGTATCTTGTCGAAACCTATCTGTAATTATAAATCACTGAAACTGTGGTAATAGTCCAAACTACTGAAGCTGTGGTGGTATTGCTGGTTGCCAGTAGATGCAACATTGTGGTAGTCTAAACAAAGTGAAGTACTGCAAGACAAAGGTGACTGTTCTCATTGTGAATCATAGAGAAGTGAAGCTGTTGAAGTGGAAGCAGCAGCATTGTGAAGTCATCCTGACAAATATACCATTGTGAAGGCTAAAACTGTAACTAGGAAAATACTAACTGTTAACTAAGAGCTGTGTATCCAACTATGTATCCAAGTCAATAATGTGATACATAACAATATACTGAGTATCCCTGGCAGTTGTGGATGTTGCATTTCTTTGGAACTGTGGAAAGTCTTCTTGATGAGGTGACAAAGCACTGTGGCTGGGATTACCATTGGTGCTATTTGGTAGAAATGGGAAGTTGATATTTCACTAAGGAGAAGAGATGTGCTATCACTGGAACTTTGGTTAACAAACCCTTACATTGACTTAGAAACTTCAAGAACTGAGTTGAGACGTTTCTTTCTTTGGTTGAACAATAACATAATTGACCTTGAATCCTGGGGAAGGGAAATCACCCAGGACATTAGAAGGTTATTCAGAGACTGTGAATGTTGGGTATGTTGTGTTGCATTGCCATATATTTTCTTTGTGTATTTGTTGCTTAGTGTGATGGCCAGTTATCCTGTTTTAGAGTGTTCTCCCTTAGCTTTCGTTAGGCAAGGAAATCCTCAGCAGAGTAGGGATAGTGAGGCATTTTTTACATTTATTTTAATAATAAAATGGCATATGTTGAAGAAATCATCAAAGAGTTGTCCGCCTGGCATCACTGACTCCTCACAATGCCTCTGTGGTTACTCCCATGCCCCCCATGCGTTCTGGTAAACTTGGCTAGGGCGCCACTATACCTAGCAAGCACCAACCCAGCTTTACCCAGTTGATCAGACCATGTACAATCGTCTTTAATTCTTATGCCCAGATAATCATAGGAGTTGACTTGTTCGATTGAATCTTCCCCCATGGAGAGTTTAAGTTTGGGTTGTTTCCTCATCCTGGTCCCCCTGAGGACCATGACCTTGGTCTTCTGGGTATTGATGGAAAGACCATTCTCCTAGCAAAAGCCCTAAAACATGCTTAACTGGCAGTGCAGGCCTACTGGTGTTAAAGAAAGAACTGCGTTGTCCGCAAACATGAGAACAGGAATCCTATCACATTCCAGTGATGGCGCATCCATTGGTACCCCTAACAGGTCATTGATCACACCATTTATGAAGAGGCAAAACAACAAAAGGCCCAGCACACAGCCCTGCTGGACCCTCATTTTGATTTTCACTGATGCAGTCAGAGCTCCATCCAACCCCCAGCGGATCTTTGCGCCGTTATCCTCATGCCAAGTCCTAATGACATTCAATTGCTCATTGGGAATGCCCATGTCCACCAGGATGGCCCAAAGTCTTGATCTTGGGACTGTATCAAACAATGTCCTTAAGTCAATAAAGAGGCATAAATGTACATTCTCCTCAGGGCTATGTATTTATTACAAAGGAGGCATTGTCTGAAGGACTGATCCACAGTACTAGCTCCCCTCTAGAAACCTGCCTGTAGATGGGTCAAGACTCCAGCCTCCCCTACCCATGCCTCAAGATGCTCCAGGAGTGCCTTAGCAAAGATCTTACCCCAGCATCAAGAAGGGAGATGGTCTATAATTAGCTGTATCGTCTCTATCTGGTGTGAATTTCTTTAAGTATGCAGACAACACTCAGATCTTTTTTCGTCTAAATGCCCCTAGGGAAAATCCTTCTGAGCTTCTGAGAGAATACCTTTCGGCTGTGTGCCAGTGGGTGTCCGCTAACTGGCTAAAACTGAATGGGGAAAAGACTGAGGGACTGCTGATTGGCCAGGCCCTCAGTAGTTGGACCTCTGAGCTTTGGTCTGACTGCCTGGGACCCTGCCCAAAACCCTGCACTGTGGTGTAGAGCCTCGAGATTAACATCATGTCCTCAGGCTCCAGAGAGGCACAGATCTCGGCGGTCTGGCAGAGTGGGTTTGAGAAACTGAGGGTTTTGAGGAAGGTGCTTCCATTTCTCCCGACTGAGGTTAGGAGTAAAATTGTCACCGCCTCCATCGTGGGTGCTATTGATTAATGTAACAGCATTTATCTTGGCCAGTCAGAAGCATTGCTCCAATGCCTCCAGATCTTACAAAATGCGGCAGCCAGGCTTGCTCTTGGTGCCGGGAGACTCTCCCATTCTCACAATCTCCTCCAGCGCCTTCAATGGCTGCCCGTAAGAGCTCGGGTGAAATTCAAGGTCCTATGTACGGTTCATCGAGCCAGTCACTCTGTGGGGGCTGAGTTTTTGCAGACAAAGCTCTCACTCTACCAGCCCAAGAGATCTCTTTGTTCATCCAATCAGTTTTTGTTGGACATTCCCAGCTTTTGTCGCTGTCGTGCGGGAGGCAGATTCTTTTCTGTACTGGCCCCTTCTCTGTGGAATGCTCTCCCTTTTCATATTAGGAGCATCCACGTTTTGTCAATTTTTCGCAAGTAGTTGAAAACCTTTCTGTCTTAAATGGTTTTGTACCACTCTCTCCTCTCTGGTGATGTTTTCTCTTGCTAGCGCCTTGATGCCTCCAAGTCTTTGCTGCACTCTACAAATTCCATTACATTACATGTCCCTTCTTGAAGATGGGGACTATGACTGCCTGGGTCCAGGACTTGAGGACCCTATTCATACTCAGAGCAGCATTGAACATTCTTGTGAGATAAGGAACCCAAATCGATGGTTCACTGCCAAAAAAGTCCAACGATATCATGTCTGTGTCTGGGGTTTTGCCCATCTTCTGAGCCTCAAGGGCGATCCTTACTTCTCCCTCCATGAAACTCAAAGTGGGCACAGCCGGCGCAATGCAAATATCACCACCACGGCCACTATCAAAATCTTGTATCTCCTGATATAATTTCATAGACTGGTTTACCCACATGGTTTCTGGAATGGCCTCTAGGAGGCAGTTATGCGCAATGGCCCGTACTCCACTCATATGTTCCCTGAAACTTTTTGTGTTCCCACTTTTTGTTGCCTGCAGCAGTGAGTCCCACAAATCATTCTGGTATTCTTGTTCTTTCGCTTTGATGATTGTAGTATAATTCTTCTTGCGGCACGTAATGGTGCCGTCCCTTCAGCTCTCACCACTTTAGCTTGTCTGATCAGAGCACCTGTGGCCCGTCGAAACTCATTATCATACCAGGGATTGGCTTGTAGTACTATATTTCTAACAGATTTCATCAGTTTAGAGAACAAACCACCCAAAGTTCTCACCAGATCTTCATATGCCCTCGCAATATCAGTTTTGGCATCAGGGTGGAAGGAGAAATAGCTCTCAAGAGTTGGGAGGATATAGTTATACATTTCAGGCAGTATTAGATTTGTATCAATCTTTGCCCACTTCAGAGCTCGTTTACAGTGCCCAGTAATTAAAATTGGCATCGTAGTGCCATCATCCTGTTCCTCAGCTACTCTAAACAATTTTGGAGAAACTGTTAGAATTAACGTATGGTGGTCACTCTCGACCCGCAATTGCACTCTAAAATCAATAATTAGCAACCACACCTTGGGATTCAACAGGACATAGTGATTGAAACTTCAGTGGTTGGTATAGTGAAATGTCTTTACAGCCAGTGAGTCACCCGGGACCCTGCCATTACATCCTCTCACACTAGTAGGCACCAATAAACAAGCCCTTGTCTCCGAGTTCTTATGCTTCATTTTTGGTGCTGTGGCCTTCAGCCCCTTTGCCCCAAACTCTGCCCTCTTCCTCAGTAATATCGGCCATAATCTAAACTGGTTCATATTGCAGGTTTAAATAACCCATTACTCAGATTTTCGAGAGATCTCCATGTTAACACCTCCAAACGTCCACACGATCTTGCAGATGGGCAAAGAGGGAGGTTCCACCATGTGCAGCCTCCCAGTTGTACATATTAATTAATAGGAGGCTTGTACCATTGGGGCAATTTAAGTGAAGTTCCATAAAATCGTGAAGACCGGTTTCTACTGCATGGATTAATTTAAATATTAATGGGTCAAACCAAAATAGAGCCCTCCACTTGACCTACCGCCTGGAATAGGTTGAATATGCCTAAATACGTGGTGCTACCAGAGCTCATGTTTCATGTAAACCAATAATTTGGTGCTCAGTTATTAGGGACAACCAGGATTCATCTGTTAGGTGCCTGCTTAAACCAGTTATGTTCCAGGATAGTGCCTGTACCCCTGGTCCTGGAATGGTTGTGACGCCACCAGTCCTCAGATCATCTATATTAGGGGCAGAATGACTTAGTCTACTGGTATGGTGCCATCGAAGGGGGTGCACATCCCGTCAATCGATTTCCCCCAAGATTGAGTCATTATCTTCCATTTTGTTAAGCTCCATCACAGGGGCACCGGGACAGCCCTTGATGATTTTAGAGGAGCAGGAGGGGGACATGAGGATGCCCAGGTCCTATACTTGGTCATTGGTCTACGGGCTGGGGTGTGGTACCAGGGCTAGCAAAAACAGTCATGCTCTGATCCTGCTGCTGATGTTCTGCTAGCCATAGGCTCCCAACACTTCCTTGTATTACACCCCCACCCCTCCCCTTATTTGGGGACACAATCAATTTATCGGGTGAACCAGGGTAACTGAAACTTCCAAGCCCGACAAGGGAAGCGCCTTCTGCTGCATACCCAGGATACCCTGCAATAAATTTGCTGAGGCTAGATGGACTGCAATAAAATCCCTATTTGGGGAAACCAATGCCCACTGGCAGCTGACAATGTCCTCTCTGATGATAGAACAACAGCCCCTCCTTGCTCTAAGTGAGTGGATCACCTTATTTATCAAACTATCCTTTGGCTCTGAATACTTGGTTTACCAGTTTAGGAACATTACACAAATAAAAACAAGGTCTGCCTGGATGGTGGGAGGGAGATACTTGTGCGATTTGCTCATAGTGATTGGAGCTGGAACAGGCCTCTTCGCTGGATGACTGACCTCATGCTCTTTTACAACCTTCAAATTGCTATCCATTGATTGGCCTAAAGATCTTATAGGTAGTGAAAGGATTGATTGTGTTTTTAATGAGGCAGAATGAGCTGACCCTATCCCAGCCATGAGCCGCTGTGCCTCACGAAGAGTCCACATTTCAAGTTTCAACTTATTAAGCTCAAGGTATGAAACTTCATTGGCAGCCTATAGGTCCTTAATTCAAAGACCCATATGGCTGCAACATACACAATTCAAAATTTCCGGCTGCACACCCTCTGAGAGAATATGGGAACTAACATGACGAGTGCTATTGGTCTCACTAGTTGTTGCAAGGAGCTCTCCTTCAGCTACGTTTGGAATGTTAGAGCAGGGAGCAGCCAGGTTTTCAAGAACACTAAACCGATTGGTAGTGGGAATATTCAAGATAGTACCCGGTCAAAAGGTCACTAAGTCCTGGACCTCACCGATTTCAACCTCGTTATTCTTCTCTCCTTTGTTGGGTCATTCAATTTAACTGGAATACTTTTCCCATCACTTTGTACTGGTGGGTTTGGGACCTCGTAGCCAGGTAGAATCTCCTCCACATCTACCAGTACTGGTAGGGGTGCCCTTTCTATTGTCAGGCTTTCCTACGCCAAGCTCTTCATGTCCATAGGTTAGACCTTTTATTTACAATGAGGGCCATTTTCAGTGTCTGTAGTTCTTGCTGCCAACAAATTTGGTTGTATAGTTAATTGAATGAGATCCTTGTCATCCACCATTGCACAGTTGTTGGGCTGCATTCAAAGACTCTCCTTCCCAAATGTATTCCTAGGATTGCTTGCCAAAGATTGTCATTAGGTAACAAGTTGGCTGGACGTGGAAAAGCAGGCTCAATCTCATACAGCAAGGAGGCTATTTAATCTATTATGGCATTTGCCTCCTTGATGTGTGAGGTCGAGACTGCCGATCCCTTCCCCACCTGTGCATTAGGGGGGATTTGGGCGCCTTACAATTGGCCATAATGCACCTGTGTAGTTTGATACAGGGTTTAAAATAAAAATGCACAATCCTGGCAAACAATCACCAGCACCAGACTCGCCAGCACTGCATCCGGGTTCCTATCCCTAGTAACCTCCCAATGGCCACCTGGTCGCTTAAAATACGATTGTACAGCACAGGATCTAAAAACACATGAACCCAGACAACAGTACAAAACAATACAGAATAAGTAATTAAATTAAGGTTAAAAATACCATATTGTTGTTAGCTGCCAACCCCACTACGGCACGCCCCAAATCTCCCCCAGAGTCACACCCAAGATCACCCAAATTCACACCAGTCCAACTGAAGCACACTAGACTGCTAAAGGGGCAGCCAGAGTCTGTCCCCCTTCCTTCACCTGCAACTAGCTGTGTTGAATGTAATAACTTGTCAATGAGAGTCAATAGAAATCAATAAAAGTCAAGCTGACGTGTGGTAGGAGATAGTAGTGGGATAATAGGAAAATGTCCTCTTCAGAGTGCAAGATTTCAGGATTTAAGATTCAAGTAGCAAACAGACATCAGATGCCAAACGCAATAAGAACACTTGCAAAGTCCAATTAGCTCAAAGCTCCAGGTTCTGGTGGTCAGCGCGCAAGCCGTGGAGGCTTGCAGTCCCACATAGTAAAAAAAGGTGAGGCGAATATCGCACACTGGCTCCTTGCAGCCACTTCAACCAGACATGGGGCTTTCAATAGTCCCTTTGTTGCACAATCTTTGGCAAGCAATCCTAGGCAAGCGGGTGCTTTGGATGCTGGTAGTGTCGATCGAGAGTAGATTTAATGGCATTTAACACTGTGGACTTTGCTAACAGTAATAGTAGCATGTGGGCTGCACAGTCAAACCTCTATATGGCTTCAGCAGAATGTTCGAGGGAGATAATCAAACTAAAACTTGCGGTAGGCTGGTGGGTATGCTGGAAATTCCAATAGCCTTGCTCACCCATTTAGTCACTGAGGGGCTTGTCGTATTACCTCGCACCGGGTCGGTCAGGTGAGGACTCTGCAGTCTGAGAAACCTGAAGGTGTCTCACCCACTAGTCCCCAGGGATCTGTCATCCAGGTGGCCAGGACACTGCCATCACATTTGGATCCAGTTCCTGGGAGTGGACCAGTGTGGGAGGATCTCCTGGATGAGGGGTCTTCAGGTAGTGGAAGTGGGACACCGGAGGGTGAGACGCAGTATCCCCTTTCTTGTAACACCTTTTCCCCATCCTACCAGGTAGGATACCTAGGAACCCAACCTCCCCACTTTCCCGACACAAACACTTTCTCACGGACAGTTACCTGTCAGCGACAACGGACTAACACCAGAGTTGTATAGCTGACATGTCCCAATACCCTGGTCAGGCAATTACGGATCATTACACACACCTGACTTCCATCACACTTCCCCACACGGATAAAAGGCGGAGCACGAAAGTACACTTTGAGCGAGGCAAAACACACAAGGAAACAGCAGTTCCAAAATGGCAGTTTAATACAAGGAGAGAGACGGCGAGACCGGAGAGGGTTGCAAGGAGGGAAGCACCCGTGATCTATAAAGGCCATTACTTTCATGAACCTTGGAAAGTAAGAAACCGAAGACCAGGGACTAATGCTGATCAAACCTGCACAGTATATCGGAGGTACCCGGGGCACTCCCGTGCCAATGACCAAGGCGGGGAGGAGTGATTGCCACCGTGGGACTGTCCTTGGCTCCTACAACAAAGCAGCGTCTGAAAAGAAAGCACAGCCAGTGAGTCAGCGAGACTGATACCAAACCAGCTTGTGTTTTGAAGAAAGGTTGCAAGCGGAAATATTGTATAAAGAAAACAGTATGTGAAGTATTTGGGAAAAGCGAAGCAAATACAATTGAAAGCCAAAAGGAGTTAAACCAGTGTAACTGAACTTTTTCAAAGCAAGAAAAGATAGCATACACTGAGTGGTCCAGCACCAGATGGGTGCTCATTCTAAAGTCTCTGTTAGGTATCCAATGGATTAGTGTGAGAGAAATATTGAGATCGAAGTGATCATGCAACGGGTCAAGCTAAACCCAGTGCACATTCAAAAGTCTTCCATAGTTTAAACTAAATATAAATTGGTCTGAGCCCAGCTGAGGGACTAATTGAACCTTGTTTGAAGGGGATCTGAACCCGGCAGATGGGGGTCCAACATTGAACTTTTTTTGTTCATGAAAAGGATGTGAGCCCGGCAGAGGGCGAAACCAACGTTTAACTTTTATTTTTCTTTGTGAAAAGGGATCTGAGCCCAGCAGAGGCGGATCCAACGTTGAACTTTTGTGCTTATGAAAAGGATCTGAACCCAGCACAGGGGGGTCCAGGGTGAACCCCCCCAAGTTGAATGTTGAAGAGAACATTTATGTGTTGTTTCTTGTACAGCAAGCCCTCTGCGTCAAGAGACTAGTGAGCAGTAAAGAGACTTGGATACAGAAGGCCCTGAACTGGGAAAATGTAACTGTGTCCTTGTGCTGCAGAAGCCAGAGTGTGTGCTTTGACCCGCCTTGCCCTGTGCTGAAAACACGGGAAACGGAGGCCAATGGCCCGAGCACCCTGACATATTATTTTGTGAACACTTCTTTCTTTTTCATGAACATTACCCCACATTAATTTGTAACTCAGTGGTAAGGACTGGCAATAGTTTTTTTTAGTATAGGCCCTTTTTAATTTGAGAAGAGTTCACTACGACTGCATTATTATTATTTAATGGTTGTAGCTTGCTCCCATCTGTAGATATATGTTTAGATAGGCGTTTATCACACCCTTGTAAAAGTTCAATAAACACCCTTGAACTGGGTCACTTGTGTCTGACTTAATATTGCCACCATGCATTCCTTAGAGCAGGAACTTCACATTTGGTCAATTAATTGGGTGTGGTCCAGGAGGTCTGCCCACAACGCTACAAACCGCACAAACAGTGGGCTTCAATGCAAGGGCAACCGGCAGGGGTTTAAATCCCCACATCAGCTGGAGAGGCGGAGCACAGATCCTCTGCGAATCCACCCTGCAAGAGCAACAAACAGCAGGCTTGAACGCCGGGCTTCACCGCAAGGGGGACCGGAAGGGGTTTAAATTCCCACATCAGCTGGAGAGGGGGGGCACAGATCCTCTGTGAACCCACCCCGCAAGAGCAACAAAAAGCAGGCTTGAACGCCGGGCTCCACCGCAAGGGCGACCGGGAGGGGTTTAAATTCCCACATCAGCTGGAGAGGGGGGACACAGGTCCTCTGTGAATCAACCCCACAATAGAAACAAACAGCTGGCTTGAACGCCAGGCTATGTTTATATTATATGGTCTTATTTTGCCTATTGTATCACTTATTCTAATATATCCTTTTTTATTAAATTCAAAAAATGTGCTATTGTTGGTAAAATGGCATCTTGCATCATCATCATCATCATCAGATGTGCCAACACTACACATATTAAGATGCATGAAAGGGTACTACACATTTTCCTAAAAGATTTCCGCAGATTCGAGAATGGCTGCTCATCTGTGGCATCCAGCCAGATGACACTGATAGCTACAACAATGAAGTATTTGGAAATGAAAGAGGGAACTGATTCCAAATATGCAGTCAACATTTCAGCGCGAAAATGTACGAGTTGGAGGAATTGACAGAGACAAACCATCCCAGTCGAAGAGATTACTTGCTACTGCTGTACCATTACTCTTCCAACATTAGCATAGGCTAGTGAGTGTAATATAAATCATTGATGTAAAGACATAAGTGTCGCTCCTTTGCAAGTGTTCTTTGAATGTCTCAGTTTCCTCTTTTCCTCTTAGCTCATTTCCTTTCTTGTCCCCACGAGGAATCAGGGCAGTCAGCATTGTTTCGATACCCTCTGACAGATCACAGGCCACGAAGGTATGCCAGTCATCGTTGCCTTTTCAAATAGTGTGAATTTTCTCTTGGGTTAAAATTCCGAGCAAACTTGTGATTCATATTTGTCTAAAAAATAAAAAATATTTAGTGTTTCATTTCTTGTCTGCAGGGCGAGACCGCGACATCCATTGCTTTCTCTACGTGCACCAAAACATTGCAGTCCCTACACGTGGGCCAGTCACAGTTGCTTTGCTCAATAGCCTGGATGTGCTCTTAGGTTAAAATGTTGGGCAACATGTGACTAATAATTGTCTGTTTAGTGTCTAGGCTTAGTGGAATGGATTGTCCTATACATATCATCATGAGATAATTAGCCTTCAACTACTGCATTGATTGCCTGCAGGATTCGACGGAAGTGGCCACTGCCTTCTCAGTACCCACCGACACATCGCAGTCGCTGCAGGTATGCCAGGCACGGTTGCTTTGTGTAATAGTCTTCCACCAAATCTGGAACCAGCATCCAAGCCCCCTGGAACTTTTCACTCTGTTCTGTGTTGATGCACACAAACCCATCAGAAGTCACGTGCATTACAGCAATGTTAATAATTGTAGTTGTAGTGTTTCATCCTGAGATTGGCACAGCCGCATTGTACAGACTACTCCTCAGGAAAAAATAAGGGGGAGTAACAAGAGACTGCAATTGAACTATTTTTTATCACTTGTCACTGAAAGTATGTGAAAGTTGCTGTGCTTACATTGTCAAATAACATATTCGTCATTTTTTCCAAAGTATATTTACACTGTTTGTTTAGTGTTTTTATTCAGACCTTCTATGTTACTTTTCATGGCATCACGCACTCATTCCAATTGTATCACATCCATAGAGGACCAGGAAAAAGAAAGACGGGAAAGCACAGAACAGGTCATAAACAAAGGACATAGGCTGTCAGATGACATTGACTTGGGCAGATTTGATGTTGCAGCAATTAAAGCCATTGCCAAATGTAATCATGAAAGATCCCTATGTGCCATCATGAGAAATTGAGTTAAACACCATCAAAGAACTGCAGAAGATTCTCAAAGACCATTGCTACTCCGGAATGTCTGCTACCCAGTAGACATTATTTATAGAAGAGGTATCGAAAGTCAATGCAATCAATATCTTTCCCAATCTACCCCTTCAAAGCCCGACTTGCATGTTCAGGAGACACCTTTTCCAATATCACCTATTACATCCCATGCACCATAAACATCACTTTTAGAAGCTTCAGAAGAACTTGGAAATATGTTGAATAATAAAGAACTTGACCCAGACTACAGTATGTCTAGTTTAGTATAGTAACCATCCCTCACGTTTGAACCAGAAGAAAGTCTATTGTCAAACGAAGGTCTATTGTGAGTAGATATAGTAAATATATAGTTTTAGGCATTGCCTGCTGGATATTTTAAAGATACTGACATGCACCACATCAACAGACAGTACTGATTGTTGCATATCATTGATTCATTTTCAAATACATGTAATTGAAACCTACTCAACAATGCAAGATACCTGTTAAGAGGCACACTACAGCCTTTCTGCGTTTGCTCAATCTCTTATTTGCAATGTTAAAAAATGTTGACTTCTTGTGAAAGTTTGGAATCCAGGTCCAGGTGTTGACCTACGCCACTTTGAAGAGGAAATCCCTATTCCCTTCAATAGAAAGGGGATGGCGAGAAGAGCATGAAGCACTGGGTAGTGCACTTGCAGGAAAAAGGATGTGGATGTCAGGTAACAGTCAGTGCAACAGCCCTGAATTTTGCCCAAAATATTACAATGATCGGTTTCAGGATTTGTGCACTAGAAAGATTCTAAGATAATTGGTGGTCCAGGTTACAGAATGTACTTCCTCTTTTGCAATCGGGAAGCATGGTTTTAGCAAATTGATAGAAGCTCTTCAATCCAGAGGTTTAGAAATCTAAATAGTAGACATGTCAGCATAGCCAAAGCCCTGCGAGAGGGGTTCCCACTGATCAGGCTTAAATTCAACGCATGCAATGCACCTAAGTCAGTGGCCAAGAATGTGAATGCTGCAGGGGAAAAAAGGCAGTGAAAAACTAATGCATTGGTCACAGTCAATAAGTAATCCGCTGCTTTTCTTGCAGCTGTGATCAATCCGAATAAATACTGTTCAAACAGTGGAAAGCCCTTATGTACCACACTTCTAACAAACATGCATGGCACGCAAACAGATGATAGAATGCCTGTGTACATCTGCCACTGAGAGAGGAACCGGATAGGAGGAAAAATGGCTGGAGCTTGGATTGCTGTCTCATGCAACTCTCATGAAGATGTTATATGCAAGGAGCTAATTAGAGATTTGGAGGGCCTTGCAGAATTCTGCCACACAAGGGATTTAGAGGAGTTCCATAACGTGTCTCAAATACCGTTCCAAAAGATTGCATTTCAGCATTGATTGCCTGGAGTTCAGGACATGCTTGACGGTGTTACAACACAATGAAAACACGGACAGGCAACAGGCAAGAACTGGGGCTACGTGAAAGGTACATTGTTTTATGGATTGACCTTCACCAAAAAAACAAAGAAAGAGGCCATAGCCAATATAACTGTGAAAAACGTAATTTTGAATTCATGTACAACCTTGTATTATTCGTCGTGGCAATGGGGATATAGTGCCCTGAAACTGTGTGCTGATGTATTGCTATAAAATAATTCACTACAATACACCTCTTCCAGAGGCTCTCATTATTGCCCAATTTAGCAGCCAAACTAAATGCCTTTACATTTCGAATTTGTTCATCATAATTAAAGGCATATTTCATCAACCAATCAGCCAATGACGTCTGTGTACAGAAAAAAAGTTTGTGCATTCACCAAAACTAAATTGTATAGTATTTTTTAAATATCATTAGGTACTATATTGATCATGTACTATAACTACTATTAACACTATGTAGTTGAAGCACTTTCTGAGGCGATTTATGTTCATGTGAAAGTCTGCAGCATTTCTTAACAGTCAGCCAGCAACAAATAGAGCTGTGGCTTGGGGACAGGGCAATTACATATTTGTAGGAGGGCAAAAGGGACACATTCCAGGACACACAGTTTGGGAGGTTCCATCTCATGGCTTCCGGTTTCAAAGAAGTAATATTGCCATGATGATTTATTTCGTGATTATTACGTGATTTGTGTGACTACAAAATAGGTCATTTCTTTAGAAGTGAAACATTTACAAATGTCGCCTTGCAGTAACAAGACGTGTGAGACAACATGGTCACATGCGGAATAACAGACTGATCTGCTAACCCATCTTCCCCTCGGAGCCAAAGGGCCTCATTACACGGATGGCGGTAGGGATTTACCGGTACCGGTAAAATACCGGTACCGGTAAATCCCTACCTCCTTACTACGAGGTCCCTTTGCGGGTTGGGGGATTTAACGCCTGCTTTTAGCAGGGACCCGCTAAGGGACCTCGGAGCTAATTACGGCACCGCAAAATTGCGGTGCCGTAATTATCGCCTTCCCCATTCCCATAGAGCCCTATGGGGCAGAAATGGGAATGGAGAAGGGCAATGGCGGAAAGGGGATTTACCGTCCCTCCAACCTTGGAATGGGGCGGTAAATCCCCTTTCCGCCAAGGCGGTGCCGGTATTTTACCGGCATGGCTCACCGCCTACCGGGTAATGAGGCCCAAAGTGTTTGATCCTGGACAAATCATTCAAACTCATAGGGCCTCATTACGAGTTTGGCGGTATTCCAGAGGTAAATCTGCCAGAATACCACCAAACGGTATTACCGTTACTGCCACTTGGTCTGGCGGATTTACCACCAGATTACAAGTGGTGCTAGGCAGTGTTAATCCCCATTTATTGGAGTCCAGAGGGCTCCATGGTGATGTCAGCAGAATAACCGCTGGTGCTTATTCTTCTGATTTTGCCGATTTGCATCGTAAAGCAGAGGATTTACCTCTGGCTTTTTGCTGGAGATAAATCTTCCAGTTCACTGACGAAATTGTAGTACGGTGGTGCAGTAATGCAGCAGTAACAGAATTACCACTCCGTCTACCACTGTTTGCTACCACACTGCTGTACTTGTAATGAGGCCCATATTGGGCAACGTTTAATACTTGTCAGTCCTAGAGTAGTTTAGGTGTCAGGAAATCCTCAGCCCGGATGTAGCTTCATATATAATAACCGTTCATATGCGCCACACCACAAAGCAATGTGTGTTTTGCTTCCTAATGGCAACACCACTTGAAAAATGTGTCCCACTTATAATTGTAGTCTTCTGTGTCTATGCTGGTGTGTGTGTGTACCGTATTTGTATGGCTATCGATCTGTGACCTGCCTCTCTACTGACTTGAATAGAGGAACCCTTGTTTGCACCTTTAGGATTTTACCAGAGAGTCACTGTTGCAAATGTGTGTGATATAGGAGCTCATTAAAGAACAAAGGCATTGAAAAGACTCAAAATATCTTCTTGAGAAGGTGGCTAGCAGGGCTGAGGATATGCATGACAAACCAGATATAAATTAGGGTACTGGTCGATGCTTGTGGAAGCCCCATTAATTGGGCACCTGCTAATACATTTGGCAGACACAATTAACGTTGTCCCTGCCATTGATGTCTATCATTGCTACTTTTGAAGTATGGATTAATTGAAATGAAATGCTACTAGTTTCTTTTTTTTAATAATAGTGAAATGAAACAGTTGCACTGAACAATGCGGCCTTTTTATATCTCGCCAGTCAATAGCAGGTGTTGACATTTGCAGCTTTGATAAAGTTGTTACATTGGAGAAAGAAAACAGAGAGCTTTTATATCTGTCATGGCCATGAAATTCCAGGTGCCTTGCTAATGTCAAACCATAGCTGCACGGGATGGTAGAAAGTTGTGATATACATAAAAAGGTAACACCTACGGTGATTCACAATTATTTTTTTTATCCACCAGAGTAGGAGATCAACAAACGTATAAAACGTATATACTTAGTTTCATTAGTGAAAGGTTTCCATACTGATGAGAGAGAGGGAAACAACAGAAAGGGAATTGATAACTGTGCTATTAAGTATGGAACGTATATACTTAGTTTCATTAGTGAAAGGTTTCCATAGTGATGAGAGATGGAAACAACAGAAAGAGAACTGATAACTGTGCTATTAAGTACGGAACGTATTGTGTTGTGTGACAATTCATAGTGTGGTCACAGGGCTTCTTCAAAATAATAATTGGTTAAAAAAAATGTGATGGAAAACATTTAATTACGGGCAAGCCACGTGCATGATTTCTTAAGAAGGTGGGGCTGTTATTGACAGATAACGTCAGCATGCATGCACGTACCACGGTCTTAAATGACGGACAGATTTGTTCAGGAACCCTTCTGTAACAGTCCTTCCAAAAGGCCAACGCATCGTTATGAAGACGATGAGATGTGAAGCAGTTGGCCAACTCGTGGTTCCACCTATTTACAACAGCATGCTACAAATGCAACAGCTAAATGTGAAGAATTGGCCAGCATTAGAAACCAGAGTAAACTCCATTACATCCTGCCATCAGTTGCTGGACTAAAGACTGAAAATGTGTTCTCGTCCTGTTTTCCAGATAACATCATTTCGATCTTACTTAGAAATGCCACAGAGTATACCACAATGACTGACAGTTGGAATGTGAAATGACTTGGGCTCATAACACATTTCCAACACCACACCACAGATTTCTTTTCTGTTAGACTTCGCTACTCACATGAACCTGGTTGGGGACTAGAAGGTATAGGTCATCTGAATTGAACTAATGATTTCACTACAGCTCCCATAATTCTTAGAGACTGCATTAGCAATTTAATTGGATTCACCTGAAGTGAAAGGCAACACAGCCTCCCTGAAGAGTGTTGGGACACGAAAGCGCTAGGAGGAGGAGAACAGCAGCCCAAATGTAGCATAAGGGATCCAACCCTGTGAATATTTTAGTACCAATGCAGCATAAGGGATCTAACCCTGTGAATATTTGAAGTAGGAGAACAGCAGTACCAATGCAGCATAAGGGATCTAACCCTGTGAATATTTTGACAACAATTGGGATGTGGCCCAGTGAATGGACACTTTGGAATTTAACCCATTTATTATTTTTCTTTTTTCAGGTAGTATATTGGCCAGGAATTGGAGTGCGCGCCTCACCCCTCTTTTTTTTTTTTTTACAAATGATCTAATGTTGTTTACCTGTGCAGAATGATAACTGCGCTAGCCTATTCCTATCAAATAGTGGATTTTTAGTAAAAGTGGTGTATTTCTATAGGTACATGTTAATACACATACCTAAATATCTTTGTTGACTTCTTTATTTGAAAAATGATATTATTGAAAACAAAAAGAATGAAAAATGAATGGAAAAAGTCAATGTTGAGTTCATTACTGCGAGAACGTATTCTGCCTTTCCATGGCAACACGTGATTGCATGAATATGTTTAGAGTACTTCTGGTGGCCTCCAGTTCAAGGGGCGATGTTCATGGCCCAAGCCTAGCTGGCATATCCTGTGACCTACAATGGCTTTCCAGGAATGGCTCATGGCAGCGGGTTAATCAGCGGCATGGTGGCTCATGCTCAGGAATGTTGGCTCCCACAGGCATTCCAGCAGGATACATGGGCAATGTTCATCCGGCCATGATGGGCCTCCCAAACTGAATGATGGCGCAGCAGGCTGGCTATGGCATTGGCATGGCGGCTGTACCCCAACCCATATAAAGGGTGCTGCCAACACAGCAGTGGAAAGACGCTCAGGTAAGATGGTGTTTCGATACCTTCCTTTATTTGAAACGTCGGTGACTGCCTTACTATGCATGAGTTTCCTGGAAGTAGGACCGCACATGGACCCTGTCTTTCAGTTATACCAGTTGTTTGAACAGTGCTTATGCATTTTAAACCTTGTATGCATCTGTCGATCTCAATAGATTGGCAGGTTGCAGCAAATAAAGGAGTAAAGCTCTACTGGGCTCATTTATATGGAAATCACTATTTATGGCTATTTTCACAGTTCCTTGTTGACCTTTTTTATTCTTAATTATTATGATGCACCATGGGCACTGAACTGACACTCTCGCACGACATTAACACTGTGTTTAAATCTTGCTACCTACACCTCCAAATTCTCAGATGCATCTTCCCCTACCTCTCCTACCCTCACTGAGTGACTGCAATCCTGGTCATCGTACTCTCCCGCCAAGACTACGCCAATTCCCTTTACATGGGTGACCCTGCATATCAACTCAGAAAGCTCCAACGGGTCCAGAACTCTGCAGCCGGGCTCCTCCTTGCCCTTGGCCCCAGAGAGCACATCACACCTGCCCTCTTTGCCCTCCACTGGCTCCCTGTCACACGACGGGCCACTTTCAAAGCCATGTGCATCACCCACTGTGCCCTTGACAAGACAGGCCCAGAATACTTTAAACAGAAACTCACCCATTACCAACCCAACAGAAACCTCTGTTCTGGCACTGCACTCCTCCTTGTGAGCCCTCAGAAATCAACTAGAATGGTGGGATCCTCCTCCAGCCAAGCCCCCTCTTTCTGGAACTCAGTTTCCCTTAGCACCCAATGCATAGAGGATAACCTTGCCTTCCAGAGGGGCCTCAATGCCTGGCGTAGTATCCTACACCATTGACTACTTTTGTTTCTCGGTCCAACTTTGTGACCGGACAAAGGGGTTCAAAGTGATGGGGGATCCTTGCAGTGACCATTATACAATTAGTCTGAGGTTCTTGGGGATCTTGAGTGTGCAAGGGGGAGTCATTTATGATTTCTTGGATTTGGCTGAGGTTAATCCTGTAGCCAAGAGAAGAATCAAATGGGCCTGGATTGAAAAGAAAAAATGCCAACATGAAGTATTGGTTGAGCAACGCGTTTTTTTAAATTCTGGCCACATTGGGCAGCACTTCTGGTACCTCTAGTTCCATTACCATTGCCACCAATTTTGTAGAACTAATGTGGGCATTCTCTGAATGCTTCTAAAAGGATTTTAAGAGCAAAACAAAATTTACCAACAAGGGCTGGTTCAATGAAGCTTGTGTAATGGCAAATAGATCTCTTCTGGAGGCTTTAAAATCTCCAACCAGGTCTAAAGGGGACATCATTCAGGCTAGAGCCAAGTACCATTTGATTCTGGATGAGTGGAAAGCTGAATTTGTTGAAAAAGCATGGGGTGAATTCCTAGATGCTGTCTCCTCTGAAGATTCCAAGAAAGTTTGGGAATTTGTGGCTGATGGATCTGCTTATAAGAGAACCAAAAGGGTATTGTGATCCCAGTGGCTGCCAAGGCCTAGGTCGTGCATTTTTCTACTCTTTACCGCGGCCCCAGTAATCCAAATGATAGAACAGAGCTTACTTTATGTCCGATCATTACTCATAATGAGGTTTCAACAGAATTTGGAAATCAGGCACGTAATCGAGCACCAGGACCGGATGCAATCCCGGCTGACCTCTATCAAGACCTTACTCATCTTTGGGCCCCGCTGCTAATGCTATTTCGTAATGCTATCTTGAAGTCTGGCCAATATCCACTTTCGTGTCAGTTAGCTATTGTCCTCCCAATTTTTAAAAAGGGGGATCCTGCAAGTTCGATTTCATACAGGCCAATTGCATTGCTTGATACCTCCTTTACAATTTTCGGGAGAGTCTATTGGGGCATCTTGAATCCTGGATTGCCGATAAATAGATTCTCTCGGACCTACAATTTGGGTTTAGACGGGGGGGTAGGCACTGTTGTTTTATCTTCTTGTGGCACATTCTGTTTTTATCAAGGGAGAAGCAATTTACCTCTCATTCATGGATCTGAGCATGGACTTCGATAAAGTGAACAAGCGTATGCTCTGGGCTTTTCTCGGGTCCATGAACTGCCCAAGTGAGATTCTGTCTGTGTTACGTGTAATCCACAGTGGGAATCAGGCCTGTGTGCGATATATAGACAGGAAGAACAATGTACTGATTGCTTCGAGGTCAACCTGGGGGTTCACCAAGGCTGTGTTTTGGCACTGGTTCTTTTTACCTTGTATATTAATGCCCTGTTGGATTCTCAGGCTGATTGTCCTAGAGTGGGTGGTATTGCCTTTCCTATTCTGGCATACGCCGATGACACAGTTCTTATTGCCCAAACCCCTAATGCCCATTAAAAGCTGATTCAGGCCTATTCAGCATTCATGAACAAACTGGTTCTTAAGATTAACACCATGGTCCAGGAATTCGATTATTTGGGTATTTGCATTCGTTTTTCATCTGCTGTAACTGGTTTAGCCCACTGGCGCATACAAAAACTTAAGATGAGCCAATCTTTGGGGGGCCTTTTTCGCTTTATGGCCATGAGCCAAGGTCAAGCCCTTGGAGCTATTAAGTATTTTTCTGATATTAGAGGAAGCATTAGGGTCCGCTTAGTGGGTACTCTGGTTAACAGTTTCCCATTGTTTCCAAAGCAATGCGCTAGCCCTACTTTTAGTAATGATGAAGGATATAGACACCATCCTGAATTCTGTATGGTGTTCAGGATCACCTTCAGATCTGATACCAGCAAGAGTAGCAAACAATACCTTCCCATCATACAACAGTGCAATGAAATATATCATTTACTCTTTGTTATTGTCTTGCTCGGTGCCAGAGTGCTGGAAAAAGCTGCTCTTGAAGATCTTGTCCCACCATCTTCCTGACCCGGGCAGTTTCCACCTTATAGTGCACCTCATATTCTTGTCGAAAAATTGAACTAGCAGTAAAAGAACAGCGGACCAAGTGTTTCAAAGAAAATGAGATATTGAAACCTGCTTAAATTAATTTTAGGCTGGACTGCATTACAGACATTGGCCCCTCATTCCGAGTCGGACGGTAGGGGATACCGGGCACCGGTAAGGAGACCGGTGCCAGTAATCCCCTACCGCCCGATTCCAAGGTCCCCTAACGGGAACTGTAAGGGACGTGTGGTCGGACCACATGTCTTTTATGGGTCCCGTTAGGGGACCAGGGCGCAAATAACGGGCTTGCCATTCGCGAGCCCGTTATTTGTGCCCTCCCCATTCCCATTGAGCCCTATGGGGCCTCAAATGGGAATGGGGAATGGTTTGTTCAATGGGGACTTACCGGTCCCTCGAGGGTCGGAATGGACCGGTAAGTCCCCAAGGAACAACACCGGACTCGGTCCCTTTATTGGTGGCAGTCATGGCGCAAATAGCGCCACGACTACCACCAATCTCGGAATGAGGCCCATTGTAATTACAGCTGTATTAGACCAAATGAGGGAGATAACAGACATTGGAAATCTATGAACTCTGATATCATTTGTGGCAGGGAACCAGGAAGTGAGCTGCAATCACTAAATGCAGATTCATAAAGCCAAAATTAAAAGAAGTGAAAACAACAGGATTTTCCTTTGACTCAACCCTTGGAAGCACTATTTTCTGACACAATATGCTTTGGTTTAAAAACACGAGTGCATTGGGCAACGCCCTTACTAAAACTCACATTTCATCAGTTTATCAGTCAGTATAGCAAAAATATGGAATAAAAACATTCCATTACATACAGTAAAAGACAATGAATACAACATTTTACAAATTGACAAATCCAAGGTCATAAAAATGTAAACATGACAGAGTGTAATCAGCATAAAATCTTTGAAATTAGATTTCGGTGCATTAAAATTAAACTGCTGAACTGCTAGGTATAAATTGATACAACATCCTAAAAATCTACAGTTAAAACTGGATATCACTGCATGGGTCTAACCACCATTCTCAGATGGCACTGAGATCGCTATAAATATTGGCTCACAGCATGTGTGGTGGCCGCATGGTCCGAGGACCTGTAAAGCTAATAGGCCTGTTTCAGGTCATGTGTACCATGATTAATAAACGTATTGCTTAAGTTGTGCCAAAACACTCCAAGCTAATCCTTGATAAGCCACGCCAAAGCAAAACATGGGAGGGCTGTTGACTCTGGTAATTCAGACCAAGATGTGTTTCAGAAAGTCAGGAACAAATATTGCCACACACAAGTGGGAACTGCTGCATTGTTTTGTTCTGTAAATGAACAGTTGAATTGAAAGTTGAAATGATTCAACACATTTCCAAGGAACGATGCAGGTAATGGGGCATCAAATACTTACCAGTTTAAGAGGCCACTTTTTGACCTGGCCTGCTGCCTCACCAAGACCTCATAAGACATTCTACTACATATAAATCTATTATTTCCATGTCCCAAATAAACCTTGAGTAGCACGGAGTCTGAGTTGAGCTTCTTATCCTTCTCCACCTAATGGAAAACCAACATACATTTGTCGAATGCTAGAATTTATGGCGATTGAAGATAGTGGTCACAGGCACTGGAAGATTTTTGTTGTGTCTAATGTAAGACACTGCCAGCTTGGGACTTTTACAAGGCGCTTTATCAAAATAAAAACAATATTACAACACAGCCTCCACCCTTGACCTGGCGCGAAAGCTTTCAGTGATACCGTTGGAAAGTCAGATCTACAGGGTCTTCTTGCTCTAATGAAGGAAAGTTCAGGTTAATAAACACGTCTTCTCCGGCTGCGTATATATGGGGAAGAGGAAGGCATGTCATTTTAGCAATTTACTAATGAAAAAGCTGTCATGGCGTGTGTTGAGGAAACATGCATTGTAGAATGTACCCTGGAGCACCGGCCATCAACCACAAGTGGCACATTGGTCATGGCTACAAGCACGCTGAACACTCAAACGCTGGTCATGGTGACTAGTGCTACTTCATTGATTGTTCCCAATGGTTCCTATCCACCTGACACTTCACTGCAGCCTGTTCTAAGTCCACTTCCACTAAGATTACAATTGACACAAGTGGAACTGGGCACCATAATTCCATATGGCGAGAGAGTAGAGTAAACGTTCAAGTTCTCCATACGCCTGCCCAGGTGCCAGTGGAGGATCTGCTCATTCAGTCTAGGGGATAAAAGGATGTACATGTCGCTTGGAGTTGCAGCTCTCATCTCTAGTCAGGCAAGTAGCTCAGTGAGTAGAGCGCTTGCTTTGACATTCGTGCAGAGCCTGCTAACTCGAATCCCGGCGGGGCCAAACTCAGCCTTTCATCCTTCCGAGCTTGATAAATGAGCACCACACACGGTCCGTAGCGCTATATAAATGCCAAATTATTATTATTAGTCATGTGTCAGGGTCCATCATCTATTGTAAGGTAGCACTCTGTCTAATGGCCGTGCCCTTTAAAAGTCAATTGTGATGATGGCAATGGTGATGATGATGAGCAAGATGTTTATTACTTTTCTCTGCCTCATCATAAAAGGACACTGAAATAATGTATTGTCACCTGCCACCACCACAAACCCAGTAGAGCTTAGAGTGCATATACACAACACTACTACAGTACGTGTATTGGCTACACAACTCCCTTTGGAATCCAAAGGGTATCCAAAAGTGACAGTGTAGAATGTTGTCTACCAACAACACTACCTACCCAGACTATCACTGCAACCTCTGCAAAGTTATGTGTGCTCCTTGCTTGGCATCATGTTCACTCACCTTTGACTAACAACCAATGGCACCTATGCCCACACAGCCCATATCTTCAGTGGGGAATCTCTTTGTACAGGATGAACATCTGCAACTTGTCACATGAACTTTATAATATGTAGCCAGTCTGGGTACCACATCTAAGCTCCGTCATATGAAGCAGTAGCCTCCATGTGATTGGGACAAATATACACAGACGCTCCCCTGGACCTGGGAATGCTCAGCTGCATGCTTGGAGGACCCCTCCTTGAAAATGTAATTGTGCAAGCAAATACACTTGCAACAAGCAGGACTATACTCAACTCCAGGTACCACTGCAGCAGAGGAACCAGCCCAGTCTCAGCAAGTTGTTTCCGATCCGTCGGAATACTATCAATGCCGTCCTTGATTATTTCTGCTCAATTCTAGTAGACCTTCTATCTTACACTTTTGCAGAAAGTAGAGGCATTGTGGCAATGATGGCAAGCACTGATCCTGGCTTGGAAAGCTACTTTGCACACAAGCATTTTAGTTGGTTGGAGAAGCCTTTCTTGATGTGGGAGACATTGGATGGGTCCTAGGGTACACAGTTCACTTGATCATGGACCTTTGGACCAGCTGGCAATTCACGTCAAATATGTCCATAACAGGGCACTGTATCACCTTCTCCTCTGGAGATAGGCAAAGAAGACTTAGAGCAGGTGTCTACTGTTTGCCTACAAACCTTTGCACGTGCCAGGCGTTGAATGTATATCACACAGTTCTAGAGCTCAGTCCAATCAAACGAAGATTGTAAAAACTAGACAGTCACCCCCCAATGGGGAGTTTATTATGTAGTCAGGAGAGGTGATTAGGTATTATTCGAGTGAATGGAGCCATAGTGTCGAGGTTCATATCGAGGACTGGAATCGGAACCAAAAGTGGCCCTCGAAACATTTTTCAAAGTGGCCCTATATTAACATATACTGGACGCTTTGTAACAACTCCATTACTTCATCGCACTGAAAAGAGGCCCAAGGTGCAGACCTACCTGACAAAGTCCCATGCTGGAGGCTGGGTGGTGAGACTGGGGTAATTTTGGGTCCTGGAGGCACCAACCACTGCAGGCCCCAGATGAGGTGCACGGAGAATCCCCCAGGCACCCCTGTCTATCACCAGCATCGGATATAATGACTCCTTTAGGAACCTTAGATGTTCTATGTGATTCCATCGAGGAGATTTGGTTGAATCCAAATTCTTTGAAATGTTGTTTTTCTTTTAAACCATTTTGCTGCAAATATTTGTGGGGAAAAACCCCTAACAGCACCCCATTGCCCCTCACCTTAATTAATACCCTTGCATGCCCCCCACATATATTTGTGGCCAAATTCGAGTAAAAACAATCGATGGATTTGGCTTCGACCAAATCTCCTGTGATGTAACCTCCCTATCCCACCTCAGCGACACCAGGTTTACTTTGTTTAAAAAGCCAATAGCAGATTAAGGGCATGATTTCCCGAAAGGGTATGGTAGAACCATGGGCCACTTTCCAGGTAGTGAAATAAGAAGGCACAATTTTCTCCTTGAAGGCCCCAAAAGGCTTCCCCTGTTATCCTGGGAGGCATAATGGACAAACAAAGAAGGCATCTTGGCACAAAGAAAAGTCAGGATCCAACCATTAACATGTTCCAAGAACAAGAAAGTTGTCTGCGCCCGTCTAAGCTGTAAGTGGTTCACCATGCCTTTCAGGGCACCTGGAAGCCCATTCCACAGTTTGCTGGCAGCATATGAGAAGGCTTGACTGCCCATACGGGCCATGCGAACCTTCGAAACTACCACTAAATTGGCATTGCCTGAACAAAGTGACTGAATTGGGACATAAGGAGGAAATGTATCCTGCAGGTATTCCGGCCCCTGTCTACAGAAGGCACGGTGTGCCAGGCACAGAGATTTAAATGTAATCCACTCGGCCACCACGAGCCAGTGCAGAGCATGCAACACAGGGCTTATATGGGCACCGTAGGGGGCATTGGGTGCCACCCTTGCTGCTAAGTTCTGCAACAGTTGAAGGCGATGTATCAACCCAAGAGGTTGTGCCAAATAAATAACATTAAAATAGTTGATCCGACTCGTAATCAATGAGACAACTACCAAGGGTCGCAGCTGCTCAGGCAATCAAGGGAGAACCCTACGCAGCACTCTAAGGAGAAAATGTACAATCTTACAGACCGCACTGACTTTGGGTGACATAGATAGGTCAGACGACAGAAGAAACCCTAGATTCTTCACCACCTTCACCGGGACCGGGAGATCACCCAGAGTGGAGGGTCAAAAGAGAGCAGGCCACACAGCAGAAATGGTAGAGCAACCCACCACCAGAACTTCGGTCATGTCCCCATTCAGCTTAAGCCAGTCACACTCATCCAGTTCCCCACCACCGACAGACACTCCTGCAGCTCCTGGGCTGCGGTAGCCTGGTCCCGATCAAGGGGACCAGGATCTGAGTGTTGTTGGCATAGGAATAACAGCGAAAGCGTAAGAACGGATGAGGCAAATCAGAGGCTGAATATAGATATTAAAAAGCATAGGGGACAAGGCCTAAACACCTTTACAGTCTCAGGGAGATACTGGCTAATTTGAAGGGGGTGACATTTGCCTTCAGTCAGGAAAGAAATGATACACATATTGAAGGGTCCTTACAGTGAGCCAGAATACCGTGATATGATTCCGGTAGGCAATGTTGCACGTATCAAGCAAAATAAGACTGACCTAACAAAAGAGAAAGGCTTGGTTGAAGAACAGTGTTAGTCCTCTTCTTGCCTGCCTGCGGTGCTGCCACCACAGATCCCCATGAGCAATCAATATACAGTTGACAATATGGTTTGAAGAGAGAATATATTTTGCAGCAGTGCATGGGCTGTTGAGGTTCAAGGAAACTTGTGTTGTGCAAAGAAACATACAATCACCCACTACAACTATGAAGGAGTGCAAACCTCTGGGTAGTGGCCCCAGCAGCATATGCCACAAACATGAATCCAAGATGGCAGCCTGTCTAGTTAAAGGCTTAAGATGTGGATCTGGATTACAATACACACAGCAACAATGAACAGCTATGGAGTTATCCATTGAGTGGGCAAATCGCAACTGATCACTAGCTGATGTCAGTTTCCACATTTGCAAGGCCAGTGGATGGACCTGTTAGTTTATAAAAGTGGGCAAATGACAAGGAAGGGAGAGTTGGAAATTTGAATAACAGGATAGTACATGGCATTGCAGCAAGGGGGGTAGAAATGGGGAGGTGGTGGAAGAGGGTTATAGGAGCTGTGTGCTGGTGTAAACTGAGAGAAGTGAGCAGGTTAGGGAGATTAAGAGAAGCAATAAGGCAAAGCTGGAGAGAATATCTGGGAACAGAGGTGGAGTGGAGGCAAAGGGGAGGCAGAGGAGCAGTAAGGAAGAGGTGGAAATTACATCAAAGCAAGAGGGAGCGGTGTACGTGAAGGTGGCTCGGAGGAGTCAAAAAGAGGAGTAGGCAAGAACATTAAAAAGGAAGAGAGATCAGGGAAGGGAGTGGTGATTAGGTGTATTAAGGAGAAATGTGGGGATAAACCCCATTAGAGGGAAGATGAGCAACCAAGAGAAAGAGGAGGAGAAAATAACAGGAGTAAACTCAGGGATGAAAGAGGACAAGAGCACAACATGATGAATCATTGAAGATGAATGGAGGAGAGGGACACCGGATGGAGGAGAAGAGAAGACCAGTGAGGAGGAAGAGTATAAAGTTAAGGAGAATGAGGAGGAGGTATTCAAGACAAGGGATAGTAAGCTAGAGGGGTGGTTGACATGGAATTGCTTGAAGAGACCATGGCAGGGTCTTTGACCAGCTAAGAGAGGCTTCAGCCTGACAACATCAAGGCCCACCATGATCTTTGCTAAGATCCTAAATTCCTAAAGCGTGTGGAGACTGGCCCAAGTACAGACAACCCAGGGCACTAGTGGTGGTGGTGCCAGTTTTGCTTCAATATAAGACTGACCTCCTGACAACTTCTAAGAAAGCCAAGCTGCCAACTTCACGACCAAAGAAAGCAGTGCTGGGGCACTTAAACTGCAAAGTACTGTGACCACACTTTAGAGAGCATGCCTTAAAAGGCCCACGCTTTGTAATTGCCAGTATTTGCATACCTCTATATATAAAGCATAACATCTGTTCCTTATACAATTCCACACTGTTTCACCAATCTGCACCACATTTTGCATAGTTACCTGTTATGACCCTCTGGACATTACCGGCTACATGACCTCTGGACGCCCCACACCTTTCCCCACATTGCAACCCCTTCACACATGAGACAGTGGTCTGAAATTGGTGAAACATCAATGTGGTGGTAGAAGGACCAGACAATGATCTCAGCGCGACAAACAAAACTCAAAGGTCTTTAAAATCCTCGTTTCAAGGCTCTAGGATGCACCGTTTCTGAGATATTTTCACTGCAACACCCCATAAGGCATTGCATCAGGCCAGGATGAGGCGACAGGTGGGGAGAGCGCACAGAAGGTCCCAGTATGCTGCAGCATGCTAACTCTCGCCTGCCAACCCCGTTTGCTCTGGGGTGTGGCAGAGTGCAAAACACATTATGCGATAAGTGACTCGGAACAGTGACCTGCACAGAATCCTTGATTTTAACAATTAGTGTTATCATGTCTGTCTACAGAACTCATGGAGAGTATAGGTACTTTTTGCTAGCATATATATATATATATATATATATATATATATATATATATATATATATATATATATATATATATATTCCCTCATACCCTTTTAAAGATGGCACATACATTTGATGGAGCTATGCTGGCATAGAAGCAGAGCAAACCCCACTACTTCCCAACCAAGACCCCTGTCGCAGGAAAGTTCATATGCCAGTCTTTGTTTTGGTGGATGAGCATTATGAACAACTTGATTTCCCCTGTTGCATTGCTATATATTTGTAGAGATGCACAATATACATGCAATACTGTGCAATTTATAAAAGAAACACACGTTTCCTTTTTCAAATTCCTGTTTGTTTTGTGACTGCCTCTGTGGCCTTATGTGTCATCGTATTTCCCCTGTTCCTTGTATTCGTATTCGTATTTTTGTGCAATTCTGGGTAATTAAGAAAAATACAACATTATGTCTAGTTCTCAAAGACTTGTGCAGGATTCATAAATAAGAAATTTCTATTTCATTGCTGCAAACCGTAGGTTGGGTTTATGTTTTGTTAGGCTCTCAGACGTCTCTCAATGCCCCATCCGTTCCCTTTAGTGAGGGTTTTGGGGTGGAACAAAGCCTGATTTGCATATGGCCTTTTCCCTTTCTGTAATGGCTTGGCAAGTGAAAAACTGGTTTGGAGGATTGCCCAGAGCTGCGCCGTGGTTAGGATTTAATTCTAAGCCTTCAAGCCATCACCTTTTGTTTTGCTTTAGTCACCCCCAGTGGGACTGGTATGATCAGAGGTGGGTCTTGAGCCTGCTGGGCCTAGAGACCCAAGCTACTCCTCATGGATGACACCCAATGAGGCCGAAGCATGTCTGGGGATGCTTGTGGTCTCGTGCAGAAGGGATGTGACCAAGCAGTTCGGGCTGGACTGCGCCTTTTGGGGTGGGACCAGGCCTGATTTGCATATGGTCTTTCCCCTTTCTGTAATGGCTTGGCAGGTGAAGAACGATGGTCTGGAGGGTTGCTCAGAGCTGCTCCAGAGGTTAAGATTAATTCGAAACTTTCCAGCCATCACCTTTTGTTTTGGTTTTGTTTTCACTATAGGAGTCTGTGGCACAAATGCTATGTTATGTATTATTTGTACACTGCTTATTCGGGGGCACTGGCTACCTCAAGGGCGCTGCTGCTAATTTAAGAGCAACAGAAAAGAAGAAAGTGTGTTAGCATAGCAGGACGGAAGTGAGACAGTAGACGTTTGGCTCTACCATGGCGTTCCAGAAATGAATGAATGTAAGGGAATATTAGTTAATTCTAGTTGCAGAAGGATGTGCTTTCAGGATTTAGCGAAGGACAGAGTAGGAATCTTTTTGAGTAATATTTGTAAGTAAAGTTGGGTGCTTGCTTGGCTTATGTGCTCATATTTGTGTTCTTTTCTTTTTTGGCATGTTCACTGATAGAGGACATTTCTGATGTAGCTGTTTGTCTGCATATTTAAGGTTAATTTAACTGGCAGCATTAATTCAGTCCTGAGCAGGATCTATTCACATATTTCCTGGTACAGTGGGCCAGATGTGACCTCACACTGACCAATCTTCTCCCGTGATCTATGTCTTCTCGAATACTAATAGGGATTCTCCGATTATGGGAAGGGATCAAGCCCCGGGACTTGCTTGCACAAATCCTTCTTTAGTCCGGGCTCATGGGAATCAAAGGGTACGCACAATCGGAATCAGCCAAAAGCCAGGCCCTTGAATTAAAGGGACACTTAAGATCCAGTGTATCCAGGCATCCCAAACTAACCAATGCAGAGTCTTCACAATGTGTTTACTTCAACACAATGCCCATCATTCTAGTGCATCCGGGAAACTCACCTCTTTCACAAACCACTGGCAGAAGGCAGGTGCGATCCATTCCCTGGCGTGAATGCCGCAGTCCATCCAAATGATTTTCTTGACCTTGTCTGATGGTCTGCTGATCTATGGAGAAAGCAGAACAGCTCTGTCAAGTCTGCTGCGTTAAAATGTCCTCAGAAATAGGCAGCTAAACACATGGTAAATGACTGGGAGAAGTGTGTATCATTATGATAGATACACACAGATGAGTATTAAAAAAACATTAATTTCTTTCGCTGTTATAATAATTTAATTCTTATATATAGCGCTACACACCCATAGGGATCAGAGCGCTCAAATACCAGAAGACATTACTATCCCACCGAGTGGTATTCATTTTATTGACCTCTGAAGGATGAAAGCCTGCATTAACCTTGCCAGGTTTCAAACCTGCCACAGGAGGCTGCACACAGATATCAGGGGCGAGCGCTTAGCTCGCTGTGCTATCTGACCGTCATTATAACTAAGATATCCAGATGTAGGTTTTACTGGAGGGAAACCTCACCTCAATGAGACCAAATATTTTCTTTACGGTTAAGATTGATAAAATACCATTTCCTTTCATTTTGGCTGTATTTTTTGGAGTGCTATATATTTGCTGAAATTGTTACTGGAAGAGGACTGGAGCAGTGGCATTGATATACACAACCCTAAGGGGTGGGGGCATGTTCTGATTGACGGAGCGTGCCAAAGTTTAAAGTTGTCAGGCTCAGACATCAACTTAGATGTAGGAAGTCCAGCTGTACTGCCTGATTCATGGAATTATTTGCATGAAAAACACAGATTTGCGCGCCTTTCTGCCCGAAAATCCCCATACTTCAAATAGGGATTTTCGGGCAGAAAGGCGCGCAAATCTGCGTTTTTCACGCAAATAATTCCATGTTTTCCTTTTGCCTGTCATTGCCCCTGGCCCTGTGTGCCACACGCGCGTTTTCAAGCCAATTCTTACAAATGGCTTCACTGTCAGTTTAAGCAAAGGCTGGCATCCAGTTGTTTCTGGGAAACTGCAGTAAAAAAACAACTGGAGACCAGCCTTTCCTTAAGCATGCTGTGAAGCCCATCTGCGGGCTTTCTAAAGTTAATGACAGGAATGCAAGCCAACTGCGAGACATTTAGGACTGTAAAGCTAGTGGCAAAGGCGACGTTCTATTCTTAATAACAGCAATAGTTTTCTTGTGCGCAAGCTATTTCTGTTTCAGAGAACATTTCATACCCCCTGACTTTTAAAATGTCACACATGCAGTAATAAAACAAACAATTGTTGTATACATAGGAAAAACCGTTTTCTTTTTTTAAAAAAATCTTTTAGTTTAATACATAAACCTTTATAATAAAAAACATTGGATCAGTCAATCAATTCATTATATCACATTCCATTTTATACATCCCTTTCCATCTAAAAAAAACACCTCATAAAACAGACTTAATCTTCCATGGACATCCTTCCCCAAAATTTACAACAGCAGAGAAAGTCAGAAAAAAGAGAAAATAAAAAAAAGAAGAGAGGCTCACTCTTTTGCCTATTTTCAAATCTATGTTTTTTCCATGATTTCATAACAGCCAGTGTCAAACTTACCTTCAAGCCTATTAACATCATTCCCCACCAATCCAATGCTGACCGAGTGCTGCACTCCTTGACACATTTTGCCAGGAAGTCACTTCTTATTGCAGTCAGCGTTTTACATTCCATTAGGAGATGGTATAGGGATTTCTTTGTCTCTTTGGATTCACAATATCTACAAAATCCTTCCTCCCCCTTAGCTGTTTACGAAAGACCAAAACTTCATTTGTGGGCAGCACATTCATGCGAAACCTCAAAAACATGTTGCGGTAGTGGGGGGCAGGGAAAGATACACAGGCAGCTCATTAATCGGGCTTCTTTCATGAGTTAAATTTGGAGCAAGCTTATAGCACGTCCTTGCTTCCTGCTGTAAGCAACTCATGGGGGCAAAAGTAAGACAGACACAAGTGATCACATTTCAAGGGTGTTCATTGAACAATCAATGCAGGGTGGAAAAACGTCTAATCTAAACCTAAATCTGAGATGGGAGCAAGCGACGACCATCAAATGAAAATAAGGCAGTTCTAGTGGGGTTATGTCAAAATAAAAAAGGCCTATACTAAGAAAACCTATTGCTAAGTCCTTACGCTAAATACAATAGAAGTGGGGGATAGGGTTTCAATAAAGAAAGACGTGTTCTCAAATAATAAGACAGTGGGGGTCATTCCGAGTTGGGCGTTAAGGGAAAAACGATGCCGGTAAAGGATTACCGGCATCGTTTACCTTTACGGGCCATTCTGACCCTCTAGACCGTTATTTACGGCGCCGTAAAGTACGAGACCGTAAATAGCGGTCTTGTGGCGCGCGCACGACACCCCATGCCGTAATTAGCGGCATGGCGTAAACCGGAGCTGATCCCAAGTCATGCGGACATGCAAAAAACAGCCTCTACAAGGCCGCAAAGTACCTTACCGGCATGGAGTAAATACCGGCATCGCCGAGAAGGTGTTAAGAACCCTGAGCAGTGTTTCCAAGAGGCACAGGTGCACTCAATCAGCACAGGTGGAGGCAATGGAGTCTGGCACAGCACAAAAGGAGCACACCCACTCACCACACCCCCTCCTACACCAAGATGATACCAATTGTAGCAGGATTACTGGAGCTGGAGGCCCTGCTTGCAAGGCAGCAACAACAACAAAAGCAGCAACAACCACCACAGCCCCCACCACAGAGGATACACAGGAGGAGAAGGAGGGTGAGACAGGCCCAGCATGCCCTACCGGTGCAGCCACCATTACCACGCCGGCAGCCCCCAATCCCTCGCATCAGAGCCTCCCCCTTCAACCTTACACCAGAGCAGATCCACACCCTGTACCGCCTTGACCGGGACACCATCACCACCACAGTGGACCTGACACATGACGACATAGTGACCTTCATAGAAATCCACACTGCAATCCCCCCTCTACTCAGGGTAGTATCTGTTCTCCACTTCCTTGCCACAGGCATGTAGCAGCATACCGTGGGGCACATGCATGGCATACCACAGGCCATATTTTCACAGATACTCAACCAAGTGCTGGATGCCCTCATCAAACACACAAGGGACTACATATCCCTACCCCGGACACCCCAGCAGATATTGGATACATATGTTGCCTACCATAAACTGGCAGGCATGCCAAATTGCATAGGTGCCCGCGACTGCACCCACGTGGAATTGGTCTTTCCACATGCAATGGAGGTGGCGTATCGCAACCGCAAGAAATACCACTCCATTGACGTCCAGATGGTATGCAATGCCAGTAAAGCCATCACACATTGCTGTGCCCGATACCCCCGATCAACACATGACCCCCTGGTCCTGCGGAACTCCACGGTACCACGCTATATGGAGCAACATGCTGGACAACGTGTCTGGCTGCTTGATTGTGCCATGGCAGCGCATTGGGGCCATGAGTAGGGTGGATGCATACCCCAACTTGGTGGGAAAGGGGGGGGTGCAAACTACACCTGTGTGGGAATGTTGACGCCGGTGCACGATGTGCACCCCACAGAACACAGTGCCCCAAGGCAATCGATATGGCACATGACTGCCTAACCTCACAGCGATGCTAGAATGTAGAAAATACAACACTACTCGTCCGACAGGTAACCTGGCCCAATACCACAACACAAGCACCACTCATCGGCGGACCTCACACACCGTAAGGGCATCCTGCACCATGCACTGCATATGCACTATCTCGCAGCCTCCTGCATCCCACCACACAAGACAGACGTCCCTGGGAGTGCATAGAATTGAGGCCAACAGGGATACAGCAGCGTGTCACTGGTTCCGCACACCCATAGTAGTGGTGCAAGTCAACATGGTACTGATCAGTGCAGTAAGACAAGTATGCTACTGACTACAGTCAACACCCCCTGCCACCAAATCTCACAGAACCCAACACATCAATGAATTCAGGCCAACACTGCTGCACGCATATACAGTGCACGTGCAACAAGATGTGAGTGCACACCATAAGCCATCTTGAAGAAGCTACCCCTCCATCATTTCATGGCACAGGACACATAGCCGGGCCAGTAATGGGGTTGATGCAACCAGGGATGTGTGTGTATGGCCAGGAATCACCAGCTGCAATGCAAGACTGCTACAGTTCGCCACCATCAATGTACAAACACTTACCTTCTTTCGCCTTCCATGCAGGTGATGGTGGCTACCCTTCGAAGCCGTGGCTCATGGCCCCTATCTGCAACCCACAGAACAGGCATGAGGAGGACTACAATCGAGGCCATACCCGTACACGGGTGGCCATAGAGCAGACATTTGGCCTGTTGAAGGTACCATTTTGTTGCCACAGCCGTTCTGGTGGAGCACTCATCAACAGCCACGAGAAGGTGGCCAGGATCACCATGGCATGTGTAAAGCTGCACAATATGTGCATCTGTCGGAACGTGCCACTGCCCCCTGACCTGGGACTGCTACCACCAGATGATGATGAGGGGGTGGATGAAGAATTGGAAGGACAGCATCACAGTGCAGATGCACAGGAGGGATGTGCCGTGTGGCAATCATTGATTGGACAACATTTCTGACACTCAAGTCAGCTGAGGGTGTCAGGATGACAGGGCATCGGGCACTGGTTGTGGGGATACATGTACACCATGCACTGTGAGTCATTAAAAGACACATGCACATTGATCAATGTCTACTCTGATATTTTTTATGCACAACCGGTGTATTGTATTAGTAGGATCACACGTGAACAACAAAACCTCCACCCTCCCCCCCAACTCCCATACACACCCTCATCCCCCTCCCCCCAACTCCCATACACACCCACACCCCCTCCCCCCAACTCCCATACACACCCTCACCCCCATCCCCCCCAACTCCGCAACAGTAGTCCCGTGTGGCACATTGAGGCCACATGTGGCAGCATTGTCTATTGATCCATGCCCCCGGTGCCCGGCGGGGGGCATGTTCCTGCGCCGCTCAGAACGCAGCAAGCGGCGCGCTGGGCTTGCCGGGGTGGGGGGACTGGTTGAGGGGGCGTCCTCCTGCTGACTCGCATGAATGAGACGTGCTGCCACAAGGGCGTTTGCAATGCGTCCAAGTGCCTCACACACACGGTTGGTGCTTTCCGTGAACACCTGACGCATTTGCCTGAGCTCCTCGAGTAACTCCAACCTGCCCTGGCGGTTTTCCTCATTTAAGTCAGTGATGAGGGCAGTGAGCTGTCCAGCACGTAGTGCTTCCTGGGATGGCGTATCATCCCTGCGGGGGATTGGGTCGACATGCCCTGACAGGGCCTCGAATGGGGTACTGGGCACGGGATCTGCGTCTCCCGGTTCATCGCCACGTGCACTTCGGACTGGTGTGTCACCCTCCCCAGAGTCACTGCACGACACCTGGGGGACATTGCTGGGCTCGGCGGTGCATACAGTGAGGTAGGAGTCCTCCTCTGACGCCCCACAGATGGACAAGGGGCTGTCCACGATTTGCAGAGGGGCCATGGCTGCCACCTCCCCAGAGATGCTGGACTCCTCTGACCTTGGTGTGGTGATTGTTGCAGGCGCTGATCCAGTGAGGGATGGGGGTGGTGCAACCTCAATGGGCTTTGGAGGAGCTGTGGAGGTTTTGTCCTTCCTGGCCAGCACGCGGTGGTTCCTGCCTTTGGCACTGGATGTGGTGGGACGGCTTCTCTCAGGCTCATCGCTCTCATGCTCACTGCCTGTTGGTGTAGAACAAAGGTACAACATGAGTGGTTGTGTGAGACGCTAATGTCATTAATGGCAACATTCACATTTCAGTCATTTTGGATTGGTGGCATTTTGGCCGTTACTACATCACTGGTTTCTACGGATGTGTCGGATATGTACACAGGTGTGGGAGTCACTAATCCTGGCCTGGTCATGTGCAGTCTGACTCGCACCCTGCCAAGCCTGCTGCACAGTGTGCTTATTGGGATGTGCTAGTTACTGCACTGTGGTTGGTGGGCATTATGTGGTAGCACTCGTCCCTTGGTGGCAGTTGTCTTGCCATTATCAGAATGGGTGGAGGGCAGTATGACAAGGTGCATTGGACGGGACTTGGAAGTGTATTCAGCATGTATTTGCCATTGGCGGTGTTGACTTTGGACACTCACCTCAATCAGCCGACGACGGAGCCCCACACTCCATTTCACCGACGCCCTCGATTGATTCTGTGCCAATCAATGCAGCGCAGGTGTCCTCCCATGGCGCTAGTTTCATTGGTGAACTTGGTCCACCTCCAGTCTGCAAAGACTGGCTGCGGTTGGCTGCGAGGATGCTCCGCACCCTCAACCGCAAGTCGTCCCACCGCTTGCGGCAGTCCCTGGGGATGCGGGGGGTGGTGCCTACTGCACTCACCCTTTGGGCAAGTTCTGCCCATATGTTTTTTTTCCGGACCACTGCCTCTCCGCGCATGTCGCTGCTGAACACTACGTCTGCGTGCTCCTCCAGGTGGCCCACGATGGCCTGCAGCTCCTCGGGGCTGAAGCGCTGCTTGCGGAGGCGGTCCGCTGACTTCTTCGGTGCTTTGGGCATAGCTGGCGGGTGTGTAGGCCTTTTCTGAGGTTCAGGTTCGTCCCAAGGATGCTGCCTGGAGAGGATGGCAATGGATTGGGGGTCATTCCGAGGTTGGATGTAAGTATTGGTTTTTACCGGCATGGCGGAAAGTGCGAGTCCGATCTGGTACCACGCCTCCATTTACAGGCTATTCCGACCTCGCGGGCACAAGCTTTCCGCCATGCCGGTAAATCCCCTAGCGGCATACCGCTAAAGTGCCGTTAAACCCCTTACTGGCATGAAGCGAGACGTTCTTAACAACACCGCCATCCAAGCCTCGCCGTCCGTAATTAGCGGTGACCGTAATTTACGGATACCGTAAATTACAGTCACCGCTAATTAACGGATACGGAAATTACATCATCGCACAGGAACGCGAAGGAGCGCGGCGGCCATCTTTAAAAACACAATCCATTGCCATCCTCTCCAGGCAGCACCCTTGGGACGAACCTGAACCTCGGAAAAGGCCTACACAACCGCCAGCTATGCTCAAAGCACCGAAGAAGTCAGCGGACCGCCTCCGCAAGCAGCGCTTCAGCCCCGAGGAGCTGCAGGCCATGATGGGCCACCTGGAGGAGCACGCAGACGTAGTGTTCAGCAGCGACATGCGCCGAGAGGCAGTGGTCCGGAAAAAAACATATGGGCAGAACTTGCCCAAAGGGTGAGTGCAGTAGGCACCACCCCACGCTCCCCCAGGGACTGCCGCAAGCGGTGGGACGACTTGCGGTTGAGGGTGCGGAGCATCCTCGCAGCCAACCGAAGTCAGGCACTGCAGACTGGAGGTGGACCAAGTTCACCAATGAAACTAGCACCATGGGAGGAGACCTGCGCTGCATTGATTGGCACAGAATCAATCGAGGGCGTCGGTGAAATGGAGTGTGGGGCTCCGTCGTCTGCTGATGGAGGTGAGTGTCCAAAGTCAACACCGCCAATGGCAAATACATGCTGAATACACTTCCAAGCCCCGTCCCATGCACCTTGTCATACTGCCCTCCACCCATTCTGATAATGGCAAGAAAACTGCCACCAAGGGACGAGTGCTACCACATAATGCCCACCAACCACAGTGCAGTAACTAGCACATCCCAAATAAGCACACTGTGCAGCAGGCTTGGCAGTGTGGCACATTGATGCCACATGTGGCAGCATTGTCTATTGATCCATGCCCCCGGTGCCCGGGGGGGACATGTTCCTGCGCCGCTCAGAACGCAGCAAGCGGCGCGCTGGGCTTGCCGGGGTGGGGGGACTGGTTGAGGGGGCGTCCTCCTGCTGGCTCGCATGAATGAGACGTGCTGCCACAAGGGCGTTTGCAATGCGTCCAAGTGCCTCACACACACGGTTGGTGCTTTCCGTGAACACCTGACGCATTTGCCTGAGCTCCTCGAGTAACTCCAACCTGCCCTGGCGGTTTTCCCCATTGAAGTCAGTGATGAGGGCAGTGAGCTGTCCAGCACGTAGTGCTTCCTGGGATGGCGTATCATCCCTGCGGGGGATTGGGTCGACATGCCCTGACAGGGCCTCGAATGGGGTACTGGGCACGGGATCTGCGTCTCCCGGTGCATCGCCACGTGCACTTCGGACTGGTGTGTCACCCTCCCCAGAGTCACTGCACGGGGAGGCCCCGAGGAGCTGCAGGCCATCGTGGGCCACCTGGATGAGCACGCAGACGTAGTGTTCAGCAGCGACATGCACGGAGAGGCAGTGGTCCGGAAAAAAAACATATGGGCAGAACTTGCCCAAAGGGTGAGTGCAGTAGGCACCACCCCCCGCACCCCCAGGGACTGCCGCAAGCGGTGGGACGACTTGCGGTTGAGGGTGCGGAGCATCCTCGCAGCCAACCGCAGCCAGGCACTGCAGACTGGAAGTCGACCAAGTTCACCAATGAAACTAGCACCAACCATGGGAGGAGACCTGCGCTGCATTGATTGGCACAGAATCAATCGAGGGCGTCGGTGAAATGGAGTATGGGGCTCCGTCATCTGCTGATGGAGGTGAGTGTCCAAAGTCAACACCGCCAATGGCAAATTCATGCTGAATACACATCCAAGCCCCGTCCAATGCACCTTGTCATACTCCCCTCCACCCATTCTGATAATGGCAAGACAACTGCCACCAAGGGACGAGTGCTACCACATAATGCCCACCAACCACAGTGCAGTAACTAGCACATCCCAATAAGCACACTGTGCAGCAGGCTTGGCAGTGTGCGAGTCAGACTGCACATGACCAGGCCAGGATTAGTGACTTCCACACCTGCGTACATATCCGACACATCCGTAGAAACCAGTGATGTAGTAACGGCCAAAATGCCACCAATCCAAAATGACTGAAATGTGAATGCTGCCATTAATGACATTAGCGTCTCACACAATCACTCATGTTGTACCTTTGTTCAACACCCACAGGCAGCGAGCATGAGGGCGATGAGCCTGAGAGAAGCCGTCCCACCACATCCAGTGCCAAAGGCAGGGACCATCGCGTACCGGCCAGGAAGGACAAAACGACTACAGCTCCTCCAAGGCCCATTGAGGTTGCACCACCCCCATCCCTCACTGCATCAGCGCCTGCAACAATCACCACACCAAGGTCAGGGTGTCCAGTCATAATTTCGAATGAAAAATTTCGAAAGACAAAAAAGTCGAAAAAAAAAATGTCGAATTATTTTTTTTTTCGATATTTTTTTTTGGCTCTAGTTTATATAAAACAAATAGGTAAAAACAAAAAAAGGGGGGCTTGGGGGGAACCCTCCCATTTCGAAAATAAAACGTCATAAAAAAAATTGACTTTTTTTTTTCAACTTTTTTTTCCAACTTTTTGACTTTCGAGATTTTTGTATTTGAAATTATGTCTATAAACCCAAGGTCAGAGGAGTCCAGCATCTCTGGGGAGGTGGCAGCCACGGCCCCTCTGCAAATCGTGGACAGCCCCTTGTCCATCTGTGGGGCGTCAGAGGAGGACTCCTACCCCACTGTATGCAACCCGAGCCCTGCAATGTCCCCCAGGTGTCGTGCAGTGACTCTGGGGAGGGTGACACACCAGTCCAAAGTGCACGTGGCGATGCACCGGGAGACGCAGATCCCATGCCCAGTACCCCATTCGAGGCCCTGTCAGGGCATGTCGACCCAATCCCCTGCAGGGATGATACGCCATCCCAGGAAGCACTACCTGCAGGACAGCTCACTGCCCTCATCACTGACTTCAATGAGGAAAACCGCCAGGGCAGGTTGGAGTTACTCGAGGAGCTCAGGCAAATGCGTCAGGTGTTCACGGAAAGCATCAACCGTGTGTGTGAGGCACTTGGACGCATTGCAGACGCCCTTGTGGCAGCACGTCCCATTCATGCGACTCAGCAGGAGGACACCCCCTCAACCAGTCCCCCCACCCCGGCAAGCCCAGCGCGCCGCTTGCTGCATTCTCAGCGGCGCAGGAACATGCCCCCCCGGGCACCGGGAGCATGGATGAATAGACAATGCTGCCACATGTGGCCTCAATGTGCCACACGGGACTACTGTTGCGGAGTTGGGGGGGGGGGTGAGGGTGTGTAAGGGAGTTGGGGGTAGGGGGTGAGGGTGTGTATGGGAGTAGGGGGGAGTGAGGTGAGGGTGGAGGTTTTGTTGTTCACGTGTGAACCTACTAATACAATACACCGGTTGTGCATAAAAAATATCAGAGTGGACATTGATCAATGTGCATGTGTCTTTTAATGACTCACAGTGCATGGTGTACATGTATCCCCACAACCAGTGCCCGATGCCCTGTCATCCTGACACCCTCAGCTGACTTGAGTGTCAGAAATATTGTCCAATCAATGATTGCCACACGGCACATCCCTCCTGTGCATCTGCACTGTGATGCTGTCCTGCCAATTCTTCATCCACCCCCTCATCATCATCTGGTGGTAGCAGCCCCAGGTCAGGGGGCAGTGGCACGTTCCGACGGATGCACATATTGTGCAGCTTTACACATGCCATGGTGATCCTGGCCACCTTCTCGTGGCTGTTGATGAGTGCTCCACCCGAACGCCTGTGGCAACAAAATGGTGCCTTCAACAGGCCAAATGTCTGCTCTATGGCCACCCGTGTACGGGCATGGGCTCGATTGTAGTCCTCCTCAAGCCTGTTCTGTGGGTTGCGGATAGGGGCCATGAGCCACGGCTTCGAAGGGTAGCCACCATCACCTGCATGGAAGGGGAATGAAGGTAAGTGTTTGTACATTGATGGTGGTGAACTGTAGCAGTCTTGCATGGCAGCTGGTGATTCCTGGCCATACACTCATGTCCCTGGTTGCATCAACCCCATTACTGGCCCGGCTATGTGTCCTGTGCCATGGAATGATGGAGGGGTAGCTTCTTCAAGATGGCTTATGGTGTGCACTCACATCTTGTTGCACGTGCACTGTATATGCGTGCAGCAGTGTTGGCCTGAATTCATTGATGTGTTGGGTTCTGTGAGATTTGGTGGGAGGGGGTGTTGACTGTAGTCAGTAGCATACTTGTCTTACTGCACTGATCAGTAACATGTTGACTTGCACCACTACTATGGGTGTGCGGAACCAGTGGCACGCTGCTGTATCCCTGTTGGCCTCACTTCTATGCACTCCCAGGGACGTCTGTCTTGTGTGGTGGGATGCAGGAGGCTGCGAGATAGTGCATATGCAGTGCATGGTGCAGGATGCCCTTACGGTGTGTGAGGTCCGCCGATGAGTGGTGCTTGTGTTGTGGTATTGGGCCAGGTTACCTGTCGGACGAGTAGTGTTGTATTTTCTACATTCTAGCATCGCTGTGAGGTTAGGCAGTCATGTGCCATATTGATTGCCTTGGGGCACTGTGTTCTGTGGGGTGCACATCGTGCACTGGCGTCAACATTCCCACACAGGTGTAGTATGCACCCCCCCTTTCCCAACAAGTTGGGGTATGCATCCACCCTACTCATGGCCCCAATGCGCTGCCATGGCCCAATCAGGTGACTCACCAAGCAGCCAGGCACGTTGTCCAGCATGTTGCTCCATATAGCGTGGTACCGTGGAGTTCCGCAGGACCAGGGGGTCATGTGTTGATCGGGGGTATCGGGCACAGCAATGTGTGATGGCTTTACTGGCATTTCATACCATCTGGACGTCAATGGAGTGGTATTGCTTGTGGTTGCGATACGACACCTCCATTGCATGTGGAAAGACCAATTCCAGGTGGGTGCAGCCGAGGGCACCAATGCAATTTGGCATGCCTGCCAGTGCATGGTAGGTAACTTATGCATCCAATATCTCCTGGGGTGTCCGGGGTAGGGATATGTAGCCCCTTGTGTGTTTGATGAGGGCATCCAGCACTTGGTTGAGTATCTGTGAAAATATGGCCTGTGGTATGCCATGCATGTGCCCCACTGTATGCTGCTACGTGTCTGTGGCAAGGAAGTGGAGAACAGACACTACCCTGAGTAGAGGGGGGGATTGCAGTGTGGATTTCTATGAGGCTCACTATGTCGTCATGTGTCAGGTCCACTATGGTGGTGATGGTGTCCCGGTCAAGGCGGTACAGGGTGTGGATCTGCTCTGGTGTGAGGTTGAAGGGGGAGGCTCTGATGCGAGGGATTGGGGCTGCCGGCGTGGTAATGGTGGCTACACCGGTAGGGCATGCTGGGGTTGTCTCACCCTCCTTCTCCTCCTGTGTATCCTCTGTGGTGGGGGCTGTGGTTGTTGTTGTTGCTGTTGTTGTCGTTGCTGCCTTGCAAGCAGGGCCTCCAGCTCCAGTAATCCTGCTACAATTGGTATCATCTTGTTGTGGGAGGGGGTGTGGTGAGTGGGTGTGCTCCTTTTGTGCTGTGCCAGACTCCATTGCCTCCACCTGTGCTGATTGAGTGCCCCTGTGCCTCTTGGAAACACTGCTCAGGGTTCTTAACACCTTCTCGGCGATGCCGGTATTTACTCCATGCCGGTAAGGTACTTTGCGGCCTTGTAGAGGCCGTTTTTTGCATGTCCGCTTGACTTGGAATCAGCTCCGGTTTACGCCATGCCGCTAATTTCGGCATGGGGTGTCGTGCGCGCGCCACAAGACCGCTATTTATGGCCTCGTACTTTACGGCGCCGTAAATAACGGTCTATAGGGTCAGAATGGCCCATAAAGGTAAACGATGCCGGTAATCCTTTACCGGCATCGTTTTTCCCTTAACGCCCAACTCGGAATGACCCCCATTGTGTTTTTAAAGATGGCTGCCGCGCTCCTTCCCGTTCCTGTGCGATTACGTAATTTCCGTATCCGTTAATTAGCGGTGACCGTAATGTACGGTATCCGTAAATTACGGTCACCGCTAATTACCGACGGCGAGGCTTCGATGGCGGTGTTGTTAAGAACGTCTCGCTTCATGCCGGTAAGGGGTTTAACGGGCACTTTAGCAGTATGCCGCTAGGGGATTTACTGGCATGGTGGAAAGCTTGTGCCCGCAAGGTCGGAATAGCCTGTAAATAGCAGCGTGGTACCAGATCGGACTCGCTCTTTCCGTCATGCCGGTAAAAAACAATACTTACGTCCAACCTCGGAATGACCCCCAGTATGTCATTGCAGGGGTCTCCCTTCCCCACGTTTTCAGCACGGGACAAGGTGGGTCTCCTGAGCACAGATCGCACTCGAGCTCTCCCCAGCACGAGCCAACAGTTCCATTGCAGCTATCAGGTTTTCTGATGGCTTAAAGTCTCTTTCCAATAAAAAGTCGCTTGCCTCGAGGGCCTAATAGTTTCGCCAAACATACAGTTCTGTTCTACATATGCTTACCGTAGGGCTTCGCCCCTGGATCCCTCTCTTCTGGGCACAGACCCCTCAGTCACTTTGGGTGATGGCTTCACCTTGGGTCCCCCTCATCTGGGCGCAGACCCCTCACAGTCTTACTTGCTTATTCAAACAATTACTTTTCATGTTAAACGTGTGGGTGATAACTCTTCACCCCGGGATCTCCCTTGGTCGGGCTCGGACCGCAATTGACAAGCAGGACAGTACCCTTTCTCCTTGTCTTGTTAACACAGTTCACTCGTGGACATCCCTTGTTCGAGTTTACTCTTGACAACACAATATATTTTGGGACTTCAGACTCCACCCCTTCTTTACCAGCGTCCCCCGTTCTGGTTCAGTCTTTTCAACTTGACATTCAATTTACTTTCAATGTTTGCAGGATTCACTCCCTTTGCTTTCTCTTGATACAGGATTCATTCCCCTTGCTTTCTCTACAGTTCATAGGTCAAAGGCTTTCAACTGTACAAGGCTTTTGCTGGACCTCCTGTATGAACACTTTGACCTAGCTTGGCGGCTCTCTTGCAGCCTTATAGTTCTGCAGTTTCATCAATAGGGTAATCACCAAGAGCATGCACCCACATGGTGCCTGACTCTACTCTGCTGGTTTTTCCCAAAATTTCACATAATAGTTCTTTGTTTCAAAGTTAAACTAGCCTTTTGATATGTTTGTTCAACACAGTTCCGTTTCTTTATCGGGTCCTTCGTCGACTCACCGATTGTGATGAACAGCTTTGCTTTTTGGTCTGTAGAGTCAAGGCCGGTACCATTGGGCCACGCATCACTCCCCAGCTTGGCTGTCAGCAGAGGAGGTGCCTGACATGTGCTGCAACACACGCTGGCTATTGTTCCTTGCTTTACGATACCTTCTCTCCAGGCTTCAGGGGTCTCTGTCGATAAGGGAAAGGTCACTCCACCCCTTGGTAGCCTCTTGACTTGCACCGTCTTTCGCCTTCTCTTGGACTGCTGGGCTGAGTTAGCTCTTGCATCGTGCAGTCTGCCATGCTCCCCTTGTGCTTTTGTGCTCCACTTTTTATCCCTGTGGAGAAGGGGAAGGGCAGGCAGGTGTTTGCGATTGTTATGTGATTATTAGCCTGTGCCTCTCTGGGATAGTACTGTGATTATTAGCTTGTGCCTCCCTGGGATAGTACTGTGATTATTGGCCTGTGCCTCCCTGGGATAGTACTGTGGTTATTAGCCTGTACCTCTCTGGGATAGTACTGTTATTATTATTAGCCTGTGCCTCTCAGGAATAGTACTGTGATTATTAGCCTGAGTCGTACCCTTCAAAATGTGTCCATACTGATTTGAATCACATCTAGAAAGCACCATACCAGGATAGTACAATGATTATTAGTCTGCGTTGCACCCTTAGAGATTTGTTCATATTGATTTGACTCACATCTAGAAAGCACCACAATAGAATAGTACTGTGATTATTAGCCTGTGCCTCTCTGGGAGAGTACAGGGATTATTAGCCTGTGCCTCCCTGGGATAGTACTGTGATTATTAGCCTGTGCCTCTCTGGGACAGTAATGTGATTATTAGTCTACGTCGCACCCGAGAGAATTTTTCGAATTGACCTGAATCATATCTAGAATGTACCACACTGGGATAATACTGTGATTATTAGCCTGTGCCACACTGGGATAATTCAGTGAACATGGGATATTACTGTGAATATCAGTTTGCGTCGCACCCCTAGATAATTGTCCATGTCATCCTGAATCACATCTAGTTAGTACCACACTGAAATAGTACTGTGATTATTACCCTGTCCCATACTGGGATAGTACTGGGATTATTGGCTAGTACCACACTGGGATAGCACTGTGAATATTGCCCTGCGTTGCACCCTTAGAAAACTGTTAATAGTGCCTTAAATCACATCTAGAAAGTACCACATTGGGATAGTACTGTAAATATTGGCCACTGTCACACCGAGATAGTACTGTGATTATTTTCCTGTGCCATACTGAGATGGTGTTCTGAACATAAGCCTGCTTCGCACCCTCGAGAATTGATAATGTTGCCATGAGTCACATCCAGAGCGTGTCACATTGGGACATCACCTGAATTGTCCTAGCTATATAACCCTGACTAGACTTTCCCCACAGCCACCAACTACACATAGTCTGCCTCACATTACCCACATATTGAACTAGACACAAGTTACCTAGCAATCGCACCACCACACAGTGCCCAACCTTGTATCAGACAAACCCACCTCACTCAGACCAACCCCACAAGACAGCCGGACTAAGCATGAAAGACTAATTCTGAGCGACGGCAACACCACACCCACAATCATACACACAACGAAGCAAACAACTGAACAAAACCAATAGGAAAAACATGTGCAACCGTACAGTCATAACAAAAACCGAGCCAGCCAGCAAAGCACTGCACGAGGGCTACCGCCCCTGCAATGCAACCTCAACCCCAAAGGAAGCCCAAAGGAAATATAAACAGAAACACATTACAAAGAATGCAACCGTGAAAACCCAAACAAAACAAACAAAAAAAAAACAAAAGAGAGAAACACCCCGACACCAACCCCACAGCAGACAGCCAAAAAACTCAAAATGCAGCGAATACGAATTGGAACAAAAGAAAGAGAAAGGGCAGAGAGAACAAACCCAACTGAACGCCACTAAAGATCCACAACTGAGAACACACCCTCATCGACAAGAACTAAAACAGAACCAGCGCCAACAGAAGAGAGAAATCCCTGTACCTAACACCATACCTCGCAAACAACCACTCACCGGAACAAACCGACCCAACAAATGAATCAAGAAAGACTGACAACCAAACACAACCAAACAGAAGAAGAACGGACAAAGCTAAAGGTAACAAGAACACGATTGACACCTTAACCCCATACATCACCAAAACGAAAGGACCCTCCCTTCAACAGCCACACAATTTAGAAGAGGAACCTGATGAAAACAAAAACCCAAGACTTAACATAGAAGAGCTATTCTACGATGACACAGACACAACTGTACCAACACCACAAACAGAGAGCGAGTTGGAAGGAAACCAAAATACCAGTCAGAAGACAACGCCGATAATAAAGCACAAACTAAATTATACCATAAAAATCCACTGCAATCTAATCAACGCAAGATCCATGTCAAAACACTCAACAGAGATGCTCTGCGACAACAGTATCAACATCCTATTAAACACAGAAACATGGCTAGACGACAACTACAAAATGACACTCCAAAGCTGCCTCCCCACCAACTTCAAATGCCTTCCGTTAAATAGGCAAAACAAAAGGAGAAGGACTCGCAATAGCATTCAAAGAACAACTGCAAATAAAAAAAGACAAACCTCTAAACATCATGAACTGCGTATCCATGGTCATACATCTATCAGCGAAAAAAGCATTAATTTCATACTAGTTTACAGACCACCGACAAACGATGCAACCTTCATCGAGAACTTCAGAGAAGCCATTACCAACATAGTTAGTCAACATGAGCTTCTGATAATCCTGCGGGACTTCCACATATGGTTTGAAGAAAAACACGCCAACTCACAAAGCTCACTAGTCGGGCAACTAACAACCATGAAACTACCACAGCTGGTCAAAGGAGCAACACACTTGGCAGGGTACACGCTTGGCACAATCTTCGCCAAGAAAAAACGTATCACCACTGCACCGCCGATACAAATACTTTGGAGTGACCATCTCATCATTCCATTTGTGATCACGCTACCAGCCAAATCTACAATCAAGCACCTCAAACTCTCAACCACCACAAAAAGAAACTGGAAAACCGTCAAAGCAAGCAACCTAACAGAACAGCTGGAGCTGACCAAACCTTCCACGACAGAACTGGAGAAGGCAGACCTAGATGGGAAAATGGAGCTACTCCATAAATGGATTGCTGATACATTCAAAAACATCTCCCTGGAAAAACCGTTTACCCCCTCAAGAAAAAGAGCAATGGCAAAATGGTTCACCCCACTACTAAGCACCATGAAAAAGAACAAGAATTTGGAACTAGAATGGTGTAAAGAATATGACCAAGATAAGAAAACTCATTTCGAGCGACAAATCCGATTGTATAAGAAGGAAATTCAAAAGGCAAAGAAAACGCATTATGACGAGAGAATCACCAAATCCACCAACACACAAAAAGAAATGTTCAGCATCATAAACGAAATGAGAAACCCATCAGGTTGTGACAACACTCCTATACCTTCACAGAAACTATGCAACAACTTGGCAGACCATTTCAAAAACAAAATCAACGACATCCCACAATCATACAAAACAGACCGACCAATCCTAACACACAACTAACCGGATCCGACGAGGAGCCAGAGCACAAACTCCAAAACGTCCTGAAAATATCAGTAGAGACATTCGTCAAGCTGGTAACACATAGCAAGAAAGCAGGATTGCCCATGGATCCCTACCCCAAAGACATATACAAATCAATCCTCACTCAAGGAACGCCATCTGAATATTACAGAAATCTCTGGAATCTGTCGCTCGCGGCAGGGACCGCACCACGATCCTTCCAATCAGCATATATTAAACTACTTCTTAAGAACACAAGTGGCAATGTAGAAGACCTCTCCAAATAAAGGCCGATTTCAAACATTCCCTACCCGGCAAAGCTCCTAGAAACCTGTGTATACAAACTAACCCAAGAACATGTAGAAAACCACCATATGCTAGACCAAGCATAAGTCAGCTTCAGACCCGCAAGAGGAACAGAATCAGCACTCCTATCCATCTGGGACGACCTAAAAACAAACGCCCACTCCAACACAACATCAGCCTTGATTCTGCTTGACCTCTCGGCAGCTTTCGACACAGTAAGCCATGACACCTTGATCAAAAGATTAGAAGATATAGGTATAACAGATATGGCACTACTCTGGATTAAATCATTCCGAGCAAACAGAACAGAAACTGTACGGATAACTCCCTTCAAATCTACTCCAAGAGTTAACGAATGTGGAGTACCACAAAGATCCTCACTATTACCACTGTGCTTTAACATCTACCAGACTCCGCTAATCAAGATTTTCAAAAAATACAACCTTACGTGCTACAACTATGCAGACAAAACTCAAATCATCCACAAAATCAAAGAGACACAAGCAGATCACTCAACTCTAGGAGAATGCCTAAAACAAATCTATGACTGGATGAACGCCAACAACCTACATACCCGGGCCGATAGAATTGGGAACCCCGCCCACACCATCAAAGGTGTCAAAAACCTGGGAGTCCTAATCCTTAGAACCACACGTAAACATGATAATTAAGAAATGCTTCTTCCTCCTTTACTCAACAAAAAGAATCCTACATTTCCTGTCCTTCACCCACAAAACACTGACAATCGTCACCCTCATCATGTCAAGAATCGACTACGCAAACAGTCTCTACCTCGGGATGCCGGAACACCTCCTGAAGAAATTACAACACATCCAAAATGCAGAAGCTAGACTCCTCTTCAAACTATCTAGAAGAGATCACATCACTCCAGCGCTAAAAAAATGTTACATTGGCTTCCAATCAAACATCATATCACGTTCAAAACAATGTGCATAACACACAGGACAATCAACGGACAGGGAGCAGAATTCCTACAAAAGACAATAACAATCTACAAGCCAAAGAGACTCCTCAGATCAAGCAATGATATCCACCTGGAACCAAAACCGTACACCAAGAAAAAACTAGGGGGCTCCTCTTTCTCCCAAATAGCGGCAAAAACCTAGAACAACCTCCCGAAAGGAATAAGAAATACCAAAGACCACCTAAAATGTAGAAAACGGCTAAAAATCTGACTCTTCAAAACCTCAGAACCACACGGAAACAACTGAAATATTCAAACAGGAAAATAAAAGAACAGGCTGACAGAATCCATGACGGCACAGGCAACATCTAGAACCGAATAAGGGAAACTCCGACAAGAACAAGAGAGACAATGCTAGGTGGAACCGACCACAAGCAGACAACCCTACCAGGACAGAACAATAGCAAACAAGCCTAACACAAAAAAACACAACAACCAACCTTACCAACTCAGACAGGACATTGGGTACGGATGTAGGTCGCAAGTAGATTGATCCAAGAGGACTAGTTTGCACCAACCAATAACTGTGATGTAGGGGCTGGCCAAAAACGAAGATAGAAATGCAAAGCCTAGCTAACTTAATATAATGACAGAGAGATGAGAGACAGCCTTATCATGCTGAAACTAGATCACTGAAAGGAATACAACCTTGTCTAAATCCCGAAAGACACACAATAGGGGTGTACATTTCTCAGGACAACAAGGCTACTAACCAACCCTACAAAAACTTCTAAAAACCTCACCCCTCTTCACTCACCACTCACACCCTAACAAAACACAACCACACCTCTTAAACCGCAGCAACCCGCACGCACTTCACCACACCGCAACAACAAACACACCACACAGACCCTCACACAACAGCACACGATTGACTATGACTGTGTACCACACCAAAAAGCTCAGCAAACGGTGTTAACCATACTGAAGCTGCCAACAGTACATCACAGCTCTCTTGCTACTTTCCAAACTTTGCCCTACTAACATGCCCTAACCTACCCCCTTTTTCTTTCCGATCCGCCAGAGAACCAGGGGACCACTCTGGTGGTGATAGTATGTGGTACAAATATCCTTTAACATTAACATTATGGTCAATTGCCTGACTTTGCCCGACCATTGTATTGGGACATGTCAGGAAAATGTCTCTGTTGTAAGTCTGCTGTCTTTCGTGTTGTATGGAAGTGTCAGTGCGAAAGAAGGGGGGGGCAGTGTTTTGGAATATCCTATGCACTAGGCTGGGGGAAAGGTGTTAAGGGGGGTATCGCGTCTCACCCTTCTGTGTCCCACTCTCACTCCCCAAGGACCCCCCATCCAGGTGATCCTCCCGCACTAGCCCAAGCCCACGAACTGGATCCAATAGCGATGACCGTGTCCTGGCCACCTGAGTTACAGATCCCTGGAGACTAGACTGGCAGACACCAGCAGATTTCTAACATTGCGTATCAATCAAATCCTGTATCCGAGCTTCTGCTTGATCTTATCTTGATTAGATATCAATATCTCCCTTGAGACTCCTGACAATTTTAACCAGCCCTCACATCTTACTTTCCATTCCTTCAGAAGTCTCTCATTATTAGGTACAGTTGTTTCTCTTATGATTTCACAGGGAGGGAGACTGTCAGACATTACACATTTACTATATAGTAGAAAGCTCTTCCCCAACACCACGGAGGCCATTGATTGAAGGCCCAATGTGTACCTTATTGACCCAATTGGCAGGCTCAGTGGAAATCTCAACAACTTCCACTGAGACCTTCCAATAGAGCCCATATCAACCATGGCAAAGTTTTGATTGCCTCTGCACCATAGGTCAAGACCGAAATGGCCTCCTGTTTATAGAATATTATTATGGGGACAGCTGTTAACTTCCCAGATTTCTTGTGCAGCACCTTGGCTTGGGCCCGTAGTCTCTCCGTAGTGTCTTCGGCCCGTAGTTTCATCATCTTGTCTTTTAATAGTTCTAGCCATGGTTTCTCGCTAATGCTTCTGTTTATCAGGACCCCCAAATACCTAACTGAATTGATTTGATTTAGTCAACTCTCTCCTTTCCTACAGACCAATTGAATAATTTTGCTCTTTGTTTCTGCAGAGTACCAACTACCAACATTTTTGTTTTCTTAACATTATTTCGCAGATTATTCCCAACTGTGTAGGACCAGAATTGTTTCTCTGCAGACAAATATGTGCCTGATCAATGATGATCAAGTCATCCGCATACAAGATACATGAAATCTGTGTTCCTTGAATTCTTGAAGGGGAAAGCTTCTACTGAAATTCTTTCCAGTCTGATAGATATAAGCTAAACAAGATCTGGGCTAGCGGGCTTCCCTGTTTCAGCCCCCTCAATGTACATCCCCTGTCTGGTCAAGCGTACCCTCACTGACGTTGGCGATTTATAAAGCTTTTATCGCCTCTAAAAGGTCCTGAGGACATTTCCAGCTCCTGAGTTTCTCCTGCAGGCGCTCTCTGCTTACACTATCAAAGGACTGTTCAAGATCTATGAAGGCCATGTAAATCTGTGTTTTAGTTTCCCTTGCTCTTAGTTTTAGTAAGTTTAGGAGAAATATATACAAGTTAGTCCCAATTCCCTTCACAAATCCTGTCTGTCGAGGATCCAAACGTACCCTCTCCTTGGCCCAGAATTGGAATTTTACCAAAAGCAGTTTTGCAAAGATTTTACCCAATATGTCAAGAAGGGCAACAGGGCGGTAATTATCTGAGTTCTCAATATCGTCCTTCCTGTAGATCAGGACAATCAATGCCGATTTCCACAATACTGGCAACTCCCTCAACCTCAACCTGTTTGAACATCAAATCTGCAAATTCCACCCAATACTCCTGTGCCTCTTTCAAAATACAATTAGTAAGGCCATCGGGGCCAGGGGCTCGGGATGAGTTTAGCTTTTTAATCATGGATACTATGTCTTCCTTGTCCCAATTTAAGCACTAAGCTTCCTTAGATCTCGGGCTGCCCCCGTCCATCTCCAGGCTTGTCTGCGCAAATAAGGCAGAATAGTGGCATATCCATGCCCATTCTGAGACCTGTGTGGTCATTACTGCCAGTTGACAATTTCCATTATTATTTAGCAGTTCCCACAGGTTGTGAGCATTCCTTTTACAGATTGTTTTTAGAATTATTTCTGAATCATATTGGTCCCTCTGGGCACTCGAGTCCTTCATCCAGTTCTTAAATTTCTGTTTCTGTTTAGTAATTTTCTCGCTATTCCCTTCAATGCCTTGTCTTTTCAAGGCCCACAAATTGTCCCTCAGTGCTTTTCTTGCCTCCACCACCTTCAAGTTATAATTGTGATTGGGTTTAAAGTCTCCTCTTCCATGGTTTGTTTTAGTCTGCTCAAAGTCTATCAAGAGCCCGACATAATCCAAACCATCCAGACCCCGTTCCAGATGTAGCTTATAGTTCCCAATGATCCTCGGGACATCCTGGGGTTTCACCCTCAGCCGATTTCTTCCTTGGGATGCCTGGAATGACCCCTTTACCTTTAGTGGCTTAGTGACAGTTCTTTCTAGCTTTATTTCCAGTAAATTATGGTCGCTGGAAGTCATCTTGACCACTTTAAATGATTTTACCCGTTGCCACACATTAGGAGATACAAAACAATAGTCCCAGGTAGCCTTTAGGGTTCCTCTTCCCAATATTGATTTTCCAGGGACGTCACCCTTGTTCTCCATTTAACATTAGTAAGTTTCGATTCCACACCTCACTCATCCATAGGCTGTCTTGCCTTTGTAAATCCTAGCTAGACTTACGTACCCCCAGAGCATCAAGGACTTTAATGTTCAAATCTCCACAGATGATAATGAAAGGATTTCTCACTCTTTTGTATGTGTCATCTACCATCTGCATCACCCTGCCTCTGAACTTATTTTCCCCACACTTCACCGGATTCCAACGTAGGTTGTATATTATGATCATATCTTTTCCCTCAGTCTCCAGTGTCAACATCTGCATGTAGGGATCGGGATTATACATTACCTCTACAGGTAGTCCCAGACCTGCCCTTATCAAGAACAATAGTCCAGAGTAGCGTTGCCCTGTTGTGCCTTTCTCAGCCGAGTTCAAATAACAAGTGTAGCCCTATCAGATATTTTGATCTTATCCATGTCTCGTGTAGACAGACTACATCATAGGATCCCAAGTTGTTCCCTTTTTTGCATGGTATAGGTGAGCAAACCCCTGGTAATCCAGGAGGCTATTGATATAGCGGGAGACCGCGTGCAAAATACGGGCACGCATTAACGAACACAAATCTTGCATCAGAACAAACAATCAGACGTCAGCAGTAGTGAGGCATTTCCATCAGAATGGTCGTACAGTGGCACAACTTCGGTTCACAGTACTTGAAGTGATACCTACTAAAGGACAAAATGTAAACATGAAGAAGTTGAGAGCCCAAAGAGAAGCATCATGGATTGAGAGGATTGGTTCTCTAACTTCCGAAGGGATGAATGAAGAACTAGATTTGAGTTGTGTTTTATGAATGATGCTTTTTCTTTTATATTTTGTGTTCTTTCCTTGATATTGTTTTTTGTATGAACAATTCATCTTGTTGCATTTTTATAACATAAGCATATTCTATCTCCACAATTGCATATCATAATGTACAAAACCTTGAAATTAATGTGGATTGATACTCGAATCCGTGCGCTGTTCACCAACCTATTAATAAAATTAGCACAAGCTAAACATCAGCAGCGGGAGTCTCGCAATCTGAGAACCATCCACATGGGTTCACACAGTAGTGAAAATGAATCAAATATTGCAATACTTTCTCTGCGCTTGATACTAGTATTCACAAACTGCTTATTGCCACTATACAAGTCCATATGCAGACAGCGCAAATGATTATAGACCACACTGTGTGTCCAATCTGATGTTATCTTTATGTTGAAATTAAACGGTTCATAAACTTGATCACCAATAGCCGACACGTGTTTCGACCGTTGTGGTCGTTCTCAAGGATATATTGGTCCAATTCACCACAATCAAATGCACATAAACGCATTAACATTACCATTTCAAACAAAATTTTGTATACTTAAGATTGGCAATGAAAATAAATAAAACATTATATATCATATTACCAAGTAAAAAATGTTTTAAATAAAAACATACCACACAGATTGAAGTAGGTTTCAAGAGATGCAAGCATCCATGGAAATTAAAATAAAGAAAAGAACCAAATATTTAATTGACAATCTAATACACATTATCATGCCTAATGAATAATATGGTGAGTTAAGAGCTAGGTGCATTCAAGGTCTGTTTATAATGTCATGTGACCACGCCAAGATCTGCTTACAATGACATGTGCCCACGCCAGTTGACCACCCATTGCTCTTCATCCTTAAATTGTCCAACCATTCACTGGTGTGAAAATCCCTACTATGCCACCCAATTATGCTCCCGTGGTCAGGTGTCTAGAACTATTGAATACGCTTACCCTTGTATACAAAATTCTGTTTGAAACGGTAATGTTAATGCGTTTATGTGCATTTGATTGTACCAATATAGCCTTGAGAACGACCACAACGGTCGAAACACGTGTCGGCTATTGGTGATCAAGTTTATGAACCGTTTAATTTCAACATAAAGATAACATCAGATTGGACACACAGTGTGGACTATAATCATTTGCGCTGTCTGCATATGGACTTGTATTGTGGCAATAAGCAGTTTGTGAATACTAGTATCAAGCGCGGAGAAAGTATTGCAATGTTTGATTCATATCATAATATAGTTTGCTTATTTTTGCCGTTTTACATTGCATATATATAGCACATCCACTGACAATAGTCACCATCTTTAAATAAATATGGACAACATCACAAGTCTTACATTGCACTAACAATTATGGTTTATCATTTCGAACCACATCTGAGTCCGTTTTATACCTTTCTCTCTTTTGATTTTTGTTATTACTTTTATTTTTATTCCATACATCTTTCATTGCTTTTATCATCTTCCTCCCGCATTTAATTTTTCATTATTCACCATTCCTTCTCTATGATAACGCAATACGTATTGGGATTACCATGTTAATCCGTAACATTTCACCGTTCCTTACCTTGAAACGGGCTGTTTACATCTTTCCAAGATGTCCACCCTATTCAACACATACGCTTCGCAGCGTATGCTGCCTCACATTGATATGTATGTCTCCATGGCAACCTGCTAACAACAGAGCCGACCCTAGTTCAGACGCGAGTCGCGCAGCGCTCGCACATTTCCATAGTGCACTGAGATTTGACTTCACAGGTAATCGTAGCGATATGCAACTCTTATACTTTCCACTCACGGACACAAGAGTTCAACACTAATGCAACTATATTTCCCATTCAGCATAACAATCGTACGAAGGCGGCATCGCCCTTTAGACTTCACCTCACGGATTTCACACGCGTGCTATCACAGCGTTCGATTTGGCAATCCTGACAGAGACTTCATGCTGCAACGCTCCTTTTATTTCAGGTAACAATGCGAACCGTGTCACACAGAATCTTTAAACACTTACATTTAGAGCTACATACAATTTAGTTTCATTGTTTCAGATCTACAATCAAGCACCATTTTGGATTACTTTCTCTCCGTGACATTGCTTCATGGATTTTCGTGCATGAGAGTAGCAGGTCAGTCCCTTGGCCGGTTTTCCAAGCACAGTTACATATATAACGAGTATCAATTGTGGCAATATGCTTATTCTTTCCTTTATTTTTTCCTTTATTATTATTTATCTTTACAGAAAACTTTCTGGCAACGTTATAACCCTTCACTAATGATGACACCTTGGATGATGACAACTAATTACTCATTTTTTAACACAACATGGGTAATGTGTGTGAATCTCACTATTGTAACCTGAATCTCCAATCATGCTTTTGCTAATTCTGATAATGATTATGCTGTCACATGATGTATGATTTCTCGATACTCCAATTTCGGACATTGTGGTTGACTTGTTTATTGTTATAATCACCTAAGAGATTTAACCAGAAGGCAGATATTAAAATATATATATGTTCACAGGCCCTGAAGAAGGGTTTTACACCCCAAATGCATAGGCCTTAATGTGACATTTCAGCCTCATAATTCTAATTCCCCCAGAGGAATTACAGTTTATGAAAACAATAAGCAAACTAAGACTTAATAAACCTATATTTGTTTTCAAAGTATACTTTTGTTGAACTTTAAATTACCGCATGAAACCACACTCAAGTGGTACATAGGAGTGCAGCCCGCACCGCTGGCTTCAAGGCCAAGGTCTTTCTTTTGCGATTCGTATAGTGTTCTACCACAGAGACACTTCTTCCAGCGGGTTTGCACCCTAAATTTCTAAAGAAATACTTTTTTTACTTTTTCGAATTTTTTATTCTGTTGTGCAATGCTCACCGTCAAAGTATATAGAATCTCCTGTCTCCCTAGTTTGGCATTAGTTCTTATCGGGAGCCGCCAATGCACCCGCTAGCCATGACCAATCTTCATTTCCGGTGGGATCTGCTGTTTCATTTATCTGAATTTTCGCCACTTCTCTTTGGGAATTGGCACAATTCATTACCACTCTCAACAGGCATATTTTCTCAAGCCCCGCCCCTGGGGAAGGTGCTCCCATCCTCTTTTGTCTTACTAGAGGTCATTGGGCCCATTCAAGGGAATCTAGTTCCCTGGGTGATCTCGCCTAACGTTTCCCCCTTGCATTATCTTCACTCATCTAAAAGCCAAAGGGTAAAAAGTCATTTGTGGCCTCCAATATAACAGTTTTCAATAGTTCGGAATTTGAGTGCAGGATAACCCAATCCGTCTGACGTTCATTAACAAGTTGAACCACCCGCAAATCCTCTGAATTTATGCATCTAAGCTTGGGAGAATGGTGGATCAATTTTATCACGTTCCTTCTGTTAAGTGTCAGGTTGTCATTTGTGTGGAGCAACCTTTCCAGGCTGATTGTATAGCCTTCCTGCTGGTTAAATCATTTCTTCTGCAGTTTGTTTTTTCTTGCCTGATTTGTCCTTAGCTCAACCCTCTGTTCCTTCATACTTCCCAGGCAATGTCCCTGACCCTTTATTTTCTGTCGACTTTGTTCCAAAGACTGGAAATCATGCCCTCGACTTTTATCTTGACTCCTCCAGATTTTTGTTATTTCCACTTGGTCATCTTGCGTTGCACCCTCACCCAGTTCTGGGTCTGCAGAGTCTGACATTGAACCCTCTATCGATATTCCTCCCTCTTCGAGTGATATACATTCCAGAAGGTCAGTCAGATCATGCTCACCCTCCATATGTTCCAAGGATATTTCAAGGGTTTCTGTCTCCGCTTTCGCTTTATCTGCGGAGGTTTTCCTTATATAGTTCCCTTTTGTTATTTGATTCTTTTGGGGACCCATTAGTGTTCCGTTCTCTTTCCTGAATATCGGAGGTATGGTTAAGTTTCTGATAAAGGCTCTTGAGCCATTAGATCTTGATTTCGGACCTTGTTGTGCAGTTTGGGATTTTATTTTGATGTTCAGCATGCTGTAGGACTTGCCACTGAGCTTTTTCCTGTATCCGGATTCCCTTATTATGGAATATAGGGAAGGTGTTAAAGCTGGAAGCTGTGGGATCCGACTGGACAGTTCCCATCTCTTTATTAAGTCCTTTGGGGGGCTGCTATGCTCTGGTTGCTCTATCCAGCCCCTCCACCACAGTCCCTGGCTGTGTGGGCAGAATGTCTCCCCCAAGTTATAAGATCCTCAATGGGTTAGACTCTGAGATGCCCTCCCGCTGGCCTTCCACTAACGTCTCAGGAATTCCTTGAGTTGAGAGGGCCAACTCAGCCACTATCACTTTCTTTGAGGTTTCCCCGTGGGATTGCATCCTCAGGCTAGGCCTCAATCTCATTTGTTTTGGCCCCTCGTCACCGTGGACGTCCTTTTCAAAGTGCTTTCTCATCCATTTACAGTCAGCCAGCAGAGCTTCCATCATCATGCTTTTGTCAGTTGTCTCACCTCTGGTCATGTCACATAGTCTGCCTTGAAATTGTGCAGACGGTTCCGCTTCTTTATCCAATCCTGATTGGATTGTAGATGTGAAAGATTCCAAGAATGTAATTTTTCAAATTAATCATTGCCAATAAAGTATTGCATCGTTTACTGCTTCATACAATTTTGTAAATGGGGCTAGTGAAATCATCAATGCCACCATAATGTTGTTCTGCAAGGACGTCATTGCCCCTGTTGATAAATCCGCTTTCTCCTTCTATGACGAGGGGTCAAAAATCATCTCCCTATTTGACTCCTCTGTGGACTGGGTGTATTGTGAAGCTATCGAGGAAGATGTCATAGTACTCTTGTGTGCTGGCTCTTGATCTTCCAGCGAGTCACACGTAGAATCATGTGCCTTCCGAACTTCCTCCCTCATCATGCTTTCTCCATGATTTTGCTTTTTGTGCTCCTTTTCTGTCATCGTGGTAACTCTCGTCCGCTCAGCCACCGTCCTTCCCTCCAGTTCGTGGTTGTTATCCAGTAATACGGATGAGTCGAATCTCTGCCTCTTCCTTGGTCTCAATCTGGTCGAGTCAGAGCCCATGATTCCCCTTTCCCTCTTTATTTAAGGAGCTATATCCCCTTTCAATGTGGAACTAGCATGATTACTCCCCTCAGATGTTGCCCACATTGCAGACGGCACCAAGTCTCCCCAATTGCTGGCTATGAACCCTCATCTCAGCGGCGATCGACAAGTCCTCTGTGCCCTGCTGCGCCATTGCATCAGGGATCAGAGTACTAGCTGCTGCTCTGCCAAACCATAAAGCCTGCAAATCACACACCAGCTCCTTTAATGGTGACCTGATTGGCATCTCCTCCCCATACTTCGACACTGTTGGGGTAGGGGTACCCCGTCTCCTCCTGGTAACCCATTCGCCCGTGCATGAGACAGGGGCTGAAAATGAGTCGCCACCCTCCTCTTCACCCGGGCTTCCTCGCCCTCACCGGGCTGAGCAGCTTCACATATGGCCTCCTTTCTCTCTGATCCTGAGTGAGAGCGCCATTATGGACTGAGTTCAGCTCGGCAAAGGAGGTGTTTGCTACCATCTCCAAATCCATTTAGTTTCCCTCCAAGGCATCACTTGTGGGCGTTTGTAGGAGCGAACAAGGGTGAGGGGCAGAGTTAGATGGAGAATTAGCCCCCCCATGTTACTTGGTCACTCTATTCCAGTGTCCAGAAGTATGAGTTGTTGTCTGGTACGGGGACCTGTACTCACCATGTTCCTGCACTCAGCAACACACTCAGCAATCACTCCGCTCTCAGGGGCGTGGGGGGTAGATGTGGTAACGCTCCTCCTCCAGTCAGGCGATATGGTAGACAGACTAAAAGGCTTGCTGTAGCAAATTCCACAGTGGCCACCGTAACACTCAGCAACACACTCTGCCGAAAAACTGTGTTCTGCAGATAATTTGATAAAAATGTTTGGAAAAACGCTGCCTGACATGCAGGCCTGTCGGGCAGAATTTTATTGTCATTGTGAACACTGCCTTCCATTCAAGTATGCCAGGAAGTGTTAACTCATGGGTGTACCTGCCTTTTGCCCTGCACATTTGAACTCTGCCATGCAAATGAAGAACATTTGGCAACGGGGACCTGGCTATTTCTGAGTGCAATCATACCAGATCCGTGCCATCAAATTACATATATGAGCAAAATGAGCTCCCTTGAATTTCAGGTGATTGCACACTCTTTAAATAAAAACATAATATATGTCATTGATGCACAATAACTAACATAGGATATGCCAATTAACAACAATCTAAATAAGATCAGATCAATCGATTAAAAAAACATGAAATCATCCCGTTGAAGCCCGCAGCAAAGAAATGTATAATGTTAGAGCTGTCCGAACTGGTCCATGTGGTAGCTTTGTTTTTGTTTTCCACCCCAATATCCGAAGATGTCTTTGTAGTAACCTTGGAATGCACTGACGTAATAAAAATGCTAATTTCTTGCACCTGACCAGTATGCATGCCAATCACCACTTTCACGGAAGTGCCACATTCTTGAATTGGATACATTTATTTATTTATGTATAAACATTTAGCAACAACCTTTGTGTATACAACATAACAACATATAACATATAGTTCATTTCAACAATTTAAGTATTTAAAATTGCAATAAGGGAGCTTATAAAAACAATTCAGATCAATATCTTCATAATTTCCTTACACTTCCAATGGAATTTTACTATATAAAATTCAGATTTAAGTCACATCCTTTTAAAAAGGCCGGCCATATATCAATGAAATCGGCTGTGCTTAGTTTGTTGTCATATTCTTTTAAGTATTGCCAGCACAACTCAGCCAGACTTTCACACTCAATTAAAAGATGTTGAAGTGTTTCAGGTATGTCAGTTCCACACAGCCTGCAATAACGTTTATCACGTGGTAACCCCAGCTGAGCACCCGTGGTCAGTAAGGCAATGGTCACATTGGATAAATATGAGGACATCAATACCTCAAGCTAAAGTGGCAGATGCAGCATGAAGCGGAGCATGGTATACACAGTGCTGGTCATTGGGCCGGCTCTCGCCGGATCCGAGATCCGGCACCAGATGTGTAGTCGGATCTCGGGATCCAGCCAGAGTCAGCCACCACAAAAAAAGGGAAAAAAAACCGCCTGCGACGGCAGAGCGCTCATGGCGGCAATGAGCTTCTGAGCTGCTCCGCCCCCCTTAAGGACTTTGATCCATCCAGGTCACAGCTGCAGGACAAGCAAACTGTAACTTCCTCTTGTGACTCCGTGCGAGGGGTCACCAGTGGAAGTTACAGTCCTCGGCCATGACCCGGTTTATTTATTTATTTATGTAATGTTTGTCAGATTTATGGACCCAGATTATTTATTTATTTATGCAAGGTTTGCCGGACGCTTGTATCCGACAAACCTTGCATAAATAAATAAATAAATATACAGGTATCCACAAACATTGCATGAATACATTAATAGCCCTACTAACATTGGAACAAGGACACACGATGCAGCCACCCATCTGCTCTCTGTGCGAATACGGTTCAAGTAAAATAAAACGTTTCTTCTGGCGAACAGTAATCACCCCGTTTGAATAGTACCCAATGTGGAGTTTTTTTTAATAAAATGGGATGCAAATTGTGTATTTTAAATAATATTTACTCAGCAACACTGGTCAAAACTATTATCCGCACAGTGAAGTAACTCATCACCAGTGCCATGGAAGTGGTTTAAAGTGGAATTCATATATAAAGAAATTGCGCCGTTTTAAACAATTATTTTGGACATTTCCTTTGATCGGAGGTCAACTGCCAGCTCTGCCCCAACCCCGCCACCTCAGGCACCCGCCCCCCCCCCCAAACTCCGCCCCCACCAGGACTTTGAGGGATCCCCCACCACATTTTTTCCATTTCCACCACTGGGTATAAAAGATTAAGAAAATGAGTCTGAGATCTAACATTAAAGATTGGTGTAACTTTGTCTCTTTCTAATTACTCTTCAAATAGAGACTGGCCGTTTTGAGGCTATCCATAGCAGTCTCCCTCTGGAATGCCAGAGATGAGCCCAAGAGGTGCTGAAGGAAGGCCCTTCCTCGGTATCACAAAATACTGTTTTAAAAACATAGGCACATGTTCCTTTCCAAACTTGCAACTAGAGCTAGTGCAATCGGTTATCCGCTAAGAGCAATAATACTGGGCCCCATTCTTCATTTGTGGTCACAAGCGCAAGCAGCTGGGGAACACATCTGCTGGCTTTGGTCTATTCTATCAATAAGGTTGCGGTGATCCAAAAGCAGATGGATTCTATAGGATTCTATTGTAAGTGCCGTCTGGAAAGCATGACTTGCATGGGGCATTTACAACTTTCACAAAACAGAGGGTAACATGTACACGTAAAGACGATTTCGCCTTTTGTTTAAGCTCTTTCCTTTCCCATTCCGTTTGTGAATGTGGAAAATAGCATGGAGGAGGACCCAAGAGCACGAAGTCCTAACGTTGACAGTCCTTCTTCACTTGCAATGATCACTTTTTATAAAAAATGAGCCCAGTAGGCTAAGCAAGTGGGAGGTTCAGCGGAATGGCTTGATGGTGCGATTAACAACAAATGCACAGTTCTGAAAGTCAGGATTTTAGGGGACTACTGAAGAAGAGATTCAAATAAGTCTTCAGAAAGAGCACTACTTAAAGCTGGCGGGGGAGGGAACGGACAAGCTAAATCAGGAGGTCATTTTGTAAGAAATGGCAATTGCATGCAGGGGACCATCAACGTTAGCCCTTACATGCTGTTGGGTCCCTTGAACGCAAATGTAAATATTTACAAAGCATAGCGTAAAATCAGCTGACATTGGCTTTATTCGTCATTTTACTCTCCTCTTTTTAAAAAGTAAACACTGCCTGTAATTTACGCTTTGCAGATGGCATTTACAAATGGATTCCTATGGAATCCGCCTGTTCATTAGCAGGTGCTAATGTGAGGTGGCAAGGTATGCACAAGCGATGTGCACTAGAAGCTGAATCGACTCACGCAGCACTTAGACACTGGTTTAACAGTTCGGACATTTTTCAATTATAACTAGATGGGGTAAGTGTGCAGCAAGAACACAGGAAGGGGAGGCGTAGCCCACATGCCGTAGGACGATTAGTAAAGATTACGCTCGGCTATCTTGCGCTAGTTATCCTAATGAATAGTCACAGAGTTTTCAGTATTTAAACAGTCGGTAAAATTAAATTTGAGAATTAAGTGACTCATCAGACACGTGTTTCAACCCTCATGGGACTTTCTCAAGGCTGAACAAAGCTGAACAAAGCTTGTCAGCCTTGACAAAGACCTCTGAGGGTTGAAACACGTGTCGGCTAATGTGAGGTGGATTCCTTTGAAATCCGTTTGTATTGCACCTGCAGGAAAATGTCATGCAGGCATAAAGTGTGGCGCTCTTCTAAGACGGAGGAGATAAGCACTGCATAGAAGTAAACTCTGCTTCCAGCCCCTCCTACACCTTGGATGGGGACAGAAATGAGCCTTGGCACAACATTAAGGCTTTAAGGCACTATGCCTTGCTTTTATGCTTTTTTCCACACTCTGCCCATTTTGAAATGACCTCCACATTCATAGATCGACATTTGGCTAGAAGCACTGAGCTCCAGGAACTTGATTAAGGTCCAAGGAGTTAAAAGCTCTTAGCATGTATCAACATGGCTCTTTATTTAAGGGCTTCTGAAGTGTGTTCCTTCAATAAATGAGCCTTGGCCTCCACCACCATAGAGGAGATCCCTGTAGAGTTGTGTCGAGAGGATTTCTCTTGAAGACCATCTTCCTATGAGAAATTACGAGCTCCTGCTCAAGTGTAAGAGTCATGAAAATAATCTCAAAGTTGGACTTCTGCAGCACTTTAATTCAGTTAAGGTGTGCGCTTTCCAGAGACGTTCTCCTGTGTTTCAATTATCTTAATGCGAGCTCAGACTGGTTCATGCACATCAGTGCTCTGAATGGAGTGAAAAAGTAGGTATGTGTGTTCGCAAAGCTTCAGGAAAGAATATGTATTTAGGTCTGTATTCTAAGAAGCATAACCAAGTCATTGGGTCTCATGCCGAGTTTGCCGGTCCAGAAATAAGGGTGTCGGTAAGCTCACTGTCACCCTCGTTTCCAGACGGCCAAACTACGGGTTTACCTGCTGGAGCAGCTGTGCCAGACAGGTCTGACCCTGCCAGGCACAGCGGTCACGGTAGGCAAAGCCGTCATGGAAGCATCGGCACCGGGTGCTTCCGTGTCCCCACTCCCATACAGTCCTATGGGACTCTATGGGACTGGGGATTAACAAAATTATCCGCACCTGAATTCCCAGCCGCCGGACTTGGAATCTCCCGGTGGCACCAGGAAGTCAGGCTCTGGTCATTTTTTACAGGTGTGACAGCAACTCGCCAGTAGCACCGGCAGGGTTACCGCTGGACCCGTAATGAGGCCCATTGTATGTAACTGAGGAATTTGCTTAATATATGCATATAGGAATCCAGTCTGGGTTCAACTATATGTTTTGTTATTTGTCTTTTATACTGCGCACATCACCACCATAGTGGTCTTACAGCGACGCCCTATGCAGCCAGACTGTGATCTGACAGCAATGCAAGTTCTCTATAACAGAGCCGTCCCCACCCAAGTCATTCACGTTAAACATCATAGCAGCGATCTGCTGAGATTTCCCGACACTCTGCCCGTGCCGTGAAGAAAGGTGGCTGCACCCTTAGCCATTTTCCTTTCGAGCCGAGGTTGTTAGCAGAGTATGCTGGGGCTCATTGTGGATGCTCCCGTAAATTGCACAGAAAGAACTGCGTGCGTGCACACTTCCTTGCAAAAAGTTCTCTCTGTGCATTTTTGACTGCTTTGATGCATAGGTCCTAATCCTGCAAATTAAACCGTGTGGACCCAGATAACCATGCAGAGTTAACACCCATCTGTAAAGAGAAACAATTGTAGATGTGTGTGATTTGCAGATGCCAATTGAACGATTCCCAGTGGATTCCCACCACTCTCCCTTATCAAAGTCAATGCAGGTGGAGATTCATGCAGCCACAGCGGAAGCGCAAGCAGCCATTACACGCCGCCCCCAGCTCCATTTATTCCTCACAATGGCCCTCTGTGTGTGTGTGTGCCATGTCCATCTAACATTGTCAATAAGCTCTGAAAAGAAATGTATGGTTACTGTACAAATCGTGAGTGCATAAAGCAGAGTGCCTCATGCTTGATTTGAACCCCTGGCTCCAAACTGGCTTTAAAACCATAAAGGGGTGTCTCCACCAACCAAGTAACTCAGCACCGCTCCCCACCCAATCTCTCTAAAGGTAACATCTTTCGATGTTTCTAAAACACACATACCCACGCCAGGGATAAAGCTGTCCGGCAGCAATGCCATTTAACAGATCTTGGCCTCCCCCTTCTGGATACACCACACACCTATGTGTCACTGCCACAAACCACACTATGGCACACTGGCCAGCAGGACTCCGGTGGTTCCTGCTTGAGCTCAACAACTCAGGCTTTGCCCCTGCCTGCATAGGATTCTAACTAACACTCCAACCACATCCCTTTCCTAGCAGAGCCACGCGTGCCATGGCCACCAAAATGGCAGAGGTGTCCCATACAAGACCGCTTACATTGCCCTCCACCCACCCGCAGATCATTTCTGCTCGAGCTCCTTACCCTCTGCCTTAGGCACTCGAGATGTCCTCTGCAGACGAGTCACACACTGTATCCTGATCTGAAGAGCTTGCATTCTCATTGCTCAATGAACATGTTATTAACTAGGGATCACAGGATAGCATGGAAGGAGTAAATGCAATGTGGATAGGATAAGGATAGAAAGGCCTTTATCCAACCCCTTTCTTCAATAGCACCAGGCTGGTGTGTCTGGGGTAGCCCTTTGCACAAAATCATTGCTGCATGCGGTATTACCAATTTAGTATTATCATATGTGGTAATACTGCATGTCCTTAGTTGAGTCCTGTGGGCTCCAAGATGGAGAATAATAGAAGGTCCGCCTTACTCAAAATCATGCATGCCCTCCATGGTATGGTATGATTTCATTTGTATTGTATTATAAATGTCATTTGTATAGCGCCTTTTGTCATTGGTATGGCCTCAAAGTGCTGTGGGTGAATGCCCTTGGGGGACTGAAGTCCGAGGTATGGGAGCTTCTTCAGAAGAGTTTAGACTGCATGTGTGCATTTTAGCCAATACGAAGGAAGGTAGGGGTGGCCAAGTCCCTGCTAGCCCCCAATGTCGAGCTGGCATGTGTCTGGGTGCTGAGAGGTAGTCTGGAGAGTATGCGAGAGCAGGAGAATCATCATGTATGCAGCTAATAGAGTGCGGTAATGGCTTATGAGTTTGCGGCATTGCTGCAGGTAATACCACCAAACACATAAGCAGGCTCTAAATCTTTCTCCATACAAAAGCATTGCACTCACCTTGAGGTAATTCATCGTCCGGGACTCATAGGTCGCTCCCAGGTATTTCTGAGTCACCAGCGGCTTGTAGTGTTTTTCAATGTCATCCATCCACCCGTAGATCTGTAACAATCATGGCACATATTTACTGTCAGGCAGAGGTAACACACTTCTACCCCTGCACCGTTTATAACTCCAGGTCTTTCGAGTCTTTATTTGTGGATGGTCAACAACATCTGTGATGCAAGTCATACTTACCCTTCAGGCCTGCAGACACAGAGCCAAGACTATCTGTGCTTGCCCACTGTCCCTCTGCCATTCTAGCTGCATGCCAATCCAAAAATCACAAAGCCCACAAAACCCACTGCATGTTCAAAGTGGGCTGGGCAGCAGTGATATCAGGGCATTTTAAGGGGTTTTGGGGTCCTGGGTACAGACACATTTGAGGTCCACCCAAACTGAAAGACATCTGTGGATTCAGAATCTGGTTCCTCCACCCAACCTCTTGTGGTCACAATGAAAAACTTGACATGCTGCCCCGGCAGCAATCAATATAGGCATGGGTGTTCCCATGATGTCCCTTGATCCCTTGCAACTGTGCTGGACCGAGAATAATAAACAAGTGTCATTTCCATAGCATTATTAGCCGTCCATGAAGAGGATAAATGTGTTCTATCATAGGGAAAGGGCACATTTTAGCAATATAAGCCACGAGAAAGGTAGACAGGCTGTAACATTAATGCAGGACACACATCAATAGCTGTATGAAATTGGTGCACATGCCCCTGCATTATAACAACAAGTATTGTCAATGCCAACCGTTCCAGGTTTTGTGTAGGCATGGGCAAGGCCCTTGCCAGGCACTGCCGTAGTGGTTTTAACTGGCTATTGATGGGAGTAGGTGCAAAATGGTGTCAGTATACCTGTGCATCTAATGGAAGAACTTGCCAAATGCCTAATGCTTACACACAAGGCAAAACACTTGGCTTTCCCAAGGCTTGTTTTTAACAGGACTTCCGCGAAGGACACGCATAGTGCTTATAAATTGAGTGGCTGAATGCTGACCTGGTTGACATTTTTATTAAACCAATAGTGCCTCTACAACTCCAATCATTAACCTTCAAACGACTGTTTTGAGAAAACACTGCCAGGACTTCTAAGTGCAATGATTGTTGGTAAGGCTTGATTAAAGAGAGCGCAAAGAGTTCCAATGAGGAGGTGTTTTGGGTTTGGAAGGGCAGAATCCCAGTGGGAATGGCCATAGGGATTAGCATGGCCAGGGGCAGTCAATGGGTGGGCAAATAGCAAACAACACCTACAAGCTGTGTGTCCCTCCTCATATGCCATTTCACCACCTAATAGTCCAAACTAAAAACCAGACTAACATCCTCATGGATGGTGGAACCGAAGAAGATACTGGGGCCAGAATATGTGCTGCAAAAAAACTGCACTGGTGCTAAACATTTAGAAAACAACTTAAGACCATTTTCACTGCTTGTGCACTATGAAATGGAGCAGGCAGCTTTTCCTTCAATCCATATTAAATTAAGATTTTTGCACTGTGTCAAATACGAAGCAGAGTGATTTTTGTACTCTTTTTGCTGTGTGACATGTTTCTTAATGCATAACCAGAAAAAAAAAATGAAAACATCAGTGTACTAACTTTTCCTCCCGTGATTTTAAATACATAGGGTACCAGTTAAAAAAAAAAGAGAGAGAAAGCCCTACTTGCGCTATTTCCTATCATGCTGCCAGAAAACATTGGTAAACGATTTCACTACAATGCTAAAATCTTTATGAAATATTGATTGGAGCACACATTGATTGTGCTACTAGATACTGCATAAGCAGCAAAACTAGTGCTAAGTGCGCACGCTGCATTATTTGCACCAGTGCAAGTGTTAGGGAAAAATAATAGAGTATGTAAATGCATGAGATACACGGAAATAATAGTACCATTGTGAATGAGTATGAATTTACAAACATTGGCAAAGCCAAAAATTGTGCTTTTTTTGCAGACAAGAGAGAGGCACTCTCCAGGCACTGCTTAATGTTACTTCCTTGGTATAAAACAGCAACAGCTGGCAAATGTTGTTAATACCTGGCCATGTTATGGCAGTGCCTGCCAATTGCCTATTTAAGGCCTATCCAAGTGCAAGAACAGGTGACTTTGCCAATGCATGTGTTCAACAAGAATTCAGTGCAATGAACGAATGCAAGGAAAAGGGTATTGCTTATAAATCAAGTGGCTGAAGGCAACTTGGTTTTATTTCACGGGAAGCTGGTTTACAGCTGCAACTAAGCCATTACCTTTCAGACAACTTGTTAGAAATAATCAGCCTCATTACAAGCTTGGCGGTAGCCTTGCCAGTAAAACCGGCAGGCTGCCGTCAAACTTGAGATTTTTTCCGGCACCCGTGAATGGGCAATTACCAGGTCATTATGGCCCGCCGGACCTGGTAATTGCTCATTCGCGGGCTCTGGAAAAAAATGCTCCCCATGCCCTTTTGAGCCCCATAGGGCTCAATGGGAATGGGGAGGCCGGATGCACCGGCACCATTTAGAATGGTGCAGGTGCATCCGACATGCTCTGCGCACGGGTGCTGGGACACACGCCAGGTCAGACCTGGCGGCCTGGAAGGCACCCACGAGAAGAACTTGTAGTTTGCCGGTCCGGTAACAACGGTACCGACAAGCTTACCGGTACCGCTGTTACCTGACCAGCAAACTTATAATGAGCTCCAATATCCCCTTAAAAGCACAAAGCTAGCTCAGAGAGATCTTATGGTGTGTGTTTTGGGGAGGGAGAGGAAGGCATTGATGGGAATGGTCATAGGCACTAGCATGGCCTTGGGCGGCAATGGGCATCTTGGAAACAAGACGACACGAAGCAACACAGGTTCGATCCCCGGGTCCGTGCTTAGAAACCTCTGGGTGTTTGAGCGCGTTATAAATACGTAACTAAGACAAAAAAACAAAAATAATTACGCAACTAAGAAGAAAAAAACAAAAAAAATCCTGTAACAGCGCCTCGATGCCCACGGGCTGTGTGAGCGCTCTATAACTGTAAAAAAATAAATCAAATAAAAATGGGTAAAAAGCCAAACAACACAGAGATGTCCCTACTCACATTCCATCGCTATCTCTCCTATCTTTACTTGCCATGCCAATACGTTTGGCTTATAGGCAGCGCTTACAACACCATCTAATAGACAAAACGAAAAATGGGAGCTGCAGGAAGGATGGATTTAAACAATTTACTTTGGACTAAACAGTAGCAAGTGAGAAATGGTGTAATATGGTGGGTGTTGGGCAAGAAACAGTTATCAAGAACAGGAACAACATACCTTGGGATTTGGTAAATGGTGCAAGGAGGTGCTATGATATTTTATTTATAGAGTGTCTATACACAAGTGTTTCAAGGCATGACGAGGCAAGGGAGGGGTACAAGGGAGGACAAGACACCAATCTTGCTAGGCCAAGTGACATTGAGAGCGCGCATGTGCAGGGGAAAGGGAAGGGGAAAAGTGCAAGGTGCAGAGGGGGAGTGGAAAGTGCTGAACACGGGATAAAAACAAGTAGTGCGGCCAGCAGGTGGCAAGTGCAAGAGTTAAGCGCAGACAACAGGTGTATGATAAGTGCAGGTAAGGGGATTGTAGGGTTGCAGATAAAGACCCAAGTGCAAAGGTTGCCAGGAGGCAGTGCGAGTATGCAGCTGAGTGGGTAGGGACCTGGGCCGGAATTCAGAGGGTAGCCAGGTGCCTGGTGCAGTAACAGGTAGAGATCATAATAGGTGCATAAAAAGATTAGGAGCAAAGCAAGTAGTGAACATGAAGTGAAAGGAACATGGTAGATTATGAAAGACGGTCAGGGCGAATAACAATCGGAAATTGGGAAATAATCATTTGTTATGTATGTAATAATAACAAATGCTGCAGGAATGTATTGATGCCCCCTGGGGGAAAAATTTGACATTGGCCATCGGTGAGTGAAGGAGACCTACGCGTGTTCCCACAGAAGAAGCAGTAACAAATACTCACTTGATGAAAGGAATCAACAACACAAAGCAAAGAGAAAACAAACACAGTCTTATTTCCTGTAATGACATGACATGACAGCAGCGGTGGAGAGATTATGAACTAGAAAGACACAAGATCGTTTCATGCAGACGCTTGTAATTACATCACTTGTGTAAACTGTCCGTGTCCACCATGTTTTACATTAATAGTAATCGTGCAACATACCATCAACCCCTTTCTCACAGCACGTGGCTTTTATACAGGGGGATCACGAACTCCAGCCAGAATCGCAACAGGGGCCCCTTGAGAATCAGGCAAAGTCCATGATGTCCATCTCTCCATCACCCGCATCAGTGGCTTACATGCATGAGCAGCCCAGCTTTGTCACTAATCATATTTAACACATGTAATGACAGCACTGGCCCCGAGCCTCGCAAGCTAGGATATTTCTGTCCTGTGCCCAGATAGGATGCAGCTGCATGTTAGACTACACAAGGTGCGAAGAATTGGCAAAAGTTCAGAGACTGCTTCCTCCAAATCAACAGATCGACTTTCATTCGCCTTTGTTTAAACACTGCTAAGTCTGAACTCCTATTATTGACACCTATTGACCACGTCCATTTGACTTTCACGTGGCCTCCTAGGTTGGGTGCGACCCCTACCCCTACAGCATTGGTGTGTAGCCTACTAGTCATCTTCAGAAAGCACCTTTTCTTCAACCCACAAAGGAATGTTGTCACAAACTCAGCCGTCTACTACCTGCGGATTTTAAGAGGTGTCCTTCTTTCCGACCAGTTCCCCAAACAATCACCTGGGTACTCATAGGAGCTATGCCCAGACTCGATTACTACAATGGACACTCGGATGAACCGTTAACCCTTTTGCAAAGGGTTCAGAAACGGTGCCTGACTCATCTTCAGCCTGAGAAGACTTGGTGACAACCCCAGGCCTCTGGAGCTTTTACACTGGCTGTCTTTCGCCTATTCATGGATTTCAAGATCCCATGTCTCATCAATGGCTAGGCTCTGCAATACCCATGAAAAGTTTTAGCAATCCACCAGCCAATCAGATGCCTGAGGTCAGTCTCATAACCCACCAAAGGCCCTTCACCAGTGAAAATACACCGGCTACAGGGGAGCAGATATTGCCACAATCAAGGTTCCTCCCATTGGAGCTTGCTGTCAGTGCATTGGTGCCTGGAACAAGACTGTATGTGATTCAGGCGTGCTCAGAAGACCCCACCCGTTTCTCTCTGCATGGGCTCAGCAAAATCATGTTCCAGACATTCCCCTACTTACCATGTTCCTTCTGCTCTCTCCTGCTCGCGAGCTACGGTTAAGTGCAGTTAAGTAGCACACAAAAAACACAAATGTAATGACATAAAATAAAAAATATGTGTCCACAGGTAATAAGCCAAGTAAGCACACCTCATCCAACCCACCCGGTGCTAATTAATCTTAGCTCTGTGTCAATAATAATAACTGAAAGACCTGACCCTGTGTGGCCGATGCTGAAATGTTTAGCATGAAACAAAAACAGTAAATACATACCTAAACATTATAAGGCAGGAGACAAAGTGAACATTGGGTGGGGTGCTTGCACTTGCACTTTGGGTCAGGCATGTCTGTGATCCTCTTTCCTGCCTTGCTGCAATATCATGATCCCTCTTTAGTAAAGTGCATGTCTGATCGACCCTCCCAGGTCCAACTTGGGTCCTTCCTCTCCTCTATCTCTACCTGTGGTGTTCCCCAGGGGTCTAACCTCTCTCCCTGGCTGTTCAACCAATACCTGGCACTGCTTGCCCACCACATTGCTGCGCTCTGCCCCAACTTTCAGTGCTATGTGGATGACATTCAACACATTTTCAGGCTCCCTTCCGCCACATCTTCTCCTTCGCTCATCTGGCAGACTGTCTGTCTGCTATCCTGGAGTGGTGTGCCGCCAATGATCTCTGCCTTAATGCTAGTAAGACCAAGATTCTCCTCATCGGCACACCTGCTCCCTCCTTTCCTGTCACTCTCTGGCCGGCCTCTCTTGGCCCTCTTCCTGCTCCCACCTGTGAGGCTAAAAACCTTGGGGTCATCTTTGACTCCACACTCTCCTTCTCTCCTCACATCTCTGATGGGTCTAAGAAGTCACACTACCAACTGCACCTCCTCAGAGGTATTCTTCCTTTCCTCCTCTCCTTCTCTCAGAAGCTCACTGTCTCCAGAGCTCTGGTTCTGTCTAGGCTGGACTACTGCAACAGCCTCTTTCTAAATCTACCTGCTTCTATTCTCTGCCCTCTGCAACTCATCCAGAACAGGACTGCGAGACTTGTCCTTGGCCTCAAGTCCAGGGATTGTATCTCTCCAGGACTGAAATCTCTGCACTGGCTCCCAGTGGCTGCGAGGATTAAGTTCAAAACCCTCTGCATTGTCCACAAGACCTTCTGGGGCCTGGGGCCTCAATAACTTCAACTCTCTCTTCCTAAATATCTTCCTTCTCGAGCTCTTCGCTCATCCGCCTCCAACTCCCTCAGGGTCAGTCGCTTCTCCAAGCAACAAGTTGGTGGTAGATCTCTTTCTTCTGCTGGGGCCTCCCTCTGGAATAGCCTCTCTGCCTCCCTGAAACGTGAGTAGAACCATCTCCGGTTCCTGAAGCACCTCAAAACGTTCCTCTTTGCTTCTGCTTTCTCTCCTCCTCCACCCTGCTCAACTCCTGGCTGAAAATGCACTGGTCATCTGCTACCCTTTCATCTTGGGCCCAGGTCTCCTCCACTGCCAGTTGCACCCCTGCACTGCCTCCCTGGCATCCCCCGCACTTGGGGACTGTTTTCTGTATCCCTAGAGCCCCCTACCAGCACTTAACACCTATGTCTGCACTCACCCTTGCACTTGCCACCAGTTGACCGCACTTTCACTTATTACTTTATTTATTCTATTTATTTTACTGTCGTTCCCATGTATTCCTTTGCCCCCTCCCTCTTCCCCCACACTTTCCCCTTCCCCCTTCCCATGCAGTTGCACGATCTCAATGTCACCTGGCCGAGTAAGATCGTTGTCTCTGTCTTCCCTCTGTTCCCCCTCCCTTACCTCGTTGTGCCTTGAAACACTTGTGTATAGGCGTGTTATAAATGCCAAATCATATCATATCATATCATATCATAGACAGCTTTCCTTACATGACCTACTATCATTGGTTTCTTCTGTGGAAAAGAGTCTTCTGCATATCCTACTGGGAAACGTTTTTGGGGATATCTCAATAGCTCGCAGTGAATAGTCACATTCTTTGGCCCTGAACATCGGTATCAACAAAGCGTCTATCAATGTAAGACCCCATATGCATGGTAGACATGTAGGCCCTCATTCTGAGGACAGATTTCTTTTATATCTCTTTTGGCCTGCAGCTCATGTACTTATTAATTTATTTAGTTATTGGGCATTTATATTGTGCCTATACACAGGTGTTTCCAGGTGCCACAAGACAAAGGAGGGGGAGAGGGATAAAGTGCAGGAGTGAGGTACCTCAAGGAATGGGGAGCCAAGGCGGCAAGTGCCAGGGGAAAGAGAGGGGGGGACGAAGGGGGAGTGCCGTGGACAGGAGGACCAGATTGGGCTAGTCTGGGAAAGAGAGCCAGAGGGCAAGTGATGACAGAGGATGCTGGGGGGGGACTGGTAGGGGGTGGTCTGGCTACTATATGACTCTAGAGGGGCCAGGCCCCAGTTGCAGTGGCATGGGGAAGTGTTAGCACAGGAAAGGGAAATGTCTTGAGAAGATCCAGCTTTAGTCTAAGGGGGGGAGGGAGTTTGTTCCAGAGGGAGGTACCAGCCGAGGAGAAGGATGTACCTCCCACTCTCTGTTATGTTATTTTATTTGGACTTATAATGCACCAGAGCCCACAGGCATCAGGGCGCAAGCTCTGCTTGGAGAAACGTTTGACCTGCAGAGAGTTTGAGCTATAGGACTGAGGGACTCTGGCCGGGGGGGCATTTAGAGAGGGAAAGTAGGATATAGAGAGGTCCCAGGCCCCGGACAGCCTTGTGAGTGATGCAAAGGGTCTTGAATTTGATCCTTGTGGTCCCTGGGAGCCAGTGAAGAGATTTTAGGGCTGCAGAGATGCGGTCCCTGTGCTTGAGGAGAGGTATAACTCTTGCAGTCCTATTCTGGATTAGTTGAAGGAGGCAGAGGGAGGAGAGAGGCAGATTAAGGAAGAGGCTGATGCAGTAGTCCAATGAACAACATGAATACTGCAATTTGCAACTGCCATTAAAAATCACACGCATTGCTATCTATTGTGACTTACAAGGTAGATTAGGTGGAAAGTGAATTTCAAACCTTCCCTCCAGGTCACACCAAAATATATCAATGGTTTCTGTCTACTCATGCAGGACACAGGTCTAGGGGACATGTAAGGTGATTGTACTCCATCTACATGCTATTTAAAAAGGGGATTCGCTCTCCCATACACCAAATATGGGAGAGGATTCTCCAGGAGAGGCCAATAGTTTTGAAGCAGTTGCAATCGCATGTAGGAATGTCTAACATGTGACTCAATCTGCCCCAACCCTGCAAGCTCTGAGAATGCACTTGCCTGTTGGACAGTCACTCAATTCCACCAAATCCCAATCCACGCCTACTTCCCCAACTTCTTGCAACCACACAATGCAATGCAAGATTCTATGGCTTTTTCTATGTCTCTCACTCCCCAGCCCTCCATCCCACAACATCAGTAGATACTGTGCTCTCTCACACCACTGTAGTTGGGACGGACTGGCCTATAATGTTATTCAAGAGATTTTCCAATAATCAAGTTGCCCAAAGAGGCCATTATGGGTTGGGAAATGTCAGTTGGATCTTGCACTTTGGGAAGTCTTCACACTTCCAAACATCGCCCCCCTACCAATTTCAGAAACAGATCCAAGCGTTTTGCATACGCCCAGTACAGTGTCCTCACACCTTACTCTCTGTAATCTCAACTGGCCCACAGGGGATCCGGAGAGCTTTCCCAACATGCAGTTATTCAGAGAACTCTTAGGCGTGCCACTCTGCCTGACATATAGCTGAGTACCCCAGTTCTACTCGTCTCCACAACATGTTATGAGTTTAAGTTTAACCATAGGCATATCCCCTGGAAGCAAACCATGCTCAACTCCCACTCATCCTTACCACCCCTTCTCTCCAAAACAATGGGCCTCATTACGAGGCTGCCGCCGGTATTTTATTTATTCCGGTGCCTAGAAATTGGCAATTACCGGGTCATTACGGCCTTTCCGGACCCAGTATTTGGCCATTACTGGGTGCCGGGAACAATTCTTCCCAATTCCCATTTGAGCTCCATAGGGCTCAATGGGAATGGGGAAGCCCGATGCATTTGACATGCTGTGCTCGCGGGTGCCGCTCTGCCCGCCAGGTCAGACCCGGCGGGCAGAAAGGCACCCGTGAGCACAACTCGTAGTTTGCCGGTCCGGGAACTATGGTACCAGCAAGCTTACCGGTATCGTAGTTCCCGGACCGGCAAACTTATAATGTGGCCGAATGTGTTTTTATTCATCGCAATTTATATAGAACATTTGCCAAACTGCTGCACAGCAAATTAGAGTACATTATCATATGACAAATACTACAAAATAAGCATAAAAGTGCACTAAGAGGAAGACAATTTAGCAAGGGATTGACTTTTAAGTAAAGAGTGAAATATTGCCAGAGAAGGAGCAGACATAATGTGAAGAGGTAAAGTGCTCCGATGATTAAGTACAAGGAGAGAGAAAGAATGAAAGCCTGATGGAAAATATGGCCGTCACTGAACAGACACAAGAAATTCAGAAGCTGAACGAAGAGACCATGATGAAGTTCATGAAGAGATGAGAGATAAAGACCATTGATACATTTGTAGACAATGCAAAGAAAGTGAAGGACTATACAACCGTGAAATGTAAGCCGATGCAGAGAAGCAAGTGAGTAAGATATAGAAGACCCCTGTGATAGGCGATAGAGAAGATAGATAGAGGAATTAAAGGTAGATTGTAAGGGTGGTAACGTATAAGGTATGAGAGAAACACAAAGAACCAAACAATAATTTAACATCAGGAATGCTTTAGGACAACGTTTAATTCCATTTCCTTTTGCTATATGCACTCCATATTTGCTTTCTCATTTTAATGGCATTGGACAACTCAGAGGGAAAATATGGTGTGCATATTGCACAAAGGTATGCAATTAAAGTATTGTGCTGGAGCCGAATAGCAAAAAATGATTCGTCCGGATCCAAACAGCTATTTTCCAGCCAGAATTCGGCCAACTAATTTCTTGGAGCCGAAGCTCAGTTCACCCCTGCTTAAAACAGATGTTCATTGTCTATCAACTCAATGATACTCATTTATCAACCTGGGAAGGATAAAGGGCGCAGTAAACATCCCAGGATTTGAAGGTGTCATCATGGGCCAAACACAGATCAATGTACTAGGTAACACAGACCTAGTTAAGAAAACCTATCTAAAAAGGTTGGAATGAGTATGTATTTGTGGTGATATTTTGCAGACTCAAGTAACCATGGGATTCAGGTCTTTGTGTATTGTACAGAAATATTGACCATTATGGATAAGAAAATCCACAGTAGTCCTTATAGTCACCCCTTAAGGGCCAATGCCATATTTATATATAGCTACTTTTAGTGAAGCACTTGATCGCCGACCTTGGTATTAGCCTAATTGTTTAGTTTTAATTCATCGAATGGTACATTTGACTGAATTCCGCCAGTATCATTTGATCGATTATAAACAAACAATTAGGCTAATACATTCCGAACATGTGGAGCAGGGGTTGTGGCGGTGTCCTCCACTCCCCACGTTCGGTATGTATTGGCCTTGGTGGGTTGCGGGAGACTGAGAAAAAAAAGACGAAAAAGGTACCCGAAGGAGTCTGATCCAACCCACGTTAGGGGGACGGATCTGACGCCACATGGGTGAAGGGGACGTGGCGGCGAGTATCCAAGTAAGTAGGGGATGGGAATGGGGGTCAGGCACATTTTGGTTAAGTTTTGTCGTCTGATGATTTTTCTCATGCAAGCAGTTTTATTTCGAACAGTTTGCCATGAACAATTATCAGATGAACAAACAACCCCAAACCTTGACCTTGGCTTCACCTCTGAAATCAATAATCAATGCCATAACCACAAAACCCCGAGGAGAAGAGTGCCTCAATTCAGGCGATACGACTATTAATGGACTCACACCTATACCCAAAATGAGCCGTAACATGTAAAAACCTTAGTCTCTGATGAAATGTCCATGCAGAGACCATGGCACGTGTAAAATGCAAAAGGTTGATACAGCAGACTCTTATGTAATGGAAAAGGTGTTTACTAAAACATTCAGCAGGCATAAGCATATTTATTGTAAAAAAAAACAAGAGGGGCCAATTCACAAAGGAATTTCCCCATTTCCACATGTCAAGAAAGCACACAACTGGGTAAAAAATTCACACATTTTGCAGGTTTGATGCTTCATTAAAGAAAGACTGATAGCCTGATTCATGGAATTATTTGCGTGAAAAACGCAGATTTGCGCGCCTTTCTTCCCGAAAATCACCATACTTCAAACAGGGATTTTCGGGCAGAAAGGCACGCAAATCTGCGTTTTTCACGCAAATATTCCATGAATCAGGCCGTGTATGTCCAAGTCTCTTTCATGAAGCAGTTTTTGAACACCCACAATGTGTGTGTTTAGGGAGATGTGGTGCAGGAGTGACCGCCCCATCCATAAGTGCTTCTCTAAAGCACAATGGGATCCTTTCGACGATGCGTCAGTCCTTGTGCTAATTTCCCCTGCACCTGTACTTCCTGTCCCCTGGTACAGGATAGGTGCAGTGAAAAGCGAAATGCAGGCGTCTGCAGAGAAGTCTAGCAGCACAACAAAACTACTAGTAGAAATGCCCATGCATAGCATGAGGGTTTCTATTATCTCCCCCTCCAGCCCCCCAACCCCCGTCGCTCCTGAAACTAGGGTGGAAAGGGAAAAGCTACATTTGGGATGATGACCTTCTAAGCCTGTCACACGAAATTTGCTCCTAGCACCCTAGCCTACCAACTGCTGGGATAAACATGAAGTTGGGAGCGCTGAACAATTGGTGGCAGGCCGGGCAAAAGGAACTAAGGACAAACAGAAGAAACCCATGCCAACAAAGGATAATACACGATTGATCGTTCGTTTGACCAAACTGTATCGAACATTAGGACATAAATGTTCCCAAACATTTAAACCAACACTTTGTCTCAAGAGCACTCAGATAAACGGTACATAAAATGTTAAAGAAATTGATTGTGATTACACAGAAACGGTCATTACATTAAACCTTCTTTCGTGCAAAGAATAAATAGTAAATGATCATTTATGAACTAAGAAAGTTGATGGTCAAGTATGTGTAAACCAGACTTTTTGGATCTGGCTCTTGTTAATGATTTTTAGTTTTTCTTTTATTTCTCTATTACTCCCTCAATGTGTCTCCCTCCCTTTCTCTCCCCCCTCCTTTCCCTAAACTGGAAGTTACATGTTTTTAAAGAAGGTTTAATGTAATAATCGTTTTTGTGTAATCACAATACATTTCTTTAACATTTTATATACCGTGTATCTGAGTGCTCATGAGACACAGTGTTGGTTTAAATGTTTGGGAACATAAATGTCCTAATATTAGATACAGTTTGGTCAAACTAACGATCAATTGTGTATTATCCTTTGTTGACAGGGGTTTCTTCTCCCAACTGCTGGGACCCAGTGAAAATCAAGCACATGCCCGGCACTTAGGAATGCATGAAGGCTACCTATCTGGCATGCGCGCGGCCTGTCTCCCTTCCTGCAAGTAGGTCCACTTTATTTATCATGGGACTTGCATGGTTTGTGCTGTGGGTGCAGAATGTACAATGTGCCCCTTGCATTCTGCACCTGCAGTCCACTGCCAATAAGTTAATTTGAAACCTTTCAGGATGTAGGACTTTAGAGTGTGTCAGAATGGGCGAAATGTGACTCGAATACAAACTGCGATGGCCATTTCTGTGAGCACACAATTTGCACAAAAGCGAGTTATAGCTCTAAAAAATTATGAGGTGGAGGAAAAATCCCACTCCAAATTGCTCCAAAAACGAGCGCCTGAGTAAACATTGCAGCAAACAGCATGTAGATTCCAGTTCTGTCCTCTTGTATGGGTAGATCTTAACATGGTTCACCCGCACAGTCCCCTGTTAAATTGGGCTTCTTTATGAGTTTGCCGGCGCGGGAAAAGTGCTGGGAAAAGTGCTGGCAATTCCATGACCGGCACTTTTACTGCACTGCCAAACTACAAGCTTGCCGGTGGGAGTCACTGATTTACATCCAGCCTAAAGCTGGAGGTAAATCAGTCCCCCACTGGCAAAAAACAGACGGTATTTCTGGCACTGGTAGCGGGAATCCCCTCCATGGAGTCCTATGGTGCTTTATGGAATGGGGATTTACCACAATTTTCGGCCACCTGTAATATCCTGCAAATTCCCGGATATCAGGCGGCGGAAACGGTAGGTCAGTTTGCTGGTATCCTGCCAGAATTACCAGCGTGATAACGGTAAACTTATAATGAGGCCATTCGACTTTTTTCCCTAATTAGCCATCTCGTTCCTTCTTTGACTTTTGCGGCTTTGTTTATTATTGTGCACCAGGGTTTCTGCTATGTTTCTATATCGGTCCACATAACATGAGTCCAATGTGTTATTACGCAAATGCTGAAACTCTGGCCCTTTATGCTCAACAAGGCATGTGGCTGGTTTCTTCCTCTTCCCTGTACGTGTCATCCTCTGTCCCCCTTGCCCTGTTGTATCTGCCTGCCTCTCTGGCTCCTCTCTGCTTCCGTTGTTTGGCACTGGCTGTTTGATTTAATTGCTTGTGCACAGGCCAAGGAAAGCACAGCTGTTAGTGTAGGCTGCAGGAGCCCTTATCCTCCTCCTGTTTCAGAGTGCTCGGATCCTTCCAAATTACAGACAGTCAAACTGCAAAGATTGTGCAGTTCATTTTCGTGACTCTCTGCTCCATTTAGTGAGTTTGTGTCTCTGCTATCTGTTCTCTTAACACTAGGTGGGGCTACACCGAACTCCAACAAACCTGTAAATATTGAGCTATTTGGCAACTAACTGTGCAAAGGATGATCTGAGCACGAAATTGCTGTTAAACAAAGGTCCAATTGAATGGTGAAAGACATATCCTCATTATAAGTTTGGTGGTGTGGGAAAAAAGTGGCGATAATTAATTTACTTAAACAAGAAAGAAAGACTGCTGTCACATGTTGATATTAAAATGGTTAATGATTCAAAACCAAACTGTATCAACCAATTGTTTAAATATGGACTTAATCAAAGCAAGGTATTTAGATGCCAGAGGAAACACACAAACCAAAGGCTAATATGCATACAAAAGTAACATTTTTGTTTTACTGAGAAATTTGCATTGAGTCAGAAAGGTATTTGTAACAGAACGTTATACAACATTGCAAACCAAAATTAAACAACTTCAATGCTGGACATAATGAATCTGGTTCTGTAGGTAAAGGTCTATAGTGTTGTCATACATTATGATCACCTACATCTAGGAAAAGGGAAAAGAAGGATAGATGAGTTGTAAAGGGTATAGGGGACCCAGTGGTAGAAACAATGTGCAGGACCAAGGTTGGTCATAGGAAAATGCCAAAAAAGGAGGGAGAAGCCGCTAATGCAGGTATACATGCAAATTAAAAACTTCAAACTTTAAATATGCTGTGTAGGAACAAAAATTGCTTAATTCTAGATGAGCTTTTGTTTTATACCAACATAATGTATCTTGGATAATCCTGTTCACAGGTGCGGGAGAGCAACAAAGTGAAAAAAAAGAAAAACCTCAATTTTATGCCAAGAGATCACTAAATGCTATCAACTGTAGTTCAACACATCTATATTTTCTACATATGGTAAGAACAATCTCTTAGATATGAATCACACACAAGGGTCTACCAACGCGACAGGAGATGGTCAAATATGAAGGAAAGTAAATTGTCCTTTGAGTGTGGAGTAACGTTCAACTGGGGGGCCACACTTGAACCCCTGGAAGAGTCACGTTTTGGCAGCAAAATGGTTCGTCAGGGTATGACTTGAAGACCCTGTTGAATGCATGTAAAAATAAGAACAATTTTAGGTTCTGTGTGTGCGTTCTGCCATCAAAAGGATACAAATCTCTAAAAACGAGAGAGCCATTTGTATTGGAAGTAGTTTCTGGCAGACCCCAGAATCACCCATGACACAGTGAGAGTCTGTAATCCCCTTTTTTCAGAGCTAGACCCAGCAGGAATAGGTTTCGTACTGTAAAGGGAGAAACAATATATTGGATGGAGTAAAAACCAAACCTACATGCCCTTGGTGGCCAAAATGATTGTAAGCTCAAAAACAGTACAGAAGTTACTGTGCAGATAATGGGGTTAAATGGCCAGGGGTATCTTACCTGAACATAACCCCCACCAATTCGAGGAATGGGGGAAAATAGAGCGTTGCTAAACGACGGTCTTGGTGCACGTTTGATGACTAGATGGAAAACCAAGTGCAGTGTCCATGAGACATGTGCTGGGGCTGAATGCAACAGGAGCGAGTGCTGCACTTAGCAATCTGCAGAGGAACCGGGAAACCACATAGGGAAAACAGACGCGGATCAGTCGGTAAAGTGTCATGTGCATGCTAAACTTCATGAGTACTGTGTGAAATTAGAACGTACTGGAGATCCCTGAGAAACCCCACTCACCCAAGAACTATGTAGTTCTCACTGCAGTCAGATGAATCAAACGGAGGGATGAGGAAAACAATCTGGAGTCCCTGGAGCAAATCGCGGGACATTTGCGTGAGGTGCTCGAAAAACCTGTTGCTGTAGTAGGCCGACACGCCAGCTCAGAAAATGAAACGGCAACACGTTGCCAAGGAAACCCAGGGCATGACTGGGAAGCTGGGTAATTCATTTAATGCAACTCCTCCCACGCCGTCAATTTATAATTTTTGGCAGATTTCCCACCAGCTGAATTAATGTGCGGTAAATCCGCCGATTCTTGGTGGTAAAGTGGCGGCTTCACTTCACAAACTTGTTGCTGGAGGTACATCCTACACTTTACCTCAAAAGATCAGCAGATTTACTGCACTGTAGTTCCGCTAAAAATCTCCATGGATGGCAATGCACTGCAAAAGTGGAAAATGACCACCACTTGTAATCCTATGGTAACTCCATGGGACCAAGTAGAAGTAACGGTAATGGAGCTTGGCTATATTTCAGCAAATTTGACACTGAAATACCACAAAACTCATAATGAGGCCTCTTGTATGTATATGACACAGAAAATGAAACCTTCTTTAAGGGTACCCATGTAGATGCTCACCTCAACCTAAGCACACTACCTGTCGAGTTACTGTAGAGGACAGAGCAAAAGCAACCAAAATCACAATTCAAACCACACCCTAAAAGAAGACTGATAAAAACCAAAGTGTGCTAGAAACATGTCTATCATAGAATGATAAACAGCAAGCTCATATCCAAATAGTTAAATGAACACCAACAGCACCCGGGGACATAGAAACAGGTGCAAGCAATGCACAGCATAAGTAACCAATGCACAATAAACAATTTCTCCTCTTTTTGAGTTCTGCATCTCCCTTTCTCCCCTGCCCATTGCAGTTCCTCTGCTATGCCTGCACCCTACTGGTAACCCTTGGGTGCGTCCCCTTTGTACGGCGCTCCGTTGCTTCCCAGCTAGGTTCAAGCTTTATAAATCTCGTACATACAAACATTGATGCAGTAAAGGGACACAAAATTTGCAATAAAGGGGAATTCAGTTTAGGCAATAATAATAGCTGATTTTTACATAAGACTTCATACACTCCTTCTAAGTGCCGTAATTTTAATTGTACTTGATGTGGCCTTAGAAGAATGAAGATCTGAGCCGACCCTGCCCAGATTTGAACTTGTGAATTGCAGGCTGGCCCAACATAACTGGCTAGGGCTTACATAATTGCGCTATCTATCCGGTAGCAGCCACGGATGCTCCAGAACCACCAAATATATTCCAAGAAAGCACAACACTTAAAGCCCCCATCCATCAGAGTTTAATGCTTATCGGGCCAGGTAATGCCCTAGACAGGGTTTATTGCTATTAGCATCCCGACATGCTTACTGGGATGCTAATCGTTGTTTTTTTTTTACGTTGAGGAACGGTACGGTTTCCGTTTCTCAACTTACCGAGACTACAAACCAAGAATTCTGCCATGGTCAACGAAGAAGAGTACACGTAGGCGCCGACGAGGGACCAGGCAGCTTAAGGTAACAGAGCGGGGAGGAGTGGGTGGGCATGTGGAAATTAGTGAGGGGGTTGGCATGGGTGGAGAGCACCTACCTGAAACCCGGCAGGCAAAAGGGCAGCCTTCCACTTTTGCCTCTTTTGTTTCTCCTCTCGTGCAGTTCTTTGTTTCCAGCCCGCTGGTGTTGTGGCTTCTGGTGGGGTGCTGGCCTCCGTGGAAGTTGAGGTTCTCTGCCAAGTTGAGTGGTGTTTTAGTTGTGACGACTTTGTAATATTATTATTATTAATATTAATAAGAAAAAGAGGTCTTTGAACATTGCCTCCTCTGTGCTGTACTTTCATAGTATATGTCCGAGTATGAACCCCTAGTGAATTGCCAAGAGTCCTTTGCAGAAAACCACTATGATGGGGACGTAATACTTGCATGTTTTATCCCTTTTTGAAGTCTTCGTGGAATGCATTTGGCAGAGATTGCTTTGGCATGTATCAAGGAGGCTTATTGAGTGATAAGAAGTAGGGTTGTTATTTGTGTCCTCCTGAACTTACACTCATTGCACATAATACCACGAATTTCTGATTCCCATATTTTCAATTATACATTCAGAATAGTAATGCTCTACTTAGAAATACACTCCTCCTTCATTTATTCAGGTACTGAAATAACGTGGGTGGGATCACGTGTGGGCCCTTTGCATCTTACCCGGCTTGGCCACCGATCGCATTCTCCACTCTGTAGGAGTTCATGGACCCCAGCAAATCTTCAACTTTCATGCTCTTGCTGTCTAGTGCTGGAATATGAGCTTCTTCTGCATCTAAGTAGTACAAATAGATGTGTAATGGCTCGTCGGTGCAGTATCACTGAGCTTTGCAATGAGGTTGGACTGGAAGCTACCTGCTCACTTGGCCATTAGGATCCAGAATATTCTGGTAAATTTTAGTATCAGTGCACCCATAAACTAGGACTACTTCATGTGTTTTGGATTCTCGTTTGTTTGTTTGATTGGCTGTTTATGTTGCTTTGCACAGTGCCTTATTTCTTCTCTGCATGCAAGCCATTTGAGAAGAAATAAGGCGCTGTACAGAGCAATATGAACAGATGTTAAGTGGTTCTTCTCTTACCTTGTTACACTCCATTTGTGCCTGTAAAATGCAATGCATGCAGAGCATAGAGAATGCTGCTGTGTGGGTGGTTTTTGTCTTGAAGGAAAGGGACACAGGGCCTCATTATGAGTCCGGCGGTAGTTGTGCCTGTAAAACCGGCAGGCTGCCGCCAGACTTGTGATGATTTACCGCCACCTGACTTTTCCGGAAACACTGGGGCATTACAGCCCCGGCGGTCCGGTAAGTCAGTCGGTGGTAATTGTTAGTCCCCATTCCCATTGAGTCCCATAGGACTCAATGGGAATGGGGACCAAGCAAGCACCGGCACCATTAATAACAGTGCCAGTGCTTCCATGAAAGTCTGTGGGTGGCGTTCTGCTCGCCAGGGCAGACCTGGTGATTGGAAAAGCAACCCGCCCGCAGACTTGTACTTTGCCGGTCCGGAAACAACGGTGCTAGTTAGCTTAGTTGTAATGATGGCCCCAGTTTCTGGGCTTTATAGAGGCCTTCACTCGCTTCCAGTACACCAACATATTGCTTTCAAGGTTCTCTGCTTGCTGTTTAAATGCTTTCACAGAGAACTTCATTTTCATGAACAGGACCACTTGTGCTTAAAATTCCTCTGGCTAATTTGAAAGTCAGAGTTCAGGGAAGATTTTCAGTCCAAGGCCCAAAACCTTGGAACGCTCTCTTCCACTTATGGTCAACCAGATGATTAAGCTATTGCAGTACCAGTCTTTTCTAGACCGTTTTTGGTGACTCAAGTCTCCCAGGGTTTTAAGGTGTCGAGGGGCTGAACAAACCCACTGTGGCAGCCAATACGTTTCAGTGTATGTTTCTTTTACCATTATTTTTTTTAGTTCATTGCTTAATTATTCGATCCATCTTAGTCATCTCCTCCCCCTAATATTTGGGGCCTTGGTTTCTGGCAAGGCAATCTGGTTATGTCCACATGGGTCAGAAGATGTTCTTGGGAGCCTGATAGTGCTTCCATTTTGAATCCATTATATATTTTATTTATTTGATATGTAAAGCACTGCATGCCAATGTAAAACAGCCTCAGAGTTCCACAGAAAAAGGAATGCTGAGAAGGTTATAATCAAAAAGGATGACACTGGGCCTCATTACCCGGTTGGCAGTAGCCATGGCACTATTAGGACCATGGCTACCCCCTTACCGCATTCCGGGTCCGTGTTCCCGGAATAGGGACTTACCGGGTCATTCCGACCCTGGAGGACCCGTTAACTACCCATTCCGGGAACATTCACCATTCCCATTTGAGCCCCCATAGGGCTCAATCGGAATGGGGAAGGAGCTAATAACGGTACTGCAATTTGCGATACCGTTATTAGCTCTGAAGTCCCGTAGCGGGTCCCTTCCATAACGCCTGGAAAAACCAGGTGTTAGGGCAGGGACCTGCTAAGGGACCTCGTAGTAGGGCGGTAAGGGATTACCGGCACTGGTCTCCTTACCGGTGCCGGTAATCCCCTACCGTCTACCGTGTAATGAGGACCATTGTCTCTTAGTCCCCAGGGTGAGTGCAGCTTTTAGGCTGGGGCAATCATTAAGCATACCTAAAGAATAATGTTAAAACCCTTGATGAGAAGAATTCACAGAGACCAGCAACCTTAACAAGGTTTGGAGCTTGTATAGCAGCCTGGAATTTGTAGGTTTGATTCCAATGCCAGACCATAATTAAAAAAAACATTAATCTTGTACTTGACTCTCGATGCAACAAAGTCCCAGATTTCCTTAGTCGGAGGAATCCCGTAGGTCCCCAATGTGGCTGTGTCCCATCCGACGAGGAGAAAAGAGAAAGAGACTGATGATTGGGCAGGGCATGCGGTGGAGGTACTACGCAGGGACATGACCGATGAAGAAAGCTCTAGAATATGCTGTTTTGCAACAGGTTTCGGTCCCGTCCCCATTCTGTGGCACGTTCTAGGGTATGACTGAAAGGGGACCTGACATAAGGGTACTACAACAGAGGACTATGTAAAAATAGCTATGGAACAATTAAATAACAATGAATGTTATCAACATCTCACTTCAAACCCAATAACTGAACAACAGCAGGACTGGAATCTCATGAGTTCATACTGGAAAGATCTAGGTTTGTTGACCGAAGAAGAACACCTGTACATGAGTGTATCACACCCTATACTTCCAACTATATACTTTGTACCAAAGATGCATTAACCTTTTTCAGATTTACCACAATGCCGACCAATAATCAACAACATCGGTTCACTAACAGGGAGAATCTCAGAATACATAGACCACCATCTACAACCACTTGCAGCAGGACTAACATCATACATAAAAGATACCACCCACACTATTCAACAACTAGAAACTATTCATTGGGAAACAAACTACTGGTTTATGACTTTGGACGTAACTGCATTGTACACAAGTATAATACACGAAAAAGGAATTTACACCACCAACCATTTTCTCAAAACCCATTTAATATCCTTTCAGGATCAAAATCAAATGATACTAGAAATGCTAAATGTTTACCCTTACAAATAACATCTTTTGCTTTGGAGGCCAACTGTTCAAACAAACCCAAGGGTCGGCGAGGGGAGCAAAATGTGTGCCATCATACACCAATCTGTATATGGGACACTTTGAGACACAATATGCGTGGCAACATCCAGATTTCTTAACACACAACAAGATCGCCTTTTGGGGCAGATACATCGATGACATCATTATAATATGGAATGGTACGGAAAGACAAACTATGGACTGCTACAAATATTTGAACAATAATACCTACAACTTGAAACTAACCATCAAATACAGCCAACAAGCCATAGATTTTTGGACCTTCATCTTTACATTCAAGACCATACCATACATACCACTCTCTATACAAAACCGACAGCAGTTCATAGTATCCTACACGCTTCAAGTAACCATCCGCACCATATCATACAGAATATACCCTATGGGGAATTATTACGGACAAAAAAAAACTGCACAACAGAAGAGGAATTCAGAAAGCACAGTACCACAGCAATTGAAAAATTTGAACACAGAGGATATAGCCTACAACATTTACGTAAAACATTTTTAAAAAACGACCAAAAGACTGAGATCTGATCTTCTCCACAACAAGAACAAACCACAAACATTAACACAATGGACCAAAATCAGTTTTATAACAACTTACAGTACAAACAATCTAAAAACCAGGAAAATCTTGCAGAAAAACTGGAATATATTACGTGCAGATACAGACATGCACACAATGTTGGATAACCAACCTAGCATCACTTTCTGCAAATGCAGAAATCTGAAACAGATATTGAGTCCATCATTCTTTGAAAACAACACATTTCAAAAATCTAAACAATTAAAAACTCAAGGCCCAAAATCATGGCTTCAACCACCGACCATGGGCAACTTCAAGTGTGGCCAGTGCCAGATCTGAAGACACATGATCAATGCCAAACAAGATATCTCTAAACCTAATGGAACCAAGACAACCATCAAACCCCCTATTAGTTGTAACAGCAAGTATGTTGTGTATGGTATAGAATGTGCATGCCACAGACTATACATAGGCAGCACGATCAGAAAATTGAAAATCAGGATAGGATAACATCTAAGAGCCATAACTAACAAAGACACCAGATCGCCTATGCCAACAAACTTTCAGGAACAGCACCAACAATCAGAAATCTCACAAAGAGAATGCTTTGGAATTGAGAAAATATTGACTCACTCCACCAAGAGGAGGTAACATGGAAATACAACTACGCAAAAGAGAGCCATTCTGGATATATAACATGGACACCAGCCATACTGGTCTGAACATTGAGCAAGAGATGCACCATTTTCTATAAAAATTTAGCATATTTTAAAATATGAAAAATGTATCAATTTATGTATACAACTCATGTTCAGTTTGTCTATTGGGAAGTAAATCAACATGTGTATTTTGAGCAGTACAAGTGAGGGAATTATATCTTGACACAATATTAGAGCCACACCACGCAGGTCAAAACTAGTAGTGCTAAAATGACCAAACCTAGCAAAAAGCCTCACAATATTTGTGTAAACTTGATCCTCAGCAATTTTACCAAATACCCATTAAACAAGAAAAACGAACAAGCGGCAGATAAATAACTCTAACCAATAAAGGGTCAACATTAATTCAAATACAAACTACAATATATTTGTTGACGAGTATCACAACCCACTATGGCTGCACCGTGTGATGTCATTACTTCTTATACGCATAACTTCATTGTGCTATATAAAAACAATGCTTCTGCGTTTACGAACCAACGTCAATCAACCCGGGAGAAAGAACGTGAATATGAAATACCACTATTCAAGGTAAGCAAGAACTAGAAATCCAAACAGTATCTGTTTAGGCCTGAGGCTACTGCAGTAAAGATTTAGTGCACAATTAGGTGGCTATTGACATGTATACATGGACTTTAGATACAATACAAGTCCAAATCGTAAGAAATTCAACCAGATATATGAAAGTATTATTTGTGCTTTACCATCGAAACAAAAAAGAATAGCAAGGTTTTTTACCTCCAGGCAGCACAAATCGCCTATTGAATGCGTACTCTTGAACACAAGCAAGCAAAAAAGGATAACCAAATGGTCCATACAGATACCAAGACACAAGTAAGTGCAAAGAGAAAGACAAATAGCTAGATCAATGCAAGCCATGTTTGAGCCCAAACTGACCCTTATTGGTTTATCACCCTTGATTTTCTAGAAATGTAGCTGCCAACAAAAACAGGAAAGAACCCAGAATACCATTATTTTGTTAAAGCACAAGGCCAAGTAATTAACCACTATCCCCTGAAGAACCATCGAAAATTAGACAGGGAAACACGTGTCGGGATAAACAGGATAAACAGCATCTATTTGAAAAAGAAAACAAATATCCACTACAAGGCGTAGAAAAGGCATAGTGATCTAAGCACAATACAACACCTAGGGCCTCATTACACGGAAGGCGGTAAGGGTTAGCGGTCACCCGTAAGGGTACCGGTGACCGTTAACCCTTACCGCCTTACTACGAGGTCCCTTTGCGGGACCCGACCTTAACGGCTGGTGTAGACCAGCCATTAAAGTTGGGACCCGCGAAGGGACCTTGGTGCTAATTACGGTACCACAATTTGCGGTACCATAATTAGCTCCTTCCCCATTCCCATTATGCACTATGGGGCAAAAATGGGAATGGGGAAGGGCCATGGAGAAAGGGGGAATTACTGCCCCACCAACCTTGGGGTTGGTACCGGCGGCAACCATGGTGCTAACAGCACCATGGTTTACCGCCTACCGTGTAATGAGGCCCTAGTCTTAGATGAATGAAGAAAATTCAACTAAACAAATGTGTCACTCAAGAAAAGAGTTGAATGAAAATTAATTCAACAAATTGTATTCAATGAAATAAATGAATAATAGGTTGTATCATATGAATGAACATAATTCAATGAACAAAGAAAAACCCCAGCATAAATCATCAATTAAAACTTGCTGGGGAACCAAACAAAAGGAAATGTGTGGTGTTTACTAAGTACACTGTAAGAGTGCAAGCTCGAGGATTATTGGTCCTATTTCTTATTAACAAGGATATTACAACCATGATTATGACTGCAGATCACGTGCAGAATCAGAGATAGCTTATGTTGTATGTCACCTGTGATAAATGGACTTCTGGTTTGCCATGTGTACGTTTTTTCTGACATGCGACTGGTATTTGCATACACTGGGCAATATTTATATATGACATATTGCATTACGTGGATAATGTAGCTTTCGGAACCAAATGCCTGTCATCGTCTGTTGGTTTAACGAAGTGGCAAATGTGGAGGGGCTTCCTTTACTGTTGCTGTTGGATATTTCTGTGCTTTTTGAAGGTGTGGGGCAGCAGAGGAGTCACATTTCCTCATCCCTTTTCCCCTTTCAGGCTGATGAGCTTAACTGCTATGTTTACCTCACATCGGGTTTAGTTTAGTTTGGTTTATTATTTGTAACACGCACCTAGCCCTGAGGTAACTGGGCGCTTGAACTTTTGACATGGTTACAGATGCATACATAAAGAGCACATTGACGACTTATAGGTCACAGGTTAGGCGGCTTGCATATTAATACAGGTAAGTGCATGGAAATGTCACTGGTGGTTACAGTTTGGGCGATAGTGCAGGATAAAAAACAAATGTTAATACAGTGTGAACAGTGTTTAAGTTCATAGGATTCAGCAGAGGAGGAGCGTGGTAGAACCTAGGGCCTGTTAATGTTTTTTTTATCTAAGAGCCAGTTCTTCACTTTGGCTCTGAAAGACAAGAAGGAATATTCAGCTCTGATCGTGAGAGGGAGAGAATTCCAGCATTTGGCAGCCAGAACTGGGAAGCTGGCTCCTCCCACCATTTTTAGTTTGTACTTCAGGATACTGAGGCAATGCGAGTAATAAGATCTCGTAGGTCTGGCCGGTTGGTTTCTAGAGAATTTGTCTGACAGGTATTTAGGGGCAGAATTTGATAGACATTTATGCGTGATAACTAGAGTGTGGAGCAAAATTCTGTGGCGCACCGGGAGCCAGTGGGCATCACTGTGCGTAGACCTTTGTTATTCAGCTAGGCACCATTGTGTAACGCATCCCATTTCTAATGCTCACGGGTGGTATGAGGGCACGCCATCACATTACGTGCGGGGTTTCATTCCATATCATCTGTACTGTGTATGTGTTGGCCTATTTACAAGCTTCTGGGGTGTTGATACCAGGACACTTGAGATTAAAAAAGTGAGAGAGGTGAAAGTGAAGAGAAAGAGGATGTGAGATGGAAGAATGGAGATAAAGGGGGAAAAGTAGAGGAGATGATAAGTCAGGGGGAGGAAGAAAGCGGGTATGAAGGCAATACAATGATGCACCAGAAAATGCAATATGGGGAACAATTTGAAAACATTTGAGGTTCTGGTAGGAGGCTGGGAAGTGGTATCCCACCAGGTTGGGGAGGGTGGGTAAGGACATTTTTCCATCTGGCACACTTCATCACACCAATGTAGGGACATGGTGCAGTGAAAACCTCAAAGGGTGGTGGGATCAGCTCGGTCATGGGGGTAGGTGGGTACCATGGCACCTGCAGGAATCAGAGTGTGAAGGAGAGGGAGGTGGGAAAGAATACCGCGGAAAAGTAGGCTTAAACAATGTATATCATATTTGTCACACATGTACAATTCAGGCTGTTTGCTTGATGTCAAGTATTTGCGACAGAGGAAGACAACCACTGGTTAAATTGGAAGAGGGTTATCTGCCCTAGATATATATCTGAGGGACTGGCTAAGTCTTAATAATTTGCCTTGAATGCAAATGGCGCCAGGGAGACATAAACAAAATAGGACTCAATTTCCAAGTCACTGTAGCGTAAACAAAGGTACAAAATACAGACTTAAAGATGTTAGGCATGTCTTCCTATGTTCATAGTCAGGGGCATTTCTGTGCTTTTAGAAGGTGTGGGGGGTAGGACTAGAGTTACGTTTCCACCTCCCTTTTCCCCCTCACCTCCAAAAACGACTTGGTTTTACTACAGCATGGCATTTTCATGCTGACCTAAAACTGAAGGACACCTCTGAAGTCAGCCTGTTTTTTACTTCCACAAAAAGCAGGGGAATTCCACAGGAATCCATTGTAAACCCTGCCTGTCATGCAAAAATAGCAGGCAGCTTTTGCCCATTTTGCACAGCGGTGTGCAAAAGGGAGACGCTTCCACCACCATTTTACACCTCCTTTTTGCATTCCGTAGTGCAAAAACATAAGTGCAAATGTAAGCATTCCCCTACGGACAATTTAAGCCATTTTTTTTATAAAAGCAGCTGCATTATAATGATGAAGTATTGGAAAGGAGCGGTTTATAAGCCGTGATGATCCAATAACCACATTCCATTTCATTTGCGTGAGCAGCTGTGTTCCATGCCGTGTACATTTGTGTGCAATACATACAATTTGATTCATACAGAATCTGAACTGGGCATGTGCTGGCTACCGTGATTAAGTAGGCTTAATTGTGTGCTTGTGTGGTGTTGTGTTGGTAAGTCTTCCGGGTAGATGTTGGATGGACCAATCCCAAGTAGGATTCAGAACAAAGAGAGGAACAGAATCAGCACTCCTTCCACCATGGGATGACCTAAAGATGAAGGCTGACAACAACGAGCCATCAGTTTCCAGTCTGCTGGATAAATCATCAGCTTTTGACACTATAAGTCGCACAACCTTAACCAAAAGACTCCAAGTATCTGGCGTTAGCAACACTGCTGCTATAATTCTGCAGATGGCACTCAACTAATCTTCCAGATGTCTACCTGCATTGACTCAAACAACTTCCTCAGCAAATGCCTCAGAGATAAACCAAAAGCAACCTAAAAGGAAACCAAAACAAAACAGAAATACTGTTCACCCCATACAACAAAAATTAACCCCAAACTGCAATTCATTGGCCCTCGGAAATTGGTATAACGATGGAAACATCTTCAGTAAAAACAAAAAGGGGCTACTTCTGGACAGTGTACTCACACTAGAACCAGAGGTCAACCCAATAGTACGAAACTGCTTCTAACACCTACGTTCAATCAGATACATCCTTCCATACCTAAGTTTCCCAGACCAGACACTCACCATAATCTGACTAGTACTGTCAAGAAAAGATTACACAAATATTCTATACCTAGGAATGCCTGACTACCTCATCAAGAAACTACTTCACATGCAAAACACTGCAGCAAGATTTCTGCTGAAAATAAATAGGAGGGATCAATCACCCCATCCTTGAGACGCATACACTGGTTGCCAGTGAAGAAAATAATCTACTCAAAAGCACTCTGCATCAATCACAGAGCACTGCATGAACAGGGAGCGGAATTCCACCAATCAACAATCGCCCTCTAACAGCCAAGAAGGATGCTCAAGCAATCAAGCAATGACACCTATGTAGAGGTACTGCCGTCTCTATTCTCATAGCTAAACTGTGGAACTGAACACCAAAAGAAATCTGGACCTCAGAAGGCCACCTGGCATTTCGGATACTGTTAAAAACCAGGCTATTGCCAAGCCTTTGTAGTTAACAAACCACAACAGGCCTCAACAACGATTCCACCACCACATGACCTGACACGTCCTCCGACGAATGACACTGCAAAACAAACACAACTGCCACAGTGAAAACGCCAATGGTTAAAATAGCTGGTGTTGAAAACATGTGACAACGTCTTTACTGGTGAAAGTGTTTCCAGCACCCACCTTTCTCCATTGCACTCACACCTATGGTGAAATCGGAGTATAGTTGACCAGCCCTCCAGCCAGGCACACCCCATGTATGGGCATCAGAAGTAAACAGTGTTATAACCAGTTTTATATTATGTTATGTTAAGCAAAACAAGCTTTCAGATCTGGCCCTGATTGTTCCTCTGATTATAATATGAAATGGGTTCATGGTTAATGTCCCTTTATTTGTTTATCTGCATAGTCCATCAATGGATTCGATATGATAGTCACATTTAAGGATTGTTGGCGGGGACATGTATAGTTTAGATTACATCATAGTGCCATAATGTGGATGAGTTCTAATTCTGCTGTTGTGTTTCGCCTGGTTGTGGGTGAGGGCTGTTTGCTGTTCTGCAGGCCGATAGGCTGGTAACCATGGATTGCCCATCAGGAGAAGTGGGTCCCAGGGCTCTGAAAACAGTCCTCATATGTTCCTTACTTTGCTGAATCTCATAAATAAGCAATACTTGTCCTAGTTAGACAACAGGTTTTCTGGGTCATCGGAAGTTTTTCCGGATCATGACAAGTGCTTCTGGGTCATGGACACTATTTCTCAATGACTTGAAGAGGTCCCCATGAAACCTACTAACATTGTTTGATTGGGAATGAAGTGGTTAATAAATATGGGCATTTTCCAACCATGTCCATATTGCACTTGCTTCTCATGTGTTTGAGCAAATCTCTACACACGTGTCCCCTAATTCTCCTTGGGTTGCTCAGTGACAAACATTCAATGTGCCATCATTTACAGAGCCGGGCCATCAGTTTGGCTATATTGTCTGCCCCAAAATATTACGTTTTTAGCTAGGCCCCTGAAAACATGTGTCTAGCCCAATGTGGTTCAATGCAACATGCAAGCCGAACCTGCACACATCCCAATTCAAGATGAACTCCCTTAAGAGGCACAGCATGCTCTCTGCAGGTGGACTCAAATTCACTTGTACCCTTTGCTGGTATCAATATGTGTAACCATCTTCAACTACAATCGCGTGATGAGAAGCAACTTAATCTACTTAACACCGGTTGCTGCTAGGGTAAGATGCAGTTGAGGCAATAAGGGTTCTGATTCTTGGGGTGAAATCGACTCAGGGAATGAACATTAAAGGTTGGCACCCACATTTCACCTTTATCCATTTGCTGCTGGGCACTGTTCCCATTCTTTGCAAGTACTTTTCTGTTTGAGCCCGTCCCCTACTTCGCAACATGAACTGCATATGCAGCAGCTTCTCTGTGCAAAGTCCAGGGCTATATTCCTCACTCAACATACTTCATGCTGATTAAGGGCCCCAAAAGCATCACCTGTGCAGTATCTATCACCAATCACTCTTTTCCTCAGTGACATATGTATCACCCTGCTGCCCCAAAGAAGTGAGCACAAGTGACTCTGAACCGTTTGCTGATGATACTCACTTGCATCTTAACCCAAAGGGTTCTGGGAGCTGTACCCACATTGCGGCCTGCTTGAAGCACATCACGCACTCTCCACCCAAGCTGGCACAGGCATCCTTGGAGTATTGAATGATTGGAACCTCTCATTTAAACAAGTAAATCTCGTCCTAGGAAAGTGTCCTGCCATCTAGGCAACTCGCAGGAGGTACTGCCTTTAATGTGGGTATCCTACGAATTCGTCCATGATCCCTAAAGTGGAAAACACTGCTTATGCTATTACAACCATATCTTACGCGGGAAGGCCTCCTTTTTTCGGCTATCTATATCTTCAAATATCTATCGAGGGCATCCTACTAAGGCACTCACCAAGCTCCAAACAGTACAGAGCCTTATCGCCCTGCTCATTCTCAGACTGAGGTGCACGGATCCCATAACTCTAGAAAGGACTGGCTCAACAATACAGCAATTCCCTGTGCCCGCTTGTGGGTCACACCTAGTAAGACAGCCTGGGGCACCATACAGGCCCTGCAAACATAAAGTCTGCTTCTGTTGCAAGGGTGCTGGGTGCCAACTGAACACTGCACCAAAGGCTTGATGCCGGCCCTCAGGGGCGCTACACTGACTGCCAGTTATGGTGAGAATGCAGTCCATGACTGTATCCAGGAAAACAAGTGACAGCATGCAGACCTGCCTCTTCAAACTCCTCTAAGCCTAACTATTCGACCAATCTCCTGTAACCATCCTCCCACAAGTTGCTTGTTATTTGCATGGCCAGATAGAAAGGAGGCCAAACCATGCATGCCTCAGTTGGAACTCTTTGGAGTGTCCTCAAACCTGCCCTAAGGAAGGGAGGATAGCTCAGGGGCAATGCGCTCGCCTTGGAAGCAAGACGACACAGTACAACACAGGTTCAATCCCCGGTTCCGCTCTTAGAAACCTCGGGGTATAAGCAACCAATTACAAATTGCAATTACCAAAAGGAATGAGCCAGGTTTTCTGTAATTCTTTATTGCTCGAAATGCTCACCGATTCCACAGATGGAAGTAATATGCTCTGCTAATCCCCCATCCTGCTCCACCATTGCACAGTAAGATGCCTTAGGCTCTGCCCGCTATTTGACCCGTTCATTGGGCAAGCAAAAGGAGCTGGCGGGTGTCTTCACCTAGAAGAAAGGCCCTTTCTTTTTCCCTTCAATGCAACGGACGTTTCTGCAGGTTGGTCTGAAGTTACATCCCCAGGCTCACTCACTGGACCCTATGATAGACATCTATGAAAGCTATTGGTTTGCCACATCTGTGGAACCCCCTCCGCCAATACCTTTGGTCCCCCACACACCTGAAGCACAGTACGCCCCCCTTTAAAACGATGTAACGCAACGACTTCATCCTGTATGACTCACTCACTATGTCGTATGCACGCACCATATTGTGAGTTGCCTTTCACAACTGTGTACCACTAGTGCCGTGATACCTCCGGCACTGGGCTCTATCAATACATCCAATAAATAAATAAATAAATAAATAAATACAGTATAGAGCCTCCGAGATAACATAAAATAAATGCACAGCTTTCGTTTCAATATTCAACACATTATTTTCTCTGTGATTAAATGTAAATTATATATTGAGTTTCCTTTCTTCAGATTATATGTAAGAGTCACTGGAATCTAGCCAAAGCATCAGCGGTATTACTAACAAAGCAAGTCAGGAGTGGATCCTGTGTGTGATCAAGCGAAGACAGCGATTTCATTGGCTCTCACCTCTTCCATTGGGTGATACTTTGTGTAGTCATAGCTGTCCAGTGGGAATTTAACTTTGGGTTTCGCCATGTCATGGCCCAGAAGCACATGTGCATTCTCCACCAGCACTCTGCAAGCAAAAAGTATGCATAGTCAGAAAACAATGCTACCAGGGTTGCAAAATGCACCTTCGAAAGGTAGTTAGTTGAAGTTTAGTAAATTCTGCACTCATTAGCATTATTTGCTACTGAAGTACACAAGCAAAACACTGAAGCTCTCTTATAATGTTCAATTGTTTATTTTACACAAAGAGGACAATTATTTTGAGTCAAGTAAAAAAATGTCCTCACATGATCTGCTCCTCCTCCTTAGCTATTACTCTCTCCTGTGCCTCCTTTGCTCTTTCTTTCACCTCCTCCTCCTTAGCTATTACCCTCTCCTGTGCCTCCTTTGGACTCTTTCTTTCACCTCCTCCTCCTTAGCTATTACTCTCTCCTGTGCCTCCTTTGCTCTTTCACCCCCTCCTCCTTTGCTATTACTCTCTCCTGTGCCTCCTTTGCTCTTTCACCCCCTCCTCCTTAGCTATTACTCTCTGGTGTGCCTCCTTTGCTCTTTCTTTCACCTCCTCCTTCTTGGCTATTACTCTCTCCTGTGCCTCCTTTGCTCTTTCACCCCTCCCCCTTAGCTATTACTCTCTGGTGTGCCTCCTTTGCTCTTTCTTTCACCTCCTCCTTCTTGGCTATTACTCTCTCCTGTGCCTCCTTTGCTCTTTCTTTCACCTCCTCCTCCTTAGCTATTACTCTCTCCTGTGCCTCCTTTGCTCTTTCTTTCACCTCCTCCTCCTTAGCTATTACTCTCTCCTGTGCCTCCTTTGCTCTTTCTTTCACCCCCTCCTCCTTAGCTATTACTCTCTCCTGTGCCTCCTTTGCTCTTTATTTCACCCCCTCCCCTTAGCTATTACTCTCTCCTGTACCTCCTTTGCTCCTTCTTTCACCTCCTCCTCCTTAGCTCTCACTTTCCCCAGCACTTCCTCTACTCCTCATTCCACCTCCAATCCTTTCTTTGTCCCCAGACGCACTTTCTCCAGCTGCCTCCAAACTTGCACAAACTCCTTCTGCAAGCATCACACCTTGGCACTTTCTGAGATGTATTTATGTCCCTGCCTCCCTCCCCCTGGGCTGGGCTCCCTATGAGAATCTGCACATGTGAGTGATTGCTCTCTCCAGTCGGCCCCCTGATATAGTCTCTGTTTCAGATGCGTCTATTTGTTTACTGAGGGTTTTCCGCATCTGCTGGATGAAGCCTATACAAGGGTGGTTGTCTATGATGGATTCACTGCAAGTCTCAGGCATATCCCCACAAATGGGAGCTCAGCATCATGCCAGCAGAGCTGGCATTGCTTTGGCAGCACCCGCTTTGCAGATCGTTCTCTCTGACTTTGCACCAGTAAGCTGCGCTACCATTTTGTTTGCATGCCACTTCCCCTAATAAAGCATGAAGTACTTTCCGACTGCTGGGCCTGTTTTTAAGTGCTTTTGAGCCTACAAAATTCACTAAAGCAACGGAGCACTTAACAGAGGTATACAACAATACAGATACACAACAGAGTGCCTTACCGAGGTATACAACAGTACAGATGCATAACAAATCGCTTTTCAGAGGTTTACAACATTACAGATGCATACCGGGGCACTTTCCAGAGGTAACAATAGAACATATATACAGCGGGCAGTAGGTTACAGAGGGGCACAGAGGAGGTCTAGCGGTACTGTATGCCTGGGAGGAGAGGGGCGGGCGGCGTCTAGCAAGTGAGGTGGCGCAAAGGGCGAGGTAATGGCTTATGTGTTGAGGAGGAAAGACTCCTTCAAGAAGTGCGTCTTGAGTTATTTTCTGAATTGTAGCGTGGGGGCGAGTCTGATGCTGACAGGGTGTTGGTTCCATAGTCTTGGGGCGTAGACAGAGAAGGCTTGTTTTCTGGTGCTTTCCTTTTTTGAAGTGGTGGATTTCAAGTCTGCACGTGTCCTGGCTTCTGGTGGTGCGCTGTCTGCCAGAGACGTTGAGTTTCTCGGCGAGGTAGGTGGGTGACTTGACGGCGACAGCCTTATAGATGAAGCAGCAAAACTTGAAGGTGATTCGTGCATGCAGTGGGAGCCAGCGAAGGTCGATGAGGGCCGGGGTGAAACACTTTTCAGGGGCACAAAGGAGTACAACAGGAGGCCTTTGAGGAGTGCATTGGCCCCATCCAGGTGGGATAGGACCAATGCTTGAACAGTAGATCTAAAACTGTCCAGAGGGAGGAAGGGCTTGACCTGCCACAGGAGGGAGAGTGGATGCCAAGCTGTCTAAGTTTTCTTAGCATGTGTCTTGAAGGGGAGGTGTGTGTCGATGTGGAACCCGAGGGACTTTGCACAGGAGGTGAGCTCGGGTCTGAAGCCCTCAGAGTTCATGGTTGATAGCCAGGTCTGTATGTCTGGGTGTTCGGTGTTGTTGGTGAGGAGTAGGAACGTGGTCTTGAAGGGCCGGCCACCACTGTTGCACTAGCATGATGAGCCCCTGCCTCTTGGTCAAGGTGTTGTTGGGGGGGGGCTCAGGGGATCCAATCCAAACCACCCCCAGGCCTTTTATTATGGGCAATGAAGTGGCACTGACCCCAATGTTCACCTCCATACATACACCCCAAGTGTTAGTGAGGGCACATTGAGACGCTTCCATGGGTGCCAAAGGTGGCACACACAAGATATAGTGGTGCCACTTTGTGTGTTCTATGGCCCATGCCTATTACACTCCTCTTTGTCCTTTTGTGGTGGAAGAGGTGCCTCTGTCTCTATGGCTTTCCTACACACCGTGCTTGATGTATGCTGTTTGGTAACGGTATAGGGCCAGTGGTGCCTGATGCCATGGCCTTCCCCTAAGAGTAAAACGTCTGGGTTGGACCTCAGAGAGGAGACCACATCTCGTCCCAGAAATCGATCTCATGCACATGCTGGACGCATAGGGAGGAAAGGACATGCTTGTTTACACCTATCAGTTACACCTTGGTGGGAAAGTAATATTGAACTACCCTGCTAGACAGAAGTACATGACCCAAAGCCAAGTGATGATAAACTATGCCTCCCCCCTTCACCTACTCGTGTACCCAGCGGCTGTGGATAGGGTTGGGTGGTGGTAGCGATTGCCTCTTCTTGCAACTCATAGAATGTTTGCTGCAGTCTGTTGTGTGGGGCATGTTGCTGCAGAGATGGACTGTGTCTGCTGCTCTAAGTGCTTCTGCGTAGAGCCTTATGCTTTTGCCTCCCATTCTACTGGATGTTTCCTAGGCAGTGGCAATTTGTGAGTCACTCAGGTGTGTGATTTCACCTCTCTCTCTTATATACAACCACTGACTTTATAGTTATGCACGCAAATACATATTGTGCACTTCTTGTTATGCTGTCTACTCTGTGCTGTGATGCTCTATTTTCCTGTCTGCAGACTGTGGACATACACATACTACCGGTGGGGAATGGTAATACCAGTGTTACCAAGGAATTGCTGCAGTCGGAATACTATGAGGGCGGAGTAGCAGTATCTTGATGATGAAACTGTATTTTGATTAATGAATTGAAAGATATTCAACGGGGGATGGGTCATTTGTTAGAGATTTGCTTGTCAGGAGTGCCTAAGTATGTGAGAGATGCAATACTGACATTTGAACAACCACCTTCTAGTCCCCCATCTCCTCACTTCCCCCTTTTCACAAACTTCCCCCTTCTTTCATCCAGCACTGATTCACTAATTGCTCACTGGAGGATTATGCCCCCATTACATTTTCAGATATAAAAGGGCTCCGGCAGACACTGATTTAAAGACTGTCTTCTCACTAAGATTGTGCTGAGAACAGCCAGCTTCCCCGCCTACAGACACAGGACGTGGATGGGTTCTGAACTAGGAGTTGGGGATCTGTTAGCTTGCTTACACGCACTCTACAGACTGCAGGTATTTTGGAATTGCTGCATACTAGTACAGTACGTTTCAAAGTGCTTGAAAGTGTCCAAAAAGTACACCTATCACCACATAGAACACCTAAACAAACAGAAATACACTAAAGGTTGTGTTTTCTAGCGCCGCGTTAACTGTAACTCTCTATTACCCAGGACCTTGAATGCCAGTAATTGTAATGATTCTGGTTAAGAAAACGCTGGATAACAATACTTCCTGCTGGGTAACACAGCAAATATGCAAGGAAGCTTTGAGATTCTCATATATGGCGACAGAGGACGGTGTGGTAATGTATTCAACATTCATCACCTCCCCTAGATACCAGTGAGTATGCCTTTGTTCGTATAGAAGACTGTCCTGAAGAAAGTGGCTCTAATGAACACATACCACTGAAACCGGTAGACAGTAGATGTTGCAATAGGAGGCAGTAATTTGCTCACCTAGCCAAGCAGCTCTGACTCTGTGCTTCTCGTGGATTGTCAGTAACTAATCAGAGAGAGCCTAGAGTTAATGTCTTCAATAGCGAATTTAGGCTATTGTAAGAGTGAACATTATTTTTAACCTTAAAGAACCTAGGAAACAAGCTTAGTATGTCTATAGGCTAATACATTGAATTGTACCTACAAATAGACTACTGAACAGTGCCATAGATGTTCTCTTTTTAATGTATAAGTGAAAGAGAGTGGTCTAAGAGGGAACTGTGAGGAATACTCAGTGCTTTAAGTGGGGTAAGAAATTGAGGGGGGGCCCTCGTTTGGGGGCGTGGCTTCCATTGTGGGCATGGCCTAAAACGTGCACAAATCATTGTAAGGTGCGCAAACAAATATATACATGTATGTGAGCATTTATATATTTGTATGCGCACTACTATGGTTTGTGTACCTTTCAAGCCTTATGAACATACCAATGTTACGTATTTCTAGGTTTATAAAAAGGTGGCTTGAAAAGTGCACAAACCATAGTAATTTACGCACACTTGTGTGCTTACCTTACTATGGTTTGTGCACTTTTCAAGCCACCTTTTATAAGTATAGACATGTATAACATATTTCTATGTTTATAAAAGTAGGCTTGAAACGTAAACAATTCAAGCCATCTTTTAGAAAGCGTCGAGGACGGAAAAAACCCGAGGTGGCTTTGTCCATCGACAAAGCTTTATAAAAGATGCCTTGAATTGTGCACGTTTCAAGCGGTCTTTTATAAACATGGAAATATTTCTACGTTTATAAAAGATGGCTTGAAACGTATACACTTCAAAGCATCTTTTATAAAGCTTTGCCAGCGGAGATAGACGCCTAGGGCTCTGTGATCTATCTGCTCTGAGCAGAGATCACTGAGCCCGAGGCGCCTTTCACCCTCTGCGAACCCGCGGGCTCCGTAATCTAATCTGCATATTAGATCATGGAGCCCGCAGGTTCGCTGAGGGTCAGTGACCTGGCGAGGGCAAACAAAGGCACTGTAACTTCCCTGATGACCCCTCAGATGAGGGGTCATCAGGAAGTTACAGTGACTGACAGAAGTGCCAGCCAGCCTCAGCGACGCTGAGCTCGCCTGAAATTAAACTGGCGGGCGCATCTCCCGTCGCGGCTGCGGCGGGATAATGCATCCCGCCAATGTTGTGTGGGATGGGGGGCCCCGGCAGGGCCCCGGCTCAGTCCCACCTTTTGGAGACTGCCGGGGCACAGCCCCGGCAGGCCCCGGCCCACTTTAAGCACTGGGAATACTCACAAGACGGTGCTTTTGGAAGTACTCAGCAACATATTTCCTGCTTTTCTTTTCTTATTCTATCTACTTTTAGATAAGCGGCACACCAGCGTCACCTAGATTTAGTTATCAATTAGGCAGGCGTAGACAGAACATCGTGCTATCCTTGTGTCTATACTAGTGGATGTGTACCCAGTCCCTCCTATGACCACTGTTTGAATGAGAAGTTTGTTGCTTAGTACCACTGTACAGATGTGTGTTGCCGTTTGTTGTGCTAAAACCTGTCAAGCCATTCCAGTTATTTCATAAGGTTTTGCTGGCTTTCGTAGGCCCCGCCCCATCATACGCCTATTATAGACCAATCTGGGGATCATGGCATTATCTGCATATATCACACCATCCCAAAGGCGTGTCCTCGAGATGCAGTTTCCAGGGAACCTTGTATGTGTGCATTAGGGACAAACCCGAAATTATGGGAGACATGCACTTTACACAAAACCTTATTGAGTTGAGGAGGATTTAGAGCAATGTGGGTATCTTACAATAAAAAACAAGCAGTAAGAATGACCCAGAGGACAGAACAAAACTGGGGCTGTTTTAGGTAGTGATTGCACAAATGTATGTGTAATTGTGTGTTTTTCTAAACTGTTAGAAGGCATTTTCCTGAGGCTTTTCGGTGAAAGAGTAGTAATGCGAGCACCAAGCATTGCTTTGTACGTTTGGTTATTTAATAGCAGAGAGGTCATTTCAAAGCGTTAGAGATGAAGAATGGGAAGGGGCTTTGAGAGTAAAGGAAGTGGCAAGCGGAAAAGAAAAGGAGTAAGTAGCAAGCTGCAAATTGCAATGTGGCTAATACAACCCGGAAGCTACTGCAAAGCTCTACAGTGGGGGTAGGGAGGGGAGTTAATGTATGTTATTGTGGGAGGAAGTGGGTTAGTTAAAAGAAGGGAGGCGGAGGAGAGAATGAGGTTGAAGGAAAAATCTGTGAGAAAGCAGGCCAAGTAGTTAACCTTGTCCTGAGCAGAGGGGGGACAGGGCACATAGGCAGAAAGAAGACATCCCACTATTTTCTTATTTTTTTATTTGTCCATGGTTCACAAATGAACCTTTACAAAATAGCAATAGAATTTTTTTTACATACATTTTAAAACAAAACTTTAAAATCATACAAAAGCAATTTCATACATAAAATAGCTCCAATAAAACATGTTACTTATAATCACAATGCATTATTTCCTAGTTCTTTTTCAATATGCTTCAGAAACCATCCTAGTGCAAAAATCAGAGGCCAAGAATTACCATTCATCATTCTGGCCCACAGGGCTTCCAAGCAATCTTCAAATTGAATATTTACAAATTTCATGAGTAAATTAGTTCTCTGTATTTTGAAGTGGCTACAGGTTAACACTCGATGTTTCAATGTTTCCACCGGTTCCTCACAAAGTGGAAAGCGACATTTGAGGATAATCGCCTCATCTGTATCCTTATTCCAATGAGATGTTCTTTCTCTTGTATGGAATAGGTTCATTTTAAACCTCATATAGGCTGATCTAATAGACCCACATGGAAAGGCTTCCAAGTAAGAGGAACGTGGCCTTCTTTTTGTCAGACATTTAGCATATTCAATATACATTTTGTAATTACTCATCTCTTGTACAGTCCGGCACCAGTCATGTTCAAATACTTTCTTTTTAGAATAACCGGGTCTTAAACATAGATCAGCAGATGTAATATTAACCTCAGATAGAAATGTTTGCATTTCATTTTGATATGAGTTTAACGAGGCAACATTATTCAATAGTAAATTGCTCTCCTTCTCTCCTCACATTTCTGATGTCTCTAAGAAGTCACACTACCTGCTGCACCTCCTCAGAGGTATTCTTCGTTTCCTCTCCTTCCCCCAGAAGCTCACTGTCTCCAGAGCCCTGGTTCTCTCTAAGCTGGTCTATTGTAACAGCCTCTATCTAAATCTGCCTACCTCTACTCTCCGCCATCTGCAACTTATCCAGAACATGACTGCAAAACTTGTCCTTGGCCTCAAGCCCAGGCATCGTATCTCTCCAGGACTGAAATCTATGCACTGGCTCCCAGTGGCTGCGAGGATTAAGTTCAAAACCCTCTGCATTGTCCACAAGGCCTTCTGGGGCCTGGGGCCGAAATACCTTCAACTCTCTCTTCCTAAATATCTTCCTTCTCGACCTCTCCGCTCTTCCGGCTCCAACTCCCTCAGGGTCAGTCGCTTCTCCAAGCAACGAGTTGGTGGTAGATCTCTCTCTTTGGCAGGGGCCTCCCTCTGGAACAGCCTTCCTGCCTCCCTGAAACTTGAGGAGAACCATCTCCGGTTCCGGAAGTACCTCAAAACCTTCCTCTTTGCTTCTGCCTTCAATCCCCCTCTCCCCTGTTGATTTTCTTGACAGATACTGCACTGGATACCTGGCCTCCCTTCTGATCTTGGGCCCAGGCCCGCCAGTTGCCCACCTGCACTGCCTCCCTGACAACCTCTGCACCTGGGGACTGTTTTCTTTATCCTTACAGTCCCCCTACCAGCACTTATGTTCTGCACTTACCGTACACTTGCAACCTGCTGGCCATTTTTATTTATCTTATTTTATTGTACTATCCCTTGTATTGCACTTCCCCCCTTCTGCCTTCCCCCCCGCACTTTTCCCTTTCCCGTTCCCATGCACTTGCACGATCTGAATGACACCTGGCCTAGTAGGATCGTTGTCTGTCTTCCCTTTGTTCCCCCTCCCTTTCCTTATCGCGCCTTGAAACACTTGTGTATAGGCGCGTTATAAATGCCATATCATATCATATCATATCAAGTCCTGATATAATGAGTTATTAGAAGGCATTATAATTTTTGCATAATTTGATAATTGCCTCCATTTCCTTCTGGTGGACAGAGCAATCAATCCAGGCTCATGTCTGAGTATGCTGTATGGTAAAGATAAGGGTAGATGTAATGCTGATTTTAATAAACAACCCTGTAATGAGTCCAGTTATACATTCATATTAAAAAAATAAACATCCATCGAATACAAAAGTACGCTTTCCACCTTTAAGTTGAAAAAATTTATCAAGGGCACCAAGGAGAATTTACAGTATTTGGCCACAATTATTTTTAACTGCGAAAGGAGTGGTCTAGCTCTCAAGTTCAGTTGGTCAACCCATAGCTTAATCGAATTCCTATCTGATATATAATATCCCAAATAGATGGTTTCATCGATTAACAGAATCAGTGTTTTCAGTATTTGCCATTGGAGTTGCTTTTTTTTCTTTAAACCAAAGGCCATTATCGCAGTTTTAGCTGGATTGGGGCTCAAATTGTGCTCTCTTGCAAAGTTTTCAAACAAATTCAATTTGTTTTGGAGTCCTGATAGGGTATGGTAAAAAAAAAATGAGATCATCGGCAAAGTCAAGCCATTGCAGACAGAGGATTCCTAGTTTAATTGAAAAAAGGTTTAACTCCTGCCACAAATGATCCAAGTCGGAAATATACAGATTAAAAAGGGCAGCCACTGGATTACATCCCTGCTTGAGACCCAAGAATGTTTTTATTGGGTCCGTAGTTGCTCCATCTTTTGTAATACGTATTTTATAAGCTCTATCGGTGTGTAATTGAACAAGCCAATAAATTAGCATTGAAAGTATGCCTAATTTTTCCAATTTGTGCCATAAGATGTTTCGGACAACAGAATCAAAAGCCGCAGACATATCAATTAGAGCTATACAAACGGGACGCATATCTTTACAATTAATACCCAAAACGTATGTGAGATATAATTGTACTGTTTAAAGTTGTGCTCATTGATTTTCTAAAACGGTTTGGAATTTGGAATAGAGAGCATGTTGATTAATAAGTTGTTCCAGATCGTAGAGTAGCAATATTGAGAAGATCTTTGCTTCTGTGTTAATTAAAGAAATTGGACGGTAGTTCTCCGGTAGTGCAGGGTCCCCCTTTTTGTAAATGGGAATAATAATCGAAGTTGCCCATCCCTGTGGAATTTTTGCAGAAGAGATGATCAATTCGAATTTGGATTTCAGAATATCAGCCCATATCATAGGGTCGGATTTAAATACATAAGGAGGGATCCCATCAGGTCCAGCAGATTTTGAAAAAAATAGTTTGCTAATTGCCCACCTTATGTCATCCAGAGACCATTGCAGGTGGCCCAATTCTTTATAGCTCTTTAGTACAAAGGTTAAGGTTTGAAATGTGCCTGGAAGTTTGAATTTTGCTGAAATATATTCGTGCTAGGTCTGTGCAGGGATAAGTTTAGCAGAAGGGACCATATTTCTGCCATTGGTACTCTTAATAGTTTGCCAAATGGTCCATGTATCATGCTTACAGATGGCTTTAATTAATGCACAATTAGTTTTATTATAGTTCCATACACGAATTTCCCTCGTCTTGTTCTTATACTTCAACAATATACGTTTCCGAAGTGCATGATAATTAGCCATATAGAGTTGATTTTTTTTCAAATTCCTCAAATCCCTGTTTTTTTCCCTTTTTAACATTTTACTTTCCGGATCGTAGGAATGGGGAAGATTAATCCTGGTTACAGCTTTTGTCCGAAAGTGGATCAATTAATGCTAACATACATCACTTCTTTTTCTGCAGCTTTCATGTGATGATTTAGAGTGACACCGTTGGATACACATGTCGTAAAACGTTTACATAGACCCACGTTCCATCGAAGAGACAAGGTAGAATGATGTAACTCAGGGAGTGCTAAGGCAGGGACAACATCTAATAGAGAATGGTCCAGTTGAAGAGTTATTCATAAGGGTGCATGATCACCATATTTTATAGGGTAAATTGTTACGGAACTCGCTAAGTAGCTAATACTATGCGATAGGCATATATAGTCAATCATAGAGGTGCTTCCCTCCCGGCTCCAGGTAAAGTGGGGTCCATGCCGACCGTGATCAACAATATCAATTTCCCAGTCCTGGAGATGTGATTTCCATAGGTTCAATCTCCTCCGCGCTAGCAGTGAACGACTACCTGTCTGGGAATAAGTCATCTTCTGGTTACATTCAGAGTTAAAGTCACCTCCGATAATGATGTCACACTCGCCCCTTTGTAAAAGGAGTGTTTCAAAACAATTGTCTAATTCATCAAATAGGACTTCGATTGGTTTAGATACTGGGTTCCAATACAAGTTTACTATCAAAAATAGCTTTGATCTTTTTGTTCGTAGAATTCAATACAATGCACAAAAAGTTGCTTGATTCCCAAACAAGTTACGTATGGCATCTCATATTATTGTTAACAGGAATTGCTAATCCACCAGACGGTCGACCACCATTGACCCTGGTCGCAGGAGAGCAAAATGTTCTGTAGCCAGCAATAGTTAATACCTCCATTTTCATAGTTTCTTGTAATAAGAGAATACAGGGATACTTATCCACAGATAGTAAACTAAACCAATTCTGAAAATTACGAAAACCACATGGGTTCCAAGAGATGATGTTTCATTTCCCTTTTATAGGTGGCTAGAGTGACTGTGATGGGGTGCTCGAACTTACAATCATTCTTAGCATGGGTTCAAGCCATGACATATCTTTGTTATTCCCTGCCAATCCTAAAAGTTGGGTGATTGTTTGATTCTGATCTTTGCAATTGTTTTTCATTTCAGAAGAATTGGTACTGCATTGGCCTGCCGGTTGCCGTGAATATGAGATGAATTCCTGCGCACTTTGCTCGTTACGAAACGTAAATAAGGAAAATCCTTGTTCTTTAACTCCGCCCTATGTGCCCAAATATATTTCAAAATTGCTTCTGATGGCACATAACAAATCATTCTATGATTATTGTCTCTTGCTAGTGAAATCCTAGTAAGATCTACAATAGTAAGAGACCGCAATTGGGGAATGCGGGATAGTATCTCAAGAAAGAAGGCCCGATTGATACATCTCACTCCCAGGGAATCCGGATTGCCTTCCAACCCAATTATGTCCACTTCGTTTGTCTTCATTTGTGAATTGCCCCCAGTGCTAGCTGGCATAACATTGGAAGTGCTGGGGGCAATTTTCATGTTACCAGAGGGTCCATTTCCTCTAATCTCTAGCGGCGAATTTGAACACTGAGAAACAGGCAATGGTAAATGGGTACTTGATGTATCTGCTAAGTCCTTAATTAGACTTTCAGATGTAATCAAGCCCTCCTCCATCACCTTTATTAATGTCCATAAGATTTCAGCCCGGTTGGGATTTTCCTGAGCAATACCCGGAGCCGTACTGAAATCCTTAGAGACTCCAGACCCGTGTGCAGAGCATTCCTGGCAATCTGTAGCGATGGGTCCAGTCGGTCTAGGTTCAAGGCATCCTTTTGTATCCACAGGGATTGCTGGTTGAATAACCACAGGCAATTCCCACACTTTACTGGCACCGTCGACAATGAGAAATTTACCATTGTGAGTGGGGACTTTAGAGTCACTGGACTTTTCCGGGATAGATGCTTCCAGATAAGACTTCCTATACTGGAGCATTACCTGAGGTTCCGAAGGGATGGGTAAGTCCAATTTAGGGGATGTTACCATACTGGAAGATTTCACAGGAACAAACGCGCAACTTCTACCACATACTGGGAAATAAGAATTCAGATTTGTTTTATGCAAATTCCCCTTGGCAGCGGATGGTGCTCGATTTGCTCCAGTTGGTAAAAGAGGTTCATTAACCACAAGAGTATCAGGAGTGCTTTATAAAGCATTGCTCTGATTCTTAATGGAAGAAACATTTCTTTTTTTCTTTTTCGATTTATCAATATTATCAATCTGCTCACTTCTTTTCGGAATAGGTGTTAAAAGCACTTCTTGGCTCTCAATTGAGAGCTGCTCTAGGTCAATATGATAATCTTCGACAAGGTGAGATACCACATTTCATGAGGGCTCATGAGGCAACAAAGAGGCTTGAACAACAACATTGTTCTCATCATTACATTTCTTTTTTGCGACAAGGATAGCCTCTTTTTTCCTCTTTGGTGTACGTTTCAGCACCCGCAAGTAAGTTTTTTAAATTGTACGTGGCATAAAGGTAGTTGAGTCATTATTGTCGTCGATGGAATCTTGTTCTTTGTCTAGAGGGGCCATAGCATTTAAGAGGGCCGACGGGCTATCCGGGGTATCCAATCCCTTTTCACAGGGATTGCTTACCGTATTGTCCACTATGGGTTGTTGTCTTAGTTCCTCTACCGCGGCCCTCAGAGCAACTAGTTCCTTGTTAATAGCACTTGTGAACAGCCCAAGATCATATAAGACAGGAACATTTCCATTTTCATTCATACCAGTATTGGGATCATTGCTGCCCACAAATCCTATAGTTGAAGTGTGTGTACTTTTTCACATCGTATCTGCGGTTGTGCAGTGTTAATGTCTGTGGGAAGGACTTGATTTGGGGTACATAACTCCCGTGCCAATATAAAACCTTCTATTCTATCCAATTTAGACCAAACCTGTTTCATGGATAGTTTAATATCTCTCAGTTCTAAATGTCACAGATCATGGCCCTTATCAAGCAAGTCCAGGATCCTAATGATCACTGGAAAGGTATAAGGGCGAGTTTCTACATTATTTTCTGTAGTTGAGTTCCTTGATAAAGAATCCTGCAAGCTATAATTCATTGCAGGCTGAGTTTGTTCCGGGGAATAGTTATAGCATTCTGGAACAGTCTCTTTATGTATATCCATATTAGCGTAACAGTTTGTTAAATTTGCCAAAGGTGCATTTGTCCGAATTTGGAGGGGGTGGTTAGCACTCATTGGTATAGGCAGATTCCATTCACTCTTGAGAGCAAGGGACACCAAAGGCGTCAAAACTCCAATCGAGCACCGCACCTGCCTGTCAAGATTGATCATATTTTCAAGGTCAAAGCTGCCATCCTTTGCTTCATGGCATGAGACTGGGGAAGTGAAACAGGAGTTCGTAAAATGTGGTTGATCCGGTCCAGCTAGGCAATTGTGCCGCTCCCGTGTTGGAGTTGGAGGTTCCGATATATGAGTGTCCTCCAATTTAACTTCCACCAACGGCATGTGAACTTGCGCGGTATGGACGGATATGGCAATACCTGCCTGATTGATTTCCTGTAGGATACGATGGTCCACAGGTAAGGGGTTAACATAAGAAGTATTGCCAGAGCAAACCATAGAATTGATAATATTACATGTTAGACCTCCATTAGGGCCCGAGTCAATGTAGCGGTTACGTGAAGGCTCATGTGCCTTAATACGTAGGTCACTAGCCATTGAGGAAGGATCGTGTGGGCAACTTATAGAAAGTACATACCTATTTTATGGCACCGTACTTAATACAATCTAAATACAGAAATATAACTGCTAGATGTAAAATGCAATTTATATGAAATATAGATCCTTCACATCCCAACATAAAGTAAACATTCGCTCACGCTCACCCACTCAGCTCAACAGCTCAACAGCTTCACTTAGAGCTCACTTGGATGCGCGCGCTAGATGCGCAGCATCCAGGGTAGTTGAGCGTTTCCTGGGAGCTAGGGGGCGTGGTCTCACACACCTGCAATGGGTTCTGGTACACATAGGCTGCAAGATATGTCCATAGGCAGCGTTTCGCTTCCAAATCAGGTGCAGACCTTCCTCTTGCACATAGGTCCTTACAAGCAACATAGAACGCAAAAAAGACACAAAGTCGTTCACAGCAGCTCCTTGCAGTTCAACAGCTTCACTTAGAGCTCACTTGGAAGACAACCCACTTTAGTTCAGTTTTGCCTTAAGTTATCTTACATTCCTTGACTGAAGAAAACCCGTTGTTTGAGTATATGACAACGTTTATGTAACCTTGACATACAAAATTAAATACATTTTCACTGGCATTAAATACATAACAAATCTGCTCAAAAACATCTCGTCTACACGTGCATCTAGCTAAAAGCTAATATCACTCCTTACTACTGTTCTGCAAAGGCCATGCCGGCCAAAGTGCATAGTGCCAAATGCTGCATATTCATCAGGCCAACCCACAGGACACGCCAACCAAAATGATAGCGCCAATATAATGTTTGTACAATAAAAACGTAACAAAGTGCACGACACAAAATACCTAAAGGCTACAGGTCCATAGTATCAAAAGGTATAGGACAAGGAAAAATCATTGCACTACAGATCTCGGGCAACTTTGGACAAGCCTAAACAGGAGTACAGAAAAAGGCTCAATCAGGCATTATATTACAAATGAATTCCCTGGAACAACACCAAAAGCAAATACAATGCACAATATAAATGGGACATTGAGAAATTTAGGGCCACTGGCAGTTTCCAACATATAATTTCTGAGCAATAGGCAGGAGGGTGAGCATCCCTTATATAAGAGGGTCTAGAATTCTCCTTTAATGAAACACTTTCAAATAAATCAACACACTGATGTAACCTGCAGAGATACTAATTGGACCATAGCTGGTAGATCTGTTTTTTATAATTATTACTTTCCTCTGACTCTCTACCTTAGCTATATCGCCCACAGCCCCATATGTAACAGCTCTATCCATACTGGACTTGCCTTAATAAAGAGTTTCTTGGTCAGTTCTTAAGTAGTCTCAGCCAATGTTTCTTAATGTTTATGTACTTTGGACAGAGGAGCAAAACATGTCTCAGGTCCTCTTTGCAGAAAAGATGGGCAACAATCATTGTAAGAAGATGTTTAATTCAATTTGCTTATAAAACTAGCGAACCTCAAAATCCTCAGTCTAGTCTTGACATATATTTTGTCAGCCTATGGTTTAATCCCCTAATTAATCTTTAATCTTTACTTTGTTATAACTGTTGGACAGATTGAAAGCCCTCAACAATCTCTTTACGCTGTTTAAGTGCAATTTCAGCGAAGGTGTATTAAAATCAGCTGGATCCCAAAGAGAAGGAATACTTAACTTTTGGAGCGTGCGTTTGATGTATCTCTTCCCAGGCAAATCCCCTGCTGCCTATAAGGTAAAATCAGAAACAGCCCTTCTATAATAGGCAAGAAAAAGAGAGTAACATAGCTTGACCCAACACAACACGAGCTTCAGCGTAGCATAATATTTAAAACCTCTTACACCCTATTTGAATCTCTGCGGTTGAATGAAAATCTCTGCAGAAAAGCCATAAGGGACCTGAAAACCCGATTTAACATATGTTCCAATTGGGTTTGGTCCACATAACCCCAAAGATCTGCCTCATATTGGGTAGCTGGTAAAACCTGAGCTAAATGGATTTCAATGGTGGGGAGACTGTTTGATCCCCAAAATACTTCTAGTTGCTGCTTACATGTTAGACCTCCATTAGGGCCCGAGTCAATGTAGCGGTTACGTGAAGGCTCATGTGCCTTAATACGTAGGTCACTAGCCATTGAGGAAGGATCGTGTGGGCAACTTATAGAAAGTACATACGTATTTTATGGCACCGTACTTAATACAATCTAAATACAGAAATATAACTGTTAGATGTAAAATGCAATTTATATGAAATATAGATCCTTCACATCCCAACATAAAGTAAACATTCGCTCACGCTCACCCACTCAGCCCAACAGCTCAACAGCTTCACTTAGAGCTCACTTGGATGCGCGCGCTAGATGCGCAGCATCCAGTGTAGTTGAGCGTTTCCTGGGAGCTAGGGGGCGGGGTCTCACACACCCGCAATGGGTTCTGGTACACATATTCTGAAAATTGCAATTGCTTAATGGCTAGATGGAGTTGGCCAGCCGAGTGCTGATAACTCTTAGCCAATGGGTACGGAAGAAGACCAGGCCAGAGATATTAGAAGCTCTGGAACTGAAGTAATTTATTAATGCTCTCCTTCCATCTCTACAAGGAGCTACGCTCCAACAACTACAACCTTTCCTAGATACGGCTATTCAGATAGTCCAGGCTCACTCCGATGCCTTTCAAAATTTAAAAACTCAGGGAAGTCAATGGACTCTAGGAGGGAATTTAGACCATCGAATAAAGTCTATTTGGTTGAATCCTCTAGGAGATCTGAAGTACCCTCTCTAAAAAAACACCTGAAAAAGAGATCATCCAGAGACCTTTATATCTACCAGGGTGAAAAACAAGAACATCTGCAGGTGAAGACATGACAAGGGGGATAGCTCTGTTCTTCACCACTCCTACATGCTTCTACTGTGGATAAAGGGGTCATTTTGCCCTAGCCTGCCCCAAAATCCCCATAGAGGTACACACGGAGATAGGATGTGTAGCGGCAGAAGAATGCACAGAACAGAGAGAAGAAAGGGAAGAAGACCTGGAAGAGGCTGAAATTCGCTACTGCCACCATGAGACCTTCCAAACCCAAGAGACTGCCTGAGCCAATGACATCTGGGCTAACGCTCTAATTGGCTCAGGAAGCAAGCAAAACCGCTGTACAATCTGACCTGGTATACCCCAAATTTCTAAAAAGGGAGTGAGCCGTAAAGATAACCTGTGTGCATGGGGATGTAGAGACATAGCCAAAGTACCCCTCACCCTAGAAGTTAGAGTTTGTCCCATCAGTGTAAGAGCTGCAGTAGTACCAGGTCTGCCAGATAAAATCATCATAGGTACATATTTCCCTAACTTTCCGGACCTCTTGACCAATCCTCTTCTGGAACATCCTTCAAAAATATACCCTCCCTTGACATTCTGGGGACCATTTGTAAGAAAAGAGGACACAGCTGGGTGAATCTGGGAAAAGGGGAACTTCAAAATGACAGGAACCTCGGAAGAGGGAAGCTCCGGTTCCACAAAAAGAATATCGTAAGGAATCTGGAAAGCCATCACTTCTTCCCTAGGGGGAGCCTCTCTCTTAACTGGGGGTATGTGATAAATCTGGGCAATTCACCCCTTCTTCCCTGGGGGAGACACCCCCTTTGAGGCTAGGGAGGTGAACCCACTAAGCAAGACCCTACGGGTCTTGGAAGGTGGGACCTCACTGGGAGTGACTCCCCTCTAGGGAACAAGGACTACCATTCCTAACATGAACTCCCAACATTGATATTATTGCTGTAGAATGGCACACCTGACATACTAACATTACTCCCAGATAGTTGGCTGAAGGCAATGCTGGGATCCTTATGAAATCAACAGCTGAACGAGATTTACACGCCCCACGGAACTACAGCGGCGAGAGTAAAAAGAAGAGGAACTGAAATGGAGTGAGAATAATCCTACGAAGAGGTAAGCCTCTGGCCTGAGAACATCCTGGAGGGGCAGTACTAGGCTACACCGCAGGACCTGCGGTAGTGTGGAGAAAGAGCAGAAAGAGAGCAAGACGCCCAAAAGGCTGGTATTGTGAAGGGCGACCATGCCAAACCAGAGACAGAGATGGGGAAGAGCAAGAGACTGTGTAGCCTGGTGGCGCGACCACACAGGAATCGTGGTGGGCCTGGGGGCTCTTAAGTGACGATGAGACCAGGCCCCAATAGGGCAACCAATCACTGGTCTCCGTGTAAGAAGTGTAGCGACTGCCGAGCTGGGCAGGCAAAGGGAAGCGAGCGTTCCCGAGAAGGTAAAGCCGGGGAGAGGGACGGATGGTTAAGCAACTCCGAAAGCAAAAGGGGCTTAACTATAGAGAAAGAGACAAGAATCTGCAGAAGCCAAAAGGGTTACGGGAGCCTGAGAAAGCTGATTGCTGGACATGGGGAAATGCTGAAGGTAGTCCCTGCTGAGATAAGTATATCAGAGGGTCAGGAGGCTTTGGGGTGCCCTAGAATAAAATGCACATTTGGAAAACAGGGAACCTGGGGGGTTGAATTACTCAATCCTAAATTAAGCTGGGGAAGCCAAAAGGGTTATGGGAGCCAGAGAAATACGATTGCTGGACATGGGCAAATGTCCAAGAGATACTTTGCTGAGTTGAGCAAATCAGAGTGTCAGAACTCTTTGGGGGGGCCTAGAAAAATAAGTGCATTTGGGAAACAAGGAACTTGGAGGGTTCAATTACTCAAACCTAAATTGAGTTGATTTACTTTGATAAACTATGAAAAACCCACGTTAGACTGATGGTGATGGACAGTATGTGGGAGCAACCTAGATAGTTTTGGGCAGAATAAGCCGGAGTGGAAGGCCTACTATTCTGGCTCATTTTTATTTTAAGTTTTTCTAAAAGTGGTAAGGCCAGATAGAGGTTAGGTTTCAGACTCAAGGCCATTTTGATTTGGACAAATGACAAGCACCCGTACTTTACTTTTTAGGCAGGGTAAATCTCTCATAGTGATAGGGAAAGGTAGGACTTTCGCTCTATTTCAAATAAACACCCTTGAAATGTTAATCTATAGTCTGACTCCTTCTTCTTGTTCGCCACACCGTGCAAACAGCTTCAAGAATGTCGCAGATTTTTAATAGTGATCTTTTTAAGGCCCTGATAGTCCAAACAAGGCCTCAGTTCACTGGTGTCCTTTATGGGGATGAAAAATAACAGTGCCCACCGGGAGCCTTAGAAGGAACAATTAGATCATGTTTTAGATGCTTGTTCAAATAGGCTCTCAGGGCTGCTTGCTCAGGTTCAGAAAGGATGTAGATAATATGAAAGGTATGGTAATTCCAGGCATGAGTTCAATGGCACAGTCCTCTTCCCTGTGGGGAGGCAGCTCTCTTTCCAATGACTCCATAAATGCATCAGAGAAATCCGTGGTAGTAGCAAGACATTCTCCTTTACATTGTTCTGAACCGAGGGACGAAGTTCCAGTCTTCCAGTTTATGTATTGTGAGGAGCCAGGAATGAGGCGCAGATACAGAGGACTCATGGTATTGGTTAAAAAGTTTTATTTAACGATAAAGGGGACTCACTGTCCATAATCTAAGGGGTATGTCTCTACTGCTACCAAAAGCTAATGGTCTGTTCTGCGTCAAGATGTCCAAACCAAAAATGTCCTGTGTCCGAAATCCTATCCTAGCCCTTGAAATATAAAACAAACTCTAAGGTGCTAAGGGTATTGTCTCTGACTTGTGAAGTGCACAAAAGTTCAAGTTCAACAAAAAGAGATAATCCAAAACAAGTTCCAAATGGATAATGTTCACAGTTCCTGGGAATAGCTCCCTTCCCCAAGTTTCTCTCCACCAAAACAAAAGTTACAAAGAATAACCAAGTTCTTTCCTCTCTCCTCCTGGTGTCACAATCTACTCCAGGGCGAAATAACTCCCTTGCCCAAGTCCTTTCCACAAACACTATGATTCAAAACCCAAAGGGCATGACTCTTCCTTGGGATTCTCTTTTCAAAGTAACACAATTTGGGTCCGGGTCCCAGACTCGCAAGACACCTGGTATACTCTCCTGCCAGGCTCTCTCATGTTGCTCCTTTACATAATTTGAGTGTGGGTTTCAGACTCTCAAGACACCTTGTATACTCTCCTGCCAGGCTTTCTCATCTAGCTCCGTTACACAATTTGGGTACGGGTCCAGACTCGCAAGACACCTGGTATACTCTCGTGCCAGGCTTTCTCATATATTTCCTTTATGCAATTTGGGTGCAGATCCCAGGCTCACCAAACACCTGATATACTCTCCTGCAAGGCTCCTCATGCAATTCCTGTACGCAATTTGCGTGCAAGTGCCAGACTCTCCAAAAACACCTGGTATACTCTCCTGTCACGTTCTCTCTTTATTCCTGTATTTCTTGCATTCATACAGTTCCAATACTATTGTTTTCACCAAAACACCAGGTCTGAAACCCACTTTCGGTTACTTCCTTTGTCAAATGTCCAAACACCTGGTATACTACTCTGCCAGGTTCTCTCTCTATTTTAGTATTTCTCATATTGGCACAGTTCCAATATCCAGTATTACTTTTGTTCAAGTGTCGGGTCATTCCCTTTCTTTGTAAAATGTCCCAGTTACCCAATTTCCTTGCTTGGGGTCACCTGACTCATGTATCTGCCACTTATCGGTACTTGGTGGAGCTGCCGAAGCACCCCGGTCACCCAGCTTCCCTTTCCAGGGCTACTGGCTTTCTCTGGCATTCTTTGGACTTCTCACGGCAAACATACAGAAGCGCCCTGGCATCCTGCATCCACTTCACTGGCTTACTAGCTTTGCCTGGCAGCATCTATGTCCTTTGTGGCTCCTGCCTCACTTCTGAACCCTTGTCCTTGTTCGTGCGGTGTAGGCACTGCTTCTCAGTTCCCATGGCTACCAGGAAGGGTTCTCTTCTCTTCCTGCTGCAATCCCAGCTACTGCACTCCTTCTTCTCTCACCAACGCCCAGGTTGCCTGTGGGATTCTCAGCTCGGCTTCCCCGGCAGTAACTAACCGGTTGCATCTACCTGTTACCTTCAGCTCTTCCTTTTTAAACTCCTGCTTCCAAGAAGGTAGTTGTTTGGAGCCAACTGGCTTCTTCTAAACACTAGACTGCTCCTTCTGATTCTACTGAGTATTCAGCATTACTCAGCCCCCCTTCTTCGTCTTCGTCTTTATTATTCTGTTGGTTACAGAATATTGAGGGATACTATCAGCAGGCTTTAAGGGGTGTTGAAGGAGGTGATCACAGCATGCCATTAAGGCATTAGGAATGGAAGGAGTATCACTAAAAGAGAAAAGGGATACCATCTCTCATCTGATGATGGTGGGCTCTCCCCCTGACAGTCGCCTCCCCCTGAGGGACGCCTTCCCCCATGTGATCATCCCCCAAATTTCCACCCACAGGGTCAGGATCAGGTAGGGGCTGCCGTCCCTGGGCCAAGGAGTGATGACATCATCAGATTCATCACAGTATGGATAATGCTTTTTCAACAATGGCATACCCAAGATAACCGGAAAATGCGCTGTTCTGATGAGATTGAAGTGTACACGTGTTTTTCCCCTATTAATAAATACTGCCACACTCCTAAAATGGGGTTGTGTGTGGAATGGATCTTTAGTGGGAGACCTGTAAATAGTTGGTGCACTTTTATGTTTTAGACTGATTAGGGTGCCTGGAATCCAATGCCAGGTTGTCTTTACAGGAATTAAAGACTTTGTCACTTTCTAATGTGTCTTTCGATTGCTTATGTGTCCTCACTTGAAGTCAGTAAAGTGCTTGCAGAGTGATTAGTAGAATATGTGAGTGACATGAGGGTCCCGCTGACACATTTAAACTCTAGCTGATGGAGGCACTCTAGTTATTGTTCATCTTTTAGTAATGACCATTCGATCTGTACTGGCTATCACTCCCCATGTCTGTGCTGAAGTTAAATTAACGCAAGAAACAAAAAGCATTAATGTTCTGCCATTAATACTTGCCCCATGCAATACTTTCTGAGTGCCCCATGCCACACATATCCCATGCCATCCCAACCTGGAATTAGGCGGTATTGATGATTCCCTTTGCATTGCCAAGGGATGAAAAGCCCATTTTGAAAATAGCCAAGTTCGTTGAAATGGGCGTGGTGGTGTTAATCTGTGAACACACACTGGTAGGCCATGGACAGGTGGTTGGCAGCTCATCCTAGCAGACAAACAGCACGTTTTCCAGCAGATGAAATTCCTATTATAGGTTGGACCAACTGTAATGGTGAAAAGAATCATAATACTATTTTACCTACAATGTCTGTGATTGTTTGTTCTACGTATAAACGAATAACATTCACAATTATTTTATTCACTTATGTTGATTTACCATTTTCAGTCTTCATATTGTTTTATTTGTTTCCACTTCTTTGGGAATAATTTTCCCCAAAGTTGATGAATATCATATCCATTTAATTCATTTTGACATAAAGTGTGTCCTTCATGTATGTGTTTCATTTGCAGTTTTTTTTGCTGGACATTCTCAATACGTTCACAGTCAAATATGTATATTAGCACAGTTGCTTAGAATAGAGGTGTTGTAGTCACACTAATGCAATTATTTTAATTCACATTGAATGCTTCTCACTCTGAAATTTCTCAGTGCAAAATATAAATTAGTCATTGGCGAATTTCCAAAAAGACAGGTTGCTGGAGGCTTTTGCACTTTATCCCAAAAATAGAGGAAACTTGCAGAGTTTGAGAAACATTCAGATTATTGTCGATTCTCGCCCTGTCAGCCTCTAAATTCAATGAAAGTTCTCCTGGCCCGAGGGCTGGATACATGTTGGCTTGCCAGGATACCCCTTATTAATATTCATGAGACATATTTGCATAAAATGATTCTAAATGTATTCACATTTTCCCTCATGAATTTTAATGAGGAATATCCTAAAAACCTGTCAGGATCACTGCCCTCGAGGCCTGGAGTTGGAGTCTATGCACTTTGCAGTTTGCATATTAGAAGAATATACGCAACCGGCTTATAGCTAAAGGCTGGTTACTATTGGGATTGAAGTGTTTCAAACATACACACTGATTTGAATGTGCCGTTTCATTTTCCGTGTCAAGAAAACGACTTTGTGGTCTGTTTTATTTTACATTGTACCACTAAGGCCTACACACACACATGAGGCTTTGATCTGCCAGTGCGGTTGCACTTCACAATGTGAAACACTGTCTTGCATTCAAAGTGTGGTTTGTGCTAAAATAGCCCATCATAAAAGCACATTTTATTCTTTCATAGCTGACACCATCCTTATTAAACAGTGTGAAGTAATGGAAATCATCATTCGGAAGTTCAAACATCATTTGTCAACACTGCATGTTTTAACATTCTATTAGACCCTTGAGTGATATCTAACCTATTGTTTCCAGAGCACATATCCTTGATTTAATTTGTAAATGAGTTTAATAAACAGAATGGCACGCCCTTCTGTGAGGAAATTATTGTCCCTTCTAAAGCATTGAAGATGACATAATTCAACTCGGGGTTCACAGTGCGTAAACCTGGCAGGAAATGCAAACCTTAATTCATGACCAAAGACACTCTGAACCTTAACTCAGGAGATTTTAACTCTATGACCCCAGAACCGCCCGCACTATGCACTAGGTTGCTGCTGAAAAGAGAAGTCAGCATTGATGGTTAGATATCATGCGAGCCACAGAAGGCCTCAGTGATTCCAACATAAAGCTCTCCCAAAGGGGTGTGCAAAGACAGGGGCCTGATTCATGGAACATTTTCCTAGGGGATTGCACCATTATAAAACACTTCCATGATTCAGGCCCAGAGCTTCCCGGAAACCAGGTGAGAGAAATCTGCCCCCAGTAGAGGTGGCAGAAGCTGAGATGAAGGCAGATGGGGCCAGAAAACCGTACCATTATATTTTCCAGGGCAAAGTGAATCTGAACTTTGTTTATAAATGATTGCCTTATGGCAGTTGTTCCAAATTCTAAATTCTTTTTCTTCCATGTATGGTGGAGCCTGAATCATTGTTCACGTGTTTTAACCCTTACTTTGTTTTCCACGGTCTCGAAATGATGCTGTAACACGTTTGAGACACGCTGCTCCTTTTTGCACTACTTTTGGCCAAGACGAGTGGACCGATGCATGCTCTGTTTGATGGAAGAAAAACAATAACACGAGGATTGCTACGATTGTATATGTATTGCGTTGGTCCAAGGCTTTAGGCTGCTTTTGTAGCCATTCAGTTGAATTACAGTGGCTGAAATAACATCACATGACTACCGGTTAGCCTTTCCTGACAGCACTGATGGGGGTATAGCCTTAGGTTTTGCTGTGTCGAACTAAGGTGGCTAGACACATTGCTGATTGGTTGTAGGCTTTCGACTGCTAGAAGCGCACAGGAGAAGAGTAGGAGGCCACTGTTATGTTTAGGGATTGCTAATAGTTTGACTATATTATTTACATGATCATATGTTATCTCTACAAGAGAATACATGCACATACATACTAAAGATCGTTCTTTCTGTGTTTCTGTTTATCAGTAGAACTCTATTGCAAGTGTAAATGCTTGCTGTAGTGATAAAACTCTGCAGCGAAGTTATTGATTACATTTAATCTTAATAAATAAGGGGAATTAATACATTTTGTTCCTAGATGTTCTGGGAAAGGCTCACAACAATGTGCTGTCCAGTAGTAAACACGTTAGGGTCTCAGGTGTAATGAGTTATCTTGCCATGAAGCACAGATATCCAACTCTCCGAAGGGCCGTGTGTCAATTTGCCCCCAAAGGATATTATTTCTGCCTCTGGGGTGGAAGGAGGTCTCTGGCAAGTGGGGTGTGATGAAAATCATGACACACTGATGTGTCAAGCCATCAATAATCTGCACTGCTATGCAAAAGAAGGGCCCAACTCTGACTATAGCGATCAGCATAACCAGACCGCTACTGCTAATGAACTCTGTAGTTATTTATATGTGAGCAAACTATGTTTATCATGTTAAAAGACTTAGATCGATCATGGATTAATCCATTACGCAGTCATGCTCTCTGAAGCTTTTATTTATAAGTACAGTTCCTAAAGCTCCAAAATATGTCCAGAATATGTTGCAGTCCTGTTTGCAGTTCAGCCCGATTTATTTATTTATTTTTTAATTTGTAGAGTGCGCCAAAACCATAGGCATCAGGGTGCCTGTAGGAAAAAGGGGCTTGGGGGGAGGTTGTAGAGTACAGAATATGGTACATGTTGTCTGGTGAGGTCGAGTACATTGTCAATAGTTGTCAGGAGCTGGGACCAAGATGATATTCATACATATTTTCGAGGCTACCATTCTCTAGTGCTGTTCTTATGAAGGAATGCACTGGCACGTCCTATTAATTTGCACCAGAAACACTTGCGCCCTAGCCACAAAGGGCATCAGAATTAATGCACCATAGATCTGCATATTAAAATGCCCTCCCCCTTTGTGCAAGTGAGAAAATAAGGGAAGGAAGGGGGTATTTTCTGGCATTTACAAATCCATCCCGAATTCACAGAAAGGATATACCTAAAAATGCAAGAAATGTTGACGACATGTTGAATCTTCTTGGCAAATCTGCAAAGCATAAGCAACACAGGAGAGAGAGTCATTTCTGAGCCTATCATGTACAGTAGTGAGAGTAGCTGTTGTCCCACTTGCCGTCGCATCCAAACAAATGATTGAAATCAGTGTTTCTTTCTTCTTGCTACAGCTGACAGTGACAGGCCTGTCAGCCTGTCATACGTTAGTGTCAGGATCATGCTGCTCATAATAATAATTTGGCACTTATATAGCGCTACGAACCCTCAGGTATCTGACCGCTGCTTATTATTACCCACAGTGTGTGGTGCTCATTTATCGACCTCAGAAGAATGAAAGGCTGAGTTTGGCGCTGCCAGGATTCGAACCTGCGTCAGCAGGATCTACACAGATGTCAAAGCGAGCGCCCTACTCGCTGTGCCACTTGACGAGAAGAACTTCCTGAGGCAGGCGCACAGCCACTCAGAAATGGACAGGTCACCTTTGTGAATTAAAATCATACATGTAACAAGTGCATCTTCTGCCTTTTTTCGGTCTTATGAGATGCTTTCAATATTGGTCCTGTTAAGCAAATCAGTGTTTGTATTCACGTTCGAAGAAAACTGCAAATGTTACCCTGTCCCTGACCATCCTGCGTGACATGTTTGGGGGGGCACCGTTGTGTGGGTAGGCAAGCATGCACGTCCTTTGCTCTTTCCTCGCCCAAACAGCTGACTACAAAGGGCTAAGATTGCACTTTTTTTGTCTTCGAAATATCAATGATGCTAAAGTTATTTGTTTGAGGTACTGCTGAAACAGTTGCAGATGGTAATTAAAAAAAGCTGTAGGTTCAAAGGGGAGGGCTTCCATAGGATAGCTGTTCTGACCTAAAGTCTACAGTTACTGCTATCCACAGTCTAGGTTCCAATCAGCAGACCCCCTAATGCATTTCCGGTCATATGTAGGGCTCTGAATTAAATAGGAGTACTAAAGTGTAGGTAATGATGAGGAAAATCGTCATCCTCATCACATGTCGAGTCCCACAAGGATCCATCCTCTCCCCCATGATCTTCAATCTTTACATGGAACCGCTTGGAAGCCTCCTCGCTCCACACAACATCCACATCCACTAATACGCAGATGATACAAAGCTCATCTTCAAGATATCCTCCATCGAAGGCATGCATAGGCTCAAGGCCTGCCTTGCATTGATTTAGTCGTAGATGTCCAGTCCTCCTTTTTGAGCTATTTGGTTCATCCCAAGCCAGAGCAAAACTGGACAGCCAGTATGCTGTGTTAAGTGTGAGACTCTCTGTTTTGTTGATGGACCATATTCTGTTGAGAGGCTGGGCCCTTCCTACGCCTCATATTCGGACACTTGGGAGCCCAATCACCCTAACACTTTGCTTATTGAGTTATATCACTGCCACGACACATTTGGCTTTCGTTTGTACACCAAAAGGGTAATATAAGCTTTAAGCCATTCATTCATGTCTGAGTCTCCATTCTGGAAACATTGTGGTGAACCAACTTCCATACCTATTGTTTCATCACAGGATTTGAATTTTTTTTCCAGAATTATGCATCCAGAAATGTACATGTGCTTTTGGGACGAAGGCGCTATATAAATGACAAACTACTACTACTACTAATTGGGAATGATGATGTGTCAAATGGCGGCATTTACTTCCGTGCCTTGAAGGATAAACTCAAGCTTGTATGGAAACGCATTTTTTGCTTTCACAGTTGGTAAAAAAAACGAACGTTGTCTCCCTTCTCCAAATCTTCAAATGGGACAAAGCGATGAACTATCACTCCTGCATAATCACCATCCGGATGGAGTTTAGGGGGCATGATGCTATTTACAGGTGCCCCACTGCAGATCTCACACTGACTATGCCAAGCGTTTACACAACTTGGCTGCACTTTTCAGACTGGATGCCTCATCCTAGTTTCTTAAGAGAATGTCATTTGCCAAACATGATAAGGGATGTAAAAAAATGACTTAAAAAATAAAGTCATGATATCCACTTCCAGAATGTGGGATGCAGTTGGAGGGCATGGAGGCTAGTGAAAGTAGGACTGGTTGACTTGGGGGATACAAGCGACTGTGCCATCATGGGCCAACAAGTACAAGTGGAAGTCTGCAGGGTTGTCCTGCCCCATTGCTTCTCACCTTTGGAAGGAGTAGGAATACTTTCAGACAGAATCTGTGCTATGCTTTTTTGGTGGATGGGCAAAACAGGCGTGGCAGCGGGTGACTGGTGTACAGAGGAGGATAGTTTTTTTTAATGCACGTATACCATAGATGGAGGATGCCTTGAAGAAACCTAACGGCCGTCACTGCCATATGCGGGCTGCGCCTGCACGATTTACCACTAGGTTACCCGCTCTGTGCGTAAAATCCAAAATAGAATGGGGTGGAGGTAGGAAAATCAGTGGAACCAGTGGGTATCATTACGAGTGTGGCTTTGCTGTACAAACTGTGGTAAAGTGGTAAAGTGGTCACTTTACCGCTGTATTAATGCATCACTCTACTATGAGTTTTGGAAGTAACCTGGATTTTACCGCCAAAAATCATCAGAATTACTGCAGCTGAATTATCCACTTGCCATAATTCACAAAAATCCCCATGCAGTCAGATGCACTCTAAAAAGGGGGAATTCCACTGGCATGCCAGCACTTGGAATCCTGTGGTAATTTGCAGATTTACCGTTGAATTACTACCAAACTCGTAATGAGGCCCAGTGTTTGTTTTCCAATGTAAAGTCTGCCTCCACTTCATTCTGAATGAGACCACATGTCGTAAATATTTTTGCTGACAATATCATCACATAGATAATATGGTCCTAGTTGCGCAACCATGAAAATCGACCACATATGATCATGTGCCTACATATTCGGATCAGTGCCAGAACAAACCCTGTGAAGGCCCATAGGCAGTCGAAATGGCGGCCCCCCCTCGCAAGTTATCACCTAATACGTTTTACATTTTCTGTGCCGGTTTATTCTGATCCGTTGTCGCGTGGGCCCCTAAAAGGAGTGGGGCCCATAGGCCGGTGCCTACTTGGTCTAATGGGAAATCTGGCATTGATTCGGATAATTCATGAGAAGCTGCAGCAAGTGCAGTCTTGTCTGTGATCTTGCCATCATGGGCCACACAGCGCAGAGAAGACAGGCTTGAACCCATTGGGAGGTTTTATGGAGAGCATGTTCTTTCATACGGCATTGGCCTTGGAAATGTAGCAATCACTTTGACGTTACTGGAACAGCGTTAGATTTACACAGCCATGTCACAGTAGATTAGCTTTGCAAATGAGCCCTGCGTCTCTTCGGAGATCTCATGCTGAAAGCCAGTGCCCTTTATCATCTGTCTATAATACTGCATTCTGCCCAGCGAAACATGCCATGAAATCATCTTCGTTTGGCACAATTCTGCTGTACAAATACCAGACTCTTCTTAAACTCAAATAGATATTAATATTCATTGCAAAAAAATACCATAATTTCTCTATTTTTAAGCCCTAATTCTTTGTAGCGATAGAAGTAAAACATTTAAAAAAAAAATAATCTCTATTATGTGAAATTGAAAAATGAACATATGCCTCCTTCCCGAACCTATTAGTCAAAGTATCAACGAAACTGCACACTGCCCCAAAACTCTGCTGCCTTTTCTCTGACAAATGTTAAGCACTTAAAAAGTCTCTGGCGGTCTTAGGACATATGCAGGTGTTTTACAGGGTTATATGAGCCCTGTCTATAAGACTATCACTGACGCCTATCACAGTGACAGTCCTTCAACCATCAAATGGCACATGACCCAACCTATGAAGATTTTTAAAATGAGTGATGTGCGACAGTGCCTCTTCCAGTGCTTCTCATCTTCCGTTTATGGCGGTATTACGCAAATTGACCTTTTACAATTGACCTTGTGTCGTAATTGACCTAATTATAGCGGTCCTAATTGACCTGCTGCACAATTGGCCTTTATATTATTTTAGTTATTGTACATATGTATTGGGTTGGTTTTGGATTATAAATAATATAAGGGGATTGGGTGTGGGGTTGCAGGGGTTTTGGATTGGGTGGGAGGTTGCGGGGGGGTTTCCCCCTGCATATATGTCCTAATTGACCTTTTAAATTAGGGCAATTTTCCCGAGGTCAATTGTGAAAATGTCAATTAGCATACATGCGTTTATGACCTCTTTTGCTTGCTCTTCACCTTCTACTGCTTTCTCTCTAAACAATCAGCAAGGAAAGAAAGATGTAGTTATCATTACGTATTCGAAATCTTTTTGTTTACACTCAGTAGAAATTCTCTTATTTTGAAATGTTTATAAGAACTAAACTGCCTAAACTGAATTACATGAACTCAGTACAATTTCCAAGAATACAATGGACCAAAAAGCACAGTCCCTTTGAAGGATAAAGTACTTGTATGCCGCCTTGTATATCAAATTCCCTGGTGTCATTTCAATGAAATAATAGAGGTAGCAGAAGCATGCCTCCCCATCATCCTGATGAAATCATGGAAGAGACATTACAGAGCCTTTGACGCAAGTTACGGGCCATGACATGTTTTTGTTTCAATTTGCTCATCAGACCCCTCACCTGACCTGAAGTGCAGCTGCCACCCAGAGACACATCCATGGTGAGTGGTCATTGTAAGGTTTGAGAAAGCAGAGGAACACTTCCTGATTGGGAGAAACGCCTTATTGCAGAATCCTACACCAGAGTCAGTGAGCAGTGTCCGCAAGTCACCCCACATCCCTTCAGTGCAGGACCCCAAGCAGGGGGCATATGAAACAAAGTGTGGACAAAGACATGGACAACACCTGAGGTTACTACTGAATGAGCCTGCGAGGATCTTAAAAAGGCCAAAGACATGACTGTTGGCACCTTTCACTCAGGTCAGTGACAATCATGTGTCTGACTCCACTCACAAACCCCCCAAAAAGAGTCAAACCTCCCAGCAACTATCAGTGCACATCCACTAACCCCATACCCATCCCACCCATCCTCAGTCACTGCCCACTCACCAAGCATGCATGCTACACATTGCTCATCAACACACATGCTGCATGCTGTCATGCCCTGGCTGGACACCGCTGACTTCCCCACCACACAAGCTCGATGCAATCTTTATCAAAGGCCAAATGCAAAAGGCAGGTAATCCCCTTACCTCGTCGGCACCTGGAGAAAAAGTAATAAAGAAAAAACCTAATGGGTGTCTAGACAGAAAATAGAACTCATTTAGTGAAATCAATGCTCAAGAGAAATCCAAATCAATGAGGCTCAGTGGAGACAGCACAACACAATCGAAGACAGTACGATACAATACAATCATTGTATTCAAAATACAGATTGAAATACATAGAAATAACACAATATGCCAAATGCGTCATGATTGGTCTAAAAAGGTGCATAGTGCTCAATTGTTTTTTGTTAAAGGACATAACACAACCAATACTCTTATTGGAGTATAGCACTTAACGTGTAAGGTTACATTTTCGTGATGGATGAGTATTGCCTGGCCATCTCAGTAATGTTTTCAAGAAAATGCTACCTCATAATGAGCTACTGCACGTCATCACTAATAAATCGATTCTCCGAAAGGTTATTCAGTGCTTTATGTCTTCATGGGGTCATTATTTCAGTTATCAAAAGGTCATTATTCATTTTCTACAATAAATCAATTCTCAAAAATAAATTTAGAAAGTGCTTTGCGTCTTCAATGCGGTAATTTTTTCAGTCATCAAAAGGTCGCCCAGCCGAGATAGCTATACAAAGCGGTCTTCCTGCATAGTGGGTGTGCCGGCCCATATTTAATCACCTAAAATAAGCTAGTTTTAATATGCTTGACGTAATGAATAGCGACTTATGTCTTCCTCAGGACTGAAACATACTCAAGTGTATGTAACCAATTCCTTGAGTCTTGTCGTCCCATGGCACACAGTTGCCTTGATTGGTTAGGCTGTGTGTTCTTAAAGAACTCACCTGCTGTAAACGTGGAATTCTCCGTTTAAAAAATGTTTTAAAAGGATGGCTTGTGGCTTTCATACTCGGTTCAGCTGAAATATGCTCCCAACACGGTTCTGTCCGTCTTCCTGCCATCTCGATGCCCTCGCTCAACTCAAGAGTTGTTTTCATAAAGACTTTGGTCCCGGATTTGGAGGAAATTGTGAATACACAGTGCAAATCTCAACAACAACACCACACCCCAACATACACAACATCCAAATACTCAGTAAGGAAAGACCGGACAAAACACCACATTTGCAGAAACCCAATTGCATCGAGCAAGCATGCCATACAGGTACAGCCAATCTTATAAGACCATTGTTGGAGGACATGCCAATCACACATGGAACTTACTAACAAGGTAACAGTGGCACATAAATCACAAACAGCCACCCACAGTTTTGGATTAAGATACCCTACTGACCCAAGGATAAAGAAGAGCCGACAGCGGAGCAAGAAACTAAATTACAGGGCATATACACAAACATCCAATGGGACACCCAACAAAGGTCAAATAAACAACAATGATACACCCGCCACCATGCAACCTAGCGCACTTAACAAACGTCACCAAAATGGGTGTACCACAAAATATCCACTAAGGAATGATCTGACAAAAATGCAAATGGCAGATACCTAATGGCATTGGGCTAACTTGCCGTACAGGCACAGCTTATCTTACATCCAACAGGAAAACCATCACCACAATGCACACAAGAAACAAAGTAATAGGAAAGAAACTGCAGGAATTACTCATTCAAAACATCCCCAGACCAGCCCATGACCAAAGCACAAACCGTTTAATCAGAAATACTTCTCCATATTTTTTTAAAATGACCCAAAGTCAAAAATTCAAGAACTGGAACCTCCTCACAAAATATTGCATGACCATGTCCAATAAAACAAATCTAAGCACTCCAAACAAACCTCACTCATAATGAGTTCACTAACGATTTCATGTTTTATGCACCCTCACTCAACACATGCTCACCAATTCACCAACACAAATAGCTAAAAAACATCTCAAGATTTAATATAGACAGGCGCTAGGGTTTAAATGAATGGGCTGCCCATAGACAATAACTCAATACATAGACATAAACCTATTCTTTTGCTCGACACAGGTGGGACAAATAGGCAGTACAAGGGGATACCTTTTGCATCAATGTTAAATTTGACAGTTCGCCCTGCAGCCCATTTCTGGTCTTAGTCCTGCCCCTTTGATATACATTTAATTGACCCAAAAATATTTTTGATATCAAATGTATTGACCCTCAACATTTTTTATATCATTTTGATAAGGGCCTCGATATGGGCTATAAATAGCTGATATACTGACTCCCTAAACTGTAATGATCCCCCCAACATTTTGTATCAAACCCCAAAATGTGTTTTATACATTTTATATTAATTTGACATAAACTTGATATAAAATGGATAAGACTGCCGTCATGGTGTATACATAGATGACGTCATGACACCCCAGAAGTTTGATGGCGTACAAAAATAACCCTATAAAGTTGAAATGGCTTTATCAACTGGTAACATCAACCTTTGATATAAATGTAATATACATTGTATATAAAGTATAAATAGATGCAATGAGATCCCCCCAGACGTTTGATGGTGGCCAAAAATAACCCTATACATTTGATATTGCTTTTTCAACCGGTAACATCAAACTTTGATATCAATCTGATATAAAATGAACAAGACCATCCGCATAGTGTATAAATAAATGCTGCAAGGACTGTCCAGCCCTTTGATGGCATCCAAAAATAACCCTATACATCTGAATTCACTTTATATGCAAAGTGTGTTTCCCAGGGCCAACATAAAATCCCAATGCTTGTCCTTGAAGGAATGCACAATGATTTTAACACTGGCTATGCATTTGAAGTACCTTTATATGCAAAGTTTCTTCACCAGTGTACGACAAATGTCCAAAAATCCAAACTGTTGACTTTGGCAATGCTTGCTATTCAAGGGCTGTAAAGTGATATTAACACAATGTGGGTGGAAAACTGCTGGTGAAGGGGGAATTTCCTGTGAGTGTGAAAGTGACTGTTGTAGATTGTCTGTGCGGTTGACTGGTGTTTCAGTGCTTCAGAGGGACTGACCTGAGGTGTACAGCTTGGTGACTCTCCACCAGTAATCCTGAGCTTTCAGATGGCCACACTCTGTTTTCCAGGGCCAGCGCCGCTCAGGCTTCCAGAGATGATTCACAGCTGGTGCCTCAGCGCAAGAAGTGTTTGCTTCTGCCGTGAAGATGTCAGAGGACTGGGGTATCTGTGGGGTGGGGATGCGGGTTCGCTCTGTGAAGCTCAGGGCCTGCTGCATAAACAGAGGCCTATCCCAGAGATGGCCCAGCCATTTGCGGCCTCTGATGCAATAAAGTGACTCAGGAAGCCCGATATTTCATAATCTATGTTGGCTTTTCTGAATTTTGCAGAGTAAGCAGAAAACACATGTGGGTGCTGGTAAGAAAGGGTTGTATTTTGCTGCTCCGTTGAGTCAGCTCACGATGACACGACTCTTGCTTTCACAATGTGTAAACAAAAGCGTAGGAGAATACACACAGGATATGATTATCTTTAGCTGGGGTGCACTGCTATTTTTAGCTTCTGATACAATGACTATGGGGTGGTAAGGTGGAAAAGGAAACAACTGTTTCATAATATGTGTTCATATAAAGTGCTTTTTTGCAGCATAAGCAGAGAAAACATGGGTTCTGCTGCTGATAAGATTGCAAGAAGCCATGTTTTTTTAAAGCAGTCGCTGGCATTTTGTGGCCTGCAGATGTGCAGACTCTTTGCTTCCTGGCAACCCATCTGCAAACCAAGACAGCTGGACCCCTAGATAATATTTGGGGGCTGCCTTGTGAGTGTCTGTCTTTACCCTTAAAATGGGGCATTTCTGCCTGCAGAGGGGACAGATCCTTTGTTCCTAGTTTGGATATTTACCTAGAGTTGGGGGCTGCATTTCTGGCAACAGGGGTCTTGGACGGTTTTAAAATTGCAAGCCTGGGTTGGATTCTCCTGATGGTTGGCTAATTGACCGATTGGAGATGTGTTCAATGACTGCAATGAAGCTCTGCTGTGCTATCCCGGAGTTAATTGCATCGGTCAGAGCTAATTGGATCCCTGTCGGAGCTCCTGAACACTGTGCAGAAGTATGCACCCGCCGTCAGACCCCATTAGGGAGTCCTGTGGAGCTCTGATTGCAGGGCCGTGCTGGGTTACTAAAAGGATTACTGGCCTTAACCCTGGCTGACAATCATGAAAAGGTGAGTGGTTGTTTTAAATTGTTATACTGTACATGTTATGATCTTATGCTAGTGGTCAGGGGGTTATTCTGGGGGTGGTGGGGTGGTAATGGGGGTTGTGTTTTTTTTAATGTACAGTTTCGGAGGTTTAGGAGGGGGGCTGTCGCTGGGGTGCATTTTTTGAATCACCAGGGGTGTGCCAGTCTTTAACTATTTAATGTGGGGCCGGAATTAAATGTGGGGCTTGTGTTTAAAATGCTAATGTGATTGTAAAATAAATAGATATTTAAAGAGATGGTTGGTAGATTAAGATGATTTTTATCCAGTCAAATTGCTTGTTATTTTGTGAGCACTTCTCGTGACGGGGACACTCTGCAATCATATTTTCAATGACACATCACAAGGCAAAAGGCCTCATAACAAGTATGGCTGTGTGGGAAGACAGTGGCGGTAACAGAATGACACTACGTTTCACGCTCCACCATACTATGAGTTTTGCCCTGGAGTGGGGATTTACCTCCAGCATGATTCTGGGGGTAAATCCTCCCACTTTCCATTGAACAATCGGCAAAATCGATGGAATTCCTGTTACGGTAATTCCACCGGTGGTAATTCTGCTGAAACACCCAATGGAGTCCAATGGACTCCAAATTAATGGGGACTAACACTGCCACCATCACTTGTAATCCGGCGGTAAATCTTCCAAACCAAGTGGCAGTAACAGTAATTCTGTTGGGCGGTATTCTAGCAGATTTATCACCAGAATAATGCCCACCTCATAATGAGACCCTTTAAATGTCTCATTTGAATGCATGCCTCAATTGGTTAACCATTCGGAAAAGTAAACCCTTGTGTTGCCCTCATTTACCTAAAGATAGGAGCTTCACCGTCTGCCTTGCAATCCACTCCAATCAGTGCGTTAGTCTCGGAGCCGTATGTAGAGATGTGTCCTGAAACTGAAACATCCGTACTCTAAGATGTAGATGTTCACCAAGTTCAATGACGTAATGTTGTAGGGATACCTGTGCAAGTCCCTTACTCTAACAGGAAAAATGGAGCTGCTCATAGTAATAGTTAGAAAATTGTTGTACTCTTGAGCGGGCCTGAGTTTGTGCAAAGGGTTTCCATTACTATAGTGTCATATTGAGTACATGTGCAGATTATATTTTATAAGGGTTTAATTCGCATTTATGTGCTCAGACCAAAAAAGCACTACACAACCTTGCAATTCCTTATCATTAATTACTGCAATTTATTCCATTCAATACATTCATTTAGGCCTCTTTCATCACTTTTGGTCATGAAAATAAGTTCTTGTTCATCTCAACCCACACCAATATAGTCAATGCTAACCCTCTGCAATCAATTTGTATTCCCGTCCACTGGCCAACCCACCCAGATCTGCTCCAGAAGGCCAGGTGTTACATCTGGAAACAAAACACTGCTGGGGAACAAACCTCAATTCACCTAGAGAACACACAGATGCCAGATGCGTCCGGTTCTGCACACATCAACAATTGAGCACAACAGCTGGCCTTTTCCCACTACTCCCTTAACCATGCCCCCTCTTTTGTCAATTTCAGATACACTTGATAGCTTGGAGACCATACAAATGGAAGTAACATGCAGTACACATGCCAAAAACACAACATAACATGCCAGGATTACCTCACAAAACAGGAAACTAGCAATAGGAGGAATGCGCGTGTCAAAATCATCAAACAATGCATCATTCCACTTCAATGCATTATTGACTTGACAAATGCAACACCATCAAAATGGTTGTCACTGACAAGCAAGCTACCACTGTTGCTCAGATCCCCCCTCAATAACACTATTAGATTGACAACAGTTTAGATGCTTTCACTCATGGATTTCACTATCATCCTCACTAACCCGAAGGCAAAATATACAAAGATGAGCTGACCCTACCAACCACTACTAGGAACTTGCTTACTGGTGAGACATTCACACTCTCCTCAATATAGCGAATGCCTCTCACAGCCTCTGCACCCGCCACAATGCACTCAAACCAGGACAAATCTATTCACTTGATGAAACCCATGCTGGATTCTGACTGCACTCTCTCTCACTCACCATTCTCCCCTCCGGCCCAACTCACTCTGCAGGGCACAGTCTCGATGTACTGATCTCCTCTGATCTTCCCCTCTCTGTCCCTGTCTCCACCCCTCTCTCCTGGAGTGATCACTGTCTCCTATCCTCCCACCTCACCCTCCCTACCCCTCAAGCCAAGCCACCTTCATCACTGCCACCCACCTTTGCGGTCATCCGACCCATGAAGCATGTGTCAGTTGAGGCTTTCGCTGCCACCTTCTCTCCCCCTCCTCCCCCTTTGGCTGTCTCCCACCCTGACACAGCACTCTCCATGCTATACTCTGCTATATCTGATACTCTCGATATCCTTGCCCCTGTCATGAGAATCCGCCTGAAGATCAAAGCCAAGTGTAACTCCTGGTATGATTACGATCTCGTCACCCTAAAACATAAGTGCCGGGTGGCTGAGAGGAAATGGCGTGCTTCATGTTCATCCTCTGACAAACTGGCCCGCCGCCTGCTGCAATGGCAATATCGGCTCTCTGTTCTCACCAAGAAGAGAGCCCATATCCAATCCCGGATCTCTACAGCATCTAACAACTCGGCTGAACTCTTTAAAATCTGCAAGGAACTGGCCAACCCTGCTGCTGTCTCTACATCTCCTGTCCCCTCCCAGGCCCTCTGCACGGCACTGGCTTCTCACTTCATTTCTAAGACTCAAGACATCCTGTCCTCACTCTCCTCTTCCCGCCTCCCTCCCTCTATCTCCTGCTCTTCCTCTGACCCTCCTGCTGACACCCCCCTCCCTCCCTCTCTGCCTTTCCCCTCTTCTCTGCAGACGAGGTTTCTAGACAAGTCCGATCTATGAAAGTCTCGTCAAAACAGGTCCACCCCTGTTCCTCCGAAACCATCAAGGACCACATCGACTCCCTGGCTCCTGCCCTGGCTGATTTCTGCAATCACTCCTTCGCCACTGGAGTCTTCCCATCCCCCCTGAAGCACTCCCTTGTGCACCCTCTTCTTAAAAAACCCTCTACCGACCCCCCTCCCCAGCTAACTACCACCCAATCTCCATCACTCCCTTGCTGGGCAAACTCCTGGAGGAATTGGCCATCTCCCATCTTAATCTCCACACCGAATCTGTTGGTTGTCTTCATGACCATCAGTCAGGCTTCAGGGTTGCTAGAAGCATGGAAACTGCTCTCCTGAACATCCGTGAAGACCTGCTCTCCAACCTTGATTCCAACACCCTGTGTGTCCTCATCCTGCTTGATCTCTCTTCTGCCTTCGACACTGTCAACCACACCATCCTGCTGAACCGTCTCCGTGATAACCTGGGTATCACAGGACAGGCTCTGGCGTGGCTGACTTCTTTCCTTTCCGATCGACCCTCCCAGGTCCAACTTGGGTCCTTCCTCTCCGATATCTTTCTCTCTACCTGTGGTGTCCCCCGGGGATCTAACCTCTCTCCCTGGCTGTTCAACCAATACCTGGCACTCCTTGCCCACCGCATCGCCGCTCTCTGCCTCAATTTTCAATGCTATGCGGATGATACCCAGCTCATCCTCAGGCTACCCTCAGCCTCCTCCTCTCCCTCCCTCATCGCTGACTGTCTGTCTGCTATCCAGGAGTGGTGCGCTGCCAATGACCTCTGCCTTAATGCCAGTAAGACCGAGATTCTACTCATAGGCACACCCTCTCCCTCCTTCCCTGCAGCTCTCTGGCCGGCCTCTCTTGGCCCTCTTCCTGTTCCCACCTGCAAGGCTAAAAACCTTGGAGTCATCTTCGACTCCACACTCTCCTTCTCTCCTCACATCTCTGACGTTTCTAAGAAGTCAAACTACCAGCTGCACCTCCTCAGAGGTATTCTTCCTGTCCTCTCCTTCCCCCAGAAGCTCACTGTCTCCAAAGCCCTGCAATAGTCCACTGTCTCTCGAAGCTGGACTATTGCAACAGCCTCTATCTAAACCTGCCTGCCTCTACTCTTCGCCCTTTGCAACTTATCCAAAACAGGACTGCGAGACTTGTCCTTGGCCTCAAGCCCAGGGATCGTATCTCTCCAGGACTGAAATCTCTGCACTGGCTCCCGGTGGCTGCAAGGATTAAGTTCAAAACCCCCTGCATTATCCACAAGGCCTTCTGGGGCCTGGGGCCGCATTACCTTCAACTCTCTCTTCCTAAATACCTTCCTTCTCGAGCTCTCTGCTCATCGGCCTCCAACTCCCTCAGGGTCAGCCGCTTCTCCAAGCAACGAGTTGTGGTCGATCTCTCTCTTCGGCTGGAGCCTCCCTCTGGAACAGCCTTCCTGCCTCCATGAAACTTGAGGAGAACCATCTCCGGTTCCGGAAACACCTCAACATCTTCCTCTTTGCTTCTGCTTTCTCTGCCTCTCTCCCCTGCTGAAACCCCGGCCTAACCTGCTCTGGTTACCTGGCCACCCCCCTGACCCTGGGGCCAGGTCCCACCCCCTGCACTCCTCCCCTGCCTCCCTGGAAACCACCTGCACTTAGGGACTGTTTCTGTATCCCCTCAGTCCCTCCCCACCAGCACTTCCCCTCTCCCTTTCCCCCAGGCACTTTCCCTTCTCCCTACCCTTGCACGTGCACGATCTGAATGTCACTTGGCCTAGTAGGATCGTTTGTCTGTCTTTCCACAGTTTCTTTCCCCTCCATGCCTCGTCGCGCCTTGAAACACTTGTGTATAGGCGCGTTATAAATACCATATCATATCATATCATAACCAAATGTAGACCTTTCACTCACCTGCCTTTCATGGTAAGATAGTCAAGAAATCAGTTGGCGTCATTAAAACACTGCATCGCATTTACCCTGAATCACCGGCACTGGATGATACTTAAAGCCTGCATCACCTTTAACCATCTTAATGGATACAAAAATACATCCTGAGTTAAAAGGTTCAGGTCTGCTGGAACCCCTTCAAAACCTTAACTACTAGCACACCTTCATACTTGACCAAAAACGTATCTCAGGAGGACAGCATAGCCCATGGAGGCATGACACAGCCAGACTTGAAATGAATGAGTGAACAAATGAAAAGACCAGGAAACAATCCTTCTCAAGCTATGCATCCCAATACTAGAACAACACCCCTCCACCCACCAATCATCCCTGCACCTTCAATCCTACCCTGCCAGAAAGGAACTAAAAACACATCCCTTCACCAGTCCCCGCTAAAACCTCTGCAGGGCACAGTGGCCCACAGAAAACTCACTCTCTCTTCCTTCCATACGGGAAGCATGATCTTAGATAGTGCCCCCTCTTGAACTGCAAATAATCTTGAATCATCCGACCCCTTGTGCAGCACTTTGCATCCCTGTGCAGCACTCACTAGGGGTATGCACTATAGATACCGATTAATACATACGTGTATATTCTTCAATGAAAGCTCAAGGCTGAGGTATGTTGATACACATTTATTGATAACAGGCACAAACACCCATATATAAATGCTACCCATGACATTCCATAGCACTTGCAACGAGCAGTACCAGGGTAGGAATTGCTGCTGCTCACTACCCATAATTGATACCCTTGTTCAAATGACTAGTTTAATAAATGAAACGTTTAAGTGCACTTAGAACACATATATAAGCCCTAACAAGTCGCCTCGTGTTGCCACAAGCTGTATATACACACACCCTCATTTGGAGTCTGGGGGCAGTAAGCCCTGTGCTTCTGATACATAAATTCCCGGGACCACCGGGTAAAATATGTCTTTTGTTCCAGCTCTGTTCACTCTAGAGGGCAGGTAAAGCACTTAAATGTTTAATGGAACTTTGCTCCAATCATGGCAAAATGCCTAAAATCTACTGTATGTATTTATTTGGCGGGTTGCAGTTCTTTTAAACTGTTCACACATTACATTCAAATAATTACATAACTTCAATACAATTCATACCAATTTCATTTCGTCCGAATGAAAACATCATCATTCATTTTACTAACTCTATTTAAAATTAGTAGAATTACATAGAAATCTAATTTACAAAAATCAAATGTAACCAGGCAGTTGTTTACATATCTCCTATTTGCTAACAATGATATTCTATTCAGTGTATCACCCACACATAAGAGGTACAACTATTTGCTGTTTAGGTTCTTCACCACCATGTCCCAAAGTCTACAGTGGCACAGAAGTGACAACGGCTCCAAAACAATTCAGTTATTTCATAATCTAAGTTGTGCAGATCTGCCCAGATATAATACATATTCACGAGCCAGCGTTATACATTGTGTAAGTGCATGTCTGCTAGTTTCACCGTTACAGTGTATTAACACATTCTGCAATATCTTTGGTCTCTAGTGATGCCATTTCTGGATCCACTCACTGTCCAAGTTGGCAACTGGTTCAATCTTATTCTTAGCATCATTATAAACCTTCTCAGATGGGGCGGGGAATATTGCATCAGGCTATCCTAAATCCAAAAGGCAAATTGGCAAATGTGCTCAGAGCGTTTCATCGTGCCATGTGTTTGTAACTTTGAATCCAGTCCCAATCTACTTGATATAAAGCGTCTTGTTTTATGGGCGTTTGAAGTATACCAAGTCTCACTGCTTTGAACAAGCAGTGGGGCTTTTTTTCTGAAAGGGATTTCAAACCATTGAGCTTGTTGAAGAGAATTATTTTGAAATAACACGTTTGATATCATTTGCATGAAAGAACAGCCGCTCATATCTGGCCATATTAACCTACATCCTTTACAGCATTAACTTGGGCTTGTTCGACAGAAGCCGCAGAGTCTCCGCGCAGAAACTGATGTATTAATATGGAGGCGTATAAACCTGTCTCCACACTGCGACTTAATATGAATTCAATATTTTGTCTTGCTGCATATATTTTGTCTTGGCCCTTTAATGGCTTTTCTGACCTTGGACAATGTTCGGCGTTGGGCATTTAATCTGTTCTCACGTCTCGAATTAGCCGGCGCTGGTATTCCGGCCGCAAATCAATCGGCAAGCACGTTTTGTGTGGTAGGTCTCAGAGGGCATCATTAATATTCTCTGTTCTTGAAAAAGAGCTTACATCTAAATCTCTTATGTGGCCCGTAGAGTATATGGTTTAACTGGTCTCTTTGACTCTGCGACTTGAAAGCATTAGTAGATATTCCTTGTAAATCGCAGGGCTAGAGAGCGGTGATAAAACAGCGGGCTACTTTTAACGTTAATGAATTAGAAAGTCCACATTTAAAAAGCTGCTCATGGCAGATAGTCCCTGATTTGGGGCTATGTGCATGCTGAATAGAAGAAACTTGCTGTCGCTAAGAAGCGAAAAGAACCTGTTAACCATCTTCGAAACTGACAAAGAGAGAGTCTAGATTGGGGGAGCACATGACAGAGGCCTCCACCCCGGCCCCAGTGTGAGCAGAGCACCTTCACATGGTGGTTATCAGCGTGAAAGATCTTTACCAAATCTCAGCAAGGCACATACACTAATTCTTAACCTCCAATATGAAAAGCTCCCCCCATCAACTGTTCCCTTAAGGTGTGCATGGTGGTCTATACCAGTGCTAGGCAACTGTTCCCTTAGGGTGTGCATGGTGGTCTATACCAGTGCTAGGCAACTGTTCCCTTAGGGTGTGCATGGTGGTCTATACCAGTGCTTGGCAACTGTTTCCTCAGGGGTGTGCACAGTGGTCTATACCAGTGCTAGGCAACTGTTTCCTTAGGGGTGTGCATGGTGGTCTATACCATTACCAGGCTTTTTAGAAACAATTGGGAATGTTGGTGAGTCAGTCTATGGAGAATCTTGATTGTGGTGCCACATTGTGGGCCCAGTGACAAGCGCTTCAGGGTTGGGAAGGATTCCCTCAAGAAAGGGCAGCCAAAAGAAACTGATGGCAAGTTGCCTGATGTATGGACCATTGTGTTAGCATGCACTGACTCAGGAACAAGGTCATTTTATGCCACTTCGTGCAAAAACTAGTTCAACTTGAAAATACTAACACAAGGCAGGAAAGAATGTAGCCAAAGTGAAGAAAAGAGCAAAATATGTTGTGGCAAACTGGAAGAAGGACTCAGACTACAGCGGATCATGTCTCGACTTGATTTATTTGAATGAAAGAAAATGCCTGCATAGGGGCTTGTTGCGACTGTCCCTGGGGTGGATTCATTTGTGTTTGTCCCTGCTGTGGCATTTGCTGTACTTGCGGTGCTTGTGCCTGATAAGATGTGTGATCTTGGGCAAAGCCCTCTCTGGCGTGTGTGCTTTATGGCGAAGGATAAGTGGTCCCCCCTCTGGAAAATTGGCCATTTTGTACATTCCCTTGGCTCCCGCGCACGCGTGCAATGTGTCCTGTCATTCCACAATTCCAACATACTGGAGGAACCCTTCTGTTAATCCCTCCTTGGTTATATCCTCCTTGAGCATTCTGGTTCTCATTCTGTGTATTTTGAAACCCACCTTGGTTGTTCTAAAATCCAACTCCTCTTCCCCTATAACTCATACCTCTGCCTCGTGGTGTAAACCCATACCCACCTTGGTCCATCGGGCGCAGATTATTTGCCAGCAAGGTACCCATTGTTTCCTGCATTCCCATTCCTTCTCCGCTTGTCAGTACTGCTCTTTCTATGGCACATTTTGACAACTTTTTCTGAACTAACTTGGCTTCCTAAATCTTTCTATTCTCATCTTTCTTGTTGTTCTTTTCTTGTAATAACCAACAATGTTGTACTATTGTCCACTGTTTCTCAGCCCATGGCTTTGCTTCGATCCCCACTTGTTTTGTCTCTGTACTGGCTCAGGCAACCCCTGACATAAAACGTGGTAAAATAATGCCACTGTCTTTTCCCATGGTTCGCGGGTTTCAAGCTGCCATTTTTCCTGTATATACTGAATGTAAGCAATAGGGTCTTCATCATCTTTTCTTTTTTGTATCATAATTGCACCCATTCCTGATGTGTCAGGATACTGTAACCTGATAGCCCTCCAAACATCTGCTCTACAATTATTTTAAATGGCACTCCATCATGCGCAGTGTTCAGTGCATTCACACTTGAATATTCTGCTGTTCTCCATATCTCATCTCATCAGCCCTTTCTCCAAGAATGGCTGCCAGGAGACCTTTTATGTTGCCTATGGCCAGCGTATTTCCTCCTGCCATTTCCTCTAATTTGTATATACACTTCCCAGCCCCCAAGTTAAACTAGGAAGCTTACATTTTAAGTTATCTTTGTCCATCTGTGGCCACGGAATGTATTGCGGTATTGCGCCCCCTTTTTCTAACAAAGGAAACTGTGTGAACACCATCCCATATTCAGATCCTACTATTAGCCACATGTATTGCGAAAGAGGGCTGTGACCTTGCTATTCGGAGCATCTAACCAGGTTATGATGTTGGAGACAAACTGGATTCTAGCTTGTGCTCTGCCCATTCCTTGACAAAAAGTGAGGAGTCACCTGGAGGCTTGAGTTTATTATTATTTGGGTAATGTTTGTATTTATAATGTTTTATTTCATTTCACCATCATATTAGAGCACAGCACAATCATGGTGTTAATTTTCCTCTTATAGGAAGGTTTAATAATATTACAGTTTTTATTGGATTTAAGGAATTTTGATTATGCTTACTATTAAAAGTTGGTATTTGCCACTGTACGATGCTATATATAAAATAAAATAAATAAATATTACTAAACTACAATATTTTTAAACAGTTCTCATGGGATGCCAACCTCTTGGTTAGCATTGCACCTTTCATCCTTTATCTGTCCCTCATATGAAGGTCAGGTCCAGGACGCACAACATTAACGTTCTCTTCTGGCCTGTCACAGAGAACTAAAATATGATTGATATGCTCCCCAGTCAGCTATAGCTCTGAGACAGGTAGGGACACCCTCCTCCTCCTACGTATGCCCAGTGTACAATGCAGTCTGTAAGTGTTTGGGGTTCATATACTGTAGAATACAAGGCACATGGTCAATAAATATCCTCAAAAGGGGTCATCGTCACTGACATTCTCTAGAGACTCCCCAAATATGTCCTTAATGATGAAATCCTCAACCACATCATTTTCCTCTCAAGAAGTCAACCAAGAAAAGCTTTTCAGCAACCACCATCCCAACATCCATCTTGCCTTCCAATCCTTCCTCCCTAGTTTACAAGCGGGACATATTGCTTCCGCTTAGACATTAACCAATAAATGGGTCTACCTGACACCCATAGCACACCGGTATTGAGCAACACTGTCATTGAACAAGACCTCAACATTGCATATATAATACACAGCTCAAGAACCTCATGCCCCAGACCAACTCCTTCATGTTCACCATTCCCATTCTCTCCTCTTCCCACTTCTTATGAAAACATATCAAAATGCATCCAACTCAGGCCCAGGGTAAATCTCTTCTCTGAGCACATCAGGACTCTTGCCCTAGACCCCATCTCCTCTCTTTCGCAATGGTCCAGACATCCTATGCTAAACACAAGGGCGTCTTTACAGCAACTTGTATGACTGTTGCCATTGCCTCAATCTACCTCCAAGACACCCAAACCGGCGTAAGTGCAACAATGACCAGAACCCCAAAACTTTTTTTCCTTTTATACAGAGCTTTATTTGGATTCACTGGACTTCTGAGCAATAATAGGTGTTATTGTTGCCCGTTTTAATGGTATCCAATGTTTCAATCTCGTAAGGTTAAATAACTTTGTTAACTTGCTGCCGGTATTCACATTTTACAAGTGCAGGATGGCCGCCTGTTCCAAGGCATGGCCTATCTGCCTGGCAGTTACACTATTGCCAAAACCATCTTGCTGTCCCGCCTCTGCAATTATGGCATCATATGCAGTGCCTGGTCGTGGTTTTGATTCTTTGTGTATAACCGCTCTCAAGCTGTTCTCTTCCTGTCTACTCCTCTAACCCTTGTTTAATTCCCTTAGGGTTCCAGAGGCTTCCTCCCTTTTTCCTATCTTGTTCAATCTCTGTGATCAACCTTGTGCCCCCCTCAACACCAGTTTGTATTTTATTTTTCAAATAGGCTGACGACACCCAGCTCCTATTCTGTTTTGATGGGAAGCTGGGCTGCACAGCCTATACATTCCAACTCTTCATCTTATCCATCTCCACCTCGAAGAACAGTAACTCATTCCAACATAACTCTGATAAAATGGAAATGTACACCGTAACTTCCAGAAAGCAGAAAGCTTTTGGGTTCTTCTATCTGGACCCCCCCCCCTCTACCCCACACCCTCTTGGGGAGTCTGTCCGACTCCTGTTCCTGCTGTGTTAAGTTTGACAATGTTCTTACTTTCAGCCCCTAAATCACTCAGCTCACTACCTCTTGCCACTACTACCTCTGCCTTCGCCCTCATATCTTTCTATTTCTCTCCCTCTCTGCCCACATCTCTGCTACCCCTGCCCACACTTAATCTCACTTGGACTATACTAATTCTCTACATCTTGGCCTTCCCGCAAACTCCAGTAAACTTATTTAGGTCTTGCAAAATGCAGCTGTCTGTCTCATTTTTAACCTCTACCATTCTACCCATATTTTATATACATTGTATCTGAATTCCTCTCCTCCAGGATTAAGTGTTATACTCCTTCTGGTCGTCACCGCTAACCAGCTCCTCTCTTGTTTAGAGCTCTGTGGCAGTGTAATCACGAAACAGGGCCTAGACATTCCGAGAGACATCCCCACCCAATTCGCCAAACTGCTTCAACTTCCCAAAATCACCTATCCCCTAACAGCTAGGACTACTAACACTCCATTGATATTGAGCGGTTTGAATCAAGGTCCTCCTTTGTTCCCTCCAAGTGACATATGATTCTACTTTGAGGCGACTCCAGCTACAATGTGCCGGTTCTATGTGAAAAAGTTGATGAGCGAAAAAGTCGCCAAGGAGTCGATTTTTTTACCTGCCACCCAAAAAGCCTTCCCCAACATATTCTATGAATGGTTTCAACTACTATTATATCCTCCAATCATAGAATATTTGGGGAAAGTGCTTGATTTTCCGAAGAGTGCAAATTTGGGGAAAGGCTGCTCCTTGTAACCTTTTCCTCTACAACTTTATTACTAGATACCCAATGGGCCTTCAACCTATCAAGGTTTTTCACAATGAGAAACAGCATAATAGCATTGGACCAGAACTTATGCCATTTCAGAGACTTATTCTAACAGACCTTTAAGATATCAAATATAGATCCATGCAACATTATCAAAGAGGAGCAGTAGGTCTGTGGAACCCTGGGAAGCACCTAAGACATATCTTAGCACGACACTGACAGATAAAGGAGGAGGTATTTTGGTCCTGAAGATCAGTTACTATCGCCTTGAACTTGGACAAATAATCAACAAGCCCTTGCAATTTGCTGAGTGGTACTATATTATTCCATTAAGCAGTGACCACTCTCATTTCCACTTGCACGACATTCGTATTGTGGAAGGCAGGCAGCATCTGTAGCTTTGCCTGTGGAGGAGTCACACAGGAAGCAGATACTCATAAACTACATACAAACCTCATATTCCCAAGGTGACACTTTGTTAACAACATGTTTTGCCAGAATGTGGTGGGCACCTGACCACCAGTGCTCTTCAAGCAGAGAGCTGTACCTGCTTCTTCAAGTGGACACCTGCCTCTAATTTATAATGAAACCAGTACAATGTCGTGACTGGCTCAAAGAGCTGCACCTAACACATGGGACATGCCAGAATAAGGGCCCAAAATACATATCTAGTTGGGTCGCCCACTTTCAACCACTGTACTCCTAAAGGTGAACAATGGCAAGCTGCCTCCATCTGGAAATGGCGATTCAAAAGTGTTATGGCAAATCAAGTCCTTACATTATGGACCAACCTACTGGACTGTTTGTGAAATAAAGAAGAGCTCCTCAAATTTAAGCAGGTCTTCATTCAAAAACCTAGATTCTGGCACCAAATCTACTCAGATTCCTCTTCTGTTGGCCTTGTTAGTGAACTTAACGCAAGAATTAAACTTTGATTCAGCTGTGAACAGGCTAATTTTTAAGGCCTACTCCATGTTCCCGCCCTGTAGTGGGGGTCATTTTCTAGTTCTCAGGGCAGAAAGAAGTGTAAAAATTAGGCGTAAAAGGATTACACCAGTGTTTATACTTGTTTATACACTCTGGTTAATTTTTAAAAAAAATGTTTTCAGGCAGAGTGTGGAAGTTTCATTTCCGCTTTCCCTTCCAGCTTCACCTGCAATACCATGTGGGATTTGTCAGCATGAGATTATCATGCAGGCCTATAACAAATGTATGCCTAAGGAAACCACCTGCTTCTAGCACCTGCTAAATGCAGGCGAAGCCACCTGCTTCTAGCACCTGCTAAATGCAGGCAGATTCCATTGCATTCTATCGTAATTTCCCTCTGCTGAGAGTAAACAGCAGGCAGCATTTACACTTTTTGTAAAATGGATCATACAAATAAGGCCTTAAGGTGATGTAGCCTGTTTTTATGCTTTGGGTTTGCACTCCGGTTTGCAAAGGATGAAAACTGCATGGTGGGGACCGTGCAGCATGTAAGTGCCAGCATTGACGGTCCTCTCCATGGGATATTTTCGAAAATAAAATACATAATCCCAAAATATCGAATTTATTTTTTCTTTCACCCCATTTCACTGCATATGTGTGCGGGGGGGCACCCACCCTAACACCCCCTCCCCATACCACTCCACATGTTTTATTAACTTTATCCCCCCACACATATATTGTATGCAGTTAAAGGGGGCATCCGAAATTCAGCTTTTTGGGATTCAAATTTATAGGTAATACCCTCCCCGGGCAATTAGCTCTTCTAGTAAAATGACCCCCCTCTCTCTCCTGGTGCTTTCCTCCCATTCCATCCCCCTTCCTCCTCTTTCTCCTCAGCCCTGGTACCCAGAAGGTACCTGTTTTGAGTGTGGCACGAAACAAACCCCCAATAAATGAAAACCAATCGATAGCTTCAGAAGGCCACAGTCAAACCTATCTAGGAATGTGGCAAACCACATGGAGACAACCTTTTATCAAACACCACTGTGTGATTATTTGTTAACCTGTTTCTATACCATTTTGTTCATAGATACGTTGGATGCAATTGGACCGTTTTTTCTCTAATTATTGGAAACATTCTCATGATCGCTTCACCACTGATGTTGTACTTTGTGGGAAACATTTTGAAGGTGGGTTGACCAAAAAGTGTTCATTGCATGGAGGGGACCACCTATGTTTGCACTTTCAAGCTATTTGTGTCAGTTGCACCTAGAAGTGCAAATTTATTTTTAAATCTGTCAAAAACGTGCACTTTTTCGCACTTCATAGAGCAAAACGTGTAAATGTGTCCACTTCGTCCTTTTCACAATTGACACTTGCGGGGGCGTTTACAATGGGCTTCTATATAATGTGCCTGCTTTGAGCGTGTACAAAAGAACAGGCGGGATCCATAGGGATCCACTGGTTTTTCGATAGCATAAAAATGGGATGTGATGTTAAAACTTTTTTTTTATTGGAAGGTGGAGATTACGGTGCAGGCAAACATTTACGTTTCAGTGAATAAACAGCTGCACCTGCCAAAGGCTACAAAATGCCCTATGTGTCTGGTTTTACACCTCTTTTTTCTCTCCCGGGGACTGGCAAATAAGGGTGTATTTTCGTTGCCAGACTAGGAATTACAAAAATCCTTCCTTACACGATTGTTAAAAAAGCCGACATTTGACCACAAGATTCTTGCTAACTATCGTCCGATAGCCGGCTTGTTATGGCCTGCTAAAATCTTAGAAAAGGTGGTGACAAGGGAAATCCAGACACACATAGATGAACAGAAGATCCTCGACTGTTTTCAGTCGGGCGCAGACCGGCACAAGGTACTGAAACTGCCCTGGCAAGGTCTGGGACAAACTTCTGGGGGCTGCAGATGAAGGTACTGTCAGCATTCTTTTCATGCTGGACCTGTCAGCGGCCTTTGATACAGTGGACTTTGATATCCTAATCTCAAGACTGTCATCAGTGGCACATGTTTCAGAAGAAGCCATGAGATGGTTTGTGTGGTTTTTATCTGATCGCACCCAACGGTGAAGATCAGCGACTGCCTTTCTGAGACAGTGCCGGTCGAGTGCGGGGTACCCCAGGGGTCTTCACTTTCGTCCCTATTGTTCAATATTTATATTCGAATCTTGATAACCATTCTGTCAGATTTTGGGTTGTCATACCATTCATTTGCGGATGACACCCACATTTACGTGCGACTGAACCAACCAGCGGAAGCAGTAAATACTGTGCTATCCTGTGCAATTAAAATCAAGGACTGGATGCTCGAAAACAAACTTCCGTTGAACCTGGCAAAAACCGAGGTTATTGCACTGGGTACAAGGAGGTTGATACGGGACTTGGTTCATACTACTCCATGCCCCTCTCTTTTTGGTGCCCCACATAAGCATGTAGATACTGTAAAAAAACCTCGGCTGTATTTGGCAGTCCAGTATGCATTGTAATTTGCAGGTCAACCAGATGGTAAAATCAGTCTATTGTCAACTGAGGCTTCTAAAACTTATGATGCCTCTAATTGCAGTGAAGGACCGCCCAACTGTGGTTGGAATGTTAATAAATGCCAGGCTGGACTACTGCAATGCTCTTCTTATGGGGGTGCTGTTTTTTTCATTGAGCAGAAGGGCCGCAATCTCCCAATTCAGAAGGCAGATACACTGGCTTCCAGTGTCTCAGAGGATCCTTTTTAAAGTACTCTGTCTGATGTTTAAGTGCATCCATGGGATGGCACCAGCCTATCTGAGTGCTAAAATCCAGCTGTACCGCCTCCAGAGACAATTGCGCTCCTTAGATCAGCATCTTTTGCAAATCCCTAGTGTCAGAACGACTACATGGGGTGAGCGACGGTTTTCCGTCCTTGGTCCCCGAATGTGGAATGATCTCCCACTGAATCTTCGACTTCTGGAATCCTTAACAATTTTTAGCAAAAAATTGAAAACATTTCTGTTTGCCTAGTGCAGCTCCTTACTGTCAGCTCGAACCCCTGTTACACTGCAACAAATTATGTAAGAACATCTCTGCACCTAGATGTATCTGTGCCTGGTCCCCTCGTGGGTATGCGCTATACAAATTCCTAAATCAAATCAAATGCAGATCTTAACTTGAATTGTCTTTTTGTACTCCAACGGAACAAATGATACATGCAACTAAAAAATATATACCTCTTCCTTTCAGAGAGTACTTAATTGCTTAAGGCCTGGAAACTCTCCTTTGGAGTATCTCTGAAAGGCAGTCCCATGTGGCAAGACTTTAGCTAGACCGCCTGCAAAGTATTCCCAGAGGTTTTGCAAATGTAACTCAAGGTATTAATGAAAGATTGGGGACTAACTTGTTAGTAAGCACTCCCATTTTTTGCAATGTGGGGCACATTCAAAGGCCCCAAACCGAAGTCCCTTTCACATGAACAGTAGGATTTTAAACCCTGAAACAAAAACGGTTTCATTTACAAAAATGGAACAATCAAAAATCCCTTTCACATGGAAAACAGGAACTGTAAACATTGACACCAAAAACTGCTGCCACAAGTGTGTGCAAATAAAAGCTATTTATATGTGAAAATGTATTACTGCTAACAGAAAAATGTCAGGGAAAAGACATGATGTGTGGGGTGACAAAAAGCAATGTATATTAGGTTTCGCCTACAAAACTACAGTGACATTTGAAAAGCCACTTTGTGTTCATGAAAAGAATGTCAGCCCAATACAAACCCTTTTGCTGGCTGTTATAAACTTCACAAGGAAATCTCCCACTCCCAGTCTGGATTTCACATCTCCCATCTAATTACCAACTGCAATAAAATGTCCTGCTAAAGGTGCCAAAATTCATTGTTCCCCAGACCTGCTGGTTCTGAGGGCATTCACTGCAAGGGAAGTTCCTCTTGGCTGGAGCATGACTAATATGTGTGAAAATGGGGGCAACAACTTCAAAGAGCAAACATCCAACACAAAGGAGACTGATAAGAAAATCTGGGAACAGGCTGACACAGTGAAAACAAATGGCCTGAAGGCAGGAGGAGGGCCATATGTGCCACATGAAGATTCACAATTAATTTAAAAGGACTATTTTAATTTAGGCCTTTTTCCCGGCAATCGTAAGGCAGATGGATTTAATCTATGTACCATTTTTTATGTAATTTCCAGGCGATTTTGGAGATATAAAATTCATCCACCTGTGACTCAGGGAACTGTAATGGCCAGTTAGACTAGGTTTCTGGCTGATCTGAACATATTCCAAATGTGAGTGTTGGTGAGCAGGTGGAGAATGAAATTAGGAATATGGGTAATAACTTACATATTCAAGGCTGTTATGCTTTATATGGAAATGGCAGAAGGGTAATACATGGTATGGACTTGGTGGTCAGTTTATCTAATTCCCTGTGATTAGCTGAATCAAAAAATATGTTTATTATGGCAGTTGCAATAAATAAAATACTAAAATACATAACTAGTTTTTGCCAAAAATTTGAAAGGAGAACAAATGGCGATTACAAATGGGAATTGCCATATGTTTCTCCAGCCTCCTAAACCAATCCTGATTTGGAGGCTGGCTTTGGGAGGAGATAAAAGGGTAGCTGCCCTATTCCAGTTGCAGGAATTGTTGTAGGGTATTTCCCCAAGATTGTAAATTGGTGGTGTAATCGCTGCTCTATAAGGAGTACTGTACTAAGAGAAAAGCACAGACAGACAAGAGAAGAGACAGACCATCAGGAAGGCTGCAGAAAGTTACCATCTGACAGCTGTAAGGAAACACCAGAGAAGATTGATGAGAGTGCATCTCGGTGGAGCTGTCTACTTCCAGGAAGGGGCCTCAAAGCTGACTAGGTCCAATAGTGGAGAGTTTGAGGCCATCTTTCAGATTGAAGTAACCATACCCCTGCCCTATGCTTCCAGAGTGTCCTGAGATGCTGTCAAACTAGAAATTATTTTGTGCCTATTGGCCTATTGGCCTACGCCAAGCTGCTAACAAGCTGCTTATAAACTACATGTGAATAAACTCGCATTGCAAGGTCCTGACCTTAGAAACCATGTAAACTGTCATTTTGGGTCAAGCCGCCATTTTAGGTTTTCTTGCTCTATAAAGTCACCATGTGAGCTAAAATGGTAGCTTATGTTATTCAGAACAGAACTCGATTGTCATGACCTCTGTACAGCTAATGTATAACTTGCCTGCAGGCCACTTGTTAGGGTCATGAGCTGAGACCTTGTCCATCTGCTGACCTGTGTGCAATGGATTACCTGTATCACCGAAACTGATCTATAATTGAATGAGAACACCTGCTTAACTACATTGTATAAATTAAGTCCCGCATTGTAATGTTAGGCCTAGAGCATACATTATTACAATTTCTTCTTGTTAATGTATAAACCTAAGATGAACTAGATTTGACCTGGCAAGGGAATCTAGAGCAGTAACTTATTTATGGAATGGTTAACCTGCAGAAAGGCTGGACAACAGGCTGGAGAAATGTATAAAAGACTGACTGTTTCAATGAATATTTGCACTCACTGAGCACACCGAACCACGCCGGAGTTCGCTGTGTTGTACTGAGGGTCGATAGCTATCTGAATTTTGTTCTGTTCTTTTGTAGCTGGATTCAGTATAAAAAAAAAGTACTTTGTATGTTCCTTTGTAACCTGTGTTTGGTGTGTTTCCTTTTTGGTTACCCTGCCTCATATTATTTCCTTGTTTTCACAATGCAGCTAGCTTTCCTGAACCTTAAACAGGGGCTTTCTATGTAAGTAGAACTGAGCCCTGGGAAACCAAAAGGTGGGGGAGTCCTGCTTGCTTTGAATCCTTTCCCTTTATAGTCGGTGGGTATAAATGGGGGATGGGTAAAACTATGTAGAGCCTTAGCATATTTAGCTAAAAATATTAATTTAATTAATTCCCCATTTGACAGAACACTACGGGGTGAATTTTGTTAAAATTAAAAAAAAAACAAAGCTCACTTCCCAGTGTGACTTGAGAATTATAGCCTTTAATTTAACTGGGTAATCCTTTTTGTCCTGCTGAACCCGACTTCTTTAAGGAAGAGGGGTGTCTTTGTACTTAAATCAGTCCAACCTTTCAGTCTGACATTCCTCAACACAGGCCTTCCAGTGGAGGGGGGAGTGAAATCCAAAATTCCCCAAATCATTCCTATTTTTCTGTCCGACTTCCCCAACACAGACCATATGGCGGGGTCTAAAAAACAAACCGCTAAATCACCCTGTGTTTATTTTAAACCAAAAGTGTGAGGAGAAATCATAGTTTCCATATATATTTGTACCAATCTTGAAATCCACTGCTAGCCCTTTAGGCCTGCTGGAAAATCAAAATCGCACAACACAATATGATAATTGCCTTCGTTATTGATCAGTGTAATTATTTCTTAAAGTGAAATTCGTAGCAAGTGAAGAATTGTGATTGTGTTCTTTGCAATTCACTTTTGCGATTTATTTATGCTGAAAGAAGTTTATTGTGTTGTGCCAAAGTTAAAGTGGTGCTTGACATTTTCTAGCTAATTTCTATTAATTTTAATTTAAATAAATAGCAATATATTTCCTATTTCCCGTACACTGGCCTGGTTCTTGGCTCATTGTTAGCTCAGGGGAGTGGGGTCCAATGGGCATGATATGTGTCTGAGCTAGGGCTAAAGAAAAATATCAGTTAAATAGCTTGTTGCATCACACCTTAAGTGGGGAAGGACAGAAATTGCTGTGTTAAGGGTGGCTTCTCAACAAACCATTACAGTAGCTATGGAAACTAAACTAAATTTAATTTGCCTGGGATCAGGCAATTTTATCAAGTGCAGATGTGAGAGTTACAACTCCGGTGTTCGCTATCCGCAACCTCCTCTCATTATGATTATTTGAGTGTAAAGCAGGGTTTTGCGTGCCATTCTGTCTGCAAATCCCTGTTTGATGAATGGGGATTTGTGTGCAGAATGGGATGCAAATCCCTGTTTTACACGCAAACAATTCCATGAATCAGGCCAACATTCTTAAGTATCCTAAAAGTCCTTTGCAAAAGAACCATTTTTTTTGTCATTTGTACTTAGCAAATGCAAACTCACCCCTCAAGGTTCACTCGTTGATGGAGCAATTCCGGTCCTAACAATCCGAGGAAGGAGGCGAACCACCAACGAAACTTCATCTTCCTGCAAGGAGAGAGCTCAGCTCAGAGCAGCATATACTAAGCCATAGTAAATAGTAAAAATATGTATTAAGCGCAACACTCTTTAGCTTTAAGGCAAGACATAAAATGGTACAAATCATAGACACAATAAAGCAAATGTAATGAAACAGAATTATTTACAGATATCACATTATAGCAGCCTGGGCAGCCTATAAAGCATTCGAACAGTAAAGATTGGGATGCTAATACCATTTGCGGGCATGGAACATCATGGCTTGGGTTACATTTTTGGTACCATTTTGCTGGCCATGGAACATCATGTACTGCGTTACATTGTCAGTGCCATTTTGCTGGCCATGGAACATCATGGACTGCGTTACATTGTCAGTGCCATTTTACTGGGCATGGAACATCATGGCCTGGGTCACATTGTCGGTACCATTTTACTGGGCATGGAACATCATGGCCTGGGTTACATTGTCAGTGTCATTTTACTAGTCATGGAACATCATGGCCTGGGTTACATTGTCGGTGTCATTTTACTGGGCATGGAACATCATGGACTGCGTTACATTGTCAGCGCCATTTCACTGGGCATGGACCATCATGGAGTGCGTTACATTGTCAGCACCATTTCACTGGCCATGGAGCATCATGGCCTGGGTCACATTGTCACTGCCATTTTACTGGCCATGGAACATCATGGCCTGGGTCACATTGTCGGTGCCATTTTACTGGGCAGGGAGCATCATGGACTGGGTCACATTGTCGGTGCGATTTTACTGGGCATGGAACATGGCCTGGGTCACATTGTCGGTGCCATTTTACTGGGCAGGGAGCATCATGGACTGGGTCACATTGTTGGTGTGATTTTACTGGGCATGGAACATCATGGCCTGGGTCACATTGTCGGTGCCATTTTACTGGCCATGGAACATCATGGCCTGGGTCACATTGTCGGTGCCATTTTACTGGGCAGGGAGCATCATGGACTGGGTCACATTGTCGGTGCGATTTTACTGGGCATGGAACATGGCCTGGGTCACATTGTTGGTGTCATTTTACTGGGCATGGAACATCATGGCCTGGGTCACATTGTCTGTGCCATTTTACTGGGCATGGAACATCATGGACTGGGTCACATTGTCGGTGTGATTTTACTGGGCATGGAACATCATGGCCAGGGTCACATTGTCCGTGTCATTTTACTGGGCACGGAATGTCATTTTACTGGGCACGGAACATCATGGCCTGGGTAACATTGTCAGTGCCATTTTACTGGGCATGGAATATCATGGCTGGGGTCACATTGTCGGTGCCTTTTTAATGGGCATGGAATATCATGGCCTGCGTCACATTGTCTGTGCCATTTTACTGGGCATGGAACATCATGGACTGGGTCACATTGTCGGTGTGATTTTATTGGGCATGGAACATCTTGGCCTGAGTGACATTGTCGGTGTCATTTTACTGGGCACGGAATGTCATTTTACTGGGTATGGAGTATCATGTCGGTGTCATTTTACTGGGCATGGAACATCATGGCCTGGGTTACATTGTCGATGCCATTTTACTGGGAACGGAACAGCATATCCTGGGTCACATTGTCAGTGCCTTTTAACTGGGCATGGAACATCATAGCCTGGGTCACATTGTCAGTGCCATTTTACTGGGTATGGAACATCATAGCCTGGGTCACAATGTCAGTGCCATTTTACTTGGTATGGAACATCATGGCCTGGGTCACATTGTCAGTGTCATTTAACTGGGCACGGAACATCATAGCCTGGGTCACATTGTCAGTGCCATTTTACTGGGTATGGAACATCATAGCCTGGGTCACAATGTCAGTGCCATTTTACTGGGTATGGAACATCATGGACTGGGACACATTGTTGGCGCCATTTCAGTGGGCACGGAACATCATGGCCTGGGTCACATTGTCGGTGTCATTTAACTGGGCACAGAACATCATAGCCTGGGTCACATTGTCAGTGCCTTTTACTGGGCACGGAACATCATGGCCTGGGTCACATCGTCGGTGCCATTTAACTGGGCATGGAACATCATAGCCTGGGTCACATTGTCAGCGCCTTTTACTGGACATGGAACATCATGGGTTCCATTGTCGATGTTGTATGCACGTTCTATTGAGCATAGTCTGCCATAGCTGACATGAATTCCGTTTCCAAGCCTGCCGTTGCTCTGCAAATCTGCTCCTCGGCTGTATCGCATACACTCACCGCATATTTTCTAATTATTGAATCGGGCATTAAAGGAATTGATCAAATGACAGACTTGAGTGGCGGCATGAAGGTCATGTGAAAATATATGCATTCCGCCTGCTTAATTGGTTTTACGGAATAATAGTGTGTGAACGGGGCGAGGCAGGATGCGGAAAGTCAGGGATCGGGGAGGAGAGAAGGAATGGGGGATTATGAAGGATCAGACAAGGAGCCTTCGGGGTTCCCTCGCAGCCCTGCAACCTTTTAGAGAATAAGGGGGGGGTCTGTGTGTTGTGCTTGGTGTGTGAAACCTTTCAGAGAATAAACATTGTGCTTCTGGTTTTTAGGGAGGGGGGTTGGGGGGGAGGGGTGTGTGTGTGTGTGTGTGTGTGTGTGTGTGTGTGTGTGTGTGTGTGGTGCGTGCGTGCGTGCGTGCATGCGTGCATGCGTGCGTGCGTGCGTGTGTGTGTGTCCTGTACCATATCACCCTAATGACATAACTGATAAAAAAGGGACATCATCAGTGTAATCACTTGAAACTCTACCTTTGAAATCCCCATTGACATTTGCATGAGGAATACAGTGTTTGCTCAGCTGCAGCCCTGTAACTCTAGTTAAGTGAATGCCATGTACTACACTCAATAGGAAACATGGAATGTCAGTGTGCCAACCGTGTGAAGTGTTCATCACGGAGGCGCACCACACATTGCCTGAAGCCTTCTGATTCTAGGCCGTGTTTGCCACACTGAATTGATAGCCTGCAGCTGTGCACTCTGTGTACCACTACCGGCAAACACATTCCTCCTTTGGCGGCGGACCATGCAGAGTGCATGTGCATGCCGCACATAGTGCACACACAGCATGTAGCTATGCATTTTTTGTACCACTTAGATACACCAAGGACAGCCCACAGCATTTGGATATAGACTATATCTAGAGAATGTGTGGTGTATGCGTGACCAACAGCCTCTAACCATGAAGTGCGTGTATCACAGGGATATTATTTTGTAACACATGGACATAGGCTACCCCACCTGTATGGCACTTGCCGGTAGTGTGATATCCCAGTAAAGACTAAGGCATTGGTCTTTGCATAAAACAGAGTACAGCAATATGCATTCTTATATGTGACAATTTATTTTTCAATTAATGATTTTTTAAAACCAGCCTATACGGGCTGCTGTATCTATGTCACCAATATTCAGCTCCTTTTTCAGGGAGAATTACATACAAAAGCCATCATATTGTATCTTCATATGACTAACAATTTGTAGTGCTAATAACTTGTGAGGGTTAGTATCCAAAGTGATTTATGATGTGGTTAAGCCACATACCACATCTATCTAGTCGACACTTCTGGTGTTTCTGGCACGAGCGGGGTAGTTGGCTGTGCTGGTGCCGTCTTCAGGACTTGGCAAGGGAGCGTGGAGGTATCTCTTGCAGACCCTTTTGGTGTGACATCTATGGGAGTGAGTGAAAACTAAAATCAGATATTGGTGTCTGTATGTAGGGATTCAACAAACCTACATGTTGTGCTGCGATATCGTCCTACCTGAGCCAGTTATTGGTAGTGTCACAGGTAAGTAGAAGAAACGTTCTGTTCTTCTTTAAAGGAGCATGTTGTGCACCTTTTGGGTCTTGAGCCTAATCAAGGTATTCTGGTCAATGGCCGTGTGGTTAAACTGTAAAGTTAATGGAGGCTATTAATCACCTTTAAATATTGTCAACCGATGGCTAGTTACGTTCTGTTGGAGATGCATTCATCAATGCGGGCTATTTAGAGTAATATCTAGCTGGGTTTAACATCCTTGCTTATGGATAGCCAGCATGTAGGTAATTACGCGGGTAGCATACACATTACGAGATCCTTCGGTTTACAAATGGCCGCAGGGCCGTGCGTTTAACAATTATACTGTGCGTTCCTTAATGCGTGGTATCCATTTTAACCCCCCTGGGATTCCAAAAAATGTGAGGTGGGTCTCCTGCTTAGACCGCGACACTAACGTCGGGTCTGGGGGCAGCACTGCTCTGTTAGGAGCGGTGGGCTTACCTGCATATGCTTCCTGCAGTGCGTAGCTCTGCTCGGGATAAGTGGTGCTTACCCGCGCATGCGTCTTTGTTATTAATGGACGCGTGGCGCGTAGCTAGGCAACCGCCGAGCGCATCGCGCATGCGCATGTTTCTAGTGCTCTCGGGTCGTCGGAATACTCTACGATCCAAGGGAGCTGTGTTGTTTGGCGGTGAACTCGACCCAAAGGGTGGAGTTATTCTATGATGTCTGATGTAAGATGAGTGCCTTTCAAATATGGGTGCACAAAGGGTGGGAAAACACGGGAGCTGAGTGTTATGCTTATGAAATCCAAATTCGTGCTTCCTATTACTGTATCGCGGGTCATGGACATTGTACATCACACACATCTCATGGAGAGTAACAAGTCGGGATCACATGATTGTCCTGGTGGCTTTACATCAACAGATGGAAAATATATCATTTATGGCACATGCAAAAATCCTTTGATCAATAACTCTTGTTGTCTTGCAGTGTGTGGGTGGTTACAAACGTATGCATGACATCTATCTTATTGGCTCGACAGTGGTACTGTATTGTAGGACTGGAAGGGTTGTCACATAATGATATTATTATACAAACAATGGACCATCGATTGCTCACCATGCCAAGTACATAAAACAGCAAGTGTGGGGGAGGGGCATGTTGACTCTCCTTGTAATCATAAGGAGCTTCTCAGTACTTCCCCCCAAATCCCTTTTAGTATATTTGTATCACCTACTTGCATAACATGGGTGTTAGCATGGTTGTATCTTGTTTTGTGAGCCCTTATTTTTAATATGTATTTCACCACTTTGTGATCTTGTGCACATTTCCCTTTCCATATCCTCTGCCTTTTGTCTCCCCATGACAGAATGGTCGGCCCACTGTCCCTGCACTCCACTTAAGTGTTCTTAGCTTTCAGATAGCTAGACTTCTCTTGTGGATTTTGACTTGTACCTTTGAACATCCTATGTTCAAAAAAGACAGTCACTTATGACTCTGACACCTTTGTTAAGAATGTTGTTCCTACATTTGCCTGAGACACTCAAGTTATCAGTTTGGACACAAATGAACACCTTGTCAGGAATGCGCATTTACATGCACAGGGCCTAATTCACAGAAGCATGTTGTAATGGCAAACCCCCATTTGAGTACACTCTGTGAAGAAGGGCCTAGGTAGTTCTGCCAAAGGATGTCAAATCCCACATGTCTGATCGTAGCCAGTCAGTTCTTCTGATCATGAGTCTATGTCTCTGGAAAACGTAAGTGAAAACCTATGGATGGGCACTCCCCTTACTTCGTAGACACCTGGGGAAGGTAATGATAAAAATCTGCAAAAATGATGTCTGATGAGTAACGTTACAATTGTTCTAATATTCTTTAGAAGTAATTAAATATCCACTAAGGCTTGAAAAGGAACCATTGATTTGTCCAGGCGAGTGAATCAATTACCTATTAACTTATTAATACAATCTGAAACGACACATACAAAACATTACATTCTAGAAATACAAAGACAAAATACTTTTGAAAAATACAAAAAGAACACTTCATTAAATAAAACACACAGATGGTCAAAATGTGCAAAATCGCATAGAACGAACAATGTGCACACATCAAGCATCAGATGTGCAAATTCGCATCATTGTGCAAGTAATTGCAAGTACTGTGTATATGCTTCTAATTCGAAAAGTCTAGATATCCATTCTTGCATAGATATGCAATATTGTCATGATCAAAATGTGCAAAAAACATTAAAGTGCAAATATACACAGAGTGATGGATTACTATTTTTAGGTGCATATTTGCACTTTATTTTTTTATACATGGTGATTATGACAATATTGCATGTCTATGCAAGGTTCAATATCAAGACTTTTCGAATTTCAGGCATATAAACAGTACCTGCTATTACTTGCACAATGATGCGAATTTGCACATCTGATGCTTGATTTATGCACATTGTTCGATCTATGCGATTTTTCACATTTTGACCATCTGTGTTTTATTAAATGAAGAGTCATTTTTGTATTTTTGAAAAGTATTTTGTCTATGTATTTCTAGAATGTAATATTTTGTATGTGTCGTTTCTGATTGTATTAATAAATTAATAGCGCATTGATTCACTTGCCTTGACACATCAATTGTTCCTTTTCAGGCCTCAGTGGATATTTAATTAATTTCAAACAATTTTAGATTTTAGAACAATTGTAACGTTACTCGCGAGACACCATTTGTGCAGATTTTTTTCTGGAAAACTTAGCAGAAAATAGTGCATTGCAAGGCCTACTAAATACGAATACCTCTGTAGCTGACCCTCACATTTCTAGTCGCACAGCTCCTCAAATCAAGCAGTTTGATGGAGGACACATAAAGAATAATTAGACCACTTCTGTTTTCTAACCCCGGAATATGACGTGCCCCTCTATTCCGGAACACACTTTAGTTCTCAATATCAAGAAGCCTGATTTGTATATTTTGTTTAAGAAAAATGCAAAGTTAGTAAAAGAAAAAAGAAACCACATAACCTCCAAGAAGCAGGCCATAATGTAAAATTGGGCACGTCCTGAGTGGTCAAGCGGGTCTCAGCGTTGCCACGCCTCCCACCGTCACTACTGATATTGCTGCACAGTCAATGCAGAATATGCTTAAAGCTAAGATTCAGGGTTTAAAGCAAGACTTGTTTCCTTACAAAAGAAGCATGCGATCTTAAGTTCTTTACTGAGTATTACTGTGCCCGGGTTGATGTGAATGATTCTGGGGTAAAGAGACCCAGCTTCCCAGAGAATGGTCTGCTTGCCTGTCCTGCTGAGAAGGATGATGAAAGTATCCCAATGCTTCCTGCTGAAACCCTTTATGCTCATTCTATAGAGGCCTTGAAACTCAGGTTCACCCCTTCACTTCTTCACTTATTGCTGACCATTCTTTCAGAACATGAAACTTGAGCTCCTTTTGTAAAATGCCTTTGTCAGGGAGAAGCTGGATCCCCCCCCACCCCCAGGGCAGTGGGGGGCCAGCAGCCATACCCTCACCTCTTCACATCTTCCTTGGTCATCACCAACAAGGGCATGCTGATGCGCACCAATCAACACTCTCCTCCCCAATTCAGTGGTAGTTTCTCTTGACCTTTGGATGCATGTGGTCAATAGTAGTCCATAAGCAGTGATGTTCCTGCTCTCATCTCGCAACTTCTCTCAACCTTCTTGCATCCAGCATGATTGTCCACTTCTTGTCACTGTTGTGCTGGTAACATAACGTTGGTACCTTAACAGTATACGTCCTTCTTCAGTGACCATCTTTGCTCTTTTCTCTCACACTGTTAGGCACTTATCATATTTTTGTCTTTTTCATTTTATTTTTTCTTCTCTCTTTTTGTTTTTCTTTCTTCTTTTATTATTTATTTATTTTTTTTTTTTTTTTTTCAATCTCAATGTTGCTGTCTTCCCTTGCAATCTTCTTCACACCTTGTCATACATGGCGTCGTGCTCTGCTGTAGTAAGTTCTGTTGTAATCAATTCTCTTCCGGCATATGTTAAAGAACAGTCAGGACAGCTCTCTCCAGTGGTGTCCCTACCAATTTTGTACATGTGTGCATGTTGTTGGTCACTTCTGATATGTGTGTTATGTGTATGTTTTACTCCCCTTTTGTCTGCCTTTAACTCTCCTTACTTTAGCAGCAGCTTTTCCTTACCCACTGACGCCGTAACTCTTCCTGCTTAGGTTAGGGAATGTTAGCAGGGGATACAGCGGTAACGCTCATTATTACAACTAATTTTCAAATTACCACCCCCATTATTTCGTTCATCATTAATAGTCCCATCGTGAAGGTAAAAGTCCTTATTTGCGTGCCCATAACCACTTACGCTGCTGGGTCCTTGCAGCTGATGAGATGATAAAGTTGCCCGCCTGAAAATCGCAAGAAAAGCGTTAATACGTTAGTACATGTTAGTAACATCAAGCTCCGCGAACTAAACAATCACTAAGGGCAAAATCAAACCTCCCCCTGGACATTTCGTGTTTTCAAAATTTCTCAATATGGGTAGGGAAAATCTTGGGCTGTTTATTCAATGGAAGCAAGGAAATATACTTCAGGGAAACATGCTCTAAGTGGTCTGAGGTTCTTGATAGGGTGGGCAATTGAGTGGGGAATGCTACACAATGTTTTAATCAATAGGCCTCACAGTTTCTAATGGAAGATAACATTAAGGAAATTTCCTACACATTTCTAACAGCATACATACGCAACAACCTGCATGTGCGGGGAAAAGAGAAGAAACAAAACAGTGTTACAGCTGTAGGTGCACAAAATGTAATATGAAACTCAATTAAACTTTGGAAATGCGTGTGTCGGTCCCTATTCTAGTTGCTAGTGTGCGTTGGACCATGGGATGGCCATGTTTCCCTAACTCGGGAGAGTTCGTGCTATTTTGCAGTTCATGAAAATCTCTTGCGTTGGCCCTGTTGATCGTTGCTCCCTCGTTGCCAGGGTGGCCACCGCTTTGTAGGGCTTGACGCCTTACACTTCTAACAAAGTCTGTCAGGAGGGGATAATGTCCCACTGTAGTCCATAGCCATTGGGTGTTGGTTGTCCGTTGTCTTCAGGCCTGCCCTGGGTCCTTTGTATCTGGCGAGAAATGAAATGGAAGCGCTTGAGACCTGAGAATTTACATATTCTTCATTTTCTTGACCTAACCTCTCTGCACTACTCTCACATTATTCAGTGTCCTAGTGGGAGGAGCCAATGGTACACCTATGCACCATCCTGTCACCACCTGGTGGCGTTCAATGGCGGTCTGACTGTAAATTATTACACAATTCAGAATGTACCCAGAAAATGGGTAGGCACTTAATTTTTGTGAAGATACTCATTACACACTTGGATCATATATATGCAATTTGGGTGCTAGTGTACAAATGGGCCTTTGGATCTTTGTATTTACTGTGCTTTTGTTATAAGTTATTTATAGTGCGTGCCTTTGTCCCGTGGGGCATCAGGCACTGACAAGCTAAATAGGGAAACATCAGGGTGGTAAATTTGTCATATGGGGTGGCTGTGTTTCTAAATTAAGTGCACCATGTTACTTAGTTAAAATAATAGCAGGGTTTTTAAATCTTTTTTTTTTTTTTCTATGGCTCCTCTCTCACTTCTCAGGGCGTGCCTCGCAGTGAACTGCAGGCACTTTAAGCTGGTACTAATGAAATCCGCTACCAATTTACTCCCATTCTCTCTATCCCACCCCATGTCCACTTTTTAAAGCCTACCTACTCTGTTAATTACTCATTTAGTCTAGTATTTTATTACTCCACTACTGTAATTACTGTTACATTTAAACAATATATATTTCTAATTACTGTTACATTTAAACAATATATATTTCTAATTACTGTTACATTTAAACAATATATATTTCTCCCCCAATATCTGCTCTCAAATTTTAATACAACCATTATGCTCCAGTTCGTGCAGCAATGACCTCTTTCCCTATGTGTGTTGGCTAATGCATTTGTGCCAGTGTTATTTTCAAAAGCGCTAGTGGCAGTACCACTTGCACTGTTATTTTGTCGCCAAATTAATTCTGTTGGGAACATGGATCATCCACCCTTTACCCCTATTTCTCTCCTCCTGTGGTGAACTGTCAATGAAATGTAGTCCTCCCCCCTCAAGTGCACCTTCTTCCACCTTGTGTGTCTCATTTAATTGTTCTGTGTTAATCGTGTATTCATGAGCCCAGTCTCCTCACTGAAAGATGTGTGCTCAAAGATGTAGCTAAATGTACTCTCTTGTGATGCGCTATCATTATGCACCCCCCTCTGTACCGTGCACCCCCATTATTCTTAAACAATCTTCCTTACTTTCAACATGTGTATGCCTGGTGTTTAACAAGTTATGGATTTCTCTGTTAATAAGGTGGTCATATCCACATTGCTCATGATGTCACAAATGTCTCTTCCCTAATGCATGGCCTAGTCGCCCCACTGTCACCCAGAAAAGAAAATGTTTTGATACCTATCACCACCCCTATGCAATTGTCCTCTGCATTATTGAGTGTGCGTGAGTGTGTGTGTCGGCGCGTGTCTCGCCCGCTCTGTCGGGGAGGTGGAGCATTAGTGTGTGTGGCAGAGTGAGTCAAATCAAGTTTGTCTTGGGCTGTCCTATTAGCGGTATAATGTCAATCTATGTCCTTTGAAAGATTTGTTCCCCATCAGGAAGACCCCACCCAGTCATGTAACCGGTACCATTGCTATTGTGTCAGTGTATGGGTGCTGGCTGCTGTGCAGTGCCCCTGTGTTGTTATTCTAGTCAGTCCTGGGGTAGTGGTGCTGTCATTTGTTGTGTCTGTACATGTAGTGGTGACAGTACCTGCATTGGTGCTTGTGGTGTCTGCTGAAATGATCCCATCCTGCCCCATGTATCCTCCCCACATGGGCGGTGCATATTGTGGTGATTGTTGACACTGCTATTGTGATTCTTGTGCGTGTGTGTTGAAGCTGTTTTTAACTGCCCCTCCCATCGCATGCTTGAATGATTTATTTTGTGCCTACTTGTCCTCATCTGCCTTTCTCTGCCCCTGTGTCATCAAATATTACACTCCCGGAGGTTCAGAAGGGAGAGTCCCCTCTTCCCTCTGCTCGTGTTTGTTCAACATCAGCTGACCCCTCGCATTTTCCTTTTCCTTTGTGCACACAGTTCAACTGTAGCCATGTGCTTTTAAAGCTATTCCCGTGTAAGTGCTGTGTATGTGTGTCCTTAGCGATTGCTGCACATGTGCTTTTAAAGCTATTCCCGTGTAAGTGCTGTGTATGTGTGTCCTTAGCGATTGCTGCACGCTTCTGGAGAAGCCGCCTATGAGCAGCCATGGTCTTTTTAATTTACCTTCAGTACTTTTGAATCTTTGCACACTATGTTTTACTGACTTATTTCAGCATGGAAGCTGTGTGCTACACAACAAGTGAAGGGGAGTCATTTCTGTATTGTGTGATACATTTTACCTCTATTCAATTCGAAAATTTCGATAGTCCGCTGTTCAGGGAGCAAAAGTTAGAAGATAATTGAACATTTTTTCAACTTCTGTGAGCCTTCTTTGCTCCGCACCTTAGCCAGTGCACTCCACGTGCAATCCATCTTCACCAAACCATTGCCTTCTCCGGCACACTCCCACAATCTTGCGCATGTGTCTTCCACACACCGCCTCTTGGTCACCTATTCTCCAAATCCAAAACCACACCACTATCTCCTCACCATCAAAACTTTGTGTCCTTATACATCAATCTGAAGGTGACGTCACCAAACTAAAAACACAATGCAAATGAAAAGACAAATGTGCATACACAGAACAATAACCCATTTCTCCCAACCCCACAAAAATCCCAAAATAAAACCCCACAATCCCCACAGCTGTCTTCCTGTCTCAACTGGAACAAGGTAAACCACAATAAACTCTTATAATTGGACTGCACACACTGCGTCGCCTAGTGCATGATACGCTCCACACCAGGGGACCTTAACCAGCCAACTATCTTCCGCACTCGGGAACAATCTAGCTACCTCCTGCGGGAAAACATCATCCACTCACTGAACTAAAACGCTCAATTAGCAGGGAACCTCATCTACTCATTGATCTATAACGTCAATTCATAGGAAATCCAGACCCCGTACATGAAATCACCATCCAGACCAATCAGCGCGGCACTCCTGTTCTAGACCAATCAGCGCGGCACTCCTGTTCTATGTGTAGGGAGTCACTACCCCACCCAATATGCTCAAAAACACAAGAAGGGACCACTGCCACCACCCCAGTCCCAACTACAATTCACGTGCCGATCACTACCAATGCGCTGAATTTTGTGACAATGTACAATCACCCACCACCCAATTTACAATCCCTCCCTAAAAAAAAAAAAAAAAAAAAAAAAAAGAAAACACTTTAACATTTCTACTTTAAACATTTCCCCCCCTCGGAGCCCATGTTGCTGGTTTACTTACATTTTCCTATGCTGCACTGGCAGTTGCACCACTGCTGGACACTCCCTCAATGCGCTTCACCGGACCCCTTCTCCTGCAGGGCTCTCACCTGCCCTCAAGCGGGGTATTTCCAAGTGGCCCCCGAAGCCTTTAGCCGGTTACGCGTTTTTCCGGTGGTCTTCAGGTGCAGGCGAGGGTCTCACAGCTTCCTTGAGTCGGCGGCAGGGAGCTCAGTCCATCGCAGAGCTTGCGCAGGCAGAGCTCAATTACCCATGTTACAATGAGCAATGAGCCTCACAGAGGGCACCAACTTGTCGGGGAGAAGCTGGATCCCCCCCCACCCCCAGGGCAGTGGGGGGCCAGCAGCCATACCCTCACCAGCTATGGGAGGCCCCAACACCTCCCATATGGCCCCCAGAAATGCAACAGAGTGCCAAGCAGGCAGCAGCATGTTTTCAAACTGCATTTATTTCTAGGCGAAGAAAAGAAAAAAAAAACACACAAAGCATTTTGCACACCGCGAATTCAGGTGCCGTCTCCCCCGGGGCTGTCTTGCAAGTAAGTTTTATAATCACACTGCAGGCTGACCTCACAGAATTGGATCAGCTCCCAGAAACTTATCTCCTCCTGTTATTGGCTGCAGAGTGGTGGGTTACATATGTAGCCCTTATAGAGAGCCTGATAATTGGATATTAACCTCCTGCGTCAGTGGGTTGATTTAGCTGTGCCAGCCCCCATTACCTAATTCTAATCTTGTTGCAATGTGACTTTGTTCCCATAACTTTTAGCTGAACAAGCAGTTCGCACCTGGGCCCTGGCTTGTTACAAGTTATGTTTCAATGTTGTGCGTGTCCTTGAGAAAATGTCTTTCTTTCCCAGAGAGAAAAAAAAGCACACTGGGTTGCCGTGATTTGTTCGCATTTGTGGATAATTAAAAAATGTCTGTCTGCAGAAAGCAATTTTATCTTGAATTTGCGGCCTTGGCAGGTCGGACTTCTTTTGCGAGGAATGTTGATAAGGCTCCCGCAGCCAGTGTTCAGTGTTCAGTGAGTGAAATGAACTTAGCTGTAATTTTCCTGAAACATAGCTTTACACTGTGCATTTAGACCATGTTAGTTCATATAGGCATTTGCAAGCCTTTAAACAGGGATTTTTGTGTTTGTAGATTCTGATATTGCAGCATTGATTCTAATGTAGCATAGAAGTTGCACTATTGATGAAGTGGGTGTGTTTCAGCATATTTGTCACCCATGGGTGCGCTGGGGCGCTTGGGGTGCGGGGGCATGGATTTGGTCTCCATTTTCTCTCTTCACCTTGGTCCTCCTTTGTTCCGGGAAATGGTTTTACCCATTCTACATGGCTTATCAGATATTTTAGAGGGGTCTACTCGTGACAACATGCCTCTGAATATTTCTGACATCCATGAGCAAAGACATGTGAAAAACTGCAGTTTTTGCAAAAAACAGCCATTAAAAAAAACTTTAAGGGCAAGTTCTCAATACTTTTTTGTGCCAAAAAAGGAGCAGTTCAATTCAAGAAGGGCATCTGAATGATAGCATCTTTCATTCAGATGCCATTTTGTACCCCCCATTTCGCATTTGCACAAATGACGGGGTGTTTCTGAACATTTAAAAGTGCATCTCGAATTCAAAAATGAGATGTGCTTTTAATTGCACACAAAACAAAGGCAACTCCCCGGGTCTGTTTGAAATATGTGCGGAGGCGTGGGGGGCGGGTTGCGCATTGCATGACAGGGTCTTTCTTGACCCTGTCATGAAATTTTATTTAAAGTGTGACAGCCGAGGTTTGAACCGCTGCTGCATCTCTTGCTTTTCTATCCCTCAAACATGGATAGAAAATGTTTCTTTTTTTGAGTAACACTGGACAGTGACAGGCCCTTATTGGCCCGTCACAGTGAAATGTGCTCCCAGTACTTACCTGGGTGCTGGGAGCCAGTGACACATTAGTGCCGGGAGAGTGGTCCTGACACTATTGTAGTCAATGGGGCTGGCCAGCGCATCATTTGCACTACAGCACAGCCCCTTGGAAATGTGCTGGTCACTTTTGAGAATAAGTGGATTATGTAGTGATGAAGAATGAAGGTATTGCATTAGGGGCAAGAGAACAATAATACTCGGCAAGCCAGGCTGGTAGATAACTATGGTCCTACTATGCACAAGATAAACAGATTCACAAATGGCAGCTGAGATTTGGAGAGAGCATTACAGCAGCTCAGACAGAGTTGTCAGAAGTATCTCTGCCCCTTACAGAGAGCGGGCAGTTTATATACAGAGATCACTAATATAAAAAGCACATTGACCCAACTCCAGGTGGGTGCTACCTAGACAAGTTTGCATAACAGTAACAAATTCTTGCACCAGCTGGAGTTGGGGCGTCAGCAAGCCTTGCGGTTTCTTTTGTACACTTTTATAATATAAGGTCAGCCAGCATATCACTTCTATGGAAAATAGCAGAACAGCAAACCGTATACCAAATAAGTTAATGCATGATACAGAAATAGAAATTACCACATTGAGGTGTGACGTTGTGTTGCTGGGCTGTAGGCAGAAATCCGCCTGGCTTGCCAGGCCCGGGTGGCAACATGTGCTGTGTGCAACGTGTAAGAATGATTAAACATGGCCACACAAAATGGGCCTAGTGTCGGTCTAAGATAACATAGAGATATTCTGCCATAACAGTGACCTGCTCATTTCTCAAAATGGGGCATCTAAAAACAGTGCATCCTTTGCAAAAAGGGAAAGCAAAATGGGGTCAGTGGGACAGAAAGAGGAAGCAAGCTGCAGATTGGGGTAAAGGGTTGGATAAGAGAGCGATAGATTGGGAGAATAGATGCAAGAGGCAGAAATAGCAAGAAAGAATGAAGGACTGTAGACTGCAAGAGGAACTAGAGAGCATAACGTGTGAGTTGGGAGCATGCTTGGGAGTGTGGCAGAGACTGGGGAGAGCGAGTTGTGGCTTGGCAGTGTGATGGAGCATGTGAGTATTCCCCTGACTGGCAGAGGGAAGAGGTTTCTGAGTGTAAGTTGTGATGGAAAATTTGTGAGTATGAAGTTGTGTGGGTGCTTGGAGGATTGCAGAACATAAAAGGGACATTTTCACCATTACAAGAGATAATGAAAAAATAAAGTAATGTAAAATAGGTACGCATATTTAACCAAAAAAGTAGAGCAAAGCAAACACTGTTCTGTCAAGCAGGGGACATCTGGGACTCTTCCTATTAAATTGCTAGCACAGACCAAATATGAAAGGTGCAAATAATATCACCCTAGCTCTCATGTAGGCTCAACACACACTGCCTCTTTCCTGCAACCTGCCACTGTTACACCATCCAGTCAATGCACAATGTGCTGCAAAATTCTGCAATAAATACAATTTTGTGGCGCACAATTTGCATTGTTATGTCACGAAATATTCCATTTTACGCTGCAATATCATGCAGGGTCTGACTCTTCCTCCTACTAGTGTGGTATATGACAAATAGCCAGTGAATGCACATAGTCAATAGAGAGACTAAAGAAGAAGAAACCTTGATCGCAATCCCAGAACTGTTGAGATATGTGTGGCCAAGTAACATTGAAATTGGGATAAACAGAGCCTACCATGGTGAATCCTCTGATTGATTTTGAACATCGCTGAGAAAGCAACCCAGCGTCATCCTTTGTGGAAAGGGACTTTGCAGTATAGCTCAGTCATTGGTCACTGGTGCCAAGGAGTCTACTACCCTAGAGGTTCCCCCTCTTCCTGAGCCTCCAATGTGTCTGGTGGTGGCTTCTGAGTCTATCTGCCTTCAGCCTTTTACTGTTCTGCATCACTGTATCAAGCTCCAAAGTTATCTTAGATATGCATGTCTTCCATCACAGAGCCTCCAGAATGCCATTGTTTAGTCTCAGAGCCTTTCATGTTCCTGCCTTTAGGTGAAGAGATGACTGTAATGTGCCTTGTTTCAGCCTCAGAGTCCCCTCTGTCCAGTTCAGATGCCGAGACACTTCTGACACAGCTATCTTCAGCCATAGACCCACCAGCAGAGCATCCAAAATGCGGCACTCTGCATGCCTGCCTTTAACTAATGAGACACGGCCAGCATGCCAGTCTTCAGTGCCGATGGACTCAAGAGTACCTGTCTAAAGTGCCAGGTCATGCTGAAGGACTGTCTTCACCTCCAGCGATGCCCCCCAGATTCCTCTCTTCCCTTTCAGAGGGACTTCCAGCCTGCATGCCTGCCTTCTGCTTCAGTGACACTTCCAGACTGCCTGCCTTTTGCACGAGAGATTTCTACCTAATGCCTTAAGTCAGCCCCAGAGCCTCCAGAGAATCCAACATCAGCTACTGAGAACTTTGGTCACCCTATCTGCTGCTTCTCTGCATCCCAGCTCTGGGCTACAAGGCCCACAGACAGTTGGCCCTTTTCTCCTGAATGTTAAACTAGCCTGCCATCAGCCACTCGGAATTGCAACGGCCTGCTCCCAGAGTATTTGGTCTACTGAAACGCAGCTTCAGATCTTTCTCCAAGTCCTTCACGCTTGTCTTTAGTACCCGAGCACCATTCTTGCCAGGGAGCTGCTTCTCAATCTACAGTTCTACAACCTCATTATAAACAGTATAGTCCACAGACCACTGGCTCCTTCAGCACCAACTCATATAAAAAGACTGTCTGTCATGTAAGCAACAACACAGGTTCCAATGCCAGATGCCAGAAGGCGACTGTGGGAGTGGTTATTTATTTATTTATTTAATTTGTTGATAGCGCCCAGACCTGGAGGTATCAGGGCGCTAGTAAATATTACAGAAAAGGCAGTGGAGTCATAAGATGGTTGGACAGACCTTATACATAATTTGTTGAACAAGACAGTGTTCAATTATTTTCTAAAGGTTAGGTACGAGGGCTCTTCTTGGATGCACGGAGGAAGGGCGTTCTAGAGAGTGGGAGGTATGACTGTGAAGCTCGCTTGACCTGCTCTTTTTCGGGTGTATCTTGGTGTGGCTAGAGCCAAGGCGGAAGAGGAGCGCATGCAATGTGGTTACGCTGGTTGAGGTAAGTATGTGCACCTTTGTGGATGCATCGGTGAGCAATTGATAGACTGTTGAACTCAATGCAGGCTTTGATAGGCAGCCAGTGAGCCTTGCGCCTCGCTTGAGAGATGTGATCCGTTCATTGCACACACCAGGCAGCCTGTAGGGCACTGTTTTGGATCAGTTGAAGCATACTCTCACATTCACTCCCTTAACTCTTGCACACGCCACTTGAGGGCATGCTTTTGGGTCACTTCAGTTTTGGACTTCCAAGCATTGTGGTGCAGGACTGTAGTGATGTATGAGCTCTAGGGTCACATTTTCTACTTCTCTTACCATCCAGATCCATTTCCGGTTTGTGGCAGCAGTATGCTTTTTTTTATATCTGTCTGAGAATGCCCTGCCTACTGCTTCATCTCCACCCTAGCAGGTTGGTTGGAGCATAAGTAACACCTGAGGTTGGCAGGGGCTAGCAAATATCACACCCTGGCATGTGATCGATCATTCGGCAGCTTTAAAAGCTTCAGCTTACGTCAGTCCAGTTCTGGCCAGTGTTGCAGTGTTCCTGTTTGAGGCTGGTCACGTGTTCCTGGTTCTATGTGAGGGGGATAGCTCAGGGACAACGTGTTTGTCGAAGGCAACGTAGAGCAACACCGGTTTGTATCCCAATCCCCCGTTTAGAAACTAATCTCTGGTATTAAGCGCGTTATAAAAGAACAGTTATAATTCTATTCCCAGTTTCTAGTTCCTAGCTCCTTGTCCCTGAATCCATGTGTTTCAATGTCTGTTTGCTTATTCGTTTTTGCTGGTTCCTGGATTCGCTTTTTAGCTTTCCTCTATTCTCGAGTCAGCACTTGCCAGTGTTTTCCTGTCTAGGAACAGCACAGTGTGTCTGTGTTCCATACTGTATTGATCTTGCTGTCTTCAGCAGTGTAAACTTGATCCCTAAAACAACCATCTTTCTGAGAGTTCTATTCGTCTTTCCTTCCCAGGGTGAGGAGGGGGAAGGTTTTGAGCTTGCCAATGAGCTTTCACTTCTGCTGTTCCCTGCCTCCAGCTTGGATTCTGTTCCTGATTTACCCTTGCACTTCTTCCTTGGCTCCCTGTTGATTTTAAGGTTTGGTGTCCTGTTTTCTCCCTGCTCCTGTGTGAATCCCTGTGTTTTCCTTGCCACCCTATAAGCGCAATACCTACTTGTCCTTTGTCAAGAGTCTTGTGTATCAACGTTCACTCCCTTTGCTGTTGTATGTGGCCGTGCGTGATGACACAGTGCCAGCTCTATCACGTCAGTAATGTCCACCCCCCCCAACAGGACCCCAGCGCCCACTCTCTCGGTCTGGATCCCAGCATGCTGCTCCCAGGCTTGGCGTTCTATGGAGCACCGTACACGTGCCAGTTTACCACGAGCCGTGCCGTGCTCAATTCCTCTTATCATGTACCGGATCTGTAATGCTAAGCAACCCCACAAAGGCCCATGTCCTCAGCCTCCTCCATCAGACCTCAGTGTCACCAAATGTTCCCTGTGAACACTCACTTAACCCTCCAGTTCCCGATTCCTCCCTCCCCATCAGATCCACGGTACCTCCCTCCACCATGATGTCCCCTCTCTCCCACAGGCTCACTCATGCACGTGTGAATCGCGAGTGAGCTCGCACTCACGAATACTCAGGGTGAGCTGAATAAGTGAATGGGATTGGTAGCAGTCTCAGAAGTATCCGATGCACCCTTTTAAGAATGTGTTATGTCCTAATTTAACACAGGATTCTGGATACTGGCACATTCCAGTCCTCCTCATTCAGCCCTTAACACCCCAACACCCCCCCCCCCAGCCTCCATCACGCCCTGGGGCTATCCAGTGCTTTTTCTTAAGTGCAGCCAGCTAGCGACCCAGGTCACGTTCGCCTCATGGAATACTGATGGTCTTAGTGGGAAACGAGGCGCTAGGGATTGGGTAGATTATGGCTACTCCCATGTCATCATGTGACTGCAAAAGAACTTTTTTTCTTCTCTCTTTTTTTCTGATGTTTTTGTTCAATCCTTCCCCTAAGCTACACTGATAACTTTTTTGTACTATCCAATTTACCATTACTTCTATGCTTAACCCCAAAACGCACCTTGCAACTGCATTCCTTTCCAGTGCTCAATGTTCGCCACCTCGCAGATTTAGGTGGCTCGCCCCATTTTAACATGTAGCCTAGCATCTTATCTTTCCTTTTCCCCATGATGTGGACCTGGCTGCATTTTTTGCCGAAAACATCTTTCCCTATTCTGCCCTTTCTCTCCCACCATGTTTCATGATGGCTGCATTCCTCGGCTTCTCTAATGTCCACATCAGCAACTGGAGCCAGGGGCTATGCTCTTACCTGATCTTCACTCCCGCCCCACACTCGGGAGGCATCTGTACCATTCTAGATGCAGTGTATATGTTGCTCTTTCATTTTCACTGCAGCCCAACATTGAGGTGAGACCTTTTCTGCTCACTGTTCCCTGTAATTTCCTTGTTTCTTTTAAATGGGTGTATGCAGAGCGAGGACATATGCACATGGCTGCACTGTGGAGATGGGCAGAGCCTTTATGTTGTCCCACAGAGAACATCATGTGGATGGAGTACCAATTATGCCCTAGATTTTAGCAATTATTTTCCCAAAAGGGAAAAACACTTGGGAAAGGTTGACTCAAATTGAGCCTAATAACTGTGACCAGGAATGGAAGCCCACAGCTGATATAAGTTACTGGGTCTGGGTTGCTAGGTGTTAAGTTAAGGGGTTGTTGGGGCATAAGATTCAATGACACTACCATAAACATCTATCTCCTATTTCCATTGTAAGGAAATGATGTATTCTGCCTCTGAGGAGGCCGCGCTGCAGAGAGTCTTACAACAGGCCCCGAATTCGATTGCTAGCCAGCAATGACTGTGCTTCCAGTTGATTTCTCCACTTTATTCTACATAGTTTTAAACCCTTTGCGTTGAATCTTTTAAAGTGTGCTGTTTTTTCATTTGCACCCTGCACTTTCAGGAACAGTATACCGCCCTTGCAGCTGAGGGATCATTATTTATATAAGCCCTACTGCCTGAGAGTCTTTCTTCCCTTTCCATAATCAGGGATGGATTTATTTGGCCTGTGAGGATGCCGTACTTCGGTGAAATGCGAACAGTGAGCCCGACTGTGCCCGCCACGCTACATCCTGATACTTTGATATGGAGTTTGAATTATACTGCTTTCAAATATACACGTGACGAACTCCTGTCTCTGAGACACTTATCTGTCGCTCTCGCTTACACAAAGGGTTAAATGTAGGATAACTAACTTCGATTTATGAAGCACACCCCTTCCTCAACATCTTGCAGTCCTCTCTGGTCTTTGCTCCATCTGCTAGATGGGCAGCTTGTGTCCTGATGAACGCTCAATCTATAGAGAAACATAGGTCTGACCACTTTGCAGTGATTCATCCAGTTGCTTATGACATTATTTTTGCCACGGAAACTTAGCTCACTTATACTTCAGGTCCCGATTTGTCATTTACTCTCCCAGTAGGCTACAAAATAATAAGTTTCGACTGACCCACCAACCTTGGAGCTGTGTGGGCAGAAACCTTTCAGCAGGGACGTCATTTCACCAAAATTCCAGGGGTAGCGGAAGTGACATCACATGACCCTTGACCTCTGATGACATCACAGGAAGTCTTGGTGACGTCAATATTTGGTGTGAGCATACTTTTATTCCTGCTACCAGCCTCCTTTTAGACAATCTAGACATTGTTGGCCTATTGTAGGTCGTCAAATGATTCACTCGTAGTGCTGGCCATTAAACAGACCTAATATCTTCAAGCCCCGGCATAGTACATGCGATTAGGCCTAAATCCACCCACCACTACTGATCACTACTGTGTTCACCTTTCTTTCATGCCTCTTATAACTGTTAATATTTCTCATAGTGTGTCTTCATTGGTACCACTATTATCCTGACATTTGTGTAGAAACCCTCTGCTTCTCGGTGTCTCTACCTCCTAGTCCTGACTCATCCTTATTTTATGATCATTATCATTCGTGGACTTCAGCGCGAAAAAGATCAATATCAAAGCTTTAAAAGTGATTTCCTTACAGCTTAGAACAAAGGACAAACACAATAGGCCACTGGAGCACTCTTTCTGGCTGACCTATGACAAAGAAGCCATAAAAGCATAAAGAGTTCAGATCGGAATCAATGAAAGAAAAGCCATTGCAAAAACAAAAAAAGCCTTTTCTACCAATCGTTTGGCCAATTCCACTAACTTACAAAAGGTGATCTTTGAAATAGTGGGAGAGGTGTCTACCACTCTGGCACTGTTTACTCAAAATCCCTTCTACTCTTGAACTATGCAATCAGACCACTTTGTTTTTTATGAACGTAATGCAGAATATCCCACAATGCATCAGAAGCAGGGTGACCCAGCCCTTGCGGCAAACAAAATGTGACCTTTTCTGTTATGCCTGCTGAGTCTACATTTATTGATTTTGATCATGTCTCTGAGTTGGATATTCTGGCTTGAATTAAGAGGATAAAATCTGGGTCGGCCCTAGATTTGTGCCCTACAGGAGTCTGCAACATTTGGCTCTGCAGATGTTTTGGGCTATGGCTCCCATCCGCCCCAACCAAAACAGTCAATGGTGACAGGTTATGGGCGTTGTAGTTCAAAACACCTGGAGAGCCACCAGTTGCAGACTCCTTAGGATTGGCCATAAACATTTCACCATTATTGCAGAGGTGCTAAAAAGCTCTGTGAACAGCTACTTATCTCTGTCAAAAATACAAGAACTCGCACATGAGACCCTTTGATTGCTGCTAAATGTCATCCTGTTTCACTGCTTCCATTTGGCGCTAAGCTAATTGAGAGATGAGTTACAATCCAGATACAGCAATTCGCAGAATCCACATATTCTACTTGTATACCTATCAGGTATGATTCGGCCCGACATGGAATCCAAATCTGTGCTGATTTCTCTTTCATAGAATAATATTTTGTTATTTATACAGCGCTTTTGCCAAAGCGTTGTACATAGAGCATTTACATAAATTATGATCACCCAACTAAAGCTGGTACTCGTTTATCGACCTCAGAAGCATATTTGAGTTTACCTTGCTGGGATTTGAGCCTGTGACTTGCAGATCACACACAGAGCTCACCAGAAAGTACTCAACCAGCTGTGCTATCTCACCAGGCAAATTATCTTTGTCTTTTGACTATCATTGGATGGACCCCGTCAACCGCACAATACTCTTTCAAAGGCTTCAAAAAGGCAGGCATTGGGGGGACTGTTAGTCTGGTTTGTCTTTCTTTATAGATCACAAAATATCCATAACCATTCATTCTTCTGTTAGTAAGCTCTTTTCTTTTTCTTGAGGAGTCCTGCAGAGTTCCTATGCTTCCCCTTCCTATCCAAACTTTAAGTTCGGCCTTTGGCAAAGCTTATTCACAGCTTTAGATTTCAGTTGTACTTCTAAGCCATCGACAAGTCGTCCATATGAATGGGGATATTGTGTCATGAGCTTAAGTTAAACCATTTGCCTTTATTTATCAGCCACTTGGAGGTGGGTGGGAAGACAAGAACCCTTTGAGTAAAGAACATGGGCTCTAAAATAGATAAAACCTTACCTTTGGTCCATAAGATCAACTCATTTTCCAGCATGTGTTTCTATCATCAGCACAAAATGTGACTTTGTCTTCTTCATCATTGTCAAACTGTGTTGATAACAGGGACTATTTTGTCTCGACTGTACTATGGGAATTCTTTGTATCAAGCCGACGTATGCCTCTTATCAAATGGGGATGGATTATCCAAAAGACTTCTGAATGGGACAGGCCAAAGGGAATATATTTTCCTCATAATTAAACATTTCACTGGGAACAGTTTCGTTGGCAAATCACATTTAAGATTTTATGGATTACCTGCAGAGCTTTCTAAGGTCATGGTCTACTTTTCATCAGAGAAAAGCTGGAGCTTTATCCTCCAAGTCCTAAGTTACACTCAAGCTCAGGTCTTATTCTTTAGATCGCAGGGATTGGAAGAAGAGAATGTATGGTATTGCTTTCTCAGTTGAAACTCTCCACCTCTGGAATTATCTTCCTTTCGATTTAACAGCCAGTAATACTCACGTTCGTTGAAGTTACTTAAGACATTGCTCTTCCCTAGTTGGTTGGCTCTCCTAGATTTGGCTCCTTAGTCCGTAGTGCACTCTATAAAAATACATTCAAAGCAAATAAAACCAAAAATCAATTTATAACCTTACAAGCAAAGCAATGCTTGCATGAAAATTGGAAAAGACCCTCACGGGGACATAGAACATGGCCACACAAACTGCCAAGAAGGCCCAGAAATGTGGTGATTTTTTTTCTTTTGCTAAGAGCTTTAAGAAATGGAGCACTTACCAAACAATAAAGGGAGTGGGACATAGAGCGACAGGAAGGATCGTCTTGGTAGTCTATGGTCCTCATTTGTGGGTAAGGTGTTTTTGGAAAACCAGGGCCTTCAAACTACTTGTTTCCTGGTCATCACCTTCTTGCACTTCTTGGATAGCAGTTCGGGAACTATGTAGGCCCCTAGTGTTGTGTTGACCTCCTGAGATGATTATCTTTTCAGCTAAGTATGATGGCATCTTGGACATTACCGCTTCTAGGTGAATCAGACTGTCTAGAAGGCAATGAGAGCTTGCAGGAGTAACCAGTGTAGTTCCTTATGGGTGGGGAAAATGTGGTCAAATAAAATACAAAATTGACAGTAGCTGCCTTGAAAGATCTTGCACAGAGAATGTTGAGTTGGTGCTTGGAATTTGATGGTGGGTCAGCTGATCAAGCGGATTACCACCAAACGTAAGCATCAGATTCAGCTGAAGGGTAGTTTGGTAGGCAACCCTATGCCCAGCCTAAGAAGACCCACATTTTGGCTAGTACTATTGATTGAAAACTAGTTGACAAAGAAATAACAGTACAAATTAAGTGAGGATGACCTATGGACTGGTAAGAAGTTACTAAAGATCTTAAGCATGAATAACTGAAGGAGGTGGTCCCCCTTCGTTGGTAGTCCAATTAATGGGGCTTTAGTATGTGACAATGGGAACAGTGTGGATGATCTTCTGTATTTCGATGGGCCCTTCCGGGTAGTGAGAGGCATACATTGCATAAAGGGACCTTTGGAAGATGGGGTAAATAGACATTAGGTGGATTCAGAATTAAAGAATGTCAAATGGCACCTGAACAATACTGTAGAACTGATGTTAAGGATGATGCAGGCCGGAAAGACCCAAGCAGAACCTATGAAAGACTCTTGGATGAGGCCATTTTATGCAGCAATGGGTGCCTCATAAACCAGCAGAATAAGAAAATATGTTTAGTAGCGACAGACATTTTTGCTGAATAATAGAGAACCGGTTCTGAGAATATTTGTGAGGCTAAGCAGTATCCTGTAACAGGTCTAGTGTCAACAGATATCTTCTTCACCTGTCATGCTGAAATTCCACTCTTCCCAAAATTGTTGTGCCCAGGCAACACAGACAGCCTTTGCTCAGATATGTTTGTGCCCAACCCTGACTGGTGTGCAAGTATCCGGGTGCTGATCAAGGGCAATCTCTATACTCTTACGGCTGCCAGAATAGTGTCATTTGGCAAGGGTCGTCCCAGTTTATATTAAACATTTAAATGAAACTGACCTGCTATGTTGTTACCTAATACTGATCATTTTCAAATCAGCAGACATCTATAAAAAGTGGCTAGACTAGAGAAATGAGTACATGAACAAGGGAGTTCTCTGGGATACCCACGACACGAAGGTTTCGGAAGCGGCTACCTAACCATGGAGCACTACCTCAAGTGAACATGCTTTATCCAGGAGTATGTGAGAGGCAGAGTTCAGAGCACATACTCTTTCTTTCTAGATTTCTCAAGGGTGTTCCACATAGCTGGGAGAAACAAACTGTGGGTGATATAATATCGGTTGGCGGGTCAGTCATTAAAAAGATTCCATACTTTTGGTATGAGAAAAGACTCTCACGTTGAAGTGTGTTGAGATTTTTAAAAAAAGCAAAGGACAGATTGGGGTGGGGTTAAAGCAGGGCTACCCATCTTCTCTATTATTAATCATAGAGTCTGATGTGGACAAACTCGAATTGCCATGGGCAGGTTTTGTGTATCTTCCATACATGGACAATTTGGCAGGTTTTGGCGTTGCAGCACTGGGGCTCCAAACAAGACACTGTTTTGTAGAATCTACAAGACACTTCTTGTAGAATAAAGAACATTCTATTGACCGTGGCTTAATCTTGAATATAGAAATAGTTGAATACCTCAGTCTTACTTTTCTGGATATGAGAAACTAACAATTTTGGCACCAAAGATGGAAACTTCACAGTGATGAAGCAGGATCCACACGTACTAAAGGAGGTAGGTGTATACATTTTCATCACAGATAAAAGTTGTAAAGGAAAGGATGCCTTCCCGATACATCGCCCGTCTAGGTCAGCCTCAATATATCTGTAAATCCTGGAGCATTCAATCCCCCCACACAGTCTTCCCTCACAGCGATCCACAAACCATCTCCCAGTACGACACTACAGGTCTATCATCGCACAAAACCACAACAAGCATTCCAGACAACACACCTAAGAAGATACAACAGTAGCCCTATTTGGGTAGGGCAAAAACATTTGCGAATAATGCATTATTGAATTTGAAATGATTTGTGGTGTTATGGTCTGTTCACAATGTCTGGGCAATGCCTGCTATTGCAGGGTTTGAATTAGCTGGGAGCTGTTTAGCTCCAACTTGGAGCCAAGAAGAACCTGGTTATCTTCACACCAAAAGCTACCAAGAGCTAACTTTGACCTCATGTGCCAACTGGTTCCAAACATACATACCTATGTGGCATTCACTCTGTGTGGGTCATGTTTTATCCCCACTTTTACATGCACGGAGGGGACCAGCACTGTGTTCACTTTGTGTAAAGGGTCCCCTCTGCAGAATTGTCCTACTTTCCACCACATGGGGAAAAGGTGAGGAGTACAACATAGGTGACATCACTGTTACTCTACTTTTCCACCATATTAGTACCCTTTACAGGAAGCATTTCAAATGGATTCCTATGCAATCTGCCAGATTTTACCTGGTTGTAATTGCAGGCAAATTCCACAGATTATTGCATTAGTGCCAGCAAGAAAATCCATGCTGGAATCCATGCACCGGAATTTGTATGGCGGAGCCAGAAAGGGATGTGGACACGTTAGGTGCCCCTCTCTCAAACTCCACTATACAAATGCACCATAATTAGGTGGATTGTGAAAAACGGTGGTAAATCACATTTACCAACAGTTTTTCCTGTCCGCTTCATCTGGAGCATGACCCCCTGTGTGTTTGGAAATGTGTACAAAGGAGCATTAGGACTCATCTAGAAGGCCTTCAAAGCACAATGGCTCATACATAATGAGCGAAAAAAAAGTTACCGTTTGCATTCTATGTGCAAGTTAGATTTGTGGCATCCTGTGTACTAGTTTCTTGCTGCCCAGAAGGCTCCAGCTTCCTGAGTGAGTTATGATACCAACGGGTGACTTTGAGCTCCCGCCCATCAACAATTTCTTTAGTTCCCCACAGCTGCATGCTTGAGCTTCCCCGGAGCCAGATCGACTGAGCCTACTCCCCTTGACGGACAGACAGAAATGCTGGGGTCACCATCCTTGTCTATCCCCAGACTATGATTGCAGGAGAGGATGAAGTGATAACACGGAAAAGTGTTACTTAACTTTTGCCATCTTAAAGGGGACAATATGTATATAAAATATGTTTTCCATAAAGTTGTTTTATCTTCTAGCAACTCCCAAACCAAAAACACTCCCTGTCTGCATTATTTTCAATATTTTTAAAGCATTTATCTTATGATATGATATGTCATTTATAAGGCGCCTATTCACAAGTGTTTCTAGACACGACAAGACAAGGAGGGGGAAACAGAGGGAGGACAAAACAGCGATCTTACTAGGCCTTGTGTCATTCGTGCAAGTGCAGGGAATGGGGAGGGGAGAAGTGCCAAGGGGGTGGGTGGGATGAGAAGCGCAGGTAATCAAAATGTGCAGCCTGGTGTGGCTCAGTGCAGGCAATCAGAAAGTTCAGCCAACGGGTGGCTCATAAGTGCAGAGAGAAGGGACTGTAGGGTTACAGATACAGGCCACAAGTGCTAGGGGAGCCAAGAGGCAATGCGAGGTGCAACCGGGCCCAAGTTCAGAGGGTGGCCAGGTGACCAGTGCGTGGAGCAGACGGGTCATCAGCAGAGTAGAAGAAGAGAGAAAGCGGAAGCGAAGAGGAAGGTCTTCAGTTGCTTCCGGAACTGGAGGTGGTTCTGCTCAAGTTTGAGAGAGGCAGGGAGGCTGTTCCAGAGGAAGGCTCCAGCTGAAGAAAGAGATCTACCCCCAACTCTCTGCTTGGAAAAGCGACTGACCCTCAGAGAGTTGGAGTTGGAGGTGTATGAGCGGAGAGCTTGAGAAGGGAGATGTTTAGGAAGAGAGAGTTGGAGGTAGTGTGGTCCCAGGCCCCAGAAAGGGTTCCACGTGTTAATATCCCTGCAGAAATATCACCATACAAGAATGGCAGCATATTTTTCCAGTGATATTAATCCATTGAACCTGCGGGGGGACACCCCTGCAACTCCCATATTATTTTAAAGGGAGTGGGGGACACCACCGCAATGCCCGCTCACATTTACCCCAAAAACGATCTCCACTAATAATATCACCTATGGCCATTCCGGACGACCATATATATGGTGACATTATTGGTGGGGATAATATAACCTGATACCCCACAAAGCCCTGTGGACAATGCAGAGGTTCTTTAACTTGATCCTTGCTGCCACTGGGAGCCAATGAAGAGATTTCAGGGGTAGAGAGATATGATCCCTGGGCCTGAGGCCAAGGACAAGTCTTGCAGTCCTGTTCTGGATAAGTTGTAGAGGACGGAGAGTAGAGGCAGGAAGATTTAGAAAGAGGCTGTTGCAGTAGTCTAGCCTAGAGACACCCAGAACTCTGGAGACAGTGAGCTTCTGGGGGGAATTGAGGGAAAGGAAGAATACCTCTGAGGAGGTGCAGCTGATAGTTTGACTTCTTTGTGACGTCGGAGATGTGAGGAGAGAAGGAGAGGGTGGAGTCGAAGACTACCCCAATGTTCTTAGCCTCACAGGTAGGAGCAGGAAGAGTGCCCAGCGTGGGCGGCCAGAGCTAGAGGAAAGGAGGGAGCTTACTTTGCACTCCTTTACTAACTACATTGCATCTCCGAAAGAAGATATTGCATCAGAGAGGAAGTGCAGTGTGGAGCTCGATTATAGCAGCAAAGATGCAAAGTAAAAGGTTGCATTGTTGTTCCCATAGACAAATATTACATACCTAGAAGTTATGCCCTTCAGTAGCAGTAATACCAATAGTAACAGCAATACTACCAGTAATGGTAGTAGCAGTAGTAGTAGTAGTAGTAGTATTAGTAGTACTACCATTAGTGACAGTACTAGTAGGACACTTCGCTCTACCAATAGTAATAATAGAAATGTCACTAATTAAACCATTAATAGTAAAACTGCTACTGCTACTTCCACAACTATTACTACTAATGGTATAACTACTGGTACTAGTTGCAGAAGTTCCCCTCATAGTTGAAATAATAATAGTAGTGATCATAATGATAGTACTTTTAATGCTACTATCAATGCTAGTACAACTACAGGAAATATGAGTGATGCTACAAGTAATAGTATAACTACTAGGTCAAATACTATCTGCGATACTACTGTCCATAGTAGTATCACTAGTAGTAAAGGTACTGCCACTGTTAGTATTCGTATGAGTAGTATTTGTAGTATTGTCTATTAGTAGTAGTGGAACTAGAAGCACTTCTTCTATTACCGATAACAGTACTGCTAATCATCGAAGTAGCATTAGTACTAGTATTAGCAGAACTAGTACTACCAGTGACACAGCAATAGTAATACTGATACCAATACTGCCAATAGCACTGGTAGTTGTACTGCATCTACTGGTAGTATCACTGCCTCTACTAGTACAACTATTATTGGTAGCACTGAAGCCACTTCTAGTATCACTGCTAATGGGCTACTACTGGTAATACCACCACTTTTGTGTTACTACTTTTTCTACTGGTGGGGCTGGATTACTAGATTCGAAGACTCCAGTGGAAGTAAAAGGAAATACGCATTTACATTATGTAACAAAGCATTTCCTTCGTGTTAAAACGTTGCTCCTTTCACCCCTTTGAGAGTGACACCTCTGAGGGCTATCACGCGTTGCTCCCTTCACCCCTCTGAGAGGGACACCTCTGAGGGCCATCACACGTTGCTCGCTTCACCCCTCTGAGAGGGACACCTCTGAGGGCCATCACGCGTTGCTCCCTTCACCCCTCTGAGAGGGACACCTTTGAGGGCCATCACGCGTTGCTCCCTTCCCCTCTCTGGGAGGGACACTTCTGAGGGCCATCACGCGTTGCTCCCTTCACCCCTCTGAGAGGGACACCTTTGAGGGCCATCAAGCGTTGCTCCCTTCACCCCTCTGAGAGGGGCACCTTTGAGGGCCATCACGCGTTGCTCCCTTCACCCCTCTGAGAGGGACACCTCTGAGGGCCATCACGCGTTGCTCCCTTCACCCCTCTGAGAGGGACACCTCTGAGGGCCATCACGCGTTGCTCCCTTCACCCCTCTGAGAGGGACACCTCTGAGGGCCATCACGCGTTGCTCCCTTCACCCCTCTGAGAGGGACACTTCTGAGAGCCATCACGCGAGAATGGGGAATGGTAAGAAGGAGTAAAGCGTGTTATTTTCTGCTTGGGTTCCAATGAGAGGGCTAGGAAGCCCTGGACTCTTTTGCATGGGAAGAGCACCTTCCTAGCGCGGAAACACCAACTCGAATTCGGGGCCAAGGTGCTTTATCTGCAGCCATTTGAGGTCGGTCAGGCAGTTTATGGAGTGGGACGGACAGGTAGACTGCAGTTGTCCCTTCCCAACAGTTGTAGGACTTTCTAGTGTTGCCAGGAAGGATGCACTGTGCCACTATGGACGTTACGATGAACGTTTACTCTTTTGAATATACACACTGACTTCATCTGATTAGCTAAAATGTAGTACATTAATGCTTTTTTTGTCTTCTCAAAACATGATAACAGGCGACAGTTAGGTGGGTAAATGAATAGGGTGCGTGAATCGCAGTTAATAAGTGAGGCAGAGATTGTGCTGCAACATGGCACATATCTAAAACCCTCTTAAATAAGCTAAATACACAACCACTCTACTATATTAAAATTATTATCATTACTCCCTCACTCTCCAACCTCAGTAACTCAAAGACCTAACCATCCATCCACTTAATCACTCACTGACGCACTGAACTACCTGCCCACTCACGTAGCCACTCAAACACATGCACGCATGCTGAGCCCATACGTGGCCAGTTTTCTTATGAATTATAGATACAATATAAATACTTAGAGAATTATTTTGTCTGCGATTAAACCTTTTTAAGAAACTATGAAAATGTCATCTGTCTGAAAATTGTATATTATTGCGAAACAAAGAGGAAGCTTTTTTTGGCTATGGCCTGGAAGCCGCAGCTGTGTCTATGTGACATAGAAAGGGGATCTTATAACAGGCTCGAGCAATAGGAAGTGCCATTTTGAATCAGTTAACCCTCCTTCCTCAGCCTTTAACATGGCCGGGAAAGTACCTCTCAGTTGACCGCAGTGTTGCCTACATGTTTTCTTCATTCATTCACTGGTACCTGTACAACAGGAGGTGCGTTAGATCTACCTGAGTTAACGGAGCACTTCATGGCATGCCTGTAGACTGATTGTGCCTTTAGTGAGTAGCTACCGGCAGGATGTTCAGACTCTCACACGGGCAACGCTGGTCAGGCTTGGTCCGCATCGGTGCCTTCATGTACATGGCCTCCATCTTGAACCAGGCCTCATAACCACCCTGTTCCCTTTGGCTGGCCGTATTTCGGGGCCTGCAGCCTCTGGATCAGGCAGACGCTGGCATTACAGGACCATGGAAGAGATGCGCGAAAGGAGAAAAGAGTTGAGTTCCAGTCCACGTGTGCAGCTCGCGATTGTTCTGTTGCCAGGGGAACCGTTCATTAAATGTGACACGCCTCTTGCGCCGGCTCCCTGAAGAAGCGTCTGGAAGGATCCGAGCTGCCTGTCTCTGCCTTTCTTTGCCCTCTCCCACTGTGACACCTTCCTCTGCTGGTCCAGACGGCTAATCAGCGCGGGCACGCTCCATGACAGGTATTCCTGAAGATGAGAAGTCGATGGCAGAGTTTGATTTTTTGCTGTGCACATTTCGAGACAGTAATGTTTACTGGTTCATAAGCCCTGAAAAGATTGCTTAACAAACCTTCGGTCAATAAGCACAAGAAACCAATTGTGTAACATGGCTCTGGATCATGATGCGGGCATTGTGATGGTGTGCGTGATATGGTACGTTCAATGGATTGATGAGTTCTCTTCGCTTTAACCATTGAACGCCTCATTTTCATCGTGCGGATAGGTAAAGCACAAAGAAACAAGCTCTCTGCTTGTGATGCATTTTTGAAATCCCCGGAAATTGCACGGAAGACCGTCTATATTTGCACTCAGGTGCCAACACATCCCATCCATGCACATTTGTGTCATTTGCATTGTGAAGTGCTAATGACAAAACTGCAAATGCAGGCATAATCAACTGTACGCCTTTGTTTTTGCATTTCACAGTCCAAATAAGAGTAAACACTGTGTCCTTGATTCATGGAAATATATGTGTGTAAAACGGGGATTTGCGTGCCATTCTGTGCCCCGCAAATCCCCGTTTTACACGCAAATAATTCCATGAATCAGGGCCTGTCTATTTTTTACTCATGGCAGACAGCGTTTAACAACAGATTCCTATGGAATCTGCCTGTTTTTTGCTGTGTAAAAACCCAATGGATTCCATTGGAATTCACGGAATTTACCACAGCATGAACATGTCATGCTGTCGTAAATGCTGTCGCACATGTATGGCGGAGAGGAGATTGTGGAGGTGGAAACGTATGTTCTATTCCGTGCCCTCTCTCCAGTGGCGGCGGGTGACCTTTTAAAGTGGTGGGGCATAAATCTATTTTCCAGCGAAGCGCGACCGAGCGCAGCGAGCAAGCTTGACTTAGAAAAGGAGGTGCCCAGAGGGGGGGAGTTCTCCCCAGCAAAAGTTCTATAAATGAGGAGTGGAAACGGTGCATTCTAAAGAACTTTGTTGAAAGAGCTGGATGGCATGATTCCATCCTTCCTTTGGGAGCATAAACAGCCAAGGCTGAAGCGATGGAAATTGCAACTTCAGAATGAGAATGGAGGTCTGAACATCCCTAATTTTGAAAGATATCATCAAGCCTTCACGGCAAGACATTTCCTACCATTCATTGACGCAGAAGTAGATGAAAGGGCTGTCGCTGAGGCTGGTTTGTCTGGTCCTTTACATCGATCAGCTCTTCTATCTACAACTAATAGAGATTGGGGTAAGAAATCTATACTGATGGACTTCTTGAGACTAACCTGCCATGGAATTGCCTCCCCCCTCCATATGTCAGCTGGTTTCATGGGGTCGTCTTCAATTTGGCTTAATGCAGCTATCACAATTGACAATAAAACAATATTTTGGCCTGACTGGTTTATGGCAGGGATTGAAACAATCAATGACCTTTTTGAAAATGGTTCATGGATATCATGTCAAGGTCTAAAGACAAAATTCTACATTAGCAGTTCTCAGTATGGAGATTACAGGAAACTCAGGTCTGCTGTGAACTTGGAAAAGCTTGACCCACCTGACCTGATGATCTTCATGAAATCCTTGGGTGGTCAGGATCATTTGGCTTCAAAGGTATATAAATTAATACATACAAATTCAAAGGGATGCAATAAAGTGTTGCTATCCTGGACAAATTGTCTGCAGAATGAGATGACACCTGAGTGCTGGAAAACATTATGCAAAAACATTCCAAGAATGTCCATGAACATTGGTGTGGGAATAAGACAAGTTAACATTTTAAACCGAGTTTTCTGACTCCAGACCGCTTATATAATCAAGGTCTTAACCCTAACAATGCATACTGGGGGTGTATTCACTCAAAAGGCACTCCCAAGCATATGCTCTGGGACTGTCACAGAGTAAGGCCCTTTTGGTCTGAGATCACAGAAGTGATGAGCAAGGTATTGGGCGATGAAGGAGAATTTGGTTTTGAGTCACTGATTCTGGAAGAAGTCACAGATCTGGAAGATTTACCCTATCATCAAGTATCCTGGATTATGAAGGCATCGTTGACAGCAACAAAATTGATCCTATTCATCTGTAAATCGTCGGAGACTCTGACAAAAGACATGTGGATGTCAGAAATGTACTCAATCTGCAATGTTGAAAGAGTTTTGTTGAACTTGCAAAAAAAGGAAAGCTGTTTGATAAACTCTGGAACAACTTCTTAAATATGGTTTTAATTGTTAATCTTAGAAGATGACTTAGACGAGGGACAACTCGAAGAAATTGAGATAAGTATACATGTTATATAGATATTTTATTTATTTTGTCCATACATTGTTATTTCTAATCATTTGTTGAATGTCTAAGTTATATACCGGATGCATTTTCTCGTGCTTGTTTTCCCTTTTCTCTCTCTCTCTTCTATTTCTCTGTTTGTTTACTTTAATGTCAGCTATTGAGATATTATAACGAGTAGTCATGTATAATTGCTTAAAAAAAAAGAACATTGGGTCAGAATTTACCATTGGCCCAAGTGCCCCCTTTCACTGAGAGTTATCAAAGTGGCCCTCTTGGTCATGGACCCAAAAATTGGGTACAGACTGTCCTATTGTCCTTCAGGCCAGCCCATGTCTGCTTATGAACTGCAACCAGAGATCATCTGCTTTGGTATTTTGAATAGCAGATGTCCTGCTATTCAAAATACCAAAGCAGCCGATCACACAAGGACCTGGTCCCTCTAACACAGCCAGGAGTGGCCAATGCCGGGTCCTGAGTCTGCAGTGCAGAGTCTGCACTGCGAAACTCGGGACCCAAAGGGACATAAAAAAAGAATAATCAAGGAAATAACCTTACCTTTATTTTTTCAATTTATTGATAACGAGAATAGAGGTGCCATGCACAGGCGAAGACAGGAAAATAAGGAGCAGTCAAGCAAGGAGTGCAGATTGGTCATCAGCATCAAGGAGGCTAAATTACTGAAACAAAATAGTTTTCAGTCTACGCTTGAAGACAGCAATAGAGGAACAGGCCCTAAGGTCCAGAGGAAGGGCATTCCACAAACGAGGTGCCACCACACAAAAACATCCTTCTGAGACCAATGACAGTTTGACCTTAGGTGTGGACAGCAGGCAAGAGTTTTTTTTATCTCAGGGCCTGCCTATTTGGGAGCCATGACAGCTTGTTTGACAGGTGGACATGGCTTTCCCCATACAGGCATGCAGGGGTGAGACACAGAGACCTAAAAGTGATCTGCTTGCCAATGGGTAGCCAATGTAGGGTGCGCCTAGCTGCTGACACGTGATCGGATTTTCGCAAACACTTGACCACCTGAACAGGATTGTTTTGTAGCACCTGGCGATGATTAAGTTCCCCTTTCCCTATGCACGATAGCAGGGTAGAACAATAATCGAGACGACAGCCAATAATAGCGCGGGCCAGGGTAGCACAATTAGAGGAATCAAGGAATGGTCTAATTTGGGCCAGGAGTTTGATGTAGTAGGAAGTACTTGAGACCAAGCTGCTAATGTGGGCTTTCATGGTAAGCTCTTTGTCGAGCACTACTTCCAAGGATTTAACTTTGGGAAGGGTTGTCAGAGTACAATCCGCAATTTGAAAGTAGCGGTACTCAGTGTCCAGATTTCATATTTTAGGTGCAGTGCGGACAATCATAATTTCAGTTTTGGCATTATTGAGAGCCAATCCATTACCTACCATCTAGGAGTGTAAGAGTTTATATATGGTATTAATGGCCAACCAATCCTGGGAGTAATGGCCTGAAAGCAGAACAAGGCGCTGCGTGTCTTCTGTGTAGTGGGCCTATATTAAGACTTCTGACTCCAACAGCTCAAATAGGGGCAGGATGAAGATGTTAAAAAAGAGTAGGGGACACATATGACCCCTGAGGGACTCCACACGATAGAACATGGCCCTCTGCTATGGTATCTGCATAGAAGACTCTAGCCGCCCAGTTAGTCAGGAATGACTGAACCCAAGATGCGGCCTCACAGGAGAATGAGGCGTGGTCTTGCAGTCTGGCCACCAAAATAGAATGATATATCAGGTTGAAAGCTGCAGTGAGGTCCAGAAGCATCAGTAATGCAGTATTTCCTCTGTCACAGAGATGAGAGATGTTGGATTTCATGTCCAGCAAAGTGGATCCAGTATTGTGAAAGCTTCGGAAACCTGATTGCTTGGGGCCTAAGATGTTATGCAGTCCGAGGAATTATTTAATTTGACCATGGGCAGTTTTGTCCAAGATTTTCAGGAGAAAAGGTGTATTCCTGATTGGGCAATATTTTCCTGCTAATTCGGGATCCAATGAGGGATTTTTCAAAAGAGGAGAGATCCAGACCTGATTTATCTCGAGTGGCACATAGTTTTCATGGAATGATGCATTAACAGATTTGTAATGAGAGGAGCTAGTAGCGTGGAGCAAGATTTAACAATATCTGCTGGGCAAACATCTGCTTTACATTTAGTTGGTTTTATGTTCTCTAAGATAACCATGATGTCCATTTCTGTGACGGACCTGAACTTGAACTGAGGAAGGGAGTCCACCAGCCTACCATAGTTATTCACCGGGGCACTGTCACTTAGGGACCTAAACTTACCGCAATATCACCCTTGATTTTTTTCAATGTTATGCTGCATAGCATCCTGAATCAAGGTGCACCTATTTGTGTCCTTTACAATTGAGTGCACCAAAGGGTGAGGGTCTTCCAGCTCTTTCAGAATTTTAAACAATTCCTTCGAGTTGGAGGATGCATCCTTAATTCTAGATTCGTAGGGTAATTTCTTAGCATTGCAGATGGCCATTTTATAGGCCTTAGCAGAATGCTCATATCCTGTGTTGTCCTTTTGTGCCCTAGACTTATTCCAGATTCGTAGAGTTTTGTTTTTCTGGAGTTTTAGCTTCTGTATTTCACTGCTGAACCACACTTTACAGTGTTTGGATTTCAAAGATTAAAGTTTTAACAGGGCTAATTTGTTTACTGCCAGAGAGAGCATGTTGTAATTAGCAAGATTCTCCAGGAAGTGGGGAAGAGGGAGAGCGTCATAGAGGCTGGGTTAAGTTTACATAGATTATGGCACCTCACTTTCCGCAATGGATTGATCATTGTCCTAGGAGGCCCAATCCATGGACGTTGAAATTGAATAAGGTGATGGTCAGACAATGCACAAGGCTCTACCTTCACCTTCTCAACCGTTACCTTATGCAAGACCATCCAGTCTAGGGTTCTGCCACCTTCATGCATAGACTGTGTGACATGCTGTGTAAAATCAAAATCTCTCAGGGTGTCCTGCAGAGCTCTCACAGCAGGGTCCAGAGGGTCCGCCATGCCCAGATTGAAATTTCCTATAATAATGACTCTAGATTGTGGTTTAAGAGAGGAGCTAATACAATCACGATGGCTGACAGCAAGCCCTGCACTTCCTTCATCTGTTCCAGACAGCTCCTCATAGTCAGTGTTTGACTGTGGAGCCCCACTCATGTGTAGGAACGTGAAAGAAACCAAAACCAACACTCCAGGCTCTGTTTGGTTTTGTTTCTCTCAAGTTGATGCATGTGGGTGGGGGCCCACAGTGACATCACTGTGTCGTGTCCATTCCTCCCCAGCCTCTGAGCATTGGCCCTCCTCCTTAAAGGGCCAAAGCCTGACCATACCCTCGTCTTTTTGAGAGACAGGACACAGGGAAGGGTGAAGAAAAAGCATGCCTTGGGGGTGTTTCTTTCTTAACGCCCCCAGGTATCCTTTTCAGCTTGTATTGCCGGAACAGGACTGCCTGCACTGGGCATGTGCAACAGGGGTGGTTTATCACAGGCGCACATCCAGTGGAGCCCCCTCCATCTCCATGAGTAACAGGAGTTTGCTGTTACTCTGGACATGGTGGGGGATTGTCCTATTGTTGGTGGGTCGCTGCCCCTCCTGCCCCCATGGACCTGCTGCGCCTGCCTCTCTCCGCCATGTAAATGAAGGAAAGGGTGGAGTAGAGGGAAATCAATGCATTAAATGCATTTTATGCATGGGTTTCCCTTTACTACACAAGGAACATGGACCCCCTGGAGCTTATTTTCATTAAATGCTAAATTACAGGTGACCCATTACATTTACACTTGTGTCCAAATAGGTCCCCTCTGTGCATTGTTACTTATTTGCACTGTAAAGTGCACAATGGAGGTATACACCTCCCTTTTGGACCACACAGTGCAAATTGAGTACCCACCACCTGCAATTTACCCATAGCAGGCAGCGCTTAGAATGGATTCCTATGGAATCAACCAGCTTTTTGCTGCTCAATGGAAGGCAATATTAGATCATTACTTTGTTTCCCGCAATGTTCAACATTATGTAGATTCACTGGTAATCATGGAGATGGAGTCTAGCGATCACTCTCTCATGAAAATCAGCTGGTCCTGCCCTTTTCGAGCAAAGCGTGAAACTAACGTCTTAGACATAACGACAACCCTAAACTCAAGATTTTAAGCGAATAACGAGGCCATAAATTATGCTCCTTACTAGCCAAATATGAGCAGATAGTCCACTATGGGCGTAGACCTGACTGTGTCCAGAAACATAGATTTAACAGCAAACTGGCGAAAGAACGAAAGAGCTATAAAGCTGATCTGAAGGCCTTAAAATATGTCTCTGATCATTCGAGCTCTTCGTAAAAAGAAAGCGGCAACAACAATAAAAAAAACTGCCTATGTAGTTTCAGAGCAGAACACATGCCTGAGGATGGGGAGAACATGCTCAAAATACTGAGTAAAAAGAATTCCAGATTAACATGGGAATGGATTAATGAAGTGGGAATTTCTCAGGAAGCCTTACAAACCCAAATGGTTGATGAACAAAAATGGATCGACCATTTTGAATTACTCCTATCGAATATATTGATTAATTCTCCTATCCTACCACTCAGCTACCTCTAGGGCTCCCGGCCCTGACGGCCTCCCGAACCATGCTTTAAAGCAGGCTCCTGAGGAGTGGTCGGAATTTGCCTAAACCCTATTTTGTCAAGTATTGAGAGAAAAACAAATTCCCCCAACTTTGAAAAAGGCAGTGATTATACCCATTTTTAAAAAGGGGTTAAGAACAGAACCGCATAACTATCGACCGATAGCCCTACTCGGTAGTTTGGGAAAAAATGTTGCTTCCATTATATTAAAAAGCTTGGCAAAATGGGCTAGTGATTCAGGGCATCAAGATCCCCGGCAAACGGGTTTTGTCAAGGGTATAGGCTCTAGTCTGACTTTATTCCTGTTGAACTTGCTCAAGTTCCAAGCCATCAAAGGAAAGAACAAGCTTTATATTGCTTTTGTGGACTTGGAGCAGGCTTTTGACAATGTCAACCGGAAACGCCTGTGATCCAAGTTGAGGAACTGGAACTGCCCCGAGACCCTATTGGAGCCCATAGAGGCACTTTACACTGATACGACGATGTAAGTCCGCCAGAATTGTCAGGGGCTTTTATCTGAGGTAATCAAGGTTAATAGGGGATTAAAGCAGGGTTACGCTTTGTCACTCATCCTCTTTAATCTTTATATCTCTGATATGGAAGCAACTCAAAATATAGTATGTGGTTTTCTTCCCAAGATCAATGGGAGACCGACACCATGAATTGTATATGCAGATGACCTGCTTCTGATTGACAGAACGCCAATAGGACTAAAAAGGCACCTAGGTGCCCTACAGTCCTATATGATTTTAAATGAATTAAGAGTCAATGTAAAAACATCAATGATCTTGGTGTTTAATGGGGGAAAAATAGGGGGAAAAAAATCCTAGATTCCAATGGCAACTAAATCCTGAACAACTAGAATGTATTGACTCATTCATCTATCTAGGAATAGGTGTCCAACTGAGTGTGGCATAAACTCCCTGGGCCAATTTATTAAGATTCAAAGTAAAATATCTAACTGGACAGGGTATGATCCTGCATCAAAGATTTGGCAAGTTTTCCATGGTCACTCTGATCACCTTCTATAACCAAAAGGTAATTCCTATCCGTTCGTATGGGGCCGAATCATGTTTAAACCTAACATGGCAAATATGGGAAGTCCTGGAAGGAGATTTTTGGAAGTGAATTCTACCGCTTCCGAAGAGCCTACCTATGGCATGTATTCATTTTGAACTAGGCCTATTGTCCCTTTGCTCAGTATCCCTGTGGAAATCTGTATCCCTTTTTCGTAAAACCTTGCTGGCTCAAACGGTTCCCCAGCTGACCATCTTTGGGGATAGTGATTTGTTGACAAATACCAACCACCTCAGTGCGTGGAAGGTGAAATGTATGAACTCCCTGACAGACCTGAATTCCTCAGCGTTGATCTTAATAACCAATCCTGCATTGATAAAAAAGAAACGTTGACAGGATTGGATATTGACTCAGGCCAAAAGGAATAACTTGGTACTGATGAAAAACTATGCTCTCGAATGTAGGCCTTTAATGCAGGTCCATAAATATCTGAAGAGCTTCCCTTGCCCAGCTGCATGAGGGAATTTCCTAAGACTGCGCTCAAATCTGTATCCTACACGAGAGGTGTTAGTCATTTGGAAACAGCTGATTGAGATGCAGACGACCTATAGATTCTGTTTGAAAGCCAATGAAACGAAATCACTAAAACCTCTACTAACCACTTGTGTAGACTTGATTGATCGCCGCACCCTGTTCTTGGGATCCACATCGCAGCAGCTCCAACACTATCTGTAGATGAGTGGTGGTTAAAATTCTTAATGGGGGAAATTCATCTGTTAGTTTTTGCACTTGTCAAGCTCCTGAATGGAATTTCTATTGAGAGATACTGATGATTGTATGTACCAAATGGGGAGCCAGTCACCGAGGAATGGGAACATTTCTATGAGAACTGTTGTTGGCTGGCTTCGGAGATTCGTGCTTTCTTTTTTTTTTCTTTTTCTCTTGTTTATGAAAGTCTCTTTTGTTAAAGGTTTGAAATAAACTAAAAAAACAAAAAAAAAGTGCCTGGAGTGTAAACTAATGTGTTAAGATGGGTGTAACATCATTACTACTGTCTTTAGTACCGTTATGCAAGGAAAGTTAGCTCACATGCGTTTTCTTTTTGGCACTATTTCTCAGACGGAGCGGGGCACAAGGTGGGAAATATGCTGTCAGTGCTTCTCCCCTTCATGAGGGGAGTTAACACGACCTTGGACTGCATTTTGTTCGAACGCAGGCAGCAGAACCTGAAGCCCTATAGATTCCTCCCTCATTTTCAGTTTGGGCTATGAAGCCGAAACGGTTCCATGTGATGATGTTGCCTGTAAAACAGTCACCCGGTAGGTGACTTTTTTTCCTGCACTCCTAAAAGCCTTCCCCTACATATTCTAGGACAGATATTATTTACTATTATTTACTCCCTTCCTAGGATATTTGGGGAAATGCGTGAAGTTCTTGGGAGTGAAAATGTGCAGAAATGTCACCCCATGGCAACCTTTTCCCAGGTGAGTTTTAATCACTGGATACCATCAAAACGATGGCATTAGAGTGCCGATAAGGGAGGAATGGCATATGAGGAGGGACACAAAGCCTGTAGGTGTGGTTTAGTTATGTGCCCACCCATTGACTGCCCATGGCCATTCGAATCCCTTGGCCATTCCCACCCAGATCCTGTTCCTGCCCCTGCCCGCTCAAAACTCCTCCTCGTGGGAACTATTTGAGTTTGCTTTAATGAAGCGTTACCATAAAACGTAACACACGAGGTGCATGGCAGTTTTTTTTTCCAAAGCAGTCTTCTGAGAGTTAATGACTTAATTGGAGTTGTAAACACACTACTGGTGTAATACAAATTTCTTACCAGGTCTGCCTTCAGCCACTCGATTTATAAGCACTCTGCGCGTTCGTCACTGAAGTCCTGTTAAGTAAAGCATTGGCAACGCCAACAGTTTTGGCTTGTGTATAGGTATTAGGTATTTGCCAGGCACTGCTATTAGATGCCCAGGTACTTGCACCATTTTGCACCCTCTACCATTAAAGGGCAGTTAATACCACTACGGCAGTGCCTGGCAAGTGCCTTTCCCATGCCTACACAAAAGTCCAAACTGTTGACATTGCCAATGCCTGTTTATAATTGGAAAAAAGGCAGAGAATCCACATGAATCTATTGTAATGACAGTCGCCACAGAGCATTTAATCATGCCACGAGTGCCAGTTGGTGATCAAAATGTTTTTTCAGCTATAGTGGTAAAAGGCACAAAGAGCCAGCAACTACTGGATTTCCGTACCTTTTACCATACTGGTAGGGTAAACATTACAAGTCTGGCAGAGCAGACCATAGATGCTTATGCAGTCATGGAGGAGGTCCGCTGTGCCAGATTTCAAGGCTCATGATAAATGAGGGCTTTGCCTTCTTCCTCAAAGTAACACATTAAAATTACACAGAATTTTGCGAGGACATATGCAATGACCAACCAGTTACAAAATGGCATTTGCGCCAATTGACAAGCGCATAGAGAGAATTTGCACCAGTTGGTATTGTAAATGTAATAAGCAAAATTGCCTGACACTGGTGCAAAATTGGCTGCTGGCCGGAACAATGTAGGTAATCTTGTCTGATTGGGGGGCAAAGGGGAAATTGACTGGTGTTAGTCAAGGTCTGTAGTTGCTTTAAGTTGTACACCAATTCCTTTTTTACAACTCTAGAGGGCTGCGCACATGTCACCCAATAATCCTTCATAAACATATTCCCATGCTAGTGTATAATATGATATGATAGGTTATTTATAACGCGCTTAATACCCAGAGGTTTCTAAGTGCAGACCCGGGGATCGAACCTGTGGTTGCTCCGTCGTTGCTCTGAGCTATCCTCGCGAGTACTCTTTCTTCCTTGATAAAGATCTACCAGTAAACCACGCGAAAATCAGTAACAATAGTCCTGGGTGCAAGACACCATTAAGATGGGTAAGAGCATGGTGCTGGGGCAGAGAAACGAGCCTGTATGGGCTCATTCAAATATCAAACAGAGTTTATTGAGCTCTCCATATAGAAGCCCAGACACTGAACATGGCTGAGCTGAAAGGAACGCTATAATAATAAAGCTGGAGCCTCACACCTCTGAGTATGCTACACATCTATAATGCTAAATCTCTCTCGATGGCCTTATATTCTTCTGGTGTCTGGAGATGTTAATTGGCCACCATTCTTTAGCTCACAGAACACACTTTTTACGGTACGCGTTACATCTAACCCAGGCTGTGCCGATATATATATCTCCTTCATTTAGAGGTGGGACAGCTATAACTTGAAAATAAAAATATACTTGCCCAGTAACTATTGTAGGCAAGAATCTGGACAAATTCATCCTTGTGTTTTAATAGGGAAATAATCGATGATTCTAGCCAAAGTGACCATTTTCTTTGTTCCCATTGGCACAACTTTATAAAAGTGGAGCTAACAAAGCTGGATTTCATTGGTTGGCTTTAGATTATGGTCTAATTCCAGGATCAGTCAAGAAGAACTTTAACCTTATAGGAATTAATCTTGGCTGTCAAATAGCCTAGTAAGAGAGGAACAAAAGGCGTAAATTATCAATCAAATAGTACCTTCTCTTCAAATCTCTTTTAAACATGGAAGGCTATCTGATATGGATGGGCTCACCACCGTGAGATCTTTCATCTTGGGGAGAGTTCTGCAACTTGTGGCGCTTCTAATATTGTGGACCACAATATTAGAAGCGCCACAAGATGATCACTTTGCAAAGACTATGCTGGCATGGGTTGATAGGACAGATAGTCGAAAAGAACTAGAAGCCAAAGGTTGCAGATCCCTAATTGAGGATCATTCTGAATCAATTGCTAGTTAAATACTTTAAAACGACCAACTCTACTGGTAGTGGTTATTCTTGTAACATTTCCTGTTTGGAGAACATTTTACATTTTTTTCATGTCTTCCATTACAAACCTATTTACTTCCACCTCTACAAGAGAAATAAACAGCTGTCATCCGGCATTGAGTTATCTTTTATCAACCATCAATCCCTCTTTAACCAATCCACTCCACTTTATTTAGCTTAAGCCCTTGATGTAAGGCAAAAGAGCATTAACATATATGACGTGTGTTTACGTTTAAAGCTATTTGGAAGTTGTATAATTGAACTTGTGTTTATTAAACTGTTTATTCTTTCTTGCACGTTACGTTTTGTACTTTTTTTTAATGGATTTACGTATTTTCTTTTTGGTATTTTTTTTAATGGGAATTGTGCAAACCTCTATATGAAGATTGTTTCATCCACTCATTATGGTCCCTGAAAAAGTATAGGCCTGCATCCTGTTGCTGTGAAGCTCTCCATCCTCACCTAATGATTCCGATTGAACGTCCCATGCGGACGGCCATTGGACTTTAGCAATAGTACGTTTCATGACTTTGTTGTTATGGCTCGCTGTTGGGTTTGTCCTTCAAATCTGTTCATCTTTATCAACTCTTCTTGAATTATTAAACTGGCAACTGGTTGTTTAGAATGTCTCACTGCAGACTGTCATTCAACTGTCGTCAACTGACACATGCTTCTGCGACATCTCAGAAGACATCACTCAGCTTCTGACAGTACCAGAACCTGCCACCTATAGAGAAAGACAGAGCTTGAATTGCAAATATTCAGACTGAGACCGACGGATGGTGATTTGCGCATCCCAAGAACAACTTCAAAGCAAAATTCTTTGCCATAAATCACATCAGTGCAAATACAGCAGCCAGAGTACAGGCATTTACTAAAGAATATAAGAATTAATTGATAATGCATCTGGTCTGTTCTTCAAATGAGTAATCTAGTAAAGAGGTCAAGCTAGAGATCATAATCCAACAAGGAATATTCAAAGGGATTCTGTTATCCTTATTGTTGTTGATTGTCGATGATGCAGGGGAGGTTTAGAAGAACTGGGGTTGTTTTTGTTATCACTCAGTAGCCCTATTAAGGTGTTCCTTAACGTTTGTTGTATTATCCCTAATGGTGTCTGCCATGTTTAATTTACAGTATACTGCATTCATAGAGAGATCTAGTCGCCATAGGGCATCTCAAATTGGGAAATGCTGAGTCAGAATGATTATCCGCGGCTTCAGGTAGAAAAGTGGCAGGCTTTTCGAGATTTGCAAAAGATCAAATGGTCACTGAGAAATCTTAGATTAAGCATTAGAACACTGCAGAGTTTTGTAGCTAGGTAGAAAAAAAGAACATCCACCAGATCAGTTATAATGTTAATTAGTGGCTAATAATAAACATAGGTCAGAGGATCAAACGCTATGTCTAGGAGTAACAGTTCTAAGCTTGCTTCTTTAAAAGTAATGTTCTTACTATGGAAAGCGCAATACATGAGGCATTGTGACACTGGCAGACAATGAAAGTGCCTGAGGCTTTTAGAAATTTGATCTCATTTGCTTAGATCAGCCGGTCAGATAGCACAGCGACCTGAGTGCTTGTTTCTGGCCTCTCTGTGTAGCCTGCTGATGCAGGTTTGAATCCTGGCAGGGCCAACTCAGCCTTTCATCCTTCCGGGTGGATAAATTGAGTACCACGCATTGGGTGATGATATCAACTGTTATTACAGCACTTTGATGTCCTTGGTGGGCTAGCACTATATAAAAACTGGTATTATTATTATTTAGGTAAATGCGAAAGCAGAATAAGCTAATTCACACATACCACAGCACCACCACTGGAGCTTCAACTCCACTTCAGAACACATCGATTATGCATTGTCGGTTTGCAAATTAGCTCACATGCAAGCCTTTTGCTCAGAGAAGTGTAGCATTCTCTTTTTCTTATAGGGTAGTACTATGTTATACATAGCCTTTTCAACCCAATACAGAGAGCTCTCAAGGATGCAGTCAACTGTATACATGTTTCACCCTTATTTGGGAGTGCCAGAGCAGTATAGTCTGACATCCCTGTGTTTGGAGCATTGGATGATAAGCCATGCTAATGCTGTTTGGGTGCATTGGATCGGTGCATTCTGATTATTATTCATATTCCCGTTTATATAGAGCAATGCTAATTCAGCATTGAGGATGCAAATCCATTCATCAACACATCCTTTTAGTTTGTTGAGACAAAGTGTCCTCAGTTGGCAGAGAATTGAGAGGTGGAATGATCAGATATTTGTCATCTAGCTAACACGAGGAAGAAGCAATACATCTGAATTCGGGACCACACCTACATTGGAACCATGGCATGCATGCACAGGGGAATAATCAAAGGCATCGAGCCTCAATGAAGCATTCCATGACAGAAATATTAAATTAAAGGTGACAAACTTGGTCTTAAATTAACTGAACTGCAGGTGCATAGTTTCTTAAAACACTGTCTAAATTTGAATGTTGTTTGACTCAGATCTTCCTCAGACCTGATGATGATCTGGTTGTGTCGTGATTGCCTGTGATTCAGGTGTGACCACAAGTCCCTTATCTCCACCCCTTGCGAGGCTGTGGCATTTGACCCCTGGTCATCAGTCATTCATGTCTGCAAGAGCGTGGGCCGACTCCGAGCACTTATGTACATTCAGGCCCAGGCTCCGGTGCTATCAGAATTATTAAACACATACAGTTAGGGAATGGAGGTTCTTGACTCACTGAGAGATAACATTCAGACTCATTGCACTAGATATAAACTGACAAAGAGTTTTCATTTTAGTGCATTTAATGTGATCCCTTATTTTCTTATTTTTGGAAGGTCCTTATCTTTATTAAACAAGCAAGTGCAAAAGCAGATATAACATAACATGTCATCAAAATTAATAACAAGATTATCATATAAGCTAAGAGCATGTTGAGTATGTGGCTCCTTCTGAGGTTGACAGATATCTGCTGCCTTGGACCTGCTGTGCCTCTCTCTCTCCTCCCCTCTTCCCAGCCCCTCTGCCTTTAATGCACAGGCAGGTCCGCTGGCCTCTCGTATGTACCTGTCTTCGTGCTGGTGCCATACATTTATATGTGTATCTGCAAAAATGGCTGCCCTGGAAATCAACAGTAAATCGGTGGCGTGTCACTTTTCTTTATCAAAGGTAGAATATTTATAACATTAAAGAATCGCATTCTTCTGCAAGCTATGTCAGAAGGCTTTCTGTTTCAGAGGTGAAATTGAATTAACTTTTACCAAGCACGTCTCACTGCCAACTATGTGACACGGGTTTGGAAATGTGAAAAGTGACCATTGCAAATGTTTCATTAAATGGCGACTTCCTGTGCTATGTGTATCAGCTAAAAAATGCCAACTGAACCCTAAGCTGGCGAACGTACAAAGGGTTGCCAGTATGTATTAAACTTTGTCTTAAAGTGTCTTCCTCATTTTAACAGTGTACAGGTTATTTGGGCTATTAAAGCTGTCTTAAATTGTTCTAATTTTCTGATGCATGTCACCCCCCTCAAGACAGATCTAATAGTTCAGAGAACTGTTGCACTTTGAAACCCCCTTTGAAACTTCTAGGAACTATACTTGCAAAACAGGCTGCCTATATTGGTGGCAAAAATAAAGCATGCTCCTTGTAGCAATTGTGATGAATAATGACTGCATATACAAGTAAGTAAATGAGTTGCAGAGTGCCTACATGAGCACCTAGAAGCATATTGTAGGTACTAAGGAAAAACATAAATGAATGAATACATCTAATTGGAAGCATTCTGATTAATTCCTACCAGTGGTTATGACTACAAATAATACATAAATGAACACATGTATTTAATGTGAGGTATTCAGATTAATTTCAATTCCTACCACTGACCACAACTAAGAAAATACATAAATGAATACATGCATTTAATGTGAGGTATTCAGATTATTTCCAATTCCTACCACTGGTCATAGCTTTGAGATAAGAAGACAGGGTCTTTGAGAACCCATTGGAAATGAACATCCAACACAAATTGGCTCCTGACTTTCTGATCCAATGTTATGTTATGTTATGTTAGGAATATTTCTTGAGTGCATGACCACCCTAAGGTATCTTGGTGCTAGAGAGCAGGCAAGCATCCACATCAAAGGAGTCAGAGTACCGAATAGGCCAAACCGCCTAAAAGAGAAGTGTCTTTACCGCTTTTCTGAAGGCTAAATGGTTAGAGAGTTTCTTTATGAATAGCGGCAGCTCATTCCATAGTATGGCAGCTGCTATGGAAAAAGCCCGACCCCCTATCCACGTGCGTTGATAGGGAGGCAAGATAAGCAGGTCAGCCGATGCGAAACGTAGCCGGTGACTAGGGTGATAGCGTGCAAACTTAACCGAGAGGAACTCAGCACCCTGATCATGTAGAGCCCGATGTACGATACATAGAGCCTTGAACCTGATGCGCTGAGTCACATGTGGCCAATGGAGGGATCGTAATACCAAAAATATATGAGCTCCATATGGGGTGCCAGTTGCCACCCGTGTTGCCAAGTTTTGCAAACGCTGTAGTCTCTGAATGAGCCCCTTTGGTTGGGCTAAATACAAGGAGTTGCAATAGTCTAACCGGGATAGTATCAAAGCTGCTACCACCGTCGGACGAAGAGGCTCGTGGATCACAGGGAGCATGTTCTTCAATACTCTCAACTGAAAGTGTCCTGCTTGAAAGACAGCTGCATCTTGGCCGTCCATAGATAAAGAAGCTGATAGTGTTACACCCAAGTTTTTCACCTTCCATAGGGACAGGGAGGGGACCAAGAGAGGAAGGCCAGAAGGAAGAAACCCAGATTGGAGGATCAGGGGGGCAGCCCACCATCAAGACCTCCATCTTGTCTCCAATCAACTTGAGCCAATTGTGGTTCATCCATTCCCCCACAGCAGTCAGGCATCTCTGCAAGCACAACAACATCTCAGCCTGATGAAGAACTAAATGTATCAGGATCTGAGTGTCGTCGGCATAGGAGTAACACCTGATGCTGAAGGAGCAGATGAGACACACAAGTGCCCAGATATAAATGTTAAATAGAATAGGAGACAAGGAGGAAATCCACAGTTAAGATAGCAGGGGGCAGATAGAAAAGGTGGCATGGAGAGAGTCTGAGTACGATCCGCCAGGAACAAAGTGAAACAGGCTAGTACCTGACCAGATATACCCATCTGGGCAAGACGGGACAGCAGCATGGGGTGGTCGACAGTGTCGAATGCCACTGAAAGATCTAGTAAAATCAGGGCACCCACCCCACCTGAGTCCACCAGCCTGGCCATATCGTCCTGGACCGAGACTAGAACACTCTATGTGCCTCTGCCAGGTCTAAAGCCAGACTGTGCAGGGTCGAGGAGGTGAGAAGATTCAAGAAACGAAGACAGTAATGGGGACACCAGGGTCTTAAGTAGTTTAGTGAGAAATGGAAGAAGAGAAATAGGGCGGAAATTAGCAAGAACAGTAGGGTCAAGTGATGGCTTCTTTAAAAGGGGGATCACTCTCGCAGCTTTTAACTCGGGTGGAACTGACCCAGACTGACATGAATTGTTGATTGCAGCTGTAATTTCCAGCAGAAGGTCGGGAGAGATCTTTTTCATAATGGCCACGGGGATGGCATCCGAAGGAGAACATGACTTAATCTTTTGAATAGCAGCCAAAACTGCTTCTTCTGAGAACATAGGAAAGGACGACCACTTTGTGGTGCCTACCAGGTCTGTAACATGGTTTAAGCAATCATCATTACTAGACGAGATGTGAACAGCCTTCAAGATGTTTTGACGAATATCACTGATTTTAGTAATAAAAAATGGAGATAGATCATCACACAGTTTCTGCGTGGGTCTAACACTAGAGGTACGTTTGTATGATGATGAAAGAGCCTTTACTGCTGAGAACAGAGCTTTAGGTTGGCATAAGGCTACTTCAATTTTCCCAGATACGTGAAGCTGCTAGGCATGACTTATATAGTATTTTGAGAGATGGATCATAGGTTTTGCGCCATTTGCGCTCAGCCTGTCTCACTTTCAACCTTGCCGCTTTCAGATGGTCAGAGAACCAGGGCTTGGACGACAATCTGCGCGGTTGAACGAGTCACAGTGGGGCTACCTTATCTGCAGCCTCATGAAATATTTGAGACAGCAGAGAAAGGGAGGCAGGCAATGATATGTTGCATTTAGCAGCAACTAATGAAACCAGGCATTGAATGTCAACAGAGCGCCATGAGCACAAACAGATTTTGGATGCCAGGATCTTAACACGTGGACCCAGTACATTAAGCCAGCAAGTTATCAAGAAATGGTCTGACCATACTACCGGTTCTACTGACTGTAAAGTTAGTAGGGTATTTTTTGATGTAAATCAAGGGCCAGCAGAATAGAATATCAAAAAGGAGACTTAGGGCAGGGGGCCCAAGAAGATTGAATTTTAATTTAAGGTCCCCCAATACCACCAAGTGGGTGTGTCTCATTTGTAGGTCAGCCAGTAGGTCTGTAAGGAGTTCCTCAAAATTCCTAGGGGGACCAGAGGGATGATATCTATATATAAGAAGGAAATGACAAGAGCATACAGGAGATATGATGCATCTAAAAAGGAGAGCTTCCATGTCCAAACCATGATGCCAGCTGAGCTGGGTAACATTAAATTCAGATTTGTAAATTGTTGCAATAGCTCCCCCATGTTGGGGTGGAGGACGGTCTAGGTGGATAATGCGATAATTAGGTGGGGTGGCCTGAACAAGAGCAGGCACTGAACTAGGTACAAGCCATGTCTCAGTCAAGCATAGCAGTGCCGGACAGCGTTCAGATAGGAGATTGTGTATTTTGTTGGCATGCACCGGCAGGGAGCAAGTATTTAATAATAGCACAGAGGGAAAGGGGATAACAGCTCCAGCAGTCACAGCCTCTCCAGGAGAGGCTGACTTCGTGTTGGGAGGCGTATTATTCCAGCCATACGGTAATGTGGTATCAATAGGAGCGAGCGCCAACAACTGCCTCCTAGAATAGTGTTGGCATCCATCCGTTCCCGATCCAATGAGCCTTGGAACTTGTGATCTTAAGCCTATGGCCGCTAATGTAGATTGTCCAAAGCTTGAATTGGTGATCTTTGAGGTAGACTAATACATGAGTTCCTCTGTCTCCCACAGTAATTTGTAGGTGGTGGTCATCCAATACGTATGTATGACGTGTGCTTAAACTTGGACTTGAGGTAAAATGCTGTATAATTTCAGTTAATTGGAGCCAGATGGCCATTCCGACAGTGGCAGATACAGCAATATTTCAGGCTTTCCGAATTCAGGGTTTGCTACCAGTCTTCTCTTGATGTGTGCCAGATGGAAACAGAATTTGCATTCCAGATTGCTGCAAGGACGCGGGCATCAATGGGTCATGCCATTTATTCCTAGAATTAGAAGTATTCCTCATCTGTCTCAAAACTGTTGGCTACTTGAGGCACAGGGTTAGAGAGGAAAGACATGTCATCTTGTGCCTGGCTTGAATCAGGCTTTGCGACTGGGGCACCATCTATTACACTTGCTGCTGAGTTGGTCTCACGAAGACATTGGGACATAATCATTGTTTTCCCTTCCCAGACACAATACCATGGTGAGCCTTGGCAGCTGAAGGGATTTCAATAAAGTCACAGTTGAACACTCAAGGGAAGAATCTCTGGATCCTGCACATATTTCTGTGTTTGGACAAAGTTTTGGAGAGCCATCTACTGGGTTCAGTCGTTCCTAGGCAACAGGAGGTCTGCCGTGCACTGGGGCAGTGCTTCATCTGGTTGAGCCATGATAACTTACGGCATCCCCCACGGTACATTCTTGTAACCAACACTACTCACTATCTACATTAAACCACTTTGTGACATTCTTGCTGACATGAGTGTGCAATTTACTAACTACACTGTTGATACACAACTGTTGTTCAGGCTTGAGGAGATACACAAAACAGACGCTGATAACCTGCATTCCCTCTATCATACCATTGCACACTAGATGTTGACCAATTGGATGTGCCTTAACAGTAACAAAACTGAGTTGTCAATATTTAGTTCCTCTCAATCTAGGTCAAAACCTTTGACGAGGAAGAAGGACAGACTATTCCTATAGAATTGAAAGCAGCTATAGTACAAGGAGAAATAGCAATGCTTGAAGGAGTAGATGACGAAGGCAGGGCATGGAGGACAGTGATAGCTCTTGAAGAGGGATACAGATTGGTTGACATAATAGATGAAGATATGTTCAGAGATGAATGAATAGACGATGAGGTCGTGTTTTTTATAAGCATTAGATACTGGATAAAGATCGAAAAGAGGGAAGTCCCACAGCGAATGAATGGCGATAATGCGGCAATGACCAGCATTTTTTCAGGAAGAGCTAGTAAAGTTGCCAAGTGTGCTTTGGACTACGGGCCCATATGATGTAGGCCTACTGAAGGGAATATGAGAGGTTAAAATAAAACTCAAGCCAGGAGCAATTTTACCACGAGAAAAACAGTATCCTATGTCCCGAGAAGCTGATGAAGGCATATTCAAGAATATTTCAGCACTGATGAATCAGGGAATCAGGGAATCTTAGTGCCATCAGAATCGTCATGCAATACTACGGTGTATCTGATCAACAAATCCAAAGGAGGGTTGTGTAGATTTATCCAGGACTTGCACCCTTTTAATCAGATTGTACAAACTGAGTTGCCATTAGTTCCTTATCCTGCAACAACATTATGTAGCATTCCAGTTGAAGCTAAATATTTCACGCTGATCGATTTACCTTACCTCTTATACGTTCAGACAAAAGAGATGAAAACATACTTGTTTACCTCAAGGGTATTGTGAGTCCCCATCGATCTTTAACAGGGTCCTACAGATGAATCTAGGCAATATTGAACTCAAGAGTGCAGTGATTCAGTACGTAGATTACATACTAGTCTGTAGCAAAACAGAGGATGAATGTAGAAAAGACTTGGTTCAGTTAATGACTATATTGGCAGACGAAGGATACAAGGTAAACAAGGAGAAATTACAGTATTGTCAGGAAGAGTTGTTGTACATAGACCAGTTAATTTCACATGAAGGAAGGAAGGTGACACCTGAAAGAGCTGATGACATGAAGAAACCAAAGCCAAACACAGTGAAGCAGATGCAGCAGTTTCTAGGTTTATGCAATGATTGCAGGGCCTGGGTGTTCGAATCCAGCACATATACAAAGCCACCTTTGCAAGCACTAATGAAAGCACAAGTTGGTAAGAAAAAGATAGAATGGACTGAAGAAATGGTGGAAGGATTTGAGGAATTAAAAAGAGCAATCTGTACAGCTCCAGTTTTAGGGATTCCCAACTATAGCGAGGAATTATATTTGTTTTCACACAGAAATGGGTCAGTAGTGACATCAGTACTCACACAAAGAACAATGTTGCAATATAAGTATTTAGTATACTACAGTGGGATTTTTTATCCAGTTATGAGAGGACATTTTCCATGCGAACAATCTTTGGCTGCTGCCACATTTGCAATTGAGAAGTCCACAAGTATTACCATGGGCTGTTCCATCACTCTCTACATGGAGCATGCTGTATTTGCCATTTTAGAGAAACCCAAGGGTACATTGACGTCTCAAAGAGCTTCAGTTTATGAAGTAATGATTTCTAATCCAGCAATTAAAGTAGTGAGGTGCAAAATAGTGAACAAAGCCACGTTGGTAGCTAAATCCGTTGAAGAAGGTGAACATGTGTATGACTGTTCAAATTATGTTGACTTCTATGATAATATACCCTGTGTGAAAGAAAATGCTCTAACGGAAGGGGAGATTCTCTTTATTGATGGTTCTTCGAAAAATTGACCAGATTAGTGGGGAGAGGCATTCAGGCTCTGCAGTTGTAAGACACAGATTAAATAGTGTATTTGAGGTAGTAGCGAGTACAAGACTACCATCTCATTTTTCAGCACATGCGGTAGAATTGGTACCACTTATTGTTGTGCTTGAGAAACACGAGTGGTAGGAAGTGATGTTGTACAGTGACTCCGCCTATATGAAGTCAACCGTACACGCAAGGCTGTCACGTTGGAAAAGGAGGGGTTATCTGCGTGCAGACGGCACTCCAATGCTACAAGCGTCATTATTGAACAGGCTCATTACGGCACTACAACTCCCAGTAGTGATAGCAGTGGTAAAATGTGAAGCGCATACTAAACGAACAGACTTTATCTCTCGCGGAAACAAAGCCGCAGACATACAAGCCAAAAGTGTTGCATAATCTTCAGAAATTCTGAGTTTCGATACTGAAGAGTGTAAAGAAATTTTGAATAGAAGTATGCTAGTATGAGAAGGGTTTGATATGCTGTCAATTATGCAAATAATAGAGATTCAGGGTGGAGCCCCACAAGAAGAGCAAGAGCTAGGGAAACGTAGGGGTGTTCTTTATCCCCCACACTGAAGCATTATGGAGACAGGAAAGCACTGGAAAGCCAGTGATGCCAGCAGCATTATTGAAAGTCATTTATGAGCAGATGCTTTACCCCGTGCATATAACCAGAGAAAGTCTTGCTGCCACAATTGCAGAAGACTGGTTTATTCCCAACCTATTGGAAAACATTGTACAGTTCATGGTGAATTGCATCGTGTGTCAGAAGGTTACTGCTGGGCATACACTAAGAACAATCAGAGGAGTAATACCTCCTACCGGTCCCGCAATGGTCTGTTTCAAGATTTGCATATCAATGATGTCGATATGCTGCAGACATGTAATTGATATAGGTATCTATTAGTGGTGGTGTTTTCCTTCTCCAGGTGGATCGAAGCTGGTCCGTGTACACACCCTGATGCCACTTGCGCAGTTAAGTTTCTAGTGTGGGAAGTATTTCCAAGATGGGTGTGTGCAAAGCACTAAGATCCGATAATGGACCACATTATGTTAATGAGCTATTTGAACAAATAGGACTTCTATTGAGCACAAAGCATACGTTTTCTTCTGCATATCATCCACAAGCAAATGAAATATGTGAGAGACTCAATGGCCTCCTCTAATAGAGGATAGCCAAGATCAAATTAACTCTGAAGAAGGGATGCTGTATTTCCTACCTCTAGTCTTATATGCCCTTCGGAATCAGCCAGGTTCAGACCACTATCTTACTCCCGATGAGTTAGTGACAGGGCATTGCATGAGAACGCGTCTTATACCACCCTCTAGAGTCAGAAGTGATGACCAGAGTATAGCACAGGCTCTCGGTGATGAAATGCACATGTATTTGACATGTATGACTACTAGTGTTTCTTTCATTGCAGATCAAGTCAAAAATCAGAGGGAGGGTTCAAGGAACACGGAAGAGGACAGTGCAGTAACCAATCCAAGTGAACTATTGCCACCGCCAAAGTTATATGTTGGTGATCAGATCCTTATTAAGAATTGTACCCGCAAATGGCACAAGCCTAGGTTCAGTGGTCCCTTTTGTGTTGAGGAAGTCTCCCCTTCAGCAATTAAGGTATCGGGAAGAAGAGCTTGGTTGCACTTAGGAGATGTAACAATCTAAGAAAGTTGAGACCCTCCCTCCACCCGTCGTTGACCGAGAAGCAAGACAAGAAGAAGAATTTCCAGTGTGCAGACTCGATCAATGACCAAGAAGAAGGATGATAAAACAGCGAGTGGTTAGCACATATTTCTTTTGCACTGGAATTCAGTGGACACTCCTTAAACATTTTATTAGGAAGTGCATGGATTTGCAGAGAATCCCAGAGGCTGATAAAATACTTTGTAGAAATTCTTTGAAGGAATAAAAATTGCATCACTACTATCCCTAAATGTCAGTTTCTGATTAGAAATTGGAAAAGAGATCAATACCCAGATTCATTTTCAGGAGAATGAATATGTGTTTCAATGATAATATATGATACCCGTCAACAGTGACACACATCGGCACATAGTGGCTATTTTTGTGTTTATACTCGAGTCCTACCCTGCACTTGTTAGGAGCGATGTCAATATTAATACCTTTTTACATAAACCTAAAAATGGTCCCGTGATAAGGAGACTCTTAATCGCGGTAATTGAGCAGATTGTACAACTATGAATGTAAAAGTGAACACCTATATTAAAAATTATTTGTGTAGAGGATAATGTGATTTTAGAAAGAGCAACCGTTCAACAAGTACTGGGATGGCACACCAAATGATTTTCCAGACATCTATGCCTGATATACATATGCCTGTATATTTTCTCTATCTTTCTGTACCTTACATTTCAAAGTCTCTATTATCCTAATGGTCCTATTGAAAAAAACTACACCTATGACTTTTCCTAGTATGAGTACAAATGATAATTTCTTTAACCTCTATGGGCAGGTCAGACGATATAAGAGGGATGCCCAAAGAAGATAATCAGGGGATAAACACCTATCTTGATAATGCAGCTCACCTGGGGAATATTATGTGATACCAACACATGAAAAAGGTGGGAGAGAGAGTTTCTGATGAGAATTGCTATGTTTGTTCTCTCATCCTCTATGCCACGAATACAGTAAAAACCTTAATTTCAAAGGAAATGCCAGCACACAATGCAAAATGACACAGCCATCTAGCAGCATGCACTACTAGAGGACAGTTTCAAGGGAGCTGGGCAACCTTGTGATGGAGGTCAAGACAGTTGTTTCCATACCAGAATGATTACATCAAGACAACACAAATGGAGAAAGAGCCTGAATGGACAGACAGTATGCTCGTGTATCCTGCTGCAGGACAAGACAAGGTGATTGTTGAAGAGATTAAAAGAATTAACTGGTCTGACATGACAGAGAAAACTGGAATGCCTGGATGCTGGGAACATTCACAATTCATGATCTATGGACGAGTGAGTACAAACAAAGGATTGGAAGATGGAATGATGTCCTGTGAAGCTCATCTGCTGAAGAAGTAAGCAGTGCAAGGAATACAGAAGGTGAATGATGAGTGTTGGAAGTCCTGGCCCAAGTACTCAAACCTCTGACCTGGGTGGAAGATGAAGCAGGCCCGGTGTCTGTAGCCCCACTGATCAATGCGACACTGTGCTTTCAAAGCAAAGGAAAGAATTACGTTGGACATAATAAGGGGTTACAAAAACACAATTTGCGTTCCAGGAATGAGGAGGGGGACAGCTGTCCTAATGGATTGGTATTGAATCTGCGGATCTAGAGCATATATGGAACTGCCCAGGAATTGGGGTGGAGTGTGTTCTGTGCTATATATCCATGTTCCAGCATTGGTGATTCCACAAAGTGACCTGAAGATTGAAGAAGTGGATGATCATCTTAGTTTAGTTCCTCTCAATCTAGGTCAAAACTTTCCTCCAACTACTCTATCTTCACGATCAAGAATTGTGTGATCTCTGTTCTTGATAAAGTAAAAATACTGGGTACTTTCTTACGAGCATTACTAGTCACAGAATCTATTGTGAATTACATTTTAAAAAACTCACACTACTACCTTAAGCTCCTTAGACAGCAAAAAGCTTTTCTTTCAGAACAAAACTGTATTTCTCTTGCACGTGCCAATGTTCTTTCCAGAATTGGTTATTGCCACACCATTTTGGGGGGCGATAGTAAGAGTTGTGCTCATAACTTGCAAGTCATTCAAAATGAAGCCACCCGCATTACAAAAAACTTGCCTCATAACTCTCAAAGTTCTAAAATAAGGAAAGAACTGCACTGGCTCCCAGCAGCAGCTTGGGTGCATTTTAAGATACCTTTCAGATAGGCTGACCAAACATGAGCCTAGTATTACATTAAGGTCCACAGGTACTTGGTTGCTCTCATGTCCAAGAGCCAGATGAGCATTGGGCAACGGAAGATCCTTCTCCACTGTTGTTCCTAGAGCCTGGAATTCACTGCCTATGAATTTTCAGCAGGAAACTAACTTACTCCAATTTCAGAAATGTTTAAAAACCTTTCTGTTTGAATACATTATCCACACTCTGGTGGATCCCTTGATCTTTATGTGCTGGGCTTGTCTTTTAAATGTTTTTCTTGAATTTTTATGTGCACATGATACCTGCAGGTTTTTGGTGCATTATAAACAAATACATAAATAAATACTTGGTGCAAACAGTCTGGATTCCTCAATCAAAAGTGTGAACTTGCAACTGCTTGGCTGAGCCATTAAACGTTTTAAACAATGACATCTACATGAGACCCAGGGAGGGGGCGCAAAACAACCCTTCCTCCCTTAGATTCCCCCTTTCATTACATCTAAAGTAGTAACAAATTACTTTTATTATTATTACCACTCCTGCGGTGTACTGCCTCTTGTACCGCCTTGTCCGAGGCAGGGGTCCCTTTTATGGGCATCCAAGCACTGCATACACCTCTTAAACTCTGACCCGTCTGGCATATTCATCGGGAGTACACATTGGGTCTCATTCCGAGTTTGGCGCAAAGGGATACCGGGCACCGGTAAGGACACCGGTGCCGGTAATCCCTTTGCGCCCTATTCCGAGTTCCCTTAGCGTGTCCCTTCCTTAACGCCGGTTTTATCAGGCGTTAAGGACGGGACCCGTTGAGGGACTTTAGAGCTAATAACGGTACCACAACTTGCGGTACCGTTATTAGCGCCTTCCCCCTTCCCATTGAGCCTTATGGGGGCTCAAATGGGAATGGGGAATGGCTTTTTCAGTGGGGACTTACCAGTCCCGCAAAGGTCAGAATAGACCGGCAAGTCCCCATTGAACGAGGGCGGACTCGGTACCGTTATTGGAGGTAGTCATGGCGCTAATAGCGCCATGACTACCTCCAAACTCAGAATGAGGCCCATTATATATATACCCCCATCCCCATCCAGGTCCACCCACACCTCCCTGTACCATTGTAGTTCCTGGGGTTCCTTGATAGTTGTGTGGTACAAGTTGTCCACCCTATCCCCCTGTATTAATATATACTGCTGTCATGCGAAATTTGGGTTCTGGATTATCTCCTGTCTGTATTTCTGCGTCTTTCATTGTCTGCACCTTTACTGGACTGCCCATTGGCACCATCATCATTGCACTACTAGGCATGGATTTTTCACAACATCGAACCCCTTCCTGGCACACACAAAAAATCAGCAACAAAACCACTATAGTAGGGACAAGCATTTTCCTAGCAGTTCTGGGCCAGGATGGGATCCAGTCAAAAATGGTGTTGAGCCAGTCGCTTGGTTGCACCCCACCTTCTTCCTTCATTCTTTCTCTGAGGTTGTGGACTGCAGTTATCACGTGTGATAGTGTCCCTTTGTCAGTTTCAGCAGAAGGTACAAATGTGCAACATGCACTCCTGATTTTTCGGCAAACACCACCATCCATTGCTGTGAGGAGGTCCAGAACGTATCGGTTTTGCATGGTCATCAACCGCAGGGTTCTAAGTTCCACTTTGATGACGTTAAACCCGTCTTCAGTGTCGTTTGCCAACTGGATCAGCTCCCACCTTACAATTTGGATCCATATGGCATTGGCTCGTGTCTGGATGCTTGGTACGAGTGATGCAAAAAATGGCTCTGCTGTATTAAAGAGTTGGTACTGGTCCGGTATTTGTGCCAAAAGTTCTGAGGATACTCTGGAATTGTAGTTTGATGCTCTCATTTTGCGAGACACCCTGTCCTGTAGCTCATCCCCCGACAGGATGTCATATGGGGGGGTTCTTCGGTTGTTGACTGGGGTGCAGGAGACGTTCTGGCAGCCACCCTCTCCCCCTGGACATAGCTCTCTGGAATCACCATCAGGGCCGAATGCAGTGTGGGCAGGGCACAGGTACCTTTCCATGACGGTGGGAGGTTCAGGTACGCTTGTTTGCCGCATACCCAGTAAGAGTCCATTAAGGGGGCTGTGCCTCTCTTCATGTCGGGGAGGATAAGTGTTTTATTGCAGTGTTTGTTTGATCCCATAGGCACTTTTCCTTCTCCATGAAAGCAAAGTTCATATTGTACTTCTCGCTGGATATTTATGGGTTTTTTGAGAGCTGTTACCCATGTCAGTTTGGCGATGTGCTGAGACCAAGTTGGAGTGCATGTTTTTTCAACCCATTGAAATTTTTCCTCTGACAGTCCTCACAGTGTTTCTGCTTTGCACATTACTGTTTCTTCTTGCCACCTATTCTCTGCAAACAGTGTCCCTTTTATAACAAAAAAAGTCTCCTTCACGCAGAGTACTCCTTGAGGCCTGCTATGACAGGTTTTCTCATTCTGAAGCAACTGCACCATTACTGTGTGTGCCTGGAAGGTACTTCGAATTCTACAAAGTGCTAAATGAACAAGACATTGGGCATCCGCCAAAGGCGTTTCCTGGGGTATGAGGATCTTGGCCGTTCCAGATGCATGGGGTATTAAAGAACAGACATAGCAACTTTCATTTGTTGCCTGTTTAGCCATGGCACTCATGTCAGAGTACCATTTATTGGACTGATCAGGGTGCCAGGGGTCTTCTACTGCATCGAATACCATGCTGTGATAAGCATCATATCTTTTACTTTCCGCCCCCCTTTTCCGCCTTCTGTTTCCCCCCAGATCATTGTGTAACTTTATCAACCTTTGATACCGTATGGGAAAAATTCCTGACCACGTTTCATCAGTATGTTCAATAGTGCTCTGCCAAGGCTGTGGAATAGAATACATTTGTGGGGTTGGGGTTTGGGACATAAAGTGTGTGTACTCGCCATTTGTGGTAGGTTCGTCGGTTGCTTGCATGTGTGCATGTGGCGGTACTGATACATCAAAAATTGAATTGTCAACATTGTAATCATTCGAGACATTGGGCCTCATTCCTAGTAGGGCAGTAAGGGTTAACAGTCACCGGTAATGAGACCAGTGCCGTTAAACCCTTAACACCCTACTACGAGTTCCCTTTGCAGGTCCTTCCTTAACGCCTGCTTTTAGTCCTCGCAAAGGGACTCTTGGGTCAATAACGGTACCGTAATTTACAGTTCCGTTATTGCCGCCTTTCCATTGAGCCCTATGGGAAAGAGGAATGGCCCTGGTGAATGGGGAATTACCTGTCCCTCCGACCCCGGAATGGACCGGTAATTACTACATTCATCAGGCCGGAGTTTGGACGAGTTCGGAGGCAGCCATGCCGCAAATAGCGGCGTGGTTACCTCCGAACTCAGAATGAGGCCCATTGTCATCATAATTCGTTGCAGAATATGTAAATAGTAGGGCTTTGACAGTATGATTTTTGAACAGAGAGGTGAGATTAAAGTTTGTGGAGGCATTATGGGCCCAGATCATTTTAAACCCATTCCAGAAGAGCCTTGTTCCCTCCTGTACCAGTTTTACCCCGTCCCCCCTTTTTTTGTGCCCTCCACAATAAAAGGTAAGCTCCAGTATAATCCTAAACAAAATAACATTATAGAAAACATTATCACAACAAAATAAAGGCTGCACTCATAAAAATACACTCTAGTAGTGCTAACATTTCCCCTATCGCTATCTACGTCTCTGGTGTTGTCTTTGAGGGACCTCGTTTCCTCCATATTTGAACCTGGAGAGGGCAATACAATGGGTTAAGTACACATAGGGCCTCATTACGAACCTGGCGCTCACGTAATGAAGGGTGCCGGTACGGGAGCGCCAATTACGAGGTTCCCTTTGCAGGACCCTGTAAGGACGCCTGGTAAAACCAGGCGTCCTTTCCGGGTCCCGCGAGGGGAAGAGGGAGGTAATAACGGGCCAGTTGTAATGTGCCCGTTATTACCTCCCTCCCCATTCCCATTGAGCTCTATAGGGCTCAATGGGAATGGGGAATGGTTCCTGCAAGGAGGAATTATCGGGTCCTGCTATGTCGGAATGACCCGGTAAATCCTCATTGCAGGAACCCGGTAATGGAGCCCGGTTTGGAGGCAGCCATGATGCTAATAGCACCATGCTACCTCCAAACTCGTAATGAGGCCCATACAATCATTAAAAAGCTTTACACTTTTCTTTTTAAGCAGCATAATTAACAGTATTTGGGAACGAAAGAGAGAGGGAGAGAAAGCGAGAGAGAGAGAGAGAGAGAGAGAGAGAGAGAGAGAGAGAGAGAGAGAGAGAGAGAGAGAGATTTTACGTATTCAATTGCTTTTCTACTTAGTATACTTAAGAAGTTGTATATTACAATCATATTTACATTTTTCCTCCGTTACTTGTATTTACATCTATACTTATTCTGTTTGCATTTTCTGATTACGGTACAGCCATTTCTTGATCTTGTGGCTGTTCACTTTCAGGCATTGTGCTGCCATGTGCTTTTCTGACATCAGAGAGGTGTATCCAATATTTCAGGCCCTTAACTTTTACTGCAGAAGGTGTGCAGTATATCACCTCATAAGGGCCATGAAATCTTGGAGAGTTCCATCTCCGCACAAAGCTGCGCACGTACACAAATTCCCCGGGCATTAACTGAGAAGTGGGACTGTCTGTTGCTGGGGTGTTAGTGTCTATTTCCCCTTCCCGGGTGAATGGAGGGGCTATCTGTTTAGCTATACTTCTCACTGCTCTCGTGAGTTGTGTCGAATATTCCTTGAACTCATCCCCCAGCACTTTGGCGGCACTGTGAGCATCAGATGCTCTCCTTACTGGGGACAGTGGTGCTTGAATAAGTCGGCTTGTTATGATTTTGTGCGGGGACAAATGATGGCCCTTGCTTGGCTGAGCCTTCAGTTGGAACAGAGCTAGGGGCAGGCAACACACCCAATTATTTCTTAGGGTGTGACACAGTTTGGAAAGTTTTCTTTTGAGGAGGCCGATTATTTTCTCGACCAATTCTGTTCACTTGCAGGTTGTAAGTTGAACATAATTTGTGTTTTACTCCTAACAGGGATGTTACTTCTTTGAAAAGGCCATTTACAAAATGGGTCCCATTATCCAACCGTATGACATCACAAATGCCCCACCGTGGGAACACCTCTCTCACCAAAAACTTTGCAGCACATTTTGCAATGCCTCCACCCAGTGGGAAAACGGACAAACCACTACTATGAGGTACCTTGCCCCATTGCACCTTTCTCCCATGTCTGCGTAATCTATGTGTAGTTCCCGGAAAGGTCTAATAGGGTGAGGGAATGTTCCTCGCACAGTTCTGAGTGTCATCCCAGAGTTGTACGTTTGGCAAGTGATACACTCTATAGTCATTTTTGTCTGTTGCTCCTGGAGGTTTGGGACAAACCATTTCTCTTGAATATCCAAGGCTATGTGTTGTTTTGAGGTTTGTGTCGGGAAGTGGAGCTATTGGAATGCTATGTGTAATAATTCCACAGGCATTACTACTTTCCCTGTTATTTCTTGACACCAGAGGAGATCCGTTGGTGATTGTTTGCAACCGCTTCTTACCCATATTTCTTGCTCCTCATTTGGGGCATGCTTTTGTAGCTCAATTATTTGTGTAATGGGCACTGAGTTGTATCCCTCCTACTTGTTTTCCTGCGTGTTATTTTTAAGTGTGCATTCTACTGCTTGAGGCTTGTGAAAGTATGCCGCCTGCTTTGCAGCGGCATCGGCTGCCACATTTCCTAATGAGATGACATCATTGTTATGGATGTGGGCCTGGCATTTTACCAAAGCAATCACTGAGGGCTCAGCTATTGCTTCTATCAGGTCATTTAATAATTGAGCATGTTGTACTGGGGATCCATTCACCCTCCTGAATCCTCTCCTCCGCCATTGTGATAACCTGGCATGTACCGTGGTAGTCACGTATGCTGAGTCTGAGTAGATTGTTACTGCGCATCCTTTTGCTGTGTGCAATGCTTCAATTAGTGCTATAAATTCTGCTGCTTGGGTTGAATAATATAAGGGGGGTCTCTTTTGTACTATGATCTCATACTCTTCCCCTTCCAAACTCACTACGGCTGCACCTACATGCTTTTCACCTGTGTCTGGGTCAATAGATGCAGACCCATCCACAAAGTACACTTCACCTTCCCCTAAAGCGTTCTCACTTGCCTTGGGAATATTGTCACCCTCCCCCTCATAAGTGGCACAATCATGTGTTTGCATGTCTTCCACTGTGCATGGCTCGCTGATAAAAAGAGGCTGGGTTAATAGTTTTGCAACGCACTACGTGTATGTTTGAGCTTGAAATTATTATTTCGTATGCTGTAGCCCGCTGCGTAGTCAGTGTGGATTTTGATCGCTTGAGTATTGAAAACAAAGACTGTTCAACAAATAGTGTCACTGAGCACCTCATCACTATGGTGGTGCTTTTTTTTAATTGCAGAGGCGGATGCTGCGAGAGCCTGTTTGCACGCAAAATGTCCTTGCATCACATAATCGAGAGTTCCGCTGTAATAGGCCAATGGCTTGTGACCTAATGATGTTGTCTGTGTTAGTACTGCTGTCATGAGTGTGCCATTACAGTGTGAGAATAGGTAAAATTCCCGCTCATAATCTGGGGTCGCCAGGACAAGTGCTGTTGAAATAATGTCTTTTATTTTGTAAAATGCTGTGATCATCTCTGGTGTCCATGCTATTGCTGTGCTCTACTTTTGTGCCTCCTTGAGTGCCTTAAGTAGGGGGCATGATTACATATGCCAAGGAATTTCTGCATATCCTTTACTGTTTTGGGCATTATTGTTGCACATATTGCTGCTGCTATGTCTGGAATTATTCGTTTACCATCCTTGGATATTAACTGCCCCAGATACAGTACTTCGCCTAGACAGTACTGCAACTTTCCTTTGTCCACCTTGTATATCTTCTGTGCCAATAAATTCAACAATGTTATAGAGTCTGCTCTACACTGTTCTTCATTTTCACTGCAAATCAGAAGGTCGTCTACATATTGAATTACTGTGCTTTTGACATCAATGTTACCAAGATCTTCATGCAAAATCCTGTTGAAGATACTTTGGCTTTCACAATATCCCTGGGGCAACCTTCAATGTTCATATCTTTTCCCCCCTAGGGTAAATGCTGTGAGATATTGGGAACTGGGGTGAAGTGGTACCACGAAAAAAGCATTCTTCAAGTCCACTACTGTGAAGTACGTGGCTGTATTTGGAATACTGCACAAGATAGATGCAGGGTTTGGGAAAAGGGGGAACCCCTTCTGTATGACGTCATTAAGTGGGTGCAAGTCCTGTATCATCCTCCAAGCCCCGCCCCTCGCTTTTTTAATTGGATAAATCAGTGTATTACAAGGCGAGTTTGATGGTACAATGAGACCTTGCTGCAGTAGTGCACGTATGGTTTCTTTTGTTCCTTCCTCTGCTTCCCTGGACATGGGGTATTGTTTGACCCAGGGCACTACTGCAACTGGCTTGAGTTTTATCTTTATTGGCTTTACTTCCTGCAAGAGCCCTACATAGTGGGGGCCTGTGGTCCACAAGCTTATGGGTACCTGTTGCATATCTTCATCAAAAAACTGATGGCGGTGCACTGACAATGGCCATGAGGGGGTTAGTCACTCATCTGTTTTGAATCATTATGTCACATTGCATGCACATTTCCATTATGATTTCCCCATCGTTGACATTGTCAGTGAACAGTTCCTCATCAGTTAAATTGCACAGTGCTACTTTTGGGTCTATGCATAACACTGTCCTCCATTCACATCCATGCATGTCCAGTCCTATTGCCACAATGCGTTCAGCTGATACTTGCACCCCCTGTAGGTCTAAAGGGAGGACGGTACTGGTACAATCTCTGGGGCCGCAACTGGGCGGAAACCAAAATCAGAGGGTATTCTTCATTCTTTCTGTGTTATTTGTGGCACCACTCTAGCTAGAACCTGTATTCCATAGACAAACATGCCTGTATTCGTGGGCACCCTCTCACCGCTACTTCATTTGTTATCGTATTAATCATTAGCATTGCCCTAAGTGAGCATAGCCCCGGAGTTGAGCATACCACGCCCCTTTCGGTAAAAGAGATGGTCATATTGAGCTTACTAAGAAGGTCCCTCCCTCATAGATTTATCGGCGAGTCTTTGTGATATAGTAGGGGTGCCCGCACTGTTTTTCCTCCTACTGTTACATCCAAATCTTTAGTGTAGGGAACCTTTATAATTGCCCTAGACAATCCCTGCATTTCCAAATTCTTTCCGACAGCGGAAACCGTCCTTCCATGAGGCACGGTTTTCCCACCCCTGAGTCAACCTTAAAGATGAACTGCTTGTTTCCTATCTCCGCTCTCACCAGTGGTTCCTCGTCTGGACGTAGGGTAGTTGATAGGACTGGACACGCAAGTGCTCTCTGTGGGCTGTCTTAATCTGGATTGGTATTTGTACCTGGAAAGGAGAAAACCCTTTCCCCAACCATGGCTGTTCCGTGAAACGGCGCTGGTGCACCATTCGCTGTAGTAGTGAAAGGATTTGTGTGTGTATTCCCCACTATATTTTGGCATGTTAACCATGGTTGCATCCCTGGTTGTTTTGCTTGGGGTCCTTGCTGTGATATTTGTGGCCCTTGTTGATAATTGTTGTCATATTGCTCCTGCAGTCTGTAACTTCCTATTGGCAATCCATACGGGCTGCATGGGTGGGGGGGACCGAACTGCTGCTCATTGCCAAAGTGGTGTGTATTTTGGTAGTACCCCATGGGCCGAATGCGACATTCCCTTGAAAAATGGCCCCACCTCCCGCTGGTCCAACAAGCGCCTTGTCCTCTTGCTCGAGGCCCTTGGCCTCCATATCCCCCTCTCTGTCCCCTGTACCCACCTCTTCCTCTTCCAGGCCTTCCCTGCCATTGGGGCCCCTCGTACTGTTCCTCTCCAGCCCATTGCTCCGGCCCGTTTGCTGACCATGTTGCTGCCATCCTTGCCTGTAAGGCTACTGACCCCTCCTCCCCGCCCCCCTGCCTCTCAGAGGGTAGGGCTGCTATTACCGCTGCAACCTTCACCAGTTTATTCTGCACAAGCTTTGCGTCATCCGCCAACCTTCTCTGTGCGATTTCTTTTTCCCTTTCGTTGATCCTCCTACAGTGGTGTACTATGATACTCTGTATTTCGGCCCAGCCCTTGGCATCTATCCTGGCAATTTTATCTAGGGCCTCCTGTACCTCCTTCCGGAGGCCTCTTTTGATAATGAAGTAAAAAAGGGATGTTGACTGGTCCCAGGTGGTGCCCGTCTCCGCCCTTCACATGTCCTGCACCAGAAGAATGTACTGTGCAGCATCTTCTTTGTCTACCATTGTACATTGCATCACAGAGTCTAAATCAGGGGTGTCAGGGACGTTTGTCCACAGTGCATCCCATACAAGGGCCCTCACGGTATTAAAGGATGACCAGTCATGGCGGTCACATTCAATCATCCCGGGAACCCCACCTTCACCCACACCCTGTCTCCTTGGTCATCCACGGGGGACACTAGCAAGCTCTTAACATCCCCTATGGCCAGTGGGACCCTTGCAGTGTTTTTCTCAAAGGCATATATCCACTTCCCTGCCCCTCCCGAAAGCAGGGGCAATGCTTTCAACAAATTAGTTTTGTCCATCAGCGCCCAAGGTACATAGTGAGGCCTTCCTGCTCCTTTGTGAATGAGGGGTATCTGTAACTTTATTTTTCCCCTTGTCTTGCTTACCTTTACTCCTTTCTTTTTTGTTAGTGCCATGTTCCCTAGCCTGCTTCTGAACCTTCCCTGCCATCATTCCCTCAGCTCCCCTTCTTCCGGCTTTGTTCGCTGAATCAGTGGTGGCATGCTGCCGCTGCTCCTTCCTCATATTCATCCAAATTGCTCCGACATTCTTCAATTTCCCTGTCAGATGCTACACTGCCTTGTTCATCACTTGCTTGGTCGCTCCCATGTTCTACTCGTAGTACTTTTATTGGGGTGTTATTAAGGTGGAAGAAAAACTCTCCGGACATCCACTCATTCTCTGTTAAACTGGAGGGGTTCTTTGATGGAGACGGCGATGGTGTCTGCCCGTCCCCTGGCAACGTTTTGCTCCTATCACACAGTGTTCTCAGCCGGGTTAATTCTTTTGTGTGGTGGTCAGTTGTGCTTCTAAATCCCTAGTTAGACGTGAAATGTTTACTTGTGGTGCGCATGTGGGACCGTACAAACCTCTGGGATCGTAAGGGGGTGGGGGTGCTGCCACAGGTGAGTAGGGCGTGCTTGGCTGGGGAAAATACAACGGGTCGCCATATCCTTCAACAGGTCTAGTTAGTAGTGGGTATAGTTTTTTGGGCTCCCCTCCTTCACTTACACGCCCCTTACTGTCGGTGTATGTACTGCCTCAGGTGGTGCTTCCTTTTCCGCAAGAGGTGTTTCTTCGAACATTGTCCAGAGATCCAGGACCTCCTGTCTATTATGTCCAGTAAATATGTTGTTACAACATATAATATCTTTTTATCAAATGATCCCCCTTCTGGCCATACCTGGGATGACCCCTCCCCTTTAATCTCAGTGAGCCACTGGTCATGATACTTTTTTTTATCTTTTCACTGTACAGAGGGAGGTGTTGACAAATATGCATCAAATGTGTATCTGCTCCCATGATTCTGCTTTGTTACGTGCTTGCGTGCATTTGTGTATGTGTGTGGTAGTAACACCAAAAGTATGTTGGCTGACTTTATATTGCTTAGCATAAAACTTGTAACATCGCACTTCAAAACATTTCACTTACCCCTTGTCATATCCTGAACGCTTCATGAACATAATCAAAACCAATGGAACATAAAACCATTTAACGGACACACAGGAACGAACTGACGTACTTCACTAACAACAATGAACATAAAACAGATATCTGTATCACTTTGGTTTTAGCCCTTCCCCTTTATGAGACTGTTGGATTCTTCCCCCACATTCGCCCTTCACATTCACCTCTCCCTGGGCCCATTCTGGGCCGACCTCTAACAGAGTTGTTCACACAAGAAAAAGAGTTTGCTAATATCTCCCGAGTCTATTCAATATACAAGACTCCTATGTATTTCCTTTGTGCTTCCACTTATATTCCTGCACTGGTCGAGACAGTACTATGCAGTGCCGCCTTCCACCCCCTTTTGGAGCTAGGTTCCCGTATTCTCCTCTTATCCCGTTACCTCTATACAAACCTAATGGCCATATGAAGAAAAGAAGAAGAAAAGCACACTAGTCAACACTCATACATTCTCATGCACACTTAATCTGGCTCCCAGACCATTCCCTCACTATTACACTTTTGGTTTTTACCCCCTTTAATTTCCCCTCCTTTCATTTTCTCACAACCAATACTCATGTGTCCGAGGTGATCCGAGAGCCTCCGTTCACGGTCTATCCACAATCAGGGTGTCGCTCCCCAATCAAACCATGCCCGGCTCCGGCAAGCAGTCGGGTATTTGCAAAGCCGGGACCCTTGGAACCTCTCTGTGGCGTACGCTCTTAACTACTGGTCAGCTGTAGGTGGCAGTGGTCTTGATGGGGGCATCCCGGATCTCGCTGCACGGCACGGGGCCTTTCTCGGAGCACCCACAATCACGTAGCCGGGGTCACCAAGTGAAGGTGATCATTCTCTAAAAAGACAATTATAAACTCATAGAAAAAGGACACACACTAGTAGGGAATGGGACCAGGAGAAAGGTTGTGAGTAAAACAAAGGTTTATAGAAATAAGCATACAGAGGACTCTGCTGCCTTGAGAGCGCTTTCCCAAGCAATACAAAAACAGTACATTATAAGCTTTAGAAACGTCACTAGTGACGTCTCCCTATAGGTACATCAAGTTACATTGGGATTGGTGAAAGACATGGATACATTATAGTAGTTTAGGGACCGGCTCCAGAGGATTGGCTGGCAGCTTGGAGGTCTGGTAGGCATCACGTGGGTCAGCTGAGCTCATCCTTGCGAGGTGAAGGTCAGGCCGGGTCCATGAGAGGAGAATGTTCTGTCTAAGCTAAGCTACACAGTATCTCCTGACATGTAGTGAATAATGCAAAACATAAACTATATACTAGAATGTGGGAATATCTATAAATTGTAGACACTTATTTACACATTCCCGCCTCAGGCCTTTGTAGAAATAATGGGTACGAGGGTCTTGCCCTGCAGGTGGTTTATCAGAGGGCTTGAACTAGGATTTATTTGCCATGGTGCCCCAGAGCTTGAGGGAATGGATTGATAGATGTTAGTTTAAGGCGGGATATATGATGACATGAAACCAGTTATATTGGGGACACTCTGAGGTGGTCAGTGAGGAAGGGTCACACTTATTTTACATCAAAGGAAGAATGGAAGGGTAAAAGGTTGTACAGGCAATACTTTCCAAATGTGGGGGTGAGAGGCGCAGGAGCAGGTTTGTGGAGATGGATGGGCCACAAGTCGAGATTCACCCCGGTCCGGTCACACACAGGGCAGTGATCTCAGAGGAAGGAAAGGAATACACTTTTTACTTTTAAAAATTTGCGCTAGGGTATCTGTGAGAAATGAGCTTGGGCGGCACAGACACGGGAGGAGGAGGTGGGGACTGTCAGTGTTAGCTGTGTGCAGCGCTGCAAAGGGGAGAGAAGGCTTCTCAGTTATCAGGATGTGTCCTAGTCCAAGAATGCAGTCTGGAGGTGCACAAAATGGAGTCCAGATGTGCCTTGCAATAGCCCCTCTACCGCTGTTGTCAAGGAAGGGCAAGGAGGACGTCTCCCCATTATTGCAGGAGCATTAGGTTTCTTTTGTGCCGAATGTACGGGGGGCAAAATGACCCTTCCTCCCTTACACCTTTTAACCTGGGTAGAATACCCAATAAAACTTCTTTTATTTCCTCATCCATTGAGCGAGTTATGGCTGCTACTGTTTTTCCCACTGTGTCATCTTGGCATATTTGTCTGCCAATGCATTGACAGTGCTATGAATGTGCCCTTTAGCATGTGTTCTTGTGTGCATCACCCATAGTAAAGGGTGAGTCTGTTTAAGGTCCCAAATGTGTCTCTAGAGTTGTATGGAATCAATAGTCTTATGCCTGATGAATCCATCAATGCAAATCAGTGTTATAAGCTCTGACAATTTAATCTGAATCTGAGATGACTAGTGTGGGCTTCTCTCAGTCTGATTGGTGTAATGCAAGCAACAATCCATGCTCTGAGGGTCGGACGCTTCTCTAGGCAGAGAGTGGTGGGTAGATCTCTATCCTCGGCTAGAGCCTCCCTCTGGAACAGTCTCCCTGCCTCTCTCAAACTTGAGCAGGACCACCTAAGGTTCCGGAAGCAGCTCAAAACCTTCCTCTTTGCTTCTGCTTTCTCTCTCTCCCCTGCTGATGCTCCTGTCTGTTGCGCTAACTGGTCACCCGGCCATCCTCTAAACCACACAAGCCTCCTGCATGACCAGTAGCCCATTGCACTGCCTCCAGGCCTCCCACCCACTTAGGGACTGTATCTGGAACCCTACTGTCCCCTGCCTCCCTGCACTTACTCGAGCCACCACCCTGGCAGGACTTACTGCATTTTTGCCACTGCACTCTCTGCCAACCCTCACTCCCTGGCACTTCTCCTCTTCCCTCCCCCTTGAACTTGCAGGATCTGAATGACACATGGCCTAATAAGATCATTTGTTTTGTCCTCCCCTGTCTACCCTTCCTTGTCTTGTTGCGCGTAGAAACACTTTTGTACAGGCGCGTTATAAATGACCTATCATATTTTATCATATGATAAGATATGCAAGACTTGTCCTTGGCCTCAAGCCCAGGGATCGTATCTCTCCAGGACTGAAATCTCTGCGCTGGATCCCAGTGGCTGCGAGGATTAAGTTCAAAACCCTCTGCATTGTCCACAAGGCTTTGAACTCTCCCTTCCTAAATGTATTCCTTCTCAAACTCTTCCCTCAGGGTCAGTCGCTTCTCCAACCAACGAGTTGGTGGTAGATCTCTTTCTTCGGCTGGGGCCTCCCTATGGAACAGCCTCCAGGCATCCATGAAACTTGAGGAGAATCATCTCTGGTTCTGGAAGCACCTCAAAACCTTTCTCTTTACTTCTGCTTTTTCTCCTCCTCTCCCCTGCTGAATTCCTGGCTGAAACTGCACTGATTACCTGGCCACCCTCTGATCTCTGGCCCAGGTCCGCTCCCCCGCCAGCTGCCCTCCTGCACTGCCTTCCGGGCAACCCCCGCACTTGGGGACTGTCTCCTGTATCCCTCCAGTCCCACTTCCAGCACTTGACACACAATGTCTGCACTTACCCTTGCACTTGCCACCAGCTGGCCGTACTTTTACTTATTGTTATTTATTCTATTATCCCTTGTAATGCACTGTCCCTTCCTCCTTCCCCCGCACTTTCCCCTTCCCCCTTCCATGCACTTGCGCAGTCTAAACGACACCTGGCCTAGTAGGATCGTTGTCTTTGTCTTCCTTCTGTTCTCCCTCCCTTGCTGCATCGCGCCTTGAAACACTTGTGTATAGGCGCGTTATAAATGCCATATCATATCATATCATGCAATTCAGCAGTCTGAGTGGACATGTATCGTAGGTGCTTCGTTGCAATGTCAGTATGTATGCATTTTTTCTCATGTGCATAATGTCCCACTATGGCTGTGCATGCCGCTGCATACTTGGAATGTGTTAAAAGAGCTGATATTGTGGAGCCATCACAATACATTATTTGGAAATAATCTAACAATGGGATTTCAGGCAATGAGGTGTCCAGCTCTCTATGCATTGTCCAAGTCAAACCACTGATTGTTTGCAATTCTACTTTATAATGATATTTTACATCTGGTACATGTTGAAATGCTGACCATTGAATCCATCTAGTGTGTAATGCTTTTGCATGGGGCATGCTAGCTCTTGTGGCAGCCTCAAATTGAGCTAAAAGTGTGTTTATGTGTATAGTTCTATTCAACACTGTGGGGCGCTCTTTCTGAATAATGATCTGAACTGTAGAGAGAACATTTTTCTCAGGTGTTAATCTCAATTCGGGTGTGCAAAACACATTTGACTTATAATCAATTGGCTTAGTCTCCCCTAAACTACAAACCGTATATGTGCCCTGTTGGCAACTCACAAGCCAGCAGCTACTGCTAGCTTCTTGGTGTCCGGTTCCTTAGCATCAGCATGGTTCTGTCCCAGCTCTGGGGAACAGGCATCAAAAATAACGTCCAGCATGAGGAGACACCTCATGCCTTCATAAGTGCTCACCTTGTAGCCCTTAATCCACCCATCTAAGTTGTTCAGGATTTCACAAACCCAAGTGGCCCACAAGTTACCATCTCTCTTCTTGTGGTCCCTAAACTTTTTAGGTATTGGGAAGGGATATTCCCAAAACTGGCTATGAGAGCAGTGTCTACCAACTGGTAATATTGTCTATCAACATCATTCAACTCCATCACAGCATCACAGCCATTGTTGGGAGTCCTATAGATTACCCATGGAACAAACTCACGTTCCCAAATACCATGCATTTTACATGTAAATTCAAATGTACTCAGCCAATCAAGAATATCAGTTTTCACATCATACAAACTCACCAGATATTTGGAAAGACCAGGCTTCCGGCTTAAGGAGTGGTCCGGCAAAGAGGACTTTGAACCAGAAGTGGAATCAAGGGACAACATTTTCCCCAATCCCCTTTGCCCGACAATTGTGTTAAGGACAAAACGTGGTGCTCAGACATACAAAATGCCCTTGCTAACAAACTCCACACTCTCCAGGACAAAATAGCCAATAAAAAACAAAGCATACCTACTACTATCACATTAGCCAGCACCTCCCCGCCCTCTCCTAAACTGCCAGGGAGATAACTGTCCTTCGCAAGTCATAAAAGATGCAGCTAGAGACGTGGCACCCTTCATATCCACGCTAATCAACGCCTCATTCACCACTGGCACCATCCCAAGCAATTCAAAGGAGTCCTGGGTACTCCCACTCCTCAAAAAACAATCCTTAGACCCGGCTATACCTACCAATTATCGACCCATAACAACAGTGCCCTTTCTTTAAAAAATCTTAGACAGGGTGGCCTAACTCCACATACAGGGCTGCCTAGAGCAAAACCAGCTATTAGGCTCTCGGCAATCAGGATTTAGGCTCCAACACAGCACAGAAACAGCCCTGATTGACCTCAAAGCCCAGATTGATGAGCTGAGAGACAAAGGAAAGTTAGCCCTACTACTCCTTCTTGATCTCTCAGCAGCTTTCGATTTAGTGGACCATAAGGTCTTGTGCAACCACCGTGATACAGCAGCACATTTTTCCCACAAAGCCATAGTCTGGATCCAGTCCTTCTTAACTAACAGGACTATGAGAGTCTTCTCACCATCAGCAGCAGCCAACCCCATTCCCATCACCTGTGGAGTGCCTCAAGGCTCATGCGTATCACCCACAATGTATAACATATTCACCAAGCCCCTTTTGGATGATCTAGATCGTGTCGGTGTCACCTACACTAACTATGCAGATGACACCCAGATTCTCATTCCACTTACTGGGGATTATGATAAAGATTCGGCCTTGATAAATAAAATATACCTCATCATCCAGGCATGGATGGCAGTCCATGGTCTATGCCTGAAAGATGACAAAACTGAACTCATTATTCTGGGCACTACGCCTAACCTCAACAAACTCGGTCATAAATACACCTTCTTTGTCATTGACTGTAATACCATCAATGTTGCCAAAGAGGTAAAAACCCTAGGATTCTACCTCGATTCCAGTCTAACCTTGGCCAAACAGGTCAGTTCCATGGCCTCAGCCACAGCCTATACTTGTAAATTGATCAGAGCTGGCAGACCGTTCTTGTCAAATAACAGTTGCACCACACCAGCCAGAGTGCTAATAATATCCAAACTGGACTATTGCAACACCTTATATCTAGGCGCTAACAAAAATATCGTCAGAAAAACTTAGACTCTTCAGAACAACGCTCTCAGAGCAGCACTAGGTATATCTAAGAAAGAGCACATCTCGGAAGTAAGGAGGCAAAATAACTGGCTCTCCAGTAACGACAAAATCATCCTAAAAACTGCCTCACTCAAGCACAAATGTCTGAATAACGCAGCACCCCATTACCCCATAGACAGAATCAATAGGAAATTATCCAAGCACCCCACTAGGGCCGCTAACATCAACTGTCTGCTGATTCTGAGGTTTAAACTGTCAAAAGCTGGGGGCAGCAGCTTCACTGTCAAAGCTGCTCAGCTTTGGAACTCCCTACCTCCCTCCCTGAGGGCTGACCAACCTTACCATCTCTTCAGACTTAACCTCATCAACTGGCTTAAAGATAATGACCATTAAAAAACTACACAAGCCATTGATGTCACTGGTGCTACCACTGGCAACCAACACAGCCTTAATGCCTGTACATTTCCACGCCGTGCTATTAACTGAACTGTATCATATTTTGTATCATATCTCTGTACAAATGTAAATAAGTAACTTTTAAGCTGTAAATATCCATGTAGCCTGTCTTGTATCCTTGTGTCATACCTGTGTGCCTTTGCAAACTTGTAACCTTAAGCTGAAAATATTCCTGTACCCTGCGCCCTGATACCCTCGGGTCTGGCGCGCATTATAAATAAACAAACAAACAAACAAACAAACAAACAAACAAACAAACCGAACCATAATGAAAATAATGTATTTATGAAGGTTGAGTGACTTCAAAAAGAAACTATTTTTTTTAAGTCCTAGAGCTCCGCCACCCCATGACATGGAGGCCTCCAGCCTAGAGACATCCATGTCATGGAGTTGGTGGAGCCCTCGGACTTCAAAAAGAAATAGTTTCTTTTTTGTAATCACTATGCCTTCATAAAGAAATTATTTCTGTTACAGAAATAATTTCTTTATGAAGGCAGACTGACTAAAACAAACTAAAAACGTTACGCCAGTGGTGCCATGTGGACAGCATGGTTGAACATGTCAAAAAGCTGTTAGGGGAGTTTTCCGAGAGTCCCACCTGGAGGTAAGACTTTAGCAAACTATCCCAGTGTTTTGTCGATCCCCAACTCTTAGTTTCACTCTGTACTACTCATGGATGGAACCTTGGTAGAGTGGCAGAGCAGTCAGACTTATCTTAAGAGGAAGATGTGAGCTGTAGTAAGTACACTGAACCCAGTTAGACATGCACAACAAAGAAGCACTTACATTTATAATTCATATAAAATTATATATTTATTATATTTACACCAGAATCACTTTAAATACCTCATATGTTTACACTAGAAAACTTCAGAATACTTTAGAATATACTTCAAAGGATACTCTCACCTGTGTGTTCATTCTCTGTGACATTTGTTGCAACGTTAGAAAGGGAAAAGACAATGTTATCATATTATCGGTAATTACACGCACATGCATTAGCAGATTTACGGTACGACATTTACTCTGCAAACACATATAAGAATGTTACTTAAAGGAAGGAAAGGGGTTAGTTAGAGTAACACTAGTCTCGTTCACGGTTCGAGAGAGGGTTGCTTCACACAAGTCTTTTAAGTCCAAAAATGCAACCCTAGCAAAGACAGTTCAGAGAGGGCTCAAAGTGATGCCGAGCAGCAGAATACAAGGGGTTCCTGTGGATGTCGTCAAGCCTCTAGTCTTTTAGAAGCAGCAAGTTAATAACTAACGGTGGAGACCTGAAAATAGGACTTGATGAAGGGACACAAGCAACGGCTTGAGTCGGGGGTAAGAGGGTGTTGCCCTGGACACCTCTAGGTGCAAGCCAATGCTCTGGAGTGACTTTCTGGAATCAAGTAAGCAATACCCTTTTCCCAAAGTACCTTAGGTTAGAGAAAATGTTTGTGCTGGATGCTCTGCGATGTTGCAGCTGTGGACCCGAACTCTGGGTTCCTTGGTATGATGACTGAAAGCAGGATAATGGACGGGATTGCTCAACAGCAGTCTCAAGACCTGGGGCATGACTTACAAAAACGTCTTGGTTCACTCTGCAATTTTGATGCCTTTTTTAAAGCACCAACAAATCACGCGGATCGACTGCTCAATCTTCTTTGCTTCCTGCAGTCCCATGCTCTGATGAGAGGGCTGGGCAGGTTGGACCAGATGTCTGGAGTGTCTTTGGGGGCTCAGCAAAGATTTGCATGGATTCAACCTTTCCACAATGATGTACTCGAAATAGGCAGCACATTTCCTGGTATTGGCGTTCCACAGCTCTGGAAACTCCTAGGACCTCAGGAGATGGCTCAATTCAAAGTTTGTCTTGGGACTGGTTGTTCTTACCAGCTAAAGGGAAGGAGATGTACTCTTCAGAGCTGCACTGTCGCACAGAAAACGGGGTCAGGACAGCAGTGGTCGCTTCATAGTGTTGCAAAGGGTCTGCAGGCATCTCTGGTCGTCTTCTTCTTCGGTTAGTTCAGCTTCCAGTGGTCGACTTGCTTTTCACTCCAGACTAAGTAGGAGATTGTCTATGTGACTAACAAGTCACAGGAGCAGAGAGAAGGGGGATACTAGGTATCCCTTTGGCACTCGACATAAGGTGGTGTTTGCCAATCTCTCAGACTATAATGTTTTGGGAGAGATACTATGTATCCTTAAGAACAGTAGTTACTTGAGGATATAGGAAAATAATCTAAAAGGAGGGCCCATAGGGTCCCTAGCAGCACTGCCCATAAGGAGCTGTGTGCTGCAATATTTAAATACAGATGCCTTTAAGAGCTATGCAGCAGACAGACTCCATAATACAGGTAGAATACAAAGAATAGAGCTCCAAAAGACATAGCACATACGAATGAATGAGTGGAAAAAGGTTCCACTCATTCAGGGTTTAGAGAAAAAGGTCCATAAGTCTGGGGGGTCTCACTAGGAGGGGGGGTGAAGCATAACGATGATAAAAAAGCCTTCAACGGGCCAAACAGGATCATGGCTCCCACAGCACCAACATGTCATCATCCAGTTTGGCCTACCACACCCAGTGTTATTGCCATAAGCACCCTAAAATAACATTCTGAGGGCTGTTTTTTTGGAGGACAAAGCTAGCGGTGGGCCCTTCACGACTTTTTAACCTCAAGAAAACAAGAGAACCAAGAGGGCCACAACGAAAATGGGAGAAGGAGCTATTGGAAAGTGATCAGGAGCCTATAAAGAGGTAAATGTTTATATAGCCTGCGGGGTGCAGGGGCGTCACTCCACACATTCTCAGTCAATCCCAGTCACATTCACCAGTTCCAAGGCAGTGCATTCCCAAGTCGGCCTGGAAATGGTGACATGACTCGACGTCATAACAGGAGCTCTTAGAACAATCCTTTTATTATGTAGCTGGCTGCCTGCAGAAGGAAGGTGGACGCGCAGCACAGCAGTTGGCGTGACTGGGGGTGTCAGGTAAGTGAAAAATGTTTAATAGTTTGAATTTTAGATGGCAGTGGGGCGGGGATGTCATTTGGGGTTCGCCAGGGGGTCGCAACTGCGACCCGTGGGGCCACAGTTACAACACCTGGGAATCCCTTACGACCCCAAATGTAAAAAGGAAAAACAACAAATTTGGGGAAAAAACTGGTTCTCCGGGTGTAGCGGGCCCTCCCGCGGTGTGGTGGGACCCGCCACACCAGGTCTGGTGGGTCCCCAGACCGGTCCTCATCCATCAGGGTGAAAGTTGGGCCAGGGAGGTACTCAGTAGGGGTTGGAATGGACCGTGACATGTGGCACATCTCACATGCCACGTTCAGCTCCATCCCCTTCTCCCTCGGCTTCCTTGCAGCTCACATACAGAAAACAGAAAGCTCTTGCAGCTTCCTGGTTCCTGTTTGGGAGGAGCCGAGAGGGCATGGAAGGACGGACCGAACCTGCAAGAAAAAGAAAGAAGGCTTTTTTTGGTAATATGATGTGTGTTTTGCATGTGTGAAGTGCGTGTCAGATGTATGTATGTGAATGGTGGGGGAATGAGAAGTGATGTGATGTGAGGTTTTTTATGTTCTAGGTGGGTGGGTGTGTGCCTGTGCACAGAGAATGTAATAAGTGGATGTAAGAGAAAGTGTGAGTGACTAGTGGGTGAATGAGAAGTGATGTGATGTGATGTGTGTTTTTGAATGTTCTGGGTGGGAGGGAGTGTGCCTGTGTAGATAAAGCAATGTGTGGATGGGTGTGTGCCTGGGTAGAGAATGCAATGATTGGATGTAAGATAATGTGTGTGTGAGTGACTGGTGGGTTCATGAGTATGAATGTGATGTTGTGTTTCTGAATGTTCTGGGTTGTGTGCACCTGGACACCTGTGTAGAAAATGCAATGGGTGGAGGTAAGAAAAGGTGTATGATTGAATGACTGGTGGGTAAATGAGCATACATGTGGTACTGTGTGTTTGAATGTTTTGGGTGGGGTTTGGTGTTTGCCTGTGTGGTGAATCCAGTGTGAGGGAGTGCGAGAGGAGATGTATAGGTGAGTGACCAGTGGGCGAAAGGGGATGCATGTGTGTGTAAGGGCCTGGGAGACTGGGGAACACTGCAGCATTTTTACCACATCCTTTATTGACTTTGCATGTTTTACTGGTATTTTTGGGCAAAGGCAAGTTCATATCTGCCATTCCCTGGCAGGACTGGCACTTTTGTGCAGTCAGTCTAGCCATTGCTTACTGTGGCATGACATTTATTTCTTAGCATCTTTAAAAAAGCAAGCATGATAAGTAGTGTTACCTCCCTAGACTGGTGTTTTGGTGTAGCGGCCTGTATATTCTTCATTGTAGCATTACTTTTTATTAACTTAGCATCTATGATGAATCAAGCAAGATTAGTGTTCTTATTGGTCTAGACTGGCTTATCTTGGAACCAGTTTGGACAGGTTTTCCTATTGTGACATGTCACTTTTAATGGCCAAACCAACGGGAGTATGTACTTACATAGGAGTACTGGCATATATTGGCACAGCTGTGCCAGTAATGATACTATAGAAAAACGTCTTAAAGCGAACATAAGTATGGTATTATATGGGAATACTAGCATATGTTGGTGAAGCCAGCATGGAAATGTATGGGCACAGCCTGCATGAAAATGTTTTTAATACTGGCATATATCACAGGGACCAGCAGGATAATGCATTGGGAAATGCTCTGTGCACTTTTGGTGACTTGCATCTATTGTACTTTTTTACATGATTTACCCTACCTACACCCGACATAAACGATTTTTGGCCTTTTACCCATATTGTTGGCCTTTTACCCACATTTTTCCAGAAAGTGTGCTTTGTAATGCATCATTTTAACCCATTATTCAAAAAATGTACTCTAGGGAGGAGAAGAATTCCCCCGGGTCCCCGCCAATCCATTTTTGTTAGTTCGGGCTCCCTCGCTATTCTCAGTCGCTATCTCATACTTGTGGCAAATATTTACACCCTCCAAAAAAACAACTCACCAGCCACCACTGATAGCAGGTATATTTGTGGACCAGGCACCACCCCCTTCTCTCTATGTTATGTTGAAGATTTAAGCTTTGATTGAAAAACATTTACTTCTTTCACTTGCAGTAGTGCATGTCCCTGCAGTGGCATAATCATCATGGACATTCTGCACGCGTAGTGGTCCGGACCGGCCTGGGTTGTGGCGTGGCCTGTGATTTGTTAAGGAGCTTGGGAGGGCCCCCACAGCATGGCTCGCAGGGGTGCTCCCAAAGTTTGTGCTAAACCATTGGGCAACACTGGGTCTGACAAAGGGGTAGTGCGCAGTGCACACCTTGAAGTCTGCCAGTGAGTCCCCGGGTGAGAAGCAATTTGTGGGTGTTTTCAATTTTAAATAACTGTGTGGTGCTATGAATTTATGTGTACAGCAATGATATTACATTAAATGGTGTTTTTTTTAAAAGTCCTCTGACGCCCAGTATTACGCTTAGATAATGAAACCTATGGTAGGTGAGGGGGTTCTTGGGTATATTGAAAGAAACTTTCCCAGGTATTATCCTCCAGCAAAGATAACATTATCAGGTGCACTCCCCTCTGTGCATGCAGACAAGTCTAATAGGTTTCTTCTATCATAGTGATAGCTGAATCATATTTACATTTATAACCAGGGTAGAAATGTGCTCAATTGGATCCTATTTTGTTGCACCAAGGGTGAAATTTGTTCAATAATGAAAGAACATAGTTGTACTGATTTGTCAAAGTAGGTTTATTTGGATCAATATTCTTTTTAAGGTCAATAGTTCTTTATTCCTCTAGTTCATAAAGTAAGAACCTCTGTTTGCATTAGTTGCATGGTTAGGTCTGATGGATTGAATTTACTTAATTCAATTTTGGTCTCTTGCCAATTTAATGAGTTGAATTTCTTGTACAACATTATTTCAGATAACCTCTAGGATTTTTTTCCTTCAATCTTAATCTCTCTTTAATAAATTAATGAAATTTGATTTACACTGACACATTTTTCCCGTCTTTTAGATTAGATTTTTCATCAGGAGGTTTTGTAATTCTTTGATTCAATTTTGTTCAGGTAACTGATAATGCACTTAGATTTCTTGTTTTTAACTTGAATAACTGCTTGCCAACTTTGCCTTTAAATGTTTAAAGTGAAATCTGCAGGTATTCCTGAATCAATGCGCACTTCTATCCTCATAGTATAGGTACTGGTTATTAGGGTTACTACATTCCAGTTGTCCTTATATTTTTAGACAGAATACCTTCTACTCATTTACCTGTAGCGTTATAAAGCTTTTCTCAATTTGAAACCTGTGTCCTCGCGTTATTATTGGGAATTTTATTGATACTGAATCCTGGTCAATGATTTAATTTTCAGGCTTTGCTCATGCAGCATTGTTATCCTAGTTAAACAGCAGCGCCCACATCCTCAGGTCAGTGCTTTTCTGGATGGTTTAACACAGCAACGCCACAGATAACATGTACTTCTGTGTCCATTGATCTATAGATGTTTCATACACTAGCTGTAGCCTGCATTACAGATTTCGGTTACCCTGTTAGAAATACTGCATTATGTATGTTTTACATATAGACCCCACGTCGAATCAGGAAAATGGCATTTCCCTAATGGTTAATCATGGACAAATCATGCCTCCCTCTGTGCCTCGGTTCTTATAGCTGGCTGAAATTAGAGCACCTGGAAACACCAGGTCGGGGGTCATGTCATGTCACTTCCGCTACCCCTGGCATTTTGGTGAAATGACGTCCCTGCAGTGGGAAGACAGGGATCCGCCATTGCAGGTGGAGTTAGCAGGAGCAGCCAACAGCTTGGAAGGGCTATGGTGGATGGGTGAGATGATACTTTGAAAGTCAGTTTTATCCAGTGAAATTATTCTCGGTGAAATTAAAAGGTATATATATAAAAGGACACATACAGACCACGTACTATCCTCCAAAGCTTTCAGTCAAGGTTTCACCCACAGTAACACCATTGGTTATATTCACGCATACACATTAAAAAACTAAAATAAACTAAAGTTACACTATGTGAACCTAATACTTCATTTGCCAGTAGATGGCGGCACTCGCCAAGAGTTGATATGCAAATCCAGTGTGAAGTTCTTTTGTTTTCACCTACCACGGGGCTTGGAACCCGTCTACCAGAGTCCCGCAAGGTGTACACAATGGAGAGAAACCCGTGATGATTGACACCTTGTGTCTTTCTAATGTCGCAGAGCATCTCCCGGAAGCCTCTTTCACTGACTGAGAGGCTGCCGGCGACTGAAACCACGCAGCCTTTGTTTGAGACTGAACATTATTTAAAACCCTTTTTAATCTCTACAGACAATAGCGACGAGGAGGTGGGAAATCGGAGGATTTGCCTTGGAACACACTGTTTGGTTAAGTGGGCAAATCCAGATTACAATTCACGAGAGTATGCTGACGCCAAGGTCAGCAACACGGCCGCTCCATGTTGCTACAGCTCGGTACAGCCCAGTGTGGCCTACCCAGTTTTTTTGCCCAAAGTGGTCCAGTTTGATGGGTTATTGCCAACGCCTTAAGTGTACTACCAAATGAGCCGGGGCTCATCAAGGGGGCGTGGCCTAAATGCGGGAGTCACCTATTGGCTCATTAGGCCAGGCCCTTGATGAGCCCCGGCTCAATGGAATACTGGCTCCCCTGCCAGGCAGCCTTTTGTAGAGATCAGCACCCTCTCCCTAAGGGGAGAGGGTGCTGATCTCTGCATTTATTTTGTATGGGCTTGCCTGGCTGGGGACAGCGCCTGCCTATTCAGCCTTAATGGTGGTGCTGCCCCTCGCTGGGGAGGGGCAGTGTCACCATTAAGGCTGAAAGGGTGAGGCCACTGGAAGCAGAGGCCGTTTCCTGAAGACTGAACCCCCCACGAATGCGCGGTAGCTTCAGGATTTAGAAAACAAAGCCTCTGCTTCCAGCAGCCTCACGTTTTCTCCATAATGCTGGCGCCGGCCCATGGGCATCTCTTGCCTGAAGGGATGCCTAGCAGGTGCGGCGCCACCATTATGGCTAAAAGGCATTTTTTTCTGAAGCCTGAAGCTGTCGCACACGAGCGAGAGCTTCAGGCTTTAGAAAAAAAGCCTTTCGATTTGTGGCCGGGGTTGGCAGGGGAGATTAGTGGGCCCCGGCAGGGCCCCGCCTCAAAACGAGATTTCGGAGCCTCCCGGGACTCAGCCCTTGCAGGCCCCGTCCCACGTAAAGCCCTGGTTATTGCACTGTGCAGATGGTAGTTTTGACCAGTGCCACTGACCAAATATGCTTTAAAATACACTATTTGCAAATAAATTAACAAAAAGGCACCCTTACATAGTTCTCAAACAGTTTGCTGTGAAAAGTAACAGATTGGCATTTTTGCGAGTCTTCCCTCGTGTTTTATATGCCGCTGTGCCTATTTCATGTGCCGCAGTCAAACCCTGATTCTCCATGGTGTTTATGAACACAATCACGTTGATATCACCCAGGTGTGATGTAGTGAGATGCTATACATTACCTATCAAATGGACACAGTGCATCGCACACAAGCCTTTTATTTTTATTTTTGTGGTGTCCTTTAAATGCAAACTAATCACAGTCTTTATCAAACCGAGTTTAAGCAACACTTCTTGTATGATGTGGAAAAATCCTCTGGTGGCTGACCAGATTTCAGATGGGGCCAAGTAAATTCTTCATCTTTGATTGGTCGAACAGACCAGCCAGTCAGAATTGAAGATCAACAGATCTGCAAATGTGCCTCTCTACGAATCAGGGATTCTGATTTTCAAATTAGATAATGTCATTCGAAAATGGATTTGTTTTCGCCAATTATTGATTTGCATTTTCACATTTTGATCTTCTTTTTTACACTGACCCATTTGTTTAGGTAAATCCATCTATCCATCTTTACACCTAGACCCTAGCATCTACCACCCCCTATTAACTTCAACTCCTGGGTCCTGGTGTTATCGTCTCCTCCTGCAGCAGCCTGCTTCCTGATAATACAACATCTACATTGCTCAATTATTTCTTCCCCCCTTCTTCACTCCCTTAGTTCTTACTACCTCCTCCTGCCTTCTCTCACCCTCTGACATTGCCACTTTCTCTTTAACCTTCTCAGCTCCCACCACCTTTTCTATTCACTCCCCCCTATGAAGTCTCCACTGATCCTGCTCTCTACTGCCACACCTCCACCCACTCCTGCGTCTCTCCAGCCTCTGCTTCTTCCACCACTCTACACTCTCCAACCTTCTCCAAATGTAAGCCCCCTGCAATCCACACGGTCTGAATGGAGCTGGGTGCTTTCATAGTGTGTTCCTTACTCCCCCTGGGTGGGTCTTTCAGTGCAGGTCTGCACCTGGAGCTTGTAATTTGGGAAGGGCGGGGATTGGCTGTAATCCATGAATACACCTGATACTGCTTTGGGCGGAAGGGGAAGGATCTAATCTATAATTGTTCTGTCCGCCATCTAGTTGCGTTTTAATCTTTCTCTCTCTTTACCCTCCCAAATGGTGCATGTGTTAAGCTAGTTGGAGCTGTTTGATGTTTCCAGCATGTGGTTTAAATGCTGACAAACACTGGGCAAGGTTTTCGAACACTTTGTTGTACTAAGCAGGCAAGGACAAAGTATCATTGTATTCCCGGCGTGACCATCTCTTGCCACCCAACAATTCCTCTCAAACTCTTTCTCGTACTCCGAACTTTCAGCATTCAGGAAGTTGCAAACTGGCTGCATTGTATCAGAGGAAGCACGGAGTTTACTGATGGGCCCACGAGCTATCTAAGGAGAATAAATGTGATGTAAATTGTAAATTGTAAATTGATGTAAATTGTGAAGCTGAAACAATATCTAAACACTCTCTATCATTATTGAGTGCAAATAAACGCTTTTGCCTTATACAGAAGACGTTCTTTCCTGATGTTGTGATTTTTAGCCTGCTTATGGAGAGCTTCTAGAGCTCTCGGTGGGGGGTGGGGAGGCTGTACTTGTATTATCCTGCAATATTATCCATAAGAGGCTCGGCAATGGCAGAGCTTTCAAGGACTGGCCTGCCGTACAGGCCCAGTGGAGTGAGGGAAGTCTGAACTCCCAAAACTGTCCGGTGGTGATGCACTGTGAATGCCTCCAACCATGTGATGGGATTCAAGGTTTGGGTGACTAGGAGCTCCTCCAAATGCTGCTATTAGGCCTGGTATCTATGGGCTTGGGGTAGTACATTAACCCCCGAGTCACCACCTTGACGTTTCCTAGAACCAGGCAGGGGACTGCATCACAGAGAAAAACATCCTTCTCCAATATAACACTACATCTGCAGTGATCACCTGTTCCCAGCACTGAAAGACTTACATTGCAAGCTCAGAAGACCTCTACTCTGTTTTGTCTTTTTTCCTTTTACATTTAAGTATGATTAACATTAGATTTCTGCAGGCACAGCAGTCTTTGGATACCGAGGGGTGGTTATAGTGTGTAGAATGCCTCTTATGATGTGCAAATGGTGGTTGACGAGAAAAGGACATGGCGTCTAAAGCTGAATGCTATGGGGAACACTGGCTTTAAGCAGGTGATCCTTTTATGCATTTTCTTTCACTGTGTGTCTTTCAGTTGCGATCATGCTGTTGTGAAACAGAGATTCTAAAAGATCACATTCCTTTGCATGCTGGCATTCATGAGGTGGAAACAAAAGCTACAATCATATTCTTTTTGGTGAACACGTGACTTCATCGAGTTATATATTGATGGCTTGATTTATTGTATGGTTTGTGCATAATCTATGTAAACCAGAGTGTAATGTGAGCCTTGTGTTTTTCACCTATTACAAATGTGTCACTTGCCTGCAAAGACTCCTTCCGTAGGCCTGCCCCCGTTACTCCAGCTTCCTTCCCCCAGGGGAAATCCCTCAGTAATCTCTATCATTCATAATTCCACTTGTGAGTGACCCTCTCTGTCAAGGCAACTATCAAGATTGTCTCTCAAATAAGCTTCTACCTTTTCTGATTTGTGCTGTCTTTAGTGTTCGCTTAGCAAGGATTTTTCAGATGACGCAGTTATTAGCAATGGACTGAATAGGAAGCGAAAGGCGATGCTATATGGTAGCGGATGCAAACAGTGCATCAGAAGTAAAGGGATGTGGCACTCACTACAATATCTGATGAATATTTTAGCAATGTGGCAAGCAATACATGCGCGCAAGTATCCAAAGAGCTGACGATTGAATGAAGAGGTCGTGGAAATACATTGGGGTTGGTTCGTTAAAGTGATGCCCCATTCATGCTACAGAGGGATGAACTCGCATTGCTCGCACCCTGCAGGTGGTGGCTGCTCCATGACAAGGTAAGGCTAGGTATTCACCTTCAGAATTACCAGCAGGAGGCGCTAGAGTGCCTCTAGAGGCGGCAGCGACTGTCCACAGGCCTGGGGCAGGCAAAGACAGACATGATTCACTGGGCCTAGTGCAACGCAATATCCTCACACCTGAATAGCCCACGGACATGTTTGCTCTCAGCAACTCTCGCTTGGGACAAGGGCATGTTATAGGTACGCAGGGATCTGCTGGGGGCCCTCTGGGAGCAGCTGCCCGTGACCGCTACAGCCTTCACGCAGCACATAAGACCTGCTGCCCTGTCCTCACTTCTACCCCCTTGATGGCTCTCTCCTTGCCACACTCGGAGTGGTGGTGTCGAGAAATATGCAGGAGTTGGGTGCACAGCTGGCTCCCTATTTTCACTGGGGGTGATCCATTTTACTGGACCTCTGTCTCCCTACCCCCATAACCTCACAGAGCTCGGGCCTCCTTTGTGAATAAGTGACCTCGACATCGTGTTGCTTTTTCACAGACCACCGCTCACATATTGACCCTTAAGTGTTGCACCTTCCACATCAGTTATTTGCAAGTTTTCAGCAGTAAAAATATTTGAAAATTAAATTATTTTATGATGTTTCACCTTAAATCTTCCAACGTTGATAATGATTCAGATTGAAACGCTAATATCGCGCCTTCCACGAAAACTACAGCGCGCGAGGAAGCCGGGTGGCGCTCCTACTGGCGGCTAGTCCAAAATGCTTGTGATAACTTGCATAGTGACAGTTCATTCTCATAAGTGAGTGAGTATTGGGCATCGTTTACTTTTCAAAGCATCGACGTTTCTAACCAGGTTCCGTCTCACGGGCACGCAGGCACGTCTAGAGACGGAACCTGCTAGTCCAAAATGCTTGTGATAACTTGCATAGTGACAGTTCATTCTCATAAGTGAGTGAGTATTGGGCATCGTTTACTTTTCAAAGCATCGACGTTTCTAACCAGGTTCCGTCTCACGGGCACGCAGGCACGTCTAGAGAGCGATGGGCATAGTTAGGATTGTCATGTTCGGTTATGTTGTCCGCTGTGTAGTGCAGTGATGCAAAGTGTCTCTGTGTTTCCTTTCAGACAGGAGGCAGCCTCCCAGGAACAGCGTCAGGCTTGCAGTCATCAATCTATTCTTGTTACTTTGTAATAGGTCCCGCAGAGTAGCAAAGATGCACTCTAAAATGGCTGCCCACCAGACGCCACAGGAATCAATTCGGGAGGTTATGTTGGGGTCGAATTTGCATATATCATGTAGGCTAGATCTATTATACAAGTGGCACTTATGATTATTCCAATGTTTAAAAACATATTTTGCATGATTTTCAACACTGCAGCCATAGTATCATATTGCTGTAAACAGTCACTGCCACCTTACAAATAAAAAAACAGCCGCTGTTCGAACCCATGCACATATTGACAGACTGAGAACTGAACAGTATGCAGTTATTCCCAAAAATAACCTTAGATGATGCATTTAATAGAAACCTAGAATTAAAACAATGACATTGCAATACATATCTCATACACGTTATTAAATATATTATTAAACCACATTTCGAAATTCCATCCTCTGTGTCATATTTTACAGATACTCCACTGGTAACGGTGGGATCCTGCAACCTCTCAGGTGTCAGGTGCAGACACTTAGCCTCTGGCACCACACCAGTGTTCCCAAGCGTTCCAAACTACGTAAATGTTAGGTGATCCTCTGCACACCTATCCACTGCACACCAGAACACTGCTCACATTTCCCCAACACCTCCTTCCAGGGTTCGAGGCTCATGTGATTCGGTTTACCCAAAGGACCGAAAGCTCCGTACCAGGTATGATTTACGGGCTCGATTGTGCCCTTCCTGCACTGGCAGTTGCCATGGAGAACATACAGCAGAAGGGGCGGCGTTACACTTCCACGCCGATCGTTCACTTGCTCACGTGATCCAGAGTGGCGTTTCCCACGTGACCTTGGTGGACGTCACATGACCCCGAAACGCACAGTATATAAGGCTTGAGGCATGGAACACTCATTGCTTCTCAGCTCTCTTCAGACCCTGTTTGGCGCTACGTTTGGATAACACTACTGGTTTACCTTGATCTTGGAACTCTCTCTTGGACTCCTTCGGATTACCCTTTTGTACCTTTGCTTGGAACTGCTTACCTATTGCTGGATTTCTGACACGACCCTAACTTGTCTTCGGATCATCCCTTGGTACCTTGTTGAACTTCTACGCCATTTCCCTTTTGGGATTCAAGTCACGCCTTCAGTCCTACAGGTGGCTTATCCTGCATCCACGCTTGTCTGCGTTCCTCTTGTTCTAGGGACCGCCTCATCTGAGTCTCGAGCCTCCCTCCTAGGTTTCCTGGGTTTTCCAAACACCAGATAGGTAAGACTGTTAGATCCTTTGGTTCTTGTGATATATTGTAATTGCCTGGTACTTAACCTTGTTCTTTTTGACAGCAGCATCGGTGTTCCAGAGGTTCTGTGGATCCGGGAAGTAACATCTCCCACCTGTGGCCCCAAAGGTCGCACAGCGGGTTTCTTTTAGTTCCCCTGTGCGTCACTTGAGGACGGAGGTTTCAACGGTCTACACGACACTCAAGTCAGAACAGACTGAGAAGCCGTATAGTCGTGTTAGACAATGCAGGGATCCACGGAAGAACCCATAGCTGCTTTAGTTCAGGCGATTACAGTATTAAGGGCAGATATGGCCGCCGCTAATACGGTGATTCACCAAAGGTTAGATTCCATACAGAGTGTTCAGCATTCTCTTCCTGCAGACCCTGAATTCGGGGATGCTAGCACTTCAACCACACCTCCTCTGTTGGCAAGTACCCCAGCTCCAACTCCGGTGGTCCTCCCAACCCCTTCCCCTTTGGCCGCTCCTGAACGTTATCATATTAGGAATACCATGGCTACGTAAACACAATCCTCTGATTAATTGACAATCAGGCACGGTGCTCTTCGAGTCTGATATTTGTCAGAACTATTGTCTCCCAACCCATCAAGCAACAGATACTCCTTCTTGGGCCTTGGGAGCTGTAGCTCAACTCACGCTGAATAATGATGGATCAGAGGTTGTGAATTCCCACACTGTTGGAGGGGTGGTGTCAGGGATTCCATCTGAGTATAAAGCATTCGAATCAGTTTTCGATTGCGGTTCCTCCGAGGTACTTCCTCCACACAGACCATATGACTGCCCAATTGAATTAATCCCGAATTCCACCATTCCTTCGGGCAGGATTTATTCTCTGTCCCCCTCGGAAGAACAAGCATTGAAACAGTATGTATAGAACGCCCTACGACTAGGACATATCCGCCCCTCTACTTCACCAGCTGCAAGTCCCATATTTTTTGTACCTAAGAAAGAGGGGGACTTACGTCCTTGTGTGGATTATCGGCGTCTTAACGCTATCACGAAAAAGGATAGGTATCCAATTCCTTTGATCACACCTCTTCTGGACCACTTATCCCATGCCTCTGTTTTCACCAAACTGGATCTTCGCGGCGCATACAACCTAGTGCGCGTTCGCGAAGGCGATGAGCGGAAAACTGCCTTTTGCACCCGTTACGGCTTGTATGAATACCTAGTCATGCCCTTCGGTCTATGCAATGCCCCGGCAACATTCCAGCGTTTTATGAATGACATATTCAGGGACATTCTGGACGTATACATGGTTGTTTATTTGGACGACATCTTGATCTTTTCACGGAATCTTGATGACCATGTAAAGCATGTCCGGGAGGTCTTATCCCGTCTTAGGGAACATTCCCTATTTGCCAAACCCGAGAAATGTCAATTCCATAAAACGTCTGTTGAGTTTCTGGACTTCCATATTACCCCTGGGGCACTATCCATGAACGAATCCAAGGTTAAAGCAGTCCTAGATTGGCCAGTTCCTCAGACACTCAAGTCCTTGCAGGCCTTTTTGGGCTTCGCCAACTTTTATAGACACTTTATTTCGTCCTTTTCCACGATAGTAGCCCCACTTACGGGCCTGACCAGCCGTCAGGTACCCTATCGGTGGCAGAAGGAACATCAAGAATCTTTTGAGGCTTTGAAAACCGCTTTCACAACCGCACTGGTGCTCCAGCACCCCAATCCCGATCTTCCATTCATAGTTGAGGCAGATGCCTCTTCTTTTGCCCTCGGTGCGGTGTTGTCTCAGACATGTCCTACAACAGGCAAGTTGCACCCGGTGGCATACCACTCCCGTAAGTTTTCCAATACTGAGACCCATTATACTGTAACGGAGAAGGAACTTCTGGCTGTCCTGGACGCTTTTCGTGTCTGGCGCCATCATCTTCTGGGGGCTAAGCATCCAATCACTGTATACTCAGATCATCGAAATCTACGGGATCTGGCCTCCTTAAAGTGCATCAATAGCAGACAGGTCCGGTGGCATCTTTTCTTTTCCGCTTTTGATTTCCACATTATGCATCGTCCTGGAAACTCTCATGGAAAAGCGGACGCCTTGTCACGTTCTCCGGGTGGGGTCGAGTTGCCATCCTTCCCCGATACTGTTCTTGGTAAGAGTCATGTGATTTGTCTCTGCACTCCCTCTCTGTCTTTGTTGGATTCTATACGAGCCTGGACGAGCAATCATTTCGACCAACTACGGGATTGGGACCCCGTTTATTGTGATGGTTTGCCTTTCGTGCATGAATGTCTGTTTCTTCCCACGCCTGACACTCGTAACCTGGCCCTTGAGTGGTCTCATGATGCTCCCTTTATTGCCCATCCCGGCCAAGAGCGCACTATGGATCTCCTAAAGCGCTGGTGCTGGTGGCCCTCTATGAAGCGCGATGTGGAATGCTATGTCAATTCATGCGCTGTTTGTGCTCAGGCCAAACATCGAAGAGGACATCCAGTTGGGCTGCTGCTTCCGCTTCCGGTACCTCCAAGACCTTGGCATACACTGACGATGGATTTCGTGACCGATCTCCCCAAGGTACAAGGTTTTGACACCATCTGGGTGGTGGTAGACACGTTCACAAAAATGGCTCGTTTTGTTCCTTGTAAGGGAATTCCTTCGGCCCCAGTCTTGGCAGACCTCTCGTTTTTGGAGATCATTGACTAAATTACTTGGCATCAATACCAGGTATTCTTCGGCCTATCACCCTGAGACTGATGGGCAGACTGAAAGGACGAATCAATCTATGGAGCAGTATCTTCGGTGTCTTATCTTGCAGCAACAGGCCTCCTGGTTGAGTGCTTTACGGCTTGCCGAGTTCGCATACAATAACGCGGCTCATTCTGCTACAGGTTTTTCTCCTTTCTACGCCTTGTATGGCCAACACCCCAAGGTCTTGCCTGTCCCTGATGCCTCTGTCTCTTTGAATCCTGCGGCCACGGCTTGTTTTAGGGATCTGTCTGCTGTTCATGCTAGTACTTTGGTCCATCTTACTGAAGCAAAGGCTTCTATGAAAGCTTGTGTTGACGGTAAGCGCCTGGCTGCTCCTCCCCTGGTGGTGGGTTCTAGGGTGTGGTTGTCTTCCCGTCACCTTCGCCTGGTGGGTTGTCGGAAACTTCTGCCTCGTTTCGTTGGCCCGTATGTGATCTCTCAGGTTGTTAATCCAATTTCTTTTCGTCTGGTTCTCCTGAGTTCTTGGCGAATCCATCCTGTTTTTCATGTCTCTCTCCTCAAGCCTTGTCCTGATTCTTCCCGCCTTCGGGCCCCTGCAGCCCCGGTGTCCCTGGCCTCCCCTGATGTTTTTGAGGTGTTGGCCATTTTGGGTTCCCGTTGGTTTAGGGGTAGGCTCCAGTATTTAGTGGATTGGAAGGGTTATGGACCGGAGGAGCGTTCTTGGGTTTCCGCTTTGGATCTTGACGCTCCTCGGTTGGTAGCCCGGTTCCATAAGGATCACCCGTCCTGCCCACGGGGTCGTGGGCCGTTGGGGGGGGCTATGTTAGGCGATCCTCTGCACACCGATCCACTGCACACCAGAACACTGCTCACATTTCCCCAACACCTCCCTCCAGGGTTCGAGGCTCATGTGATTCGGTTTACCCAAAGGACCGAAAGCTCCGTACCAGGTACGATTTACGGGCTCGATTGCAGCCCTTCCTGCACTGGCAGTTGCCATGGAGAACATACAGCAGAAGGGGCGGCGTTACACTTCCACGCCGATCGTTCACTTGCTCATGTGATCCAGAGTGGCGTTTCCCACGTGACCTTGGTGGACGTCACATGACCCCGAAACGTACAGTATATAAGGCTTGAGGCACGGAACACTCATTGCTTCTCAGCTGTCTTCAGACCCTGTTTGGCCCTACGTTTGGATAACACTACTGGTTTACCTTGATCTTGGAACTCTCTCTTGGACTCCTTCGGATTACCCTTTTGTACCTTTGCTTGGAACCGCTTACCTATTGCTGGATTTCTGACACAACCCTAACTTGTCTTCGGATCATCCCTTGCTACCTTGTTGAACTTCTACGCCATTTCCCTTTTGGGATTCAAGTCACGCCTTCAGTCCTACAGGTGGCTTATCCTGCATCCACGCTTTTCTGCGGTCCTCTTGTTCTAGGGACCGCCTCATCTGAGTCTCGCACCTGCCTCCTAGGTTTCCTGGGTTTTCCAAACACCGGATAGGTAAGACTATTCAGAGCCTTTGGTTCTTGTGATATATTGTAATTGCCTGGTACTTAACCTTGTTCTTTTTGACAGCAGCATCAGTGTTCCAGAGGTTCTGTGGATCCGGGAAGTAACATCTCCCACCTGTGGCCCCAAAGGTCGCAAAGCGGGTTTCTTTTAGTTCCCCTGTGCGTCACTTGAGGACGGAGGTTTCAACGGTCTACACGACACTCAAGTCAGAACAGTAAACAGATTCCTGCGTTTCCAACAACATAGCAATGTGCTCTATAAAGCAATCTGTCCACCCCTGCGGCTAATGTTTCAACCCTGGATATGCACATCTCTTTAATGAAAAGAAAAGCTTCGATTTAATAAGGGATTGCATCAGCATAACATCTAGGAAGAAACCCACCAATACGGCCTTTCATGGTTCAACTCCTATTTGATACCATTAAAGCTCTCCACGTATTCCCAGATATCTAGTAATTCCTTTGCCAAATGATATTGTGAATACTGAACACAGGAAATACTGCCCAATGATCAATATATGAACCCTATATCATCTCGCCAGGGTTGCGCGATGGTATCGCCCTCGGTGTAGACCTTAGTCTCACCAACATCATGGCTTATACCGTATAAATATCACTTGGGATCTTTTTTGTCTACATAATCGCAAACTGATTTAAATACACGTGTTATGTTAAGAAAGAGGACACTTATTCCTACCATCTGCACCTATAGCATCCAATAAACCTGATTGCACCCTTCCTAAATAACATCCCTTTAAACATCAAACATTTTGGCATCCCTCATACATTTTCCAAACAAAATCAAATTTTCAAAAACCCAAATTCACAATTAGCAGCATACACCAAAAGCATATTCACAAAATAGTTCTCCGAAGGAAAATATATGAATATTTGTGTATTTTCTCGTGTTCCTCATTACACATTTCCGAAAAATATGATTAATCTCCTGCAGCCATTTTCAAAGGCTGTTGCACCCTCAATCTGAAAGCTCGCAACACCCGCCTTTCCGAAATGAATAATTAAGTACCCCATACACTCTTCAAGGTTCCCTAGCAATCTACATGCACACAACTAGCACCTATGCTTTAGGATATATAGTAACCAGTGAATGCCCCTAATTCGTGTCCTATGTTCAAACCTAAGGCGATTGCCTTTGTGGCACAGATCCACAGAGCTTCTGTCTCAAAACTCTAATGTTGTCTTGACCTCTTTTATGAGTGAGCACCTGTTCAAGCTCCCAAAATCTCACATCCCTAATATTTGAACGTTCACGTGCTTCATCCCCGGGTTCTGCTAGAGGATGACTTTCATGCCTCGCCCTCATTGCTTCATGATGTTCTGAACATCTTTTCCTTAACGCACAAATTGTACTTTCACTGTAAAAACTAAAAATACAATCACAATAAATAATTCATGTGATGTGAAAATGCAAAGCCCTTTTGATTGCATAATTATGTCTGTAAACACCTTTCTAATTGTTAAGAGCATGGAAACACATTAAACAATTGCCACATTTAAGGAATCCTTTCCCGCTGATACTTCACTCATTTGTTATTCGAGTTGGCTCTGGTAGTACATTTGGGTACCGTTTTTCTTTCTTACAAATCCATATCTCATTTTAAGATATGCCAATGTTTTTACAAGAAACCATATTCTTCATGAGAGGTGAAAGGATCCCATCTTTGCCAATGGAGTTTCCGTTAAATATGACACAGATGATGGGATTTGCAAATGTGGTGTAATAATATGCTTAATGAGGTGCAATATGTATTTTATTGTGGATATCAGCAAATGTAGATCCGAATAGGAGCCCATAGCTTTGATTAATTCTATGTTTCTATTAAGGGTCTGGAAGAAGTTCTGGAATATCACGAAGCCCATGTAAAGCCAAGTTGTTTAGTAATGATGAATTAAGGCTGAAATGTCAGGTTAATTGACCTGAGTTTGTAATGATATATTAGTCATGTTTCCATCTGATTTGGACCTTGGATCACATAGTGGTTGTGTGTAATGGTAATCCGGTGGAGGCACGGATTGATGGGTCCTGCGCGTGCCATGGTCCTGAATTAGTGCCTTTAGAGAAGTAATGAGCCTGCATGTTTCTATGTGCCAGCAGCGACCTGGTAATAGCCCACCGCCCAAGTGAAGGGCAGAGTGAAGCCAGGATCCCTTAACGAGAACGGGGGTGCTGTTACTTGCACGAGCGCATGTGTGCGCGCGCTCACACACACACAATCAAAATGCTATATGTAATGTAAAAAAAGACATGTTTTGGTGAAACTCGAGGACGAACGAAGTAAGTAAACGACTTAGTGCTTCTGGGCCTGATTTGATTCAAGAAGGGAGCAGTAGAAAATGACTCCTAAGTGAGTTAAGAGACAGGCACCCACCTCTGGAACATGCTCTCAAAAGCCCTAATAGCCAGAGAGGCGACAAGGTGCCTAGTTGGAGCAGACAAGCTTGAGCTTCCTTTCATCCCCAAATTCTACCAGCACCCCACATTGGAGATTTTCTTTCCTGTGTGAGACAAATACATGGGCCCACTGGTGTGTCTTTCTATGATGGAAGCCCATCAGGGAAAGAGCATACTCAGGAAAGAGAAAACTGTTTGATGGGGGTCAGGGGGGTGAAAAGTAAGTCTCCCTATCAGAGGTCATCAGCAGAAGGGTGGATAAGCAAACACAGAGAAGTGGGAAAATGGAAACTGGCAACGCCTCATGAAGGAAAGGGGCATTACTACAATCATGCGATGAGAACTTGGGCAGAAACGCCAGCACGTGCGGCTGGAGGAGTAGTTATGAGTCCAGACAAAAAGAAGTAGAGGCTGAACACACAGACATAAAGTGGAGGCAATAAGAGTCCTAAGAAAGGGATTATGATTCCTCCTAGCAAGAAACGCTGTGAAAGGAGGAACCAAAAAAAGTCCTGGAATTAGATCGGTCTGACACTGAGGATGATGCATGGTTTTAGGTAGGGGGAGGGGAGGGAGGCCAAAAATGGCATGGTATTTGTGACACAGACTCCTTGCTGCATGTGAAAGCCTTTAGTTGCCAGCTGCAAGTGCCACGGTGCCAGAATTAGCTACTTGCACAGAAGGCCACACACTGTGCAGGTTCAGCAGGAGACCTATTGCTGTTCTGAGCTCAATGTAGTCTTCTTGCATTTGTAGTCATTAGTTAATGCTGTTTCGATGAAAAGCACTTACAGAGATAGATCACATAGACAAGGCAATCCAGCAAGTGGGTGCCTTACAACATAAGCAGATACATGAAGGACCTTGAGCCCGGCCGAGGCAGGTGGACAGAGGAACGTACACTGGGAATGAATCTAGACAGGCAAGGGTACAGAGTGGGTTATTACTGGGAGATGTCAAGGCATATTCAGGCATTATGGAATTGAGGAAAAGTGAGATTCAGGTATTCTGTGACTACCCTTGCAACATGTAAGAGATGGTATGTGAGGGCAGGCTTGAATGCATGGATATCATTTTGATGTCGTGGATTGGGAGATCCAGTGGAAAGCGGCGCAGAAGGAAAAGGAGCAAAAGCCAGAGTGAGCCCCGGGTTGGCGACAGATGGAGAGATGGAAAAGGGTGCTAGAAATGATGGTGCCTGGTGAAGAGTGGCAGGAGGTGGCAGGAGATGATAGAAGCTAGCTATAAGGGGGAACGATTTAAAGACAAGTATCCAGAATTTGAAGGCTGACAGGTTTTCCATAGAGCCAATCAGTGTTGAGACAATGTGGGGATGGAGGAGATTAGAAAGCTAGATTGTAAAGTGTGCAAATGGCAGAACTGAGAATTTAATCAATTAGGGCAGATGAGAAAAGTGGGAGGGTCGAGCAGTAGGCAATCTGGTGAGTACTGCAGTGGAGATAAGAGTTTTGAAAGAGTCATATGTAAGGAAAGGGCAGGTCTTCATGAAGTTTAGCAGGTCAATCCTAGCTGCAATAGTGGAAGTAGTGGTTGGGGGAATGGGCGGAGAATATATTGTCAAGAGTAGAGTGCGTGGAGCTTTCAGAGTTGGGAGATAGATTGTGTATATCTCAGTGGTATTTAGAATAAGACAATAAAGTGCAAGACGATACCAGACTGAAGAAGTCATCTAGAGATCGTCTAGGGGAGTTCCGGCATTATGAAAGGAAAGGAGATTTGAGTGTCGTTGGCAAAAAGGGGATAGCGTGTAAGGCAGGAGATAAGTTTGGTGAAATTGAAGTATTGTCACGTCCCACCTGCTCTTCCCCCAGAGGCAAGGCAGATTCCTCAGTACCCCTGCCAAGGTTCCAAGAGAACTGTGAATCAAACAGTTCTGTGGAAGCCCAATTGGGGGTAAAGAGAATGGGGGTAACTGCAGCAAGGTTTTCTCGCCAGATTTGTTGTTCTCTCTCTTGAGTGTGTGTGTATATGCAAAGAGAGAACGGAATTACTTGATTCTGCACGTTGGCACTGGTACCCTTCCACACCCTTGAATACCCTCTGTACCTGTACCCTGTGACTATCAGTAGCAGGTGGAATGACAATCCTGTTGTGTTATTGTGTTATTCTGGTGATGCTGCCTATTAATTGTTCACCCGGAATAAACAAGCTCTTGGTACTTCTATATTCGAGGGAAAGAGTCTGTCTCTTCCTTGATTTTCCCACGAGTGTTATTTTTGCATCTTCACACTAAAAGGTGCTCCAGAGGTTACTTCACACCTGTGGAACCTTTAAATTGATTGCTAGCCCCTGAGGATTCTTAACCCCATGACATTCTTGATACCAAAGATATTGGGCCTCATTACGACCCAGGCGGTAAGTTACCGCCTGGGCCGTGACTTTACCACCATGGCGTAAACTACGTTTACGCCATGGTGGTTGGCGGACTTACCGCCCCATTCCGACCTTGGCGGGGCGGTAAGTCCCCAATCCCCATTTACCCTTCCCCATTCCCATTTTTGCCCCATAGGGCATAATGGGAGTGGGGAAGGCGTTAATTACGCCACCGTAAATTACGGTGGCGTAATTAACTCCATGGTCCCTTAGCGCCATGGATTTTAACACCTGCTAAAAGCAGGTGTTAAAAGCACCATGGCGCTAGGGGACCTCGTAATTGGTGGTAAGGGGTCGGCGCAGCTAACGCTGGCGTTAACCCCTTACCGCCAGGGTCGTAATGAGGCCCATTGTTGGTAGAAGGAAATGTTTGGCTATGCTCGTTCTTTTCTGCAAGTTTGCTGTTGCCATGACATTGGAGTTCTAATTTAAAATGTTTAATATTATAGCACTGAGAGATTTTGCTTTTTCTGTTTTTTTCTACTATTCTTCTATTATCAAACAATTGCATGGCTGCATGATCGCAGGCGGTATTTCTAAACATTTTTTACTTTCTGTTCTTCAGGTTGACCGTGACGAGCTGTGAAACAAGTCGGAAGCAGCACTGTAAAAAGCAGATGCTAAACAGAGTCAGAGGATCACAAATACATTCTGTTCATGTTCTGTGTGAAGAATGCCAATCAACACTGGTTATTGGTTGGGAATTAACGTAAGAAAGCCAGCAAGAGGAGAGCAAAGATGCCCATGTGATTACACGGGAGCCTGGGAGTTGTAGTCCTGGCCAGATGTTTTGCCCTCCTCAGCCATATGCTGCACATATACTGGCTCCTGATGTTAACCTTTGCTAGTGGGGAGCTCAAGAGTAATCGCCTTATGTTGTGTGGTGGGGTGGTGGTACCCTGGAGGTGTAGACGGCTGTAGGCTCTGCATGGCTGATGGTCCTAAACGTACTGTGGGGGGGGGTGGAGGGTTGTGCAGGGCTGGTTGTCTTGACAGGTGTAGAGGGTAAAAAGAAGTTGGCCAAGTACAGAGCATTGGTGTAATCCCAACTCCCAAAGGGTGTCATCCAAGATATCCTTCTCCAGGAGGTTGAGAAGGAATGATTAGAGAGGTAGGAGATGATCCAGGCAAATCTGTTGGGTTCTTGTAAGGCACTAACCATCTGTACAGCCATCCCATAGCACCTTCAAAGAAAGGGGCAGAGGAAGAGGAAATCCAATTTTTCACAGACCTTGGAAAAATTCAGAATGGTTACGCACAAAGAAAGGAGACAAGGAAAGAGCATAATAATTTCTACACGTGCATCATACAAAGAGAACAACCTTATCAAGACAAGAGAAAAATGTTCACTCGGGATTGCTGTTATAGGCAGAAATGCAGTCATGCAGGAGTTCACAAGGGTTAGCATGCCAGAAGAGTCTATCTGAAAGAATTTAATGAAGGTCTTCAGTCTTTTGCTGAAGCAGAGATGGTTCTACACATATGTAAAAGTAGCCGGCACAAACTTTCAGAGGGTGGACTCTACTGCACGCAGAACTGTACCGCCTAGTTTCTTTTTCATAAAGGCTCTAAAAACCAAAGCTTTAGAACCTGACAACCTTTTATTTCCTGCAACCAAGGTACTTATTTATATTCTGCCTGTGATAAAATAGTGTCGAAGATATTGTTATTATACTGCTCTGGCCAATAAGTGGCAATCCCTGATATAACACTTCCTGGTATACAATCCCACCCAACCCCACAATTGTGAGACAAGAAAGAGGCTGTGTTTATAGTTCAAACTCAAATGTATTTAAATAAAAGAAAAGCAAATGTATTGCCCATACTTTATACAAGGGAAGTCACCACAGTAATGTACTTGAACATTGAAAACTTGTTTGCCCCATTATTGTTGGCCTGCCTGTGACAATCATGCTATTGGTGAGACACACACACACACACATGCACACCAACACACACAGATAATCATGCCTTGAAACAGATACATATATTTCTAAACATCTATTCCTGAGTAACTCAATTTTATTCCGTTTCCTTACATGCCACTTTCTGGCCAATATATTCAAATAATTCAAGCTGTTTGTGCTTTACATCAATTTCCTTATAATCAGTCACACACTTTAGAACATTTTATTTTCTCCAGTATCAATAACAAGTGTTGGCTCAAGAGAAAGTTTTCATAAATATCAACACTATTATCATTCAATAGAAATCAATTCCACCATCTAAATATGGTGCTTTGACTGTAGTATATGCAATCAATTTGAATGCAGGCTATAATTAGTTGTATCTAATTCTGCAGGTTTGGGTTAGGGAAGCAGTTCTATCAATTTAGAAAGAACAGAATGTTCATGCATCTCCCCTATGCATCCATGAGTATGATTTCCTGGAAGGACGACAACTATGCCCCACCACGTACCTTGAATTATTTTGGTGTATTTAGTTTCATGGCAACACAAGATCATTGGTGAAAACAATGTATTTATTTGGAACTGCATATTTTCTATAGGAATATAAATGTTAAACTCCCTTGCATCCCAACCTGCATTTTTAAATATCTATGGCTTTCATGGCTATTGAGTTATCAAGCAATTCTCTCTAAGGCTTTGGAAAATGGACATTCAAATCATAGCCTAAGTGGTTAACACTACAGCTGTGAGAACACTTCTGGTACAATTTGATTGGATTTAATTTACAAAGAACAATGCTTTAGCTGCATAGGTATGCTATCAGTTCTACACTGCACACACTGCACTGACAAAAGCAATAGATTTGTATTGCAATGAACTCTGGCTTGGCATTGACTACAGTGTGAAATGCAAGTGCATTTTCCCACTACAATAATAAAGTATTTTGTTTGAAATGCCCCCCTCCCCTTTAGTGGCATCACCTCCCCAGTTTCCTCCCACTCCAGGGACTTAGGAGGGGAATGATTCGAGGTTACTTTTCTAATTGGATAGGACAATGTTGTACTCACTTTGTTTACTCACTTTTCAACAAGTCTTTAAGGTCCTGCTGCAGGATGGACCCTCATGAATTTTGAAAGGAACTCCCAGGCAGATTATCCTGCCTCTTCAAAAGTAGGTATTTCTGAGATACATGTTTCCTCATGGCAAAGGACCAATCCCCCAGATAATATGCAAGCTTAGCCCTCATCTAGTTTGGAACAGGTTGATTTTAGAGTTTTTCAGTTTGTGTCTCTCCTTCTGTTCCCTTTGTGTTTCCATTTGATCATTGGTAACATTCTCACACTTTGTCAGGATGATATCACCCTTTTTGATGGATCAAATATTTTCATTGGCTTGCTAAGTAGCCATAAACATGTGTGCTTTCTGTGGTCCTATACTTAGAATATCATTCCTTCAAATAGATCCTCACACTCTTGTCATCACTTATAGACTCTTCTGAGTCTCCTAATTCAGGCTTTCTTAATTTGGGTTTATCTTGATCCCTTCTTAAGCTTTGCTTGTCAAGGATTTTCTCTCCTAGGCTGTATCCTCTTTTATCTTGTTTAATTGACTATTTTATTTCCTCTCTCTCATTCCGTGTTTCTATGTTGGACTCTCTCCAGTCCTCAATTCTAAAGACCTGGGGTGTCTTCCCTTCCTCCCTTGGTTTTTGATTCCAGTCTCTGTTTGCTCCCCTCCTGGGTTGGTTAAATCTCTCTTTTATATATTTTTTTACATTTCTTTGGTAACCAATTTTTTTAATGATAGCTCGTCCTCGGGACTGGGACGAGTTTCTCCATATGATAATCATCTTCCCTGACCGAGTAATTTGTTATTTGCTTTTTCTGTTTTTTACAGTTCCAACTACAAAGTTTTATATTTACTTTCTCGTCCGTAGAACTCGGATTAGTGTTTTCACTCATATAATGGTTCACTAGCAGCCTCCCACTTTTTTCTGTTCCCCCGGTACCTCTTATTATGCAGGGGGAAGGTTGCAGGACTCGGCTCTCGCTCAGGAAAGCTTTCTCTCCCTTCTTGCTAATCGGTTTCCTTTTCTTTGTTTCTTGTTAGAATCATGCAATACACAGACAATGGTGATTGGAAGCTATTTACTCTTCTCCCCACTGTAGTATCTGGGTCGTTGTTCGGGCTTCCTGATCACCACTCTGCAAGCGTGGTCACCACCAGGTACATTTTTCTTTTCTTCCTCCTCATAACACTTTCCTCGCAGCTGTGCACACCATCCCTCCACGGTCTCGCACTGGCCTTCAGCATCTTATTGAAAGTCACAGGCTCTTTGACCTACCTCGACTCTACCTCCACAAGGCATGATTATGTCAGAGCTTCCCCTGCGCATAGCACTATCTTCCTCTTTCCTTGCTCTGATTCATCCCAGTTAAATGTACGTCTCTCGTTAAAGAGATATTTTCCTTTCTTTTTCCATATCCTTTTTTTTATAGTGCTTTCAGCCAAATGTAAAGATGCCACAGTACTCTTTATAGTAGACAGTCCTATGTATGTGGCTATAGTAGGCGGTTTAGGCTGTTCCCCACAGGAACGGTAGTCCTTGGACCCACAGGGCGAGTCTCGCTAATGAGGTCCCACTTGCTTCGCCCCGTAGGGAGGGTCTTGCGGAGCATGCTTACCTCCCTACCCACGCAGAAGGAGGCTCCCCCTTGGGGAGGACAAAAATACCTGTGATTCATCACACCATCTACAGGCTTCTTTATGTTGGACCAAGTGGGCCTTGGAGATGCGCTCGCTGTAGTTTCTTCTAGTATTATGGCCTCATCTAAGGGATTGGCGTTAATCTCCACAGCTGTCCCAACCTCAGGATGAAAACCTCTTTGCCTCCCAGATGTCCTTTCTATGGCCTCAAGGGTGAGCACGTGTTCTTTGCTTGGTTCAATTTGCGGGCTTGATGGTTCTAGTCTCGTCACATGGACTTGATGCTCGTTTAGCTGTGTCATGCAAGCCGCTAGCCATGTTGCCCAGGTTGTCCCCAAGGGAGAGAATGTTTTGTGCCTGCTGTTCTTGTGGTCTGGAAGTGTGCCCTCTGTCCACCTTGTGCCCCCCATAGTCTCAATCTGGCTACAGATGCCTGTGCAGCCAGTTCTCCTACCATCTGTTTCAGGTAAGTGCCCGATGGGTCTGTAGTTTGTGCTCTTTTAGGCATAGCCTTCCCGTTAGAAGCAGACACTTTTCTTTTTTAGACATTATGAGAAAAGTAAGCCCTCACTTTTAGGAACACACAGTCAAAAGTGATAAGGAAAAATGATTTAGAATGAGGAGTTTGTGGAAATCACAGGGAGATCACACACTCTGCACAGTCAGTTCCAGTAAAGCACTAGATAAGGCTGTGGCAAACACCCTCACAGAGACTCCGCTGAATAGAGGATAGTGTGTAATAGATACATATTTTTGTGAGCATACAAACATATGTGACTATATAGGTTTGATGTGACTCAAACTCAGCTGAGAGGACAATGAGGAGCTGAGTAAAACTGGAAGCAGAGGGAGGCAAAAGGAAAAAGAAAGGAAGCGAAAAGGTAGTTGCATATAGTTGCATATATAACCTTACCTGTCTTTCCTCTCTAGGCTGCCATTAGTGCTACTGGCTCAAGAGAAAGATCATCCTGCTGCACCTGAAACTCCAAGTGACATGTAGGCTTGCATACAGGATACAGGCTATCGGGACCACAGCCGGAAGCACAAGTGATGGGCGATGGAAAGGTTGTTCTGGGGCACCTTATCTCGCTCCCGAGCACGCTCCATGATGGTCTGAAGAAAGGACCCTCCAGCATCCTAGCAACAAGCCACACCACACAAGAGGCCACCTCCAATGCTACTCATACATCAAGTGTACAAATTCATAAAACATTATATTTTATTGCTTATAGCGTGAACCTAGCTCATAATCAGTGAAGCATTTTGCAACGGGAGGGTGCCAGAATTGGTCTTGGGATTTTATACAATTCCTCCATAATGTTGGTGGAGGGAGAGAGGGATTTTTATTTGCGCAGCACGTATTGTTGAAAGGACTACTTTTTTGTGTTTTTCAGAACTGGGGGATGCTGGTGACATTGAGTTCCAGATGTGTGGGTGTGGCAGGAGAAGGACTTTACTTTTCGGTCTAGCTTTGACTCCAACCCTTCGATGGTTTTGCTACGTGAGGTGTGAGAGCCTCCAGAAGTTTGGAGTTAAGCCGCCGAATATGTTGGTGTTCCGTTTGAGACTGCTTTGTAGGCGCTACATGCAGTTTTAAATATGATCCTGGTGGGGTGGAGGAGCCAATCAAGCGTGCGCACTATTGGAGAGATACAGTTGAAATTTATGGCACCTGTAATGGGGCGGGATGCAGTGTGGTGGGCTGCTTTGAAGGAGGCTATGTTCAACACTGGGAGATTGAGGCAATTTATTTTTTAGAAATGTGCACAGTTTACTCAATGCCAGCTGGCCCTTGTCTTTTTATTGCACGCTGAATCATTTGCTGTAGCCTGGTGCTATCTTGCATATTGGAGGAGGGCTTGGAATATAAGAACGCATATTGCTGGAGTTTTGGCGTAAATGTACTACATGAGCGATTACCTTTTAATGTGATAAGCTTCCTTGTTTTGTCGTGCTGTTTTCATTTTCTTCCGATTTGTTTTTGACCAATTGCTGTTATTATTGTAAATTGTAATGGTATGTATCAGTTTATGTATTTTCTTTTTATCTGAATAAATTAATTTTGATTGATTGAGATATTTACAAATTACATAGAGTAGTGCTTAAGAAGTTGAGTCTGGCTGGAGTGGCAGTGGCCATGATAAACTGGTTTCAGGTCAATGTTAAAGAGAACACCAAGGTTGCGGGCCATGAGTGAGGGGATTAGGAGGTCGGGTGGGAAAAAGTGGGCAGGTGATAGTGTGGGTAGGGCATTGGAAGCAGGGAGGATAATGACTTTGGCCTTTGAAGAGTTTAGCATGAGGCAGTTTAGAGCCAACCAGTGGTGGGTGGTACTTTGTGCCCTTCCACTGCCGTTTTTTCATCTGGTTGAAGTGGGTGTGGTGTTTCATGTGTAATGCACGGCTTTCTGCCCATGTCATTATTCTAACATGTGGATTGCCTGCACAGACTGTGGGCCTCATCACGACCTCGGCGGTAACCCTTAAATCCGGCGGTAGCGCTATTACTGCCGGATTTAAGGGTCCGCCGAATCAGGGCCTCGGCGGATTTCAACCCAGCGCTGAGCTGGTGTGAAATCCGCTGAGAATTCACGCTCATACCGCCGGCGGGAAATCCGCCGGCGGTATGAGCGTGAAATTTCCCCATTGAGCCCAATGGGGAATGGGGCATTCCCGAATGGGCTCAATGGGGAATGGGGACTTCCAAGTCTGCCCAACTCGTGATCCTGCGCTATTAGCACCAGGGCTTTGGCAGTCGCGCTAATAGCCCCCGTGCTAATACCGCCGGCGTTACCGCCAAGGTCGTGATGAGGCCCTATGTGTGCAGAGAATCAGACCATAAATGGATAGTGTAGCCACATATATAGTTTGGGTGATTTTATCAATCTTGGTCGATGGGGCTTTCAGCGTGGATATTCGATGCAGGGAATCGGCACATAGTTTCTCCTTGGACCTGCACGTGCATATGAGGTAAATATTCAGAGATATGGTTTACACATGTGTTACTGTGTCCACTGCCACAATCAAACTTAGTCTGTTAGATGTCAAACTAGAGACATTCACAACTTCGCCCTTTGCTGGATACGGGACAGGTTCTTCATCCTGTTACCACGTCCCATGTATACTCTTCATTGTGTCTCTATACATTGGGCAACTTTGATGGTCTTACCGAGTGACTGGCTAAAACCATCACATCAGAATGAAACGAAACCTCTAGAATCCAAATGTACAATATTTCAAGGCAAACCTCCACAAATAAAGAGTGCCTCGTAATCCGGGTCTGTGTGTGGAGTCTCTCAGTAGAACTCTGCTCTGATCACCATTCCAGCAGCTGCCTATTCACCAGATCACTGCTTTTCTTCTCTCGTTCCCTGATGCGCAGCTATGCCACTGCCTCACTGAAGACCCAGAAGACCACCCTCTTCCCTAAACCTGCCAGGCTCACCAGCTACAGAGTGCTCCCAGATCACAGTGCAGCTTCAGTGTATGTAATCCATGGCGTGCGAATTACAAATATCCAGCTCATTCCTTCCTTTCATACTGAATGTGGCATCCCAGTGTCTTTATCTTGACGCACTACTGCCATGTCAAAGTATCCTGCTTGGACCTGAGAGGACACATGTCAAGATCTCCTCTCTCCATTGGTGGTAATGCATTTGTGATGTACGTCAGAGCAGGGGTGTTGCTAGGTCTGGAAAAGATCCGGGGCTATGTTAGTTTTGGGACTGTCGGAACTAGGGGCTAACTAGCATTTTTGGTTGTAACCCCTGAGCTTCTATCAAGGGCTACAACCAAAAGACCTGGGGATATAGCCCCCCGTGGCCCCCCAACAACACCTCGGCAACAGAGTCTTCAAACTAATGTTTTGTGAGAATGCGGTCCCTTCACAAGACTTCACACACCTTTTGTCTTAAAAAGGACAGCATACATGCCGGCAGAACATGGGGTGTGTCCTCATTTGAACCCTTCACCCTGGCAAAGTCCTCAGGACAGATCCGAGCTATGTGAAGCTGCAAGCGGACTCACCCCACTGGATTGCAAACCTGCCTGGTGCCAGTAAGCACATATCTGCTCTGCTGTGTGCGTGTCCTGCACATTTTATGTTTCCTTTCTTTGTCTTGTCTAGCTCCTAAACACTGGAATAAAGTCCTGCTCTAAATGAGGCCTCTGCCTTCTTTTTGTCTTTTTCAGTCACAATTTAAAGGCAATTGGGCCTCATTACAAATTTGGCAGGGTGGTAAAAAAGTGGCGGTAATTCATTTAACAAACACTTTTTGGGCGGTAAACAAATTAGCACTGTTTTTTTCCTGCATCGCTAAATTATGATTTCTGGTGGATTTACTGCAGGTGTAATAACTGCATTGTAAATCTGCCAATTTCTGGAGGAAAAGTGGAGGATTCACCTCTAGCTTGTTCCTGTTGTTAAATCCTCCACTTCACCTAAAAGAATCGGCAGATTTACCGCATAGTCATTTCGCCCGCAGTAAATCTGGCAAAAATCCTGGTAGAGTCCTATGGACTGGAAAAATTGGGAATTATCATAATTTGTAATCCTGCGGTAACTCCACAGGACCAAGTGGCGGTAACAGTAATTGAGTTTGGCGGTAATTTGGCAGATTTACCACCGAATTACCGAAAAACTTGTAATCAGGCCCGATTGACTTTCCCTGTCTTATACCGAAAATTGATCATGCAAATTGTCAACCTCTTAAAATGTCATTTTTAATATGTTAATCACTTTGGCAAAATCGCTACATAAGCCGAATAAACTACAAACACGCATGCTGCCCTTGCTATGTATTTTAATGTCCTCATTTTCCTGATAAATCTTTGAAGTCCTGGCAGTTTTTGTGCTTGTTGATGAAGCTTAGGCCGCGGAAACTGCATTCTGCGGCCATCTTTTATTTTATAAAAGGACGTACAAACACGACACGCTCCTGGATCGACGCAGGACTGGAACATGTTTGCCCCGCACGCGGAAGGGAGCAGCTTGCGTTAATGACATGCGTTGTTCCTTTTTTTCAGATCTCCATGAATAGATTATAAATGTAATTAACACAAAGGAATACCAACAGCAAAGTTAGCAGGAGCTGGAATGGCTGCTTTCAGCGACACCCCAGCAATCAGGTATTCCAAGCAGCATGCCGCAGAATTAATAGGTACCCCGGGGGCAAGAGCGAAGCTAAAGGTTAATGGCCCAAATGTATGCAAAGCAGCCGGGACCATTTTTAATTTAATTTCAAGCTCAGCTATTTTAGAGGTCTTAAATAAGACCTTTTTAAGCAGGCAGGCATTGTGTCACCTCTGTTTTCTGCATGACGCAGGGCCGTGTTAGCCGACATATTCAAAGAAATATTGCCTAATAAGCGACAAACTCCTCTGGCCTCAATTTATTTAAACTTTTGTGGGTCACCCCTAATAAAGCAGAGACATTATTTGTCGAGGTAATGCATTAGTTACATACCAGTGATATTCATTGCTCTGAGCCCAATCCTTTAAAAAAAAAAATCATATCCAGGAAACATGGAAGCAGGTTGACCTTTTCAATTTTGCATCCATTTTATGCCAATTCACTTGCCCTGATGACATTTATGACTGAACTGTTACCTGGAAGCAACTGTCTGCAATATTCAAGATCTACCACAGCGGTTGAAGACAGGGATGCACAGGAAGCGGGAGGTGGGACATCCGGAATGTGAACGTGGAATAGTAGGACTCAGTGGAATGATGATTATGGTTTGCTGACTATTCACACATTCACACCCGTGGAAGGGCGTTCAGCCAATCAGGTGGCTGGAACAGCGGGCGAGAATACACAAAGCCCGCCCACTGCCCCCGCTAGCCAAGGCCCTTCCCTCGGAAGCGTTTTTTTACATTTCCTTTTTTTCATTGTGGGGAGGCAACATTAGAACCATGTAGTTCTCTACACGGGTACTAATGGTGTTTTTTGTTTTTAAAACAAGAAAGAAATTGCCTTTGTGGTGCAGCCCGACACTGCACAGTGCTGTCATCCAGGCAGTCCGTTTTCAATGTTGATGACTTGGATCAGCGACATTAAAGAGGGACTGGCTTCAAAACAACACTGTGCAACGCTGGGCTGCGCTGAAAAGGCACGTTTGTGTGTTTGGGAAAAAAAGAAAAAAAAGCACACACTGTAGGAAACTACGCAGGTGCTAAGAGGTGAGAAGGTTGGGGGAGCGGGGAAGGGAAGGGGGTGCTGGCTGCCCAAGCAGCTCGCAACGCAGGCTTGCATAGCCCACGTTCCAAGCCTTCTTATTGGCCAGCATTCCCTCCCATGGTGCTAATGCAATTGTGTTATGGTGTTGCGTGACGTGACTTCAAAACTTCAGAGTTGATTTTTATCAATGATACCTTCGTGAATACAGCATTTCCATATAGATGTGTTAAATGATCCATCCCCACCCTGGAGTGAGAGCTTCTGGGGTTGGTCTCACATCGTCTGAACCCCTCTGCCCATAGGAGGAAGGTATCCAAATGAGTTCCCAGGAAACAAAGAGTCTGACCCAGTGAGAACCCTAAAGAAAGAAATACAGAACGCCAAATGCCGAGAAGAAAGAGAGTTTGTCCGCTGAAAGGGGACTTAAGGGAAACAAACAGACCCGCACTTAAACGAGACCAGATGAGTAAAATAATCTTTATTGTACCAATATACTGAATTCACTTTGAGGATATTTGTATTTTAGCTATTTATTGAGCACAAACCTATTGTTCATACATTTAGAATCATGGTATGCAAATGTATCTCATGAACATTAATGAGAGGTATCCTGAAAACCCGACATGGATCCGGCCCTCGAGCCTGGAGTTGGACAACCCTGTATAGATTGTTACAGGTGGCAATCCTCACAACATAGTAGAGGGCAGTTAACATTTAGAGTGAGTGGGGAACGTGCAACAGTGCCGAGTGTGTTGATGGAATGGGGTGGCTTGCAAGAGGTGGCCATCAGGAGGTATAAGTGTGTCTTATGTGAGGTGAAAGTCTAATTTGTATGGGTATGAGGTTTCACACTTTTAAGGCCCAGATTGAGAATGCTTGTTTCCTGGCACTTCCTTTTTGTACATTTCTGCTGCTTGAGTCTGCCCAGTTCCTGACCTCTGGTGCGATACTGACCACCAGATATGGTGACTTTGTCTACCAGGCAGGAGGGCGGATTCTTGATGACAGTTTTCAGGATGACATGGCTGGCCTTGTAGGTGGTGTGCACATGTATGGGTAGCTATTGAAGTATGATGAGTCTGGGCTTTACAATGTCATATTCTCAGAGACCTTTGATGAGATTGGCTACGGCATAGGTAGGCCCTTGATCATTACTTGGGATTGTATAGGAGACCTGAAGCTTG